>NC_137797.1:64795205-66023181 GCF_963383645.1 Muscardinus avellanarius | reverse complement strand
TATTCTACCTCCGAGCTACACCCCCAGCTCTACTTTTCATTCTTTATTATGAAACAGGGTCTCACTGAGTTGCAAAGGGCCTCACTAAGTAGTTGAGGCTGTCTGTGAACCATGATCCTCCCGTCTCAGCCTCCGGAATGCTGGGATTACAAGCGTGCACCCCCACCTCCACCTCCAGATTCTTTCTTAAAGTAAGAAAGGATAGGAAGACCTATTGCTAACGAGGGAACAACTAGGGAAGAGATTCCTAGTGAGATGAGATAAGAAAAAGTGGGTGTTCTGGGATTTCAAAGCACAGAGTGCAGCCACTTGTGGAGACAAGGTCCTCTCAGATGAAAGGGGAGGTGCAGAGGTCTGGCAGTCACATCTCATGTGAAAGTACGGAGGATTCGGAGTCCCTTCAAAGCAATAATACATTTTTCTTTGGATTAAGCTAGAATTAAAAAGTAAACCGTTTTTTGGTTTATGGAAACTGTAGAGCTTAGACTCTAAAAATCTGGAACTCTACTTCAAGTCCACATAGGTCAAAGGGCCTTGAGCTGTCCCTGGGCATGTGTGGATACTAGAATAACAGTAGTGGTCATTATTATTCTTATTTATACTTACAGAGCAGTAGAGTAGTTCCTGTGTTAGAATAATGGTCTTGTTACTTAGTCAAAGAAATCCAAAATATAAACAAGATATGGAAGGTAACTTTTTCCTGATATGAAATCTGGGGATTGTGGACAAGAATGGTACAGGAGCAACACCATCACTAGGGACCCAGGATCCTCCTATCAGGTTGTTTGCCATCTTAATCAAACTATTGTTCATCTCTAGATGAATAATATCTAAGACCTATTATTAATAATAATATCTATTATCCAGGCTCTAGATCCTGCCCTCACAGATATATTTAGCTGGAAGGAGGACAGGAATGGAGGTATGGGTGGACATAGGCCAGGGTGGCCACAAGCTTGTTGTGTGAGAGTGGGACCTACGAGTTACCACTTCCAGTGAACGACTTAGTCACATATCACTCAAAACCGCAAGGGCGCTGAGCAAACTCACACCCAGCTTCACCTTATATACCGGATAAAAACAGGAAAAGAGATACTGGAGAATTTCAGTGTCCTTCCCCACAGGCAGGTTTATAGTTCCTAATACCTAATGGGTGAATCACATTCTTTTATCAGTGATAAAAGCAATACAGATGGTATTATTTCCATTTTCAGATGAGAAAGCTAGGAGTATAGACAAGTGACTGAGCTTAACCTTGAATTCATGTCTTTTGATTACTATTTTCCTATTCTTTCCAGGACATCATATGATGTTTTTCATTAAAGTGAACATGGACCTCTCCTGACCTTCCTGATTGCACACATTTGCCAAGTACAACTCATAGCCCTCTGGGAAACTTAAAATCTAGGCAGCGCCCATAGACTCTCTTCCCATCCTACCCCACGCTCCCATCCTTCTCTGCTTGGTTGGGAGAGATGTTTAGGTCCCTTGCTTTGAGCTCAACAGCTGCGAGGAACCAGAGGGCTATATTTTGTGGCTATTTTTAATACAGGTTTTGGGAACAGCCTCTCAGTTTAATCCTTGGCAGATAAACTAACAGTAGGGAGATTGGGAGTTATTTACGAAGACTTGCTGGCTGTAGGAGATTGGATCGTTGTTAATCTTTTTGGCTGAGGTTAGAGGAGCCCATTTTAATCAGAATTTGAACAGGAATAATCCTTTCTTTAAATTCTGACCCAATCCCTCCAATAATTGCAATCAGGGCAGTTCTCTTCTTAGGAAGATGGTGTGTTAATGTGGATTTTAAAAGGCTGAAAATGGGCTGGCTGAATAGTATTATGAAAGCACTCAGAAAGAGTTCTGAGTGGGGCTCCAACATAACCCAGGGCCCCGATGGCTGGAGGAATCTGGAAGTCACCCCTTTCCCCCAAGGGGGACTTACTTCAAGTCATCATGCCTGTGTAACCCTGGGAAATGAAAGCCAAAATGAAAACTGATGATTTTCTAAAAGTGAACTCAAAGAAAGAACATGAAAAAAAAAAGTAGCAGAAGTTATTTTTATATAGATCGATAGAGGGCACTTCTTAGACTGCTAGTGAATAAATATAGAATTGTGTGATGATGGGAAATAGGTGTATTGCTCGATTGTTAAGAGTCTAAGCCTGTTGATTTGGGATTTGTGAGAACCAGACATCAAGATTAATGATTAGAGAGAAAGAGATTTATTTTGGGGAGGTAGGGGGAATGCCTCTAAAGAAACTTTCCTTTGAAAGGCAACATGAGCAGGCAGGAAAGTCTCCCAGATCACGGTGCAGACCGATGCCTATAAACAGAAAAGAAGAAAGGAGGAATGCGCAGGAAAGATCTCAGACTGCAGATAGGAGGACGGACGAGGAGGACGGAGGAGGCCTGTAGCTGCAGGCTCCATGCTGGGGATTAGTCACGGCAGGGAGGTGTGTGTGTGTGTGTGTGTGTGTGTGTGTGTGTGGTGTGTTTGTGTGGTGTGTGTTTGTGTTGTGTGTTTGTGTGGTGTGTGCGCGCGCACGTGTGTGTACACGCGCGTGTGTGTTTGTGTGTTGTGTGTGTGTTTGTGTGTTGTGTGTGTGTTTGTGTGTTGTGTGTGTGTTTGTGTGTTGTGTGTGTGTGAGGATGCCTCACTGTCCACACAGGGGTAGATCCAGAGGCGCTAAAGCCGGACCCTCTGTGTTGCTTGCAGCAAGTTCTCTTGCAGAACGTCTAAGTGGTACGTTTCCACGTCTGCCGCACCTGAGTTCTATGCTGTTTGATTCTGGGGAATTTTCTTCCCCATCTGGGCTTTAGTATCTTCATTTATAAAACAAAATGGTTAGGTCTAGATTATCTTTAGTCCCTAGGCATCACTTTCATTCTCCGAGTTTACATAGGGTCTCAATTTCCAATCCCTAAAGGGCAAGTGAGTGTGTGTGTGTGTGTGTGTGTGTGTGTGTGTGTGTGTGTGTGTCTGTGTGCACATGAGCATGCATGTGTGCGTGTGTTTTGGATATGGCGGTGCAGACTTGCTGCTGTCGAGAGAAATGGATTGACGTCTGGAAGGACAGACAGATCACTCTGTCAGGTGCCTTCTTTCTGTCTCAGTCTGCCCCCCTTTCCTATGCTCCATCCTGGGCTGTGGCTGGGCTGGTCACAGCTTCAGCCTAAACTAATCTGATCTATCAGCGAGGTAATGAACTATAAAAGTGTGGATTCAATTACAATTAGAGGGGAGTTTTGTGTTGGCTGGAGTCTGGTGCTAGCCAGAGAATAGAAGCCTAGACTGGGTTGAAAGGCCCCATCTGTGCTAGCCAAGTCTGCCATTAGGGGCTAGGCAAAACCTTACTGAATCCAATGAGGAAGGAACAGTATTATATCAGTAGGGGGGGGGGAGAAAGAGAGAGAGAGAGAGAGAGAGAGAGAGAGAGAGAGAGAGAGAGAGAGAGAGAAAGGAGAGAGATTTACTTCCCAGATTTTGTCTTTTATTTTTTAAATGTCTGATCCAGAAAAAAGTAAATCTTTCTTTCTTTGACTTTTTTTTTTTTTTTTTTTTTTTTTTTTTGGTGGTACTGGGGGTGGAACCCAGGGGCCTCTACCTCCGGGCTATACTACTGACCTATTTTATACTTTATTTGGAAACAGGGTCTCACTAAGTTGCTGAGAGCCTCACTAAGTAGCTGAGGCTGGCTTCGAACCTGTGCGATCCCCCTGTCTCAGCCTCCCAACCTCTGGGATTACAAGTGTGCGCTACCACGCCCGGCTCTTTGATTTTTCTTATCCTCATTCCCTCATTCCCTGGGTCCTCACGACTGACTTTTCCTCTTTCCTGAAAGGCTCCTGGTCCTTGCCCTTTACCCTCCTCCCTTCTCTTCCTAAATGGCACAGGTAGGCAACAGGTAGCCTGTCCTTTGAATTTTGGGGGAAAAAAACCATCTCAGCCGGGCATGGTGGTGCACGCTTGTAATCCCAGCATTTGGGAGGCTGAGACCATAGGATAGCGGTTCGCGGGCAACCTCAGCTACTTAGTGAGGCCCTCTGCAACTCAGTGAGACCCGGTTTCAAAATAAAGAATAAAAAATAGGGCAGGGGGTGTAGCTCGGAGGTCAAATTCCCCTGGGTTCCATCCCCAGACCTGCAAACAAAAGAAAACAAAACAAATCTCATTTTGTTGAAACTCCTACAAATTCTGCCAGAGAGCTTAGCGGGCATTCATTCTTCTGTTATCTCTGGAGTCCAACATTATACTCACTTTTTGAGGCTGAGGTAAAGGGCATTTCCTCAGAATACAACGGTAGAACGCTCTTGGGAGCTGGAGTGCTTTTTTTTTTTTCTTTTTCTCAGCATCTCTGTAACTCTCTCCATAAAATCTATCGCATCTCACTTCGCATTAGAGACACTGACAGGGTATTTGACTTATTCTCATCATCTTTTTTTTTTTTTTACTATACCATAAACTCTTTGACTTCATAGATTATTATACAGGTTTCATGGAGAGAATAAGAGCATATCTGAGAGAGGTTATTTTCTCTGTCTTCTTTTGCCTTGTTGCTACCCATTTTTCTTGATTCTTTTGCTTAATTTTTATGAAAGATGATGAATTTCAAATATGAAGTTTCTTTTCTTTTGATAAGCCATCTCTGCCCTCCCCCGTTCCCTGACCCAACTGTGATCATTCTTCCCTGAGATGTTTTGATTTAAAGTATAAATTGAGGAAGCTTCACAGAAATATTTGGCTTTCCTGAATTTCTGTATGAATTTAAATAAGAGTTTCTCGATATTTATCTACCTATATGTAAATGTGGTCATGTTCTTTGTATATTTTTGAACTTTTGTTAAGCAAATAAGAGGTCTCTATAATCTCAGCTCTACTTCTTCCTGCAAATAATATGATCTTGGGCAAACAAGATTTCTCCGTGCCTTAGTTTTCTTATCTGTGAAACAGGTATAATAATTTTTATCTTCCTAATAGTTTGACGATCAACCCATTTCATGGCATAGTAAGTAAAATGCTCTTGCTGTGTCTATTACTGTTATTGTTAAAACTTGTTAAAAATAGAAATGTATAAAAATAAATATGTGAGTCTTTCATAATCCACTTCTATGTGCCCAGATTTCTCTGGAGAAAAAAAAAAGAAAAATGACTAAAATATTTCTTCTTTATTTTTTCAGTGAATACGTATATGGCAGGGACCAAACCAGTAATATTTTGAGGATTTATAAAAGTGGGCCGGACCTATATCCTCACATGGGTACTCACACTGAACTGATCTAACTTGATTGAAGAACACTTGGGTCCCAGAGAGTGTGAGGATTGATATACTCTGTTCAGGAGGAAGAACAAGAGTAGAAAGGGAGGGCTTCTGCTTATTTTAAAATCAAGTAAATAACATGAAAATCAGATGCAAAATAAAGCTCAGATTAGCATATAATCACATTAGCAGACTAATTGAGTCAGGAGCTCAGCACATTGTGTAATAAGGTTGCACCCTTCAAAGAGAGAATAAGAGAAAGTCCAAATTGTTTATCCATCCTATTTCAATGGAGAGCAGAGGGTCCCGAGACCAGATGCGACCAAGGTCCCATCCGGGCAGTTAGCACAGTATCACTTACTCTAGGGGACCTATAAGAGGGGATTAAGGGTCATAGACTGAGTGTGGCAGCCCCCTAAGGCCTCAGGGATTAGTGTCTAATGCATCCAGCTTTGCAGAAAATAGGGCTCAGATGAGGATGGAACCTCTTTTATTCATCTTTGTTTTTCAAGCACTTTAAGAGGGAAATGGGGTTCTTTTCCCTTTCACACAGTGAAGTCCTTTCCATTCTGATAAGAAGAGGTGAGGATAGGGACCCTGGGTCTGCAGGTGATTTGATAACTCTGGAACAGAATTTATTTTTCCGCCTTCTGCATTTCCTCTGTTCCTCTGTGCCTTCGTTCCTTCTGCTGAATTTCCACATACCCCCATGTCTCCTAGATGCTTAACCCTTAATATTTCTGTGTTCACTGAAACGGTTATTTACCCTCTTAAATTCTTAAAGAACACATCCGTATAGCTCCTACATTCTACCACCCTCAACTTACCTGGGTTGTTTTGTTCATGTCATTTTATCTGCTTTCGGTCATTCAAAAGCTAGTTTTAGAATGCTTTCTCTGTATAAGTCAGGTATTTCTAATCTCCCCTATACAAATCGTTGAAATATATTGGAGGGGACTAGAATATAATCAACTAGAACGTAAGGCAATCCTGCATCCAGGCTGATTACAATTCATCCAGTCCAATCTTCAGTTGGACCAGTAAGAAGAGAAAGATGAACTCATGAGATATTTAACAGGACGTTTATGACCCTAGATCTAGTTATGGAATGAAAAATCTACAACCCAGCAGTCCTCACCCTGTGACAGTTCTTTCTGAATACAGAAAGGTATAGTCAAAAGAGCTGTTATGGCTCTTACGGGGTGAATAACAGCATAGCAGGCGAGTACTTCTCTGCATATAATCATTCCATAGTTAAATGTCCCTCAGCCGGGCGTGGTGGCGCATGCTTGTAATCCCTGCGCTTGGGAGGCGGAGACAGGAGGATCTTGCAGGTTGGAGGTCAGCCGCGCTGGCTTAAGAGACCCTGTTTCCAAATAAAAAATAAGTATAAAAATAGGACTGGGAGTGTAGCCCGGAGGTAGAAGGGCTTCCAGGAACCCCAGTACCACCGGAAAAAAAAAAAAAGTGGAACGTTTTGCCTTTATTTTCTCCTTTAACTTTGCATATTATTTAGGACAATCAGAAACTTCAGTGAAATATCTTCTGCCCCTTTCTCAGAGGCAGAAAGCACAGAAGAAATGTCTTAGGAAATCTGTAACCTTAGTGGAAGCCCTGGGGTCCCCGGGAAATGACCAGGGTTCCAGCAATACTCCCCATGCTCACTATTTGTGTGATGGTAAGCAAGCCTAGAGAACAGCTTGAGGTTTCCTCATGTGTATGTTCTCTGAAGGTGAGAACTTCATAAAATGGGTTTAAGAATAAAGGAAATTATGGCCAAGTGCTGAGTCAGGAGGATCTCAGGTTCAAGGCCAGCCTAAGCAACTTAGCAAGACCCTGTTTCCAAATAAAGAATAAAATAGGGTTGGGTGTATAGCTCAGAGGTAGAATGCCCCTGGGTTCAATTTCCAGTACCACAAAAACAAAAAAGATTATGTCTGTAAAGTGGCTGTCACATGGATGTCACCAACCAAATGGTAGTAAGTATTCACTATATAAAATATTTATACTTTGTGGACCTGCCATGAAATAATGGGATTGAAAAGAAGAACACACTATAATCTGTTTCACCAATATCTATAATACTGAGAGGTGGATAGAATAAAAAAAATTAATTCCATAGGCATTTTTTTTTTTTTTTTTTTTTGCAGTAGTGGGGATTGGATCCAGGGGCATTCTACCTCTGAGATATACCCCAGCCCTATTTTTTATTCTTTTTTTTTTTTTTTTTTGGTGGTACTAGGGGTGGAACCCAGAGGCTTTCTACCTCCAGGCTATATTCCCAGACCTACTTTATACTTTATTTGGAAACGGTCTCACTGAGTTTCTGAGAGCCTCACTAAGTAGCTGAGGCTGGCTTCGAACCTGTGCGATCCCCCTGTCTCAGCCTCCCAACCTCTGGGATTACAAGTGTGCGCCACCACGCCCGGCTTATTCTTTATCTTGAAATAGGGTCTCACTAAAGTGCGGAGAGCCTTACCAAGGAGCTGAGGCTGGCTGTGAACCTATGATCCTCCTGTCTCAAGCCTTCCAGGTACTGGGATTATAAGAGTGTGCTACCATGCCCTGCTCATAGGCATTTTTTTTTAAAGTGTCACCAGGATCTAGTCTTCGAACAAAAAGCATAAAATTTTGCTGAGTTCTTCAAGGGGATTTACATCTATTAGGAAGACAGATCATTACATAATCTCAGGAAATATATTTTTTAAACATAAAAATATTAACTTAGTACTACATGATGCAGAGGTAGGAGGTATATAAAGATAGATTCAGAATTATAAAAACATTTAAGTTTTACTAAAGGGTAGAAATTAATAGAAGCAACCCAAGCCAGGGAATGACAATGTAAAACACAAGCTTGGGAGTAATGGCAGTGTTCTGGGAATAAGGGATGGTTTAATGGATTAGCATGAGGGATCGAGGGTCTTCAGGTGTACGTGAGTAGGATGTTGGTTAAGGATAAGATTGGGTAAACTATGTCCAAGTATCTTCAGTCTAAGGTATTTGTTTATTTTTTTTTATTTTTTCACGATACTTGATATACCCCCAGGTCTATTTATTTATTCTTTTTTTGAAACAAGGTCTCACTGAGTTTTGGGCCTCACTAAGTAGCTGAGGCTAGCCGCAAACCCAGATCCTCCTGTCTCAGCCTTCCAAATGCTGGGATTACAAACACGCCTGGCTTGTGGTACTAGGGATGGAAGCCAGGGGGCATTCTACCTTCGAGCTACACTCTCAGTCCTATTTTTTTATTCTTTATTTGGAAACAGGGTCTCTCTGAGTTGCAAAGGCTCTCACTAAGTAGGTGAGGCTGGCCGAGATCATCCTGTTTCAGCCTCCCAAATGCTGCGATTACAAGCATGCGCCACCACGCCTGGCTGATCAATCTAAGATATCTGGATTTGGTCCTACTGATTTTAGGGAGACGTTTTTACACAGAGACACGACAAGTGACATTTTTACACAGAGAAGTGGCAAGATTCAATGTCAGTGGTGGCATCTGTATTTTGGTGAAGATGTCCTTAACAATCAGCATTTTCTGGGGGAAAGTCTGTTGAGTTTTCTTCTGTGGGGGCATATGTTCTCCTAAACTAGGGAGATACATATTACGCAGTGCCTCTCTGGCAAGCGCGGAGCGGGCGAGAGGCAGAGAGAGGGCTCACCAGTGTTCTGTCCCAGAGCTGGACTCCACTCGGGTCCTCTGCAGCCCAAGAGAAACTTTTTTCAAGGTGCCAGTCTGATATTCATGCCCCATCTGTCACGATAGCAGTGCAGCCCCACATCTCATTAGAGCCGTGGCAGGGCCGCCCGTGCCTCACCTCCCTCGCACCAGCCTCTGTGCCAGAACAAGGCTCCAGAGTCAAGGCGATTGTTTCCTATGGAAATTAGCCATGTGGAGCCCCCGGGGGAGGCTCTGCCCTCTTGTTTTCATGCTTTTCCAGTGTAGATCGGGATCCAGGAGGGCAGCTTGTAGCCCTTCACACACACACAGAGAGAGAGAGAGAGAGAGAGAGAGAGAGAGAGAGAGAGAGAGAGAGAGAGAGAGGAGGGAGAGGTGGAGGGGGAGGGGGAGAGAGAGAGAGAAGAAGAAGAAGAAGAAGGAGGAGGAGGAGGAGGAGGAGGAGGAGGAGGAGGAGGAGAAGAGGCTGCGGCGGAGGAGGAGGAGGAGAGGGAGGAGAGAGAGGAGAGAGAGGAGAGGGGGGAAGAGGGAAGAGAAAGGGGAGTTAGAGGAGAGACAAGAGAAGAGAGAGAGGAGAGAGGGGGGGAAGAGGGGAGGAAGAGGGGAGAGAAAGGGGAGAGTTAGAAAAGAGAGAGGAGAAAGAGGGGAGAGAGAGAGGAAGAGGGAGAGAGAGGGAGAGAGGAAGAGAAGAAAGAAAAGAGAGGAGAGTAAGAAACAGGGAGAAATCAAGAGAGACAAGCACAACAGAACTGCTTGACTATATCACAGGGTTGTTAGGGGAGAATTTCATGTTCCCAGGGTTTTGAAAATTGAGAGAGTTCAGTCTCCTTCTCACACACTATGATATTAGCATAAACGTGGCCTGGACACCATTAGTTTTACTGTTACACCCAGAATTCCACAAGCAAACAGGACGTGTGACAGGTTCGCAGGCCACTTCTTTTTCTTTGTTTTGCTGGACATAGTTGGATAGATTTTTAAAATTTATTTTATATTTTTGTGGTGCTGAGGATGGAACCCAGGGGCATTCTACCTCCGAGCTACACCCCCAGCCCAATTTTTTTATTCTTTATTTTAAAAAGAGTCTCACTAAATTGCAGAGGGCATCACTAAGTAGTTGAAGCTGTCTGTGAACCCAGATCCTCCTGTCTCAGCCTCCCAAATGCTGGGATTACAAGCATGAGGCACCAGGCCTGGCTGATTTTGTTTTTTTTAAATTGGTAGTTACCTAGTGATGTTAAAAAAAAGTGTTAGAATGCTTGGTATCTTGCAGGATGTTTGCTATCTACCTGTATGTTTAGACTTTATCTGATTATTTGTTTCCAAACTCCCATATTACTTTCAAACTTTACTAGAATTACTTTGTAATTTTTAAATTTATTTATGTCTGTCTGTCTCCTGGCCATCTTGATATAGTTTTAAAATTTTGCTAGATATACTTTTTCCAGAGTCCTTATCCTCTCTCCTTTTTTTCTTTTTTCTTTTTTTGGCAAAGAAAGCAAACATCAGTCATTGTATAGAATCCAGACTGGTTTTTATAAATATTTTTTGATAGTATACAATTGGGACTGTTCCTGATAACTGGACACATTTCTGTAAATTTGCGGCTGAGACAGGCTCAGGCCCAGGTGCTTCCCCAGGGGCAATCTGGGGGTGGGAGTTGGTTCAGAGGGTGAGTGAGGGACAGGCTAGACAGCTGAGATTATAATTCTTTGATTTGATTTGATTTGATCTGAGGAACTTAGACCCAAAATAACCATGCCCCTTCCTTTAGTTGGCATAGTGCTTATTCACTGGCAGCGTCGTTATTAGAACCCTCCCCTTTGAAGGAATTACAACGGCTTCCCAATTTCTTACTGAATTAGGCAGTGATATTGAGAATAGTCTGACCTTCAAAGCCGCCACACAGGTCTTGACTTGTCATTTCAGTCAGTTAGACGAATACTCCTGAGCACGGACCTTAGAGGCTTGCCTCGTGGGGCCACACTCCCGCCTCTTAACTCCAGCAGGACGTTTGGACTTTTCCCGGTCAGGACTTTTGCTCCCCTGAGCCTTTGCTTGAATTCTTGCAGCCACTCCCCCCACACCCTGTTCTCCCCTCTGAACCTATGTCAACTGTGTCTGATTTCTTGAAATCAGCCAGATGGGACTTGGCTTTTCCCTTTATTTATTTATTTATTTATTTGTTGGAAACTGGGAATTAAATCTAGGGGTGCTCTACCTCTGAGCTTTAGCCCCAGCCCTATTTTATTTATTTATTTTTATTTCAGGACAAGGTCTCACTAAGTTGCTGAGGACTCTCTAAGTTGTTGGGATTGGCCTTGAACCTGCAGTCCTCCTGTCTCAGCTTCCCAAGTACTGAGATTACAGGCCTCAGGCTCCTTTGAGTCTTTATGAAAATTATTACTTCTTTTTTTGTCATTTTTATCTTATCTTTTTTTCTATCGACATCCATCCAGGTCGGCTGTAGTCTAGATCCTCACTGAGAGATTATCTTTAGCTCACTTATAACACTGGATACAAAGTGAATGATATGTCAGTAGTTTTTATACTGTATTGTTTAGTGAAAAATGACAAGAAAAATAAGGGTCCATATTCAGGTCAGAGAAATTTTCCTGAAATATTTAAAATTTGTGATTGGTTAAATCCACAGGTGCAGAACCTATGGATGTAAGGGCCAGCTGTGTGCATATATATGTATATATTTTTCTTAATACACACATATATGAAGAACCTTTTCATCTTACAAATTTGAATTTCAATTTATTCACGTTTAAAGTTGACGTTTTATTCAGTGATCTTCAGCATGTATTGATGGGCAAAGTATTACTGATTCTATAATCTTTAGTAACTGCTTTATTAAAGGCATAATGGATGATTTTGGGGGGAAAGACTAATCTTATAAAGAATGCCCTACTCATGAAATCTGTCCTATACATCCTTGTTTCTTTGAATTACACACAAATACCCCCCCCCCCCTTTTTGTAACTTCTGTGAAATACTTTTTAAAAAAGTCTCTCTTCTCTGGTGTTCCCTCGCAGTTTGCAGCGATCCTGCTGTGGCCTCAGCAGCGTCCTCTCTCTCTGGGCCCGGGGCCACAGCTTGCTGGGAGCTCCTCTTTCCAGAGAGGCTGCAGAAGCTGGGAGGTGACAGATGGCTCTGCCCAGCAACAGTTGGAGGAGGGAGCCTCGGAGGGGAACCTGGGCGGGGCGTGTCAGGCCTTCCTATGGGCAGACCACCGAGGGGAGGGGGATAACTATCAGCCAGCCGTTATTTCATAGTTTTTTTTTTTTTTCTTTCAAATCTGGACCCAGAAAACAAGTGCGAAATTAGACACTTTCTCCCTGGGCAGCCTTGTTTCCCCACTCCTGCCTTCCGGGGACACCTCTGCACAGGCCACTCGGTGTTGGCTCCCCTGGTCAGTACAGTTTTGTGCTTGACACAGTTTTCCTTTTTGGTCCAGCAGGCCCTTGGGGAGGGGGCACGCCTCTCTCAGGCCCAGGGCTAAGGCCCCAACTCCATACCTGAGCTCTGAGACTTGATTTCCAGAAGGATGGTCTCTCAGGGCAGGAAGACACTAAGGGGCCTTTGAGACTGGAACACCGCGGAGTTCAGGGCCCTTCAAGTGAAGGATCCTGTGGTGGCCACAGTGACCAGACTGTGGACAGGACAGGGGTCTGTTAGGATTTTGCTTTCAAGTCTGCCTCTGAGCAAGTGAGTAGATCTCAGGGTTTAGTAGAAGTGCTGTGGAGAGTCTGTTAGCTCACGTGCAGAGCCACCCGCAGTCTAGGGCCATTAACTCAGAGCCCTCTGTACCAACGGGACGAGGTGCCCCCTGGTGGTCACCGCGGGAACAGCAGCCCGGAAGGACTTCTCAGTCAGCGTCTCTGCAGGACTTGGGAGAGGAAGGAGTCAGGCATCTCACCCTGCCCACCCCAGACCGCGGACAGCTGGGGTTCCACGGCTCGTGACACGTTGCTTTCAGGCCAGTTCTTTTGAAGCACCAATCCTATCCGTACGGTGAAAGCAGAACCGTTCGTTTCATTCTACAGAGTGTGGGTCCGGTGAGCATCTTTCTTTGAGAAAGAAAGCGATCAAGTTAGCCATTGTGTGGTCGGGGCTACCGGACTTGAGTGTGGTTAAGCCAGTTTGTTGAAAATCCCCTTCAGGCCGGTTCAATGAAGGTGGCATTTCTGCTTTTCACGACGAGTATCATTAGTGCTTAATGCTTGACAGTTGACAGAAGTGTTTTAAAATACACCTTACACGAGGTACCCTGCCGTGGTATGTGATCAAAGGAGATTATTTACGTGACTGTGTAAGTGGTAGTCACAGGAAGACTCACGTAGTTAAAGCTCCTGATCCCAACATGATGTTGAGGAGAGCCGAGGTGATTCTAGCCACTTCAGGATGGGAAGTCTGAGTCAGAGAGTGAGAAAGTGACGGATACACAGCAGGCCTGGATCAGAACAAAAGCAGAGCCAGTCTCCTTCACTCTAACCCCCAGGCACTTCTCACTGAATCACACTCTTTCACCTATTCTAACACATGCTCGGTTATCAACCCCCGAGGAGAGCGAGCGCTTGTTTTTTGAACACGCTTGAGCAAATGGTGAGAATTCAGTTATACTTTGGCCTTAGAGAAGCAAAGTTACCCACACCCACCCTTCCCTCCAGAGCATGTGGTGTGTGTGTGTGTGTGTGTGTGTGTGTGTGTGTGTGTGTGTGGTGTGTATTTTAAGATAAACTATTCTGAGGTGTAGCTGAGGAAGGTCAGGGGAAAAGAAACATTCATTAAACATTATTATGCTTTGGTCACTGAGATAACCGTGGGGGTATTTTACAGTTGTCATTATTATTTTAATCTCAACAATTCTACAGAGGGACTGTAACGAAAGAAATCAAATTATATCACAATGTGAGACAGAAGAATTTCCTGATGCGGATTGTTAAATATTGGAAAGGAGTGTGAAGTGAAACTTAGGCAATTTTCTTCCCAGTCATTTTAGACAGAAACTCATATTCGGTATGAAGAGGAACTTGAGCTAAATTGACCCTGAGGATTTTCTAACTCGAACACTCAGGATTTAATGAAAACGTCTCACTCAAGATCACACTCTTTCTGACCACTGCCTGCGCCAAGTCCTGGCGGTGCTAGCATGGGACTGTGCTGCCACCTCGTGGTGATTTAGGCTGTCTGCATCCACTAATTTATCTGGAAATTTTCTGATTTATTTTGATAGTGTCCCTTTGGTAGTGTCCTATTTTCTCCCCAAAGAATACATACATTTGCTTAACATTTAGAAAATTTGTGATTAAATGCTCTGTCATTGAACTTGCTTCTATTGACTGACCTTATACGTGATTACACATTACACTTATATACATAAAAACATTCTCCATACCCCCTCAGGTACTGGGGATTAAATCCACAGAGTTTTATGTCTGAGTTACACCCCCTACCCAGCCATTTTATTTTTTTTTAATTTTGAAACAGGATTTTGATAAGTTGCTAAGGGTCTTTCTAAGTTGCTGAGTCAGGCCATTAACCTTCCATCTTCCTGCCTCAGCCTCCCACATACTGATCACAGGTGTGCACCACCATACCTGCCTTGATTTTAATGATGAATATAGTCTTCCATAAGAAAAGACTTTTCCCTATGAGTGGGTCACAGGGTATCAGTTGTGAAGGCTGCTTTAGTTTTGACTCTAAGTGGGCAAAAATGTAGACTCTGTCATTTCCTCAGATTCATCTACCTCAGTGATGTGCGTGCCTCGACGGCCTAGATTTCAGGTATCTGTTGAAGGTCGTAGTGCAAGCTTTTCAAGGGGCATGGGTCACAGGGGTGCATGACCCCAGAGCTCAGGGGGGTGAGTGCCTAGTTTGGTAGTACCCTTGATGGTGGCAGCAGTGGAATCCGAAGAACCATTTCTCCAGATCCTGTAGGAATGAGTGCCAGTGGCGGTGGGCTTCTGGTAGCTGCATTGCTGGGGCTGGGGGCTGGGGCTGGAGGAGGTATGTCCTCAGGCCTTGAAGGAGCAATTTTGATTGCAGTGGGGCTGCAGGGGTGGTAGCAGAGGCCTCAGGTGGAGAGGTCATTGGGTGGGGATGGCTCCTCAGCCCAAGTAGGTGAGTGTGTGCTATTTTCTCTGGCGTGCTGGACCACTTGTTTCCTGGAGTGCAGAGCACTTGGGTCACAGTTGCATGGCTGGATCTCTCTGGGTTTGTAAGTTTGCAGTCTTTTATGCAAGTGTGGTAGCATATTTGTGGGCATTTGGTGATGGGGAGATGCTATGGCTGCTGGCCGTAGGCTGGGATGAACTCTTTCTCAAAGGGCAGCATGTTGTCACAGGTTGGACTTGAAGGGTTGGCTACAATATGAACTTTTTTCACTGGAGTAAAGTAGCCACATGCACTCCAGCCTATGAGGACCATAGGACTCTCTGTCACCTAGCATGCTGTAGTCACAGATGGGAGATGCCAGGGCATTACCGCTTACCAAGTCCCATTGGCCTTGGGTCACTCCTGCAGGGGATGAGGGGAGCCAGGCTGCAGCTGCAGGGCACTTTGCTTCCGTCTCAGTGCTGCTGTCCTGGGTTTTCACCATGCCCTCACCTTGTTCCAGGTTTCTCCCTTAGTCATTCCTCTTAAAATGTAGTCATTCCTTGGGAGGCTGACACAGGAGGATCTGGGTTCGCAGCCAGCCTCAGCTACTTAGTGAGGTGTTCTGCAACATAATGAGACCCTGTTTCAAAAGAAAAAATAAAAATAGGGCTGGAGGTATAGTTCAGAGGTAGAATGCCCTTGGGTTTCATCTCCAGTACCAAAAAAAATGTAGTTTAATCCCATTATTCAGGAGGCTGAGGCAGGAGGATCGTGGTTCGTGGACAGCCTCAGCTACTTAGTGAGGCCCTTTGCAACTCAGTGAGACCCTGTTTTCAAAATAAAGAATAATAAAAAAAAATAGGGCTGTGGTGTATCTCATAGGTAGAATGTCCCTGGGCTCCATCCCCAGTACAGAAAAAAAAATGTAGTCGTTCATTTGTTACCATGGTTCAAATGGGCACTTCTGTTCAGCCTTCTTGAATATTCTTCTCCTGGTAATGTCTTTTTTTCATACTACTAGTATATTTAAAGGGAAGGAATTTTAAAAAAGTATTTGGATTCAGTGAAGAATAAGGTATATTCCTCACTAAAGATGTATTCACTTGATATTGCAGGAAACAATGAGCACATTTTAAAAGTGCACGGGAAAGGATTCCATGGGCTGGGCGCGGTGGTTGATTTCTGTAACCCCAGTACTTGGGAGGCTGAGACAGGAGGGTCACAGGTTTAAGGCCAGATTTAGCAATTTAACATGATCCTCAGAAACATAGTGATACTCTGTTTCAAAAAACAAACAAAAAAAGGGCTGGAGGCGTAGCTTGAAGGTAGAATTCTTGAGTCTAATCCCCAGGACCAAAAAAAAAAAAAAAAAAAAAAAAAAAAGAGTATTGAGTTTGGTTGTAAACTTAATTAAAAAATATAGAGCAATTGAATACATCATCTCTTTCAGAATGTAGATTATTTTAATTTATTTTTTTTGTGGTACTAAAGATTGAACCTAGGCCATTCATTACAACTCCAGCCCTTTTTTATTTTTGTTGTTTGAGATGGGATTTTGCTAGTTTGTTGCAGGTCTGTACTGCTGAGGCAATGACCCTCCAGTCTCAGCCACTCGAGTACCAGGACACCATGCTGGACTCTACATTTGTTTAGGAAGCCAGCCCAAATGACAAAATGTCACATTCTCGATTTTATTGTTTCATTGTGGTTATTATTAATATTTCCTCTACATTTTATATTTCTTGCAAACTAGAAGTTAGGTCTAAAGGCTCAATTGAATTCAAGCTTCTTTTTTAGAAAGAGTACGTCAAAGCTCTAACCTTGTTACATCACATTGAAGATATTAATTTTAGGTTGTACTCCACCAGCGATGTAAAATTTTACCACTGGATCAAGGTAAGGTCACTGGTCTTGTCCTTGTGAAACTGTGGCTGTCTGGGTTGTGCAAAGTGAGTAGTTCATGTGTTATATCATGTGAATATTAGTTTCCCTTAATTCTTTCACTCAGTGGCTTTGGTATGTACTGAAGATTTTTGTTGATTAAATGATTTCTTTAGTGTTTGCTAAATTATTATTTGCCTTTTTTGTGGGGCAATTTGGTCGTTTTGTAATAGAGTTCCTATTGGAAAGACAAAATACATGTTTAATGATTAATTAAAGCTAATCATTTCTTTTCAGAGTAGCAATCAATAAAAACATATTCCCATGTTTCTGAGAAAAACCCACAGGAACGGTATATAATTTCCTTTTCGTGTTTTATTGGAAAGAATTACATCGGATACTCAGCCATAAGCTAGTTACTGTCAAGAAAAATCAATGATGTAATCAGTATAAAATAATAAATATCGCCGGGTGTGGTGGCGCACGCTTGTAATCCCCGCGCTTGGGAGGCGGAGACAGGAGGATTACGCAGGTTCGAAGCCAGCCTCAGCTGGCTTAAGAGACCCTGTTTCCAAATAAAAATATAAAATAGGTCTGGGTTTCGAGGAACCCCAGTACCACCAAATAATAATAATAATAATAATAATAATAATAATAATAATAATAACTTATCCTCAAGATACCTGAGAGTTGGGGATTTCCATAGAAGGGCCTATGAAACACGTGGCCATCCAATAACTGAAAAATTAAAGAAGGTTAAGAATAATTGGCAAGTAGAGAGCCATGTGTGATGTGCTAAATAGTTTTGGCAGAACCAGAGTTGGGTTAACCATTTTAATTTTAATTAATTTCCAGGTGGATCATTTATGAACTCATGTATTAAAAATAAAAACCTACTATTCTAATTTTGCTAGGACTTTCATTAGAATGGTTATAGTATCCTTAAACATTCACATCTCCTAATGAATTGTTTATTCTCTGCATTGAAATACTGACAGGTATTTTTCAAGCCTAAGGGACAGAGTCAGTGATCGTATGGTAGGTTATGAGGTTTTAATTCGGCCTATTGTTGGATTATTTGTCAGGGTACTTTTCTAGAGATAACTATAAAGATCAAAGGAAGATAATTTTGACTTAGTAATTGATAATAGTCTTATAGTGAGTCTTGTAATATATCCACGCTTTATTATTCTTTAGTCTGGAGATTAGATGAGTGAGTTAATTTTTTTTCTCTCATTAACATCTTCCAACTGTTCTGTGGTGTTTGTATTAATATTGAAATAAGGTGTTCAAAAATACTGAAATGGTAAGGTTTTTTTAGGCTATTTTTGTGGTCCAAAGATCATTTAATCCAAGGTATCAAAAAGACTACAACCAACGGCTTGTGCAAACCATATATTAACTGAGTAAAATGTCCCATATGTCTTCTCATTGAGTAACCATGATTTTCTCTACTTAAGCACTATTTTGTAATTGAAACTGAGATACAACAACGACAATGACAAAAACATCATTGAATGTGGATATGTTTGCAAGACAAAAAGATTCATAAAAAGAATTATTTTAAGTTGTATTAAAATAATTACAAACTCCAAATAACTCTAGTGTTATAAGTCCCAATGGAAAGACCTTGGCTTGTTCATTATGGCTAACTTCACTGTGAAGATGATGTGAACCACTTTTATTAAACTTCTAAGCAATGCTCTGATTTGTAGGCCATGATATTATGTAATTTTTTCTGAGTAACAGATTCTTCAGCTAACATTTCTTTAGGATCAATTCAATATATGTAATAATCTCCAACTGAAAAAAATAAAAATAGTAAAATAGTCTATTTTATTTATTTATTTATTTTATTTTTTATTTATTATTTTTGGTGGTACTGGGGTTCCTGGAAGCCCTTCTACCTCCAGGCTACACTCCCAGACCTATACTTTTTAATACTTTTTATTTAGAAACAGGGTCTCTTAAGCCAGTGCAGCTGGCTTTGAACCTGTGTGATCCTCCTGTCTCTGCCTCCCAAGCATGGGCATTACAAGCGTGCACCACCACGCCCGGCTCTTTATCTATTTTAAACCCAATTAAAATAAGCTTCCAGTCAAGTTAAAATAAGGCCTCTCTTATCTGAAAAACAGAACAAGAATCCAGGTAAGACATTTGAAACAACACTTCTTAAGCCATCGGGCAGCAATATGATCCTTAAGACCTGGGGAACAACACGGAGAGCTTCACAAGACCACTCCAGCTCACGGGGTTGGGAGAGTGTTGGGGCTATGTGTGGTTCAGGGAGAGAGAACCGCCTGGTGGTTTCACTGAGTCAGAGCTAGAGCCTGTAGTTCAGATGAAGCAAGGCAGCCAGAATTTGCAGGACATAGTAGTAGAGAGAAAGTGGCAGCAAAGAAATACCCAGATACTGCAAATGGCCTCTATCAAGTACCAACTACTCATGAGCATGTGCATTTGAGATAAAAAAAAAGAATCCAAAAGGATTAATGGGAACAATGCCTGTTTTCAACAGTGCCTAATAGGACCTTCTCTCACCAGAACTCATAATTAATGGAGCTTCAGATAGGGTGAGTAAGCAGGAAGGTCTTGCTTTACTAGTGGAGAATAATTAGCTCTCGAATGAGTAATACTCTTGATCTATCTACTGAATTATTAAGCAAGACCCCCTGTGAATACATGCTAGATAAAAGCTCAAGAATATTTATAGGAATATAAAAATATCCACAGTCAAGTGAAACATAAGATAAATAAAGACGCATGGAAATGTAATCCCTAATGAGAATATCCTACCAATGGAAACTTATCCAGAACTAACATAAATGTTGGAATTAGCAGGCAAGTATGTTGCAATTATAAATAAATTTCATATATTCTAAATAATATGGAGAAATATAAAAGGATCTTTTTTGTACTGAGGAACAAACCCAGAGGCATTATGGCTCCAACGTATACCCCAGACTCTCTTTATTTTTCATTTTGAATCAAGGTTTATTTAAGTTGCTGAGAGTCTCATAGTTACTAAGGCTGATTTTGAACCTGGATTTTCCTGTCTCAGCCTTTCAAGTACTGGGTTACAAGCATGTACCATCACTCCTGGCTCATAGAAGATTTTTAAAAGACCAAACTCAAACTTCTGAAAAAGTTTCAGTGACTAAACACTACATTGGTTGAAAATTAATAGCATATTACACATTCTAGAAAAAAAGACAAGTGAACTTAAAAGCATAGCAATAGAAACTACATAAAATAAAATGCAAAGAGAAAATAATGAAAACGTCTTAGGGTTATGTAGGACAAACTTTAAGTGCCATAAGATCTGTGAAATTGGAATCCTTTAAGGAGGAGGGAGTGAAAGAAATATATTTAGGAAATCAGTGCTAGAAATCTGTACACATTTGATGAAAGCTAAATGCTCACACATCTAAAATTATCAACAAATCATAAGCACAAGAAGTGTGAATAAACTTACACTAAGACACAGCATGATGAAATTGCTAACGAGCAATAAAAAGGATACAATGTTAAAAGCAAGAAGAAATAAAGGACATATTACATGCAGAAGAATAATGACAAGAATATTAAAGGATTCTTCCCTAAGGAAAAAAAGTGAGAACTCAGTGGAGTAATAGCTAAGGTACCAGAGAGAGCTGTGAAAGAGCCCACCTAAAATATATATCAAGCAAATAAAGAGATCTTCAAACATGCACCTGAGGAAAGAATTTATTGTCATCAACTCATACTACAAGACATATTAAAGGAAATCTTTTAGAAAAAGGGAAAATGATACCAGATAAAATTTAGATTAGAGAAAAGAATAAAAGCTCACTGTAAATAGAAATTACATAGGTAAAATGTCTAAGAAATTTCTTATTATTTAAATATCTTAAAAATATTTAGCTTAGATGGGCATGGTGGTGCATACCTATAATCCCAAGACTTGGGAAGCTGAGACAGGAGGATCACAGGGTCAAGGCTAGCCTCAGCAACTTAGCAAGGCCCTCTGTAACTTTGTGAGACTTTGTTTTAAAATAGAATAAAAAACAGGGCTGGGTCATAGCTCAGAGGTAGAATGCCCCTGAGTTCAATTCTCAGTACTACACACGCAAAACATATTATATATAGTATATATAATATTTGGCTTTAAACAATTTATCATATCATATTGTGGAATCTATAACATATGTAGACATACATACAACATACAACATATGTATAAGAAAAATATATGACAAGAGTAACATAAAGATGGGAGCAGAGAGATAAAGTTAGATTATTATTAAGCTGTTATAATATTCATGGCTTGGTATAGTATTAAATGAAAATGGACCATGGTAAGCTTATGGAGCATAATATATAAAGCAAACACCAAAATAATAAAATAAAGAATTACAACCAATAAGTAGACAAAGGAGAATTTTAAAAAATTAATTAATTAATTAATTTTTTACAGGTCTGGAGATGGAACCCAGGGGCATTCGACCTCCGAGCTACACCCCCTGCCCTATTTTTTATTCTTTTATTTTTGAAACTGGGTCTTGCTCAGTTGCAGAGGGCCTCACTAAGTAGCTGAGGCCTCCGCGAACTGTGATCCTCTGGTCTCAGCCTCCCGAATGCTGGGATTACAAGCATGCGCCACCATGCCCAGCCAAAGGAGAAAATTTTAATAATAAAAAACACTTTGTTCTTAAGGAAGCAAAGAAAAAACAGATTAGACAAATTGAAAACAAATAGCAAAATGAAAGACTTAAATCTAACCACATAAATAACATTAAATGTAAATAGGTTAATCACCTTTATTATAAGGCAAAGATATTTACATTTTATAAAAAGGCAAACTTTTACTACATACTATGTACAAGAAGTCCACTTGAAATATAAAGATGCAAACAGGTTAAAAGTAAATTGATGAGAGCCAGGCATGGTGGCGCATGCTTGTAATTCCAGCATTCGGGAGGCTGAGACCAGAGGATCCCGGTTTGCGGACAGCCTCAGCTACTTAGTGAGGTCCTCTGCAACTTAGTGAGACCCTGTCTCAAAATAAAGAATAAAAAATAAAGCAGGGGGTGTAGCTCGGAGGTCGAATGCCTCTGGCTTCCATCCCCAGACCTGCAACAAACAAACAAACAAACAAACAAACAAAAAACAAGTAAATTGATGAAAAAAAAGGATAACAACAGAAAAAAGCCGAAAGGGCTACATTATTATCAGAAGAAATAGATTTTATTTTATTTTATTTATTTATTTTTTGTGGGTCTGGGGATGGAACCCAGGGGCATTTGACCTCCGAGCTACACCCTGGCCAAGTTTGTATTCTTTAATTTGAAACTGGATCTCACTAAGTTGTGTAGGGCCTCCCTAAGTAGCTGAGGCTGTCCGCAAACCATGGCCCTCTGGTCTCAGCCTGCAGAATGCTGGGATTACAAGCGTGCGCCACCATGCCCAGCTGAAGTAGATTTTAGACCAAAGAATAATATTTGATAGCATCATTTCACTATAAGGGACCATTGACAAAGATGATACTACCATCTTAAATGTTAATACTGAGATAAAACCCAGAGGTGCTCAACCACAGAGCTACATCTCCAGCCCTTGTAATTGAATTTAATATTTAAAAATTTTTGTCTTATATAAGTTGCCCAGGCTACCTTATACTTGCAATCTTCCTATCTAAGTCTCCAGAGACTGGCATGCACCACTGGGATTGGCCTGAGAACAATGCATTTTTTTAAATTTATTTTTTATTTTTTATTTTTTAATTGGTGCATTGTAGTCATATATCACATTGGAGTACAAGACTTGAGAGGATATACAAGCACACATCATCCAATTAGCCCTCATCCAGCCCTCATCCCATTCCCTCCCCTTCCCTAGATCCCATGCTTGTTTGGCGATTAACTTTGATACATTTGTTTATGTACCTTCTGCTTTTTAAAGAGGCTCCATCCCCCCTTATTCCATACCCTCTTAGTTGCTTCATTATAGGGCCCTTTCTATAGCTCGACCTCTTCCTGTTGCCCCTTTCCTCCTAGTTATTGCTGATTAGGGGAAGCATCTGATTTTTATTTTCTGCGATATTTTTCTGTGCATGCCTCGTTGCAAGTACCGATCCCACTCTTGACGGCCCCAGTAGTGGCCTGGCTACCCGGTGGACTGATCCAGACCTCACTGGCTCAATCAGCGGCCTTGCCTCATGGGAGGCCCTGATTCTGATCTTGCTGGCCCTGACACCAGCCTAACCCCTCAGCTGGCTCCGATCCTGGCCTCGGAGGCCCCAGTAGTGGCCTTGCCTCACGGCAGGCTCTGATGCCAGCCATTGGCCCCGGCACCGGCTTAACCCCTCAGCAGACTCTGATCCCGGCCTCGGAGGCCTCAGCACCGGCCTAGCCTCACAGCAGGCTCCGATCCCAGCCTCGGAGGCCCCAGTAGCGGCCTTGCCTCCTGTCAGGCTCCAATGCCAGCTGTTGGCCCCAGAATCGACCTAACCCCTCGGCAGGCTCCAATCCCGGCCTCGGAGGCCCCAGCACCGGCCTTGCCTCATGGTGAGCTCCGATCCCGGCCTTGCTGGCCCGGGCACTGGCCTAATCCCTTGGCAGGCTCCGATCCCGGCCTCGGAGGCCCCAGCACCGGCTTTGCCTCATGGCAGGCTCCGATGACGGCCTCGCTGGCCCCAGCCCTGGTCTAACCCCTCGGCAGGTTCCGATCCGGCCTTGGAGGCCTCAGTAGCGGCCTTGCCTCACGGAAGGCTCTGATGCCGGCTGCTGGCCCCGGCACCGGCCTAACCCCTTGGCAGGCTCCGATCCCAGCCTCAGAGGCCCCAGTAGCAGCCTTGCCTCATGGCAGGCTCCGATGCCAGCCATTGGCCCCGGCACCGGCCTAACCCCTCGGCTGGCTCTTATCCTGGCCTTGAAGGCCCTAGCACCAGCCTTGTCTCACGGCAGGCTCTGATGCCGGCCATTGGCCCCGGCACCAGCCTAACCACTCGGTAGGCTCCAATCCCAGCCTTGGAGGCCCCAGTAGTGGCCTTGCCTCACGGCAGGCTCTGATGCTGACCATTGGCTCCGGCACCGGCCTAACCCCTTGGCTGGCTCTTATCCTGGCCTCGGAGGCCCCAGCAATGGCCTTGTCTCACGGCAGGCTCCGATGCCGGCCTCCCTGGCCCCAGCACCGGCCTAACCCCTCGGTAAGCTCCGATTCCGGCCTCGGAGGCCCCAGCACCGGCCTTGCCTCATGGCAGGCTCCGATTGCGGCCTCACTGGTCCCAGCATCGGCCTAACTCCTCGTCAGGCTCCGGTCTCGGCCTCAGAGACCCCAGTAGTGGCCTTGCCTCACGGCAGGCTCCGATGACGACCATTGGCCCCGGCACTGGCCTAAACCCTTGGCTGGCTCTTATCCTGGCCTCGGAGGCCCCAGCAATGGCCTTGTCTTACGGCAGGCTCCGATGCCGGCCTCCCTGGCCCCAGCACCGGCCTAACCCCTCGGCAAGCTCCGATCCCGGCCTTGGAGGCCCCAGCACCGGCCTTGTCTCACGGCAGGCTCTGATGCTGGCCTCGCTGGCCCCAGCACCGGCCTAACCCTTCGGCAGGCTCCGATCCCAGCCTCGGAGGCCCCAATAGCGGCCTTGCCTCATGGCAGGCTCTGATGCCAGCCATTGGCCCGGCACCGGCCCAACCCCTCAGCAGGCTCTTATCCTAGCCTTGGAGGCCCCAGCACTGGCCTTACCTCATAGCAAACTCTGATGCTGGCCTCGCTGGCCCCAGCACCGGCCTAACCCCTCGGCAGGCTCTGATACTAGCCTTGGAGGCCTCAGTAGCGGCCTTGCCTCACAGAAGACTCCGATGCCGGCTGTTGGCCCTGGTACCGGCCTAACCCCTAGGCAGGCTCCAATCCAGGCCTCGGAGGCCCCAGCACCGGCCTTTCCTCATGGTGAGCTCCGATCCTGGCCTTGCTGGCCCTGGCACTGGCCTAACCCCTCGGCAGGCTCCGATCCCGGCCTTGAAGGCCCCAGCACTGGCCTTGCCTCATGGCAGGCTCCGATCGCGGCCTCACTGGTCCCAGCATCGGCCTAACTCCTCGTCAGGCTCCGATCTCGGCCTCAGAGACCCCAGTAGTGGCCTTGCCTCACGGCAGGCTCCGATGTCGGCCATTGGCCCCAGCACCGGCCTAACCCCTCAGCAGGCTCTGATCACTGTCTTGAAGCTCCAGCACTGGCCTTGCCTCACGGCAGGCTCCAATCCAGGCCTTGCTGGCCCTGCCACCAGCCTAACCCCTCGGCAGACTCCGATCCTGGCCTCGAAGGCCCCAGCACCGGCCTTGCCTCACAGCAGGCTCTGATCCTGGCCTCACTGGCCCCAGCACCAGCCTAACCCCTTGGCAGGCTTCGATCCCAGCCTCGGAGGCTCCAGCACCGGCCTTTCCTCACGGCAGACTCCAATCCCAGCTTTGCTGTGTCTGTTGCCAGCCTCACCCCTCAGCAGGCTCCAATCCGAGCACCCTCTTCACCCAACCAATTGTCCCACATTCTCGAGGGTGTGTGGTGGTAACATTCTGCCTCTGGGGTTATTATTTCAAAGGTTCCAGGTGTAATGCATCAGATCTCTGCCTCCCCTGAGTACTGGCCACTGCCATTGCCACTGCCTCCACCATTTCAAATCCTTCCCAAGCTCTTTTTCCACTCTGAATTTTGTCCAGTGTTCCTAAGCATGCGTGACGGTAGCATTCAACATTTGGTGTAATTTCTCCAAAAAAATAATGTTGGTAGGATCCGATTTCTGTTTCTCCTGAATACAAGTCTCCACCACCATCTCGGAGACCGCTTTCAACACCGCCTTTCTCCTTGGTCTCCGCTAAACTCTCTCCTTACAGGTGATGTCCAAGATTCTTAACAATATAGAGAAACGGCAGTCCTCCTTCACGGGGAATTTTTCCATAAGTTCCAGTGCATTTGGATAAGTTAAGTCAGCATCTCCAGTGTCCTGGCATCTGCCATGGCTTTCTTAACTCCTCTCAGATATTTTTCCTTTTTCTTTTTCTTTTTCTTTTTTTTTTTAAGTAAGAGAAGACAGTATATGTGGTTTGAGGAGGTAGTGGGATCAGGCACTCAGTAGCACTGTGACCCAGTCGGTTTCCCCATGGGTCCAGCGTGCTCTGCACTACTCCGCCTGGGGCCCAGAGTCCCGCGACCCGGCCCTGGCTGGCGTGTCCCGCACAACCCCCGCTCGGGACCCAGGGTACTGGGCCCGGTTTCTCCAGGGGTCTGGCGTGCTACGCGTGGTCTGGCCCGGGGCCCAGAGTCCCACGACCCAGGCCCCGGCTGGCGTGCCCTGTGTGACCCCTGCCCGGGACCCAGGGTACTGGGCCCAGTTTCTCCAGGGGTCTCAACAATGCATTTTTAATACTCGTGTGTTTCCTTCTTCTGTGTATAGTAGGTGGTCAATACCCATTCAATGATTAAAGAAATAATATAATGAATACACAATATTCCAGAAAAATTAGTGATCTTAAAAGAACTATTTCCTGGTTACTGGATTCTGGTTGGTTTCAGATAACATGCTGTCATTCAACGAATAAAACTGGGCACTAGAAATAAACCAGAGAAAACTTGCAGCTACAACACTTCCAAATGTCCTGTTGTGAGATGAAAATTCAGTAGCTTTAACGAGGCCTTCTTCTTTAATTTTCTATTTTTTTTTTTTTTACTGTTCTCGTGCCCACTTGTAACACATGATGGATGGAATTCCTGTTATGTCTTTTTTCCTTTAGAATTAGCTTTACCCTGCTATTAAAGTGCAGTTGTCTTTACTAGATGCTACCATGCACACCTAGTGCGTTTTTCAACAATAGATTCAATTAAAATTATTTAGGTGAATTTCAACTTGGAATGAGAGCGCGCTTGTAATCCCAGCATTCGGGAGGCTGAGACCAGGGGATCGTGGTTCGTGGACAGCCTCAGCTACTTAATGAGGCCTTCTGCAACTCAGTGAGACCTGGTTCAAAATAAAGAAAAAAAAAATAGCGGCAGGGGGTGTAGCTTGGAGGTCAAATGCCCCTGGGTTCCATCCCCAGACCCGCAAAAAGAAAAAAAATTTGTTGTTGTTGTTGTTGTTTTTTCTCCCTCCTGTTTATTTAGTATCTAGGTTCATTAGAAAAATCAGTATTGGGAGGAGAAGAGGGGTAAAAGATGAGGTGATGGAGCCATAGGAGCCGAGGGCTTTGGGAAGAACTGGTAGCCACCCATGCTAGGCTGATCAGGAATACTTCCTAGGTCTTTTTCGGTTTTTGATAAGCCACATAATCTCTCTCCTCTACTGAGGTGGAGAGTAGAAAATAAGGGCTGATTTTAAAGTCTGAATGAAAGAAAGAAATAGCCATGTTGATGAACATAGAGCTTCCACAGTAATAGGACAAACTAATCAGGCTGCTTAGCGAGGTTGTAGATCCAAGGTGATCATTATGAGGATTCCAACTGTTTATGGATCCCTGTCTACATGCAGAGGTCAGAAAATTAACTTTCAAAAGTGCCATGCCTTTTTTTAACCAAAGATTTTATTAAATACACTATTTTTTTAAAAAAATTTTTGGTGGTACTGGGGTTCCTGGAAGCCCTTCTACCTCCGGGCTACACTCCCAGACCTATTTTTTATTTGGAAACATGGTCTCTTAAGCCAGCGAGGCTGGCTCCGCACCAGAGCGATCCTCCTGTCTTCGCCTCCCAAGTGCAGGGATTACAAGCGTGCGCCACCACGCCCGGCTAAATACACTATTTTGAAATTTCAGTTGCACTGATGTTTAAGATCAAATTGGCTTCTTCACAGATTTGTACAGTAATTTGTAAGATTCCTAGTTTCTGCTCTGGTTGTATTTCTGTCTGGACACCTTCTACTTCCAGAAGCAGCTAATGCATCCCAGTTTTCAAGGTTTTAATTTGGACACCCAACTCAGTCTTGTGGTCATCTACTTCAACTTTCACAAACTGTTAGTACTCTATTAATTTCTATTAATGTCTAATGTCTGTTCCCTAATGGAGTTTTAAATTAATCTTTAATTTGATCCTTCTGTTACGAAGCAAAAGCATTAGTGAGCTTCATTTAAAGTAAAGTTGAAGTTACCCACGAATGATGGGAACAAATATTTACTTGTCTCTTGAAACGTTCAGATATGTTAAATTTACCAACTAAGTAAAGTGAGAAGATAACAGGCTTAAAGATAATAGTTTACGCACAAAAGGTGCATGTGCTATAATGGGAAGAGCATTGGGCTTGAAGAAAAGACATTAGAATTGATCATTTATACTCGTGTGATCATGGAAAAGTACAATGTGCCTCATATTCAGTTTCTATAAAGAGGTGCAACAAATCATATCCAGCAAAATTTGGCAAAAAGGAGATGATAACACAGCCCTCCAGATCCTCCACGAGGGAAAAGGCCTGTTTTATGAAATCAAGAAGTGGGAAGTTCAATTTTTAATGTTGTCATACCCTCTCATCAGGCCATCTGTGGGCAGCAATGGAGCAGGCAAGCACTTCATTCTTGTAGGCTGCAGGGTCCAGGGTTCCACATTCCCATCTTCCTGCTATTCCTTCTGGTCTATGGTTCTTTTGGGGACTCTTAGTATGATGACAGTTATTATGATGGGTTATCAACTGAAAACACTGATGTATTTCTGTCATTGATCTCTCCTACCCCATCGCTGTTGTACCTCAACATCGGTAAGAAACAGACCTTGTCCTTCACAGGCTGTGAGGCTCAGCTGTTTTGTGTGTGTGTGTGTGTGTGTGTGTGTGTGTGTGTGTGTGTGTGTGTGTGCGTGCTTTCATGGTAACAGAGGCATTAGTCCTGGAGCTGTGGTCTCTGACTGCTTCAGTCCCGTCTGTGCTCCTCCTCTTCGTAGTGTCTGTATGTCAGGACTTCTGTGTTTGTCTGGTCCCTGTTTTAGTTGGCTGGTTCACTTCCACCCTTCAAGTCAGCGTCACATTCTCAGTTCAGTATTTTTGTATGCATGCCAAGTAATTGACCATTGTTATTATGATTCTTAGCAAATCGGTAAGATCTCCTGTTCTCTGTCAATGAGATGGCATCTCTGAATTTGGCTGGCTTCAGTATACTGCCCACAATAGTTGTTAGCATCGTACCTTACATGTACATGGTGTCCGCAGTCATAAACATCCCCTGAGTGTAGGGAGAATGAAGGCCCTCCCCATTTGCAGCTTCCTCTTAGGACTATAAGTTTGCTTTGCGCAACTGTCTCCTTTGTGTACCTCATGCTTCCAAGCAATCCTGAACCGCATAGAGTGACTTCAGTATTTTGTATACTGGCCACACCTCTGATCTACGCTCTCAGAAACAAGTCTGTCAAACTCTGAGAAAAATCCTGGGGAACAAGAAAGCTTTATCCTAATCTTCTTTCTTGTGATTTCCTCAGTGCCAGGCCCAGATTCTTTCACCTTGGTTTGCTTTTAATATGGGATCAAGTTCTGAGTCATTTAAGGATTCTTCAAGATGACCATTCCACACATGAATTATTTTCGATGATGAAGTAGTCTTAACCCAACATTTACTCCTGTATAGGAGCAATTTGTTTTTATTAATATCTTGGGCATCAGCCATTTCAAAGATAGAAATATATACTCCTCTTCTTTCTATATTTATTTTCATGGCAGTGGGAGAAAGGTGCACTTAACTTTAATTTCTTTCCTCTGGGCCTGTTGAGACAATGGGCAGAAACGCTCTTGCAGGATGTTAAACTCACATGCAGCCTCTCAGGACGTGCAGTAGCATCAACCCAAAGCAGCCTGCCTTCTGAACTGTAATACTTGACTCTTATAAAGTGTACTCATGGTGACTTGCTGTCAGGACCATACTCCTTAAATAAATATTGTGGTGAAAGGTTTTTTTTTTTTCAATGCCATCATGAATTTAACAGAATAATTCAATAAAATCATTGATACTTTATTGCATTTAAAATTTTTTTTCAATTTGCTCTTTTTTTTTGGTACTGGAGGTTGAACCCAGTGGCCTTCTACCTCTGAGCCATACCCCTAGCCCTTGTTAAGTTGCTGAAGATCTCACTAAGTAGCTGAGGGTAGCCTTGAACCTAGGATCCTTCTGTCTCAAACTCCTAAATACTGTGATTACAGGCATGCAACACTATACCCGGTTAGTAGGCATTACTTATTATAGAAAAATGTGCATTTTAGTGTTGTTTATTTTAGTATTGAGTATTATTGATTTTACATCATATTAAGGAAATGAAAAATATTCTGCATCCATTTTTTTTTTTTTTTGCGAGTCTGGGGATGGAACCCAGGGGTATTCAACCTCCGAGCTACACCCCCTGCCCTAATTTTTATTCTTTATTTTGAGACAGGGTCTCACTAAGTTGCAGAGGGCCTCACTAGGAAGCTGAGGCCGTCTGTGAACCACGATCCTCTGGTCTCAGCCTCGAATGTTGGGATCACAAGCGTGCACCACCACGCCCAGCTTGCATCTAGTTTCTAAAAGTGGAATGCCCAAATTCATTGGTCTTTCATACCAATGTCCTCTCAGTGGATGGGGTGGTGGAGAAGGGAGAGAACTGAATTAGATGTCTCAAGCCATTTTCACTAGTGCACACAATTTAGTTTTTGTAACAGTCGCTAGGTATGTGTTCACAATTTTACTGCTAGGAATTTGATTTTAAAATTGTATAAGATCTTTTTGTGTTTTATTGTATTAACACTGCACTTTAATGTTGGCATTTCCATTTGATGAGTCGTAATTTTGTTACCATAATGGTATGACTTTCCTGATTCCGGCATATGCTTTTAAATACAACTTATAGATACTCCTAAAATCCAAATATGATGATATCAACAGAAAAGATTACTGAAGAAAAGCATCAAAAGTTTTGTTCTATAATATCTTTCATTTTTATATTATGGGATAAAATTGTAATGTTTATGGGAAGGCACAGCAACTATGGGACATTGTAAAAGATTCTGTACCGCTTCATGCAGGTTTACATACTTGTGTTATATCAAGATATATCAATACCGTTATGCCACCAATCGTAGAGAGTACCTAACAAAAAAAGAAATTAGAAAAGCAGGGACAGAATAGGAAGGGATGGAGAATGGCAGAGAATAAGAATCCTTGTATTAATACACCTTTAATAAAAATATAATTTTCTTTTACTCTTATGTATTCCACTTAGAAGAATTCCTTAACCAAAGACCATGTCAACATTTTTTCTCCTTACCAATATTTAAAAAAAATAATTAATAGTACTTCACCACTTTCTACATTTTAACCACAGGTAGGTTTTAGTTTTTTCCTTTGTGTTATTGAGTATATACCAGATAAGGTTGCTTTGGTGAGTGTGTGTGTGTGTGTGTGTGTGTGTGTGTGTGTGTGTGTGTGTGTATGTGTGTGTGTGGTGCTGGGAATAGAACCCAGGGGCATTCTACCTCTGAGCTACACCCCCGGTCCTATTTTTTGGTCTTTACATTTATTTTTATTTTTATGTGGATAATATTGAAAATGACAAAACATTCAGACTGTGCTTGGTGCCCTTCTACCCCTCCCCCTGCACTTCTCTTTCCCCCTCCCAACAATGAGGGTCCAGGTTGACCATGCTACATTCATAGTTTTACACATATTAAGATGTAGTCCTTCATTAATCAACCTCAGCCTTCTTCATCTCCTACCCTTCCATTTCAGCTTTGCTGAGGTTTCCCTTACATTATCTGGAGTCTCTCTGGTATTTCTAATAGTACCTAGTTTGGTCATATTAGAGAAAACATATGTCCCTTCTCTTTCTGTGCTTGGTTGGTCTCACTTAACATAATGTTCTCCAGGTCTTTCCATCTTCTTGTGAATGACATTATTTTGTTTTTCTTGTATTTCCCATAATTTTGCAATCCATTCATCTGTTTATGGAGGCCTAGGTTGGTTCCATATTTTGGCTATTATGAATTGTGCTGCTATGAACATGGGTATGCATATGTTACTGTAGTTCTCTGATTTCAACCCCTTTGGAAAGATACCCAGGAGTGGTATAGCTGGATCATATGGTGGATCCATTCCCAGTTTTCTAAAGAATCTCCACACTGATCTCCATAGTGGCTGAACTAGTTTGCACTCCCACCAACAGTGTAAAAGAGTTCCTCTTTCCCCACATCCTTGCCAGCATTTGTTGTTATTTGATTTCTTTATGTTTGCCACTCTGATTGGGTTAGATGGAATCTCAGCGTAGTTTTGATTTGCATCTCCCTAAAGGCTAATGATGTTAAACATCTTTTCATGTATCTATTGGCCGTTTGTATCTCTTCTTTTGTGAAGTGTCAATTCAGTTCAGTTGACCATTTCTTGATTGGATTATTTGTTTTGCAGTGGTGCATGCCTCTAATATCAGTACTTGACAGGTTGAGATAGGAAGGTTGTAGGTTTGAGACAAGCCTTAGGAACTTAGCAAGGCCATCAGCAACTTAGTGAGATTCTGTTTTAAAATGAAATTTCAAATAGGGCTAGAGGTTTATCCTAGAGGTAGAAGGCCTCTGGGTTCAATTTCCAGTACTGAAAAACAAACAAAACATTAAAAGTCACTTTGGCTAATACAAGACTGGGGAATACATTGGAAGGCTATGTGGAACACACTGATTAAAGGGCTAATCTAGAGAAAAAGTAATTGGAAAGGAACTGAGGAAGACAAAGGAATGAAGAAGCAAGACCTGCAGAAGATTCAGCTAGCAGAATCCAATCTTCCAAAGTGCTACATTTGCAACTTGTGAATTTCAAAATATTTCAAACTTTGTTTCCCCCTTTCTGTAAGTTTAAATTCTGGTAGGCAGTAATGTGTAGATCAAGTTTTGGGCACCTGCCTTTCCCTTTACTGGAGATGGCTGGACCCCTGACTATGATGTTATCTAATTAGAACAGAATCTTCAAAGCCTAATGGTATGTCTATTAAAATGACTAAAGCCTTCTAACCTGACAATATTAGATACCAATGATGATGCAGAGCATCGAGAACTCTCGTTCATTGCTGGTGGTTGCAAAATGGCACAGTAGACAGTTGGGCAGTGTCTAATAAAGTTGGGTGTAGACTAGCTGCAAAACCAGCATTTGTGTTCTGGTGAATTTACCAGCCATTTTGCAAACTTATGTTTGTTGCAGGAAACTAGATCCTCAGAGACAAGAGTCAGTGGCTGGAGTTGGATAGCAGGTTACTTTATTCACCAGTGAAGGCTCGGTAAGCAAAGATTTGGGTCTGAGCTCCAAACTCAGAACATGCAAGTTTTTTAAAAATGTATATTTGGACACCTAATTTTTGAAGGGAGGAGCAAGTGAGAGACTTGTTTTTCCTAGTGTAAGCAAGATGCAGAAGAAGGGTAATCAGTCAGTACAGTTTCTCTCCTTTCCTATCAGTTCTGTTCCTCATCTTATGGGCTGCCTGGGGAGAATCTGCTTAACTTCTGAGGGGGCCTATGAAGTAGCTTGAAGGATCTAGCTGGGTTCCTGCCTTATGTTCACATAATAACTGTCCAAAACTTTATTCATAGTTACCCCAAACTGGAAACAATTAAGATATTTTTTGATAAGTGATCCATAAACAAACACTGGTGCAATTGAATGCTATTTAGCAATAAAAAGGATAAACTTTTAAGTGACAACAATGTGCATTTTACTAAGTGAATGTTTGTATGAAATGTATGAAAACAATGTTTAGCAGATTACAGGATTTGGGAGAGGAAACAGCATTTGATTAGATGAGCCCTGGAGATATTCAGGATGGTGGAACTAATGCAACCCCACATAGTGACCCATCTTTTAGTTTCTTGTACTTTTGGGGTTTTGTTGAGAAAGTTTTTACCTGTGTCTTTGTGTTGAAGTGTTGGACCTATGTCCTCTTCAGGTAGCTGCAAGGTTTCTGGTCTGATTTCCAAATCTTTGATCCATCTTGAATTGATTCTTGTGCAGGGTAAGAAAGTGGGGTTTATTTTCATTTTTTTGCATATTGTTAACCTGTTTTGCCAACACTATTTATTGAAGAGGCTATCTCTATTCAGTGTATGTTTTGGGCCTCTTTTTCAAAAATCAGTTTGCCATAGAGTGTGGATTTTTTTTCTGAGCCTTCTATTCTGCTCCATTGGTCTATGTGTCTGTTTTTGTACCACGCTGTTTTTATTACTATAGCTTTGTAGTATAGTTTGAAGCCAGGTATTGTGATGCCTCCTGCAAGGTTCTTGTTGCTGAGAACTACTTTGGCTGTTCTGGGATTTTTGTTCCAAATGAATTTAATAACTGATTTTTTATGTCTATGAGAAATGACCTTGGTAATTTAATGGGTATTGTGTTGAATTTATAGATCACTTTTGGAAGAATGTCCCTATTTATTATATTTATTCAGCCTATCCAAGAACATGGAAGATTTTTCCATCTCCTAAGGTCTTCTTCAATTTATTTTTTCAATGTTTTATCATTTTCTTTGTAGAGGTCTTATGCTAAAAGCACTGCAAAGAATTGAATAGAAGGAACATACTGCAACATCATAAAGGCAATTTACAATAGGCCCACATCCAACATCATATTACACTGGAAAAACTGTGAGAATTCTTCCTAAAAACAAGAACAAGAAAAGAGTGTTTATTATCACCACTTATTTTCAATATAGTACTTGAGACTCTAGCCAGAGAAATAAAGCAAGAAAAGTAAATCAAAGGAGTATAAATAGAAAAAGAAGAACTAAAACTATTGCTATTTGCAAATGACATTATACTATACTTAGAAGACCCAATAAACTCAATCAAAGAGCCTATAAGTTTATTAGTTCTATAGAAAGAATCAACAAATTCAGCAAAATGTCTGGATACAAAATCAATCTTAAAAAAATCAAGATTTTCTGTATGCCAACCACAATCCACTGAAAAAGAAATTCAGAAAACATTTACACTCAGGATATTCCATAAAAAATAAAATACTTAGAAATAATCTTAACTTAGGAGTTAAAGGAACTAATGTACATGACATTGTGGAAGTAGAAACAATACTATGTGTTGGTCAAATACCATAGCACAGAGTGCACCTTATATTTACAAACTTAAAAAATAAATCAACTAGAAGGTCAGGGGATCCCAAGATCAAACGGACTTAGAAAAGTTTTTTCACTGTATTACAAATGTATGCAATAATCTCACTGAAATAGATGAGGAAAAGGTACTGGTAAGTTCATTTGGAAAACACCCCTTTGCCTGGAAACTATAAAATTAAACACAAACAAAAAAGTACAGAAACACAGTTATCTAGCTGGTAATGTTGTTTCTCATAAGTATATATATATATATATATGTATATATATATATATATATATATATATATATATATATATATTTTACGGCTATAAACTTTTGTTCATGTATACTGGGTTGAACAAATATGTAAATGGGTAGGGAATGGTGGAGAATACCAGGTTTCTTGTTGTTGGAATGGAAGGTTATAGATAAGCAAAGAAAAAGGCGAGAATAAACCACATGGTATAAAATTACAGTTAGAGATAGCAGTATGAACTCACTTTTAGATCAATAGAGATATAGGTAGGCAGATACAGAAATAATTATATATGATGTATAATACATTATATATGTGTATATGTGTATGTGTGTGCGTGCGTGCGCGTGCATGTAATGGATTAGTAAATATGTTTCCTACTAAGAGATTCTAGAATCAATAATATTCCAATGCCAACAAGCACACCAGGCATACTTATCTTGCTTTTTAATTGTACTTGTTAATGAAAGGAACTGGGGATAATTGGATAAATGGCTGCTTCTATGGCTGGACAAGGGCCATTCAAGAAAATACTTTGGCATCGTTAGTGTTGCCCACAAGTAAGGGGATCTTTAAAAACCAAAAAAAAAAAAATGGAGTACATTTTTATTTTGTGCATTGTAATTTTATATCATATTGAGGTATAGTATGGTAACAGAAGCATGTACATAGTTCTTGGTGTCCTCCCCACTGGGTCCTTCTCCTCTCTCCCTCTCCTCATGCATATCTTTGATTTTGAAATTTGTAGTTTGTATACATTCACAGCATTATTTCGACTAATACACTATTTATGACTTATCTCCCATCCCTAATCCCCTCAATCACTCCCCTGGAGTGTTTGCTCATCTATATGATATTGCCCTTTAAAAAATATCTCTCTAGCTTCCACATACAAGAGAAAATATACATATCCTCATTTTTGAGACTGGCTGTACTTGCTTAGTATGATATTTTTGCAGAAGGCAAGATTTTGTTCTTTTTGGCTGAGTAAAATTTCATTGTGTGTGTATGACAAGGTTTTGTGATCCATTTATCTGTTGATGGACCCTCAGGGTGGTTCCATAATTTGGCTATTGTAAATTGTGCTGCTATGAACATGGATATACAAATATTATACTATTCTGATTTCATCTGGGCATGGTGGCGCATGCCTGTAATCCCAGTATTTGACAGGTTGAGACAAGAGAATTGCAGGTTCTCTGCTAGCCTCAGCTACTTAGTGAGGCCCTCCTCAAATTAGTGAGACTATGTTTCAAAATCAAAATAAAATAGGGCTAGGGGTATAGCTGGGAGGTAGAATGCCCCTGAGTTCAATCCCCAGTACCTCAAAAAAAAAAAGAACAATAACAACAACAACATCCATGAACAAATAATATTCTGATTTAATTTCCTTTAAGAAGATGCTAAAGTGTGCTGGCATTAAAAAGTTGCTCCAATATTACTCTCCAGAGTCTGGGTGCTGTGCGGGCACTCAGGCAGGGAGGGGTGGCAGGTGTTACACTGCAGAGCTTCTCTTTCTCTCTGACTTTTGTTCTAATGACTAACCTATAGTGATAATGTATAGGAAGAAGTCCTTTAACCTTAAAAGCCCTACAGACAATTGAAGCCTTTAGCCTAAATATATATAAAGACAATCAGTGCCTCTGTTTACCTCCTCTCCTTTGTGACCTGGCCTTGATATAGGAAAGGTAAATTTTATGTGCTGCTTCAAAGCACCCACAGTTGATGAGCAACAAATATAGTCCAATACAGTGGAGGTGGAAACAAGGTAGATTATTGACCCCTGCACTTAGTAAGTGCACTCTCTGGAGACCAAGAGGCACCATCTGCCTAAGAAATAAGTTACTAGCCCATTGCCTTGGTAACACTGATAAGAACATATGAATACAAAATCTATTTAAGGGCCAGAGATGGAGAAGGGGGCAAAGTTCTACTTTCGGGCTCTTCAGTGTAGCCCAGGGACACTGCTTTTCTTCTCTTCCCTTTCTATTTCCTACTGATTTTGTAATAGAGACTTGTTGAAGCTGTACCAAGCTGCCTATTAGTTTTTTTATTTTTTTGGTGGTGCTGGGGTTCCTGGAAGCCCTTCTCCCTCTGGGCTATACTCCCAGACCTATTTTTATACTTTTTTAAATTTTGGAAACAGGGTCTCTTAAGCCAGCGAGGCTGGCTTCAAACCTGCGCGATACTCATGTCTCTGCCTCCCAAGCGCGGGGATTACAAGCGTGCGCCACCACACCCGACAATGCCTATTAGTTTTAATTTCCCTATTCAACAATTTTTAGTTGAATAGAGGAAAATAGCCCACAGCGCTGTTATAACTGTAACAAAGGGCTGTTGCCAGATCATATGTTAGTTTCATTCTCAGTGTTCTGAGAAACCTCCACGCTGACCCCTATAGTGGCTGTACTAAGTGTGCAGTCCCACAAGGATGCCCACTGTCACCACTCCTATTCAACATAAGTGCTCGAAAATAAAGCCCTAGCAAAAGGCAGGAGAAAAAACCACAGGAATACAAATAGAGAAAGAAGAACTGAAACTATCTTTGTTTGCTGATGACATAATCCTTTACTTAGAAGATCCAACAACTCAACCAAAAGATTTCTAAAAGTGACAAATAGTTTCAGAAAATAGCAGGATACAAAACCAACCCGGAAAACTTATTAGCATTTATTTATACCAATCATGAATACACTAAGAAAGAAAAACAGGAAACAATTCCAGTCACAACAAAAAAGATACAATACTTAGGAATAAATATAACTAAGGAGGTGAGAGACTTCAAAAATAAAAATTATAAATCACTTAAGAAAGAAATTGAAGAAGACGTAAGAATATGGAAAGACCTGCCAGGTTCTTGGATAGGCAGAACAAATATTATCAAAATGGTCATTACAGTGATCTACAGATTCAGTGTAATGCCTATCAAAATGCCATCATCATTTTTTTTCACAGGCATAGAGAAATCAGTGATAAAATCCATATGTAAAAACAACATATTATTTGTTTCTCTTGTGGCAAAGTTTCTTAGGTCTTGTGTGTCAGGGAATATTTTTGAGGTAACTTCCCATTTAAGTTATACCATTATTGGTTCCAAAGTCTTGACTCAGTTATTTTAGCTAGCCTTTCACAAGTCAGATGGCATTATGATTCTTTTTCTTTTGAAGATTACCTCTTCTTTATGAAGGGATTATAATTTTTCTGGATTATAGATGTTTCTAAACTTCACTATAGTTTGTTTCTGTGTTTTTTTTTATTGCTGTACTAGGGATGGAACCCAGGGACATTCTACCAAGCTGCACCCCCAGCCCCATTTTTTAAAATTCTTTATTTTGAAACAGGGTCTCACTGAGTAGCAGAGGGCCTCACTAAGTAACTGAGGCTGTCCGCGAACCGTGATCCTCCTGTCTCAGCCTCCCAAATGCTGAGATTACAAGTGTGTGACACCACACCTGGCTGTGTTTTTGACTTAAGTATTATAAGTCACTCTTGTTTGAAATTGTTTATGTATATAATGTGTTTATATATATTTACACATATGCTTTACATATGCTTTTTATATATTTTGTGTATATATGCATGTTTTTCATTCTTATATATATATATTTTTTGATGGTACTGGGGTTCCTGGAAACCCTTCTACCTCCAGGCTACACTCCCAGACCTATTTTTATACTTTTTTTGTTTGGAAACAGGCTCTCTTAAACCAGCGCGATTCCTGTCTCTGCCTCCCAAGCGCGTGCCACTATGCCCAGCTACATTCTTATAAATTCTGAAGCACATTTGCATTCATGTCTAGCCTGAAGATTACAAATTTTAAGATGGTAAGGAACCATTTAGGTTCAAAAGCAACTTTCGGCTGGGTACAGTGACACAAGCCTGTAAAACCAGAGATTCCAGAGGCTGAGGCAGGAGTATTGCAAGGTTGAAACCTCTCTGGATAATTTAACAAAACCCTGTCTCAAAATAAAATAAAAAGGGCTGGAGATAGAGCTCACTGGTAGCGTACCCCTGGGCCCTGGATTCATTTCCTAACACATCCCCTCCTCCAGTACACACACTAAATTAAAAAACATACATATAGAGACATTAACTTTTTATTTATGCAAAGATCATGCAATTATATTTTATTCTAATTGCTTTGTGAAAAAGAAAACAGCTCAGAAAAGTTACTGGCAAATTGAAAATCTTTCCTAGATGATGTTGCTTAATCGTGGTCTTAGGACTCTTTCTTTCTACCCTTATAATGACAATTAGGAGACAATCACAACAATGACAAGAACAAAAGCCACCAACATTCGACTAGTTCTGCAAGGCACCATGCCAAGTGGAGTGGAAAGAAGATTACTTGGAAGTTCATTAAAGTTAAATCTTAATGTAAACTCTTTTCTGCCTGAGAACAGTAGGAGAATAATAAATCCCAGTGGGGACAGTCTGGGCTTGTTGGATAGCACTGACAATGAGGGAAGTTTCTGGATCATAGTTGCAGGTGATAAAACTTTAGGAAGAGAAGCGATAAGGGCCCTGGTGATGGGAGACATGTTTTTTCTATGTGAATAATTATTACCCCAAAGCCCCAAATGCTTTATACACGACCAGCCAGGCATCCAGTGACTTTTTCAGCCCTAAATCACCTCTTACTTCCCAAACTGAACAAGCTCTTGGAAAATTTTCACTGGTGCCTAAACTACACATGACTCTTTTACAGAATTAGTTATCTTAGTACCTTCTGTTATTTCTTGTAAAGAATGTATTCAACATGAATTATAAAACCCAGATTCAAATAACAAAATGGTCCATCCCTCCCCCCCCCGCCCCCCCGGTACTAAGGGTTGAACCCAGGGACATTCTACCTCTCAGGTATACCCTCAGTCCTTTTTTTAGTTTGAAACAGTGTCTCACCAAGTTGCTGAGGATCTCAAGTTGCTGAGGCTGGTCTTGAGCCTGGAATCCTCCTGTCTGAGTCTCCCAAGTACTGGGATTACAGCTGTGTGCCACTGCACCTGGCTTTCTTCCATTTTGTGTGTGTGTGTGTGTGTGTGTGTGTGTGTGTGTGTGTGTGTGGTACTGGGGGTGGAACCCAGAGGCTTTCTACCTCCGGACTATACTCCCAGACCTATTTTATATTTTACTTGGAAACAGGGTCTCACTAAGTTACCGAGAGCCTCACTAAGTAGCTGAGGCTGGCTTCAAACCTGTGCGATCCTCCTGTCTCAGCCTCCCAAGCGCAGGGATTACAAGCGTGCGCCACCACGCCCGGCTGGCTCTCTTCCAAATAACAAGAAAAAAGAATTATCAGTTTCTGAGACAGCCTGTAAAATTTATTATCTTTCTCATTTAAAAATTCTGGTTACATTGAGCCACTTTTTAAAAAATTGGTATTTAAATAAATTACTTATTTTGAATAATAGTACATTCACAAAATATAAAATTTAAATGGTGTAAAATGATTGATTCCTCTTGATTTCTTGTGTTACACATGGAGCACACAGGTATTCAATAAAGAATGTTCCAGGAGGTGGCTGCTGGCTTCCAGGTGAGCCACCACTAGGACATCACGGTCCAAGCCAGGTTCAGCAGATGCTGGTCATTGGTGGAGGGAAGCAGATCATACTGTGGCACTTCTAAACAATGAGGCAGAATGAAGCAACTAGTAGGAATTTTAAATAGTTACTCTTGCCAAGGGGGCCACTGGGGAGAAAGTCAGGAATTGGGGAAGGTTTTTTAAGAAGCTACAACAAGCACATTCAATAGGAAAATAGGCATTTTCCAAAATTTATAGATCAAGAAATCAGTGATGATAAATCCTACTAACAATGTCCTCCCAGCAAGAATTTCCTTCTTGTCCTTCTTCCTTCTTGCACGCTAATTATGGGTGGTTAGAAAGATGGGGAGATGCTTTTATAGGCAGAGATGGAGAGCAGAGGTTGGTGGTACTGTGTTTCCCCTGGTATCTTCTCTTTAGCAAGCTCGATACATGCACTGTGGTCTAATCTGTGAGATAAATGCTCACTCATATTATTATTATTATTATTATTATTATTATTATTATTATTATTATTATTATTTGGTAGTACTGGGGTTCCTGGAAGCCCTTCTACCTCCGGGCTACACTCTCAGACCTTTTTTATACTTTTTATTTGGAAACAGGGTCTCTTAAGCCTGTGCGATACTCCTGTCTCCGCCTCCCAAGCGCGGGGATTACAAGTGTGCACCACCACGCCCAGCTCCTCACTCATATTTAAAAAAATTTATACTATTTTATACCATCTACTTTGATATATGCTACATATAGTTTATCTTCAAAGAGCTGCAAAATCCATTACACTAGTTTCATATACTCATTTTTTAATCTATAAATCTGTATTTATCTGTGGGTAAGATCATGGCTAAATCTGCCAAGTAAGATATAAATCTACAATCCTTATTCACGTTTAAAATAATACTTTTAAGTGGTATAATGTTAAGTGAATAGTTTCTTGGGTAAAAATTTCTTGTTTTCAAAACAAAGTACAAGCAGGGTGTGGTGGTGCACGCTTGTAATCCTAGTACCTGGGAGGCTGAGTCAGGATGATCTTGTGTTCACAGCCAGCCTCAGCTGCTTAGTGAGGCCCTCTACAACTTAGTGAGACTCTGTTCAAAATTAAGAATAAAATAGGGTTGGGGATGTACCTGGGGGGTAGAATGCCTCTGTGTCCCATTCCTAGTACCACAAAAAGAAAAAAAAAAAGAAAAAGAAAACTACAAACTATATCCATTTTTCTCCCAAATATATTGTTACCATTGATATTTCTGTATATATCTGTATAAATATTTTCTCAATGTAAAGGGAGGATACAGCCTAAATATAATTTAAGTTCAATTTCAACCATTTATTAGTGTGTCAGTTACAATGCGGCGTATCACTAGTTTTCCATGTATGCCTGTTTATTAGCTTTTTCCTCCAGGCATAGGTTAAGTCACATAATCACAATGCAGCTTTTTGAATTGCTAATTACATAAACATCTGGTGAACTCCTACTGTGTGCCAGAGGTGGTGTTTATGCCATTTGACTTTTGTCACATTAGATGTCAGTCTTAAATGTAACAGAAGAGAGCTTTATTTATATCTTTTCACTTTTAAATTAATGTCATCTACTCTATTATGTGAAGTTTCTTTTTTCTCAACTAGCATATTCAAGTAGGCATTTTTTTACATATATATATATATATATATATATATATATATATATATATATATATATTATTGGTGCACTGTATTCATACATCATAGTGGGATACATACTTTTGTAGACATACATGCACACAATGCCCAGTCAGCCCCCACCCGATCCCCACCCCATTTTCTCCCTATCCCTCCCTCCCATGCTTGGCTTAGTGGTTGACATCTAGTGTTATAGCAATTTATCCAAAATTAAAAATGATAATCTCACATAACAGTTTCATTTGTCTGATAACAAGCTTTTGATGACTTAAAGATAACTTTTCAATATTTCTTTTTGCTTTCTTTCTTACCAGAGAATACTTTTTTTCTATTTTTTTTAGGTGAAACTATCATATATTTATATATTTATTTTTCAGAAAAAAAATCTATCCTAATATGGAATATGGACTCTAGGTACCCAAAATGATCTTGAAAAAGAACAAAGCTAGAAGATATATATTTTCTGATTTCAAACCATATAAAGCTACAATAATTGAAACAGTGTAGTACTATTCTAAAGGCAGATATATAAACCATTGGAGTTAAATAAAAGCCTAGAGCTAAATTCTTCCCTATATTGTCAAGTTATTTTTGACAAGGTTTCCACGAACATTTGGTGGTGGAAATACTAATCTTTTAACTAAATATTGTTGAAAAATAATAATTACATAAAAAAGAATAAAATTGGACCCATACCTAATCCCATATACAAATATTAACTCAAAATAGATAAAAGACCTAAATATAAATCTTAAGACTATAAACTTTTAGGAGAAAATCTGGGTCATAAAACCTCACAACTTTGAAATTGGCAGTGATTTCTTGGTTATGATTTCAATGGCACAGGCAACAGAAGAGTATACAAACTCCCTAAAAAATAAAAAAAATATTGTATATCCAAAGACAATGTAAACAGAGTTAACAGTTGCTAATAGAATGGGATAAAATATTTCCAAATGCTATATCTGAAGGTATATTAATATTCCAACTAGAAATCCTAAAAATTAACAACAATAAAGGCAAACAATACCATTTAGAGATAGGTAACAGACTAACATAAATAATGAATCTCCACAGATAACCAATCTAAGTTGTCTGTTGGATGGAAAATCTTGTTTCTCTAGTTCTGATGTGTGTTACCTATTTCTTCTTTGTAGTTAATCTCTTTGAGTATTTTCTTTAGTGCTAGTTTTGAAGACATAAATTCCTTCAATTTCTGTTTGTCATGGAAGCTTTTTATTTCTCCATCTAATTTGATAGAAAGTTTTGCTGGGTAGGAAATTTTTGGCTGGAAGTTGTTTTCTTTCAGAATTGGGAATATGTTACTCCAAGCCCTTCTGGCTCTCATAACTTGGTTTGGGAAGTCTGGAGTGATTCTAATTGGTTTGCCTCTGAATGTCACTTGGCCCTTTGTTTTTGTTGCCTTTAAGATTCTCTGCTTGGCTTCCACATTGGTCATTTTGACAATGATGTGGCGTGGGGATCCTCTTCTCCGATTCTGTCTAAAGGGAGTTCTATAAGTTTCCTGGACCTGCGTATCGACCTCTTGCTCTATGTCTGGAAAATTTTCTGCTACTACTTCCTTGAAGAGATTGTTGATCCCTTTGATTTCATTTTCTTTTCCCTCCTCTATTCCAATTATTCTTAGGTTAGCTCTCTTAAAATGGGCCCATATTTCTTCAATGTCAGATTCCTGCTGTTGGATATTTTTTTCTAGATTAGAAACTATGCATTCATTTTTGGAATGATCATCTTCTAAGAGCGAGATTCTGTTCTCCATGTGTTCTAATCGGTTGTTTGTGCTTTGAATTGAGGCCTTTACTTCATTAATTGCATCCTTTATCTCTTTTTGGCTCTCTCTGAGTTCTTTTCGAAGCACCTCTATTATTTCTACAGTTATTTTCCTGATTTGATCTTCTAGAAATCTTTGATTTTCTGTTTTGTCAGGTTCTGATGTTGTGGGGTTGTGTGCATTCATTGCTCCAGTATTATTCCTCTTTCCCATGATTTCGGATGTTTGTGCCTTCTCTGGGTTCTTCCCTTGGGTCACTATGACTTCACTTAAGGTGTTCTGGATCTCGAGTCAGTAGTATCTCAGACCCCACTACTCCTTTACTGGGTTGTATCACAGAGTCTCCGACCCAGAGAGTCGATAGAGGCTGCTTTAGACTGTGGGGGGTGCCAGGTTGCACGTTCTCCTATGGTGTGATATCTCTGCCACCGCCCCTCTCCCACTGGGTCAAGTCCCAGGGAGTACAGTACTGGGATTTCTCCTCTGTGGCCCGCAATTTGACTCACTGTTCTTGAGTACGCAGATGTAGCTGTACTGAATTCGATGAATTCGGTGCTGCTGCCGCCGGTGGCAATATGGCACCGCTGCTACGCCCTCAGCTGTGGGGCTGTAGTTTTTCTTCTTGGTTTTGATTTCCACTCTGAATTCCTGCAGCGTGTGCTGAGCTCGGCCACTGGGAGCTTTAGGTGATCTCCGCGCGGAGAAATCCCACCTGGCTGTTCCGCAGTGGCTCACCTCGGCTTGCTGTAGCCGTCCGGTGAATTTGCCGCTGCCGCCGGCAGTATGGCGCTGCTGCCGCGTCCTCGGGTGTGAGGATCTCCTCTGTGGCTCTGTTCTCAGTCCGCTTTCCTTCTGGAGCCTGGTGATTTTTTTTTTCCTCTGGTGATGGTGTTTTCTGGCTATAAAAGGCGCTGATTTTGTGGTAATGGAGATTTGTTGTTAGCAGGGCTCTTAAGCCCTGCTTTTCTCGGTCGCCATCTTCCCGGAAGTCCTCAAGTAGGCATTTAATAACTCATGTTGCTCAGGGAAGTAGGAAATTAAAAAATTAAAAATGCAAGAGGTATTTTTCTGTTCACCTCTGGGTTTCATAAATAAAATGGAGGTACTTAAAACTAGTAGCAAACATTCTAGCTACAGTGTATGCAGTTTGTCTTTTCATTGGCTTTGTGCAGTATTGTTATTTTTATTATAAATATACAGCTTCTTTTTTTTTTTTTTTGTGGTACTGGGGATGGAACCCAGAGGCCTTCTACCTCCAGGCTACACTCCAAGACCTATTTTTTATACTTTATTTGGAAACAGGGTCTCACTAAGTTGCTGAGAGTCTCACTAAGTAGCTGAGGCTGGCTTTGAACCTGCGTGATCCTCCTGTTTCAGCCTCCCAAGTGCTGGGATTATAAGTGTGTGCCACCACGCCTGGCAATATACAGCTTCTTAATGGTTAAAGATATTAATTTTGAAGCCAGAATTATGGATTTGAATTTATTCTCACCCTTTGTATTAATTTCTCTACTCTTTTATTTCCTTATTCCTATGATGATAAAAATAGAACTTAAATTGGAACTAGTATATAAAATTATATTTAATATTAAAATATTCAGCCCTTGCCAGGCATGGTGGCACACACTTGTGATCCCCGCGCTTGGGAGGCAGAGACAGGAGGATCGCACAGGTTCAAAGCCAGCCTCGCTGGCTTAAGAGACCCTGTTTCCAAATAAAATATAAAATAAGTCTGGGAGTGTAGCCCAGAGGTAGAAAGGTTTCTAGGAACTCCAGTACCACCACATACACACACAAAAAATATTAAAGTACTTAGAAAAATGCTTGATACAAATTAAGTTTTCAATAAGCTTAATGAATTATCTTGTTGCCGTTGTGTTGCAAATGACTCTGGAATTCTTTTTTAGAATAAGGAGCTCTAAGTAAATTAATAAAAAAATGAGCACTTATGTTGCACTACAAGTTGTGATGTTTCAGGACCATGCTGAGCAATTCATTCTCTCCTGAATCAGCTTAAGATTCTGTTGGAAACAGGAAAGGATCACAGATGAGCAGCAGTTACTATGAATGAACATGACTATGATTACATTAAAAAGAGCATGAAGAAGGGTGGCAGCAATGGCTACTATAGCAAGACTGTAATTACTGGAGTTTTTCTGAGGAGGTATGAACTGAGTCTTAGACCAAAGGAAAAAACATGAAGAATAATTAAAATCAGTGTCCCGTGGACTACACTGTGCAAGATGATTGGACATAACATGAGCCATCTCCTCTGATTTCAGGGGGGTTACAGTTTAGACAGCAATAGAAAGCCATATGTATACATTATATATGTATGTGTATACGTAAATGCCGTATGTACGTATGTATGTATGTATGTACATATGTTTGTATTTCTGGGGATTGAACTAATGGCATACTACCTGTGATCTAGAACCCCAGCCCGATTTTATTTATTTATTTTTGAAACAGGGTCTCAATAAATTGCTGAGTCTTGCCAAATTGGTAACTGCTTTGAACTTGTGATCCTCTTGAATCCTCTTGGATCAGCCTTCCAAGTACTGGGATTACAGGTGTGTGCCATCATACCCGGCCCAGTTTGTAATATTTTAAATTATGATGATAAATGAACACACCAAAGAAAGGATGTAGAGATGATTTTGGTGGCACTAGTGAGTAATTTCAGTACACAAGTGGAAATAAAAGCCAGGAAAGATATTCAGGTCAATAAGAGAATGCAGGAGTAGCAACAGCAGGGAGCCCAACAACTATGAGATCTGTTGGGGGCAATTGTGATAGCGTAAGGCTGATTCTAACCAAAAGGGGAAGTGACAGGACTAGAAACTGGAAATACATGTTATAAAGTTAAGGTAGCGAAGGGCTCATATGTGAAGCTCGATTTTGAAAAGTATATTGAGTTGTCTGGGTTCTTCTCAGCTTTGTGAATTAGAAACATGACAGTCAGCTCACTAATGCAAACAAGTTTATCTTAAGTATTAATTTTGTTATTATGCACACGAATCATAGGTTTTGGAATATGTTAAACTTCCTTATGTCCCTAATCATGTAGCACTCACTAATAAAACACGAAGGGCCCACAAATACACAACGCTGTTTTTTTTATAACAGAAATATAAAACCAACAGTCTAAACAGTAAAATAGAGGTTAGCTATGAAATAATGAGAACTGGGAAGGAATAGTCAGAGAGAAAATGACATAGAAATTTAAAAAAAAATGGGATGCTACTAATGGGCAACATCTGGCTTGTTAGCAATTCACATAAGACCAAAGTAAAACAAAACCCAAACTGAAGGTTTCTTTTGATTATAAGGTTAAAAGAAAACACAAAAAAAGCCTTTCGGTCTTGTGTCTTAGAAGAAGTAGAAATCACGAGTACTTAGGTAGTGATATTTCAATGGAATAGATTGCATCCAGCCTGAAGGAAAAATCTTGGCAATAGATTTTTAATATACTTTCATTGGTGTATTGTAATTATACATCATAATAAAGTTTCAGAATGGTAGGACCACACATGCGTACTGGACAAGGGTACTAGCAAGGTAGGAATGATTCAACTGCTGCTAAAAGGAGATCCTAGTGGAAATTAAGGCGATTAAATCCAGAATGAAAGTATATTGGCCAATAATGTCCTTTGAAAGTTGAAAAGATGTCAGAGGATGATTTAGAAGTATTTCAGGGTAGCTATAGAAAGCAAAATATTGGGAAGAAGCGCTGGCAATCAGGTGGGTGAAAATGACAGAGAAGTAAATTTTAGTTTGATATAAAAAGAAAACTTTCTAACAAGGAATCTTGTCCAAAATAACTCGGTGATGATCCCAAGGGTATTAAACTAGTGAAGAAATCACACTTAGAGTTTGCTCCTCATGCAGACGCAACTCTCGTGGGATGGCCCTGAACTTTGCTCTTGTTATGAAATTATAATTGACTCATTTTTAAACCTTCTCTCTGAGGGACTTTTTCTTCCAAAGTCCTGAAAAACTTCATGTTGCAATTCACTGAAATTGTTTCACAGAATCAGAAAACACCTGGAAAGCCATGGCTGTTGGTGACTGCTATTTTTGTAGGTCATGGGGGATCAGGGTGTTTTGTTGTCCTTATTAAATTAGCGTTTTGTTCCCATTTTTCCGCCTTAGGCTTGTGAAGTGTCAGCATGGAGACAGGAGATTTACACACAGCTTGATCTCATGGGTTCATTGGTGCCTGCTTGAGTCTGGTAGATAAATGCTCATAATTCCCTGAAGCAGCCAAAGAAATTTCTAGCCCGTGATCTTCATTCTTCTTCACCTGTGTTCAGGAAGGCAACTGCAACAGGCTTTCAGACGAATTATCTTTAAGAAAGAGCAAACTTTAATAACAGGTAATGAGAAATTATGGACACACAAAGCCACTGAAAAGAGGGTTATGCCATGCCTACGAGCATTGTTATTTATAGGAGATTACACTTTGAGGTGTTTGGTCATCGTCGTTGATAGCTTTTATTTAAAAATATATATGTTGAATGAAACAAAAAAAATTTGGAATGCTAAAGTTTCATGTGAAAAAGAAGTGTAAATTTAGGCGAGAACAATTACAAGACAATCATCTATTTTAGTCCTATATTAACATGGCTAAGAACATTATCTAGATGCCGAAAATGTAGTTTTTTCATGAGTTTTGAAATGTACAACATCACAAATTACAGATTATCAAGATGTGAATAAACCTTGATAATTCAAATTTTATTTCTTGAAGGGAGATTGTGGCAAAATCAGACGAGGAACATGGTAATTGATGTTTTAAATAAAATCCCAGTGCTGTGTATTTTATCTCATTCTCATTTCACTGCTTAAAAAACCCCACAATCATAAAATTTCTCCATTATCTCTATTTTAATGATCTCATAATTGATATTATTTATAATTTTTATTCATTGAGATAAAACTTTTCATAGTCTATATTCTATAATTTTGCATGAAAGCAATAAACAATAGTACTAAATTGTACTCTATGACTCTAGGTTAGAGTCAACAGCTTTTTTTTCACAGATACATTGACAACATTTTCTGAACAAAAATCATTATATGATGTGGCCTGGATCATTAAAGTCTGGATTACTCTCCTCAAAAGCCTGATTAGACTAAGGTGTGGTACTCACAGCCTCTCTTAGCCAAACATTTTATAATATTTAATATTTTTATATAGATACTTTAAAATTTATACACACACACACACACACACACACACACACACATATATATATATATATATATATATTTTTTTTTTTTCTTTTTTTTTTTTTTCGGTACTGGGGATAGAACCTAGAACCCTAGAACCCAGGGCATCTTACCTCTGACTGACACCCCCAGACCTATTTTTTATTCTTTATTTTATTTTATTATTTTTGTTTTTGGTGGTACTGGGGGTGGAACCCAGGAGCTTTCTACCTCTGTGCTATACTCCCAGACCTATTTTATATTTTATTTGGAAACAGGGTCTCACTAAGTTGCTGAGAGCCTCACTAAGTAGCTGAGGCTGGCTTCGAACCTGTGTGATCCTCCTGTCTCTGCCTCTCTGCTGAGATTACAAACGTGCACCACCATGACCAGCATTTATTCTTTAGTTTTTGAAACAGAGTCTCACTGAGTTGCAAAGGGCCTAAGTAGCTGAGGCCATCTTCTTCTTCTTCTTCTTTTTTTTTTTTTGGTGGTACTGGGGTTCCTAGAAATCCTTCTACCTCTGGGCTACACTCCCAGACCTATTTAACATATATTTTTTTGAAACAGGGTCTCTTAAGCCAGCGAGGCTGGCTTTGAACCTGCACAATCCTCCTATCTCTGCCTCCCAAATGCAGGGATTACAAGTGTGCGCCACCATGCCCGGCTCTGAGGCCATCTTCTAACTGGGACCCTCCTGTCTCAGCCTCCCAAATGCTGGGATAACAAGCGTGCACCACCATGCCCAGCTAATAAATATATTTAATATTTTTAAAATGCTGTTTAAGAAACTAGCAATAAGTATATTTACCACCGATCATTTAGTAATGAACTAAAGGCAGTCATGTTGTAACAAACACTAAACATCATGTATAATACGCTGGGTTAGTATTGACATTCAATCCTTTTTTGTCTTCACATCTAGTATCAAACATATTACTTGACAGAACAGATACTTTAAAATATTGGCAAAATATACTAACGGATGATCAAATAGATGAAAATGGATTATTCCTGGAAATTGATTATGTTGCTTTTATTGATGTAGCATAGATTTAGTAGCATTTGATTGGGCATAAGAATTTAGGATTTTTTTTTCTCTTCCCCAGCCTTGCCCTCCTTCTTTTCTTTTTAAATAAGATTGAACAAGGACTATTAAACTTGTTACTTTTTAGAGGTATCATTGACATAAAACACTGCATATTTTGAGATACAAAATTTGATGTTTTAATATGCATTGTTAAATCTTAATCACACGAATGAGATGTGTGTGACATGATTTTAGCATATCTTAGAACGTTTTCCTATTCTCTCACAATACCTTTTCTCATTCTAAACCAACAAATGGTGGTTAATGCTTGAAGATACTTTATTCAGCTTTATGCCTAAAACTTTTCATTTTATTTTTCCAGAATAAAATATAATCATTCGCAGGTATCTTAACCTGTAAAGCCAGTTTATTTCCCCTATTAAAACCAAATTATTATATTGAACTTCATTTCCAGCCAGTTGTGTTACCTTAGGTAACAAAGCATCTCTTATCTTTACTCTTGTATATAAACTTAGTGGCTATGTAAGCAAAAGTCATCTCTAACTCTTCCTTAATGGGAAGCGTTGTTATGGCATAGTAAGAGTTGGGCGTCTGTGTGTTGACTTTCTCTTATACCTTGAAGCAGAAATTTGCCATGGCTGACGAGGGAGGAGACAACCACTCAGAAGTGACTGACTTCATTCTTGTAGGCATCAGGGTTCGTCCAGAGCTCCACAGTCTCCTCTTTCTGCTATTCCTGATTATTTATGGGATGGTTCTCCTGGGGAACCTTAGCATGATTGGCCTTATTGTGACTGATCCCCGGCTGAACACACCAATGTATTTCTTCCTAGGCAACCTCTCTGTCATTGACCTCTCCTACTCCACTGTTATTGTACCCAAAGCCATGGTCAACATCCTATCTAAGAAAAAGACCATATCCTTTGCAGGCTGCGTGGCTCAGCTCTTCCTCTATGCACTTTTCATGGTAACGGAGGCCTTTGTCCTGGCGGCCATGGCCTATGACCGCTTCATTGCCATCTGCAATCCTCTTCTTTATAGCGTCCGCATGTCAAGAAGTGTCTGTATGCAGTTGGTGGCTGGCTCCTATCTCTGTGGCTGGGTCAGCTCCATCCTTCAAATCAGTGTAACATTCTCCATGTCTTTCTGTGCCTCCCGTGTCATCGATCACTTCTACTGTGATTCAAACCCAATTGAAAAGATCTCCTGTTCTAATATTTTCATCAATAAGATGGTGTCGCTTAGTTTGGCTATTGTCATTATTTTACCCACGATCATTGTTATTGTAGTATCCTACATGTATATTGTGTCTACAGTTTTGAAGATCCGCTCCAGCGAAGGGAGAAAGAAAGCCTTTTCTACTTGCAGCTCCCACCTGGGGGTTGTGAGTTTGCTTTATGGGACTGTCTCCTTTGTGTATCTCACACCGCCAAATAACCCGGAACTTCGTAAAGTGGCTTCGATATGTTACATTTTGTTCACACCTATGTTGAATCCCTTAATCTACTCTCTAAGAAATAAGGATGTGAAAGATGCCATGAAGAAAGTCTTATGGAAAAAAAAATTTTAAATCTGTTTCCATTTGCTTTGTTGTTCATTGCATTGACTGATTTTCATCTTTCTGATCTAGATGTTTAAGCATTTAAAATTCAACTTATTTTAAAAGAAGAAAAAAAGTCTTTGTTTCAAGGCAATATTAAATTGGAACATTTGGACATTTCTGAAAATTTGCTGCATTTCTAACCAACAGTTATATATATGTCTTACTCTCCAGGTAATTATATGTGAATGGTGACGTGTAGTATTTTATTGTTTCTCTTCTCTGTACTCTAAGGAAAAAACCTAGATACAGAAAATACTCCATATAATTATTAACTTGGAAACTGTGTGTCTCACTGGTTTTCATGCCTATGATACTAAGTATAAATGTTAGTGTTTTGATTTTGATGGTATGATGAGATCATATAGTTAGTAACTAGCCAATTAGCCATAACTAATTATTCAGTGTGAGTGTGTACATGATAAAGAGGAAATGCAAAGGAAAAATAAGCACAATGCTCTTCGTTGAATGAAAAATAAACATGGAAAACTGATTTGATCTGAATCAGACATTTTATATGGTATTCTTTGAATAGCATTCTATTAGACTTTGCTCTAATAGAATGAAGAAATTTTACAATCTTTATAGTGTTTTTCAGCTCAGCCCTTTATCTTTAGGATAATGCAAATTATTGGTTATGAATATGGAATAAGTAAAGGTGCTGTATTGAGCTAAAGTCAGTTTGAAAGTCTGTTAAAATGATTGTAAAAATTTACAATAACCTATATGAATAGTTGGATTATACATGTGTGTACATGTATGCACATATGTGTGCATGTTAGCTTTGTTATGGGGTAATTTAAAAACATGATAGGTTCTGGACATCAAATATCAGTGATAAAGAGATCACTAATGCTATAGATCTGACAGGTATTAAAGGAAGCCAAGTTTGAAAAAAAAATCATGCCATAGTTACTAATGTGCAAGTAATTTAAGATATGCCTCAGGTAAACAGCCTCAATGCTTAAGTCTAGACAATATTAGTGCAAACACTCAATCTAAGAAATAAAGTATAATTGTCAGTTTTGTTCATAATACTAAGCATTACAAAAACCTAAAATATGAATAATTGAATAGATCCTTTATCTGTTTTTTTATTGGTGCATTGTAGTCATACTCTTAATGGGATAAAAGACTTGTGTAGACATATATGCACACATCACCCAATTAGCCCTTAACCAATCCCCATCTCATCCCCTCCCCATCCCTTCTACCCATGCTTGGCTTAGTGATTGACTTTGATATGTTTAAGTACATCATGTGCTTTAGAGAGTTTCCCTCTTCTCTCCTCCCATTCCCTCAGTTAGGTTGCCTTATTTGCTCCTCTATAGGATCTCCTTCTTCATCTAGAGTTCCTCCTATGACCCATTTCTCCCTAGCTTTCACATAGAGAGAAAGCATCTGATTTTTTTTATTTTTTGTGACTGACTAATCTCACTTAGCATAATGCCCTCCAGTTCTACCCATTTCCCTGTATATGATGTAATTGTGTTTTTCTTTATGGCTGAGCAAAATTCCACGGTGTTCATATCCCACAGTTTTGTAATCCATTCATCTGTTGATGGACATCTTGGCTGGTTCCATAGTTTGGCTATGGTGAATTGTGCAGCTATGAACATAGATACACATGCATTGGTTTGGTAGTTTGGTTTTTTTTTCTTTTGGTTAGATACCCAGAAGTGGTATTGCTGGATCAAATGGTAAATTTGTTCCCATTCTTCTGAGGATTCTCCATACTGTTTTCCAAAGTGGTTGCACTAATTTGCAATCACCAACAATGTTTTAGTTTCCACTTCTCCACAGCCTCACCAGCATTTGCTGTTATTTGTGTTTTGAATGATTGCCATTCTAGTTGGAGTTAGGTTGAAATCTCAGGGTAGTTTTGATTTGCATCTCTCTGATTGCCAATGATGTTGAGCATTTTTTTTCATGCATTTATTGGCCATTTGAATTTCTTTTGTAAAATGTCTATTTAATTCACTTGCCCATTTTTTGATTGTGTTGTTTTCTTAGTGCTAAGTTTCTTGAGTTCTCTGTATATTCTAGATATTAGGCCCCTATCAGATGTGTAGGTGGCAAAAATCTTCTCCCATTCTGTTGGCTCTCGATTGAGGCTTTTAACAGTTTCCTTTGCTGTACAGAAACTCTTTAGTTTGATGCAATCCCATGTATTGATTTATCTTTTAGTTTCTTGTGCCTTTGGGGTCTTGTTGAGAAAGGTTTTATCAATGCCTATACGTTGCAATGTTGGACCTATTCCCTCTTCTAGGAGCCTCAAAGTCTCTGGTCTTTTTTTTTTTTTTTTTTTTTTTGCTTAGATAGCAAAGCCTTTTTTGATGAATGCACGATGCCATGTATCTTTTAAAGTTAATGTTTATTGGGGTAAAGGACTTGAGGAATAATTGTTTTATCTTATAGAGAGGGAAGCTAGTGGCAGTAAATCAAAAGTTATTTATCTTTTTCTTCCTAAACCTGTCAATTTTCCATTTTTCTTGATGCTTAGATGAATAAAAATACCATTTGAGCAAAAAATAGGGATCCAAATCATTTCAGAAACTGATCTTTGGCATAGATTAGTGTTAGTCTAGAATATTTCTTTTCTAAATTTAGGTTTTACTAATTTCTACTGCATCTCCATTATTTGCAAGTGGTTGCTTTTTGTTATATCTATCTACCAAGTATGAGCTATTAAGGACTATTGGGAGAACACAATAAAGTACTGGATAAAAATACAGCCTACATCCACTTGCTTTTGTTTCAAATATAGTGTATTGCATTTCCTGTTTTGCAGACATAGCAGATTACAGTGTTCCAGTGCATAACCTCACAAGTGTCATTGCTTAAATTAGATGTTCAAGGGAATCTGGAAAAATTGAACACCCAAGGCAGGTGCTTTCTAAAGTGTTGAATTCATCATGGTGCTTTAATTTCTACAAGCAATTTCCTTGGTAAATTGTTTCTGGGTTCACAGCCTTGAACAAAATGGCATGCCTAATTTATTATTTTCTTGTTATCTGTGCCATCAAGATTTTATCCGGACAACACACTGTCACACAGATGTGTTGCTGGCCCTTATTGACAAAGTATTCTGTTTTTCAATTACGCATTGATTGCTTTTGAAATACTGCCATACTCAAGACAGTGTGAAGATTACCTTCTGTGTCCTCTACATTGTAAGCCATTGTTTAGAGGCAACTAAACTGTATGTGAAGATCCACAGGAAGAAAGCTTTAAATATGGTGCTATCATCATGGGAGGCTGAAGATTGCCTTAGGCGTCTCAGAAGTTCTTATTTGTACTGCGTTGTTAATTTTTCTGGTTATAATTTTTTGAACACGTACATATATTTATTATACTCCAATGGCATGTGATACATTTAATCTTTTAGGTTTTATGTATTGCTCATGCTTGCCTAATAGTTAGCATATTGATGCAATATTTACTGTATTTTCTATTACCAGGATTTTAAGATTCTCTGTTCCAGACAGTTGCAAGTGATAATTTCACTGATTCAAACTTCACAAACATAAGTTAAAGTTGCTAAACATTGTAGACTAACCCAGAGCTTGCTCTGTTTGCATTACTTTAGGATGGTGTCAACTCATGGTGTAATTTGAATTGTTACTGTGATTGGAGTAGTTGGATTGATAAGGCATTGTAAATACCTCTTAATGTTGAATTGATATTGGACTATGTTATTCTTATTCTTATGAGTTGAATATAGGATGCTACTTTGTCCAGTTCTGTGATGCCAGTATAGGTCATCAAATCAATAGCATTTCTGTGTTTCTAAGTTGTTACTCTAGTGATCTTAATAAGGAAGGACCAAGTTACTGTTGAGGGCAGATAAGAGGGGAATAGGATGAAATAAATAGGAAAAGAAAAAGCAGGGTATTCAGGAGCTGAACATAACCTAAGAAAATGAATCCATTTCAGTCATAACTATTCCAGTTTTGTAAAACAAAACAAAAAGCAAAGCAAAAACAATAAAACAAAAACTTCAACCAAAGACTGATTCCCATATTTCTTACATTTATATAATATTGCTTCTAGTTTTGTTTTGTTTGTTGTACTGGGGATTGGATCCAGGGCCGTTCTACCTGAGTTACACTTACCAAGCTTCGTTAGAAGGTTTAGTGGAGACAGCAACTGGTTTTCCCTCCTACCTGCCCTTTGTCTTCCTTCTTTCTTTCACTGGAGATTAAACCCAGGGCCATTTGCCACTGAGCTATACCCCCAGCCCTATATTATTTTTCATTTTGAAACAAGGTCTTGCTAAATTTCTGAGGCTGGTCTTGAACCTGCAATTTTCTTGTTTCGTCCTCCCAAGGACTGGGATTGTAGACGTGTGTCATCATGCCCAGCTCAACACACGACCTTCCTTTCTTTTCTTTTCCTTTCCTTTCCTTTCCTTTCCTCTTTCTTTCTTTCTTTCTTTCTTTCTTTCTTTCTTTCTTTCTTTCTTTCTTTCTTTCTTTCTGACATTAGGGATTAAACCCAGAGGTATTCTACCTCTGAGCTACACCTCCAGCCTGATGTTTTATTATTTATTTTGAAACAGGCTCTCACTAAGTTGCAGAGTGCCTTACTAAGTAGCCTGGTCTCTAATCGTGATCCTCTTGTCTCAGCCTTCCAAATGTTGGTATTACAGTGTGCTCTACCACACCTGGCTTTCTTTCCTTCTTTCTTTCTCCTTCCTTCCTTCCTTTCCTTTCTTCTTTTCCCTCCCTCCCTTCCTTCCTTCCTTCCTTCCTTCCTTCCTTCCTTCCTTCCTTCCTTTCTCCCCTTTTCTTTCTTTTTGTTATTTATTTTTTTACTTATATACTTACTTATTTTGTGTGTGGTACTGTGGATTGAACCCATGGGCATTCTAACTCTGAGCTGTGCCATCCCTGGCCCTTTTTAGGTTTTATTTTGAAGCATGGTCTCACTAAGTTGTAGAGAGCCTCACTAAGTAGCTGGGGATGGCTGCAAAAAATGTGATCCTCTTCTTTCAGCCTCCCACGTACTGGGATTAAAGGTGTGCACCACCACACTCAGCTGGCTTCTAGGTTTTTGAGATAGTTTTTTCTTTCCTTTTATCAACATCTTAGAAACATCTAAGAATTTCTACCACTGGGCAGGCTAATGATGGGCACTGTTTTCTCAGTTGAAGGTCTTCCCTCAGGCTGCTTTGTGATGACTTGTACAGGTTTACTTTAGATGAATTACGCAAAAGATAAATATTTATCCATGCATATTTTCTTTGCTTTGGCTGAACATACACTGATAAGGCTGGAAAAGATGAGTTCCTACCACACATTCAAGGAAGCTAGAAAATGGAAAACAGAGAAGCAATTCCATGTAGGATCTAAACAAATCAAATGCCACATTATTGGAAATATTTACTCTAAGAAATTTGGAGACCTATACCTCTTGGCTGGAAATTTAAATCCCTGAGAAGGAGACACTTGTGTTCTAGATTTAGTGTATATCCACTTATTTTCTTACAGAAGACAGGCTCCTAATTGAAGTCTTATTAACCTATTTAGTAGTTCTCCTTTATCTGCAAGAGATAAATTCCAAGTCTTTCAATGGATGCTGAAACTAGGGGTGGTACCAAACTCTCTATATACTATGATTTTTTTTCTAAATGTATATACCTGTGATAAAGTTTAATTTTAAATTAGGTACAGTAAGAGATTAACAATAATAACCAATAATAAATATGGAACAACTATAACTATATACTATAATAAATGTTATATGGATGTGGCCTTTCTCCACATTGTATTGTAATGTACAGTCTATCTATCTATCTATCTATCTATCTATCTATCATCTATCTATCTATCTATCTATCTATCTTTTTGGTACTGAGAATTGCACCCACTGGCATTCTACCTTCCAGCTACATCCCAGCTCTATTTTATTTTTTATTTTTAAACAGGATCTCACTAAGTTGGTGAGAGCCTTGCTAAGTTGCTGAGGATGTCCTTAAGCCTGGGGTCCTCCTGTCTCAGCCTCCCAAGTACTAGAATTACAGGTGTGTGCTACCATGCCCAGCTCAGCACCACATTCTTGAACTGCAGTTGACCACAGTTAACTGAAACTGTGGAAAGCAAAACTTTGGATAAGACTATTGTATACAATTGTGAAAGTCTGATTCTTCTTTAAAAAATCAGGGTGCATTTTATAAGAGAAAAATTTATGATGATATACCAAAGCAACAACTCTCCCAACAATTCACCTATTTTGCTGTCTAAATCTTATACACTCTGCTTTCCATATATAAATACACAAATGTCTAACACCTAACAAAATTCAAAAATTCAACATCTATACCAAATTATTATCACTCTGTTCCCTAAGAGACATGACCCCAAATATTGCCCACTGCTATATTCAGCTCCGAGTCGAAGATCTCTAGTTGAGCTTTAGGTTAAGAAAGATAAGCCAGACACAAGTCAAGGGTCGTATGTTTTCTCATATGTGAAATCTAGAGAGAATAAAGGAAAAACACTGGGGAAGGAGAACCTCATCAAAATAGATGGAAAGCCAGAAATTAAAAGTATCAAGGAAAAGAGGAGGTCCTGGGGGATAAAATTGACTAAATTATGTTATATGCATCTACAAATATGTCACCCTGAATCCTACTATTGTGTTTAATTATAAAGCATCAATGAAAACCTTTAAATAGCAAACACATAAATATGGATAAGATAAAAGAAAATATTAAAATAAGATGTCTAGTTGATTTCCATTCCTACCTTAACATCCCATTCTAATATTATATAATATATACACTAATGATAAGTCTATAACCATAACTACTATAATAAATAATAAAGTAATATAAATAAGTACGTATTTGCATATTATGAAATATAAAACATAAAGTATTAAAACATTTACCAAACCAGGTGTGGTGGTGCATGCCTGTAATCCCAGCACTTGGGAGGCTGAGACAGGAAGATCTCAAGTTTGAGACCAGCCTCAGCAACTTAGCAAGATTCTCAGCAACTTAGTGAGATCCTGTTTCAAAATAAAAAATAAAATAGATCTGGGGGTGTAGCTCAGATGTAGAATACCCTGGGTTTAATCCTCAGTGCTACAAAAACAGAACAAAACGAAACAAACATGTACTAAGGCAGTTGATTTGAACCATTCAATAGTCTTTACTATGAAGTGAGCCATAAGGTCTTAGTGCATATTATAATTTTTTTTGTATTTCTTTTGTTTTGGACCTTCTCTTGACTTTGATTGTAGTGGCTCTGATTCCTCTTTCTGGTGAGTTTTCTCTAGTTTTCATCCCTAAGGGATCTGTGCTAGGATCCTCTTAGTTTATTTGGACATCTGTAGGCTAGTAGATATAATAGGCTGACAATATAGTAGGCCCTTCCTTTTTCTTTCTGACAAGTCTTGAGTCAGAAAACTTACTTTTATGAGTCTTCAGTTCACTCTTCTTATGGTGCTTGTATTCCCCTGTAGTGGTAATTAGTTTAGGAACAGGAACATGTCCTATCAAAATATACTTAAATAAAATGTGAGGAATAGCATAAACAACCCTAAAAGTCCACAAATATCTGGGTATGTACTTTTCTTTTCTGTAGTGTTTCTTAACCCTTAAACCAGCCATCAAAATATATAAGAAAGTTTGTAGGAAAGGTTTCGGTTGACACCTTGGGTTAGAGTGGGGGCCGTACTCAGGGGTGTCAGGCCTTCTTTTGATGACTGTGTGTCAGTGTGAACCGACTCGGTTCCAAGAACGGGCAGATGAGCGTGATCTGAACCACAGTGGCTGAAGACTCATGTTCTTACACGCTCATAGTGTCTCTCCCTCATGAGCCTACTTATTTCATCCCTAAACTTTCCATTCATCCACTAACTGTAGGAGGACATCACGTCTATCCTTTAAACCCAAACTTTTGCCAGCGTGTAAAGCAAATCTTCTCTGCTCTCTGTTAGATGGCGTGCTTTGGATGTTGCCACTTTACTATTCCCACTGACATCAGAGAGGCCATTTTTACTTTGTCTCCTCCCAGTGTCCTTAGGAAGAAGCATCACAGCTGACCTGAGATTGCTGGCCATCCCCTCAGTCACTGGTCAGGAGAAGGTTTCCCCTAAAGTGTTTCTAGTAGCTTCTCTAATGATTTGTATTTAACGATCTAGCCAACTAGTAGCCTTCTATTTCTTTATATAAACTAGACATTAAATGTCAAATCTCTGGTAGCACAAATTCTGCCCAATACTCTCCTGTTCCCTTTCCCCTAATACACAGTAAAGAACTCCCAAAATGTATTCAGACCAAAATGCCTTGTAATTTTGTCAATATATATCAGAAAAGTTCTCAGAATTTTTTTTTTTCAGTACTGAGGATGGAACCCAGGGGCCTCTACCTCCAAGCTTCATCCCCAGCCCTATTTTTTATTCTTTATTTCGAAACAGGATCTCACTGAGTTGCAAAGGGCACTACACACAATACACACAGTATTCTCATGGAGGCATTCAAAGCAATATGCTCCACTTCGCAACAATTAGGTAATTTTTCCACTGACTTTAGGATTTTTGTGCCTCGATTCTATTAAAAATGTCAACTAGTTGCTGGGCGTGGTGGCGCACACTTGTAATTCCCACGCTTGGGAGGCGGAGACAGGAGGATTGTGCAGGTTTGAAGCCAGCCTTGCTGGCTTAAGAGACCCTGTTTCCAAATATAAAAAGTATAAAAGTAGGTCTGGGAGTGTAGCCCGGAGATAAAAGGGTTTCCAGGAACCCTAGTAACACACACACACACACACACACACACACACACACACACACACTGTCAACTAGTGAGAACATTAAATCACACCCATAGTTCTTTGTTAGAGGGCTGTTCTGTGGAATTCCATAGGACAGTTAATGTTTCTGTGTTTCAAAGTGCTTGGATTTTATGTGTGGATTCCAGAGATATTTCAACACCAACTGAATTTAAAAATGCTTTTTATAAAACTGACATTTAAAAAGAATCCCGAAACTAAGTAGCAGGAGAAGGGACCTCTGGAAACAGAGAGAAAGGCTCGAGAGATGAGGAAGAGGAGGCGGAGGAGAAACCCCAGGAGAGCAAAGCATAAGAAGGAAAATGCTTCCTGTGAGTCCTGGAACAGGCCAGTCTAGGGAGATTAGCCTGATTCCTTTTCTAGGATTCAGACTGATCAAGATTCTTAACTCAGGTTTCAGTAATGAAAAAACTGAAACCTTTAACAAAGGAGAATCTTCCAGATATTACGCTTGTATCCCAAATTCCTGTTTCAAACTTTTCAAGTAAGCATGCACATCCCCAAAGCCACGATATTTGGCTAAATACCCCAGTCGTTCCTCCTCCCTCTTGTCGGCCTCAGAAACTCAACTTGCGGATGAACATGGCCAGTTAGGATCCAGCACAGCATCCTTGACCTTTTCATTTCAGTTTCGGTTTTGGAGGCAGGGACCACAGAGCTGGCCTCGAACCCCAGCAGTAGGGCTTCTGCAGTTTGTGGTGCCAAGTTTTCTGGCCACAGTGATGACAAGTCGATGCCAGTGAATGGCGGTCTATCTTCTCGGGAAAGTAGAGACAGGAATTCTCCAGCTCTTTGTCATTTCTTCCACTGAACAAATTATATGCGAAGGCTCATGGCCCAGGTGACGACTTCTGGACATATTGCCACGGTTCCTATAGCTGTCCATGGTCTTTCTCACCAGCACATACTTTTCCTCGTCCTTTTCTTCTCCTCTGTGCGTAGACGGCTAATGGACCCCTGATTCTGGGACCTTGACCTGGGGAGAGGTCCGGGCTCCTGGAAGTCACAGCTGGGAATGGGTGTGCGTCTCTGTCTCTGGGGCGTCTTTGAATTTACTGATCTGGGGCCTGGGAGGGAATGTCTTCTGGGGGATGGGCCAGGGAAGCTTTCTAATTCTGATATCAGCTTTGCAAACATTGCTTTGTTCTGCTTCGTATTTAAAGCCTTCTTCTCCAGAAAGCTTATGTCATTTTTGTCTTCTGAATCAGAATTGGAGTCGACGCCAAAATTCTCTGGAGACTGAGGGTGCTGCTTTCTTGTTGGCTGCTCCCCCTCCTCGCATGTAAGTTCCAGCTGTGACCTTCAAGGCCACCCCAAGAGGTCCAGATGTCTGCGGGTCCTAGAGCCCTGGCGAACCACCTTCCTCCTCACGCTTGAAAAATTACAAGAAGCCAAGCTGTTACAATTGTCGTCAGAGGATGACGAGGTTTCCATTGGGCATCAATATCCTATATCTGAATTTCTTTAAGTTCTATACCCTCAGATCCTCGGTGGCCTAGCTTTTTCCTAAACAAAAATTTTAGTGAATACAGTGTTTCAAAGTTTCCACTTTTCAGTTACACAGATATTTAAGTTCAAATTGACCTCTTGACAGGTTTGTACAGAGATTTATAATAACTATAACCCCTTCCCCCGTAGCTTGTCCAAATATTGTCCACATCGGACCTCCCCCCCCCCAAGAAGGGCCCGGAAGTCTGGGCTGCAAGGCCCGGACCCCAGGCGGGTGGACTGGTGCGCACGGGGCACCCTTAGGCAACCCCCCCCCCCAACCTGGAAGGGCCTGGAGGTCTGGGCTGCATGGCCCCAACCCCGGGTGGGGTGGGCATGCATGCGTGGGGCACCCTTGGGAGACCCCCCCTCCCCCGACCCCGGGCGGGGTGGGCGGGCGCGTGCGGAGCACCCTTAGGCGACCCCCCGACCAGAAGGGCCCAGAGGTCCGGCCCACAAGGCCCTAACCCCGGGCAAGGTGGCGGGGGTGCGCGGGGCACCCTTAGTTGACCCCCCCGCCCCCCCATGGAAGGGCCTGGAGGCCCCAGCCCCGGGTGGGGTGGGTGGGCATGCGTGGGGCACCTGCCAGCGCCCCTTCCCCCTCGAAAGGGCCCTGGGTGGAGGGGGGGGCGGCTCAACCTACTCATGGGAAGGCATGGTACCGGACAGGAGGCCGAGTCTGAGTTGCGGGAGGCCTGATGCCAAACAGAAGGTCCAGCCGCAAGGTATAGAGGGACCGAGCACTGCGGTGCTGGACCAGGCCGTGGTGCGCTTAGAACAGCAGATTCTGCTCTGCATGGTGAGGCTGTTGGACTCCACTCTTGGAAGGGAGGAAAGAAAAAAAAAATTTCATCGCTACCAAGTGCCTGATCCTACATCCTCCTCAAACTACACATACTCTCTTCTCTTATTAAAAAGAAAAAAAGGGAAAAGAAAAAAGAAAAATATTCGAGAGGGGTTATGATGGCCGCAGCAGTAGCTGGGATATTGGAGATGCAGACACAACATAGCCATCTGAACTGGAACTTTTGGAAAAATTCCCCGCAAAGGAGGACTGCTGCTTCTCTACATCATTAAGAAAGTGGGATATCACCTGTAAGGAGAAAGTCTAGTGGAGACCTAGGAGAAAAGCAGTGGTGGCAGCAGTGGCCGCGATGGCGGTGGAGACTTGTATTTGGGAGAGGCAGACATCTGATCCAACCCACCCTGATCCTCTGAAGAAATTACCCCAAAGGTCGAATGCTACTGTCGCGCATGCTTAGGAACACTGGACATTATGCGGTATGGGAAAAGAGCTTGGGAAAGATTTGAAATGGAGGAGGCAGTGGCATTGGAGGCAGCAAGTGCTCAGGGGAGGCAGAGATCTGACGTAATACACCTGGAACTTTTGAAGAAATTACCCCAAAGGCAGAATAGTACCACCACGCACCCTCAGGAATGTGGGACAACCTGCTGGGTGAAGAGGGTGCTCGGATCAGAGCCTGCCGAGGGATGAGGCCGGTGCCGAGGCCAGTGAGGCCAGGATCGGAGCCTGCCATGAGGTAAGGCCGGTGCTGGGGCCTCTGAGGCTGGGATCGGAGCCTGCCGAGGGTTTAGGCTGGTGCCGGGGCCAGTGAGGCCGGGATTGGAGCCTGCCCGTGAGACAAGGTCAGTGTTGGGGCCTCCGAGGCTGGGGTTAGAGCCTGCTGAGGGGTTAGGCCAATGCTGGGACCAATGAGGCCGGGGCCATCGAGGCCGGAATCAGAGCCTGCCATCAGGCAAGGCTGGTGCTGGGGCCTCCGAGGCATGGATAGGGGCCTGCCGAGGGGTTAGGCTGGTGCCAGGGCCAGTAAGGTCAGGATCAGAGCCTGCCTTGAGGTATGGCTGGTGCTGGGGCCTCCGAGGCTGGGACTGGCGCCAGCCGAGGGGTTAGGCCAGTGCCGGGGCCAGCAAGGTTGGGATTGGAGCCTGCCGTGAGGCAAGACCGGTGCTGGGACTTCCGAGGCCGGGATCGGACTCTGCTGAGGGGTAAGGCCAGTGCCTGGTCCAGCGAGGCTGGGAGCGGAACCTCCTGTGAGGCAAGGATGGAGCTGGGGCTTGCGAGACCAGGATAGGAGCCTGCCGAGTGGTTAGGCTGGTGCTAGTGTCAGCAAGGCCGGGATCAGAGCCTGTTGTGAGGCAAGGCCGGTCCTGGGGCCTCCGAGACTGTGAGCAGAGCCAGTTGAGGGGTTAGCCCGGTGTGGGGGCCAGTGAGGCCAGGATCGGGGCCTCCCATGAGGCAAGGCTGGTGCTGGAGCCAGTGAGGTTGGGATCAGAGTCCTCCGGGTGGCCAGGCCACTACTGGGGCTGTCAAGAGTGGGATCGGAACTTGCAATGCGGCATGCACAGAGAAATAGCACAGAAAATAAAATCCAGATGCTTCCCCTATTTAGCAAGAACTAGGAGGAAAGGGGTAACAAGAGGAGGTCGAGTAGTAGAAAGGGCCCTATTGAGCAGCAATTAAGGAGTGACCAGTCAGAGGGGAGGGGATGGGGGAGGATGGAATCTCTTTAAAACTCATGAGGTGTGTAAACAATTATGTCAAAGATAATCACCAATTAAGCATGGGATTGAGGGAGGGGGAGGGAAAGGGATGGGGATTGGATGAGGGCTTATTGGATGATATGTGCTTGTATATCCTCTCACGTCTTGTATTCCAAAGTGATGTATGATTACAATGCACCAATGAAAATAATAATAATTAAAAAAAAGAAAACCATTTATTTATTCCTATAAAATTCAAGATGCCCAATAGTTTTCTAAGTTCATTAAGATAAGTGGAGTCTTGTATCTTATTAATTTCTCCTGGGATCAAGGATTAAGGCACCCAAATATGCACTGGAAGATTCATGCTTATTCAATGTTTTATGTCTTAAGATTTAAAATAACTTAGAGATTGAATCCAAGATTCAAATAAGCAATGTTAGCAGGGGAAAACTCACCAAGTCTTGTGTGCATATATATCACTATCACTATGAATTATGTTATGATGTGAGACTATAATGCACTGGTAAAAGTATAATAAATATAAGCCGGGCGTGGTGGCACACGCTTGTAATCCCCGCGCTTGGGAAGTGGAGACAGGAGGATCATGCAGGTTTGAAGCCAGCTGCGCTGGCTTAAGAGACCCTGTTTCCAAAAAAAAAAAGGAAAAAAAAATAGGTCTGGGAGTGTAGCCTGGAGGTAGAAGGGCTTCCAGAAACCCCAGTACCACCAAAAACAACAACAACAACAACAACAACAACAATAAAAACAACAAAAAGTATAATAAATATATAATAAAATAATAAAAAACAAAAAGCAAATATTGTCCACATCAAAAACCGTAAGATGCACTCTATTTTTAAAATTTTTAATTCTGAATACACAATTGCCACCTATGCCTATTACAAACTCAGAAACTATGAATACACTATTGACCTTTAAGAATGTCTTTAGACATTCTTAAAGATCGAGTGATTTAGAATTTAAATCACTCTTTAATTTGACCACCATTTATTAATAATATAGTAGTAGTATTGAGGACAAAATAAAGCTTAAGTCCTCATCTTTAACTGATACATATCTCAAAACTGTCAGGCATATTAAACTTACCATTTAAACAAAGCAATTAACTAAAGAGGCATCAAAGAATCATACTATAAGAGTGAAAGGCAGATGTGTTTATAACGAGAAGAGCACTGGGTTTGGGAAAACACATTAAAAACTACAAGTTTAGCAACTCACATAATTGTGTGATGATGGGCAACTTCAATATGCCTCACATTAAATTTCTATAAAAAATGTAGCAAGTCATACCTACCAGAACTGGGTGGAATAAAAGTGATGACAAAACAGATCTCAGTGTCATCCATGAGAGAAAAGGATGTTTAATGATACCAGATATAGGTATCAAATTTAACTTTTAACCTGGTCTGTATTTCTTAGCAGGTTCTTGCCATGGAAGACAAGGGACTCAGAAATAACTGACTACATCCATGTAGGCTTCAGACTTCCATATTCTCCCCTTCCTCTTCTTCCTATGGGTCCATGGCATGGTTCTTTTGGAGAATATTAGTAGGATGGCAGTCATTGTGACTTAGTGGATCACACCACGTCTTTCTCAGCAATCTGTCCTTCAGTAGCCTCTCCGGTTCCACTGCTACTGCTTTGAAAGCCATGATCACTTTCCCATCTGAGAAAAAGATTTTCTCCTTTTAAAGCTTGTACTGCTGATTGGTTCCTTTTTTCACTCTACATTGTAACAGAGGGCTTCATCCTGGAAGCCATGGTTATGACCGATTGATCCATGCCTCTGCAATCCTCTTCTTTATAGTGCCCACAGGCCAGGACACCTCTACATTTAGCTGGCTGCTGGTTTCTACTGTGGCTGGGTCATTTCTACCCTCCAAATCAGTGTCACTGATTCTTAGTGTCTTTATGTGTATACTGAGTCACACATAAATACTTTCTACTGTGCTTCTTACCAAATTGAGAAGATCTTCCAATCTCTTTGTCAATAAGATGGTATCTCTGAGTTTGGCTGTTTTCATTATATTGGTCACAATAGCATCGCACATGTCCATTGTGTCCAGAGTCTTAAAGATCCTATTATCAGTTAAAGTTACTTGTTTTAATATATTGAAAATAACTTGATTAGTGTAAGTAGGGGAATATAGTACAAGGGTATGTGGAACACATTGAATCAGGAGAAAAGCTAGAGAAAAAGTCTTTTAATTGAGTATGAACCAAGTACCCCAAGGAATATTTTTAGAAAGGGAAAAATAATAGTTGGTTGATTCTTTTTAAAAGATCTACTACAGTTATTCTGTGTCTTTTGTTCTTCGTTGTGGATTTTAGGAATTTCTTTCTAGCTGTGTGAAGAATGACATTGGTATTTTGATAGGGATTTCATTGAATCTGTAGATTGTTTTTGATAGAATTGCAGTTTTGACAATACTTATTCTGCCTAACCGAGAATATGGGAGGCCATTCCATTCTATTAAATCTTCTTCAATTTCTTTCTTCAATGTACTGTCATGTTCATTGTAGAGTCTAACACTTTGAGAGTTAAACACATTTTATTCTCCAACATTCTGTTTTGGACACCAAGCATTTATTCTAGAAGCTGTCAAGATAAACAAACCAAACCAAAAAACAAAACAAAAACAAAACAAAAAACCTCAAATAGAAAATATACAATGTTCTATAAGTAAAGAAAATATGAAGACTGAGGAAAAGATAATATATAAGATTTAAAATGAAAATTAGTAACTACCTCTGTCTTTATTTTTTTAAATAGATCACAGAATGTGGCTTGACTTTGTCCAGCTTCATTTGGTAGGGTGATAATATTGGAAGTGTTCTCAGACACTCACGGTAACTTCTTGTGTCTGCCACTTTCAAATTTATTCTTACCCACTCTGCTATTATTCCTCTCTATACTTCCAATAATCCTTGAAAGGTTCTTTTTATGGCATAGTTCCGTAGGCCTGCTGTTTCAAGGAATATTTTATAGCGCTCTCACATATTTAAATCATAAAATTTTAGGTCCTAAGTTCAGTTTTTTTTTCAGGGTAGCCTTTAAAAAGTCAAAGGCCTTTATCATCATTCTCAAGATCTTCTTCTGAGAACATCTATCCTTTTTTTCCTGGTGTGTGTGTGTGTGTGTGTGTGTGTGTGTGTGTGTGTGAATTGCAAGCAAATTCTGAATCCAAGTATATATTTTTAGATATACTTCCATCTATATCTGGCCTTGGAAAAATAATGCAATGATGACAAACTCTCTGAATTCAAAAGAAACATATATTTAATCTATTTATTAGAGACTATATGTTTCTATTTTGTCCTCAGTTGCTTTATGGAAAAGAAAACAAGTTGAACACATTATTGACAGATTGAAAGTCTTGCCTAGATAATCACGGTCTTTGACTCATTGTTTACATTATCATTACAATTAGGGAACAATTATAACAATGACAATGACAAAAATCACCAAGTGGAGCAGAAAATAGTTATGTGGAGATTCATCATTTTTTATCTTCTTGCAAATTGTTTTCTGCCTGAAAACTGCAGGGGAATAATAGATCTCAGTGGGGAGATTGTGTCTTGTTGGACGGCACTGTAATGAAAGAAGATGTTTTCCCCCTGGATGGCAATTTATTTGTTATTTTATATACATATAAACATCATAAGTGCTAAAACATATAGAAGAAGTTTCTTCTAGAAAATGCAAATGTTAAAACTTTTCAAAGAGGAATTGCAAGGCCACAAGTGATCAGGAGGCATGTTTTTATCTGTGTGTATAGTTTCTAAATAATTTATAGAACACGGCAGGCATCCAGTGACATTTTCTGAGCTACATTGTCTCTTCCATCTTCTACAACTGAAAAAGCTCCCAATAAATCTCCATCAACACCAAAACCACATAATGGTTCTATTACAAAATTGTTCATCTTAGCCCCCTCTGTTGATATTCTTTGTAAAGAATGTACCTAACCTGAATAGTAGGTTCCAATATATATATATATATATATATATATATATATATATATATATATATATATATATTTTTTTTTTTTTGGTGGTACTGGGGATGGAATCCTTCTCCAGGCTACACTCCCAGACCTATTTTATATTTTTATTTGGAAACAGGGTCTCTTAAGCCAGCACAGCTGGCTTCGAACCTGCGCCATCCTCCTGTCTCCGCCTCCCAAGTGCGGGGATTACAAGCGTGCGCCACCACGCCTGGCTCCATTTCACATAATTTTATGTGTAAACTGTTTAGAGGCTTATAAGATTAGTAGAGTTCTCCTCAGTACATGAATGAATGTCAATTATATGCCCTAATGACAATATTATTATTCATATCAATATTGTATTTCATTGTGCTCAATGTGAGGTTTTGGCATGGTTTGTAGCCCCATCAAGACTACTGACTAAACTAAACTAATATATCTGATGTACTTTTCCCAGTCTCTGTATTTTCAGTTTACTGTAGATTTTGTATTAGAAAAATCTCTTGTAGTCAATATATGGGTGAATTTTGCTGTAAATCTTATAGCTACTTTAAATTGAACTTTTTTTTTTTTTTGCAGTACTGAGGACATTCTACCTCTGAGCTACCCAGGGACATTCTACCTCTGAGCTACACCCCCAGCCCAATTTTTTATTCATTATTTTGAAACAGGGTCTCACTAAGTTGCAGAGGACCTCACTAAGTAGCTGAGGCTGTCTGTGAACCAAGATCCTCCTGTCTCAGCCTCCCAAATGCTGGGATTGCAAGCTTGCACCATCATGCCCAGTTCGTAAAATGTTTTAAAAATAGTGCATGTAGTAGCTGGGCGTGGTGGCACACGCTTGTAATCCCCATGTTTGGGAGGCCGAGATGGGAGGATTTGTGCAGGTTCGAAGCCTGTCTCCAAATAAAAAATATAAAAAATAGGTCTGGTGACGGGTCCAGCCCGTCAGCGGTGGGGCTGGACAGGAAGGTGAATGCCGACGGCCCAAACGGAAGCACAGGATCTGGGAGTCAAGTCAAGCAGGACCTCATTTATTTTTCTCAGGCAACCCAATTTAAAGCAAATAACTGCAAGGGGGATTTCCAACAGGAAACTATTCTAACCTATCATGCTAAAGGTCACTCTTGCATGCGCAAAGCACATAACTTGTAGCCAATCATTATACAATGCACGAGGGATTCACGAGCATAGAAGCATTATATGAGCCAATAAGGCTCAACATTACCAAATTGGGCTAGCGGGGGCAAGGGGAGTAGTTACGCCCTCCATATCCACTCGGCACTACATGTTGAAGATTCATCGGAAGTTCTCATGGTTTTGTCAGGCGTTGTGCAGACCCCAACACGCTCAGCGCTACATGTAGCTGATTCATCTGAAGTTTCGTCAGGCGGTTGAGCAGACCCCAACAGTCTGGAAGTGTAGCCCGGAGGTAGAAGGGTTTTCAGGAACCCCAGTACCACATACACACACAAAAATTAGTGCATGTATATTTAAATTTTAGAATGGTAAAAATTTAACTTTTTATTTGTTTATATTTTATATTATTATTATTATTATTATTATTATTATTATTATTATTAGTGGTACTGGGGTTCCTGGAAGCCCTTCTACCTCCGGGCTACACTCCCAGACCTATTTTTACATTTTTATTTGGAAACAGGGTCTCCTAAACCAGTGCGCGGCTGGCTTCAAACCTGCGCGATCCTCCTGTCTCTGCCTCCCAAGCATGGGGATTACAAGCGTGCGTCACCATGCCCGGCTATTTGTTTATATTTTAAATCATTCAATAGGTAACACAATTTGGGCATGATAAATATTTATATATGATACTGGATCCCTTCTTGCTGTGGAAGCTTTGCTTTGCCTTTACTACTATCAGCCTTGAGAGGGTGTCCTACATGCATAGTTCTTAGGAAAACCCAACTTAAGAATTCAATGTATAAGCACAGTTCCTAAGAAAAGACACAATTGGACTTAAGAATAAGCATGTGCCAACTCTGGAAAGTTTGCTAGAACCAGTGGCCTGAGGCATATCAATTTATTTCCTCCAAACTGAAAGAAATATTTGGGGCTACTCATACTATTACTGTGAAGAGCTAAGTACTTTTTTGAATTTTTGAGGTGATATATAATGCTTCTTATTATGTGTGCACCATGACACACCAAATTTTGAGTCCGTAAAATGTTAGTGTTCTTCAGCTGGTTTAGGCTTGAGAATTAGCAGTGTTGTCACGAACAAGAATTGTTCATTGTCTCATGAACAAGAATATTAATGAACAACAGAGGTTATTTCTTCTATGTAACTATAACTTAGTGCCTATTAATCTTTCTCCAACCTTCTCCCTTAATATTCTCCATTGCCTCTGGAATCCATTTTTTTTTAAGATTTCACATATGGGTAAATTCTGGAGGTCCTTTACATAGTAGGGTTATTATAGAATTATATATAACAATAATATATATATTTTTAAAAACTAGGAAGAGATATTGATGCTTTTACAATAAAAATGATAAATGTTTAAGGAGACATATGTTTACCATGATTTGAGTATTGCTTAATGTACATATGTATCAATATATATATATATATATATAATGTTGATGATGATGATAACAATAAACATCCTATGATGCTCTGAGTTCATGTGAAATACCGCAAAACCTACGGAAACTGGTACTTTGTGGAAAAATCACAGTGCTGGCTCCTAAGAATTTAGAGAAAAGTAAGTTTTATATAAGATCTCCTTTGGAAAGACCATCTATCTTTGGGCCCTGAGACTAAGAGATTTTGCTAGAAAAATCTGGTACAAGAACTCAAGTTGGGAATGTAAGCCACTAGTATAAAACCTACTAACATATTCTCAAATTCATTTCAAATACAGACTCTACTGTATTAGTCTTCTTACTATCCAACAGGGGATAATTTTACTAGCAGACACAGCAGTTGCTAAGTTGTGCCCTAAGTTGAAAGTAGTCCAAGAACACATTCATTTTCTGAGCCAAAGGGAAAAAGAAATACCTTATATTTTGAGGGATAATTTATTATCATAAAAAGCTATTAAGAGAAGGAAGACAGAGAATAATTTACTGTAATTCATGGCCTTTTTCAGAATGTTTTTGAATACTCATGCCTGGTTGTAAATATTAATGAACAACTACAGAAATTCAACACAGGTACGACCATAAGGGCTCAGATCCTTCATCAGTGAAGTTTATGTTACCCCACCAGATAAACAGCCTTAAGATATCGGCACTAAGACTAAAGGGAGTATGTAGTGGATAAGGATTTACTATTGCCTTTGACCAGATGCACATATGAGTACTTTATGAATTACTATTTTTTTCTTTCTTTTCATTCTTTTTTTTCTTAATATTTTACATCTGATGAATTTATAGCAATTAATTTTCTGATTTAATTTTCACCAAATACAAATTATGAATTTTCTACACAATTCTAGAATAATTTTTAAAATATTTTGAAATGTATACAAGGTCTGATGAGAAATTATTAACTTTGTACAAGATACTTGAATAAACAACTTTCAAGCTATTTTAAGTGAAAATGTGAACCTAACTTTAGATTCAATTATTTAACCTTTACTTGATGAATTGCAGGGAATTTTTTGGATTTTGTCTCAAATCATGACCATCTTTTTTTTTTGTCATTATCAATTACTATTGACAAAATATAGCTTAAAATAATAGATTAAATTTTGGGTAAATGTAATTCCAGAAAAAAAGAGAAATTAATTTTATGACTAGGACCAAAAATTCCACTATAAAGAGTATTATGGAATACAATATTTACTTTTATATCTATTTTTGTTTACCAAATGTTATGCTATGATGTTAAATTGAAAGTGCTTCTTTTTATTTTTTATTTTTTATTTTTATTTTTTGCCTTTTTATTATTTTATTTTATTTTTTAATTTTTATTTATTTTTTATTTTTATTTATTTTTTTATTAATTTGAAAGTGCTTCTTTTTAAATGTGGATTAAAATGGAAAGATCCTATGGTTCATCCCAAAGAATTTACACAAGGAAAAAAACTTTTGTATACATTTAACTCCTATTATGCTCTATTCATTTATTTGAATCTAGAGCCTATGGCCCTTATGGACTTGGTTCTGGGACTGAGACATCTTAATAATTGACTACATTTTCTTTTCTCCCGGTGGGCTGTCTCCCAGAAGGAGAGAGAAATCTCAATGCTGCAATTATTTGAAAAAGTTACATTGTTATATGAAATTCAAAGCCCTTATGAATGGCTATGGCTGATATTTTGATAGATTATTAGAGATTCCAGGGGCCTCAGGGCCTCCACTTAGTATTCACGGCAATCTTCTCTCCTTCCTTAAAAGCACACAGACATCTAGGAATTCCAGGAAGAGCGTCTCTTGCTGCTTGATTCTTCAGGTTTACTTTGCAAAACTGTAGAATATTGTTCCTGGAATTACTTAAGATTTAGAAGAGCATCATTTCAAAAATTAACATTAAGTTTCTTCTAAAAATGACTATTGTTTCAAGAAATCAACTACCAAAGGAAAGGACAGCTTTTTAAATAAAACAATGAGAAATGTAGGTCATGTTCTTCTTTGAGAAGAATCTAAATCTGGGATAATGAACATGCACTTGGGGGAAGGGGCCCATTTTAACTCAAAGTAGCCACTTTTCAGTACTCAAATTGTGGCATAATTATCGACTAACTTTATGTTTACCTTTCCTAGAATTAAAGTTAAGTAAATTAAGAGGGAAACATTGGAATTCTCCTGCTTCATCTGTAACAGAATTTGATAAACTATCAAATAACATAAGGTAAAAGTAACCTTTAATTTATTTTCTACTTCTTGGTTTTCAATTATTTATTCTTTTATGATTATATAGGAAACACAGGTATTGATAAAACTAATGAGTATTGGAAATTTGTAAAAAAAAAAGTAGTAGTAATATATCGAGCACCTACTACATATCAGGCATTATGCTAAGCAGTCATGATTTTAGTAAAAACAATTCCAGCCTAAGCTGTATAGAACATATACCTTAAGACATAATCTAGATTATGCTGTCTAGAATCAAGAACAAGAAGAGAGAAACAGCACCTTACCTGTTTAGAGGATTCAGCTTAACTGACAGCCACAGTCTCGCAATACATGTTCTTTAGCAATAAACAGTTGCTTGTGTTTGGGCAACACTGGCTTAAACAAGCATATGCAGTTGTCGCAAATGTCTGACAGCTTATTCTACTAATGTTAATTATGGATATCCTCAAGAGCACATGTTTTCTCAGGTTTACTTTTTTACTTAATAATTCACCATTCAAACTCTTTTTAAATTAATTAATTTATTTAAAATTTTTTTATTGGGGAATTGTAATCATACATCTTAATGGGATAAAAGACTTGTGTAGACATACACGCACACATCATCCTATTAGCCCCTACCCATTCCCCACCCCAGTCCCTTCCCATCACTCTTTCCCATGCCTGGCTTAGTGACTAACTTTGATATGTTTAAGTACATCATGTCTTTAGAGAGTTTCCCTCTTCCCCCCTCCCATCCCCTCAATTAGGTCGCCTTATTTGCTCCTCTATAGGATCTCCTTCTTCATCTAGGGTTCCTCCTATTACCCATTTCTCTCTAGCTTTTGCATATTAGGGAAAGCATCAGATTTCTTCTTTTTTGTGACTGACTAATCTCACTTAGTATAATGTCCTCCAGCTCCATCCATTTCCCTGAAAATGATGTAGAGGAGAATTGCAGTTCTTTTCTATATAACTTGTTTTACAAATATTGTTTGATCCAACATTATCCAGTCCTGTATTCTTTGTTTTTATATGAGTCCTAGTGGAGTCCAATAACTAGCTATTCAAAATTTACATTACCTGAAGCTCATAAAATGTTCTAGGTTTTTAAACATTAGAGATTTTGATAAATAATGTCACAACTGACTGTTGGCTCCTAAGGAAAGAAATCCTTTTTCTAGGTATAATGTCTTTAGTCACAAAATTATTAATGTATATGGTGTTAAAACATTTATGACATAGATTTTATCAAATGTTTCTTTGAGTCTTCATGTTCAATAGACATTTTATCTGTATAATAAATAAATATATGTTCATTAATTGCCATTTTCCTAGGACAGCCTCAGAAATAATTAAAATATTATTAACATAATTAAACAACATAACTAAAATTAAATGTTAACATAATTAAAATTAAACATTAACATAATTAAAATATGCTGACAACAAATATACAAAGAACAAGTGGAGTTTAATATTAAGGAAGTTATTGTCAAGTGAGGCAAAATATGTATTTAATGTGTATAAAATATGGTGTTGAAATAAGTTTTATAAGGGTACATTTTTTTATTTATTTTTTGTCATACTGGGAATAGAACACAGAAATATTCTACCTCTAAGCTACACCCCTGGCCCTATTTTTTTTACTTTGAAGCAGGGTCTCACTAAATTGCTGAGGCTGGCCTCAAACTCAAAATCCTTCTGTCTCATCCTTCCAACTATTGGGATTACAGTTGTATATCACCACGTCTAAGGATAAGTCTTTAAAATTAAAATAATCTTTGTCTTTGCCTCTAGGCAACATTAAGTGAAGATGAACAAAATATACTGTTTTTCAAAAATAATATAACTATTTCAGGCTTTTTTCACTACTTAAATATCTCATTCTTTACAGACCCTGAAGTATGATCTAATTTAAAAAAAAATCTTGCTTCTTCCTTTTCTACACTGTTGCTGGGGCTGAAAATTATGCAGCCACCATAAAGATCAGTGTGAAGATTTTTTAGAAAACTGAGAATGAACCCACCATATGATCTGATATACCACTCTTTCCAAAAGGACTGAAACCAGAATATTACAGTGATATATAAACATACTCATGTTTATAGCAGCGCAATTCATAATAGCCAAATTATGGAACCAATCCAGGTTAAATCAACAGATGAATGGATCACAAAACTACAGGATGCACACACAATGGAATTCTACCCAGCAGTTAAGAAGAACAAAATTATGTAATTTGCAGGAAAATGGAAGGACCTGGAGAACTTAAGTGAGATTTGTGAGTCACAGAAATTGAACAGTCATGTGTTTTCTCTCATATGCGGAAGATTAGGGAGTATTTGGTATATAAGTGGGGGCTTTAGATAAGAGAAGAGAAACTGGAGTGGAGCCAGGGCGGTGGTCTAGGGGAAAGGGAGGGAGGAGAAGGAGGATCCATGAAACACTTCCACTGCCCTTATATTCATGCGTGAGGATACCAATGCCAATGTCAGTGTCTTGTATGGGGAAGGGGAGTGGTGGGGAAGGAGCTGGGGGAGGAAGCCCACCAAGTGCTGTGTGCATATAGGTCACAGCACTATGAGCTACGTTATGATGTGATACTCCGGTGATCCAATAAAAGTACAGAAACAAAATCTTGCTTCTACCTATTATATGGTCATATGAATACTTATTTTAATGCTTTTATTATTTCATTAAAAATCGCAGTGGGGGCCAAAGTGATACATTCATACATGCACATACCACTTGGAGACTTTCTGCCGCATCCCTCCCCCCTTTCCTTACCTGACAGTGAGATGAGTAGTGAGCATATGAACGTAATATTAATTGAACGGTTTCCTTTCTCCATCCTTCTTTGTCCCCTCCCCACTCTCACCCCAACCCCCTTGCACTATTCTATGGGTTTGTCTCTTCCTTTATCTATAGTCCTTTTTGTTTCCTATTTTCATTCTAGCTTCCACATATGAGAGAAAACACCGCTCCACTGACTTTCTAAGATTGACTGTCTCACTTAGCCTAATATTCTCTAGTTACATCCATTTTTTCCTGCAAATGAAATAATTGTGTTCATTTTTATGGCTGAGTAAAACTCCATTGTGTATATATACCGCATTTTCTTTATCGTTAATCTGTTATGGACATCTAGGTTGGTGCTATTATTATTTGGCTATTGTGAATTGTAAACATTTAAGTTTTGATGAAGCTGGTGAATATTTATTTCCAATTTTTAAATAGTTTTGAATAATGATAATACACCATGTTATTTTTCTCTTAGTCATCTTTTTTCTTCAGGTAAAATATTGTATTTTCCACAGATTTCTTCATTAAAAAAGGTTAAATTTCTCTGTTTCCTTTCTTCAACTTAGGATGGTTTATCCCAAAGTGTCTATTGAATAGTATTACTCTTTAACCTAGTGAAACTTGGATTATTTCGGAGGAAATTATAGGATTAAGTACTGAAGAGTATAATAAAAATAATGGCTAACATTATTGAATATTTTGCTATAAATAGTGCCAAATGACTTACCTATATATGTCATTTTGTATTTGAAAGAAGTATTTGAAGGTTATATTTTTCTATGTGTGGTCTCAAACATAAAAGGTAGATAGGAATTAGTCCAAAGTCCCATCTAGAAAGTGAAAGAAGTAGAACTGGAACCTAAGCCTACTGGTGACTTAGGTCACTGCATTACTTCATCTTTTCCTCTGAACTGCATGCTCAAATATCACTTAATTTTAACTGTATTATAAATACTTATTAACTATCATTTGACAGACTCAGAATGCTATGCTACAATAACATGAAGAACAAGTTATGTCTTAAGAAAATTATTGTCACGTGAGGAATAATTAACATTTAATATTAAAATATGATAATACTCATTATCTTTGGAAGATATGTTTTGACCCTGGCTGGAGAAATAGGGAATTTATTTTGAAGATAACAACTTTTACATTTAAAGCACAAATAGAAGTCAGGCAAAGGAAAAGGAATATCCCTTTATTAAAAGGTGATTCAGTAGTCATGGATCATTAAGAATAATTAGGAGGATAGATTATAGAGCCAGTTTGAGGGGATTTGGATTCTAATGGTGACCCTAGTAGGTGAATTTCAGCAGAATTCCTTTCCCTATAGATCATTTGTAAATATGAGAATATATTAGCAACCACTTCATATTATTATTCTATGGGTTCAATGAGCTAATATTAAAGCATTTAGAAAGGTGTCTGCATTTTAAAAGTGCCATCTAAATGTTTGATATGATCATTATTGTCTATGCAGAATCCTGTAAAATCATTACAGTCCTGAGGGGAGGTAAAAGGTAGACCATAAGTTAATACAAGGAGTACACAATCTATTTGAGTCAGGGCACATAGATTGCTATTGGTAATTGATTCTTATGCATCTTCTGCTCAATGTCCATTTTTAAAGTAATTTGTCTATAGATTTCTTATCAATTGAGGGCTCAGGGAATGAAGAAAAGTTATTTTTTGAAATAGTATTGAGAGTCTATCTGGGATAGAAATCTAAGAATTTAAGTGTTACCTATTTTTGTAATCGGTTGTGCACAACTTTCATTTTAGTGGGCTCATAGATGTTATCAGAATTCAAAGTCTCTATGATCCACAAAAGGCAATCAAACAATTTAAGTTATTCAAAAAATTTAGTGACTCTTTTTTTTTTGTACTCTAAATCTTTAAGTTTTCCTAAACTTGACCACTGCAGAAATCAAGTTCCTCAAATTTAGACTACCTAAATTGTTTCCTGAATGCACTAAATTAAATTGTGTCTCTTCTAGTCACAACTTCATGCCATTGAAGTTATTGCATAAACCATAGGGGGGAAAGGCTAGATTAATGGTACTTGTGAATTAAAAAGGTGTTTTGGTAGAAAGTCATTGCATGATATACACAGAAAAAAGAGACCTGCTGCCTTCAGGAATTAAGAAACAAGGATACTGGGATTCAGTATCAGTTGGTTGAACTATGTTCAAGTCATAGTATTTTATGAGCCTAAAGTTGATAATGATTACTGTGTAGCCTTATAACTTGAGTTACTGTAGAGATTATTTATAATGCTGGATTCAAGCTAAGAGTTCATTTATTTTGTTTTGTGCCTCTCACAGGTGTCGTCCATGGGTGACAGAGAAACCAGCAACCACTCAATAATGACTGACTTCATTCTTGTAGGCTTCAGAGTGCGTCCAGAGCTCCATATTCTCCTTTTCCTCATATTTCTGCTTGTATATACCATGATCCTTCTGGGGAATGTTGGGATGATGGCCATTATTATGACTGATCCCCGGCTGAACACACCGATGTATTTCTTCCTAGGCAACCTCTCCTTTATTGATCTCTTCTATTCTACTGTTATCGCCCCCAAGGCTATGACTAACTTCTGGTCTGAGAGCAAGTCCATCTCCTTTGCAGGCTGTGTGGCCCAGCTCTTTCTCTTTGCGCTCTTCATCGTGACTGAGGGGTTTCTCCTGGCCGCCATGGCCTATGACCGCTTCATTGCCATCTGCAACCCACTCCTCTATTCTGTCCAGATGTCGACCCGTCTCTGCACCCAGCTGGTAGCTGGCTCCTATTTCTGTGGCTGTGTCAGCTCAGTTCTTCAGACCAGCATGACATTTACTTTATCCTTTTGTGCTTCCCGGGCCATTGACCACTTTTACTGCGATACTCGCCCGCTTCAGAGAATCTCTTGTTCTGACCTCTTTATCCACAGAATGGTATCCTTTTCCTTATCCAGCATCATTATCTTGCCTACCATCATAGTCATTATTATTTCTTACATGTACATCGTATCCACGGTTCTGAAGATACGCTCCACGGAGGGACGTAAGAAAGCCTTCTCCACTTGCAGCTCTCACCTGGGCGTCGTGAGCGTGCTGTACGGTGCTGTCTTTTTCATGTATCTCACCCCTGACAGGTTTCCAGAACTCAGTAAAGTGGCCTCCCTGTGTTACTCTCTGATCACGCCAATGTTGAACCCTTTGATTTACTCTCTGAGAAACAAGGATGTCAAAGAGGCTGTCAAAAAACTTCTAGAGAAGAATGCTATTTTTTGATTACTAGTTTTCTTCCACCAGTTGTATTGTGGCTATTTATTTCATACTTCTTGTGGCCATTAATGAACTATTTCCTTCAAATTACAAAAGATACCTTTTCCATGTGATGTACCCTTCCCTAATACTACATTTCCCCCTCTGAGACATCATTAATCCTGAAAGTCCTGCATGTGGGAGATATTAGGAAAGCATCTGAATGATGAATCTTCTCATTTATCTCCAATAACATTTTATTTCACAAAGTCAATGTTTATTTCAGAGTGTTGAACATGTTTTGTATTTATAGTTTGAATAATACCTTATCTAGTGTTTGACTTTGGGATTTTTTCCCCCTCCTACATGCAATCATGGAAAATTGACAAAGATAAGTAAGTTATTTTCAAATAAAATATTTTTCCAGTTTTATCACTATTTTCATTATTATATACAATGGATGGTTATTAATGTTTTCCCTGATCAAATATTTTATATGGAAAATTAAATGAAAAGGAAATAGTAATAACAGAAAACTGGCAATGTGTAATTTTTATTGCATACATTAACTTGGAATTGTACTTTTTTTTGGTACTGGGGATTGAATCCAGAGGTATTCTACCATCAAGCTACACCTCCAAATTCTTTTAAAACAATTTTTTAATTTGAAGTAGGGTCTTGTTAAGTTGCTGAGGCTGACCTTGAACCTCTGATCCCCCTCTGCTCAGCCTTCCAAGTACTGGAATTATAGGCATGCACCTCTGCACCTGGTGAAAAATCAGTCTTAAGCATGCCAGGCATTGTGGAATGCTCCGAGGCACTATTACTTGTTGTATTCTAATTCAATGAACTAAAATGGTAAATAGACATCTACAAATGTTTTTGAGAGCTGATTCCCTCAATTTGGATCTTTGTAACTTTGTGTTATGTTAATTATTACTGGGGAATATTTAATAAAGATACAGAAGCAAAGGAGTCATCAAAATAGGGTGTGATCCAAAACTTGCTCCTTTATGTTTTTGCATATATATTTATTTATTTGGTTATTTTTATTGACTACTTGTGCAAGTTATATGGTATCATAGTAGGTTCATGGACAAAGGATTTTATTCTTTAGGGAGTAAATAATGTGGTGAGAATCCATTCATTGGACAATTAAAATCCAGAAGGGTATGCAAAAAATGTTCTTGGAGATCACACTGTGAGTTGTCTCGAGGACAGCTGTTGGTAATTAGAGAAACTCTTCTTGGTCTGTGTGGAAGATAAATTTAAAGAAGATAAAACTTGTTGGATGAGGTGGTACATGTCTATCCCAGTTCGTGGGAAGCTGAGACAGGAGAATTACAGATTTGAGGCCAGTCTCAGCAACTTAGTGAGATCATGTTTAAAAAAAAAAAGAAGAAACAAACAAAAGAAAGAAAGAAAGAAGAAAGAAAGAAAGAAAGAAAGAAAGAAAGAAAGAAAGAAAGAAAGAAAGAAAGAAAAGTAGGGTTGGTGTGTGTCTAGGAGGTAGAATGCTCTTGAGCTTAATCCCCAAAAGAGATTGGAATCTAGAATTAAGAAAATTGCTGTGGTGGTTCATATTATTTATGTGAGTTTAAATATGCCAATGTTAAAGGAAAAATAAGGTTTGAAGAAGTGAAGGTAGTATATACAAATTACCTAAAAAATAAGTGAAGACTATATAAAAGAATATGTATTTTCTCATTTTAAAACCAAAATAAGATTTTGTGATGATGGCAAAACAGGTAAGTAAATGAGCTTTCAGAAAACTAATATAAGAGAAATATCTCAACTTGATAAAGATTATATTTTAAGGATCTTCAGTTAATATCATCATTAATGGTGAGAAAGTGGAAGCTTTCCTGCTACAATTAGTAACAAGGGAAGGATGTCACTTCTTTTCAGTTGTGTACTGGTAGTACTTACTAATGAAATCAGACAAGACACATTATGCACTTATTGTGTCTCTTTAAAATTTGTTTTTTTAAAATTTTTTATTGGTGCACTGTATTCATACATCATAGTGGGATACAAACTTTTGTAGACATACATGCACACATCACCCAGTCAGCCCCCACCCAATCCCCACCCCATTCTCTCCCTATCCCTCCTTCCCATGCTTGGCTTAGTGGTTGACATCTAGTATTATAGCAATTTATCCAAAATTAACAATGATAATCTCACAGAACAGTTTCATTTGTCTGATACCAAGCTTTTGATGACTTAAAGATAACATTTCAATATTTCTTTTTGCTTTCTTTCTTACCAGAGAATATTTTTATTCTATTTTTTAGGTGAAACTATCATATAATTATGTATTTATTTTTCAGAAAAAAATCTATCCTAATATGGAATATGGACTCTAGATACCCAAAACGATCTTGAAAAAGAACAAAGCTAGAAGACATATACTTTCTGATTTCAAACCATATAAAGCTACAATAATTGAAACAGTGTAGTACTGTTCCAGAGGCAGATATATAAACCATTGGAGTTAAATACAAGCCTAGAGCTAAATTCTTCCCTATATTGTCAAGTTATTTTTGACAAGGTTTCCACGAACATTTGGTGGTAGAAATAATAATCTTTTAACTAAATATTGTTGAAAAATAATAATTACATGGAAAAGAATAAAATTGGACCCTTACTTAATCCCATATACAAGTATTAACTCAAAATAGATAAAAGACCTAAATATAAATCTTAAGACTATAAACTTTTAGAAGAAAATCTGGGTCATAAAACCTCACAACATTGAAATTGGCAGTGATTTCTTGGATATGATTTCAATGGCACAGGCAACGGAAGAGTATACAAACTCCCTAAAAAATAAAAAAATAATTGTATATCCAAAGACAATGTAAACAGAGTTAACAGTTACTAATAGAATGGGATAAAATATTTCCAAATGCTATATCTGAAGGTATATTAATATTCCAACTAGAAATTCTAAAAATTAACAACAATAAAGGCAAACAATACCATTTAGAGATAGGTAAAAGACTAACATAAATAATGAATCTCCACAGATAACCAATCTTAGTTGTCTGTTGGATGGAAAATCTTGTTTCTCTGGTTCTGGTGTGTGTTACCTATTTCTTCTTTGTAGTTAATCTCTTTGAGTATTTTCTCTAGTGCTGGTTTTGAAGACATAAATTCCTTCAGATTCTGTTTTTCATGGAAGCTTCTTATTTTTCCTTCTAATTTGATAGAAAGTTTTGCTGGGTAGGAAATTTTTGGTTGGAAGTTGTTTTCTTTCAGAGTTTGGAATATGTTACTCCAAGCCCTTCTGGCTCTCATGACTTGGTTTGGGAAGTCTGGAGTGATTCTAATTGGCTTGCCTTTGAATGTCACTTGGCCCTTTGTTTTTGTTGCCTTTAAGATTTTCTGCTTGGCTTCCACATTGGTCATTTTGACAATGATGTGGCATGGGGATCCTCTTCTCCAATCCTGTCTAAAGGGAGTTCTATAAGTTTCCTGGACCTGTGTATCAACTTCTTGCTCTATGTTTGGAAAATTTTCTGCTATTACTTCCTTTAAGAGATTGTTGATCCCTTTGGTTTCACTTTCTTTTCCCTCCTCTATTCCAATTATTCTTAGGTTAGCTCTCTTAAAATGGGCCCATATTTCTTCAATGTCAGATTTCTGCTGTTGGATATTTTTTTCTAGATTAGAAACTATGCGTTCATTTTTGGATTGATCATCTTCTAAGAGCGAGATTCTGTTCTCCATGTGTTCTAATCGGTTGTTCGTGCTTTGAATTGAGGCCTTTACTTCATTAATTGCATCCTTTATCTCTTTTTGGCTCTCTCTGAGTTCTTTTCAAAGCACCTCTATTATTTCTACAGTTATTTTCCTGATTTGATCTTCTAGAAATCTCTGATTTTCTGTTTTGTCGGGTTCTGATGTTGTGGGGTTGTGGGCATTTATTGCTCCATATTTATTCCTCTTTCCCATGATTTCAGAAATTTGTGCCTTCTCTGGGTTCTTCCCTTGGGTCACTATGACTTCATTTAAGGTGCTCTGGATCTCGAGTCTGTAGTATCTCAGACCCCACTACTCCTTTACTGGGTTGTATCACAGAGTCTCCGACCCAGGGAGTCGATAGAGGCTGCTTTAAACTATGGGTGGTGCCAGGTTGCACGTTCTCCTATGGTGTGATATCTCTGCCACCGCCACTTCCCCACTGGGTCAAGTCCCAGGGAGTACAGTACTGGGATTTCTCCTCTGGGGCTCGCAATTTGACTCACTGTTCTTGAGTTCACAGATGTAGCTGTACTGGACTCGGTGAATTCACTGCTGCTGCCGCCGCCGGTGGTAATATGGCGCCTTTGCCACGCCCTCGGCCATGAGGCTGGCGTATTTTTTCTTCTCTGGTTTTGATTTCCACTCTGAATCCCTGCAGTGTGTGCTGAGCTCAGCCACCGGGAGCTTTAGATGCTTCCTGCGCCGAAAGATCCTGCCTGGTGTTCCCCAGCGGCTCACCTCGGCTTGCTGTAGCCGTCCGATGAACTCGCCGCTGCTGCCGGCAGTATGGCCTTGCTGCCGTGTCCTCGGGCGCGAGGCCGGTGTATCTCCTCTGTGGCTCTGAGCTCTGTTCTCAGTCCGCTTTCTCTCTGGAGCCTGGTGATTTTTTTGTTTCTCTGGTGATGGTGTTTTCTGGCTATGAAAGGCGCTGATTTTGTGGTAATGGAGATTGGTTGTTAGCGGGGCTCTTAAGCCCCGCTTTTCTCGGTCGCCATCTTCCCGGAAATCCCTCTTTAAAATTTGTATGTTGAAGCCTTAATCCCCAGGACTTCAGACTGTGACTGTATGTAGAGATAGTCTCTTCAAAGATAGTTGTCGGGAATCCTGCCCGACAGCTGACGGGGCTTGGTGAGATGATGAGTACCGGATGACTCGAACACAAACCCACGAGTCGGGAGTCAAGTCAAGCGAGATCTCATTTATTTCTCTCCAAGCCATCCTTTATATAGTACCAAGCCATGAGGGAAATTTCCATGAGAAATAGCCTAGCCTATCCGGGATAAAGATCACTAACACGTAGTTTTACAGCCAGTCCCAGGCCAGTACATGAGCCATTCATGTGTGCAGGAAGCTCCTTTAAAGGTAGAAAGGGGAAAACTGCTCAGTCTCCCCACCCATAATGAATGGGGAAACCACGCCTTCCTAGCTTCCTCCAGGTGCCATCTTGACCCTTTTTTGCTGAATCACTTAAAGTTTTGCCTTAGGCCATAGGCCGCTCAGGCCGAATCTCCTTAGGCGCTGTATAGACACACCCTTTCAGATAGTTAAGTTAAAATAAAGCTGTAGGTGGTCCCTAATCCAATACAAGTATGAGTAGAAGAGGTTAAGACACACAGAGACACCAGAGGTGTATGGGCAAGAAAATTGAACACGTGAAGAGGTAACAAGAAATCAGCCATTTGTAAACCAAGAAAAGTCTCAGAGGAAGTCAACTGATGATAACTTCACCTTGGACTTTCAGCATCTAAAACTGCAGAGAAAACAAATTTCTGCTGTTAAAATAGTTTATTATGACATCCTCAAAAACCCATGAAAAGAATATGTATAAAAATTGAGAAGGAAGAAATAAAATTATCTTTGTTTGCATATAACATGATTGTATATGTAGAAAATGCAATAATCTTCATCAGCAAGAAAAACCTCCTGAAACTAAAGATCAGTAGTAGTATGTTGCTGGATACAAGATTAATATATAAAGTCCATTTCTTTTCCATATATTAGCAATGAGTAAGTGGAATTAAAATAAAAATGCAGAAAAGTAAATGATACCAATGGGATAATGGAATAGAAAGTCCCAGGCCAGGTCCCTTTATAGAAGCACAAATTTAACAATGCTATATGGAGCAAAATATCTTAATAAAAATTTTAGGATTCAGTTTAAAAGTTGCAATACCATCAGTGGACCCATAGGACCAAACAATTACAGTGAAATGAACTAGAAGAGCAATTTCATTGAGATACTTCCCCGAGCTGGCTTTGCTCAGCCCCAGGGCAGTCACTTGGCCCATGACTTCTGCCTTGGGTGGGAAGATCAGAGCAAAGACCACAGTGGAAATGCTGAGTTTTCAGAGGGCTGCACGAGAGACTGAGTTATAGGTTGGATGCCCAGGGGCTGCTGTAAATAAAGAAGAATGTAACGGTGGTGGTGAGAGTGGGGGTGTTGGCTTGCTGTGGTCAGATGTCTAGGCACAATTGGGAGAAGAAATAAAATCTGAGATGTTCATTTTTGAAGAAGGGAGAGGAATAGAGGGTATATATAGCATTCTGGCTATTTGGACGTTTTTCTGCAGGACTGGTATCACTGTTGTCTTATTTAGGGAAGCAACATACTTTGTCTAGTGATTTCTGAGATCAAAGGAAAGCAGGAAAACTTGCTGTTGTGAATTACAGAATTGGCATTATTTTAGACAGAAAATAGATAGAAGAAGTTATTATACTTTCCTGAAAAAAATCTGACAAGTTTTCTGAGAAATTGCATGAACAGGCTCAGAAAAGTTATATGCCCGCCTCTCAAATATACCCTTAGAATCCATAGTTGGGTTGATTAGTGAAAATCTGTACAAACCCTGTTTGTAAAGACTGTTAGAGGTGACTTGGTTCCAACACAAATTATGAGACACACAAAGAGACAGGGAAACAAGGCCCAACCATAGGAGCAAAATAAAGCTCCTGAAACTCTAATAAAAATATCGACAAAAGATAAAAAAAAGAGCCAAACAGGAATTTCGGCATGGAAGAATATAATAACAATTGAAGAATTCACTAGAGGAGTTCAACAGTAGCCCTCATTAGGGAGAAGAAACAGCAAACTTTGAGAGAGGCAATTTGAAATTATTCAGTCAGAGGAGCCAAAGAAAAAGTAGAATAAAACAGAGTGAAAATACCTCAAGCACTAATGGGACACCATCATGTGCATTACTGAGGTTCAAGAAGGAGAACAAAAAGAGGAGCATAAATATTATTTAAGTAATGATGGAAACCTTTTCAGTTCTGGTGAGGAAAATAAATGCATTTGAGAATCCCAAGGGACTCCAGAGCATTTAGGATTACAGGTGTGTGCTACTGTGCCAGCTAATTTTTTTTTTTTTTGTGTGTGTGTTACTAGGGATTAAACCCAGGGGTACTATACCTCTGTGATATGCCCCCCAGCCCTATTTTATTTTTTATTTTGAAACAGGGTCTCACTAAGTTGCGGAGGGCCTCACAAGTTGCTGAGGCAGGCTGTGAACCTGCGATCCTCCTGTCTCAGCCTCCCAAATGCTGGGATTACAAGTGTGTGTCACCACACCTGGTTCATTTTCTAAAACAAACTTCTTTTGTCTAAAACTTTCCTGGTTGACTTTTTTTTTTTTTTTTGGTTAATACTTTGACCATATCATCCCACGGTCTATGGTCTCCATTTTTTTCTGATGAAAAGCTGGAGGTTAAATTATTGATGTTCCTTTGTACTCATTAGGCCTTTGTTCTGCTGTTTTAAAGACTTTATCATTGTCTTTGTATTTCAACATTTCTACCAAGTTTTATGTGAATCTGTATTTCTTAGTGTTCTGCTCCTTGGAGTTTTTAAATTGATTTGTGTGTGTATATAGAACAATGATTTTGTTGAAATGGAGAAAATTTTAGCCTTATTTCTTTGTGTCTGTTCCCTGCTCATTTTTCTTCTCTGCAAACTGTCATTATATATCTGTTAGGTAGGTCACTAGACATTGACAGATGGGGTTGACACAGACAGATTAGAAGTTCACCTGTAGAGCCTCGATCACCTGGCCCTCTCCCCTGTGGGAAGCTGGGCAGAGAAACAACACAGGATCACTAAGGTACCATTACAAAGGCCAGTGGATCATCCCAAAATGTAAATACCACAAAGAAGGTGTTGAGAGGGAATATAAAGCTCAACACGTGGGAGACTGGGCCATTCTCAGTTACTGGGAAGGGCTCCTTCCAAAGGCTTCCCTTGGGGATGTATCCCCTCCCCTTCCCCACTGCCTGTCCACATGCTGCTTTCACTTCTAAAAACGAACCTTCCACATTCTCCATCTGTGCTTTCTGTTTGAATGCTTTCCAAGCAGGTAGTAAGCACTGAGGTATTGTGGGATAATGTTAAAATCTCCCACCCAGTAACACAACTGTTGGTGCATTTAATAGCACCCCATACATCTCCGAGCCTCTGCTTTTCCTCATTCTTTCTTTAGGTTGCTTAGTCCTTCTCAGCCTGTCTTCATTTTCACTTAATACTAATATTGTGCTAACTCAATCAATGGTTAAATTCCTCTAGTAGGTTTATTTTTTGAGTTATTATACTTTTCAATTCCAAAATTTCAATTTAAAAAATAAATTGTACTAGCCGGGCATGGTGGTGCACACTTGTAATGCCTGACCTTGGGAGGCAGAGACAGGAGGATCGTGCAGGAGACCCTGTTTCCAAATTAAAAAAAAAAAAAAAGGTCTGGGAGTGTAGCCAGGAGGTAGAAGGGTTCTATTCCCAGTACCACAAAAATAAATAAATAAATAAATAAATTGTACTAGCCATGCATGCCTGTAATTCCAGTACTTGGCTAAGACAGGAAGATTTCAGGTTCAGAGACAGCCTCAGCTACTTAATGAGGCCCTCTATAACTTAGTGAGAACTGTTTCAAAATAAAGAATAAAAAATTAGGACTGAGGGTGTAGCTTGGAGGTAAAATGTCCCTGGACTTAATCTCCAGTATTATAAAAAAATAAATTGTGCTGCTTTATTAATACTGTCTATTTCCTGGGACATTATCATTATGCCTTTTATATATGTAAGCACTGGCTTCCTGTAGTTTTTAAAATATATATTTGTAATAGCTGCTTTTAAGTCCTAGTCCACTGTGTCTAACATCTGAGACATCTCAAAATCAGTTTCTGTGGCCTAATTTTTTTTGTGTATTCACGCACAAAAAAGAGTTTTGTTGTTGAAACTAGACATTTAGGAAGTATATTGGAGCAACTCTGGATCAGGTCCCCTTTCTCTTCATGGTGTGTTTTTGTTATTGTTGTCGTCTCCTTGTTTATTTTTCAGTAATTCTGCTAGATTATTCTATGAATTGTTTTTCCTCTGAGAAACCACAGATGTCACTGCTCAGAGGTCCAACTATAGGCTTATACACTATCATTCTTGCATAAAAATGGTTCTATCATGGCCATTTCTTCCTCTGATCATTTTGTTAATTACACGCCTCTCTAAGTTTCATGCCCATTGGTAGCTTTCATTAATTGTCATCTCCTTGCTTTATTGTTTTGAATAAAAACGTTTGGCCATGTTGCTTCACGGTCTGATCCTCTTAAATGTCACCTCCATTACAAGCGTAGTCTTTCAGGCCAGTCTTTGAGGTCTGTTTTAACCCTAGTGGGTCATCTCTTACTTGTCTTCTTCCTTTGTCCTCTTTAGTGAACTATACAGTCCACAGAAGCTTACAGCCTCTTTTTAATTGGAGAACACCAAATCTTTATTGTGCTTAAGAGTTCAACTATACTGGAACTTCCTCATACTTTGCTTCAGATTAAGTCAGTTCCTGAAGGACCCCTTTGCCTTTTACTATGGGTAAAATCTCTGTCCTACTTTTCTGGAACAAGGGGCAGAAACAGTGGCTCACTTTCTGCGAAGTTATACTTCTGCTTGATGGGCATATTTCTGGATGGGGTCAGTAGTCTATGGTCTTCTCGGCTTTTATCTCTTGGTATAGAATCTCTATCATTTTTCTTTGGGGGAACTTGAGCAACAGAAATTGGGACCCTTGTATTCATGGCCTGCCATGAACTTCTACCCTATGAATGGGACTGGGTATAAGAAATTCTCAGACAATTCAATTTAGTTACTCCTTAAATGGTGCTTCTGTAATGGAGATGGAGGCGATATGAAATGTCAGAAGCCTGCTACTCTCAGGGAAATATGATCACCTTTGACTAGGATCTGTGAGAGGAAGGAACCCCATGTTCTTGTCTGAGTAAACTTTCTGACCCATTTACCTGAGAGGAGAAGGAGGTAGGAAGCCCTGGCTTAAATATCATGTACTCCTGTGATTCTTCCTGAAACAGTAGATTTTCTTGTGTAAATATTTCTTCATTTGTTTTATGTACTAAGAAAAATTTAAAGAGATTTAAAATTTTTTTTGGAAAAAAGTTTTTACAATGTGTGTGAGGGCTCTTTGGAGATCCTTGCACTACCATTCCAGGTGTTATCTCTGGTTGTGTCTTAAAATATAAGTGTGCAGTATTGTAAGATCTAAGCATTTTACTTATTAAACTTTACCAAAGAGAAGGAAAACACACCTTGACAATGCATAAATAGTCATGTCAAATTTATTAGCAGTATCTAAAGACTATGAATGCCTCAATTGTCCATCATTTTGTGAGTAGACAAACAAAATTTGGTACATGTGTTCAAGAGAAGATGGAACGCGGAGCTGAGCACAGTGGCACCTGCCTGTGGGCCACATTTGAAAAGCGATCAGGAGGAAAACACAGCAAGTGCTATGTGCATATATGTTTCTATCATTCTGTACTTCCTTATTATGTATAATTACAAAGCATCAATAAAAATATTTTAAAAAAGAATTGAGCCAGGTGTGGTGGTACATCCTGTTATTCCAGTGCTTGACAGGCTGAGGCAAGAGGATCACAGGTTCAAAGCCAGCCTCAGCAACTTAGTGAGGCTTCCAGCAATGTGGTAAGACCCTACTTCCAAATAAAAACTAAAAAGATCTCATTGGTAGAATACCCTCTGATTAAATTCCAAGTACCACGAAAATAAATAAATTAAGCAAATAAATAAATAAATAAAAATAAAAAAAGAATTGGGCTCTTCTTTCTTTGAAGACTTGCTCCTTTGCAGGACTCAGAGTGTTATGAAAAGGACTCTTCAAATTATTCTCAAAAGAGGGTTAATTAAATATGCCTTTTTCAGCCTAAAAATCTTTATGCACCATATCAAAAGAAAGGACAACACATTAGCACAGTGGCTATTTCCATGAAAAAAATCTTCTTCAATATTTTCTACCAAGCTGGGCATGGTGCACATGCTTGCAATCCCAGTACTTGGGAAGCTGAGACAGGAGGATTGTAAGTTCACAGCCAGAGACAGCAACTTAGTAAGGCCCTGTTTCAAAATAAAGAAAGAAAAATGCCCTTGGGCTCTATCCCCAGTACTGCAAAAAGAAAAAAAAAAAAAAAGATTATCTACTAAATGATTGAGACAAGTGTATCTTCCACAAGTATAATTTTTCTCTAGTGGAAAATTGAACAAAATCCTCTTTCTTAAGTCCCCAGTGAGTCCCTCTTTCTACAGAATGGTCATCTTCCTTTGCTTGTCATTTTTATTTGTATTGCCTCCATAATTTTTTAAAAAATCTTTTCTCTCATTTTATGCTTTGTGCCTTAAAATCAGTAATTAAAGTTTATGAATATCACCATAATTATTTATTTACCTTTTCCTGGAAAACCATCTATTTTATCTTGTTCAATTATATTTTTAAAATGTATCAAAAAAGTTTTCCCTGACCATTTCCCTGACCGTCTTCTTCAGAGGCTCTACTTTCTTTGTATTTTCCATGCATGTCTTGATTTACTCTTTTTACTATATTAAATTTCACCTTTCTATTCAGCCATTTATCTTTCTCATTTGTTGTAATGTCTTAAGTACAGAAACTACTAATATCTAGAATTTTTATAGGGCCAAGAATGCATCAAAAATCAATAGACTTTTTTTTTTTTTTTTTGGTGGTACTGGGGTTCCTGGAAGCCTTTCTAGCCAGCGCACGCGGCTGGCTTTGAACCTGCGCGATCCTCCTGTCTCTGTCTCCCAAGCACAGGGATTACAAGCGTGAGCCACCACGCCCGGCAAAATCAATAGATTTGATTTGATGAATGATCCCCACAGAGAAAAATATTACAAAAATGGATTATCTTTAGTTTTTTTTTAAAAATAATTCATTACAGTTTTTCTGAAAAAAGTGAGAATCTTAAAGAATAATTTATCAACCTCATAGATTCTTAAATGGGCATAAAATGGTGCTAACACCAGCAGAGAAACCAGAAAATAAATGTGTCGTTCTTCCAGACTTTGGAAAAATAAGAATGATTCACACGCAAGCCTTATGAACCTGTGCCTTGCCAAGTATCTGATTCTCCCACCGCACAGACTAAAAGAGTTTTTTTTTCTTATTCTTTTTTTGGTGGTACTGGGGTTTCTGGAAGCCCTTTTACCTCTGGGCTACACTCCCAGACCTATTTTATACTTTTTTATTTGGAAACAGGGTCTCTTAAGCCAGCGCGGCTGGCTTTGAACCTGCGTGATCCTCCTGTCTCCGCCTCCCAAGCTCGGGGATTAGGAGCGTGCGCCACCATGCCCGGTTTTAAAAGATTTCTTAAATAAGCCTGATTTTTAAAGCTTCTCTTTTATTACATTAGATTTTATTTCTGCCAATTACATCCCTATCCTCATAACTGATACACAATAAACAATAAATACCTAAACAGTATCTGCAGAGAACCAGTTCCAAAGTTTGAAATATATTTTCTCTAAAAGCAAATTACACAGTAATGAACTGTACTGAAATGAAAGTGAAGTAAGGAGGAAGCCATTCCAAAATCAACAGCTGAGCAGAACAGTTCATATTTTACATTATTGACCAGCATCAGTTGCAAGCTCTCAGTAAATGGAATCTAAAAACAAAGCCTCTAACATTAAGATTTCTAAGACCTGTAGAGACAGTCTTCATATCAATGTGTCTCTAAATTATGTCTATGCCATTAAATTACAACACTATTACAATGGAATTAAATAATATTTTTCTGTAGTTTAATTTGAAATCAGATGTTGTGAGACCTCTAGGACTGCTTTTTGCTTAGAAGTGCTTTGACTATTCTGGGTCTTTTGTTCTTTCAAATAAATTTTAAGACTGCTTTTTCTAGTTCTGTGAAAAATGTCATCGATACTTTAATGGATTTAATGTAATCTTTAGATCACTTTTAATAATATTGCCATTTTAACAATATTAATTTTATCTAACCAGGAACATCAGAGGATTTTCTATCTTCTAGCCTTCTTCAATTACTTTTTTCAGTGTTCTGTGATTTTCATTGTAATCTTCTTTGATAATATTTATTCTTAGGTCTCTCTGTCTCTCTGTCTCTGTCTTTGTCTCTGTCTCTTTCTCACTCAATTTTTTTCTGGAGCAATTGTGAATGAAATTATTTTCTTGATTTCTTTCTTAGTGAGCTTATTATAGCTGTATAGAAATGTTGTTGATTTTTGTATGTTGCCTTTGTATCCTGCTAGATCACTGAGTTTATTTATCATATCTAGACATCTTCTAGTGGAGTCTTTGAGTCTTCTAAGTATAGCACCATATCATCTGCATATGGGGATAATTTAAATTTTTCCCTTCCTATTTGTATTCCTTTTGTTTATTTCTCTTGACTATTGAACTGGCTAAAATTTTAAGCACTTTGGAGCCATAGTAAAAAAGCAAAGATAAAAAAATAGAAGTGCTGTAAAAACAGAACTGGACAAATAGAAACCTTTATAGAAGAGCTAATGCCAATACTCCTCAATCTCTTTCATGAAATAGGAAAAACGGGACTCTTCCAAATACATTATATGAAGCCAGCATCACATTAATACCAAAACCAAATAAAGACAGTTCAAGGAAGAAAAACTACAGGCCTATGTCTTTCATGAACTTGGATGCAAAACCGCTAAATAAAATATTAGCAACATGCATTCAAAACTACATCAAGAGAATCATACACCATGACCAGGTAGGGTTCATCCCAGGGTTGCAAGGCTGGTTCAACATACAAAAATCAATCCATGTAATTCATCATATAAACAAAACCGAAGACAAAAATAACATGATCATTTCAATAGATGGTGAAAAGGTATTTGATAAAATCCAACATCCATTTATGATAAAAGCACTACAGAGAATCGGAACAGAAAGAACATAACTCAACATCATAAAGGCAATCTACAATAAACCCACAGCCAACATCATATTTAAATGGGGAAAAACTTCCAGAATTTCCCCTAAAAACAGGAACAAGACAAGGATGCTCATTATTACCACTTCTTTTCACTATAGTACTTGACACTCTAGCCAGAGAAATAAGGCAAGAAAAGCAAATCAAAAGAGTAAAAATAGGAAAAGAAGAACTCAAACTTTTACTATTTGCAGATGACATGATAATATACTTAGAAGACCTAACAGACTCAGCCAAAATGCTTATAGAACTGATCAAAAACTTCAGCAAAGTGTCTGGATACAAAATCAATCTTCAAAAATCAGAAGCTTTTCTGTATGCCAACCATAAATCTACTGAAAAAGAAATTCAGAAAACACTTCCACTCAGGATTTCCAATAAAATAAAATAAAATAAAATAAAATACTTAGGAATAAACTTAACCAAGGAGGTAAGAGACCTCTACAAAGAAAATTATAAAACATTGAAAAAAGAAATCAAAGAAGATCTTAGAATATGGAAAGATCTGCTATGTTCATGGATAGGCAAAATAAATATAATTAAAATGGCCATTCTTCTAAAAGTGATCTACAGATTCAATGCACTGCCCATTAAATTACCAAGATCATTCCTCACATAGAAAAAAATCAGTTCCTAAATTCATTTGGAACAGCAAAAAAACCAGAATAGCTAAAGTTCTCAGCAAGACAAACCATGCAAGAGGAATCACAAAACCCGACTTTAAACTATACTACAAAGTCATTGTAACAAAAACAGCATGGTACTGGCACAAAAACAGATACATAGACCAATGGAGCAGAATATCACACTCAGAAACAAATCCACACACTTAAAGCCAATTGATTTTGACAAAGGGGCCAAAAACATACACTGGAAAGAAGATAGCCTGTTCAACAAATGGTGTTGGCAAAACTGGTTAACCATATGCAGAAAAATGGAAATAAATCCTACTTTCTCAATTCAAAATGGACTTGGAAATTAGACCAGAGACCTTGAGGCTCCTTGAAGAGGGCATAGGTCCACCACTGCAACACATAGGCAGAAATAAAAATTTCTCAACAAAACCCCAAAGGCACAAGAAACTAAAAAACGAATCAATACATGGGAGTGCATGAAACTGAAGAGCTTCTGTACAGCAAAGGATACTGTCAAAAACCTCAATCGAGAGCCAGAATGGGAGAAGATTTTTGCCACCTATTCCTCTGATAAAGGACTAATATTTAGAATATACAGAGAACTCAAGAAACTCAGCACTAAGAAAAATTACACAATCAAAAAATGGGCAAGTGAATTACATAGACACCCACGAAAGAAGAAATGGCCAATAAATGTATGAAAAAATGCTCAACATCATTAGCAATCAGAGAGATGCAAACCAAAACTACCCTGAGACTTCACCTAACTCCCAACTAGAATGGCAATCATTCAAAACACAAACAACAACAAATGTTGGTGAGGATGTGGAGAAGTGAAAACTCTAACACATTGTTGGTGGGATTGCAAATTAGTGCAACCACTTTGGAAAAGAGTATGGAGGATCCTCAGAAGAATGGGAACAAACTTACCATTTGATCCAGCAATACCTCTTCTGGGTATCTACCCAAAAGAAAGGAAACCAAACTACCAAACTAATGCATGCATATCTATGTTCATAGCTGCACAATTCACCATAGCCAAACTATGGAAACAGCCAAAATGTCCATCAAACAGATGAATGGATTACAAAACTGTGAGATATGTACACAATGGAATTTTGCTCAGCCATAAAGAAAAACACAATTACATCATTTACAGGGAAATGAATGGAACTGGAGGACATTATGCTAAGTGAGATTAGTCAGTCACAAAAAATAAGAAATCAGATGTTTTCCATGATATGCAAAAGCTAGGGAAGAATGGGTAACAGGGAGGACTCTAGATGAAGATCTTATAGAGGAGCAAATAAGGTGACCTAACTGAAAGAGGGAAACTCTCTAAAGCACATGATGCACTTAAACATATCAAAGTCAATCTCTAAGCCAAGCGTGGGAAGGAAGGATGGGGAGGAGATGGGGTGGGCATCAGGTATGGATAATTGGGTGATGTGTGCATGTATGTCTACACAAGTCTTTTATCCCATTATGAGTATGAGTACAAGGTACCAATAAAAAGAATCAAGAACAACTAGGGAGGGCAAAGGTCTTCAATAAGAGTTGATCCATAGACGACTATCTCAGAGCACATTATAATCAGACTATGAGAGATGAAGCACAAAAATGCTGAAAGCAGCAAGAGAAAAGAAGCAAATAATATGGAAGGAAGATCCAGTGCACCTAGCAATAGATTTCTCAGCAGAAATGCTATAGGTGGAAGTGCAGGATTATATATTTATTTATTTTTATTTTATTTATTTATTTTTTGGTGGTACTGGGGTTCCTGGAAGCCCTTATACCTCTGGGCTACACTCCCAGACCTATTTTATACTTTTTTTACATTTGGAAACAGGGTCTCTTAAGGCAGTGCAGGCGGCTGGCTTTGAACCTGCGCGATCCTCCTGTCTCCGCCTCCCAAGAGCGGGAATTACAAGCGTACGCCACCACTCCCAGCAGGATTATATATTTAAATACTTAATAGGAAAAAAAAACCTCTGAGCTAATTGGGTGATGTGTGTATGTATGTCTCCACAAATCTTTATCCCAAGAAGATGTATGACTATAATGCACCAATAAAAAATTTAAAAATATAAAATAAAAATATAAAAAAAGAAATAATAGAGACAAACACACAAAGCTGTACTCATCTGATTATTAACAAAAGCACCAAAAACATACATTGGCGAAAATCCCAGAATCATTAACAAATGGTGGTGTGAAAACTGAATATCCACATGTAGAAGAATGAAACCAGATTCCTAGCTCTCATCTGGCACAAAAGTTAACTCCAAATGGATAAAAACCCTAAATATAAGATTAAAAACATTGTAACCTCAAGGAGAAAAAAACAGTTAACACTCCACCATATAGGTACATCCAGTAATCTCCAAACTAGGACCCCTGCAGCTCAGGAAATAATATCAAGAATTAATAAATGAGATATCATCAAATTATAAAGCTCATGTACATCAAAGAAAACAATTAACATAATAAAAGGAGCCTATGTAATGAGAGAACATCTTTGCCAACTACTCTTCTAGTAGAGTAGCACTATCCAGAATATATGAAGAATTCAAAGAATTCTACTCCAAAAATCAAGCAACCCATTTAATAAATGAGCATACGAACGAAACAAATAATTCTCAAAGGGAAAAGTACAAATGGCCAATAACTATGTGAAAAAATGTTCAACATCTTCAGATATCAGGGAATGTAAACCAAGACCATATTGAGATTTCATTTCATGCAATGATTAAGAATACAAATGGTAGGACTAATATCTAGAATACATAAAAATACCTAACACCAAAACCCAATAAATGAGTAATTAAACTGAATAGAAGTTTCTCAAAAGAAGAAATACAAATAATCAACAAATATATAAAAATGTTTAACATAACTAGCAATCAGGGAACTGCAATCAAAACTACACTGAGCTTTCATTTAGCCCCAGTTAGAATGGCAATCATCAAGAATTCAAACCTTAATAAATACTGGTAAGAATCTGGGAGAAAAGGAATACTTATACACCATTGGTAAGATTGTAAATTAGAACAACTTTTATGAAAATCAGTATGGCGGTTCCTCAAAAGACTAGGAATGGCATGGTGGTACATACCTGTCATTCCATACTTGAAAAGCTGGGACAGAGGGACCACAGGTTTGAAATCAGCCTCTTCAATTCAGCAAGACTCTCAGCAACCTAGTAAGACCCTGTTTTAAAATTAAAAAATAATTTAAAGAACATGATGTATACCCACAAATATATCAAAGTCAATCAATAAGCCAAACATGAAAAGGAGGGTGGGGGAGGGAATTGGGTGGGAACTGGGTAAGGGATAATTGAGTGATGTGTTCATGAATGCCTCTACTATCTTGTACTCCATTAAGATGTATGATCACAATGTACCAATAAGAAAATTTTTAAAAATTAAAATTAAAAAAATTAAGGAATGGCTGGGTGTGTAGCTTGGAGGTAGAATGCCCCTGAATTCATTCCCCAGGACCACAAAAACAAAAAACAAAACAAAACAAAAAGGACTAGGAAAAGAACCAAAATATGACCCAGCTATTCTTTTCCTTGATATCTTTCCAAATATTTAAAGTCAGAATACTATAGTGATACATACATACTCATCTTTATAGCAGCACAATTCACAACAGCCAAATCATAGAACCAATCTAGGTATCAATCAATAGGTGAATGGACAATGTGGTATATACATACATATACTCAACCATAAAGAATGGAATTATGTCACTTGCAGGGAAATGGGTGGAATTAGAGAACACTGCACTATGTGAAATCAGCCAGCCTCAGAAAGCCAAGAGTTGCATTTTCCTCTTATATGTGGAAACTAGAAAAAAAATAAGAAAGAACAGAGACTATGATAATAAGGAGTGAGACCAGTAGAACAGTGGAAGAAGATCAGAGGAGAGGGGAGAAGAAGGGAAAGGGATGCTCAAGGAAGGAAACAGAGGAAATAGTATGTCCATGTATGAAGGTATCAGTATCAAATTAACTAATTTTTATGGGGAGGCAAGTAGAGGTTAGAAGAAAACCATCCGAAAAGATGTTGTGTGTATATATGAATGTATCACTTTGAATCTCACTTAAATCTATAATTATATTGCATCAATAAAACTATTAAAAAAAGAATAGGAATGACAATAAATACTGGCAAAGATTCAGGGGAAAAGGTGCACTTATAAACTGTTGATGGGAATGTAAATTAGTTCTGCCTCTATGGAAATTAGTATGAAGTTTACTCAGAAAGCTACATATTAAACGACCATAAGATGCAGCTATACTTTAGAGATAAATGCATACCCATGTTTGTCACAGCACAATTCACAATACACAAGTTATGCGATCAGCTTAGCTGTACACAAATGGATACATAAAGAAAGTGTGATACACACACACACACACACACACACACACACAAAATGGAGTTTTACTCAGTCATAAAGAAAATAAAATCATGTCATTTGTAGGGAAATGGATGGAACTAGAGAGCGTTACGTTAAATGAAATAAGCCAGGCTCACAAAGACAAGTGTTACGTGTCTTCTTTCATATGTGAAAGATAAAGGTTAAGAAGAACAAAAAGGATCTCATGAAAATAGAAGGGGTCAGGGCAGAGGACCAGGCCCTGGGGAAGAAAGTGGGGGAAATAGGAGGTGCTGGGGTTGAAAGTGGTCAAATTATGTTACATGCATCTACAAATATACCACAATGAAGCCCAGTTTTTTGTACAATTAATATGTACCAGTAAAACTACTTTTCCTCAGGGTCGTGACCAGAGCTTCTTAAGTATCCTTTTATTCCTTACAGAGTAAATAAAAGATTTAACATGGGAGTGACTAGGTCTTACCATAAGGAGGCCATATGTATTTTGGTGAATACCTTGCTTTCTTTAGCAAACATTCCATAGCAATAGTTAACAAGACACAAAAAGATTCACATTGAAGGTGTGAGCATTAAAAATGTTTGCAGTTTCCTATCTCCCACTTAAACTTCTGAATTATGATCCATCAACTGGTAGTGTCTCAGAGCACTCCACCACATCTGGCATGCTCAAAATACAATTTCCAAAGTTAATGTATATAGGAAAGGTTATTTATTGCCAGATAATTATTATTATTATTTTTTACTTTCTGTGTAATACATGTAAAATATTTGATTGAGAACATTTTATAACTATTGCACATGCTAATAAAACTACTTATAGAATTGAAAAAGATATTTTATTTAAAAAATAATCTAAGCCAGGTGTGATGGCACACACTTGTAATCCCAGTACCTGGGAGGCGGAGACAAGAGGATCACAAGTTTGAAGCCAGCCTCAGTAACTTAGGCCCTTTACAATTTAGCGAGACCCTGTTTCAAAGTAAATAACAAAAAAATAGGGCTGGGGGTATAGCTCAGATGTAAAATGCCCCTGGGTTCAACACCCAGTACTGTAAAAAAAGAAAATCTAGGCATCTTTGTTAATTATCCATGATTGTATGTAGGAGAGAAGAATAATCTCAAAGAAAAATACTAGACAAAGTAATGTTTGAACAGTATAATAAAACATGAAAACTTGTTCAACACTATGAAATACATGTTAATTCTCTGAAATAAAAGGTCATTGGAGATCAGTGAGAGATTCACCATTAAGGCTTCCTTCATGGGGGGAAATTCTACAAAATGCAGGATCTTTAGGATTAATAATGTCTCCTAAGGTGTAAAATAATATTTGGAAAAGATCTATCGCATGAAAAAAACTACTAGTAGTATTTTTGTAATTACTGAGAGAATAAGTCATTAATGGTCGCAAGAGGTATGAAATAAATAGCCACAATACAACTGGTGGAAGAAAACTAGTAGTCAAAAATAGCATTCTTCTTCTCTAGAAGTTTTTTGACAGCCTCTTTGACATCCTTGTTTCTCAGAGAGTAAATCAAAGGGTTCAACATTGGCGTGATCAGAGAGTAACACAGGGAGGCCACTTTACTGAGTTCTGGAAACCTGTCAGGGGTGAGATACATGAAAAAGACAGCACCGTACAGCACGCTCACGACGCCCAGGTGAGAGCTGCAAGTGGAGAAGGCTTTCTTACGTCCCTCCGTGGAGCGTATCTTCAGAACCGTGGACACGATGTACATGTAAGAAATAATAATGACTATGATGGTAGGCAAGATAATGATGCCTGCTAGGGAAAAGGATACCAGTCTGTGGATAAAGAGGTCAGAACAAGAGATTCTCTGAAGTGGGCGAGTATCGCAGTAAAAGTGGTCAATGGCCCGGGAAGCACAAAAGGATAAAGTAAATGTCATGCTGGTCTGAAGAACTGAGCTGACACAGCCACAGAAATAGGAGCCAGCTACCAGCTGGGTGCAGAGACGGGTCGACATCTGGACAGAATAGAGGAGTGGGTTGCAGATGGCAATGAAGCGGTCATAGGCCATGGCGGCCAGGAGAAACCCCTCAGTCACGATGAAGAGCGCAAAGAGAAAGGACTGGGCCACACAGCCTGCAAAAGAGATGGACTTGCTCTCAGACCAGAAGTTAGTCATAGCCTTGGGGGCAATAACAGTAGAATAGAAGAGATCGACAAAGGAGAGGTTGCCTAGGAAGAAATACATCGGTGTGTTCAGCCGGGGATCAGTCATAATAATGGCCATCATCCCAACATTCCCCAGAAGGATCATGGCATATACAAGCAGAAATATGAGGAAGAGGAGAATATGGAGCTCTGGGCTGACCTCGAAGCCCACGAGAATGAAGTCGGTTGCTTCTGAGTGGTTGCTGGTTCTCCTGTCACCCATGGACCACACCTGGTGAGAGATGGAGCAAAATCAACAAACTCTTTGCTTTCATCCTGGTGATGGTAATATTTTAAAGTGTAGAAATAGAGTATTTACAGCTTAAAGATTTCACAAAGAACAATTTTCATATCCTCAAGAACATGAGTTTGTATTAGATATTAGGCTTCTTAAATTGCAGATGTATCAAGTGTAGTGAAAGAAATTCTTTGTTTTTTGTGTTTAAACCATACATTTTATTGGTTTTAGCAAGAAAGTAGTGTAATTTTTGTTTCATTTTACTCACATCCTTAATTTCTATAATTATTTATAGTTAATAATTATCTATATCTGAAAGAATTATTAACATATTCTTAGATAGAAATATTACATACAGTCCTACCATGATTTATAGCCATTATATTATTATAGCTAAGTCAGTATTTGAATTACTACATGATAGAAATAAACATTTAAAAGTATTTTTTACCTTGTTTTACTTTGATGCATTTAGCTTCCATTGTTGGTGCAGCAATCTTTGAAAACAAAAAACAGGATTTATTGGCATGTTAAAATTAATAATATCAAACAAACAAACTTTAAGCCTTGAAAAATAAAATTCTGTGAAGCTTTTTTTCAAATACATATTCATTTTCCTTATTGCCTTATTGTGCATATTTCATTTCTATTCTATTAGTAGTTATTTAATTAAACAATTCCATAACCTTTTAGCCTTTTTTTCTTTGAGGAGAGAGGAGAGAGGAGAGAGAGAGAGAGAGAGAGAGAGAGAGAGAGAGAGAGAGAGAAAGGCATCTCAGTCCTACCAAAGCCCTGTTAAATAAGTTAAAGGGATCTTACTCTATACTCAGGGCGAGTAAAATTAAGGTATAATCTAAGTAAAGTTCTTTTTCTGAATTCTGTTATCTTTTATACATCTTAATGTGAGGATAATGGCATCACCATTGATATTTAAGGTCTGTAGTAAACCTTGTGTCATCCAGGCTCTCTGAGGACCTGGCAGAGCAGCGGTTATCTGTGGTGGCCTTCCTTCCTTACACTTACATGTACCTTTTCTCCAGAACATTTCTTTGTTGGGGTTTTCCTCATCTTCTTTGATGGATTCCACTGAGAGAGTAGTAATAATAAAGTTAATTATCTGCAGGCCCTTGGGCTGTTGTCCATGAGGATACAAAAAAATCTCAGATATAAACAGAGTCTAATAATAGTCACAATACAAGGAATTGTTTTCATCTTTGTGTATCTTCTTCAGAAGTCTCTGGATTTCATTGAAAAAGAAAATAATTTCTTGTTATTATCACAGGAATTTGATAGGTATAGAGAAACAGATAAAATAATTTGCATCACATGGGGAAACCTTTAGATAAATGAACACTTTAAACTTCCTAGCAAGCTGCATTTGCTAAAAGTTTGAAAAGCCAAATGTTTTCTCCAATTTAGTTACCTTCTATTTCTTGATGACAGACATTATTTCATGATATGGAAAATGGCTTCTAAATTACAAACTCAAAATTAGATGATGCTGTGCTAATTCCATGCTTTCCTATACTTAAATACTAAACAGCTGCAATTTTAATGGGAGATATAAGAGCATTCAATATAATTCTTTAAAAAAGTATCAGTAAAGTATTTGAAAAATTAGAACGTACATTTAAAAATTCCCTAGTGAATACTGTGACTGAAAAACTACATTAAAACTGTAGTGATAATACTCCTTTTAATAGGTACAATATTCTAAGGATGTCATTTCTCTCTAAATATTTCTGCAAGTTAATTACAATACCATTTTAGAAAATCATTTTAATAATTTTATGGTGCATTATAATAACATTTCATAACGAGGTTGGTGCATTTCTAGCCTCACATCATAATGTAGTTCATATTGATGGTGACATGCATGCACATAGCATTGGTGGGCTTTGCCCTGACTCCCTCCCAATCCTGCCTTCCCAAATAGGATATTTAGATTGGCACTGGTATTCTCCCATATGTACATAATGTTGATGGAAGCAATTCCTCCATTGATCCTCCCTCTCCCCACTCCCCTTCCCCTAGACCACCTCCCTGGCTCCACTCCAATTTCTCCCTCATTATCTGTCCTTCCTAGCTTCAGCATATGAGAAAGAAAAGGTGACCCTTCACTTCCTATGACTGGCTAATCTCACTTAACAATGTTGTCCAGGTCCATCTATTTTCCTGCAAATGACATAATTTTGCTATTCTTTTTTGCTGAGTAGAATTCCATTGTGTGTATATCCCATTATTTTGCGATCCCTTCTGTTTATGGATACCTGGGTTGGTTCCACGATTTGACTATTATGAATTGTGCTTCCATAAACATGTTTATGCATATATTTCTGTAATTTTATAATTTCAGACTCTTTGGAAAAATACCTAAGAGTGGTATAGCTAGATCATATGATGGATCTATTCTCAATTTTCTGAGGAATCTCCATATTGATCTTCATTGTGGCTATACTAATTTGCAATCCCACCAACAGCGTAGAGGAATTGCTATTTCTCTACATCCTCACCAGCATTTATTGTTGTTTGACTTCTTAATGATTGCCATATTCTAGTGTTAAGTTTTTGTGTATTCTAGATATTAGTCTTTGAGGACCAATAGCTGGCAAAGATCTCCATAGTGGCTGTACTAAATTGTAATCCAACCAACAGTGTAGAAGAGTTTCTATTTCCCTACATCCTTGCCAGCATTTATTGTTGTTTGACTTCTTGATGATTGCCATTCTGACTGGGGTTAGATGGAATCTCTATGTAATTTTGACTTGTATCTATCTCCCTGATTGCTAATGATGTTGAACATTTTTAAATGCATTGATTTCCATTTATGTATTTATTTGTCTCTTCTTTTGTAAAGTTCAATGGCTTATTTCTTGATAGGATTATTTTTGTGTTAATTCTTTGAGTTCTTTGTATATTTTAGATATTAGTCCTCTATCAGAAGGATAACTGGCAAAGATCTCCCATTCTCTAGGCTCTCTCTTTAGACTCTTGATGGTTTCGCTTGATAAGCAGACACTTTTTAGTTTAATGCCATCCCATTTATTAATTCTTTTTCTTTCTTTCTTTTTGTTTTTGGTGGTACTGGGGTTCCTGGAAACCCTTCTACCTCTGGGCTACACTCCCAGACCTATTTTTTTATACCTTTTTTTTAAAAAAATTTGGAAACAGGGACTCTTAAGCCAGCAAGGCTGGCTTTGAACCAGAGCAATCCTCCTGTCTCTGCCTCCCAAGCGTGGGGCTATTAATTCTCTCTCTCTTTTTTAAATTTACTGAGGTTTGGGGGACTTATTGGGGAAGTTTGCACCTGGACCTATATGTTGAAGTGTTGAACCTCTGCCCTTGCATTCACCATGATATAGTTCAGGGTGACTGAGGCATACGTGCACACAGCACTTGTTGAATCCTCCCACAGTTTCCACCACATTTTTCTCCCTCCCTCCCTCCCTCCCTCCCTATGCATGGCATTGTGATCAGCACTGATAAATCTGTGTGTGTACATCATGTCCATTGAAGTGATTCCCTCTTTAAGTCTTCTCCCCTCTGGCCTTCCTCAGTTAGGTCCCCTTCTTCACTCCATTAAAGTTGCTTCTGCTTAGTCTGGAGTCCCCCTGTTCTTAGTTTCTCCCTAGCTTCTATATATAAGGAAACACATCTGACCTTTCACTTTTGTGACTGACTAATCTCACTTAGTTTAATATTCTACAGTTCCGTCCACTTCCCTGAAAATGACATATTCTGTTCTTTTTATGGCTGAGTAGAATTCCATTGTGTGTTGTCCCATAATTATGTAACCCACTCATCTGTTGATGAACATCTGGGCTGGTTCCATAGTTTGGCAATTGTGAATTGTGTTTCTAAAAACATAGATATGCATGTGTTACTGTGGTAGTCTGGTTTCAATTCTTTTGGGTAGACAGCCAGGAGTGGTATAGCCAGGACATATGATAGGTTCATTTTTATTCTTCGGAGAAACCTCTATTGGTTTCTAAAGTGATTGTACTAGTTTTGAATTTTTGAAATGCTTAGGGCTGTTTAATGACAAAGCTTTAATAAAGCTGCATTTTGGAATTTATAATGTATCTAGATATGCACATAATAACTATATCTTAAAGACAGGAGTATGTTCAATGCACCTACAAGGTTGTAAGATTTCTATAGTTTATGTAAATTATGCACTACTAACTCAAATAGTCTATGAAAAATTAAAAGATATATTTAACCCTACAGCAACCATTTAAAGAATAAAACATATTAGGATAGCAAAAATCCAATAAATTTATTAAAACAGAAACTTCATAAGAGTATTGAATATTTTCTCTTTTATACTTTTATTGGTGCGTTGCAGTCTCACTTCATAATGTGGTTCGTAGTGATGGTAACATAATGCACACAGCTCTTGGTGGGCTTTCCCCCGCTCCCTCCCCAGTCCCTCTTTCCCTATACAGGATATTGAGATGGCATTGGTATTATCATGTATGTACATAATATCACTGGAAATAATTCCTTCATTGGTCCTCTGTCTCCCCCCCTCCAGGTCACCCCTTGGGTCCCCTAGAGTTTCTCCTTCATTTTCTAAAGTCTCCCTAGTATCCTCATTACCCCTCGGCTTCTGCATATGAGAGAAAACATATGACTTCACTTTCTGGGACTGGCCAATCTCACTTAACATAATCCTCTTCAGGTCCATATACTTTCCTGCAAATGATGCAATTTTGTTCTTTATTGCTGAGTAGAATACCATTGTGTATATATCTCATAATTTTATTATCCATTATCTGTTGATGGACCCCTGGATTCCTATTTCCCTAAATCCTCCCCAATTTTATTGTTCTTTCACTTCCTGATTCAAATTGACATAACAGATATGTTTGCATTTTTATGCATAGTAAATGCAAAATGCATAGGATGATGGCTCTGTGAACTATCTGGTGTACTATTTATTGTTTTATTGTGGTGGAAAAATTTAAATCACCTGTCAAGCCGGGCATGATGGTGCATGCTTGTAATCCCTGTGCTTGGGAGGCTGAGACAGGAGGATCGCACAGGTTCGAAGCCAGCCTCAGCTACTTACTGAGACTCTCAGCAACTTAGTGAGACCCTGTTTCCAAATAAAAATATAAAATAGGTCTGGGAGTATAGCCCAGAGGTAGAAGGCCTCTGGGTTCCACCCCCAGTACCACCAAATAAATAAATAAATAAATAAATAAATAAATAAATAAATCACCTGTCAAAGGAAATGAGAAATTTTGTGTAGCATGATGTCAACATATGAATGAGTAAACTTACACAAGAAAATTGAAAAACATTGGATCTATAGATATTTAAAGGCTCTTCAAATTATAAAAATTACCTTAATGAATTTTTATTGTTTTATTCAATTATACAGAAACTTCCTGCCCTCTTGCCCTTTGTTTGTGCTATTAGAACCCAGTTTGTAATAGAATGTTTGATAACTTGCTATCTTCTCATTGGATATCCTAATAGAACAATGTTGTATTATTATATTTTTTCTTTTTAAAAAATTTTTTAAAATTAATTAATTTATTTTTTAAATTGGTGCACTGTAGTCATATATCAATCATATTGGAGTACAAGACTTGAGAGGATATACAAGCACATATCATCCAATTAGCCCTCATCCAGCCCCCATCCCATTCCCTCCCCCTCCCTCCATCCCATGCTTCTTTGGTGATTAACTTTGATACATTTGTTTATGTACCTCCTGCGTTTTAAAGAGGCTCTGTCCTCCACTATTACATACCCTCTGATTGGTCACATTAGTTGCTTCACTATAGGGCCCTTTCTATAGCTCAACCTCTTCCTGTTGCCCCTTTCCTCCTACTTATTGCTGATTAGGAGAAGCGTCTGATTTATATTTTCTGCGGTATATCTCTGTGCATGCCGCGTTGCAAGTACCGATCCCACTCTTGACGGCCCCAGTATTGGCCTGGCTACTCAGTGGACTGATCCAGACCTCGCTGACTCAAACAGCGGCCTTACCTCATGGGAGGCCCCGGTTCTGGTCTCGCTGGCCCCCATACCAGCATAACCCTCAGCTGGCTTTGATCCCGGCCTTGGAGGCCACAGGAGTGGCCTTGCCTCACGGCAGGCTCTGATGCTGGCCATTGGCCCCTGCACCGGCCTAAACCCTCAGCAGGTTTCCGATCCCAGCCTCAGAGGCCCCAGCACTGGCCTAGCCTCACGGCAGGCTCCGATGCCGGCCTCGCTGGCCACAGCACTGGCCTAACACCTCGGCAGGCTCCAATCCCAGCCTCAGAGGCCCCAGCACTGGCCTAGCCTCACGGCAGGCTCCGATGCCGGCCTCGCTGGCCACAGCACTGGCCTAACACCTCGGCAGGCTCCAAACCCAGCCTCGGAGGCCCCAGCACCGGCCTTGCCTCACGGGAGGCTCCGATGCCAGCCTTGCTGGCCCCAGCACTGGCCTTGCCTCACGGCAGACTCTGATGCCGGCCTCGCTGGCCCCAGCACCAGCCTAACCCCTCGGCAGGCTCCGATCCCAGCCTTGGAGGCCCCAGCACCGGCCATGCCTCACGGCAGGCTCCGATGCCAGCCTTGCTGGCCCCAGCACTGGCCTAACCCCTCGGCAGGCTCTTATCCTGGCTTCAGAGGCCCCAGTACCGGCCTCGCCTCATGGCAGGCTCTGATGCCGGCCTCGCTGGCCCCAGCACTGGCCTAACCCCTCGGCAGGCTCTTATCTGGCCTCGGAGGCCCCAGTACCGGCCTTGCCTCAAGGCAGGCTCTGATGCCAGCCTTGCTGGCCCCAGCACTGGCCTAACCCCTTGGCAGGCTCCAATCCCGGCTTTGGAGGCCCCAGCACCGGCCATGCCTCATGGCAGGCTCCGATGCCGGCCTCGCCTCACGGCAGGCTCCGATGCTGGCCTCGCTGGCCCCAGCACCGGCCTAACCCCTCGGCAGGCTCCGATCCCGGCCTCGGAGACCCCAGCACTGTCCATGCCTCACGGCAGGCTCCAATGCCGGCCTCGTTGGCCCCAGCACTGGCCTAACCCCTCGGCAGGCTCTTATCCTGGCCTCGGAGGCCCCAGTATCGACCTTGCCTCAAGGCAGGCTCCGATCCTGGCTTTGGAGGCCCCAGCACCGTCCTTGCCTCACGGCAGGCTCTGATGCCGGCCTCATTGGCCCCAGCTCTGGCCTAACACCTCGGCAGGCTCCAATCCCGGCCTCGGAGGCCCCAGTACTGGCCTTGCCTCATGGCAGGCTCCAATGCCGGCCTCGCTGGCCCCAGCACTGGCCTAACCCCTTGGCAGGCTCCGATTTCAGCCTCGGAGGCCCCAGCAGCGACCATGCCTCACAGCAGGCTCCAATGCCGGCCTCGCTGGCCGCAGCACTGGCCTAACCCCTCAGCAGGCTCTTATCCTGGCCTTGGAGGCCCCAGTACTGGCCTTGCGTCATGGCAGGCTCTGATGCCAGCCTCACTGGCCCCAGCACCAGCCTAACCCCTCAGCAGGCTCTTATCCTGGCCTTGGAGGCCCCAGTACCGGCCTTGCCTTACGGCAGGCTCCGATGCCGGCCTCGCTGGTCCCAGCATCGGTCTAACCCCTCGGCAGGCTCCAATCTTGGCCATGGAGGCCTCAGTAGTGGCCTTGCCTCACGGCAAGCTCCGATGTCGGCCACTGGCCCCGGCACCCGCCTAACCTCTCAGCAGGCTCCGTTCACTGTCTCTGGGGTTATTATTTCAAAGGTTCCAGGTGTAATGTATCAGATCTCTGCCTCCCCTGAGTACTGGCCACTGGCATTGCCACTGCCTCCACCATTTCAAATCCTTCCCAGGCTCTTTTTCCACTCTGAATATTGTCCAGTGTTCCTAAGCATGCGTGATGGTAGCATTCAACATTTGGTGTAATTTCTCCAAAAAAATAAGGTTGGTAGGATCCGGTTTCTGCTTCTCCTGAATACAAGTCTCTACCGCCATCGCGGAGACCTCTTTCAACACCACCTTTCTCCTTGGTCTCCGCTAAACTCTCTCTTTACAGGTGATGTCCAAGATTCTTAACAATATAGAGAAACAGCAGTCCTCCTTCACGGGGAATTTTTCCATAAGTTCCAGTGCATTTAGATAAGTTTTGTATGCATCTCCAGTGTCCTGGCATCCGCAACGGCTTTCTTAACTCCTCTCCGATATTTTTCTTTTTCTTTTCCTTTTTTTTTTTAATAAGAGAAAACAGTATATGTGGTTTGAGGAGGTAGTGGAATCAGGCACTCACTCAGTAGCACTATAATCCGGTTGGTTTCCCCATGGGTCCAGCGTGCTCCGCACTACTCTGCCTGGGGCCACGACCCAGGCCCTGGCTGGCGTGCCCCGCGCGACCCCCGCCCGGAACCCAGCGTCTTACTGGGCCCAGTTTCTCCAGGGGTCTGGCGTGCTACACACAGTTTGGCCCAGGGCCCAGAGTCCCGCGACCCGGGCCCCGGCTGGCGTGCTCCACCTGGCGTGCCCCACCTGACCCCCGCTCGTGTCCCAGGGTACTGGGCCCGGTTTCTCCAGGGGTCTGGCGTGCTACGCGTGTTCCGGCCCGGGGCCCAGAGTCCCGCGACCCGGGCTCCAGCTGGCGTGCCCCTCGTCCAATGTTGTATTATTATAATATATTTTGCAGTGTTTCAACATGCCAACTACACAGGACAAATTAAATTTATTCTGTTATAGATAGGGAGTCAAGACAACAAAACTGTAAATATTCTATAAAGCCACAGAACACGATTATGGAAAGCCTTCTAAATTTTTATATACAATTTTTTTCTTCCCTCAAATGCTATTTGCAGAGTCCTGTGTTCTACAGTGGTGGCAAGAAAACTATATCCTATGCATTTATTCATTTCCTATTTCTGCATCTGCTTTTGTACTACAATTTCAGAGCTGATGCTGTATGAATATTCTCCTTGAATATGTGGCCTGGTGTGTTTTGGTCCTAGCATCCAGTGGGCAAATCTCATTGCAATTTTTACTCCTAAAGAAACTCACAGTTCCATCCATTTCCCTGAAAATAATATAATTTTGTTCTTTAAGGCTTAGTAAAATTCCATTGTGTACATATCCCATAGTTTTGTAATCTATTCATCTGTTGATGGACATCTTGGCTGGTTCCAGAGTTTGAAAATTGTGAATTGCATGGCTATGAACATAGATATACATGCATTATTTTGGTAGTGGAGAACATTATGTTAAGTGAGACTAGTCAGTCATGAAAAAGTAAAAAATTGAATTCTCTCCCTAATATGCAGAAGCTAGGGCAAAAAAGAAGCATGGGAGGAACTCTAGATGAAGGAGAAACCATAGATGAGTAAATAAGGTGTCTTAACAGGAAAGTAGGAGAAAGAGAGAAATCCCTGATGTACATGATAAACATTCACAAACATATCACAGTCAATCACGAGAAGCCAAACATGAGAAGGGGGGGATGGGGTAAGAATTGGAGAAGGGCTAAATAAACAATGTGTGCATGTATGCCTCCATCATCTTATACCCCGTTAAGATGTATGGCTACAATGCACCAATTAAAAAAAAGAAACTCACAGGTTTCTGGACTCTTCTAATACTTTCTTATGTGTTTAAATCAGAGATGGTGGTATGACTTTCTGCTGCTCTTGCTAGTGTCTGAGTTATTTTTTCTATTCATTTTAATTTCAGTGCTTCCATTGACCATTGCTTATTCTGTGTATTAATCTTCCTTTAATACTAGTATAATTATTTACCATAAAAGTAGAAAATGAGTCACTATAAGTAAGCATTTTAATTTATCAAAATTAAAATTTCATCTTTGGTTCATTAATAGAAATACTACCATAGACTATGTGTATACATGTGAATATATACCAATGGTAATGTGAGTACTCTGTATTGGGAGGGAGGGAAATGGGGAGGAGGGCACCAAGAGCATGTGCATGTATGTCATTGTCAACATGATTTACATTATGAGACTATAATGTATCAATAAAAGCAAAAAAATTAAAATTTCATCATCCCTCTGTGTAAATTTTGAAAATAAAAAAGAATCAAGTATTCCTCATTTGTTTGTTTTATTATTTTGATCAGGAAGTTAGTTCTTGTGTCCTCCAAAAAAAACCCTTTAACTTTCCAAAGGTCTAATAAGTTTACTAATTAGCATTTTTTAAATTTCTCTTTTTGCATTAAGACACAAAACATTTTACTGATGAGAGAGAACTTTAATCCCCAGTGAGTATCTTTTGGAGAGATGCCTACCACTTTGCTTTCCTTTCCCATGAGGAAATTTCTCTTAGGACCCTTCCCAGGTCATTTTGCTACTTTAATCAATGACAAAGTACAGTAAACTAAAACATAGTAAGAGATAAGCTACACTTTTTTGCTAGTATCTGTTTGTGTTAGCAAAATGAGTAGTGATCTGAACAGTGAAGAAATGTAATCTGTTGCAGAAAAACTTCCTATTAAACTAAGGTTTGTTTCTTTTTTCAAGTTTTTTTGTTTCTTTATGAACATGCTCAGTTTCACACATAGTACAGTGATTGCTGAGAAATAGTATTCATTCTTGAAAATAGATCATATTTAATTTGCTTATTCTTCACAGCCATTTTTTCTGCATAGCTTTACATTTTATGTTTTTTTCAGTGTTTCTGTTGAGTTCAGCAACTTGTTAATGTGAAACACAACTTTAAGGAAAACAGGCAGCTTTGTAGTTAATAGGCCCTGTCAGAGGTTATTTTGACCATTCTTCTGCTGTCTAACATCAGTTCATCAATATTTCTGTTAACTTTTAATTATTTTCAAGAGAGTAGTCTATTTGTATTTAGAATGAAGGTCCAATCTGCCTTAAAATATGTTAAAATTGGTGAAACCAAAGAAATAATAAAATTTAAAAATTTTTATAAATTATATAATTTTATGTAATTATAAATGTATAGTTTAATTTGTTCATTGTAATAACATGAAATCTATATAAGCATATATAATCATAAGTTTATATGATTATAAGACAGTTTCATAGTATGTAACTCACTGAATTTTTTGTCAATTTTCTTTTCCATTTTACAGTAGATTATTGGTCAATAAACTAGTACATTGCTCAATCTCCTAACTCTAAAAAAGTGGCTTAAAGCTGTTTTTTAGAGCTGGGTGTGGTGGTGCAGCTTGTAATCCCAGTACTCGGGAGGCTGACACAGGAGGATCACAGGTTCTTGGCCAGCCTCACCTACTTAGTGAGGCCCTCTACAACTTAGTGAGAACCTGTTTCAAAATAAAGGATAAAAAATAAGATTTGGGTATAGCTTTGAGGTAGAATGCCCTTGGGCTCAATACCCAGTCCTGCAAAAAATCTGTCTTGTATTGGTGCATCATAATCACACATTGTGATAAAGTTTAGTGATATAAACACACACACACACACACACACACACACACACACACACACACACACAGTATTCAGTGAGTCTGCCCCTAATTCTGCCCAACTTCCTCACCTCCCTCATGGACAACATTGAGATCACCATTGGTAATTTTGTGTGTGTTTTTAATGTCTTAGTTTCCTCACTCATAAAATTAAGATAAAAAGTTTTTCCTTTGTTCATCTCTCCACAGTATTACAAGAATATTTTATAGTCAAAATAGCAAAAGTGTAAGTAAATATAATTGAAGCTTGTTTAAATGCATATTTCTTCCTTTTATTTTTTTATTTGTAGTAGCTTTAAATTGTCCCGTGTACCTTCTACTTTCCACAGGCATGTATCTTTACATTTGTAATTAGATTTCTAAAAAGAGAAAGAGCTCTGTTCAAGATATAAAAATTCTCCACTTTCATTCCTGTGCTCAAAAGAGTGAAAGAAGAAAGGAAGGAAGGCTAAAGGAAAGCAAGGAAGAGGAAAAAAGAAAGATAGGAAATACAAGTGTAAACCACCAGTGTTTATCAGATGAATTACACACTAAGAATGTATGTCATCATGGAGAAAACAAAAAATCACTGGAGAGAGAATGGGAAGAGGTATTTTGTAAAAGGCTGAAGCTTTTGCTAGGATATGAAGGCTTCCTTCTAATTTAAGAAAGACAGGTTTAATGTTCTATGTTATTTTTATATAGTAAATAAAACATTTAAATAACCATTAAAATAAAATGAGGCTATCAACTGAACTCAAATTCCAAGGAGAAATGGGTCATAGGAGGAACTCTAGGTGAAAAAGGAGATCCTATAGCGGAGCAAATAAGGCATCCCAACTGAGGGTACAGGAGGGGGGGAAAAGGAAACTCTCTAAAACACACGATGTACTTAAACAAACATATAGCCCCAGCATTCGGGAGGCTGAGACCAGAGGATCGCGGTTTGCCGACAGCCTCAGCTACTTAGTGAGGCCCTCTGCAACTCAGTGAGACCCTGTTTCAAAATAAAGAGTAAAAAATTGGACAGGGGGTGCAGCTTGGAGGTCAAATGCCTCTGGGTTTCATCTCCAGACCCTCAAAAAAAAGACCAATTAACAAACAAACAAACAAACAAACAAACAAAAAACATATAGATGTCAACCACTAAGCCAAGTATGGAATGAGGGTTGGGGAGAGAACGAGGTGGGGATTGGGTAGGGGCTGAGTGATGTGTACATGTATGTCTACACAACTTTTTTTTATCCCATTATGATATATGAATACAATGCACCAATAAAATATTTAAAAAACAATGTATTGGCTGGGCGTGGCGGCGCATGCTTGTAATATCCGCGCTTGGGAGGCGGGGACAGGAGGATCGCTCAGGTTCGAAGCCAGCCAGCCACACTGGCTTAGGAGACCCTGTTTCCAAATTTAAAAAAGTATAAAATAGGTCTGGGAGTGTAGCCCGGAAGTAGAAGGGTTTCCAGGAACCCCAGTACCACCACAAACAAACAAACAAACAATGTATTGTATATTTAAAAAGTTAGAAGAATGTTGAATGTATTCACCACAATGAAATGTTTAAAGAGACAGAAATGTTTACCCTAATTTAAATATACATAATGTATAAGTGTATTGAAACATCACATGGTACCCATAAATATGTATGTTTTATACATCAATTGGAATTTTTTTTGTTTGGTGCTGGGGATGGAACCCAGAGGCTTTCTACCTTTGGTCCACATTCCCAGACCTATTTTGTATTTTATTTGGAAACGGTCTTACTAAGTTGCTGAGAGCCTCTCTAAGTAGCTGAGGCTGGCTTAGAACCTGTGGGATCCTCCTGTCTCAGCCTCCCAAGTACTGGGATTACAAGCCTGCGCTACCACGTCTGGCTCAATTAGAATTTTTTTAAAAAGAGAGAACACTTACACACCTTACTGGTAATGTCAATTGCTAGACAATTTACCTAACCCACTATTCCACACACACACACACACACACACACACACACACACACACACACACATATATATTTGTTTGTTGTTGTTGTTGTTGTTGTTGTTGTTGTTGTTGTTGTTGTATTGGGTTTCCTGGAAACCCGTCTACTTCCGGGCCACACTCCCAGGCCTATTTTTTTATACTTTTTTTGTAATTTATTTGGAAACAGGGCCTCTTAAGCCAGCGCGGCTGGCTTCGAAGCGATGCATCCTCCTGTATCCGCCTCCCAAGCGCGGGGATTACAAGCGTGTGCCACCACTCCCGGCAATATTCTAAGAAAATAATTTATAAATTATGCATCTTTTATGTTATAAATTATTTTTCTGTAATCATAAAATGTAGATAAGATCAAACAGAAATATTTGTAACATAAAAAATGATGTTTTCAGCCCGGCGTGGTAGCGCACCCTTGTAATCCCTGCGCTTGGGAGGCGGAGACAGGAGGATTGCGCATAAGGCAGGTTCAAAGCCAGCCTTGCTGGCTTAAGAGATCCTGTTTCCAAATAAAAATATAAAATAGGTCTGAGAGTGTAGCCCTGAAGGGTTTCCAGGAACCCCAATACCACACACACACACACACACACACACACACACACACACACACACAAAAGATGTTATCAGAATCTTGCCAAGTTTTGGCTTTTAGTTTAGGCAGAAAAAAGAAAACAATCATAAAAATTCTATTTCCCTATCCTCTGAAATCAGATAAGATTGAATCTATGTCTCAAGAAGTTTAAAATGTTTTCAGGATTTTATCACCTTTGGCTCTGAAGTGCTGCCTAATATGAATCTGTTTAGGGCTTATTGAAATAACTAATATGTATTAAAATGATATTTTCTATTTTGTTGCTTTAGGCTGTGGATACAAGCCTTGACTTAATTTACATCAAACTAATTATAGGAAAAAATTATATGTGAAGTACTGATTGCTAAGGAATATAGTGATTTATACAGCATAAAAACTCATGATTTAAAATTCAGTATTAGATGTTAATGTTCCTAAAGGACCCTCTCACATTCTAAAGCTTGGGCTCCAGCTTCTGATCTTATAAATTAAGCTGTTTTTTGCTTTTTACTCTTGTTTTTATTTAGTTTCTCATCCCATATCTTATTCATTTAAAATACAAAGCAGTCCCTTGTCATGAGCCTCTTTGTCTTGCCCTCAGGGTCTAATTTTCCACTTATATAAACTTTCCAAGTCTTCTCCCAACAAACACAATATCCTCCTAAAAAAATCCTTTATTCATTGTTAATACATCTTTCACTTCACTAAAAATACATGACTACTTATTGAATTTTTCACTGTGGATAAAAGAATGACTGGACTAGACACTAGCATGGTTTCTCATCAGCAGAATATAAAGCTCATCTGAACTCTATTAATTAATGGAAAACCTACATTTGAATACGTGTATACATGTGAACATAACATGGTTAACCTGGACATTCTGTATTGGGAGGGAGGGAAAATGGGAAGCGGAGGGGGAGGGCACCAAGTACTATGTGAATATATGCCAGTGTCAACATGATCCACATTATGATGTGAGACTACCATGCACCAATAAAATACAAAAAATAAAAATAAAAATAGAATTAAGCGTATTAAAAAAGTATAAGATAGTATACCTTCATTACATTTTATCTTCTGAAGTAGATATCAAAGCCTGTGAGAAAAATCTTCCGCTAAGGGAGCTTACAGCTTAATGGCTGTAAGCTGGTGATGAAACCAAGGAAAACCAAAATGAAACAAAAAACTCAAACCCAAAGCAAACCTCTCATTTCCAGACATTTTCATGGAAATTGCCATTTCTCTCAAAGCACACAGAGAAGATTAATGTGCATGATTTTCAAATATGCACGTTTAAAAATGTTTACCAATTAGATTGAACTCTTTGCTAAGAATACTTTTCTAAAAGCTAGTGACCTTGTGCTTTGTGTTCACTGGTGTTTGATAAAATATTGAGAATGATATATTTTCTGATAAAATCTCTTCCATGCTGCTTCCCCAGTGGCCACTCATTCCTTTTGCTTTACCATCCCTCCAGTTCTACCCGTCTCTCAGGTATGAAGAGTGAGCTGAACAGGAACTACTCCGGAGTGGCTGAGTTCATTCTGTTGGGCTTTAGGACCCCTCCGAGGCTACAGGTCCTCCTGTTCTCAGTGTTCTTGATAATCTACATGGTCATTCTAGCTGGGAATGTCAGCATGGTAATTGTCATTAAGATGGACTCCAGGCTCCACACGCCTATGTATTTCTTCCTCAGAAACCTGTCCTGTTTAGATGTCTGCTACTCCACAGTCATTGCTCCCAAAACTTTAGCTAACTTTTTGACAAATGAAAAGAAAATTTCATACAACAGCTGTGCCGCCCAGTTTTTCTTCTTTGCCTTGTTTGTCACGACGGAAGGTTTTCTTCTGGCTGTGATGGCATTCGACCGGTTCTCAGCCATTTGCTCCCCTCTCCTTTACCCTGTGAACATGTCCCAGAAAGTTTGTGTTCGGTTAGTGTCTGGCTCCTACATCTGCGGAGGCATCAACTCCATGATACAGACAGGTTTCACCTTCAGTTTGCGTTTCTGTCAAGAAAACAGACTGGACCACTTCTTCTGTGATGTCCCGGCCCTGATCAAGATCTCCTGTTCTGAGACCTTTGTGAACGAGGTGGTGCTGTTTATCCTGTCTGCTCTCATCATTGTCACCACCACGACTGTCATCCTGGTGTCCTACGCGTACATCCTCTCCACGGTCCTCAAGATCCCCTCCACCGGCGGCAGGAGGAAGACCTTCTCCACTTGTGGCTCTCATATAGCAGTGGTGAGTTTATTTTATGGAACCGTGTTCTTCATGTACACCCAGCCTGGGGCCATTGCCTCACCCGAGAAAAGCAAGATTATAGCTGTGTTCTACACACTTATAATACCAATGCTAAATCCTCTCATATATAGCTTGAGAAACAGAGATGTGAAAGATGCCATGAAGAGAATGTTATGTGGAAAATGATACTTTTGGAACCATTCTATAGTGGACAAAGTTTGTTTTCTTTTTCTTTAATTGTTTTCTTACTTTTACTGGTGCATTAAGGTCTCACATCATGATTTAGTTCGCAGTGATGGTGACATGCATACACACAGCCCTTGGCTGACTTTTCCCTGGGTCTCCTCCCACTCCCTGCTTCCTCATACAAGACATTGAGATTGGCATTGGTATCCTCACAGACGTATACAAGATCAATGGAAGTGATTTCTTCGCTGATTCTCCCATCCCTCTCCCTTCCCCTAGACCACCTCCCCGGCTCCATTGGAATTTCTCCTCCATTATCTGAAGTTTCTCTTGTGTCCTGATTCCTCCCTAGCTTCCACCTTTGAGGAAAAACATGTGACCCTTCTCTTCTGTGACTGGCTAATCTCATTACCACCCTGATCTCCATAATGGCTATGCGAATTTGTAATCCCAACAACAGTGTACAAGTGTTGCTATTTCTCCACATTCTTGCCAGCATTTATTATTGTTTGACTTCTTGATGATTGGCATTCTGATTGAGGTTAGATGAAATTTCATTGTAGTTTCCATTTGCATCTAGTTACTTTTGGTTCTGTAAAAATGTCATGTATCAAAGATATTTTTATAGATGGCAACAGATGTTATTTTCTGTTTTATAAAATGTTTCTAATAATATTACCTTAATTGGCTGAATATTTGAGAGTATAATGTTCTTTGATAATGTGATAATTATATTTTCATTTAATTAAAAGCAAATATCAGGAATTGTCACTATGTAATAATTAAAATAATATCCTTTATCATTATTCTGTATTATTATCTTTTTTAAGTGATGAAATGCATCTTGGTGGCAAAATGGAATTTCAGGGGTTACACAGAACACTTTTGAATTAAAGGCTTAATGCATTCCAAGGATCCTGGTTTATGTTCTGGGCACTATTATCTTTGGAGTTACTATGCCTACAAAAAGGTAAACCGTACTAAATCATTCAAAAAGCAATTCTTTACATAAAATTGTTAATGACAGCATTCTGCACAGTTTTATTTCCCAATTCTCCTCTTAATATAAACTATCACATTACATAACAATAAAAGTTGACTCATAAAACACAGGTACTATATATCATAGATTCTTTTTATCACCAATTTTTCTTTCTTTCTTTTTTTTTTTTGGTGGTATTGGGGTTCCTGGAAACCCTTCTACCTCTGGGCTACACTCCCAGACCTATTTCATATTTTTTTAAATTTGGAAACAGGGTCTTTTAAGCCAGTGAGGCTGGCTTTGAACCTGTGCAATCCATTTGTCTCTGCCTCCCAAGTGTAGGGATTACAAGCATGCACCACCATGCCTAGCATTTTTTTTTTTTGGTGGTACTGGGGATGGAACCCTCTACCTCCGGGCTACACTCTCAGACCTATTTTCTATTTTATTTGGAAATGGGGTCTCTTAAGCCAGCGAGGCTGGCTTCAAAATTGCACGATCCTTCTGTCTCCGCCTCACAAGCATGGGATTACAAGTGTGCGCCACCACAGCCGGTTTTATCACCATTTTGAAATGAGGACATTGAGGCATCAGGAGCTTAAGTAACTTGATAAAGTCAAACACAACACTCTCATGTTCCTAAATTTTTAATACTGAAGTACATTCAAATGTATACTAAAAGACATGTGGGAACAGTCTAAAATGTAATCAAAGATGAGAAACAACCATTTGGGAGTGGAGGTGTAGATGTGGGCTCAGTAAATAGCAAACTTAAGTCTTCTATTTTTATTGGTGCAAATATTATTCTATTTCTATTTTCCTTTAACATTTTAATCAATTTGGGTATGAAGCAATATATAATTTGTTAATTTTATCTATTGATATTTTAAAATTTGTTAAATGTACATACCTCCCTCAAAATTATATAAATTTCAATGTTTATGTTTTTATATATTTTAATTTTAGCTAATATAGAAGTATTTTTACTGTATGATCTAGACTAAGACCCTAACTGAAGTTCTTTTCACTGATTAGCCAATCAGAAATGAAAGTTTTTCCTTTCCATTTATGTATGTGTGTATGTATGTATGTATGTATGTATTTATGTATTTTATTGGTGCATTGTAGTCATACATATTAATGGGGTACAAGATGGTAGAGGCATACATGCACACACCACCCATTTAGTCCTCTAATTCCTTCTCCACTCCCTCCCTCTCCCTCCTTCTCACGTTTGGCTTAGTGATTGACTTCGGTATGTTTGTGAATGTACTTCATATACATTAGGGAATTTCTCTCTTGCTCCCTCCCATCCCCCTCAGTTAGTTCGCCTTATTTGCTCACCTTTGTGTTCTCCTTATTCATCTAGAGTTCCTCTTATGACCTTTTCTCTCCCTAGCTTTTGCATATTAGGGAGAGCATCTGACTTTTTACTTTTTTTTTTTCATTCCCTCAAGAACTTTTATTGTAAGAATAGGACACTTACTAATAAATGCTTATAAAATAACTCTCAGATAAAACTTCTCAGTAAACAAGTATAATTTGCCTTGTAATAACACAGTTTCAAAAAACATAAATAAGAATTTTATAATTTGTACATGTATTAATCATAAAATTAAAAATTGCATTAAATCTTTTTCTATAATGTCATTTAAAGAGCTAACCATAAACTCTTTTTTTAGGGTTAACATATTTATTTATTTATTTTAGGGAAGTTTATTAGTATTTTTTTATTTTTTATTGGTGCAATGTATTCATACATCATAAAGGTACAAAGAAAATACTTTTGTAGACATACATGCACACATCGCCCAGTTAGCCCCTACCCGATCCCCACCCCGTTCCCTCCCCATCCCTCCTTCCCATGCTTGACTTAGTGGTTGACATCTAGTTTTATAGCAATTTATCCAATATTAATGATGATAATCTCACAAAACAGTTTCATATGTCTGATACCAAGCTTTTGATGACTAAAAGATAACAGTTCAATATTTCTTTTTGCTTTCTTTCTTACCAGAGAATATATTTTTTTCTTTTCTTTTTTTTTAGGTGAAGCTATCATACATTTATTTATTTATTTTTCAGAAAAAATCTATCCTGATATGGAATATGGACTCTAGATACCCAAAACAATCTCGAAGAAGAACAAAGCTAGAAGATGTATATTTTCTGATTTCAAACCATATAAAGCTACAATAATTGAAACAGTGTAGTACTGTTCTAAAGGCAGATATATAAACGATTGGAGTTAAATAAAAGCTTAGAGATAAATTCTTCCATATATTGTCAAGTTATTTTTGACAAGGTTTCCATGAACATTTGGTGGAGGAAATAATAATCTTTTAACTAAATATTATTGAAAATAATAATTACATGAAAAAGAATAAAGTTGGACCCTTACCTAATCCCATATACAAATATTAACTCAAAATAGATCAAAGATCTAAATATAAATCTTAATACTATAAACTTTTAGAAGAACATCTGGGTCATGAAACCGCACAACATTGAAATTGGCAGTGATTTCTTGGATATGATTTCAATGGCACAGGCAACAGAAGAGTATACAAACTCCCTAAAAAAGAAAAAAATATTGTATATCCAAAGACAATGTAAACAGAGTTAAAAGTTACTGATAGAATGGGATAAAATATTTCCAAATGCTATATCTGAAGGTATATTAATATTCCAACTAGAAATCCTAAAAATAACAACAATAAAAGCAAACAATACAATTTAGAGATAGGTAAAAGACTAACATAAATAATGAATCTCCACAGATAACCAATCTAAGTTGTCTGTTGGATGGAAAATCTTATTTCTCTGGTTCTGGTGTGTGTTACCTATTTCTTCTTTGTAGTTAATCTCTTTGAGTATTTTCTCTAGTGCTGGTTTTGAAGACATAAATTCCTTCAGTTTCTGTTTGTTGTGGAATCTTCTTATTTCTCCATCTAATTTGATATAAAGTTTTGCTGGGTAGGAAATTTTTGGCTGGAAGTTGTTTTCTTTCAGAGTTTGGAATATGTTACTCCAAGCCCTTCTGGCTCTCATGGGAAGTCTGGAGTGATTCTAATTGGTTTGCCTCTGAATGTCACTTGGCCCTTTGTTTTTGTTGCCTTTAAGATTCTCTGATTGGCTTCCACATTAGTCATTTTGACAATTATGTGGCGTGGGGATCCTCTTCTCTGATCCTCTCTAACGGGGGTTCTATAAGTTTCTTGGACCTGTGTATTAACCTCTTGCTCTATGTTTGGAAAATTTTCTGCTATTATTTCCTTGAAAAGATTGTTAATCCCTTTGGTTTCACCTTCTTTTCTCTCCTCTATTCCAATTATTCTTAGGTTAGCTCTCCTAAAATGGGCTCATATTTCTTCAATGTCAGATTCCTGCTGTCGGATTTTTTTTTCTAAATTAGAAACTATGCGTTCATTTTTTGAATGATCATCTTCTAGGAGCGAGATTCTATTCTCTATGTGGTCTAATTAGTTGTTTGTACTTTGAATTGAGGCCTTTACTTCATTAATTGCATCCTTTATCTCTCTTTGGCTCTCTCTGAATTCTTTTCAAAACTCCTCTATTATTTCTACAGTTATTTTCCTGATTTGATTTCTATAAATCTCTGAATTTCTGTTTTATCAGGTTCTGATGTTGTGGGGTTGTGGGCATTCATTGCTCCATTGTTATTCCTCTTTCCCATGATTTCGGAAGTTTGTGCCTTCTCTGGGTTCTTCCCTAGGTCACTACGACTTCATTTAAGGTGCTGTGGATCTCGAGTCTGTGGTATCTCAGTCCCCACTACTCATTTACTGGGTTGTATTGCAGAGTCTCAGACTGTTGAGTGCGCAGATGGAGCTGTCGTGGACTAGGTGAATTCGCTGCTGCTGCTGCTGCTGGTAGCAATATGGCGCCGCTGCCGCGCCCTCGGCCGTGAGGCTGGCATATTTCTTCTCTGTTTTTGAACTCCACTCTGAGTTCCTGCAGGGTGTGCTGAGCCCAGCCCCTGGGAGTTTTAGCTGTTCCCTGCGCCGAGAAACCTGCGGAATCCCGCCCGGCTGTTCCGCAGCGGCTCACCTCGGCTCGCTGTCTGCCGCTCCTCTCTGGAGTTTGGTGGGCTGTTGAGTGCGTTGGTATGGTGCCGTCCGGTGAACTCGCCGCTGCTGTCAGCAGTAAGGCACTGCTGCCGCGTTCTTGGGCGTGAGGCCGGCGTATCCCCTCTCTGGTTTCTGGGCTCTATTATGAGTTCCCTTCCTCTCTGGAGCCTGGTGCAGCACGGCAAAATGGCGCCCGCCGCTTCACGCCGTGGCTCCGGCTGCAGCACTGTGGTTTGGCTTCTGGTGTCTCATTTTTCCAGCCCTCTCTTCTCTGTCCCTTAAAATTACATCTTTTGTTTCTCTGCTGATGGTGTTCTCTGGCTATGAAAGGCACCGATTCTGTGGTAATAGAGATTGGTTGTTAGCGGGGCTCGTAAGCCCCGTTTTGCTCCGTCGCCATCTTCCCAGAAGTCCGCCCCATCCTGACTTTTTACTTTTTGTGACTGACTAATCTCACTTAGCATAATGTTCTCTATTTTCATTCATTTCCCTACAAATAACATTATTTTGTTCTTCTTTATGGCTGAGTAAAATTCCATTGTGTACATATCTCATAGTTTTGTAATCCACTCATCTGTTGATGGATATCTTGGCTGGTTCCATAGTTTGGCTATGGTGAATTGTGCAGCTATGAACATAGATACACATGCATTACTTTTGTAGTTTGGTTTCCTTCTTTTGGGTAGATACCCAGAAGTGGTATTGCTGGATCAAATGGTAAGTTTGTTCCCATTATTCTGAGGATCCTCAATGGAGTTTTCCAAAGTAGCTACACTAATCTGCCAACAAAGTATGAGAGTTCCAGCTTCTCCACTTCCTCACCAGCATTTGTTTGTGTTTTGAATGACTGCCATTCTAGTTGGAGTTAGGTGAAATCTCAGGGTAGTTTTAATTTGCACCTCTCTGATTGCTAATGATGTAGAACATTTTTTATACATTTATTGGCCATTTGAATTTCTTTTTTTTGTGAAGTGTCTATTTAATTCACTTGCCCATTTTTTGTGATATTTGTTTTCTTAGTGCTGAGTTTCTCGAGTTCTATGTATATTCTAGATATTAGTCTTCTATCAGAGGAATAGTTGGTAAAAATTTTCTCTCATTCTGTTGGCTCTCTGTTTAGGTCCTTGATAGTTTCCTTTGATTTACAGAAACTCTTCAGTTTAATGTAATCTTATATATTGATCTGCCTTTTAATTTCTTGTGCCTTTGGGTCTTGTTGAGAAAGTTTTTGCCTGTGCCTATGTGTTCAATGTTGGACCTATGCCCTCCTTAAGGAGTTACAAGGTCTGTGGTCTAATTTCCAAGTCTTTGGTCCATCTTGAATTGACTCTTGTGCAGGGTTGAGAAAGTGGGGTTTATTTATCCATTTTCCTGCATATAGTTAATGAGTTTTGCCAACAAAATGTTTCTCCTATTCAAGCAGCTCTCTCTTGAGGTTCTTGATAGTTTCCTTTGCTGTACAGAACCCGTTCAGTTTAATGCAATCCCACGTATGATCCTCCATTTAATTTCTAAAACCTTTATAGAAGAGCCAGTTCCAATATTCCTCAATCTATTCCATGAAATGGAAAGTAAAGGTACTCTTTCAAATACATTTTATGAAGACAATATCACATTAATACCAAAACCAAATAAAGATAGCTCAAGAAAAGAAATTATAGGACTATATCACTGATGTACTTAGATGAAAGACTGCTAAACAAAATACTAGCAACACCCACTCAAAACTGCATAAAAAAAATCATACACTATGACCAAGTAGGGTTCATCCCAGAGATGCAAGGCTGGTTCAACATACAGAAACCAATCCATATAATTAATCACATAAAAAGAACCTAAGACAAAAATCACATGATCTTTTTAATAGATGCTGAAAAAGCCTTTGACAAAATCCAACACTCGTTTATGCTAAAAGCACTGCAGATAATCGATATAGAAGGAACATACCTCACCATCATAAAGGCAATATACAATAGGCCAACAGCCAACATAATATTAAATGGGGAAAAACTGCAAGAATTCCCCTAAAAACATAAACAGAACAAGGATGTCCATTATCACCACTTCTTTTCAATATAGTACTTGAGACTCAAGCCAGAACAATAAGGTCAGAAAAGTAAATCAAAGGAGTACAAATAGGAAAAAAAAGAACTAAAACTATTCCTATTTGCAGATGACATAATACTATATGTAGCACAGCCAAAAAACTCAACCAAAAATCTTATAGAAATGATCAACAAATTCAGCAAAGTGTCTGGATACAAAATCAGTCTTAAAAAAATCAGAAGCTTTCCTGTATGCCAACCATAAATCCACTGAAAAAGAAATCCAGAAAACACTTCCACTCAAGATATCCCACAAAAATAAAATAATTAAAAATATACCTAACCAAGGAGGTAAAAGACTTCTACAAAAAATTATAAAATATTAAAAAAAGAAATTGAAGACCTTAGGAGATGGAAGGTCTTCTATGTTCTTGGATTAGTAGAAAAAACATCATTAAAATGGCTATTCTTTAAAAACTGATCTACAGATTCAACACAATACTCATTAAATTACCAAGATCATTCCTCACAGACAGAAAAATCAGTCCTTAAATTCATTTGGAACAACAAAAAACCCAAAAGCCAAAGTAATTCTCAGCAACAAGAGTCATGCAGGAGATATCACGATACCTGACTTCAAACTATACTACAGAGACATAGTAATAAAAACAGCACGGCACTGGCACAAAAACAGATGCATAGACCAATGGAGCAAAGTCAAAGACTCAGAAACAAATCTACACACTTACAGCTAATTAATTTTTGACAAAGGGGCCAAAAATATACACTGGTAAAAAGATAGTCTCTTCAACAAATAGTGTTGGCAAAACTGGTTAACCATATGCAGAAAAGTGGAAATAAACCCTACTTTCTCACCCTGCACAAGAGTTCATTCAGGATGGATCAAAGACTAAGAAATGAGACCAGAGACCTTGCAACTCCTTGAAGAGGGCATAAGTCCAGCACTGTAATACAATACCCAAAAGGCACAAGATATTAAAAGGAGGATCAGTATGTGGGGTTGCTTTAAATATATCATTAATATTTCCAGAAATTAATATTTCCAATATTAGGTCACAATAGTTTTACAGATTCTTGAAGTTATATACTCTATAGATTAAATTTACTGAAACTTTTCTTAAAATATTTCTTCTATATTCATAACAGTGGCTTGTAGTTTTTTCTTCTTATACTTCTATCTAATTTATATTTATATTATTTTGGCTTCATAAAATAAGTTAGAAAGTATTCCCTCATCTTGAATTTTTTGTTGAAGTTTGTATATAATTGTTGTTTTTACTTAAATATTTTGTAGCATTCACCAGTGAACTAAACTGGACCTGTATTTTTCTTTGTGGGAAAGTTTTTAACTACAATTTCAAGTTTTAAAAATGTTGTCAATGCATGCTTTTTGTAGCTTTGGGGTTTTGAATTGAATATTGAAGTGTGAAAAGCATGATATTACCATTTTGTTCACACGATGGCATGTTGTGTACGTGTACACAGGAGTGGGAGGGGCACAGCCAACTAAGCTGCTGTGACTGGATGACTTTGTTCTTTGCTTCTTGTGTGTTTCCTGTGGTGCACATACTAACTTTAAAACATGAATGTTATTTTATAAACCTGAAAAAATTCTCTCAGTGAAATAAACTAATGCAATCATTGGACTTAAATAATTTGTTTCTTGATGTCCAATTTCTTGGATACACATACACATGTGCACACACATGCACACACACACCCCTGTGTTTTGTGTTATATACTTAATATCTATCATCCATATATCTATCTATGAAATAGAAAGGAGAGAAAGGAAAGGAGTGGAGAAGAGGAAAGGAGAGAAAAAATGTGAGAAAAAGTGAGGGAGGCCGGGAAGCAAGAGTAAAAGTTTGTAAATTTGGTTCTTATTACATCATCTGGATCAGAATCAGAAGACTAGTAATATCTTCTTATTTTCCAGTCAAATTACACTCTTTTTAAAAAATTTGTCTGAGTTGCTGAAAGTCAGGTATTATTCCTTTAAGATCTACTTTTTAAAAATTATTAATTTAACTAGGGACTTTTGCAGGTATGAGCAATATTGTAAAGCCATTGCTTCTCACTGACCATTGAAGAGTTACTGATGGAAAATAAACCTAAATTTCTATGGATAAAACTTGTCTAGTGTTGATAAAGTTGCTTGCAAAGCCTGGGAGATATTCAAGGAAGAAGTTATATATTTCTGAGGCTTTTTTGGAAGCATAGTCTCACTTTTTCCAAAAGCAAAGTTCTATGAGTATGACACTTTTCTCTTAGCTCTCAGCACTTTATATTCCATCTACAAGAGTCCTCCTTCATACCATGCCACTAATGGTTCATAGACAGGAGCTACAATTTCTTCTTTCCTTAACAGGAATCATTGGGTCAGGGGTCAGCACATTATCTTTTTAATTTTGAAAATTTGAAGTCTGATTATCTCTATATTTTGGGTCCAATAATCTCAGAACTTTCCTCCCTATAGATGTCAATTCTCTTTTTTGAACAGTAGAGCTACATTGATTGTCTCCAGGAGACCCTATACTGTCACTTTAATGCTTTGGGGAAGAAAGTCACCCTCATGCTTCCATAACAATTTACATTCTTTCAGATCAACTGAAGAAACTGTTGAACACGTTGACTAATTATGGGGAGAAATAGAATATAAAACTTCATAAGATGTTGTGCTGTGGGACTTTATACACGACTAGTTTCTGATATAGTTCTTTTGAAAATTGTTCTTCAGCATCAGAATGTGGCTTTTCTCTTTTCAGGGGATGCAGACTCTATTATCTTCTTTTTTCCCCCACATTATTCTGAATTTCTTCAATGCTACATCATTGCTGCTCTTGCCATTTGAATTGTAACTTACTTTTCCCTACGGTATGTGAGATAGGCTGTTAGCTTGTATACACATTACTGTATTTTATATACATTAATTTACTTAACCCACATAGCAACTCTGTGAGAGAAGTATTGCTACTATCTTCAGTTTAATGATAAAATATGCATGTTATTGGAAAGTGAAAAATGTAAAACAATTTGTGAAAATAAGAAGTTTGAATATATTAATACCCTGTGTTGGGAGAGAGTATAAGTGTGAGAGAGTTGATGATACAAACATACAAAGATTAACAGATGTATATAAATACTCAAAATGAGAAAAATTGGGGAAAATAGAGATGGATTATGAGTCCTGAACTAAAATCAACATGGTAGTAGAGTTCTAGAATTTTAAAGTAATCGATAGCATAATAATTCCATACAAAGTTTTGTCAGTATTTACAATAAATTTTCAAATAAATACCAATATGTATAAGAACAGTTATATGCCATGCATTATGATAATTGACTGGTTGATACTGATATACATTTTGTGTATGTGTAGTATTAGAAATTGGACCCGGGGGTGTTCTACCACTGAGCAACTCCCCTAACTTCTTTTATTTTTAATTCTGAAACAAGGTCTATCAAAGTTAGTGTGCTGGCCTTGGGCCTGTGATGCTCTGCCTCAGCCTCCCAAGAAATGGGATTATAGGTATGTGCCACTGCACCTGGCTTGAGAAATGCCTATGATAAGATATTTTTACAATGTGAAGGGGGGAAATCCCATTTATTCTTTGATTTTTATTGTCCAGTTATTCTTGACTATAAGTAGGTAGATCACTAACTTCTAATTTTTGTTGCTAATCATTTTAGCTTAGAAATTGCTTTGAGAATTTGACATAAATCACACAACTCATCTATCATGTAAACACACACAATTATATTATTTACTTACTAGGTTTCATAATTCAGAAGTTTCTTCAAATGTTCCAAACCACAACTCCACACTCTATAAAATAAGTTCTTTATTTTTATGCCATTTCTTAGTAGCTCTTTAGAAACTAAGGTTAAATTAGATCTATAAAGTGAAAAGTTAAAAAAAAAACTAAATGAATGCCTGTAGGAGAGGGGATGGTGGGTCTGTTTATATAAGCAGCATGTAGTGATCATCACTAACTAAATGTGATCAACTTGTCTTACTAACCACTGATGTCAGAGAAACACAAAATGAAACACAGGTTTGTTACATATTAGTGTTGAACAAAAGTGGAAATTACTGGAAGTGATATTTGTTAAATAATAAATTGAAGGGTAAAGAATATCTTTGAAGAAGAATCTCTAAAACTAATAATAAATTTCAGTAACTTTGAGTGAGAAAAATGGATATTTTGCCTGGAAGCAATAAGGCTTAATTCACTTATTCCCAAACTTCTATGTAGGAATGACTTTATTAGAGTCAGTTGGGAATCTTCAAAGGTAAATGAGTCCTTCTCCACATTCATCTCACTTACGGACATTTTTGATATTCAGATTAATTAAGAATAAGGTATGACCCAGTATCCAGTATTAAAATAAAAGGAAAACAAATTTCCCAGGTGACTCTGAGGTATTGGGAAGTGTGTCAAATACTGACCTAATTGAACTCCAGGGTCCTTTTTACTTTTCAAAAAGACTATATGTGTGTGTGTGTGTGTGTGTGTGTGTTATGCTTTATCATCTTAGTTTTAAGAATAACTATATGACTAGATGAAAAGTCATAGGAGTTATTACAGATAACATGTAGGAGGAATTCTTCGTTGCCTTTGTATTATATGAAGAGTAAGATTTTACTAAAGTCTAAACTAAGATTCAATATAAGATTCTCTTTGGTTCTAGTGAGGAGGAGGCATATGAGATTTAGAAATAAATAGGCCTACTTATATTTGCTATTGATTTATTATATGTTTGTCAAAGGTTCCTTATCAAGAGTGATGAGTTTTTAAAATTCTTCAATGAATCTTCATTTGGAATAAACTAGACCTCGATTAAGGTATCTGGTCTTTAAATAATCACATTTTTTTTCTGAAGATATTTTTCTTAGCAAAGATTTATTTTTTCTTTTTATTCTATCATATATCAGTTATTTATTCAGCACTTTCTGTTTCTCAGGTGCTATATACTTTAGCATATATATATATATATATATAGTTTTGTTATATGTAGACTATATATTTTTACATATAGTTTTATTTAATCTTTATAAGAATCCTATTGAGTTGATATTCTTAAACTATGTCTTGCTGATGGGGAAACAGAGGCGCATGGAATTCACTTTTCCCAAGATGATTGAGCCAGTGACAAGCAGAGCATGGATTAAAAATCAGGTTTATGTGAATTAAAGCACCACACTTTTAACCAAAGACATTTTAGCTTCATAAACAATAACAACCAAAGCTGATTTATTTCTTCTGGCTTACTGTACATTTAAGTTTATGAGAATTTCTAAATAAAAATATGCAACTTCAAAGATGATATTAAGTCCCTTGAGGGGAAAGACTTTTTTTAGTTCAAAAATTAAATATCATAATGGAACCATAGAATTACAGTGTAAAACTTATTTTGCCTATTGTATTTAACTTTTTAGGATATCTTAAGCATCATTAATTAATGTTTTATCTGTATTTTTAAATATTTTATATTAAGCATTTATACTTATAAAAAAAGCAAATCAGCACATTTTTGTGCTTTATTAACAATATTAACTCTTTGGGAAGTTAATCTTGCTCTTTAATTATAGTGCATCTATGTAAACATAATAGTACAGTAACAGTGTGCTGGAGTTTGGCTATCAGAAAAGGAGCTGCTAGCATTCAGAGATTAGCAGGAGCTAAGAGGCTGAACAGTGTATGGCTAGCGTAGGGGAAAAGGGTTTGATTTATCCCCTGGATGTGGTTCTTCAAGGCTGGGGCTTTGTTCTACCTTTTGAATTCTTAATCTCATGTTTCTGATATCTTTTATATAGCAGAATATTTTAGGAAAACCAAATTAACCGCATCTTGTGAGGGGGAAAAGAATCCACCCAGTTTATCATTTTAAATTAAATAAGAACTTTATGTATTTAATTATTTATTTGACTACCATTTCCATTTTAGGATGCTTGAATCACTGTCAGTATTGCTTCCTCACACTCTCATGTAATCCTGCAGCAATCCTTTTTTGCAGGTATTATTAGTACTTCCCATTTGATAGAGGGCGTTTGATTCTTTGAAAGTGTAGGTAGTTATCTTAGATTCTTTTAGACTGAACGAGGTAGAACTTGAACTTAGCCCACTGTACTCAAAGCTCTTAACAAACGGCTTAACAGACAGCTGGATAACATCACTACCCGAAACAACCATTGCTCAGATGCATTTCTTATATTGCATTGAAAACAAATCATTAGAACAAAAAAGTAAACAGCCTCATTTTGGTTGTACAGTGAGTGACTCCAAATATATAAAGCTCTTTTCTCAGATATTCTGCCAAGAGGCCCACAATTTGTATTAGCATTTTTTTTTTTCCAGTGAGAACTTAGCAGGAGTTGATCAAGGCTTTCCATAGGCTTCTCGATAACACATTCATTTTCTCTGATAGGTCTCAGTGATGAAGAGTGAACCAAATAGAAACTACTCAGAGTTGACTGAGTTTATCCTGCTGGGATTCAGGACATCTCCAGAAGTACAGGTTCTCTTGTTCTTCTTGTTCTTGCTTATCTATCTGGTCATTCTACTAGGAAATATCAGCCTGCTAATTGTCATTAAGATAGACTACAGACTTCACACACCTATGTATTTCTTTCTCCGAAATTTGTCTTACCTAGATCTCTGCTACTCCACAGTCATTGCACCCAAAACTCTGGCTACTTTCTTGTCCAAGGAAAAGAAAATTTCTTACAATGGGTGTGCCACGCAGTTCTTTTTCTTTGCTCTTTTCGTTGGGACTGAAGGGTTCCTCCTGGCGGTGATGGCCTACGATCGCTTCTCGGCCATCTGCTCGCCGTTCCTCTACACCACGCGCATGTCTCGGCAGTCTTGCGTGCATCTGGTGCTTGGCTCCTACATCTGCGGAGGCATCAACTCCATGATACAGACAGGTTTCACCTTCAGTTTGCATTTCTGTCAAGAAAACAGACTGGACCACTTCTTCTGTGATGTCCCGGCCCTGATCAAGATCTCCTGTTCTGAGACCTTTGTGAACGAGGTGGTGCTGTTTATCCTGTCTGCTTTCATCATCGTCACCACCACGACTGTCATCCTGGTGTCCTACGCGTACATCCTCTCCACGGTCCTCAAGATCCCCTCCACCGGCGGCAGGAGGAAGACCTTCTCCACCTGCACTTCGCACATCACAGTGGTGAGTTTATTTTATGGAACCGTGTTCTTCATGTACGCCCAGCCTGGGGCCATCGCCTCACCCGAGAAAAGCAAGGTTATAGCTGTATTCTACACTCTCATCATCCCTATGTTGAATCCCCTGATTTATAGTCTAAGAAACAGGGAGGTAAAAAATGCTTTGAAAAAGATATTCTTGAGAAAAATTCACTAACATCCATAAAAATGTAGACTCAGCTAAAAAGCAATATTATAATTAGCTTATTATGACACAGCTTCAATGAAAGTCATCTAAATGTTTTAGACGGTAAAGCTCGTTTTCATTTTTAATAATTCATAGCACTTCTAAAGGTGAATTTAAAAATCAATATAGGTTTTTAATATTTTAATATAACTATAGAGTGATATCTAGGTATTACATATTTTCAAAGTGAAATACAGCACTACCAAATTAGTATGCATATTACATTGATCAATAAGATAAGTGGAAATAATATGTATAAATATCGGCATGCTTATTTATCTGTTGTGAGGGAGAAAGAGACAGAAACTACTGAATCTTCTATGCCCTTTGATTTCATCAAGTTCAACATCCAATCTTTGCAAATAAAAATTAGGAGAGCTATGGTAATGTAAATTATTGGCTTTGTCAAATAATAACAAAGAATGACTCCAGTGGTTACACAATAATATTGTTAATTATCCAAATATTAGTGATTCCTTCAAGAAGCCAAAATAAATAACCAAAAGCAGTATAGCTATTGTAAAATCATATTGTCATGTGGTCTTAATGAATGTTTGATAAATAATCAGTATTACTTATGCTTATTTAGTTTCTATTTAGAGACCTGTATCATTTTCACAACTTAAGTATCAATTGAAAATTCTATTTGTCTTTAGATTTGAAAAACAAATGCCATAGAACTATATAAAATATTTCCCTGTAATAATTTGTTCCTTTTCATGTCTGTGGATATGTTTGCTTTGTATTTTAATTTTTTTTATTTTTTTGGCGGGTCTGGGGATGGAACCCAGGGGCATTCAACTTCCGAGCTACACCCCCTGCCCTACTTTTTATTCTTTATTTTGAAACAGGGTCTCACTAAGTTGCAGAGGGCCTCACTAAGTAGCTGAGGCTGTCCGAGAACTGTGATCCTCCTGTCTCAGCCTCCTAAATGCTGGGATTACAAGTGTGTGCCACCACGCCTGGATTGCTTTTATTTTTAATCATGACAAATTTAATCTATTTTAGTTGTTAAATAGATTCACCAGGGGTTTGGCTTCATACCATTAAAACCTTCAGTTTCAGCCGGGTGTGGTGGTGCATGCATGTAATCCTAGTATTTGGGAGGCTGAGACAGGAGGATTTCAGGTTTGCCGCCAGCCTCAGCAACTTGTGAGGCCCTCCATAACTTAGTGAGACTCTGTTTCAAAATAAAGAATAAAAAGTAGGACTAGGGGTGTAGCTCAGAGTTGTAATGCCCTGGGTTCCATCCCCAGCACAGCAAGAAACAAACAAACAAAACCCCACAAATCTTTGAGTTCTCTAGCATTATTATAAAAGCATTGTGTGGTGTGATATTTAGTAATTACATAGTTTTTTTTTTGTTTTACTTTGTCTAAGTATATTTAAATTGCAACACAAAACAATACAGATAAATTAATACTCATTAAATGTATTAATATCTGCATATACATCTGTATACCATGCAATTGTTTTATTTTCTCAAGATCTTCTGGTTCTTTTCTAAATTCATATACTGAATGCTTTTTTTTTTTTTTTTTTTGTGGTACTGGGGTTCCTGGAAGCCCTTCTACCTCCGGGCTAAACTCCCAGACCTATTTTATATTTTTTGAAACAGGGTCTCTTAAGCCAGCGCAGCTGGCTTCGAACCTGCGCGAGCCTCCTGTCTCCGCCTCCCAAGCACGGGGATTACAAGCGTGCGCCACCACGCCCGGCCTGAATGCTTATTATTTTATTTTCATGAATTATGTTTATAATGTTTATATAGTGTCCAGTGTAATTTGTTCTATAATTTTCTGTAATCATAATAGTTCTTTTCACCCATGATTTATTTAGATGTGGTTTCTTGCTTGTTTCAATATAATTTATTTAAACAATCTCTTTTTATTTACTGAATTCTAGTTTTATCATCAAAGTTTTGGAGAATTAAAAAAAATCCTTTTGGTTAGGTTATTGTTATGCCAGGTAGACAATTTTTAAAAAATTTATTAGTGCAATGAAATTGTACATTATAATGAGATTCAAAGTGATAAACACACCGATGGTTTATTAAAAAATCCAGAGTCGCCGGGCATGGTGGTGCACGCTTGTAATCCCCGCGCTTGGGAGGGGGAGACAAGAGGCTTGTGCAGGTTTGAAGCCAGCCGCGCTGGCTTAAGAGACCCTGTTTCCAAATAAAAATATAAAAAATAAATCTGGGAGTGTAACCCAGAGGTAGAAGGGCTTCCAGGAACCCCAGTACCACCAAAAAAAAAAAAAAAAAAAAAAAAAAAAAAAAAAAAAAATCCAGGGTCATGCTTACCATTCTACTTGATTAAAATATTTTAGAAACATTAACTTTGGAAGCTATAGACAAAGAATTTCATAAATATGAACACAATTTTATGAGAAAACAAATATAGGAAATAACTAGACTTTATTAGCCAGATAATGTATACATACACAAACTTAATGAATAAACATTCTAGCCAGTAGAGATTAGAGATACTTTCTTTAAAATTAGGAAAAAGACAAAAATGGCCATTATCTCTGAGGCATTTACACACTATATCAGAAATATAGCAAGTGTAATATGATAATAAATAGAATTAAATACACATGTAATCAAATTGTCATTTACATGATCATGTCTTGGTTAATGTAAAAAATCAGTTGCATATCTATACAATAGCAATAAACAGGTACAATATTTAATTTTAAGATTATACCATTTAAGGTGTAGCAGAGATTATAGAAAACTTAGAAACAATTCAACAAATGAAGTATATGAGCACTAGTGGAAAATTACAAAATTCATTAGATCATGTGATAGTGATAGAATATATTGTTCAAAAATTATGAAGAGAATCAAGAGAAAATACATGTACATACTAATATCCTTAAACTAAGAGCTTTTGCCTATGAAAGGATGCTTTATAGAAAGTAAAAGTATATGAGCCGGGCGTGGTGGCGCACGCTTGCAATCCCCGCGCTCGGGAGGTTGAGACAGGAGGGTCGCACAGGTTCAAAGCCAGCCTCAGCTAATTAGTGTGGCTCTCAGCAACGTAGTGAGACCCTGTTTCCAAATAGTATAAAATAGGTCTGGGAGTGTAGCCCGGAGGTAGAAAAGCCCCTGGGTTCCACCCCCAGTATCACCCCCCCCCAAAAAAAAGAAAGTGAAAGTATAAAATATAAGATGAAAGGATATGTTCACAGTGTATACAACCAGTAAGATTACATATTGAACTTGTACAGATTCATAATAAAGACATAGCAACCAATAAAAAACAGACAAAATATGTTAACATGTATTCCACAGAGGAGCAAACAATCAAATTAATTGGGATATTAAGATTTGAGAAATAGAAATTAAAATTACAATAAAATTCTATATTACACACTTTCAATTGGAAAAAATGAAAATATCTGATCATGCCATGGCTGAAGCATATATCTGGACTACAGGATGCAATCTCAAATGGGCAATATCACCTCCAAGGAAAAAGAATCGTTTCTCATTGGTAGTAGCAATATCTTATTCTTCCTTTGTATAATCGTCTCAGGTATCATATCTTTTTATTTATACGTGTAAATAAAATTTGCTTCATTATATAAATGTACAATGTATCATTTTAGAGTATATTTATGGTACCAAAATTTTATGGTAGCGACCAGTAAAAAATGTACAAATAAGGCTCTTGGGATGGCAATGAATAAATATGATAAAATTTACAAGTGTTCTACAGGCTGTATTTTACATTGCATTTGTAAATATGTAAAAAATTACTATCTTCTAGTGGGACATGTATGTATTGTATGACCCAGAAATTCCACTTCTGAATAGATACACAAAAGATGACCTTGCACATGTACAGGAAGAGATGCACATTAGAATGTTAAAATTCCAGAAATAAACCAATGTTCATCAATAGGCTTGTTGATGAATGAAAAATGAGGTATTTTTGCAAGAGAATGAGACAAATTGTAGATATACCCCCAAATGAGCATGAATCTAAGCAATAATACATTAAGGAAAAAACATCTCAAAATATAGGCAAAATATTTTGCTTAAAAATTACACTTTGTACTTATTCACATTTTATTAGTTGGTTTTGTTGTTAATGTTCTTTTTTTTGTTCCAGAAACCCTTCCAGAATACCACGTTACATTTTATTATCAAGCTTCCTTACCCTCCACTGCACTGTGACATTTTATCAGATTTTTCTTGTTCCTGATGATCTTGACAGTTTTTGAGGAGTACCAGTTAGATTTTACAAAATATTTCTCCATCCCTCTATTGGAGTTCTGAGTTTTTTCTTGTGGTCAGACTTGATTTCTGGGTTTCTGGAAGAAAGATGACTGAGTGGAGAGTCATTCTCAGCACTACAGTTAAGGATACTTGCTATCAATGTAACTTACTCCTAATGATGTTGACCTTACTGCTAAGGTAGTGTTTATCAGGGATCACTTCTATAGGATTACGTTTCCCCATTTCCATTTGTACTCTTTAGAAGCAAGTCACTAAGTATAGCTCCTACTTAGGGGATGCAGAATAAAGTTTCACCTTTTGAAGAGGAAGTGCATGTATAAATTATATGGAATTCTATATGAAATAACTTTAAGTAAAACAACTAACACCAAAATTTTCAGGAATGCATATGTATGCCATCGAGTTATATTCATTTCAGTAACTGAATGATTAAAAAGGTAATCATAATGTTACCTTGAGCTGGGATGATTCAGGTCTGTAAGAGGGAGCCAGAATTAGTGTCCACGTGTAACACAAAGATAACAGTGTAGTATGAAACAACAATTCCTACTAATTTCTTTCTGTACAATTGAAATTCAAAAATATTAAAATTATAACAATATCATTCTATGAGTGCTTAATGATTTTCTCCAGAATTCTGCCTTTTTATTTATCTATCTATTTATTTATTTTATTATTTATTATTTATTTATTATTATTTATTTATTTATTTATTCTACTTTTATCTTGTTTTATTCTTATCCTTCGTAACTATCATTGTTTTCAATATTTATTCAGTTCTTTAATTAACTCTTCTTCCCAGTTGGTTTTTTTTTTAATATTTGCTTATATTGGTCACTTTCTTCCCAGAGAATATTTTCCCCCTTACTAGATAGATCTTCTTGTTAGGTATTTTTTTTTCCAGTTAGTCTCCATTAACATTTCAAAATGAAAATGAAATTCTGATATAATTTATATTTCTTTACTACTCATGTTTGACTTATATATTCATTAAAATTTATGTATTTTTGGTGGCTTATATATTTAAATTGTTTTTGTCAAATTTTATTAAATTGATAATTTTCATTTTGTTGAGTTTTTAATCCTGGATTATGTTATTGGTAAAGACATGTGATTTGCAAAAAGTTTTCAAGTATATTTTTTATCTTTTGATTATTTTAATAATGTCTTTCAAAGATAAGTTCTTAATTTTAATAAAGTCTAATTTATCAATTGTTTATTGATTCTTTAATGACATTTACAAATTCTGGCCTAACTCAAGGTCACATTTTCTCCTATATTTGCAAATAATTTTATAATTTGGTTTTTTTATTTACTTATTTGATGCATTTTGAGCTCTTTTTATATATGGTTAGAGATACAGAAATTTCTGTTTTTAAAATTGAATATTCAGTTATTCCACTATTTGTTGAAAAGGTTATCTTTTTTCCAGTGAATTGCTTTTGTTTCTTGCAGAAGATTGTTTAACCATGTACTTGTGTAGCTATTTATCAACTCTTTTTTTGGTTTGTTTGGGTATGTTGATAACTCTAAACTATCTTAATTACTGTAGTCTTATAATTGAATCAGGAAGTTTGAGACCTTCAACTTCATTCTTTTAAAATTGTTTTGTCCATCCTGGGTTATATGCATTTTTATGTAAAATTTTAGGATAAACTTCAATTCCTAAAAAAAAAAATTTGTTAGAATTTTTATTTGAATTAAGCTAAATCTGTACATAATCTGGGTATAACCGATCTCTTACCAATATTGTCTTCCAATTAATAGATATGGTATTCTCCATTTATTTAGATTTTCTGTAATTTTTCTCAGCAATGTTTTCTGGGTTTTGTTGTTGTTCTTTCTTTTTTGTTAGGCTTTACTTGTTTAGGGTAGGTTTAGATTCACAGCAAAATTGAAAGGAAGACACAGAAAATTTTTATGTACTTCTGATACTTACACATGCACAGTCTCCCCATTATCAACATTGTCCCCCAGAGCAGCAGGCCATTGGTTACAACTAAAGAACCCACATTGGCACATCATCACCCAAAGTTCATGGCATACTTGGGGTTTTGCCTTCTATCTCAAGACTTCAAATTATTGAAAGAGAAAGATATCATGGTCTATTTAGGCCACATTCATTTTGTAATTCATGAACTCGTCTTTCTTAAGAACTATGCTTACAAATATGCAGTTTCTATTTAGATCTACCCTCCACATCTTGATGCTGGATGATTGCTTCTTACATACACAAAGATTTGAGTTTATTTCTCAGGAAATAAAAAACAGGATCTTTAGACTTGAAAATATTATACTCAGAAGATAAGTGAGTTCCATAGCCAAACCAAGTAATTAGATATCATATTCTGAACAAGGTAAAATTATTCAGGGATTCTTTCTCACTTGTTATCTAGAATACTGATGGCTAAGTTACTGCCCAGTACTCAGGAAATTGTAGTAGTGAAAGGGGAGATGTAAATATGCTGAAACTGAGGAATTTAATCATAAATGATGTAACTGTATTTCAGTAAGTTCTCAAAGCAATTAAAAAGAATTATTCATGTCAAAAGCACTGAAGAGAATTGGAACAAAAGGAACATATCTCAACATCATAAGGGCAATATACAATAGGCCTACAGCAAACATCATATTAAATGGTGAAAAACTTTGAGAATTCCCCCTAAAAACAGGAACAAGACAAGGATGCCCATTATTACCACTTCTTTTCAATATAGTACTTGAGACTCTAGCCAGAGAAATAAAGCAAGAGAAGGAGATCAAAGAAGTACAAATAGGATAAGAAAAACTAAAACTATCCCTATTTGCAAATGAAATAATACTATACTTAGAAAACCCAACAAACTCAACCAGAAGGCTTATAGAACTAATCAGCAAATTCACCAGTGTCTGGATACAAAATCAATCTTAAAAAACCAGAAGTTTTCCTGTGTGCTGACCATAAATTTATTAAAAAGAAATCCAGATAACACTTACACTCACACTACCCCCCAAAAATAAAATATTTAGAAATAAACCTAACCAAGGAGGTAAATACCTCTACAAGAAAAATAATAAAACACTGAAAAAATCAAATAAGACTTTAGAATATATAAAGATCTTCCATGCTCTTGGGAAAACATAATAAATATTATCAAGATGGCCCTTCTTCCAAAAGTGATCTATATATTCAATGCAATACCTATTAAATTGCCAAGGTTATTCCTCACAATCATAGAAAAATCAGTCCTTAAATTCATTTGGAACAACAAAAAAACCCAGAATAGCCAAAGTAGTTCTCAGCAACAAGAACCATGCAGAAGGGATCACAATACTTGACTTCAAACTATACTACAGAGCCATAATAATAAACAAAAGCACAGTATTGGCACAAAAACAGATACATAGACCAATAGAGCAGAACAGAAGACTCAGAAAAAAATCCACACACAGCCAATTGATTTTTGACAAAGGGGCCAAAAAACATACACTGGAAAAAAGATTGCCTGTTCAACAAATGGTGTTGGCAAAACTGGTTAATCATATGCAGAAAAATGGAAATAAACCCCACTTTCTCACCCAGCAGGAAATTAACAATGTATCAAAGACTTGGAAGTCAGACCAGAGGCCTTTCAGTTCCTTGAAGAAGACATAGGTTCAACACTTCAACACACAGGCACAAATAAAAAAACTTTCCTCACAAGATGCCAAAGACAGAAGAAATTAAAAGAAGGATCTATACATGAGATTGCATCAAACTGAAGAGCTTCTGTAAAGCAAAGGAAACTATCAAGAACCTCAACAGAGAAGGGGAGACAATTTTGCCAACTACAGCCCAGCCACCATGTTCCCCAGAGTTCCAGCCAGCAAGCATCAGAAGTGTGACACCTAGAAACTGAGAGAAATTCATCAAAAGCAACAGAGGCAAACGTCTCAAGTCATGAAAAGAAGAAACAGCAAAGGAGCAATGAGCACCCACAACTCCACAACTACAGAATCTGATAACAAAGAATTGCAGAGTTCTCCAGAAGGACAAATCAGAAATGTAACTGTTGAATTAATACAGGAATTCAAAAAATAATTTAGAGAGGGTCATAAAGAAATAAAGGATGCAATCACTGAAGTAAAGGCATCTATTCAAATTATAAACAATCACTTAGACCATATGGAGAGTAGAATCTCGCTCCTAGAAGATTATCACTCCATAAATGAACACATAGTTTATAACATAGAAAAAACAATTTGATCATAGGAATTAGACATTGAAGAAATATGGACCCATCTTAAAAGAGCTAATTTGAGAATAATTGGTATAGAGGAGGGAAAAGAAGGTGAAACCAAGGGGAGTGAGATTCTATTTTCCATGTGGTCTAGTCTACTGTTGAAGGTTTGTGTTGATGTTTTTATTTCATTTATTGGATCCATCACTTCCTTCAGAGCTTCTCTTTGATTCCTATTCAGGGTATCAGATACTTTGTTGATTTGATTCTTTATTTCTTTCAGTCTTTCCCTGAACTATTTTTGGAAATCCTATATCATTTCTACTATTAAACTTCTGAATTGTCCTCTGGCATTTTTTTCAACTCTATAAATTCTGTTGGTGGATTCTGTTGTGGGACTGTTGGGACTCATTGTTTCCTTGATAGTCTTTTTTTTTAGGGTCTGGGGATGGAACCCAGAGGCATTTGACCTACAAACTACACCCCCTGCCCTATATCCTATATTTTTTTATTCTTTATTTTGAAATAGGGTCTTACTAAGTTGTGAAGAGCCTCACTAAGTAGCTGAGGCTGTCCAAAAACTATGATCTTCTGGTCTCAGCCTCCTGAATGCTGGGATTAAAAGTGTGTGCCACCATGCCTGGCTTTTTGCTAGTCTTATTTCTCATGTTTTCACATTTTTAAAGTTTATATCTTTGTTGCTTTTGATGGCTCTTTCTCACTCTGTGGATTTCCTATGTTTAATCTATCTCCCTTTATAGCATTTTATTCTTATGGCAGATATTTACTTAGAAGCATGTCTTCAGAGTGAATAGCTTCTACTGTATAGGTATTCTCAGCTTTCTGTTGAGTATTTATTATGCTTTACTGCCGACTTTGAGATCTGTGTCCCATATTACCCTACTGTTGTACTTCCTGTAGATGTTCAGTCCTAGGTTGCAGTTAATCCAGGTTTGCATCTGCCCACTGCAGTGGTGATCTTGATAAGTTCCAAGTGTTAAATTCTGGGTACTTGTCTGTCATCTTCATAAGCTCTGAGGTGTGAGCAGAGCAGTTTGTGCTCTGTGTGTGTGTGTGTGTGTGTGTGTGTGTGTGTGTGTGTGTGTTTTGGTGGTACTGGGGTTCCTGGAAACCCTTCTACTTCCGGGCTACACTCCCAGACCTACTTTTTATATTTTTATTTAGAAACAGGGTCTCCTAAGCCAGCACGGCTGGCTTCGAACCTGCGCTATCCTCCTGTCTCCACCTCCCAACTGCAGGGATTACAAATGTGTGCCACCACGTCCAGCTGCTCTGTGTGTTTTTAAACTTAGTGTGTGAGGTGATGGGTGATTCTGTCTGTCAGCTGTGATTAGTTTGTTCTTAGTGTCTGTCAGTCTTTCTTGTTTGTTCACCTATCTGGTCTAATCTCAGCCATAGGAGTTTAAAGGAGTCAGCTGATATATATATAAGAGCAAATTGGATTGTATTCATTAGTTAAGGATGAGTGAGGAGTAAAGAATTCTAGAGTAAAGAATTCAAGAATAGAGTAAAGCAAAAAATAAAATTAAGTAGAACAAGTGTTTGAGTGTATTTAGGTAATATATAGTAAAGAATAGAGATAATGAAAATAAAGGAGTGTTTTAGTAGCAGTGCAGATTATTTAGGTATAGTGATACAAAATGAACTTAATGCAAGGTTCTGGCAGACAGATTCACTGGGATTTTGACAGACAAATCAGAACACAGACGATCTCTTGCATGTACACACACAAGGGGAGAGGAAGAGAAAATGAGAAAAAAATGAAAATAAAAAGGAACTTTAAAAGTTGCTCAATTGGGAGTGGATAAAGTTTCTGTTGGAAAAGAGCTGCTGTTTCTTGTGGATTGGATATTTTTCTTTGCAGGGTTTTTAAGGTTATTTCTTCCTAATTTGAGGCCTACTTAGGAAAGATGTGAAAGCTGTTGGAAAGCTCTTGTTCCAGCCTGCTCCTGTCCAATATGCCCCTACTTTTCTAAGGAGGAAGGTTAAAAAGGAGGTTATGAGATGCTGGTTCCTGCTGGTTGCTGAAAGGAGGCTCTTCTAGCCTGAGGCTTGGGGATGTGGCCCAGGGCACTTACCCAGCATTCACTAGGGTTTTAGGCTCACTCTCCTGCATTGCAGAAAAAGAAAAGAAAAAAATGAGAGAAGGAAGAAAATAGAAAAGAGGAAAACAACTTGCAAAAGGGAAAATTTTTCTACAAATATACAAGTATATCTGCAGAAAAACAAATAAATGTATAGAAGAAAATGGTGAAGGAAAGAAAAATATATGTATATATATAAAATAATAAATAAAAGCTCTTGCACTTGGCCTCTGTCACCCTCTTAGGTCAGTGTGGATAATTTTAGCTGTTTAAGGTCCTCTTACTAAGTAGGTTCTTGGGCATGCTCCTAGCATTCTTGCTTCTCCATAACCAATAGCAATGATGTCAGTTTGCAGCCTCAATTCTTTGGTCTCCTGCAGTGACTGAGTCTCTGGCTCCCTGTCTCTGCCTGTGCCAGCACTGAGAGCCACTGAGGCCCATCCCAGTACAAGCATGTGACTCCAAGCTCTCCACAAAAAAATGCTGTTTTGGTCTGCAGCTTTCAGACCTGGTGTATTTTTCAGCTTCATGTGCAGCATACAGCCACAACCTATGTGTGTCTCCCTTCCCCTTTTTATTGTCTTTTCAGTCATCCCCTGAGGACTCAGCATTCACCTCACTGGGTTTCATTCACCTTCCTCTTCTGCCAGGCGCTCAATGAAGCAGAGCTGGAAACATAGGGAGCTATAGATGTACTTATCCTTCTCTATTCTGTTGACGTGGGGTTGTGTGGTTCTTTGGTTGATGCTCTCACTATCTGTAAAGTAGGTCTTAGGTTGTTGATTAAAAGGTTTTTCTCGTCTTCCAATGGTGTGTGTGTGTGTGTGTGTGTGTGTGTGTGTGGTGTTGGAGATGGAACCCAGGGGAATTCTACCTTGGAGCTATACCCCAGCCTGATTTTTTATTCTTTATTTTGAAACAGGGTTTCACTAAGTTGTGGAGAGCCTCACTAAGTGGCTGAGGCTGGTTGCAAACCCAGATCCTCCTATCTTGCCTTCCAAGTACTGGGATTACAAGTGTGTGCCACTACACCCAGCTTTCCAAGGGTTTCTGCTGGTCTGCAGAGCCAGTCTTCAGTGTGTGCTGTTGTTTCTTTTGTCTCCAGTTGGTTGCTTCACCTTCCACCCATTTTTAGCCTGGGTGTTTAAAGATAGTCTTGTAGGTATTATTGAGTTTCTTCTTTTTTTTTTTTTTTTTTTGGTGGTACTGGGGTTCCTGAAAGCCCTTCAACCTCAGGGTTACACTCCCAGACCTATTTTATACTTTTTTATTTGGGAACAGGGTCTCTTAAGCCAGCGAGGCTGGCTTCGAACCTGCGCGATCCTCCTGTCTCTGCCTCCCAACCGTGGGGATTACAAGTGTGCGCCACCACACCTGGCATGAGTTTCTTTGTCTTTAATAACCACCTTCTATGAGGGTAGTCTGGGATGTGGAATGCTGCTCAGTTCTGAGTGCCCTGAGATGGATTAGAGACTGGATCATCTAAGGGTCCTTATTCTGTTGTCATCTTCCTTCTCCTCCAATTTATTCATATTATGTGGTGATGGGGGATTGAACTCAGGAGCATTCTACTTCTGAGATTCATCCCAGACCTCTTTATGTCTTTCTGTTTAAAACAGAGTCTCATTAAATTACAACAGACTGGCCTTGAACTTCCGATTCTCCTGCCTCAACTTCCCAGGTCTCTGAAATTAAAAAGATGTGCCATTGTATCTGGTTATGTTTTTTTCCTAGTTCTTTGAGGAATGTCATTTGTATTTTGATGGAGATTGAATTGAATCTGCATATTTCTTTCAGCAATGTGGCCATTTAAACAATATTAATTTTGCCAGACCATGAACATAGAAGGTCTCTACATCTTCTAGAGTCTTTTTATTTTATTGTAGAGAATTTTACTTCCCTAGTTATGTTTATTCCAAGGTAGTTTTTTTTATACTTTTATTGATACACTGCAATTATACATCATACTGAGTATAGTGATAGGGATATACATGCACACAACACTTGGTATGTTTCCCTCCAGATCCTATCCCATCATTCCCCTTACTCATACATATCACTGAGTTGGTATTGATATTTTCATACATGTACATAGCATTATTTTAATGGTTACCTTCAACTATTACATTCGTTATATCTTTGTCCCACCTCTGCCCTTCCCTAAACCTCCTCAATCACTCCATTAAAGTCTCTACTCTTATGCCCGATGTTGCCCGTATTTCTGAATTTCTCTCTTGCTTTCACATATAAGAGAAAATATGCATCTATTCATTTTGAAAGTCTGGCTAATCTCAGTATAATGTTATCAAGTTCCATCCATTTCCTGCAAATAACATAATTTTGTTCTTTTTATGGTTGAGTAAAATTCTATTGTGTGTATATATCAAAGTTTTATAATCCATTCATCTGTTGGTGGACATCTAGGCTGGTTCCATAATTTGACTATTGTAAATTGTGCTGCTATAAATATGGATATGAAAGCACCACCATAATAATTGAAATCAGAAGATTTCAATTCCTTTGGAAAGATGCTCAGGAGTATTATCACTGGATCCTATGGTAATCTTATCTCCAGTCTTCTGAGAAACCTTCACACTGATCTCATCAACAGTGTATTACAGTTCCTATTTACCCCATCCTTGCCAGCATTTATTATTGTTTGTATTCTTGATGACTGCCATTCTAACTGGAGATAGAATCTCAGTGTAGTTTTGATTTGCTGATTACTAAAGATGTTTAACTATTTTTCATATATTTGTTGACCATTTGTATTTATTCTTTCAATAAGTGTATATTCAGTTCAGCTGACTATATCTTAAGTTGTTTTTGTGGTTTTTTTTTTTTTAGTGCTAAGAGTTTTTGTAGCACTGGGGATTGAACCAGGGGCATTCTACCTCCAAGCTATATTTTGAAATAGGGTTTCACTAAATTGTTGAGGGTCTCACTAAGTAGCTGAGGATGACCATGAATCTGCAGTCTTCCTATATCATCCTCACAAGTACGGAGATTACAATCATGTGCCACCCCATCTGGCTAGTATTCAGATTTTTTTTTGGTGGTGGTCAGAGACATTCTACCTCTGAGCTACACCCCAGTCCTATTTCCTAGTCTTTATTTTGAAACAGGGTTTCACTGAATTGCAAAGGGCCTCACTAAGTAGCTGAGACTGTCAACAGCAATCCTCCTGTCTCAGCCTCCTGAATGCTGGGATTACAAGCATGCACCACCATACTTCGTATAGTATAAATATTATTTCTATATTAGAGGAGTAGGTGGAAAAGATCTCCCATTCTGTAGGCTCTTTAGACTGTTTATGGTTTCCTTTGCTGCATAGAAGCTTTTAAATTTAATGTCATCCCATTTATTAATTCACATTTTAATTATCTGAGCTTTGGGGGTTTTATTGAGGAAATTTCTACCAGTGGCTATATGTTGAAGAATTTTTTCTATACCCTATTATATTAATCACAAAGCTTCTGGTCTGATTTCTAGGTCTTTTTTCCATCTTGAGTGCAGACTGTGTGGGTTTAGTTTATTTATATTTTACTATAAATGAATAACTAGTTTTGCCAACACCATTTTTTGAAAAAGCTAAGCCAGGCGTGGTGGTGCACAATTGTAATCCCAGCATTTGGGAGGCTGAGACGGGAGGATTGCAGTTCACAGACAGCCTCAGCTACTTAGCGAGGCCCTTCACAACTCAGTGAGACCCTGTTTCAAAAAATAAAAATACTAAAATATAGGGCTGTGGGTGTAGCTTGGAAGTACAATGTTCCTGAGTTCCATTCCCCGGACCACACACACACACACACACACACACACAAAAAAAAAAAAAAAAAAAAAAACCCAGAAAGAGAAGAAGAAAAGAAAGAAAAGAAAAGGAAAGAAAAGAGAAAGAAGAAAAGGCTATCTTTTTTCCAGCATATGTTTTTAGGCACAGTTGTAAAAAAAAAATCAACTGGTTATATGTGTGAGGATTTGTTTCTGTATATTTTATTCTGTTTAATTTTCTTTGTATCCATTTTTGCACCAAATAGCTCTGTAGCTTAATTAGAATTCAGGGTTTGTGATTCCTCCTGTTTGCTTCTTCTTGCTGAGAATTGCTTTGGCTATTCTGGGTCTCTTGTTTTTCCATATGAAATTTAGGACTGATTTTTCTAGTTCTGTGAAAAATGGCGTTGGTATTTTAGTAGCGATGCATCGAATCTGTAAATCACTGTTGGTAGAATGGCTATTTTGATGGTATTGATTCTGCCCATCCAAGAGCATGTGAAGTCTTTCCATCCTATGAATCCTCAATTCTTTCTTTAGTGTTTTATATTTTTCATTGTAGAGGTCTTTTATCTCTTTGGTTAGATTTATTCCTAAATATTTAAGGCTATTGTGAATAGAATTGTTTCCCAGATTTTCTATATAAAATATATCATCTGAAAACAGACATCATTTTACTTCTGACTTAAATGTATTTTATCTTTTATCTTTTTATCTTTTTTGCCTAAATTCTTAACTAGTCTGTGCTATTTTGAACCTATGAGGTGGTGGTGGTGGTAAAGTAGACATTCTTGTCTTGTTCCTGATCTTAAAGAAAAAAACTCTCAGTACATTACCATTAAGTACATTCGTGTGGGGTTTTTATATATAAATTTTATGTTGAGGGAAATTTTTTCTACCATACTTTGCTGAATATCTATCACAGTGGATGTTGAATTTTGTCAAATGCTTTTTATGCATCTGTTAAGATGATTGTTTCTTCCCATTTGCTATATTAATGGGACTTATTATATTGATCAATTTTTACATACAGAACCATTTTTGCTTTCCAGGAACAAGTCCCTTTTAAATATTCTAATGATACCAGTTGGTCTGTATTTACTGAGGATTTTTCACATCAGTATTTATAAGGTCTATTTTTTTGTAGTATCCTTGTCTGTTTTTGTTATAAAAAAATAATGATGTTGCCAGTCATGGTGGCGCATGATTGTAATCTCCACACTTGGGAGGCAGAAATAGGAGGATCGCGCAGGTTAGAAGCCAGCCTCGCTGGCTTAAGAGACCCTGTTTCCAAATAAAAAAGTATAAAATAGGTCTGGGAGTGTAGCCTGAGGTAGAAGGGTTTCCAGGAACCCCAGTACCACCAAAATAATAATAATAATAATAATAATAATAATAATAATAATAATGATGATGCCCTCATGAAACAAATAACTAATATTCCTAACTTTTTTTGTTTGAGAAGGGAAAGTTGGTGTTAGTAATTCATCTTTGATTGTTGTGTAGAATTCACTATGAACTCATCATGTCCAAAACATTTACTTATTAGGAGGTTCTCTATTTCCTCATGGATAACTTATGGTAAACTTTTCTTTTATAAGAAAATTTGTCCATATAATTTGGGATACCCAGTTTGTTAGTTGACATGTGTGGCTGCCTGCCATAAGGCTGAAAAGAAAGGGATAGGTAGCTTCTATTGTGATAAGAACTAAAATAACAACTCCAGATAGTTTACAATGCGAATTTCCCCTGAAAGTCACAAACCTCCAATAGGCTGAATGAATGGTATCATTCACTTTAAGTTTTGAAATTTTTAAAATTTTTATTTTGATCTATGGCTTTTGAGAAGTCCTTTACTATAACTATTTGAGTATTTCCTTTATGTCTTATTTTTGTTGTTCTGTAACTAAATGTGCTAGGGGAAAAAAGCTTAAAAATCTCAATTATTTTAAAATATATTGAAAAATCTACATGGTATGGGATAGAAATTGCCCATTCTACTCAACATTCTATGTGCAAATTAAGCTAATATTGTTATTGAAATAATTCAATTCAGCCGGGCGTGGAGGCGCAAGCTTGTAATCCTGCGCTTGGGAGGCTGAGACAGGCGGATCGCACAGGTGTGAAGCCAGCCTCAGGTACTTAGTGAGGCTTTCAGCAACTTAATGAGACCCTGTTTCCAAATAAAATGTAAAAAAGGTCTGGGAGTATAGCCCGGAGGTAGAAAGCATCTGGGATCCACCCCCAGTACCACACACAAAAAAAAAAAAAACAAAGAAAGAAAGAAAGAATTCAATTCAACATGCTAGTTATATATTTTATGTTCTCTTATTAGGATCATTTATAATATTGGATTTTATTATATTACTGGCCCATTTATCTTTTTGTGGTACCGGAGTTCCTGGAAGCCCTTCTATCTCCGGGCTACACTCCCAGACCTATTTTATTTTTGGAAACAGGGTCTCTTAAACCAACGTGGCTGGCTTCGAACCTACGCAATCCTCCTGTCTCCGCCTCCTAAGTGCGGGGATTACAAGCGTGCGCCACCACGCTGGGCCCCATTTATCGTTTTGAAGAGTCCTTTTTTCTTTTGTAAACCAGTTAGTTTTAGAGGGAAATATTCTAATATTAATATTTTTAATTATATTCATGTCCTTATATGTTATACATTTTTCAGCCTTTTACTTTCATATATTTATTTCTTCTGGTAAAATATAACATTCTTTTTTTGTGGTACTGGGAATGGAACCCAGGAGCATTGTACTTCTGAGCTACACACCCAGCCCTATTTTTTTATTCTTTCATATTTTTAAAAACAGAGTCTCACTGAGTTACAAAGGCTGTCTGCGATCCGCGATCCTCAGGTCTCCACCTCTGAATGCTGAGATTACAAGATTGTGCCACCATGCCTGGCTATAAAAAATTTTAAATTATATATCTGTTGTTTTTCTTCTTTTCAGTGCCATTATTCTCATTTGTAATATATTTGTAAGCATTACCTGAAGAACTTGTGTTTTTAATAATTTGCCTTAATTTTTGCAGGAAAGCTTGCTGTATAGAGAGTGAACTTGTTGGTGTTTTCACTTGTTTGCTTTTTGGTACTAGAGATTGAACCCAGAGGCATTCTGCCTCAGAGCTACATACTCAGTTCTTTTTTGTTTTTTGTTCTGAAACAATAGGGTCTTGCTAGGTTGCCAAGAATATTGCTACACTACTGGGGCTGTCCTCAAACCTATGATCCTTCGTCTCAGCCTCCTAAGTACTAGGATTACAAGGATCAGGTGTGCACCATCATACTTGGCTCAAAAGAAGTTTTTAGCTTACATTTTCCGTCTTATCCTAACCTGACCATTGCTCTGGGGCCAGGGTCCTGCTTTGTTTGCCTTAGCATCACAGGATAAACCTGGACTGAGGTAATCTTTGGTTCTTTGGTTCGTATTTGGTTTTCAACAGTTTGATTAAGTTGCCTTTGGAAGTGAATCTTCTATCTTTATATTTGTTTCATGTTTCTTTTGGTAGCTTGGATATATAAATTAATCATATATTAATATTATTTTTTACTTGGAGAAATTGGGCAATTTTCTTCAACTTTTCTCACTTTTCTTTCTTCTTTCTAAGAATCTCATCTAAAAGTCATTAAAATACTGAAACCTCTTTTTATAATCATTTGGTAATATCAATTAATATAAAGATGTATATACATACCCTATCAACTAACATAAAGAATTCTTTATTAAGACAACAGAGATGTATACATATATTAATAAAATGTACATACAGAATTTTAACAGAAGTATGATTTGTAAATAACACTTAAACATCCATAAAAATAGAATGGGTAAGTAAACCATAGTATATACATAAAATAAAGTGCATCATCAGCAAGGACAAATAAACCACAGGTGAAGTGGCAATGTGGGTAAATTTTACACGTGAAGACTGAGGACAGACAAAAGATTTTTTTATTTATATAAAATTAAAGCAAACTCATTATAGTATAAAATTAAAAAAACAAGAGAGAGATATCTATAAAAATATATTATTATTACTAGGATACACCGTTAAATGAATAGAAGAAGATAACAAAAATGTACATAATAAATATTTTGCAAAAATAGTACAAAACAATTTTCCTCTATAGACCATTTAAGAAATGATGTGCAAATATGGCAACCTACTTGTCTTGAGAGCTTCCAGTTAAACTGAAATTCCAGGAATAGAGCCACCAGCAACCTGTCCTAAGAAATGAAGGGGACCTGGGCATGAGTATTTACTATCTGCTTTACATGATACACTGCTTTTATCTGAAAGATAGATTAATAGCTGCTCCATGGCCAGGAGTCCCTCCCCACAGGAACCCCGTTTGTACTGTCAGATGCATTTGTGGCTCTTGTATGACCTCTGTGTCCGGTTTATCCCTGCCTGACAATTGCTTTGGGGCCAGGGTCCTGCTTTGTTTTCCCTTGGCATCACAGGATAAACCTGAGCTGAGGTAATCTTTGGTTCTTTGAATGGAAGTAAAAAATTCAATTCACCTTGACAATAGAAATAGGTTGAAAGACGTATCACTTACAGATGCTGAGCAGGAAAGATACTATGAATTGGGAGGCATCCCCTGGTCATGCAAGGTAGAAATGAAGAGTCAGGGAGAGGAAGAGGAAGAGGAGAAGGAGGAGGAAAAGAAGGAGAGGAGGAGGAGGAAGGAAAGAGGGAAAGAGGAGAGGAGAGAAAGGAGAAAAGAGAGGAGAGGGGAATAATTTTCCAACTGGCTGTATTTACAAGACTTTAGGATATGGGTCACTTTAAGATTGTGGGCAAATGCCTGAAGGATTTCTTTGAAAGAAGCAGTGGGAAAGCAGGGAGCCCACTCTGCTAGGCGGAAGATATACCTCTAAGTTAAATCTATACTGTGTCATTCTTGTTACAAGAGATATCTGAATCTACCAAACCGAGGAACTGCATGAAGGTATAGAACTAGAAATTTTGTTGAGGGTGACCGAGACCGGCTTCTGGCATAAAAGACTTAAATATATTTAAAAAAATGTCCAAATAGCATAAAATTCTAAAAATTTATTATATCCTCATCCTTGAATACTTTAGTGATAATTTTATAGCAAAGTACATTCTTTTGCATAATCACCAATACAGTTGGCTCTTGAACAATGCCGTCCACGTTAGGGATGTAAACCCCCAGAGCAGCTGAAATTCCATGTGTAACTTGGGATTTCCTCTAAACTTAACAGTAATAGTCTGTTGCTGATCAATAACGTGTACAGTCAATTAGCACATATTTGATATGTTGTTATGTTTTACATGCAATATAAAATGTATTAGAGAGACCGCTACTCACAGAAGGTGATGAGCCTCATGGGGTGTTTTCATAACATTTGTGCTCCCTGCAAGAGAAACATGAGGTGGCTACCAAATTGTTGTAGCAATACAGATTACACTACCGATAACTTCACACAGTAAGGATTTAATACTGTGTCTTTACGTTTGATTACTTTTCTCTCTACTGTGAATGGTACCATGTAAGGCTGGTAATTATGTTTATGTGTGTAAGTTTTGATGCGTCTTAACTTTTTAAAATAGATTTGGGAATATTTTCTAGTAGTAAAGAGTAAAATAAACTATTATCTTCATGTATTTTATGCACTCATATAATGTCTTTTCCCATTTTTTGTATTTCTAGCCTATGCAGTTCATCTGTGACTTTTTAATTTAATTTTATTTTTATTTACTTATTTTTTTGTGGTACTGGGGTTCCTGGAAGCCCTTCTACCTCTGGGCTACACTCCCCCACTTATTTTATATTTTGGAAACAGGGTCTCTTAAGCCAACATGGCTGGCTTCGAACCTGCGTGATCCTCCTGTCTCTGCCTCCCAAGCGCGGGGATTACAAGTGTGCGCCACCACGCCTGGCAATCTGTGAGTTTTTTAAATTAAAAATCACCCTCTTCCCCCTCCCCCAAATCCACATATAGGTGGATACATGCAGTTTGACCTTATTTTGTGCAAGGGTCAAATGTACAACTATCAAAATTAGGAAATTAATGTTATTACCTTATTCTCATCTGAACCTCAAGCTATTCAAGTTGTACTAATTTTCCTAAAAACTTCTTATAGCAAAAGGGTCTATATCAGATGTCATTACACCCACTTGTCGTGTCTCTTCAGTCTCTTTCAGTTTGGAATAGTTTCTCAGTCTTTTTGACTCTCATGACATTGACAGTTTTTAAGAGAATTGATCGGGTCATTTATAGACTATTCATCAGTTTGAATTTGTCTAAAATTTCCTTATGATTAGAATCACTTTTTACATCTTTTGCAAAAATATCACACAAACAGACCAGAGTATGCATTGAGCATGTACATATCATACATGAGCATGTAAATATCATAATACATTCCACTATTATGTGCAACTATAATACACTAATAAAAATAATGCACACACAAAGCGATACTACCTTTTCTCATTTTTATTGGTGGATTGTAGTCATCTATCAGGATGCAGTTCAGAGCAATAAAGGCATGCATGCACACAGCACCTGGTGAGCAGCCCCCGCCCCTGGCCCTCCTCACTCTCTCCCATTCCCAGGACCCAGTACTGAGAGGCATTGATAATTCTGTGGATGTATATCATGTCAAATGAAGTGTTTCCTTTATCAAATGTCTCCCTCTCCTGCCTCCTCCCCCAAACTTCCCCATCACCACACTGGAGTCCCTTCAATATTCCAATGTCTCCCTACTACCACATATGAGAGAAAACATATGACTTCATTTTTTTGTGACAGGATGGTCTCTGTTAGCATAATATTCCCTGGTTTCATCCATTTTTCTGAAAATTACATATTTTGTTTTTCTTTATGACTGGAACAGCATTCCATTGTGTGTATATCCTGTAATCTGTAAATTCATTCATCTGTTGATGGGCCCTAGGCTGGTTCCATAATTTGGCTACTGTGAACTGTGCTGCTATAAACATGGATATGCATGGATCACTATAATATTCTGGTTTCCTTTGGAAAGATACCCAGTGGTATAGTTGGATCATATGGTAGTTTCCCCCTGCAGGTGGCACATGAATTCATTCTGCTGTGTTGCTTGTAATTTTCACCTAATTATTTAATCCAGACATGTCTGCTAGGATTATCCTATATAAAATTATGTGTTGTAATTTTGAAGTAAATAAATACAAATAGAATTAATAACACAGGTAGGTAAAGACTGGCATCCTGTATTATTTAGGTGAAAATGACACTTTACCATGTTGAGCTCAATTGTCCTAAGTTTGACCAGTGAAAACCCACTAGTTGGCCTCTCTGTATAAGTGGTAAGTGAAAAAGCAATTAAAATAATTAAATAAATTCATACATACATTCATAAATACATAGAAATATTTTTATGAGGAATGAGATATTTTTATGATATCCTCTAGTGCATGATGTTATTATTGAGAAAAACATTGAAAACATAAAATATAATTTCAGCTTCTATAATTTATTGTTACATGGTACCATTATGGCATATATCATCTTGTCCACCATATCTTTCAACACTGGTACTCTGCCTTCTAACTGCAAAGTAAAATAACTAGACTCAAGGAAATTTGGGGATATGCACACATTTATGAGAAATAAGTAGCTCATTAATGATGACCATAGCAATTCCTTTTTCTTGCCGTTATTATTTTCCTTCTCTTGAATTCAACATTTAGCTTATTTTTATATTTGTTAAAAACAAGTATTTAAAATTCATAGTGTTTTCATTATTGACACATTTCACTTTATAATTTTATGCATACAACTGTATAAAATTGTTTTATGACTACCTAAACTTACAGGTTTGATTTGCTATTTGCTTTAAGACTATTCTAGAAGGTTTTGCTTGCTTTTGTTTTTTACATCTTTAACGGCAATCCCAGGAGATAAATCAGAAACTTACATAGCATTCCTCTATTGTTGCCCTTAATTATCTTTATCCATGGAGAATATATATACAAATATTTTTAATTAGTGATGAAGTCATTCTTGAGGCACTATGTTTGGAGCCATTTTTATTTTGATGGTTTCCAAATAGTGTGATTCCCACTGGGCGCTTATACTAATACTCTATTTCACAGTTAAGTGTGCTGGTTAAAGAGCCTAAGAGCTAGTTTGTGTCTTTGAGGAGGTTAATGTGAGATGGGACTCCACTAGTCTCCAGGTACAACTGGATGTAGGGAAACTAATTTCCCAAACTTACAAATTGATCTGGTTTTGTCATAATTAGTTGTAGGTTACAGCAGGATAACCAGATGATTCCCCCTGGTGGAATGAAACTTTTTTAAAATCTTGCTATGAATTATCTTAAATAAAGCCCATGTAAAATGTCTCACAATTTTAATCAGTCTCATTGGGCCCTGTTAAAAAGTGTATTTAGTGGGGAGACAAATTAGAAATAACCCTAAGAAATCCCTGGGTAGATGATTACAGTCCAGTGCAAGCCTGAAATAGTTTTAAGTGGTACATTAAATGCTGAAAACTATGGAGTCAAAGAAGAGCTTTTAAATTTCATACTTTTCTCACAGACGCACATACAGGCACTAAGAATCTCTTGGGTGGATGTCAACATTATTAGACTAATTTCAAAAGAGTTCATATTTTAAAAATAACTCTAATATCTGCAAACACAATTCTCTGATTCCCTCCAGGGAGAATTGTATCTGCCCTTAACTATGTTTCTTTCTTTTCCTCACTTTTATTTTTTTAAATTCTGTCTGAAAGGGTAACTTATAGCTTCTACTTTATACTGTTTTATATTCCTTAATACTTGAAAGTGAGTTTGGAGTTGACTTACATTCATTATTCCTTCAGGAGAAATGTTCTTAGATTATCCATTAGGTTTAATAGATATAACCTAAAACAAAAGGAAAAAATAAAATCTCTCTTCCTAAAACTGTTTCCCATCTTTATAGGTGAAGCTGAACGACAGTTTCTCTTGCTTCTAACACAATCATGTAAAATGATATTTTACCCAATTCCTTGATATTTAATTTTTTTTCTTTTAGAAAGTTCAAATTGAATGGCAAAATACAACTAAAACAACTTCTCTGGAGATAGTACAACCAATTTATTGGGAGTATTTAAAGATTCTATTTCCGCTTGTTAGCCACATAAGCATGTTGCAAGCTTTACTTCACTTAAATAATGTGTTCTTACTATTTATAGCCCGTTCTGCACATGTCAGATGTATAGTAATGCATGTTTGTAGCCTCACGGCTGTTGTTTGTTAACAAGGGCAGTTTTTTTTTTTTTTTTTTTTTACTTAGGTAGTGTTTTAAAATTTTAAAGTATTACCTAAAGTGGACAGACATTCTTGTTGTCATTTATAGTTAAATAGAGATTCTAGTTTTCATATTAGATTATCAGAAGATTATGTGACAGAAATTAATTATTCTTAAAGAAATGTTGGATTTTAGTTGTCTATGACATAACATTCATGCATACAAATAATACACCAAGAGATTAGAAACCATGTTCTATCGAAGGGTAGAAAGAACAGACCAGGGAAGACAGAGAAGAGTGAAATTTAATTTTAAAAACTCTCCTTTAGTGTTTAGTGCATTTAAACGCAAAAGGTGTGTTTTCTTATGCCATCGCTATGCCTTAAATAATACTAAACCTAACAAATAATTCAAAGTGCAGAGTGTTGATATGCTTCCTAAATCAACAACCAATTAGGATACACTTCAATAACTTCATCAGTGGATAATTTAATTATATTTTGTGTGGTACTGGGGATTAAACCCAGAGGCATTCTACCTCTGAGCTCCACTCACAGCTCTTTTTAATATTTTTGTTTTGAAACAGAATCTTGCTAGGTTACTGAAATTCTCTCTAAGTGGCTGAGTCTGCCCTTGAAGCTGTAATCCTCCTGTCTCAGACTCCCAAGTACTAGCGTGTGCCCCCATGCCTGGCTGGAAATTTCATACATTTGAAGGCAATTCTTTCATTTTCAAAAAGTTGTATTTCTTAAAAAGATGTTCCTCATATGGAGCAGAAAGGTGCTTTCCTATGTCTTTCTCCATTTCCATGTTTTTTCTACCCTCCCCACCCTTTGTGTTCTTGAGAACAAGTTGAGCTTCTTGCATAAAACTTTCAACGTGGCCGGGCGTGGTGGCGCACGCTTGTAATCCCTGTGCTTGGGAAGCGGAGACAGGAGGATCGCGCAGGTTCTAAACCAGACGTTCTGGCTTCAGAGACCCTGTTTCCAAATAAAAATATAAAATAGGTCTGGGAGTGTAGCCCAGAGGTAGAACGGTTTCCAGGAACCCCAGTACCACCAACCCCCCCCAAAAAAAAACAAACAAAAAACCCCAAAAATCAAAAACAAAAACCCAAAACTAACAACAACAACAACAACAACAACAACAAAACTTTCAATGTGTAATGACAATGATTTGAGTCTTTTTAGGTAGCATTTCTCTTCCATTATGAATTTTGTCAAATCTTGTCTGTCATATCCAAGCATAACAATACTGTCAACTCTATGATGTGGGCTTTTAAAATGCAGTAACCTTTCGGACTTAACACAAGACCCACTCATTCTTCTACTCAAGGCTGACATCCATGGAATTCTTGGGTTTAATACTGTGGAAATCCTAATGACAGGAGTCACTTCACCTCTTAAACAACTTGTAAATCATGAAAGAGAAAGAGAGAGGGGTGGGGAGAGAGAGAGAGAGAGAGAGAGAGAGAGAGAGAGAGAGAGAGAGAGAGAGAAGAGAAGAGAAGAGGAGAGAGGAGAGAGGAGAGAGGAGAGAGGAAAGAGAGAGAGAGAAAGAGGTCGGAGTAATAAAGGCCTCAAAGAAAAATAGATTTAGGTGAAAAACCACGAGTCACACACAACATGCTCTTTGGTGTAAAGAGACGCAGAACAAGGAACAGAGAGGAAGAAATGATGCTCTTAGTGTACATTGTAAATAACTAAAATAACACTGTAAAGCTGAATTTGTCACATCATCTTCACAGCTAAATTTCACAGTGCCTGTGTGTGTACGTGTGTTTGTGTGTAAAAATGTGTAAACATGACATACATAATTGGCAATTAGTAACTTCAATTTATTGTGTTAAGTTGAAAGCATAAAAATTGGTGAAAACTTATGGTTGCACAAAATCTTATTTTGCATTGTTATTATTGCTGCCAGATTAACCAATGTTACCAGATCAATCAAATAACATCTCCTTGCCACTTGATCTTGAATAATGGCAACTCTATGTAGAAACTAAAAAGACACTGTTTTTTGAATCTCACTTCAGTATTATTTCAAAAGTTCAAAGATGAAAACATAAGGAAGTGTGTGTATTTTCACCCCGAGAGGGTCCAGGCTGGCGTGCAGCTCAGAGGTAGAGCACTCGCCTCGCACGTGTAAGGCCTGGGCCTGATTCCTCACACTGGTGTGTGTGTGTGGAGAGGGAGTGGTGTGGGCAACGGGTTCAAATGTAACCATAAACTTTGGTTTGGGCATTTGGAAAGTTTTTCTTCAGTTTAGGAAATCTGACCACAAAGGATATTTTTGCCTTATATAATTTTTTCAGCCCTTTCCTACAGGACAGTATAAAAAACTCAAAGTAAAATTAAAATCCTTAGGAATGCTTTCAAACAAGTGGACAACTCTGGGTTGTTAATCTCATAGTATATAAATATTGCTTGTTGAATAAATTTGCATCATTACCCTTTACTGTGTGTGTGTGTGTGTGTGTGTGTATGTGTGTGTGTGTGTGTGTGTAGTGCTGAGGGTGGAACTCAGGAAAGTTATACCTCTGGGCTATACCGCACCCCTATTTTATTTTTTTATTTTGAAACAGGGTCTCACTAAGTTGCCGAAGGCCTTGCTAAATTGCTGAGGCTGACCTGGAATGTGTGATCCTCCCTCAACCTCCCATGTACTGGAATTAAAAGTGCCATCACACCTGGCTTTAAATTAATCTTAAAGGATACATGCAGATTAGATTTGCAGGGTCCTGCCTTTTTAACTTTTTTTTTTCTTCCTATCTCTGGACTTCCTGGCTTGAGATAGATGTAAGTTCATGTACTCCTACCAAGACGCACCACTTTTCCCAAGGCCCAAACCAATGGGAATACCCAATTATAAGCCTGAAACTTCAGAACCGTGAGCCAAATTAAACCTGTCTTTGCTTCATAAGTAGCCTTTGTCAAGCACTGTATTGTAGTAATGTGAAGCGAATACAGAAACATCTCCACTCAGAAATGATGTATGCAAGTAATAAAGGATGAGATAATTAGTATCTCATACAACAGGAGATTCCAGTGTATCAGTAAATTTACAGTGGATTTACAGGCCTCTATATCATCATGACAATGTTTATACAGTTCTACACAATGGTTTCCTCCCATTAACATGACTCTCAAGAAACTTTCTCCTTTCTCTGCAACCCTGAGAAAGTCGAAAGTCATATCTTTCCAAGTTCAATTCCAGTGGAAAGATAGTCATTTCCTCCTGCTTGCTGAAGTAAAAACTCCAGTTAGTTTGATTGGAACTTCCTGAGTCATATGTCAAACTTTGAACCAATCTCTTTTGAAAGGCCTTGGTCACATGCCCACCCCTGTTTTCTAGGAATGAGCATATAGTTTAAGAACTGGGAAGGTGCGTTTCTCCAGTGAGAACCAGGTAAGAAGGCAAACATTTCCAAAGTGCCTTTTATACATTAGGAGTAATATCAGATGTAGAAACAAAAGCACAATGAAATGTAGATAGATTTATTTCCTCTAATCCATTGGTAAGTGGGATATCAAGCAAAGGTACAACTTGAGTATTCTGTGTATTTCTATTCTATCACATTTCTAAAACTCAAAGTCAAATTGATTAGTTGATTCTAGGTTTGGGTGGGGTTAGGTATAATAAGACCATATGACTGAATTAATATTTTATGTCTGTTTTAAACCTTTTCCAATGGCTCTTCTTTTATGTGTAAGAAATTTTAATTGCCTAGTCAGTTCATTCTCAGAGTTCAAATTTCCAGAATTGTGCACAGAAAGTCATCGAAACTAGACCAAAGAGAATATAGTACTAGATGGGGTTGGTGGTAATGGAAATGAGTCAAACCACACAAGGCTTTTTAGCCATGGTAATGTCTTTTATTTTTATCCAAAGAGCAATGGGAACCATCACATGCACTTACACATGTGGATTACATAAAGAAATTTGTATTTTGAAACTATCATCCTGTAAATATGCTGGAAAAGATTGTGCAATTTCATCCTGAGTGACAGTGGAAGGTTAATTGAAAGGTCAAAAATGATAACAGAGGAAATAAAGAGAAGTAGATGTAGTATCCATTGAAAATTTTTATTGTTTTATGAAAGATGGACTATATATTACAAAGAGAACTGTGTTATAAAGACAATTCTGTGAATTCTGTCTTCCATAGCAAAAATGGATGGTGGAGTAATTTGTGCTAAGATAAAACAGAAAATTTTGATGTGTTTTTCAGGGTAGGATTTAATTTCAGTTTAATTTTAGTTTGTGTAGTTTTATTTTATTTTTTTATCATACTTTTAATTTTAATACTTAAATATCAAAATTTAAACACAAATATTTAACGATTGCTGTACCCATATTAAACACACACCAAAAACCCACAAAACTCCATGCTAAAATTTTAAATCCTGAAATACATTACTAGTCCATGAATGTGCTCTTTTTCTTTTTTCTTACAATTTTAATGTTTATTTTCATCTTTAAATGTGAAGTTGTTTATCCAGATTACCACTATATGTGAATAAAAGTAAATGCTTTATATACATAGCAAAATACTATCATGACACCACCCAGCACGTATTCACATACGGAGCACCTATCTTCATTTTGACTGAGTCCTACTTTAAGTTCCTTGGGAATCTCATTCTCTTTTTGATCCATCTGGCTGCCGTTTTTGCCTGGTACTGCCTGCTTAGTTTTGGGGAGGCATGTAGAAGGTCCAACAGTTTCTTTCAAAAGAAAGCAGGGATCCCACTATCCCCACTCTACTTCTGTAAGTCTGAAGAATGGCAAGTGCTTCTGACAGAAGAACGTGTTTTAGGAAGAAGCATGATGAGTCATTCTCCTCTTACTGCCCTACATGCTGCCCAGTGCTGTCTGAGGAAGAAAGATTCTGTGCTGCTGGCCTGATGTTCCCATTACTGCCCCGCCAGACTGCAGGACTTTGCCTCTGCCGCCGGGAGAAAGTAGTAGAAAGGGCACAGATAAATCCATGATGATGAGATTTCACCGCAACTCAGGTTTGTCATAATTAACACCGCCCACAGTGTAAATTTACAGTTTATGGTAATTAACCTCAGGTCATTGATAATATGTCTTTTCATTTTCAGTCAAATTGTATACTGCAAAATTAACAGTATTATTATTAAGGAATAAATCATTAAAACTTTACCAAAAAAAACCCTCTAGTTTCTCCTAATGTTAGGATACTGCAACACAAACCAATATTTCTTGAATTTCCTGAAAAATATTGTCATCAGACTGTGTATATAAAAAGTTACAAAGAATGGCACAAGTTTGAAATGCACTTTTAAATTATTTTAGGGCAATTAGGTATATTATTCGAAATGGGTTTCAAACCTTTTGCCAATTTTCTTTTTTTGTGGTTTTTATTTTATTTTATTTTATTTTTTATTGGTGCACTGAATTCATACATCATAGTGGGATACAAACTTTTGTAGACATACATGCACACATCGCCCAGTCAGCCCCCACCCGATCCCCACCCCATTCTCCCCATCCCTCCCTCCCATGCTTGGCTTAGTGGTTGACATCTAGTATTAAGCAATTTATCCAAAATTAAAAGTGATAATCTCACATAACAGTTTCATTTGTCTGATACCAAGCTTTTGATGACTTAAAGATAACATTTCAATATTTCTTTTTACTATCTTTCTTACCGGAGAATATTTTTTTCTATTTTTTTTAGGTGAAACTATCATATATTTATATATTTATTTTTCAGAAAAAAACTATCCTAATATGGAATATGGACTCTAGATACCCAAAACGATCTTGAAAAAGAACAAAGCTAGAAGATATATATTTTCTGATTTAAAACCATATAAAGCTACAATAATTGAAACAGTGTAGTACTATTTTAAAGGCAGATATATAAGCCATTGGAGTTAAATAAAAGCCTAGAGCTAAATTCTTCCCTATATTGTCAAGTTATTTTTGACAAGGTTTCCACGAACATTTGGTGGTAGAAATAATAATATTTTAACTAAATATTGTTGAAACATAATAATTACATGGAAAAGAATAAAATTGGACCCTTACCTAATCCCATATACAAATATTAACTCAAAATAGATAAAAGACCTAAATATAAATCTTAAGACTATAAACTTTTAGGAGAAAATCTGGGTCATAAAACCTCACAACACTAAACTTGGCAGTGATTTCTTGGATATGATTTCAATGGCACAGGCAACAGAAGAGTATACAAACTCCCTTAAAAATAAAAAAAAATATTGTATATCCAAAGACAATGTAAACAGAGTTAACAGTTACTAATAGAATGGGATAAAATATTTCCAAATGCTATATCTGAAGGTATATTAATATTCCAACTAGAAATCCTAAAAATTAACAACAATAAAGGCAAACAATACCATTTAGAGATAGGTAAAAGACTAACATAAGTAATGAATCTCCACAGATAACCAATCTTAGTTGACTGTTGGATGGAAAATCTTGTTTCTCTGGTTCTGGTGTGTGTTACCTATTTCTTCTTTGTAGTTAATCTCTTTGAGTATTTTCTCTAGTGCTGGTTTTGAAGACATACATTCCTTCAGATTCTGTTTGTCATGGAAGCTTCTTATTTCTCCATCTAATTTGATAGAAAGTTTTGCTGGGTAGGAAATTTTTGGCTGGAAGTTGTTTTCTTTCAGAGTTTGGAATATGTTACTCCAAGCCCTTCTGGCTCTCATGACTTGGTTTGGGAAGTCTGGAGTGATTCTAATTGGTTTGCCTCTGAATGTCACTTGGCCCTTTGCTTTTGTTGCCTTTAAGATTCTCTGCTTGGCTTCCACATTGGTCATTTTGGCAATTATGTGGCGTGGGGATCCTCTTCTCCGATCCTGTCTAAAGGGAGTTCTATAAGTTTCCTGGACCTGTGTATCAATCTCTTGCTCTATGTTTGGAAAATTTTCTGCTATTACTTCCTTGAAGAGATTGTTGATCCCTTTGGTTTCACTTTCTTTTCCCTCCTCTATTCCAATTATTCTTAGGTTAGCTCTCTTAAAATTGGCCCATATTTCTTCAATATCAGATTCCTGCTGTCGGATATTTTTTCCTAGATTAGAAACTATGCGTTTATTTTTGGAATGATCATCTTCTAAGAGCGAGATTCTGTTCTCCATGTGGTCTAATCGGTTGTTTGTGCTTTGAATTGAGGCCTTTACTTCATTAATTGCATCCTTTATCTCTTTTTGGCTCTCTCTGAGTTCTTTTCGAAGCACCTCTATTATTTCTACAGTTATTTTCCTGATTTGATCTTCTAGAAATCTCTGAATTTCTGTTTTATCAGGTTCTGATGTTGTGGGGTTGTGGGCATTCATTGATCCAGTGTTATTCCTCTTTCCCATGATTTCGGAAGTTTGTGCCTTCTCTGGGTTCTTCCCTTGGGTCACTATGACTTCACTTAAGGTGTTCTGGATCTCGAGTCAGTAGTATCTCAGACCCCACTACTCCTTTACTGGGTTGTATCACAGAGTCTCCGACCCAGAGAGTTGATAGAGGCTGCTTTAGACTGTGGGGGGTGCCAGGTTGCACGTTCTCCTATGGTTTGATATCTCTGCCACCACCCCTCTCCCACTGGGTCAAGTCCCAGGGAGTACAGTACTGGGATTTCTCCTCTGTGGCCCGCAATTTGACTCACTGTTCTTGAGTACACAGATGTAGCTGTACTGGATTCGGTGAATTCTCTGCTGCTGTTGCCGGTGGCAATATGGCGCCGCTGCTACGCCCTCGGCCGTGAGGCTGGCGTATTTCTTATTGGTTTTGATTTCCACTCTGAATCCCTGTGGCGTGTGCAGAGCTCAGCCACTGGGAGCTTTAGATTTTACCTGCGGCGATAAATCCTGCCTGTCTGTTCCGCAGCGGCTCACCTCGGCTTGCTGTAGCCGTCCGGTGAATTTGCCGCTGCCGCCGACAGTATGGCGCTGCTGCCGCGTCCTCAGGCGTGACACCGGTTATCTCCTCTGTGGCTCTGAGCTCTGTTCTCAGTCCGCTTTCTCTCTGGAGCCTGGTGATTTTTTTGTTTCTCTGGTGATGGTGTTTTCTGGCTATGAAAGGCGCTGATTTTGTGGTAATGGAATTTGGTTGTTAGCAGGGCTCTTAAACCCCACTTTTCTTGGTCGCCATCTTCCCGGAAGTCTTGTGTAGTTTTAGATGCCTTAAACTTTCAAAAGAGATATCAATTAGAACATGGATTTCCAATTTTGAATTGGTACTGTGAGATATTAGTGGCTATGCTATTAAAATCAAGATGAAATGAGGAATATTGCAAATAACACTGATATACATAATATTAGGTTCTCCTTGTTCATGTATTAGATAATTTGGCTAAGTATATTTTTGTTTTCAGGGATAAAATAGGTTTAAATGTGCTAAATATTTTTAAAAGTTTTATAAAAACATTCAATTAGTAATGTTTACAAAATAATACCTTTACAATACAAAATATCTACTGTGCACTAGAGGTTTTTTTGTTTGTTTGTTTTTTTACTAACGCGGATGGAAATTCCTGTAATCCCATCTATCTAGGAATTATGGATAGAAAGATAAGTCCAAAGTTTATGTGGGCAACTTGGCAAGATTCTGTCTCCAAATGAAAAATAATAAATGGTTGGGAATGGAGCTCAGTAGTAGAGCACTTCCTTAGTATGTGAGAGGCCCTTGGCTCAATCTCCAATACTGCAATAAATAAATAAGTTATATTAAAAGAGGAATAAATCTGAGGATAAAGTAAAAAGTTTCTGTGTGTATTGCATTTTATAAATGTATATACAATCAGCATACTGATTTTCCATGAATGAGGTACTTATTGATTTGGTAAATTCTCATACTTGGAAAATAATGTGAGGATATATGATTCTAAAAATTCAAATCTCTGCTTAAGCCAGGATATAAAATAAATATGATGTGTGTAACTGACTTACAAAGAATCATATAAAACATTTGAAAAAGAATGTTTATTTCTTTAGGAACAAAACTATAAAATGGATTAAGTTTTTCTCCAGCCTTGCTCTTTCAGTTATTCCCTTTTAATTCATTGTCTTTTTTGCTTTCTATAACTCTAAAATATATATTTTTGTTGCTAAAATTTAGACAACTGGGAGTTTTAAACTTTTGATTTCTTTTAATTTAGAACTAATCTAATGCCTTACAGCTTCTTAGACCCTACTTTTACTATTGAATTGATGTCAGAGATGAAAAGGAGGAAAAGAAAAAATTAAATTTATTTTATTAAGAATTTACTAGTACATTACAATTGTACTAGTCATAGTCAGACTGTATTAATATAATATAGTATTATAATATTTGGTCTGTTTCCACTCATGTTTGCTCCCTCTTTCCCTCCCCTCTTCCCTCCTCTGATCCTTCTCCACTTCTTTATTGATCTCTTCTATTTTCATGAGGACCTTTTTCTTTTCTCAAAAAGAGCAAATATCTTTATTGGGTGATAGTTAACAATTTAGTAATATAGCTGATATTGGTTTTAAGTTATTCCACCAAAGCTGTTAGGTTTCCCAGTGATACTACACATTCTTTTACTTATTTTGCACTACTGCTTGGTTTAACTCTCCCTTTATTCAATGTTGAGGACCTCTATAGAGCAGGGACAACTCTACTGCCATAGTGCTTACAGAAGTCTATACCAAAGACTCCTTCCTATTGGTCTTCTTCTCTACTCTTCATACTTTTTCAGATAGATATGAAGGACATTTGAAGAAATTGGTTTATATATCCCAACCATCACAAAAAGCTGCTAAATTGGGGGCATTTTATAATCTTTTAAAATATTTTTATTAATCTACAGAAATATTAGGCTCATGGCAAAATTGAGAAGAATTTATATTTTTCACACACACATACATACACACACACACACACACACACACACACACACACACACACACGGTCTGTTAGTCTTTGGCTAATATTTTAATCAAGTTGTTTGGTTTCTTGTTTTTGAGTTTTAGTGTTCTTTGTATATTTTAGATAATAGCCCTTATAAGATGTGCTTTTTGCAGATAGTTTCTACCAGTCTGACTTGTCTTATCATTCTCTTGACATTGACTTTTATAGAGCAGTTTTTAATTTACTGAAATCTACCCTAGTAATTATTTTTTTGATAAATGTGCTTTTGATCTTATAACTAAAGAGCCAGCACCATAAGCAAGATCATTTAGGTTTCTTCTTAAGTTATCCTTCGGAAGTTTTGTAATTTTCTACTTTACATGTAGGTCTATGATCTATTTAGAGATATTTTTTGTGATTGGTAAAAAGGTTTATTTTTATTTTTATGTGTGGGTGTACAGTTGTTTCACCACCATTTCTTGTAAACATTAACTTTCCTCCATTGGATTGCCTTTGCTTCTGAGTAAAAGATCAGTTGACTGTATTATGTGGGTCTATTTTTAGGACTTTATTGTCTTCCATTGATCTAGATATCTATTTTTTTACAGTACCTTATTGCCTTGGTTACTTCACTATTATAGTAAGTCTTAAAATAAGAGAGTGTGGGTCCTCCGACATTATTGTTCTCCTTCAATATCTTGTTGGCTTTCCTGAGTTTTTTGCTTTCACTTAAACTTTAGAAGCAGTTTATCAATAGACTCAAAATAACTTTATATGATTTTGTTTAGGGATTAATCTATAAATAAATTTTAAAAGAACTGACATTTCAGCAACATTAAATGTTCTTATCCATAAGCATGAAATATCTCCCCATTTATTCAGTTCTTTGATTTTCTTCAGCATAGTTTTAAGGTTTATCTCAGATAGATCTTGTAAACATTTAAAAATATTTATACCTAAATTGGTAATCTTTTATCAGCTTCCACTTACTCTTCATACCTTTCCAACACTGCTTGTATTTTATTTTTATACTTTTGTTGATATATATATATATATATATATATATATATATATATATATATATTTTTTTTTTTTTTTTTGCAGGTATGGGGATGGAACCCAGGGGCATTCAACCTCTGAGCTACACCCCCTGCCCTATTTTTTATTCTTTATTTCAAAACAGGGTCTCACTGAGTTGCAGAGGGCCAAAGTAGCTGAGGCTGTCCGTGAACTGCCATCCTCCGGTCTCAGCCTCCCAAATGCTGGGATTACAAGCATGTGCCACGATGCCTGACTTGTTGGTATATTATAATTATACATAATGAGGTTCAAAGTCATACAAACATGCACATAGGTCTTGGTGTGTTTCTCTTAGGCCCCATCCACATCCTTGCCTTTACATGAGCATGAGATTGCTAGTGATGCCTTCCTGTATGGGTATACCATAATTTGAATGGTTTCATCCATTAGTTACTATTATACTTTTTGAGATAGGTCTTGCTAAGTTACACTTAAACTTTAAGTCCTCCTATTTCAGGCTGGGATTATAGGCACACATCATTGTGCTTGGCTCAAGCCAGTTTTTAAAGATTCCTCTAGTGAATCTCAAACTTACAAGCAATAATTGGATATAAAATAGCCCTGTGTTTATGTTAGCATATGCTTCCAAAATCTGTGTGATACAATTCAAGATCTGCTTTAAATATTCAAGCACTAGACAGCATTTCAGAGCTTACTGACATGATGAATGAATTAGAACATTAAGATAGTAATTAAAAAGAAACTATGAACAGAATATACAAGATCTTTGGGACAGCATTAAATGATTGAACAAGTATCATAGGTCTTGAAGAAAGTATAGAGACACCAGCTAATGTCAAAGAAAACAGCTTCAGTGAAATAATAGCAGTGAGAATGGGATAAACATTCAGATATTAGAGGCATTTATAACCCTCAATAGATAAGAAAGGAAAAATCTTGGAATCTTGTAGTTAAAGTGCCAAAAATTTAGAATAAATAACTAATAATAGCTGAAAGAAAGAAGTTCCAAAAAACTTATAAAGGCTAACCCATTAATATAACATCAGATTTCTCAGCAATAAAGGCCAAAAGGGTCTGGAATGATATATTTAAAGTTCTGAAAGAAAATAACATTCAACCTAGATTACTATAACCAGTAAAGCTATCATTCAACTCAAAGAAGAAATAAATACCCTACAAGATAAGCATAACTAAAGAAGTTTATGGCTACTAAAGCAACGTTGCAGATGATACTTAAAGGAATTCTACATACAGAAGAGGAACATAAACACAACCATAAGAGCACAAGAAAGAATAAATATAATTGGAAAAGTAGATAAGCAAATGAGAATCAGTAATAAAACATTAGAAAAATAACAAAATGGCAGGAATTAGTATATATCCTTTAAAAATAACCCTGAGTGGTCCTAAATACATAATAAAGTATCCATAAGTATTTCCATCCAATGAAACCTCAGAGTCAAAACAACATTAGCAGAAAGAAACAAAAACAAACAAAGAACCCCCAAATATTGCCTGGTGTTCACAAAATGGATATATATTCATATATATTTATATATATACACATATATATTCTAATTATATTTTTAATATAATTGTTATTTAGTCCTAAAATCAAGTCAAGTAGCTTTTTACTACCTTGTATAAAATATCAAAAAACACCAAAATATTTGTAGTGATGAACAAATACTTAAAAAGCTGATTATATATTTTGTTGCTCACTCGGACCTCTAAGTGAATACAAATAGAGAAAGAAATAGTGAAATAGTCTAATTCTATTAAATTTAAGTAATGAAGAATGTTTTACTCATAATTTTTGAAAATTGATCATATTTAAATATGTTCTATGGGAAGATGTTCTTGGAACTTTCACGGATAGTCTTACATCCACTGATTAATTTTAAAATGCTACATTTGCATTTATGAAGAATACTCTAGGAATGATAACAGTTTCAGACTTAAAAACAAATCAGTGGTTAGACTGAAAGTTGAACAATAAGAAGTTGATATGACATGATATATATTTTTCTACTCTAATATGCCTGTGGTATTTAGCTCTAGATCTGCACTTTGAGAATCAACCTCCTACTACCCAGAGTCATAAAATAAATTGAGATAAAATTCTGATCCCATATTCAAACCACTTCCTTATCATATATAGCTGCACTTCACCCTTTATTAATATCCTATGTACATCAAATACTTTGGTATAGTAAACTTATAGCTTTTATTGACAATGTCACTCCTAACCCTATATCATTACTTATCAATTTGTGTTTGAAAGACAGATGCTTTTCAGTTGTCAAATAACCTGAATCACTGTGCCTGAGAGATTCCCAGAGTCCGCTACAGTTGTGAGCAGAGTAGTGGTGTCAAGGTTAAAACTCGCTAGGCTCAACTTTTAAACAATGCTTCATGATAATAGGTGCATATATTTCCTAACTATATGGACCTAGATGCAATAATTTTTAGGATTGTTATTTACACTATATCCCCCACAAAATTAAATTTTCCACCAATTTAAAAAATGATGGTTATGACACAGGAGATTTTCAATAAAAATAGTAGGGTGAAGGAGTGATTGAACAATTGAATGATCCTGCTGTCATAGGAGAAAGATTGAGTCCTTAACTCAGAATCTGCAGGGTACTTGGCTCATATGATGGAAAATAAATTCAGCATACACCAGTCAGAGACATAAAAAGAAGTTTATTTAGAAAAGTAAAAAAAACATACACCTTCAAGAGAGAACATGGGCCATCCTACAAGTGAGAGTCACCCTTTGGAATGGAGGGCTCTTTTTTTTATAGGGGACTTTCATGAAGGGTGGAAAAATGGTGAGCGTGTGATGGGGAGTGAGTTTGCTTCCCTTGATTTACTGGACCTTTTAAGAATTTAGGCCTCGATTTATTAGTCTAAAATACATTCTTTAGGCTAACAAAATATACGCACCAGTTAACTTGACTCCTATTTACTGAACCTTTTATTTATTGGGCCTTTTAGAAGTTTAGATCTGAAGGAAAACAGATCTTCAGGGTGAAGGAGAGGGCCATTGTGGAATTTTTAAATTTAAAGCGAATCTCCCTCTTTTTCCCCTATTTGTCTTCTTTCTACCAATTACTTTTATTTCTCCTACCTCATTTTTCCCCTCTGAAACTTGGATCCTTAGGGTGAAGGATGAAGTTATATCTTTTATAAATGTTTCAAGCTGGCAGTGGATATAGGTCCTGCCTAGCCAGGATCAGAAGTCTTGATCTAACTGATATAAAAGAGACAGAGATAAACGGGCCTCAACAAGTGTGGTGGGTTCTTTATAGTTAGGTCACAAGATAACACCACTGAAGGCCACAGCCTCAGGAACGTGAAGATCTGTAGGTGACTTTTTCTTCTATGTTCCTACATTTCTGGTGTGCCCACTGTGCCTACCCTGTCATCAGAATTGTTGGGTCAACATTCACAAGCATGATTGTTTTGCTTTGTTGATCAACAAAGCCATTTATCTGTGTTTCAATGATATCGCAGTTACAATGGACATCTACATGAAAAACTGACACGTTAGTACATTGTGTAATAATCCAGATATTTTGCCACAATGCTTTTCCCTACAACTCTATACCCTGAATCATACACTGATTAGCATGCCAAACTGGAAGCTAGGTAGAGAATCCATTTGTGACAGACCATGAGACAATATATATATATATCATGAAAAGTCTTCATGGCACAAGGTCTGAAGCACAGAATATAATTTAGCATAATGACTACTATGTCCTTGTTACTTATTAGTTACCTTAGTACTAATAATTTGCTTACTACAAGAATTATATGGCACCACTACTTTTCTTTTTTCTGTTCGTACAATTTTTGCAAAATCATCTGTAAAACAAGAGTCTTGCTTTTCATTAGGTGCAAAGTTGTCATAAGCTTTAAAAAAAGACTCTGGGTATACAGTTAACAGGAAAACTTAGCTTGAACAGTTAATAGGACTCACAGCTTCTCCAGTAACTTACATAAATAGGATTTTTATGGTATGTGGTAATTGTGGCTCTGTAAAACCTCAAAAGGAACAAGTTTAATTTTATTGCATCATATAGACCTAAAGAGAAGTTTTGAGCATCAGCATCACAGCTTATTTCTCCAAGATCCTAAATGTAAAAATACTACTATAAATTATAATGTACACTACAAGGTGGAGTCAAAGTCAGAATATATCTAGTTAAATTATGCAGAGGCCGTTTATTTTTTTTATTTTTTTATTTTTCTTGGAAAAATCTTTTTTTTTTTTATTGGTGCACTGTATTCATACATCATAGTAGGATACATACTTTTGTAGACATACATGCACACTTTTCCCAGTCAGCCCCCACCCAATCCCCACCCCATTCTCCCCCTATCCCTCCCTCCCATGCTTGGCTTAGTAGTTGAAATCTAGTATTATGGCAATTTATCTAAGATTAAAAATGATAATCTCACATAACAGTTTCATTTGTCTGATACCAAGCTTTTGATGACTAAAAGATAACAGTTCAATATTTCTTTTTGCTTTCTTTCTTACCAGAGAATATTTTTTCTATTTTTTAGGTGAAACTATCATATATTTATATATTTATTTTTCAGAAAAATATCTATCCTAATATGGAATATGGACTCTAGATACCCAAAACAATCTTGAAAAAGAACAAAGCTAGAAGATATATATTTTCTGATTTCAAACCATATAAAGCTACAATAATTGAAACAGTGTAGAACTATTCTAAAGGCAGATATATAAACCATTGGAGTTAAATAAAAGCCTAGAGCTAAATTCTTCTCTATATTGTCAAGTTATTTTTGACAAGGTTTCCACGAACATTTGGTGGTGGAAATATTAATCTTTTAACTAAATATTGTTAAAAAATAATAATTACATGGAAAAGATTAAAATTGGACCCTTACCTAATCCCATATACAAATATTAACTCAAATTAGATAATAGACCTAAATATAAATCTTAAGACTATAAACTTTTAGGAGAAAATCTGGGTCATTAAACCTCACAACATTGAAATTGGCAGTGATTTCTTGGTTATGATTTCAATGGCACAGGCAACCGAGGAGTATACAAACTCCCTAAAAAATAAAAAAAATATTGTATATCCAAAGACAATGTAAACAGAGTTAACAGTTACTAATTGAATTGGATAAAATATTTCCAAATGCTATATCTGAAGATATATTAATATTCCAACTAGAAATCCTAGAAATTAACAATAATAAAGGCAAACAATACCCTTTAGAGATAGGTAAAAGACTAACAAATAATGAATCTCCACAGATAACCAATCTTAGTTGTCTGTTGGATGGAAAATCTTGTTTCTCTAGTTCTGGAGTGTGTTACCTATTTCTTCTTTGTAGTTAATCTCTTTGAGTATTTTCTCTAGTGCTGGTTTTGAAGACATAAATTCCTTCAGTTTCTGTTTGTCATGGAAGCTTCTTATTTCTCCATCTAATTTGATAGAAAGTTTTGCTGGGTAGGAAATTTTTGGCTGGAAGTTGTTTTCTTTCAGAGTTTGGAATATGTTACTCCAAGCCCTTCTGGCTCTCATGACTTGGTTTGGGAAGTCTGGAGTGATTCTAATTGGCTTGCCTCTGAATGTCACTTGGCCCTTTGTTTTTGTTGCCTTTAAGATTCTCTGCTTGGCTTCCACATTGGTCATTTTGGCAATTATGTGGTGTGGGGATCCTCTTCTCTGATCCTGTCTAAAGGGAGTTCTATAAGTTTCCTGGACCTGTGTATCGACCTCTTGCTCTATGTCTGGAAAATTTTCTGCTATTACTTCCTTGAAGAGATTGTTGATCCCTTTGGTTTCACTTTCTTTTCCCTCCTCTATTCCAATTATTCTTAGGTTAGCTCTCTTAAAATGGGCCCATATTTCTTCAATGTCAGATTCCTGCTGTCGGATATTTTTTTCTAGATTAGAAACTATGCATTTATTTTTGGTTTGCTCATCTTCTAAGAGCGAGATTCTGTTCTCCATGTGTTCTAATCAGTTGTTTGTGCTTTGAATTGAGGCCTTTACTTCATTAATTGCATCCTTTATCTCTTTTTGGCTCGCTCTGAGTTCTTTTCGAAGCACCTCTATTATTTCTACAGTTATTTTCCTGATTTGATCTTCTAGAAATCTCTGATTTTCTGTTTTATCGGGTTCTGATGTTGTGGGGTTGTGGGCATTCATTGCTCCAGTATTATTCCCCTTTCCCATGATTTTGGATGTTTGTGCCTTCTCTGGGTTCTTCCCTTGGGTCACTATGACTTCACTTAAGGTGTTCTGGATCTCGAGTCAGTAGTATCTCAGACCCCACTACTCCTTTACTGGGTTGTATCACAGAGTCTCCGACCCAGAGAGTCAATAGAGGCTGCTTTAGACTGTGGGGGGTGCCAGGTTGCACGTTCTCCTATGGTGTGATATCTCTGCCACCGCCCCTCCCCCACTGGGTCAAGTTCCAGGGAGTACAGTACTGGGATTTCTCCTCTGTGGCCCGCAATTTGACTCACTGTTCTTGAGTACGCAGATGTAGCTGTACTGGCCTCGCTGAATTCGGTGCTGCTGCCGCCGGTGGCAATATGGCGCCGCTGCTATGCCCTCGGCTGTGGGGCTGGTGTTTTTCTTCTTGGTTTTGATTTCCACTCTGAATCCCTGCAGCCTGTGCTGAGCTCGGCCACTGGGAGTTTTAGATGCTCTCTGCGCGGAGAAATCCCGCCTGTCTGTTCCGCAGTGGCTCACCTCGGCTTGCTGTAGCCGTCCCGTGAATTCACCGGTGCCACCGGCAGTATGGCGCTGCTGCCGCGTCTGCCGCGTCCTCGGGCGTGAGGTCGGTTATCTCCTCTGTGGCTCTGTTCTCAGGCCGCTTTGTCTCTGGAGCCTGGTGATTTTTTGTTTCACTGGTGATGGTGTTTTCTGGCTATGAAAGGTGCTGATTTTGTGGTAATGGAGATTTGTTGTTAGCGGGCTCTTAAGCCCCGCTTTTCTCGGTCGCCATCTTCCCGGAAGTTGCAGAGGCCTTTTAAATGGCTCCAAAAGTCTGTCTTTTTTTACCTCCACAATAGCACACTCATTTGGGGTTATACTCCTTTGCTAGGTCTTATTACACCATAATAAAAGTAATGAAGAGTAAGTTTGCAACCTGGAAGGTCCCCCGATTTGAGACATTCCTTAGTATTACCATGTTCATGATTAAAGCCAGCATGAAATTATAGCAACCCAATCCAGGGATGACTCTTCAGGAATGAAAGTTTGAGTCAGCCAGATAGATAAGAGCTACTACCATCTGACATGCTTAATAAAGGCAAAAGGAATACAATATAGAGAATAGAAGATATTTATCAATCCTAGCTTGACCATATGACCAGTTACAGAAGAGGGCTATAATTATCATGAGTATTTCCTTCTGGTTTCATTAAGAACACACACACACAGACACACAGACACACAGACACACAGACACACACACCTTGTATTACTCTTGCTCCTATATCATATAACATAACATATATGACTTTATATGAGTATTTAAGCATTTTTAGTATTTTATAATAAACTTTAAATAATTGGATATCAAAAGAAAGTAAACATAATCCATGAAACTTACCTCCTCTTCTAAAGAAGAGATTAATTAATTTTGGTTATATCCAGGAGAGATGCATCATGTGAACTGGAACTATTTATTGTTATTGCTTTTACTTAAGATTAAGTGTGGTTTAAGAAGGCACATACATGTGCCAAGTTGACAAGGAGTGAACTCTTGCTGGTTTATTTTAGATGCTAGATATTTACTGTGTTCAGGGACATCCGAAAACCCAGTAAAACCTTATTTGGGAGTGTGTCTGTGATGGTATTTCTAGAGGAGATTAGTGTATGGATTTAAGTAGACTAGGTAGAAAAGATTCACCCTCTCTGTAGGCAAACACTGTCCAATCAACCGGGGTTGAGGAAAACCCAGAGAAGACAAAAATAGAGAAAATACTAAGATGTTTCTCTCCTGAGGCAGGTTTAGACTCTTCCTCTTCTTTCTTGGACACAGAACTTCAGGCTGTCTGCCTTTTGGGCTTCAGAAATTACATCAGTGCTTCCAAACGTTTTTAGGTTCAGAATGAACTCATCTTCTTATTCCATCTGCAAACTATTAGTAATCCAAGCATCCTTGACCTAAATATGCAGTTCTTAGAATGCTTTATTAGCTCCTACTGGGTTCTTTAAGCTAACTAGAGTTCCTCAAGAAAAAAATTCTTTATGGAAAAATTATCTCCAAGATCCAAAGTAATTTAGGTACACTTAAGAATTTATAATTTCATGATGATGATAACACAAGACTTTGTGGAGAGCCTTAAGAGGACATTTCAAGATAAAACAAAGTTAAGCAGATAACAAAATACATCTTAAATATAGCTGTTGCTACTCCCTGAAGGCAGGCTGTTTTTATTTCAGTTACACAGCATCAGTAGAGTAGACATTTATTTGTCCTAGACAAGAGATCAGGAAAGGAGATAGCACTTTTTCTTCCTGGCTCTATCTCTTTGAAGTGACAGTCCTGGATTTTCTTATTTCCCCAAATATCACATATAATTAATAGAAAAATAAACATGTAAGTCAACATATTTTTGCTAAGACAAAGTTCTGAGTATGCTTCCCAGCTGATAGTAACTGCACTGAACAGATAGATTGGCTAGAGCATAAACATGAGGTTACACAGAGATACTTCACATTTCACTTATAACAAAAGCTTCAGATACTTAAAAGATTCGTAGTGCATCAGGTCTGAATATGTGGTGCTTAGTGGAGGTAGCTTTCCTGACATCAGGACCAATTCTGCTCCAATAAGTGTCTTGGACACATTTGATGAAAATGTGGGGATGCTCAAAATGCTGGGAGACCAACACTTCATATCTGTTTTTCTAGACAAGTCATTTATGTTTCTTCTGACCCAGGAACAGGGCATGTTAGTTTAAAAGAAAGTGCTCTATCTTCAGTACTTTTATAGACAAACACTCATTTTCTAAGTCCTGTCTTTCGTGCCTCTATAACAAGCACTTATCTTCTAAAAGGTAGTAGGCTTTGGCCAAGATTTAAAAAAATAATAAAGGAGAGAAAGAAGAAAAGTCCTCCTTTAAGTGCCATGGCGAGTGACTGGGGTTAAAAGCAACCCCCCCCCCAGTATCCTCTTACATTTCAGCCATACTTTATACAATAAAACACCAACAGATAGCTGGGAAGCTCATGTAAAGTCCTGCAGTTACAAAGTAAGGAAAAAGAGAATGGAGAAGGGGCCAATTATTTAGAGTTTAAAGACCCTCTCCAGGTCTCCAGGGACAGCATTAGCTGCCACCCTATTGCCACTTGAATCTGCATGGCTTGGAAAATTATCCCTGTCACCCAAGAATGGGGAGCCATGGAAAATAGGAAAGACAAATTTTATGTTCTTTTTGCACATGAAAGTGAAGGACAGGAGTTTTACGCACAAATAAAAATGCAAAGAAAGATAGAAGTTAAAAACATTTCAGTATACTTACCTAAGTCAACGCCTCTGTTGCTTCTGAAGTCCCCATACAAGATCACTAGAGATGTCATAGGAGAAGGGTCAATTCTTCAACTCAGGATCTGCAGGGTCCTTGGCTTACACGGCGAAAAAGAGTTTCAGCACAAGCCGGTCAGAACACAGAGAAAGGTTTATTTAGGAAAGTAAAAAAAATATACTCCAAAGAGAACATGAGGCACCCCACGGGTGAGAGCTCTCCTTCTTTAGGGGGCTTTTGTGAGGGATGGGCATATGGTGAGCATGTGAGGGGGTGAGCTTGCTTCCTTTTACTTACTGGACCTTATAAGAATTTAGACCTAGATATCTCTTATCAGTATAAAATACATTCTGTAGACTAGCAAAATATATGCACCAATTAACTGAATGTGTACTGTTGTATCATTTACTTGAACTTTTAGAAACTTAAGTCTGCAGGAAGACATATCTTCAGAGTGAAGGTGAGGGCCATGGTAAAGTTTTTAGATTTAAATCTACAGTTTCTCTTTTGTTCCATTTTCCTCCTTTCGACTTATTACTTTAATTTCTCCTATCCTATGTAAATACCACATATTTCCCTTTAATTACATTGAAAAATATAGAACAAATCCAAGTGGTATTATGTTAGACTATCAATTGCTTGGAGACGATACATACAGGTAGAGGAGGCTTAAAGTTCTGGGTAATCGTTCTGTTTTTTAATTTTTATTCATTATTTTGTTGTTGTTTGGTTTTGGTTGTTGTTTTTTTTTTTTTTTTTTTTGTTGTTGTTGTTCCTGGTACTGAAGGTTAAACCCAGAGGCATTCTGCCTCCAAATTATACCCCAGCCCTATTTTATTATTTTATTTTGAAACAGGATCCCACTAAGTTGCTAAGGCTGGCCTCAAACCTGAGATTCTCCTGCCTTAACCTTCCAGTACTAGGATTACAGATGTGTACCGACATGCCCAATTTGGGAAATCTCTGTACAGTACTACAAGATTCAGCTTTAGGCCAGTTGTCTGAGATGGTTCCTGTGTGTTACCCTTTGAAAGGCTTCCTTCACTTCCTTGTTCCTCAAAGTATAGATCACAGGGTTCAGAGCAGGTGTGACCACGGTATACATGAGTGCAGTTGCCTTGTCTGTGTCCGGAGTGTGTGCGGTCTTGGGCTGGAGATAAGTGAATAAGGCGGTGCCATAAAACAGAGAAACAACCAGAATATGAGAGGAACACGTGGAGAAAGCTTTGCGTCTGCCGGCTGCTGAAGGGATTCTCAAGATGGTCACAAGAATTCGCGCATAGGAGCACAGGATGAGGAGACAGGGGCTCATAATGAAGAGCACGGAAACAGCAAAGAGCACGATCTCATTGCGGGAGGTATCAACACACGCCATTTTCACCACAGGCATGATGTCACAAAAAAAGTGCTGAATCTCTCCTTTTCCACAGAAGGGCAGGGTAAAGATCCAGGTGGTCTGGGCTGACTCCACTACTACCCCAGTGATCCACGAGGCTGCAGCCAACTTCATACAGACAGGACGGCCCATGCGGAGAGTGTAGTGCAGTGGGTAGCAGATAGCTACAAAGCGGTCATAAGCCATGGCTGCCAGCAGGCAGCATTCCGTCAGCCCCAAGATGGTAAATACGTACATTTGGGCTGCACAGCCTCCCACACTTATGGTCTTGGTCTCCATCAGCAGGTGCACCAGCATCTGAGGCACCACGCTGGTGATGTAGCACATCTCCAAAAAGGAGAGGTTCACCAGAAAGAAATACATGGGAGTGTGTAAGGAAGAGGTGACCCAGATCAGGCAGATGATGAGGAGGTTTCCTCCCACTGTAAATAAGTAGATTGTTAGGAACATAAGGAAGAGGACAAGTTGTAACTCTGCTAGAGAGGAAAAGGCCACAAACGTGAACTTAGTGCAGAGGGACTGGTTTCCACTTATCATGAGCTCAAAGCCAGGCATCTGTTGAAGAAAACAAAGAAGGCAGATAGTACTTAGGAATCCAGCCATGGAACACAGTTCCCCACCAAAGCTCAGCAAAGGAGCTCTCTAGAATCAGTGGACCTCATGAGATGAGAACTTAGACACCTGGATTGCTTTTGCTAAATGTTTCTAAATTACAGTCCAATTAAAACAAATGCATGTTCCTCTTCAACTTTGAATTGTGGCTCTTGTTCTATTTTATGGAAATTTAGAGAAAAAAATACCTGCAAGTTGTAAATTCTTAGTTTTGTTTCTATCTTATTATTTTTGTTCTATATATAAACTTATGCAATCAACACATGAAGACATTAAATTTATAAGAGTCAAATAAAAATTAAATTTAGTAAAGTATAAAAGTATTATATTCTAATCTTCCAAATTCTGTAACTTTTCCTCAAACTAGTTACTGTCCTAAAAGGGAGTATGTTTTCAGACATTTGTCTATACATATACATATACATAAATAAATATAATTTATTTTTATTTGAACAGAACAAGCCAATGATTAAACAATTAATATCCATGGAAACCAAAACCAATAAAATCTCCTTTCCCCACATATAGTGTAATTTTACAGGAAATGATGAGTAGGAGAACATACTTAGAAGTAGAAGGTAAACGTTCCTTTCCTTGTTAGGCTTCTATGATTCCAAATTATAACAACAACAGTAGGCATTATTTTTATTCTCACTAGAGACCACAGGGATTATACCCTCTTCATGGTTTAATTACGTTAGTCTCAAGAGGAATATGTTCATAAACAAAAATGTATATTCAGTGTGTATTTTTGAAGGTAATCTACTGCTCTCAATTACATCACTTAAATTTCAGTAAACTAAAAGTTTCTTAATTGGTACCAAATATACAACTAAAATGATTATTGAACTTTATAGATGGTTGCCATGGCAATCTTTTAAAGCTCTAATGGACAGTGACCAATCAGTTCTTCCTAATGTAAGTAGATATAGTACAAGAAAAATAGTAGGTTCCATAATCTCCATAGATGGCATTTACTTTATTCATTATTAATAATTCAATTGTTAGTGGCATGAAAAATAGTCAAAACCAGAAAAATAGCAAATTTATAATGAAATTAGTTAAAATAATTTATTTAAATTATAATATTTTCCTGCACTATTCTCAATAAATAAAATGCTTCTTAATTTAATCTAAACACAATTTTTAAAAATATTAGGTCAATATTGTAAGTTCATAGGGAAAGGGAGTAAGGAATTTTGAAGCTATTTTGTTAGATAGAACTGTTTTTCCCTTTTCTATAATTACTATGCTCAGCCAAACAATGGCAAATAGAAATAGGTATTTTCCAGAGGTCTCAATCAAGAAATGAGTGATAGATAGATAGAGAGATAGATAGATAGATAGATAGATGATAGATGAACAAGAGAGGACCTATTAGAGAATTGGCTTATATAGTTATAGAGGCTAAGAATTCCTACAGTGGGCCATCTGTAAGCTGGAGATAGTGTAGTGTGGTTCCGTTCTTGTTTGAAGGTCTCAGAAACAGGCAAGGTGATGGTATAATTTTCAGTATGAGGCTGAAAACCGAAAAACTGGGGAGCCCCTGATGTAAGTCCCAAAATCTAAAAGCCAGACAGCCTGAAGTTATTATGTCCATAGAAGGAGAGGAAGAAACCATCCCTACCTCAGGAGAGCTACTCCTGCCCTCTCTGGGCTTCCCTCAACCCAGTTAATTGCTGATTGTAGCCCTACATGGAGGGTGAATCTTCTCTACATAGTCTACTCAAATTCACACACTATTCTCCTCTAGAAATACCATCACAGGCACACGCCTATCGAAGGCTTTACTGGGTTTTCAGATGTCCCTGAACACAGTAAATCTGGCACCTAAAATAAACCAGTGAGAGTTCACTCCTTGTCAACTTAGTACACATATGCACCTTCTTAAACCACACTTAATCTTAAGTAAAGGCAATAACAAGAAATAGTTTCAGTTCATATGATGCAGCTCTTCAGGATATAGCCAAAAATTAATTAATCTCTTCTTTAGAAGAGGAGGTAAATTTCTTGTATTATGTTTACTTTTCTCCTGATATCCAATTATTTAAATACTATGATATAATATTAACAATGTTAAAATACTGATATAAAGTTAATAGATATTATGTTATATGATATAGGGGCAAGAGTAGTACAAGGTGTGTGTGTGTGTGTGTGTGTGTGTGTGTGTGTGTGTGTGTGTGTGTTCTTAACCAAACAAGGAGGAAATACTCATGACAATTAAAACCCTCTTTTCTGTAACTGGTCATATGGACATAGCTTGGATTTTTCTTTCTGCTATACATGGGAAAAGAATGATACAGACAGAGTAGATTGAAAGGGTGGCCAGGGAGCCTCACTGGCCCACAGCTTTTCTTGTATTCTAAAGAAGAGAGTTTGAGGTTTGGATGCTACTCTATATGTGCAGAGTCTGGGAAGTAAAGTTTAACTAGTAAATGTGCAGGGAGATCTAGGAATAAAGTTTGAGTAAATCCCAGAAAGTCTTAAGATAGAAGGTAGCAACAAAACTACTAAGGATGTGCAGAAGATCCTTGAGATAATGTTTGACAAGCAGGATATTTGGGAGTTGGTACTGGCAACAAACAAACAAACAAACAAACAAACAAACAAAAACATAGGAACAGACTGCTTTCATTGAGTTTAGCAGTCTAATTACAGCTTTCTATGACCTTTAGACCTTTCCAAGGCAAATGTCAACCTGGCTCTGGCAGTCACACTCTTCACAACTTTTTATTATCCATATTATATTCCTTTTGCCTTTAAGAAGCATGTCAGCTGGTTGATCTGTCAGGCTGATGACTCACACCTTCATTCCTTAAGAGTCTGTGCCAATGGCATCATGCCTGGATTGGGTTATTGTAATTTCCTGTTGGCCTTAATCATGGAACATGGTAATATTAAGCAATTCCTAAAACTAGGGATTTCAGACTTACTCTTTCTTACCTCCATTGTGGTGTCATAATCAAATTTCCCTTTGGTCGTTTGGATCAATCAACCACCCTAACCAACACTATAACTCTCTTCATTGCTTATTGACTCTGAGATAAGAGAAGCTCAAAGTGGCCAGGTCGTAGTTTTCCAGTTCAATGTAGATATTGTGTCGCCTGGTGAAAAAAAAAAAAATCCCCTTTGGAACCAAGACCTCTAGGTCAGCAGGGTATAAAGTTGGGGGAATAAGAGGAAAATCTTTTTTCTAGTGGGTCACTAAGGGTAATGGTGGATCATTTTCATACCTTCATTCCCAAACTTGTGAATCCTGGCTATGAGACTAAGGGTGCCAATTCAGAGTATATCTAGCTGTTTTGAAGTTCTTGCTTTAGCCCTGCAGAGCATTGTCACCAAGCTGGAGCTGTAACTGACTTTATACAAGTATTCCCCCATTCTGTGAAGCCAGTTGTTTCAGAATGATAGGTCCCATTGTACAACCATTGAATCCCATGGGCACGAGCCCATGACTGTATTTCTTTGGCTGTGAATTAAGTTTCTTGGTCAGAAGCAATTCTGTGTGGAATGCTATGTTGGTAGAAAAGCTATTCTGGGAGTCCATGGGAAGAGGTTTGGGTAGATAGATTGTGTGCAGGGAAGGAAACACACATCCCCAAATATATCATTACATTAAGGACAAAGCACTTGGTAGATGAACCAGAATATGTTAATGAGGAATGCTCTGCTTCCAAAATTCAAATAGGTCTACTAGGCATTTGCCTCTTTGTTGTAGGAGGTTCCAGGAACAACCAAGTAACCCTCAGTTTTGAAGGGATATCTCCATATGCCTCATAACCTAGGGTCCCTAAAAATGTCACTGAGGCAGAAAGTCTCTGAATTTTAGCCAATTTGTTTCCCACCCTCTGACCTGCAAATATCTTAGTAATAAGTCTAGAGTTATTACTAAGATGCTATTCTGGTGTTCACAAGGTCCAATAAAAATATCTATAGGAAGATAATCATTGAATTCTTTTCACCTGGCAAATCCAAATCATAACAGGAAAGATTTTTAGCTAAAATAATTAAGATGGCTGGGCGGGGTGGTGCACGCTTGTAATCCCTACGCTTGGGAGGCAGAGACAGGAGGATTGCATAGGTTCGAAGCCAGCCTTGCTGGCTTAAGAGACCCTATTTCCAAATAAAAATATAAAATAGGTCTGGGAGTGTAGCCCAGAAGTAGAAGTGTTTATAGGAACCCCAGTACCAACAAAAACAAAAACAAATAAAATAATTAAGATGAATAGCCCACAAGGTGGCAGCAATGTGTAATCAGTGAATAAACTGCATTTCAACTACTTAAAATGTGTATGCATGTGTGTGTGTGAATGTGTGAGTGTGTGAGTGTGTGTGTGATTATAGTTTATAAATAAATAATGCAGAAATAATTTCATTGAAGTTTGACTTCATCTTCAGATGAAGGAATTTTCATAGCCTTCTTATTGAAGTCAAATAAATCTTTCATTTAATTATTTAAGACAAAACAAAAGCTTGACACATGACACATGGTTCAATAATGAGCCTCTTTTTACTTGCTTTTTGTTGAATATTATAATTATTACCATATGGTGTGAAATCATTTATTTGGTACAGGTATGAATAAAGACAAAACACTTCTTTTTCTGTAGTGCTAGGGATCAAATCATCCTAGGGAAGTGCTTTACTACTGAGCAACATCCCCAGCCCCTAATATATTTTGTAACTTAGCTTTTTTCCTGGGACTAGCTAGAGATCTTTTTTTTTTTTTTAATTTGGTTTTAAAAGTTGAAAGTGGAAGTCCGGTGCAGAAAAAACCCAAGGCCAGCCGTTGGAGATAAGCAGGCAAGCAAGCAAGCAAGCAAAAGCTTTATTAAGACAGCCCAGCTCCCTTTTATATCAGGCTGTTGGGGATTTTTTGAAAAGGAGAGGGCTTCTGCTCACAGCGGAAGATTGCACGAAGTGCCGGGCGTTTACTGATGGGGTGGTTCATACCCCAGTGAGTGTGTTATCAGGGGACTGGTTGTTGGACATCCCGTGGCCCCCTTTGGCTGGCTATGAGGTGGTTAGCACAATCCGGAAGAGAAGCCGGAGAGGCGCCATCTTTGGCATAACTGGGCTGCTTATCCTAACAAAAGTAAGTGTACCCAATGGAAGATTTATAAAAAAGAAAACAAGATTTTAACCAATTATACTGCTGTTTACTGAGCAAATAAAGGTTACTAACTTTTTCTTTAATTTCTACAAATGTAGTAACATTTCCTATTTCTTTTCTAGAAGAAAGCAAAATAGAAGCAAATCTAGGTTTTATGAAGGCTTCTGTTAATGCATAGGTTGAACTTAAACTAATACATTTAATACATTTTAATACATTTTTATTAAAGATTTCATTAAAATTTTTGGAGTCATTTCTACTGTGCTAATTTTTGACCATTTTAAGTTTATATTTGCTTAAAATATTTGGCTTCACAACAAATATAATTATAATGAAAAAAGGGAAGTATTTCCATAGTTTTGTTAGTTCATTGTACTTCAAAGCACTTCAATACTACATTAAAATGACCTTAAAAATTCCAAAAATAAAAAAATCCAAGGATTAAAAGCAATATTCTTACTTCTTTGTGACATTAACCATGTCAGATATTAGAAGATACTACTGCCTTGTAACTGTATATGAATCCTGGTATAGTTAACTATTTAAGGAATAAGACAAAAACAAAATACATGTCAATTATCAGATTAATTTCATTCATTTAATCATTTTAGTGATTATTATTACAAAATATCTTTAAAATAATAAACAATTAAATAAATTAAAATAAAATTTAAAAATAATTTGAAGTGTATGTTTAAGTGCAGTTTTAAGTGCATGCTATAAATTTATCTTATTAATGTTATACTAAATTTTATCCCTTATTAATACCAGAAAGTGTGAAAATCTCTCAGGGAAAATTAGAATCTATATTCTTCACTTAGTCTTAGCATATTAAAAATTGTAATCCCAAAGGACTTGAGCTGTGTGCACCATAGTCCCACAACAAAAGAAATATTATAGAGAAATACATACTGAATTGTAATTATGACTTAACAGAAAATATAGACAGTGTCATGGACATTCAGTGTTCTCTCCTATGAGAGAAAAAGCTTAATTAACAGCAATCCTTTCTATTGTTCTAGGAATCATTTCCCCAAGGCTAGTCGCACTTTTAAATACCATTGCTTAAGTATGTCTACCTTTTAGTTCCAATGCAAAGTAAGTTAGTCTGTTTAGGTTATTTTCTTCATTCTGAAGATTTGAGCTACTGATAAATTTCAAGACCAGTTATCTCTTCTCAGAAAATATCACATATTTCTTAGAAAAATTATTAAACTTCTAGTTAAAGAAGAACTATGGGGTTTTATTTGGTAAGATATATCTAAATACTTATTTATGATTTATTTTGCTTCTCAATTTTTATATACATCATTTTATCTTTGCATTTGTATATCACAAAAACATTCTAAGAAAAATAAATAATTTGATTTTGGAAAAGGAATTTTGCTCTAATAAAATAAAAGCAAACAAAAGGTAATGGAACCCTTATATTGTCAGGAAAGCTAAATAATGTTCCGGAGAGAACGTTATTAAGAAAACACTAGTTTTATATTTAAATAATGCTGTGGATTATAACCACACAAGGCATTTTTAATTCAGCTACTAAGATTATTTATTTATTTGTACTTGAGCTGTGTGTATGTATTTTTCTGACACTCTGTACCCCAATATGATGTAAAATTACAATGCATGAAATTAAAAAAGAAATGCTATTCCATTTAGACAAATTTAATGATGAGTTCAGCTTCACATTATATCCTAAATACTAATGACATAGCAGCATTAATTAATAATGATTTTTATAAGACTACATATACTTAAAAGAGCTAGCTAGAATGAGAGGTAAAAATCTATTTCCTAAGAAAAGGGTCAAAATCTAGTTGCTTAATGGGGCATAAAATAAGTCTTTTTTTATCTCATTAGGATATAGCCAACTAAATTAGTGGAGTTAAATAACTATCAAATTGTTCTAGCAGTTTGTGTAGTTGTCTTCAGAGGAAAATTTTTTTCACATTTAATGAGGCTTTCTTGTTTTTAGGGTGGTAAGATTCTCTCTCTCTCTCTCTGTCTCTGTCTCTCTCTCTCTCTCTCCTCGCTCTCTCTCTTGCTCTCTCATTTCTTGAACCCCTAAAGTCAGTGCAGGTAAGGGTGGGTGGGTTAGGGATGTTTTAAACTAGCATGTTAGGCATAGTTGGGTGGGCTGGGAGGGTTGTTAGTGTTTTTTGTGATTCTTGCTTAAAACTGTCCATTAGCTCTCATGTCTGGTCAGCAAAATGCTTTAAGTATAGAATACGTGACTTGGTTGATTTTTTTTTTTTTTTAAGAAAAGTAAATGCAGAATTGGGGGAAGCTAACATAGGCAGTATGTCTGCTGTTAGTCACAATGACTAAGTTAAACCTCTAAGTTTTATTATTTGTCCAAGGCAAACTAATAGCAGAAATAGAAACCCAGCAGGAATACATCCTGGCTGCAGAAACCGTACTGCAGGCCGGCCGTTTGGGTGCCGGCATCCCATCATTTCAGTAGACCGTGAGGAAATAGATTTTCCCCCAAATCTTGAAGCAAGAGTTTCTTTTTTTTTTTTTCCTTCCTCCTCTCCCCTCTTTCAGCTTTTACTTTAAATGTTAGTGCCTAGGCCGCAGGCATGACAGGCAGAGGGCAGGGGAGGAAGCGGTGGGAGCTGGCTGGCTTCTGAATGTATCTCTGTGGTCCACAGAGAAGAGGCTGTGGGGTAGCAAGGAGATGCTGTAGCAGCTACTGCAGCCTTAAAACAAAGTGTCTCTTTGGACTTTAAAATTGTTCCTATGCAGCTTATTTTATTTCTTATTTTTGTTTAATCAAATAAACAAGAGGGTTTTTCCATGCAAAATAAATAAATAAAATGCCACAAGACACAGTAAAATAGCACTTATTTTACTATGCCATGGCAACTCAACAACAATTTCCAAGTTAAAAAAAGATATCAGTATAAATTAGTGATTGCAACATTGCTGCTGAGGAATCTTCTTGTTTAAAAGACATATGAAATGAAATTTGTAGGATGTTTAGAACATAAAAGATAGAGCATGATGTTTGGAGGTGCATTCTTTGAGACTATAAATTTCTAGTTCTCTAAATTTTTATTAAGTTTAAATGTGTTCAGGCAAGGTACAAAATATGCATTACTATTAAGAATAAAACACTAACAATTTTATATACCCCTAATCATATTTTATTTTATTTTATTTATTTTTTATGGCTAGTATAATTTCATTTGCCTTCAGGCTGCAGGGGTCTATGGATACATGGGTTATATGCTCAAATACAAGTATTAAAGTTGTAAACAAACTTTTCCCAGTGTTTGGTTAGGCAGATAAGTTAGCTATCCAATATTAAGTGGCTTTTGCACAGGTATTACCTTTGTGCTTATTTCCTTCTCTCTTTTTTTAAAATATGGATGTAACACTATAGACTCTATTACTCAGGACCAGACTTTCCTCCTAGTATTGCTTTTCAGTTGCAACATTTTGGGGTATGCTAAACATTGTAGGTGCACTGTAATGTCTTGATACTTTCATCAACCTTAAAGCTTAAGTTAAAACCATGAAGCTTAAATTAAAGCAGATTAAACCATGAAGCTTAAATTAGAGCAGAAATACTCATGCTGTTGTTTCTATTCATGCTGATGAAAATGAGAGTGAATCAGACTTGTCGATAGTGGTAAGAGAATAATAGTTGTAACCATATCTGTTACCTATATTATTCTGGGACTTTCAGGGGTGTGGACAGCCTGAGCTTACTAGAAGTGTTCCTTTTCTTATGTTGCAGAGGTTTGAGAACTTACACAAAATAAACAGGTGAGATGTTCCCAAATAGTTATCTTTAGAATAGAAGAAATCTTTAAATTAACCACTTGTTTAAGAATTGGCTCTGGGTTTTTAGCTCCCTTTTTCTAAAAGCAAAATTGATTTTAAGTATTATTTTTGATTATAAGATTTTTTAAATTAAATTAGATAAAATATAAAATAATTGATGCAGTATTTACCTAACCTCAATAATTTAAAAAGTACGCATCATTTGGCTTAGGTCCAATGAATCACCATGAATAGCTATTTTTCTAACACATGTTCTTGCTGCTAAGAATGATCTATATTGAAAAACTTGTATTTATATTATCTGTCAAAATGATTTATTTAAGTAATAGAGTTTGAGTTCATAATAGTTAAATTGGTACATTTATGAGCAGAAATATAATGGTGACACAGCCTCACTTCTGACCATGTACTTTGAAGATGAACAATTATGAGCAGAACTGTTTTGAGGAATAGAAGCTGAGGTGAATATTGGGAGAGTGCATTTTCAATTGTGAGTCATATTTGTTTTTTTTTTAACACAACTTAAACAGTATGACTATAGATGTGCATAATAAAAAAATGCCCAATGCAATAAAATCAAGTTCCAATAAAAAGTGTTAAAATCATATAAATTACAAGGCCCATGGAGACTACAGAGATGCACCAAAATCCTAAGAATATGTTATGTTAACTTACTAAGTACCTTTGATAAACGAGTGTGTGTGTGTTAGTATAGGTGTTCAGGTAGTGGATGGAACGGTATAAAATGCACTTACTTAATAGAAACATGATTTATGAAATCAAAGATGTGAAAGTCAAATTAGCTCATTATTTGCCTCCATTGATTGTACCCTGAAATAATTTTAAAATTGATTAAGTGATTCTATTTTAATTCTAATTTTTCTAAACTATTCTACTTAATCCTCCAAAATAGCACATCTCTGATGAAGAATATGAGCTGCAGATGACAACTCCTAAGGAAAGAAGACCTGTACCTAGGTGATAAACAATTAGTAAAATTTATGCAAAATATTCCTTTCTCTTTAGTTTTATCTTATTGAAACGGAAGAGTGGACAACTCAGAACAGAGATGTGTTTAAAGATGTTATTGTTATTTTTGACATTTTATCTATATTGATAGAATACCTTTGATTCACGTTTCAATTCTTAGACTTTAAGATATGATTTGTGAAAATCACACACGAGTCACTGAATTTATTCTTCTCGGTTTTACGAACAATCCTAAAATGCAAGTTTCCCTCTTTATTTTGTTCCTGGCCATCTATACGATCACCTTGTTAGGAAACTTTCTTATTGTCACAGTGACCAGTGTAGACCCTGCTCTTCAAACACCCATGTACTTCTTTCTCCGAAACCTGTCGCTTCTTGAAGTTTGTTTCACTTTGGTCATGGTGCCAAAGATGCTGGTAGATCTAGTGTCACCAAGGAGAATCATCTCTTTTGTGGGCTGTGGTACCCAGATGTATTTCTTCTTCTTCTTTGGTAGCTCAGAATGTTTTCTTCTGTCTATGATGGCTTATGATCGCTTTGTGGCCATCTGTAACCCTCTCCGCTATTCAGTCATAATGAACAGGTCCCTGTGCTCATGGATGGCCGTGGGCTCTTGGATGTCTGGTATTCCAGTGTCTATGCTGCAGACTGCTTGGATGATGGCTCTTCCTTTCTGTGGACCAAATGCTGTGGACCATTTTTTTTGTGATGGCCCTCCAGTCTTGAAACTAGTCACTGAAGACACGACCATGTATGAAATGCAAGCCCTTGCCTCCACACTGTTATTTATTATGTTTCCCTTCTCCCTCATTCTGGTCTCCTACACCCGCATCATCGTGACCATTCTGAGGATGCCATCTGCCACTGGTCGCCGCAAGGCATTTTCTACCTGTTCGTCGCACCTCATTGTGGTATCACTCTTCTACGGAACAGCCAGCCTGACTTATTTGAGGCCCAAATCCAGCCAGTCTCCTGAGAGCAAGAAGCTGGTGTCTTTGTCCTACACTGTCATCACGCCCATGTTAAACCCCATCATCTACAGCCTGAGGAATAATGAAGTGAAAGGAGCAGTTAAGAGAGCGGTCACTCGAAAAGTCCTGCAGAAGTTGGATGTGTTTTAACTTCTGTTGTGCAGAGTGTTTCTAAACAAAGCCAGGGCAGCGGAGTCCACACAAGAATATTAAAAAGAAGGGGTGGACAAGCTGCTCTTCTTCTCTCATCCTTTACTATGGTGGCATCTCAAAGTATCACCAGAGTCCTAGCAAGAAAGAAATGGTACTCTCATGTTGAAGTCATTAAGAAAAAATTCATGAGAGGACCATTTAAAAGTCATAGACAAGCCGGGCGTGGTGGCGCACGCTTGTAATCTCCGCACTTGAGAGGCAGAGATAGGAGGAGGATCACGCAGGTTCAAAGCCAGCTTCACTGGCTTAAGATACCCTGTTTCCAAATAAAAATATAAAATAGGTCTGGGAGTGTAGCCCAGAGAAGGGTTCCATCCCCAGTACCACCAAAAAAAAAAAAAAAAGAAAGAAAGGAAAAAAAGTCATAGACAAGCCGGGTGTGGTGGCACATGCTTGTAATCCCAGCACTTGGGAGCCTGAGACAGGAGGATTGCACAGGAGGAAAGCCGGCCTCAGCTACTTAGTGAGGATCTCAGCCACTTAGTGAGACCCTGTTTCCAAATAAAGTATAAAATAGGTCTGGGAGTATAGCCCGGACCACCAAAAACAAAAAAAAAGTCATAGGCAAGGTTAGGTAATTTGTAGGTTGCAATGTGGAATTTCTTACCTCCTGGGCTGAGGGGACAAGTAAAAGGAGTATTATCTGTGTAGATGTAACATTATAGATACTTCTCAACTTATGATGGTAATACATCCCCATAAATCCATTGTAAGTTGAAAATATCATAAGTTGGAAATCCATTTAATATGCCCATCATAGCTTAACACAGTATGTTGCAGAGTATCAGTTGTTCACAGAGGAATATTGTATACCATGTAGCTAGTCAGTTAAAAATCAAAATTCAAACTTTGAAGCACGGTTTCTACTAAATGCATAACACTTTCTCACCATTGTGTGTGTGTGTGTGTGTGTGTGTGTGTGTGTGTGTGTGGTACTGGGGATAGAACCCAGGGGCATTCTACCTCCAAGCTACACCCCCAGCCCTTTATTTTATTTTTTATTTTGAAACAACATCTCACTAGGTTGCACAGGGCCTCGCTAAGTAGCTGAGGCTGGCCGTGAACCCGGATCCTCCTGTCTCAACCTCCCAAGTACTGGGATTACAAGCGTACGCCACTGGCCCAGCTACTTTCACACCATTGCAAAGTCAAAATATTGACTGAGCCATTATAAATTGGGGAGGATCACCTGTTTAATACAAAGCTAACAGGAATTGTGTGCTTGAGAAAAGAAAGGAAACCTTTCCAGCCTGACCCTCTTCCGACTCCTTCTAGTCTGTGGTTGGATCTGTTCTTCACCAAATAGACCCTGAGTCAGACAGTGAGAATATAACTTCATGCAGTATATAAAGACTAGCCTTCTGAGAAACAAAGCAGGGTGGGAAAAGGTAAGAAAAGGTGAGAAAGAATACGAAGGGTGCATATAAGTGCCCACTAAAACCCACTATGTATTCCACAGCTAATGTGATACAAAAATGAATCCTGTAGTGTGTTTTAAGTAAATTTTTAAAAATGTATTAAATGATGAGATTTATAGATGCCAAAGGTTCATGGTGCAAATTATTTATATGGGCTGTATGCTTAATTAATTTTATTTAATATAATTATCTTAATATCTAGTTATGCAATTCTGGAAATTTTTAGTAATTGGTTAAATTGGCCATTAATTAGTAATTATCTATTCTTATAATTAAAAACATTTGCATAAAACCACAGTAAAGCAAAAGAGTACAAATTATAATACACTTTACTAAGGCACTGCTTTTAACACATACCCCTGCAATAACTCAAGAGATAGGTCCTCTTATACCTTCATTTTTCAGAAAAGACAAATTAGCATCAGGCATTATAAGTAAATTGACAAAGCAAAAAGTTACTGAGAGGTAGCCACAATAATTTTAATCCGGTCCATTTTAACTTTGAACTCCAATATATTAATTTCTTAAAAGTATCTAGTCACATTTTTATCATGATAAGGCCACTATTTAGATGAGAATTTGTCTTTGAAAATAATAAAAAAGCAAAATGATATTGAGCCAAATTTGCTTGGTTTGGTAGTCCTGGGGGTTGAACCTAGGGGTATTCTACGTCTACTTCCAGCCCTACTTATTTTATTTTGAAATAGGGTCTCACTAAATTGCTAAGGCTGGTCTCAAACCTACAATGCTCCTGTTTCAGCCTCCCAAGTACTGGGATTACAGTTATGTGCCACCACATTTGGCTGAGCCAAATTTAATTTTGGAAAACCTGTATTCTCATTAGTATTAGCGTATATTGGCTTTGATGTGCAACTTGTACCTGATGCTGTCTCTTCCTCTACATTTTCATTAACCAATGTTTCTCTTAATTGTGTAGTCTTTTTTAAGCAGTACCACCCTCATCATTCTTTTTCAATTTTCCAAAAATGTAAGAGCCACCAAAAATTTGCGACGTGTAATGGATATTTTATTTGAATTGTGATTTACTGAAGTACATATTATTGAGTGTAATGGGAACTTGAATTAGAAAAATAACTGTTCCTTTAAGGCTTTCTCTTTTAACTGTCTTAATTTTTAAGCCTAACTTAAATATTCTTAAATTACTGTTAACTAAGTTCAGTGACCATCTGGCTTAAACATTTTATCTTCAGTTTATTTCTATAGCATTTAAATTAAATTAGTAAATATAATATGATGTATAATATTGCTTATACTAATATTTTAACATGCACTCATTAAATGAAACTGTCCTAAAGAATTCTTATTTTTGATTAGGAGACAAAACTTAACTTACAGTTAGGAAAAATAAAATTGTGTAATGAAAGTGATAGAAAAAGTTTCTCAGTTGCCAAAATTAATGCGACAAAAATACAAAGCCATACATACTTATAAACTTTATTATAAAATAATATTGACAGTGAGAGTTGTGGATTTTCAGATGGTGTAGAGAATAAAATGTTATATGAAATAAATTATAATAGAATTTTATTGTAGAATGAAGCTCACAAGTTTGGCAGTTAGATGTTTATAAATTTGAATTCAGAGTCACACAGTAACATTATGACCAAAGGAATTATCGTTTATGACAGTGAAGTCATGTGCGTTATTGTTGTGTTGTGGCAGTATAATATATTCAAGTAGGAGGGAGCAGTCATGGTGGGCGTGCTGTTTAGCCTCTGAACTCTTCATTTTATAAACCTCAGTGGAAGACAGATACATTTCCGCTGAGATGTGAAGGACAGATATGTGCTTTAACAGATTTCCTACAGAAAACTGGTGGCATTTAACCGAAACTAAGATAGTAAGTTTTTATTTTATGATTGAAGGATGCGAGGAAATGAGACAGTGAAGAATGCGCTTAAGTCAATGTTTTCCAGAGTCCAGATGCAGCGATGATGCACCGCAGTGGAGTTTCAATTTCAGATGCTGGCGGGGTGGAGCCTGCACTGCGGCCAGAGCAGGGATGCTCTCCACAGACTGTACTGTGACAGTGGACTTTTCACTGTAGGCCCTGCTGCTGATTCTTCCTTTTCCCTTCCCTTTTTCTGTTTGTGCACCCCTCAGCATCTTTTTTATTTTTATTTTTCCTGAGTAAGTTATCCAGAATCAATTTCAATATTTTGACATTGAAGAATACTGATGGATACAAAACCAGACATCAAAAGATAAAAATAAATACATACCATTTGTAAGCTCAATCAAAATGGTTCACAGAGAATTCTTGTGGAAGGTCAATTCTGAGCGTGAAGGTGTGACGTTGGTCTGGATTGTTAACTTGACTGGATCATGAAACATCTAAGATTATGTGGCTTTGGATTTGTTGATGAGATGATTGGTTTATGGAATGGCAGACTGAAGGGAAAGTTCTTTCCTGAATGTAGGCAGCACTGTTCTGAGAGAACAGAACTTGGATAAAATAAGGAGAAAGCCTAATGAAGGTATTCGGCATTCTTCCTGAACAAAATGCATCTGCTCTCCTCTGAGATAGCAGCCTTCAGCTTTTCAGACTGGACCTTCACCGTCATTTCTCTGTAGAGTTTCCTGGCATTTACATCTTGAACTGAGACTGAATTACTGGTTGCTCTAATTTTGAGGCTCCAGCTCTTAGACCACTCAACCAGCTGATGGTTCCTCCAGCTCTCCACATGTAATCAGAGATTTGGGACTACAGTGTTTTGGACTGTACACTGATTTTATAAATCCCCTTTTTCCATATATGTGTCCTATGAGTTCTGCTACTATAGTGAACTCTGACCAATACAAAAGGCAAAAATAATTTAAACATATACACATACAAACATATACACATAGCATCATAATATGTAAAGATAGGACTCCCTCTCTCATAAATCAGATACAAATACTCTATTGTTTGCGTGTTTTGGGAGGTCCTGGACAGGGTACAGAAACAAATTTTTGAAGATCTTAGCATGTCCTAAATATTAAATGGTAATTTTATTTTCAGATAATTGGATTTATTTTCTTTATATGCAAACAAGGACAAATTTGTATAAGAATGGCTGGTAGAGGAAAATAGTTTTTATGGTGAGGAAACTTAGATGCTATTTATGATTATTTCATTTACTATCTTACTAACTTTAGTTAAAACAGAAATTATTTTAAAATAGCTTTGATAATCTATAAAGGGGAGGAGAACATTCTAAAACTACAGGATACTAAACTTTAACAATAATAAACAATAACATACCAAACATTAATGGCAAAGTCATTGGGAAGTGGAAGTATAATAGTTTTGAATACAGAATTAAATGAAATACCTCACTTAGTAAAAATACAATTTTAGTGAGGACAAACATGTAAGGAAATAATTCAGAAGTGCTGTGAACAGTAATACCTACAATGTGTGTATTCTCCGGCAAGTGAAGGTTCAGTGGCTGAGCGGGGGCCGTCCTGGATAGTGTGGCCAGGGCAGCTTGCCCTGAGACACAGCACACAGCACATTCTGAGATCTGAAGGACATAAAGGAACCCAGTCAGGTGGTGTCTGGAGAAAAGACAAAACAGTGTTGCAAGAAAAACCTTAAACACATCAAATTTAACAGTTTAGTAGGGCGGAGCAAAAGATTCATGAATGAGGAAGCACTCAGGACCAAGCATGTTCACAATGCTATTTCACAATACTATATCCCACAGTGGGCAAGCTGTATTGATAGTCAGGAAATGCAAATGGCAAACAAAAATAACCTGATTGGCTGCAGTCCAATGCTGGCCTTGTTTGGACGTGTTTTGGCAGCCCTCCAACTATGACTGGCCCCAAAGTTGGCTGTTATAATTGGCTGAGATTACGGATACTTGTTAATAGAGCACATTCCTATGTGAGGTTTGTTTATTCATGAAGTTACAGTTCCATAAGTATGGAGGCAACTTTAGTTTAGACATAATTCAATTTAGCAGCAAGTGCTGGCTTTGAGTTTAAGTGGCCAAGGAATTGTAAGATATGAAATTACATAGAGCAAAATTAGGAAGTAAATAGGGACGTCGGTAAATTCTACCTGTAAATTCCGACCCTAGCAGCTAATGGATGGCCTGTTTCAAAGCTGACATTTTTCCTCCCTCCACCCATCTCCCCTTGTTAACAAGTAATAGCTTTTAGCAGTTTACAACCAAAGGAGGGAAGACTAGTCACCTGGGACCTGCAGGTGAGGAAGAACCAACTCAAGACATCTTAGGCATGAATTGTAAATCTTCTGATGAGCCCATGTGAACTCGAAGAGCTACCTCTTAAAAGGGACTTGATTCCTTTGTTCAGGGAAGAATTGAGGTTTGATTTTCAACCTTTAAGTTCACTGGCTTTGTCCAATTTGCTAGCAAATCAATACATTTCTTTTTCCTTTGGAAGAACCAAAGGCTTGTCCGAATTATTTAATTCAGCAAATTGGGGCAGACATTAGAATTTGGTTTCAATAGTAAGCAAGGATCGGTGAAAAACACAATCTATTTACATGCTCCAACACAGGACTGTTTTCTTGTTCTTAGCTCTAATTTGACCTATACTTGTTGATTCAGAAAGCTATTGTCTAGCTATTTCTGGACTCTTTCTAAATTATTTTCATTTTGAAATAGGGTCTCGCTATGTCATAGGAAGCTAGGTCCTCAGAAACAAGAGACAGTGACTGGAGTTGGATAGCAGGTTTATTTATTCCCCAGTGAAGGCTCAGTAAGAAAAGCTTTGGGTCTAAGCTCAGAACTCAGAACATGCAAGTTCTTCTATACATTTGGTTATCTAATTTTCAGAGGGAAGGGGCAAAAGTGAGGCTTGTTTCAGCTAATGTAAGCAAGATATAGATATAATTCACTTAGGCTGTCCTTGAACCTGCAATCCTCCCTACAGGAAGAAGATCCCAGTTACTGGGATTACAGGCCTCTACCACCATGTCTGGCTATTTTCTGGACATTTTGAAGCAAATTCTGGCTTTTGCCTTTTAAAATTTCTATTTCCTGAACATTATAAAGATAACTTAAATAAATAAATATATACATAAATAAATAAATTTTTGTAGTAGTTTTTAGAGAAACTTTGCTACCAAATTGGTATATTGCAGTTTCAATACACCACTTGCTTTAATACTCCTAATGATAGATGATTAACAAATGATAACATAATAATACTGTGATTAGAAAAATCAAGAAACTAAATTGGCAAACTATTGTTAACTAAAATAAAGATCTTTCGTGGATTTTATTGGTGCCCCCACTAATGTCCATTTTATGCTCCAGGATTCCGTATTACAGCCAGTTGTTCTTTTTTTCTTTTTAGTCTTTTCCAGACTGTTCATCAGTCTTTCCCAACTTGTATTTTATGATCTTGATATTTTTGAAGTCTATTGATCGGTTATTTTGCAAAATGTTCTTTTTAATGTTTTATTTTTTTAATTGGTGCATTGTAGCCATACATCTTAGTGGGGTACAAGATGCTAGAGACATACACGCACACATCACTCATTTAGCAAAATGTTCTAGAATTTAGTCTGAGCTAATGTTTTTACATCATTGAAGTGCAGAAATGTTGTGTTCTTCTAAGTGCAGCACACCAAAGGCTGTGACAATCAGCCTTTGCTATTGGCAATTTAAGTTCTGAGCACTTAGTTAAGGTAATGTCTGCCAATTTCTCTGTAGTAAAGTTACAGTTGCCAAAGTTATGGTAAAACTCTAGTTGCCAAATATTTGAGGGAAATAGGAGGCAAGGCAAATCCTATTCTTTCTCAAATTTCTGTTCACCAATTTTATCTTTTGTTTGCAATATTGTGTGTGTGGATGTGCATGTGCATATGTGGAGGTACTGAGTACTGAACCCAGGGGAATTCTGCCTCTGAGCGACACTCTCAGCCCTATTTTAATTATTTTTAAAATTTTGAAGCAGGATCTCACTAAGTTGCAGAGGGTTCTGCTAAATTGCTGAAGCTGGCCTTGAACCTGCAATCCTATCTCAGCCTCCCAAGTACTAGGATTTCAGACATATGTCACCAAGCCCTGCTTGCAATCATTTTTAATGTGGCATTTGCCTCAGTGTTTTCTGTTTTCCTCGTTTCCTTCTAATTCATTAATGGGAACTTCATTGTAAAAAACTGACCTTTCCATCATGTGTGGGTGGAACCCAGGGGCATTCTACCTCCGAGCTACAGCCCCAGACCTACTTTTTATTCTTTATTTTGAAACAGGGTCTCACTGAGTTGCCAAGGGCCTCACTAAGTAGCTGAGGCTGTCCGCAAGCCGCAATCCTCCTGTCTCACCCAAATGCTGGGATTACAGGTGAGTGCCACCATGCCCAGCTTCTCCATCATTTCTTTAGTTAATAAGAACCAGCAGAGATACTTATTGTATTCTATGGGTTATAACTCGATACTGTGATTATGTATTTGGTTGTTCAAATTGGTCCCACGTTGGACATTAGAAGCACCTTAAAGTTGGCTGCTATATGTTAATGTGGTTACATTTTTTTTCACTAATTCAGTTTTTAAGTCATTTTTCTTTCTGGCACTATAAGATGTCCCAGAACCACTTTGTATTTACTCTTCTTAGACCTGGAAACAACCACTTTTCCGTGTAACAATTTTAGAGCTTACATGGAAGTAAAGTTTACTGATCTGAAACATTGATAGAAAAAATAAATATCTTATAACTCCTGGGTCTAGACAAACAACTTGTAGTGAGTGGGCTTGTCTCTCAGATTCTTGTGAAAAGTCTTACCAAGTCATCTAACAACTCCTCTCATTACCACCACCATACAGTCACTGTCTGAAAAACTTGTGTTTTTGCAGTGTTCATGTGTACTTTTATTGATATGAAAACTAAATGTTCAAAGCTCAAGATAGGCAGCAAGAATAAGTAATTTTGTGCATCAGGAAGATGGTTTATAAACTACATGAAACTAAAATTATATAATCTTCATACTGATGTTCAGCTTGCTAAGATTTTGACCTTTTGATGGCCCAGAGGACATTTCCCCAATGGGCCTTAAACCTTTATATTCTCCAATTCAGCCACAAAAGGTGCTGATGTGGAAGGAAGATGGGATGAATTCACTTGAATGAGGTAGGGAGGGTTGGTGATGACCGCACTCAACTAGTGAGTAAGGCAGTCTCTTTATTGTACTGTTCACTTCTCATCTTCATTAGCATAATGGTACACATATTTTTATAAGTTTTTATTGATTTATACAAATATAGATAACATCCAAAACATAAAATGTTATCATATGTATGTATTTTAGATAGAAAACTTTATACCATACTCATATAATTAGATCTGAAAGTATTAAAATAAACCAAATTTCATTTTTTCCATTTTTCCATTATGCTCGTTCTTACTTCCCACCCAGTATATTTTATTAATTTTTCTCCTAAATGTAGCCCAAAACAATGTTTCGTAAACTAATAGGTAATTCTTAAAGCTCAGGTTCACCACAGAAGGAGACAGGCTAAAGAGGAGAATTGTGTAGTTCATTCTGGAGATGAGGTTACCGTGAGCAAGTGATTCACAACTAAATTTATCGAGAAAAGTAGGGGAAATTCAATCCACGTCATTTTAAGCACAAACAAAACTCACTTTTTAAAAAATCAATGTCCTAACAGTAAAAATTTGGAAGACAATTTTTTCTGCCAAAGAAACTTAATTGGATAATTTTTAATTATTTGATTATATATCACTGCATATCTATTTATTATTACAAATATCACTATTTTATAAAAATATTATACTTTAATATATGAAAAATATGTCTAATTGAAATTTTATCACATAAAATTATCTTTTTTATTTTTAACTTAATAGAAGATAACATTACTTGTTAATATAAAATATTATTTTGTTCTCATTTTTATCTTTCTTTCATTTACTCATTCAGTACATTAAAGAATAATTTTTAAGATTTTGTTTTGCCAAAACAAACTAAACCATGGAAATTCCAGAATCCTGATATTCTTTAATAAATTCTAACTCTCTAAGTTATAATTCTAAGTCTAAACTAATACTTAGGACCTCTACCTAGAAGATAAAAACCAACATCTTCAAATTAATTGAGACAGTCTGCTACTTTCATGTAGAAATTAAAGCTTACTATTTATTGATTAAATCTCCACGATATATTCAACTAAGTATTTGGGATATAATATTTTATTGAACTATTTTATTACAGTCCAAGTAATGATCTAATACTCCTCTAAACATAAAACCTTTTTGTAAAATTTATTATTACTGTATAATTTTTAATTTTCCAAGCTCATTTTTTTATTCTCATTATAAAGCATATAAGCTAATATATTTAGACATAACTATAAAGATTTTCAATCAACAATTCATTTATATTATTGGTACAGTAATTTAGATTATTCATAGAAATACAATTTTAATATAACACTACATAACTGCAGAATATAATTTCCAAAATATTAATCTATTTGATTCTAATGACCACCATATAAAATTTTTAGTAAAAAGAGTCTATTTGATACAAAAAAGTACAAATTGTTACTGTTATAATATTTAGGACACTGAAATTTCCCAGAAATAATTCTACTAGACAATAAATTTTCCTAACTTGACAAAAATTGCCCTTTGTTCAGGACTAAATATTTTTGAAATTTTTACCTTGAAAAAGATAAAATGTGTGACTATTATTAACCTATTGTGTACTATAATATGAGAAATATACCAACATCTATAGTAAAACATTTATTAAAATGAAAATAATCTTCATAATTTTAGTAGGAAAAAGTATTCTCATTAATTTCTCTTCATGTTTGATGATGAAAAAATTTCTAAAATTACTGAAGAACTGTATGATTAAATTTAATTGAAACTTATACTTGTTTCATTGGAACTTACTCAAGAAATGGAGTTATAAACATAAATAGAACTAACAAGTATGGTTTTCACTAAAATTTTGATAAAATTTGTATAATTTTCTAGGCTTTATAAGAGACAGAAACTAATAGGAGCCTATTGTAATTTATTTTTGAAGTTGAGAAAATAAAGTATAAACATTTGATAAAACTAGAAAATAATTTTGATTTTATGACCCTGCGTTATACTGTGGTACATGTCCATCAAGAAGATGGAGAAACAGTTATCACTGTTGGGAGTGTTGAAGAAGTTGACTTTTTAAAGAATTGTAATATGTTAATGGGAAGATCAACATATTACAATTAGAATTTCATATTAATGCCATAAGACAGTGCAGTTAGTGAGATCATTTTGATTCAGTATTTCACTGAGGACTAACTAATCTATCTGCCTACATTCAATGGTCATAACATTTATTTAGTCTTTTCCATAACCCAGAAACTGTAGTTAATATGAATACTGAGCATTTTATTAAGAATTAAAAGAAAACTATGCATATTTTGAACTTTAGTTATGTTTATTCAAAATAATAAGTTGAAATAATCAAAAAATACAAATCAACAAAAGGAAGAAAACAACCAACTTAAATTTTATTTATATGGTTCATACCTTGAATTATATTTGCTTTGTCAAGGAATAAACTGAGTGTTTTTCAGTAAATTAATGACTGGTTTTAAAAAGCTGTTGGTTTCATAAGGGTTGTTCTGTATTCATTTAGGGCAGACTAAATGCTCATGTGGGAGCAAAACCTTAAAACATAAAAATAAAAATAAATAAATTGATTGTTAAAAAGCTGATTTAGAAAAAAGTTTCAAACTCTTCAATTTTGTTTTAGAGCTGGGCATGTTAATGAATGCCTGAATTCCCAGTACTTGGAAAGCTGAGAGAGGTGGAACACAGGTTCAAGGTCAGTCTCCACAACTGAATGAAGCCTTCCGCAACTTAGTGAGACCCTGTTTCAAAATAAAATAGGGCTGGGTGTAGCCCAGAAATAGAAAGACGCTGGGTTCAGTCCTCAGTACCACTAAATTAATTAATTAGTTAATTAATTAATTAGAAAAGAAGTTGAGGTATAGCTTGAAGGTAGAACACTCCTGGGTTCAATCCCCAGTACCACAAAAATTGTTTTAGATCCATGTATGCACATCTGGCAGCTGCCAAGAACAGGAAAATCAGAACAGAGAAAATAGGAAGGAAAGTATTCACAAGTGAGAGAATGGCAGCCAGGCATGAGGGCGCACGCTTGTAATTCCATGCACACTTGTAATCCCAGCATTCAGGAGGTTGAGACAGGAGGATTGTGGTGTGATCACGGCCAGCCTCAGTTACTTACTAAGGGTCTTTGCAACTCAGTGAGATCCTGTTTCAAAAAAAAAAAAATAGGTGTAGTTTGGAGGTAGAATGCCCTCGGGTTCCACCTCCAGTACCACAAACAAACAAACAAACAAACAAATAAACAAATAAGAAAATGGCAAAACAAAATAGGTATAATTTACAAGAAATAATTGAGACTGTCTTTAAGAAGCAGAACTTTATTTATGAAGTAAAATAAGTAAATGTGTTTTTGTTGTTGTTTGGTATTGTTCAGGTACAGTTCATTATAAAAATAAATAGCAGAAAAAGATAGAGTTTAAAATTTTACTTCTAGTTATTTGTTGGCGCTTTTATATTTCAATAAAAATTGAAATGATTAGCTGCATTTCAGGTTTTATTATTGTTATTGTCTACCTTGACTTGCCCTGAAGTTCACAATGGGAAACCAGACATCAGTGACAGAGTTCATTCTTCTTGGTCTGACAAATGACGCCACACTTCAAGTTGTGCTTTTCCTTTTCCTGCTACTAACTTACATCTTAAGTATCATGGGGAACTTGACCATCATCATCCTAACCCTACTGGATTATCGCCTCCAGACTCCTATGTATTTCTTTCTCCGAAATTTTGCATTTTTGGAAGTATCTTTTACCTCTGTCTTTGTTCCCAAAATGCTAGTCAATATTGGAACAGGAGATAGGTCTATTTCCTTTGCGGGTTGCTTCACTCAGTATTTTTTTGCAATCCTTCTGGGAGCAACTGAATTTTACCTTTTAGCCGCCATGTCCTACGACCGCTATGTTGCCATTTGCAGACCCCTGCACTACACCACGGTAATGAGCCGGAGACTTTGCATTCAACTTGTCCTATGTTCCTGGTTCTCTGGTTTTATAGTTGTCATCGTACCGCATATGATGACTCTCCAGCTGCCTTTCTGTGCATCCAACATCATCAATCATTATTGCTGCGACTATACTATATTGTTGCATTTATCCTGTTCAGACACATATTTCATAGAGGTGGTTCAGTTTGTCCTCGCGGCGGTGACCCTCATCCTCACCTTGGTGCTCGTGATTCTTTCCTACACACACATCATCAGGACCATTTTGAGAATCCCTTCTGTTCAACAGAGGAAAAGAGCTTTCTCTACATGCTCCTCCCACATGATCGTGGTCTCACTTTCGTATGGGAGCTGTATCTTTATGTATATCAACCCTTCTGTTAAGGATGCAGCCAGTTTTAATAAGAGAGTGGCTGTTTTAAACACCTCTGTTGCCCCTCTCTTGAACCCATTTATCTATACTCTGAGGAACAAGCAAGTGAAAATAGCCTTCAAAGACGTGATAAGTAAAATGATGGTTTTTTCAAAAAAATGAATCAGTGTGAGGTTCATTTTTAAAATAATAAATGTTTGCCGAGCGTGGTGGTACACATTTGTAATCCCAGCATCCGGGAGGCTGAGACAGGAGTATCGTGGTTCACAGACAGCCTCAGCTATTTCGTGAGGCCTTTTGCAAAGCAGTGAGACCCTGTTTCAAAATAAAGAATCAAAAATAGGACAGGGGGTGTAGCTCAGAGATAGAGTGCCCCTGGGTTTCATCCCTGGTACCATAAAAAAAATAATGTTTAGAAGACCATTGTTGTGTGTTATTTTAAGTTTAATATATTTCCTACATTATATAATTAAAATTCTTATTCATATGCTGAAACTGTAAAACTACTTATCTAATTAATGTATTTTTATTTTGTTATTCTTATATATATCCAGATCTGTGTGTGTGCGTCTTCTAACACTTCATTGCTATTTTTCTTTACTTAGATCTTCATTTTAATGCAAAGACTTGAAAGAAGGCCAAATTGAGAAAGAGTTTTAGTAATTTATTTTATGAAAGCAAAAAAATTCTTTATTGGTGCATTGTAATTATACATTTTGTTGAAGTTCAGGGATATATGCACACAGTACTCATTATATGACAATGGATAAGATTTTTTTGTGTGTGGTACTGGGGATAGAACCCAGGGGCATTCTACCTCTGAGCGACACCCCTAGCCCTATTTTTTATTCTTTATTTTGAAACAGGGTCTCACTGAGTTGCAAAGGGCCTCACTGAGTAGCTGAGGCTGTCTGTGAGCCGTAATCTTCCTGACTCGGCCTCCCAAATGCTGGGATTACAAGCGTGCACCACCACACCCGGTTAAGATTTTTTAATTTATAAAAGAAAAAATTTTAAATCCTATCCATTGTCATATAGCCTTTGACTTATATGCTTATAAAAATTATTTTCACATACTAAAGGACTTTTAATATATTAATAATAGCTTATGTAATGTTATTGGCAAATCGATATATAAAGATTGAGAATTTAAAATTCAGATTTAAATTTAATCTTTTCAGTTGGACATGGTGGCACATTCCTGTAATCCAAGTACATAGGAGGCAGAGATAGGAGGATAGTAATTCAAGGCCAGCATGAAATAACAGTGAGACACTTTTCCAAAATAAAAAATAAAAAGAGCTGAGGGTGTAGTTCAGAGGTAAAACATTCCTGCATTCAATAATTCCTTATACTGCACATAAACACACACACACACACACACACACACACACATATACACACACAATCAGTCCTTGCACAATAATCACTTAATGTATATTTTTGACATGCTTTTTTACTTGACTTTAAAAAGTTATTAAAGCCGGGCGTGGTGGCACACACTTGTAATCCCCGTGCTTGGGAGGCTGAGACAGGAGGATCGCACAGGTTCGAAGCCAGCCTCAGCTACTTAGTGAGGCTTTCAGCAACTTAGACCCTGTTTCCAAATAAAATATAAAAAAGGTCTGGGAGTATAGCCCGGAGGTAGAAAGCCTCTGGGTTCCACCCCCAGTACCACACACACACACAAAAAAAAAAGTTATTAAAAAAAGGGGGAAAGTTGTATGTATTTGTTTTAACATTTACGGGGAAAATGTTAAATGATGACTCATACACAGATTAAACTCATCAAGATTAAGGTAATGAGAAGCATTATCTATCTAACAAACTCTATACAGTTTTGTGTTGTATCTTGTCATTGTTCTAGTTCTCAATGAGATTGTAAAATAAAACTATTCTAGCATTATTCATGGTGTTAATGATTTTATAGACTGGAATTATATTTCTTTTTTTTTTTTAATTTTATTTTATTGGTGCACTGTATTCATACATCATAGTGGGATACAAACTTTTGTAGACATACATGCACACATCGCCCAGTCAGCCCCCACCCGATCCCCACCCCATTCTCTCCCCATCCCTCCCTCCCATGCTTGGCTTAGTGGTTGACATCTAGTATTATAGCAATTTATCAAAAATTAAAAATGATAATCTCACATAACAGTTTCATTTGTCTGATACCAAGCTTTTGATGACTTAAAGATAACATTTCAATATTTCTTTTTGCTTTCTTTCTTACCAGAGAATATTTTTTTCTTTTTTTTAGGTGAAACTATCATATATTTATTTTTCAGAAAAAAATCTATCCTGATATGGAATATGGACTCTAGATACCCAAAACAATCTCAAAGCAAAAACAAAGCTAGAAGATGTATATTTTCTGATTTCAAACCATATAAAGCTACAATAATTGAAACAGTGTAGTACTGTTCTAAAGGCAGATATATAGACCATTGGAGTTAAATACAAGCCTAGAGCTAACTTCTTCCCTATATTGTCAAGTTATTTTTGACAAGGTTTCCACGAAGATTTGGTGGTGGAAATAATAATCTTTTAACTAAATATTGTTGAAAAATAATAATTACATGGAAAAGAATAAAATTGGACCCTTACCTAATCCCACATACAAGTATTAACTCAAACTAGATAAAAGACCTAAATATAAATCTTAAGGCTATAAACTTTTAGGAGAAAATCTGGGTCATAAAACCTCACAACATTGAAATTGGCAGTGATTTCTTGGATATGATTTCAATGGCACAGGCAACAGAAGAATATACAAACTCCCTAAAAAATAAAAGAAAATATTGTATATCCAAAGACAATGTAAACAGAGTTAAAAGTTACTAATAGAATTGGATAAAATATTTCCAAATGCTATATCTGAAGGTATATTAATATTCCAACTAGAAATCCTAAAAATTAACAACAATAAAGGCAAACAATACAATTTAGAGATAGGTAAAAGACTAACATAAATAATGAATCTCCACAGATAACCAATCTTAGTTGTCTGTTGGATGGAAACTCTTGTTTCTCTGGTTCTGGTGAGTGTTACCTATTTCTTCTTTGTAGTTAATCTCTTTGAGTATTTTCTCTAGCGCTGGTTTTGAAGACATAAATTCCTTCAGTTTCTGTTTGTCATGGAAGCTTCTTATTTCTCCATCTAATTTGATAGAAAGTTTTGCTGGATAGGAAATTTTTGGCTGGAAGTTGTTTTCTTTCAGAGTTTGGAATATGTTACTCCAAGCCCTTCTGGCTCTCATGACTTGGTTTGGGAAGTCTGGAGTGATTCTAATTGGTTTGCCTCTGAATGTCACTTGGCCCTTTGTTTTTGTTGCCTTTAAGATTCTCTGCTTGGCTTCCACATTGGTCATTTTGACAATTATATGGCATGGGGATCCTCTTCTCCGATCCTGTCTAAAGGGAGTTCTATAAGTTTCCTGGATCTGTGTATCAACCTCTTGCTCTATATTTGGAAAATTTTCTGCTATTACTTCCTTGAAGAGATTGTTGATCCCTTTGGTATCACTTTCTTTTCCCTCCTCTATTCCAATTATTCTTAGGTTAGCTCTCTTAAGATGGGCCCATATTTCTTCAATGTCAGATTCCTGCTGTTGGATATCTTTTTCTAGATTAGAAAGTATGCATTCATTTTTGGATTGCTCATCTTCTAAGAGCGAGATTCTGTTCTCCATGTGGTCTAATCGGTTGTTTGTGCTTTGAATTGAGGCCTTTACTTCATTAATTGCATCCTTTATCTCTTTTTGGCTCTCTCTGAGTTCTTTTCGAAGCACCTCTATTATTTCTACAGTTATTTTCCTGATTTGATCTTCTAGAAATCTCTGATTTTCTGTTTTATCAGGTTCTGATGTTGTGGGGTTGTGCACATTCATTACTTCAGTGTTATTCCTCTTTCCCATGATTTCGGAGGTTTGTGCCTTCTCTGGGTTCTTCCCTTGGGTCACTATGGCTTCACTTAAGGTGCTCTGGATCTCGAGTCTGTATTATCTCAGACCCTACTACTCCTTTACTGGGTTGTATCACAGAGTCTCTGACCCAGGGAGTCGATAGAGGCTGCTTTAAACTATGGGGGGTGCCAGGTTGCACGCTCTCCTATGGTGTGATATCTCTGCCACCACCACTCCCTCACTGGGTCAAGTCCCAGGAGGCACAATACTGGGATTTCTCCTCTGTGGCCCGCAATTTGACTCACTGTTCTTGAGTACGTAGATGTAGCTGTACTGGACTCGGTGAATTCACTGCTGCTGCCGCCGCCGGTGGCAATATGGTGCCTCTGCCACGCCCTCGGCCATGAGGCTGGCGTATTTTTTCTTCTCTGGTTTTGATTTCCACTCTGAATCCCTGCAGCGTGTGCTGAGCTCAGCCACTGGGAGCTTTAAATGCTGTCTGCGCCGAAAGATCCCGCCTGGCTGTTCCGCAGCGGCTCACCTCGGCTTGCTGTAGCCGTCCGCTGAGTTCGCCGCTGCCGCCGGCAATATGGCGCTGCTGCCGCGTCCTCGGGCGCGTGTGTCTCCTCTGTGGCCCTGAGCTCTGTTCTCAGTCCGCTTTCTCTCTGGAGCCTGGTGGTTTTTTTGTTTTTCTGGTGATGGTGTTTTCTGGCTATGAAAGGCGCTCTTTTTGTGGTAATGGAGATTGGTTGTTAGCGGGACTCTTAAGCCCCGCTTTTCTCGGTCGCCATCTTCCCGGAAGTCCTGGAATTATATTTCTTAAGCCCTTATATCATATGAATATTTGTCATAGTTCAGATCTGAAATAGTCCCCAAATTCTCATGTGTTGAAGGTAGGTCCCCAGTGCACCAATGTTCAGATGTGGGACTTTTGGGAAGTGATTGGATCATGAGGGCTCTGATTTCATCCATGGAGGGGTCCATAGCTGAATGGGGGTTTCATAGCTGAATGGGCTATTGTAATGTGCTGGAAACTGTACAAGGTGGGGCCTAGTCAAAGGGAATGGGTCCCTGACGGTGTGGCTTTGGGGACTACAACTTGTCCCTTTCTCTCTTTTATCCTTATCTTCCTCTATTTCTATCTCTGCTTCCCACTTGCCACTAGGTAGGTAGCTCTGCTCAGCCACATCCTCTCCACTATGATGCATGCCCTGCATCACCAGAGGCCCATAACAATGGAGCCAGCTCACCAAGCATGGTCTAATGATCTGAAAACATGAGTCAACATTAATCTTTCTTCCTTTGACTTGTTTTTCTCAGGTATTTTGTCACAGTAACCAAAAGTTGCCTAATATAGTACTTATAATCTGATTTCCAGGGGATGGGGGAACACCATCACAAGTAAACTGCCATTTCATGAAGACTTTTGTCTATAATAATATTTTAGAATTCATGGACCAAAGTTATAGAATGACAGCTTTAAAACTTAAGTAGTCTATGGATATTTCTACTCTAATTATTTATTTATTTATTTATTTATTTATTTATTTATTTATTTATTTATGTGGCACTGGGAGTGGAACCCAGAGGCTTTCTACCTCCAGGCAATACTCCCAGACCTTTTTTATATTTTATTTGGAAACAGGGTCTCACAAAGTTGCTGAGAGCCTCACTAAGTAGCTGAGGCTGGCTTCTAACCTACGCAATTTTCCTGCCTCAGTATCCCAAGTGCAGGGATTACAAGCGTGCGCCACCATGCCCAGCCTACTCCAATACTTTAAACAGCTATATGAAGAAAAGTGAGTACTAATGATGTTAACAACTTTTACTAAATCATAGTTGATTAGTGCCAAATTTTGCACTTTCAACTGTAATTTCCCATTGAGTAACAATGTAGAATCCAATATGTAGTCTAGATACTAAAGAAATGTTGCTGAAAATCATAGAAGAGAAAGTTAATTTAAAATGTAGAATATGGTCGGGCATGGTGGCGCATGCTTGTAATCCTCGCACTTAGGAGGCAGAGACAGGAGGATCGCACAGGTTTGAAGTCAGCCTCACTGGCTGAAGAGACTCTGTTTCCAAATAAAATCTAAAATAGGTCTGGGAGTATAGCCTGAAGGTAGAAGGGTTCTATCCCCAGTACCACCAAAAAAATAAAATAATCAAATAAAATAAAATGTAGAATATGATAGTTCCTGTATGCCTAGACATAATTCAATTTAAAAAGAAAGCATTCACATACCTAACATATAAGTGATGTTTGTGAGGTAGTTTATTACTTTGATACTTAGGTAATTGAGTCAAAGATAATTCACTCATTTGTTTATTTGTTTTATTTATTCATTTACTTATTTATTTATTTATTTACCACCATCAAGCTGGGCATGGTGGTGCAAGTTTGTAACCCCAGCACTTGGGAGGCTGAGACAGGAGGATTGTACAGGTTCAAAGCCAGCCTCAGCTACTTAGTGAGGCTTTCAGCAACTTAGTGAGACATTGTCTTCAAATAAAGTATAAAATAGGTCTGGGAGTATAGCCCAGAGGTAGAAAAGCCCCTGGGTTCCACCCCCAGTACCACCAAAATAAATAAATAAATAAGTAAATAAATACCACCATCCATATACTAAGCATAGTTATTCAAAACATTTCCTCACTCTGTGATGGCTGTTCCATTCGAAGAGGAAGGCTAAAAAGTTTTATATACCCAGCACTTTAATAAGAGTTAATTTCCTTTAAAACACAAATGCAGCCAGGTGTAGTGGAGCATGCTTATAATCTCAGCATTTGGGAGGCTGAGACAGGAGGATTGTGATTCGAGGACAGCTTCAGCTACTTGGCAAGGTTCTTTGAAACTCAGTGAGACCATATTTCAAAATAAAGAATAAAAAATAAGCCGGGCGTGGTGGTGCACACTTGTAATCCCAGCATTCGGGAGGCTGAGACCGGAGGATCATGGTTTGCAGACAGCCTTGGCTACTTAGTGAAGCCCTCTGCAACTCAGTGAGGCCCGGCTTCAAGATAAAGAAAAAAAATAGGGTAGGGGGTGTAGCTTGGAGGTTGAATGCCATTGAGTTCCATCCCCAGACCCACACACACAAAAAGAAAAGAATAAAAATAGAGCTGGGGTATAGCTCAGAGGTATCATGCCCCTGGGTTCCATCCCTAGTACCTCGAAAATAAAATAAAACACACACACAGACACACACACAGACACACACACACACACACACACACACACACACACACACACACACACCACCTATTTTAAAAGCCAATTCACAGCATTCTATTCAGTGCACATTATGGGCATATTTTGAAATATTACACTAAACTCCACTAATATGCATAACTAATACACATTAGTAAAAAATAAATGACCTGAACTCAGGTTTTTATCAGGAGGAAAACTAGTAGCTAATAAAAATTGCAGAAAATATGAACAAGCATAGCATTCAATCAACCTTAAGCCTTTCTTAGCCAGATATTTTTTAAGTCTACAAAACAGTAAAAAAAAAGACACTTAAAATCATATGCATGTTTTTCCAGCCTTTTAAAAGTAATTTTTGGATTGTAATTAGGGATTGAGTAAAGAATGAATGCTTGACCAAATTAGTAGTCTAGCTGCCCAACATGAACTTAATGTTGTCTGACCCACCAAGTCTTATAGCTGAGCATGCATAGACACACCCATTCTTAAACAGAAAGTAGATTCTGCCCCTGGAGTAATCCATTAAAAAGTGAATGCTAAAAATCAGAGGAGAGCAGGAGCAAGGTCAGAGGGTACCTTAGGCTGGGAAAAGCTGGTGGCCCCACCCCACATGCTATCTCTTCCTATTGCACTGGCAATCCTTCTTCAGTTCACATCTATAGCATCATGGGGAAGCGTGTATGTCAAAATTGCCATATGAAGGTCACAGTCTTGATGATGGTGATGGAGGCTATGTGTGTCCCCAGCAGCAGAGACCCCACTCCTCAAGTCTGCTTTGGTTATTGTTGCTGCTGAGAGTCAACTAGAGCAAGAGCATGCACTAGCACCAAGACCCTCATGTGGTACAATTTCTTAAGGAAACCAATAATTTATTCTAGTTACTTGGTAGAAAGTTAACTAGATTGGATTTCTTCCACCTTAAGTGGAGAAGAAATTGATCTTGATTGGAATTTATATTATGAACATGAGTTTGCCTTCCATGCTTGGAGGACTTCCTATGTCACTGTGACCTTACATAGTGGCTGATCCATTGATGTAGGATCCAACATGACACTGCACTGAACTAGGTCCCAGTTTTATGAAGAAGATGCTGTATTAGATCTATGACTAGGACTACTGTCCTGTTATATAATCATCCACAACGGTTTACCTAATAAATAGGAGACTGTTGGAATGAAGGCATAGTTGACATGCCAGAGATGATAACCTGCATGAATGGGGGAAAATCCTCCAAGAGGCACTTTTCATCTAAACAGTAACTATTGTAAATGATATGGTATAACTAATACAAACAGCACATGATTCTTGAAATCGAGGGGTGAAAAAAAGGAGCAGTGTTGCTTAATATCACTCCTAGTGACCTGTTTGTTTAATTAGTGCTCTTAGTCTATGCAAATCTGGGCCCTATGAGTCTCATTCTTCTGGGTCCAAGAGGGAAAACTATTCCACTATGGGAACTAGGAAGAGTTCTGTTGAATTTTATGTTATAGCTGTCATCTTGTAAATCTACGGCCTTTGCGAGAAGTGACTATCTAGCAAGGACATGAGTCATCAATTTGGAAGGGGTAATTGTACTTGATCATTCAGAGAAATTGGGCTTCCTTTTACTTAATAGGAATGGGGAAGAAAAGACTGGATACCCAGATACTCCGCTTTCTTAATACTCCTTTGCTCAATTTTAACAATAAATGGAAAAATATAGTAGCCATGGCATGAGAAGTGAGTGACACTTAGGAGCTGAGATATCAAGCAAGTAATCTAGACAAGAAGAAATAAGGAAAATTTAGAAAGGTACTAGATGTCTTACTCAGTTAGTGATGCTATAACAAAACACCCCAGACTGTGTGGCTTAAATACAAACATTTATATAGTTCCAGAGACTGGGACATCCAACCACGATTAGGCACTTGTTGAAACAAGGTGAGGCCTTGTTTCTGAGTTGTTTTCTGCCCTTTATGTTCTCACATGGTCTTCCTTATTGTATAGACATAGAGTGAGTGTATTAATAAGCACATTAAGTCTATTATAAGGACCCTTCTTTGTGACCTAATTTAATCCTAAATACCTCCCCAAAGGCCTCACCTCCAAATACCATCACATTGGAGGTTAAGGCTTCAATAGATGAATTCCAGAGTGGGACAGCACAGTCATTTCATATCAGTAAGGTAGATGATTTAAATTCCAACTTCCAGATCAAGTGAATAATATTTTCTTTTCTCTTTTAAGTTCCCCTAGGAAAATAGGTCCTAAAACCCTGAGAATTGCTTTTATAATTTATATTAATTAAGCAAGACTAAGCAATATGATAATTGGGTTATAGTAGAGCAAGAGTTGTGCCACTAGGAGCATATGTGTCTACCTGGGGACCCAAGTCTCATCCCAAGCTGGTAGAAGCCTGCATCCCCCTGGCTGATGAAGGGGTATAAAAGCCCAGCCCAGTTACTACTTGGAAAAATTTTCAAGGATAATTTCAGGCTCAGATCTCTCTCTAGAATCCATGCTCGGACTTTATGGTAAATGTGTCTCAGTGCTTCCATACCTAGACCTGATTTTCTGACTCTTCCACAACTGTTAATCCTGAAATTATTCCCCAGTAAATCTTTTTACAAATCTATTTTAGTGACTGCACTTTAAAGAGCCTTACCTGCAACAATTGGTATGTGAACAGATGCAATTACTGCTGGATCTGCAATTAAATATTTAATGTATATTTAGAAAACACAATAAAGCCAAGGGAAAATCAAAATCATGAAGATGTTACATTACATAACTGTTTGGAACTTATTAAAATTTTATGGAAAAATCAAATATGATAATAAGAACCAAATAGGTAGAGATGACTAACAGTCCTGATGAACTGCTATATTAAATTGATGAAACATTTAATATATTTATATTTCAATTAAAAAAGAAGAGAAAAAGGGGTCATATTCGAGAATGCTTCCAATGGAACAGAAAAAATTATTATTTCGAAGGGAAATGAAATTGAGTAAAGACAGCTTACATAAATAGCATGATACTTCAGAAAGAAATGGAAGGACAAATATTATATATTGGAGAGCATGATTGGAAAACTGGGGCCAAATCCAGCCACATCCTTTGCAATTTTCCTTAATAATGCATTTCCTTTATAAACTTCCTCATGCTTCTACTTCCTAGACAAAGACACAACTCTGTGTAGCAAGTCCTTACAGGCTTGCTTCACCTGCTGATTTCTTAGAGTATATATGAATGGGTTCAAAAGTGGAGCCACAGAGGTGTTGAGGACAGACACGCCCTTCATTAAGGAGATTCTCTGCTTAGCTGAGGGTTTGATATACATGAAGATGCAGCTGCCGTATGAGAGTGAGATGACAATCATATGAGAAGAACACGTGGAGAAAGCCTTTTTCCTCTGGTTTGCAGAGGGGATTTTTAAAATTGCTAGGGTAATATATGTATACGATAGGACCACTAACACCAGAGTGGTCAAGAGAGTCACCAAAGCTAAGATGAAACTCATCAATTCCAACAAATGTGTATCTGTACAGGAGATTTGCAGGAGAGGAGCAGTGTCACAGTAGAAATGATCAATAATATTGGAGTCACAGAAATCCAAGCTTAGGCCCAGGATGAGTCCCGGAAAAATGATGAGGAAACCGGCGATCCAAGAGCTAAGGACCAGCTGGACACAAGTTTTAGTGCTCATAATGGTTGTGTAATGCAGAGGCTTACAGATGGCAACATAACGGTCGTAGGACATAGCAGCCAGCAGATAAAACTCAGATGCGCCCAGTAGGAAAGCAAAAAATAACTGAGCTACACAACAGTTATAGGAAATGGTTCTGTCACCTGTTGCCATGCTAACAAGCAATTTGGGGATGCAGACTGTAGTATAAGAAATCTCCAAGATGGAAAAATTTCGAAGAAAGAAATACATAGGAGTTTTGAGATGAGAATCCAGTAAAGTGAGGGTAATAATAGTCAGATTTCCTGAGATGCTTAGCAAGTAGGTGAGGAGCAGGAAGATAAACAGAACAATCTTCAATCTGGGGTCCTCTGTCAATCCTACTAGAATAAACACTGTCACTGTCGTATGGTTTTCCATTGATGCTACTTGATTTTCTGATCTGGTAAAAAATATTGAGAAATATTATCTAAAGGTATGGATGGTAAAATGTGAAGGTAGCAATGTCAAAATACTGTAGTTGCTTTTGGTTACATATGCTAATGAGGCAACCTTTTAAAATGATTTAATAAGACAAACTCCAGCAAAATATACTACTTGGCACAGACTGTGAAAAGTATATTTTTTTACAAATCTGCAATAAAAACCCCATTATCTTATAAAATCCTTATATTTATCTATGTTTATGGTAGTGACATAAAAAGTTGAATTTGTAAAAATCATTTTCCCACCTCTCACTATATACTCTTACTTACATTTAGTCTGACTGGGAACAATTTAAATGAAATTGCCCCAAGGAACTGACTGTAAGTACAAGAGAGAAGCAACTAAAGGAGAGAGAAGACAGCCAGGCATGGTGGCACACTCTTCTAATCCCAGAATTTGAGAGGCAGAGACAGGAGGATCGTGGTTTGTGAACAGCCTCAGCTAACAGTGAGGCCCTTAGCATCTCAGTGAGACCCTGTTTCAAAATAAAGAATAAAAAGTAGGGCTGGAGGTGTAGCTCAGAGGTAGAATGCAAAAGAGAGAAGAACCATTAATAAAATTAGAGATGAGAAAAGGAATGTTATAACAGACAGCACTGAAATCCAGAGAATCACTAAGGACAATTTTGAAGCCATACTCCAATAAACTGGAAAATCTAGAATAAATGGATAAATGTCTAGATACATATAATCTATCAATATTGAACCAAAAGATATAGAAATCTTTTTTTTGGTGTGTGTGTGTGTGTGTGTGTGTGTGTGTGTGTGTGTGTGTGTTGTACTGGGGATGGAACCCAGGGCCATTGTACCTCCGAGCTACACCCCTGGTCCTATTTTTAGTCTTTAAAAAAAATTTTTTTTTTGCAACAGAGACTCACTAAGTTGCGAGGGCCTAGCTAAGTAGCTGAGGCTGTCTGTGAACCACCATCCTCCAGTCTCCATCTCCTGAATGCCGAAGAAATCTTAAAGAGATCAATAATAATAATAAATAGATAAAAATAAGTTAGATTAAAGAAGTAATAAAAAAACTCACACCAAACAGCTCAATTAATAAAAGAGCAAATGAACTCATCAAACATTTCTCAAAGAAGTACAAATCGCTAAAAAATATACTTAAAAATGTTCAATATCTTTCACCATCAGGGAAATGCAAATGAAAGCTACATTGAAACTTCATCTCACTCCAGTCAGAATGGCAATAATCATAAGTACAAATGACAATAAATGCTGGCAAGAATGTGGGGAGTGTGGGCATAGTGGCGCATGCTTGTAATCCCAGTACTTGGAAGGCTGAGACAGGAGAACCATAGGTTCACGGCCAGCCTCAGCTACTTAGTGAGGCCCTCTGCAACTTAGTGAGACCCTTTTTCAAAATAAAGAATAAAAATAATAGGGGTTGGGGCTGTAGCCTGGAGGTAGAATGCACCTAGGTTCACTTTTTAGTACTGCAAAAAAAATTTAAAAAAAAAGAATGTGTGTGGGGACTCACACACTCTCACACTCTAAGTGGGAATGTAAATTATCACAGCCACTGAGGAAATCAGTATGGAGTTTATTCAAAACGCTAAAGATTGAACTACATTATGATCCAGGTATGCCATTCCTCAGTATTTATCCAAAAGAATTAAAATCAGTATAGTATCTAGATACATACACATCTATGTTTACTACAGCACAATTCATCATAACCAAGTTATGAAATTAGCCTAGGTGTCTATCTACAGATGAGTGGGTAAAGAAAAGGTGGCTTATGCACAAAATGAAATTTTCCTCAGATCTAAGAAAAAACGAAATTGTGCTATTTGCAGAAAAATAGGATGGAACCATGAAAACCATCATGTTAAGTGAAATAAGCCAGACTTCAAAAGACAAGTGTCATTTATTTTCTTTCATATGTGGAACCTGGGGAGGGGAGAACAAAAGAAAAAGAGAATGAATTTAGAAAGGAGATGATTGGGGGAGAGGAAGAGGATAAGTGGGAGGAGGGAGGAAAGGGTAAAGGAGGAGGAAGGGAGTGAAACTGCTCAGATTATATTATACACGGATGAATATGCCACAGTGAAAATAAATACTATATAATTAATATGCACCAATATAAAAGGCTATTTTCAAAAACAAAATCAGTCTTTACTGACATCAAGTTTATCCAAAAGCTTAACTCTTTTTTTATTGATCCATCTAAAATAATTATAAACACTAATTAAATCCTAGAACAAAATCTAAAACTTTGATGTTAATTACTTTGCTATAGATATATAAAGTTAAAAACTTTAGCTGGGCGTGGTGGTGCACACTTGTAACCCCCACACTTGGGAGGCAGATGCAGGAGAATCACGCAGGTTTGAAGCCAGCCTTGTTGGCTTTAGAGACCCTGTTTCCAAATAAAAATATAAAATAGGTCTGGGAGTGTAGCCTGGAGTTAGAAGGGTTCCATCCCCAGTACCATAAAAAAAAAGAAAAAGAACTTTAAAACTTGAAAATTATCATTATAGACCATTTTGTAGTAAACTCATTGAAAATGCAAAAAATATGATGATTGAAAATAGAATGTGACTTCGGCTTATGACAAATACTGGAAAAATTTCAATATAACCATGGTCAGAACTCTTCACTTTTTAGATTTCTTGTCACATGTCTCAACTAATCAACACTTTTCTCTCAGTCATTTTGGTATTTTCTTTTGACTTCTGTCCATTCATTTTTTTTCTGCCATTCTTCCCTTCTATCATCCATTATCCCCATGCTATTTCTTTCGAATTGCATTGTAAACCTGACTTAAACAGAATTAACAGACTTTATTTCTGATGGCTATCACTCTGAAAATGAAAAGAGAATAATACGATGCGAATATATTGGTCAAATAATGAGAGAGAGGGAGAAAAATGAAACAGGGAATGATATAACCAAAACAAACGAAATAGAAAAGAGGCAAGACCGAAAGAAAGGATGGTGAAAGGAAAGCCTACCATTAAGACTGGACAGTGATTTCCATATAGCTCTTTGCTTCTTTGAAGTATAGACTGAGTTACACCAGAACTGAAATTTGCCTCTGCCTAGGAGAAAGCAGAGGAGAAATTTTACTCTGAGGATCAGCCACTGGCAAGTGTTTGGACACTTGCAGGTATTACCGATAAATCAGCAACTTTGAAATAATACAGTCAAAAGCAAAGACAATTCAAATGGAGTTGATTGTGTGTCTGAGAATTCAGAGGTCTCATTAAGCTAAATCCCATGAAGCTTCCTAGTTATAAACAGTTTTATCCCTTAAGGGAAAATTTCTTCTTTGATGACTTCATTATCAGTTATCTTTTTTATGACTTCATTATCAATTCATTTACTTATTTATTTAGTAGTACTGAGTATTGGACCCAGGGGTGTTCTACCTCTGAGCTATGCCTCCAGCACTGTTTTATTTTACATTTTTTATTTTGAAACAGTCTTGTTATCATGTGCTGGCCTTGAACCTGCAATCTTCTTGTCTCAGCCTCCTAAGTACTTGGATTACAGGTGTTCACCATCACACCCAGCTAGCAAGTATTTATTAAGCAATTTTTATAGACCCATGGAGGAAGCACTGACATGCTTGGAAGAATCAAAGTAGTATAAAATCCCTGACTATGGCAGTTTTTATGTATTTAGGAGAAAAGGCACATGTCTAACAATATATAATATGCCATAAACTTAACCAGGAAAGAAGATTTTGTTTTTGTTTTTGTTTTGTTTTGTGGTGCTAGGGTTTGAATCCAGGGCTTTATACATGCTAGGCAAGTGTTCTACCACTGAGCTATATCTCTAGCCCAGAAAAGAAGTTTTTATGGTGCTCTAGACAGTTGAGAAAAATTATAAGAGAAGATGGTATCAAAGGCGATAGAGTCTTCCATAAGCACTGCAGCTGGTTCGGAAGCAGGATACTGCATCATCAGGTAAATTAAGCAGCATGAACGAAGATCCTGGAGATTCTGGCAATTGGTGCCAAAGTGTAATGATATCTTCTTAATATTAAAATGCAGTCTCTCAGACCTTGGGGACAATCTCAGAGGATAATCTAAGGGGAAACTAATTTTATTAAAAATAACCACAGTCAGCAGGGTGTAGTGGTCTACACTTGTAATCCCAGTACTCGGGAGACTGAGACAGGAGGATCTCGGTTCACAGCCAGCCTCAGCTACTTAGTGAGGCCCTACCTACTTAGTGAGACACTGTTCAAAATAAAAAATAGGGCTGGGGATGTAGCTCAGAGGTAGAATGCCCCTGGGTTCCATCCCCAGTCCCCTGAAAAAAATATAACGATAGTCACTTGTGTTGTAGAGAGATTCCTGTCATTCTGACAAGTCATAATTCTGTTAAATCAGGTCTAAGACCCTCCTCTTCCCTACTCCCCACTCTGTGACAGGGCATTGAAATGTGTATAGCAGGATTATAATGTTTATTTGTATGCATATTAAGAACTTACATAAATGCTTTCCTTCTTTCAAAATCATGAACAAACTTTTATTCAATAATGGTGATATTTAACAAATCAATAAAATCCAACATCAGGGTTTAGTCATCAACAGTCAGAAAAGAGAGTTAAATGAATATAGGAAAAACTGCAAATACAGATGCCTAAAGTATCCACTGAAACTAGTTGTATGATATTTGGCATGATAATTATTACTTCATTTGGCAAAATTGTGAATATTCTTTTTTCACAGAAAATTGTGAGGATAATAATATTTTCCTCTACCCAGTTTCTCAGATCCAACGACCTGAGGCTACATAAAAGAATTTTTCTATCTTAAAAATCCCATATTCAGCCACATTCTCATATTATTTATTTTTAATATAATCCTATTATTTCAGAACTAGTTTAAGAAATAAACACAACATGTAATCCAGGTGGGGATTAAATATTTTGCTGCAAAACCACATCAAAGGGCTATAGCTAAAGGGAGGTATGTTGGTTAGCTTTCCACCTCTGTGACAAAGTATTTGAGAAAATCAACTTAGAATAAGGAAAGGTTTATCTGAATCAGTTTCAGAAGTTTCAGCCCATGGCTGCTTTGGCCCAGGGTTCTGATCCTATAGCAAGGCACAATGTGGTGGCGAGGAGGACGTCACGGAGCAAAGCTATTCACCTATGGTGGCTGGAAGGCAAAGACGGAAAGAGGAAAGGGCCTGATCCAATATATACTTCAAGGGCATGCTTCTCATGGTCTACTTCCTCCAACAAAGCCCATCTTTTAAATGTCCATCACCTCCCATAAGTTAGTGATCAAGCCGTGTGTGTGTGTGTGTGTGTGTGTGTGTGTGTGTGTGTGTGTATTGAACTCAGAGACATTCTACCTCTGAGCTGCACCTCAGAACTGTTTTATTAGAAGTGAGAGGTACTATGTGAAGTTTTCAGTTGAACATAGAAATTGTGAAAGAGGTCGAGAGCAGCTCTAATACAATAGCTTTGAAACTTACCTCTCTGCCTCCACTTACAATTCTCTTATTCTTTCTTCACAATAGTCAGAATCAGAACCTGAAGGGTTCAACGCATCCTTATAGCTGGAAAGGACACACCTGTAGATTTTAGATTCAGGGACTAAACATCACTGAAACAAGAAACTAAACAAATATATCCATCTTCTGCGACTGAATGACTGACCTAAGCATGTGCTCTCCCCTGTTGGGAAGAAGTATTTGTAATTGTACATGGGATCATCCTGTACCCTGCAGAGGGAAAGTTCAGAATGGTGGAATGACTGAAGGCTCCATAGGCAGATCCTGTAGAGTATCCGAAGCTCACCTCCTCCAAAGCTGTCTCCTAATTATCTTTGAGACACATAATGCTTGCCTTACCTGTACACACACACACACACACACACACACACACACACACACACACCAGTCCACAGCTGCTAGTCATTATGAGGTGTCTATGTGTTGCATTGCTTTGCTTTGTTTTTTTTTTCTTACTGTTCTTCAAAAACAGAAGTTTGATGATTACCTAGTAAACAATTAAGAGACTCATGTTCGCTTCAAAATTAGTTACTGGATTTTCTTAAGCATTAATCATCTAAGATTCCAGAATGGTGTTTGGTTCCTAAGAAAAAAAATTTACCAAACTTAGATCACATTTTATTCCATTTGTTTTAAAGAATTTTTCCCTACTTAAAAGTTTAAGAAATAATTTCTACATACATCATGAAAGACACATCAATACTGGATATTGTTTTATGAAAATGTAAGGATGCCCCAAAAAGCAACTTCAAAAAGTATTCTATTGTAGCTGAATGTTGTGGTACATGCCTATAATCCAGTACTTGGAAGGCTGAAACAGAAGGATTTCAGGTTTGGAGCTAGGAAGATCCTACTGCAAATAAAAATAAATAAATAGAAAGGACTGAGGATGTAGCTTACAGGCAGAGTGCCCCTGGGTTCAATCATGTTATTACACACACACACACACACACACACACACACACACATTTGTAAAATGTATGGAAGAAAAAAATGTGTGTAGGTCTGGAATTAATTTTTGTAAATAAATTTTTATTGGTGCATTGTAGTCATATATCTCAATGAGATTAAAAAAAACTTGTGGAGCTACACAGGCACACATCACCCAATCAGCCCTACCCAATCTCTAACCCTCCTACCCATGCTTGGCTTCCTGATTGACTTTGATATGTTTAAGTACATCACGTGCTTCCTTTATCCTCCCTCTTATCCCTTCAGATATGTCACCTTAATTACTCCTCTATAGGGTCCCTTTTTATCTATAGTTCCTTCTGTTACCCATTTCTCCCTAATATTTTGCACATTAAGAAAATCATCTGCCAGGTGTGGTAGCGCACACTTGTAATCCCTGCACTTGGGAGGTTGAGACAGGAGGATCACGCAGGTTTGAAGCCAGCCTCCGCTACTTAGTGAGGCTCTCAGCAACTTAGTGAGACCCTCTTCCCAAATAAAATATAAAATAGGTCTGGGAGTGTAGCCCAGAGGTAGAAGGCCCCTGGGTTCCATCCCCAGTACCACCAAAAAAAAAAAAAAAAAAAAGCAACTGATTTCTTATTTTTTTGTGACATTTCACTGTAAATGTCATAATTTTGTTCTCCTTTATGACTGGGCAAAATCCCATTGTGTACATATCCCATAATTCTTAAATCCACTCATTTGTTGAAGGACATCTTGACCGGTTCCACAGTTTGGCAATGATGAACTGTGCAGCTATGAACATGGTTGATATTTTGGTTTTCATTCTTTTTGATAGATACCCAGAGGTGGTATTGCTGGATCATATGGTAAATTCATTTTTCTTCTTCTGAGGATCTTCTATACTGTTCTCCAAAGGGGTTGCACCAACTTTTAGTCCCACCAACAATGTATTAGAGCTTCTATTTCGCCACACTTATTCCCACTTACTGAAAACCTGAAAGCCAGAAGGTGAGTAACTTTGACAGGATGATCCACTCACAACCAAATTTTTTTTTTTTAATAGAGGTCACTTAAATAGATCTGGAAATCTGCTGAGAGATTAGGTAAGGCAGTGGCAGCTTCTATTGCTTCCTGGCCACACAGTTGAAGAAACCCACTGGCCCTTTGCTGTTGAGCAGGCCCCAGTTCCAGGCCTGCCGCACAATGGGCTCCGGGCCTGGCCTCGCTAGCTCCAGACCCAGCCTCACCTCGCAGCAGGCTCTGGGCTCTGGTTCCTGTCACTGTGGGCATGATGTTTACAGAGGTTCCCATTATATATATATATATATATATATATATATATATATATATATATATATATATATATATGTGTGTGTGTGTGTGTGTGTGTGTGTGTGTGTGTGTGTGTGTGTGTATGTATATATGTATGTATTAGGAGAAAACAGCATGTGTCATTTGCAGAAGCTGAGAACCCACTTCCCTAGCAGCAGCAATGGATTTTATCTCCCCACTGAAAGCAGAGGCTCACAACCTCACCACGGAGAGTGGGATCCACTGCCCCCAGCGCAGTGCAGAGGAGCACAGCAGCCATAAGCTGAGGTGTCCCAGGACCTCTGGCGCAGGGAATCAGCCCAGAAATATGGGTGGGGCTCCCTCTGACTTGCCCCAAACATTTTTCTTACATAGTATCCAGAATTCCTGCACATGTGTGGCAAGAGCAGTCTACTTTTGGGGAGATATTTTTAAAAGTCAAGGTGGATTGGATTGGATCTGTCTGCCTCTCCCAAATACTATCTGGTGCCGCTACTGCCATCTTGGTCCATCTCCGCAAAACTTTTCTTACATAATATGTTATTCAGAGTTCCTGAGCATGTGGGGCAGGAACAGTCTACTTTTGGAGAGATTTCTTCAAAAATTCCAGGTGGATTTGGTTGGACCTGTCTGCCTCTCCTGAATACTGGCCACCATTGTCGCCTCCTTCTTGGTCTCTCCTAGAGTATGGTGTTGTTAAGTATTCCTGTGTGGCAGGAGCAGTCTGTTTTCTGCTCTTCTGGGATATCCCTCCAAAAATCACTTTTCTTGCAGTGGCAGGCTCCACACTGCCATCTTGCCTCTAGTCCCACCATTTTTCACTCTCTCCTATATTTCAGATAGGAAGTCATGACTGGAAATATTTCTGTGTGTTTTCCCATTCAGCTATTAAATCAAAATCTGTTGTCCTGGGTCGCCACCTGTGACCACAGCCACCGTCATCTTGGCCCCTCATAGGTCTGTAATTTAAATACCGAAAAGGTACATATATCAATTACATGTTTTCCTAATGCATGCCTACTTCTTTGAGAATTGCCCAGCACTTGCCTCCCACATGTTAAAACTAATTGATGTACCCATTTCCACAAACAAACTAATTTTAAGTATCAGAAATCTCCAGTAGTCAGTAGTTCCATAAACCCTCAAAATGATACAAGTATATTATAATTTTTATTCTTCTTGTGTGTGGGGCTACTGGGACTTGAACCCAGGGGTGTTCTACATCTGAGCTTCACTGTGCCCTATTTTATTTTGTTTTTAATTTTGAAACAAGGTCTCACTAAGTTGCAGAGAGCTCTGCTAAGCTGCTAAGACTGGTGGTGAACCTTTGATCCTTCTGTCTTAGCCTCTTAAGTACTGGTATTATAGGCATGATGACTACATTCAGCTCCATGTTTTCTTAAGATGTGAAAAAATATACAATGAAATTCATGTTTTCTTTGATAAAACACTTATTTAAAACATGTGACAAGTGTGGTGTGGAACTTTTTCAGTGTCTAGCAAATTCACTTGGGGATAAAGCAGAGAGAAAGAAGCATTTTAATGGTGATTACCAGAGGCTAGGGAGAGAAGGAGAGTCAGAAAGGTTGATCAATGGGTACTGAGTTACAGTAAAATAGTAGTAAGAGGTTCTGGTGTGCTAATTATTAGTATTATCTACAGTAGGGTGAATATAGATAATAATAATTCACTATATGTTTCAGAAAGTTTTAAGAAAAGATTTTGAATATTTTCACCACAAAATATTAAATATTTAGGACATAGATATGTTTAATCTTATTGAAATATTATACAATATATTCATGTATTAAAATATCATATAGTTGATGGAGACCTAGGTTGGTTTCATATTTTGGCTATTACGAATTATGCTGCTATGAACATGGGTATGCATGTATTAATATAGTTCTCTAATTGCAACCCCTTTGGAAAGATACCCAGGAATTCTATAACCTGATAATATGGTGGATCCATTCCCAGTTCTCTAAGGAATCTCCATACTGATCTCCATAGCAGCTGAACTAATTTGCACTCCCACCAACAGTGTAAGAGTTCCTTTTTCCCCACATCTTTACCAGTACTTCTTGTTATTTGACTTCTTTATGCTTGGGATTAGATGGAATCTCAGTGTAGTTTAGATTTGCATCTCCCTGATGGCTAATGATGTTGAACATTTTTCATGTATCTATTGGCCATTTGAATGTGTGTGTGTGTGTGTGTGTGTGTGTGTGTGTGTGTGTGTGTAGTGTCTAGTCAATTCAGTTGCCCATTTCTTGATTGGGTTATTTGTTTTGCTAGTGTAGAGCCTTTTGAGCTTTTTGCATATTCTATATATTATCCCTCTATCAGAGTGGTGGATGGTAAAGATCTTCTCCCATTCTGTGGGCTTTCTCTTTAGATTCTTGATGGTTTCCTTTAATAAGCAGAAACTTTTTAGTTGATGCCATCCCACTTGTTAATTCTCATTTTAATTTCCTGTGCTTTGGAGATCTTGTTGAAAAAGTTACTACTTGTGCCTATATGTTAGAATTGTTGAGCTTATGCCCTCCTCTACTAGGCTTCACAGTCTCTGGGCTAATTTCCAAGTCTTTGATTCACCTTGAGTTGATTCCTGTGCCTGGTAAGAGGTAATGATTTAGTTCCATCTTTCTATAAATGGAAAGCCATTTCTCTCAGCCCCGTTTGTTGAAAAGGCTGTCTTTTTCTTCAGTGTGTGAGTTTGGCCACTTTGTCAAAGATCAATTGACTATAAGTATGTGGGTTTGTTTCTGTATCTTCAGTTCTGTTCTGTTGGTCCGTATGCCTGTTGTTGTGCCAATATCATGCAGTTTTAACTACTTTTACTCAGGTAGTATAATTTGAAGCCAGGAATTGTGATGCCTCCTGCATGGTTCTTATTGCTGAGAATTGCTTTGGCTATTCTGGGTCTTTTCTTTCTCCATATAAAATTCATGACTGATTTTTCTAGGTCTATGAAAAATGTCATTGGCATTTTGATAGGAATTGCAATTAATCTGTAGATCACTTCTAGCAGAATGACCATTTTGATATTTATTCTGCCTATCCATGAGCAAGGGAGATCTTTCCATCTTCCAAGGTCTTTTTCAATTTCTTTCTTTAATGTTTTATAGTTTTCATTGTAGAGATCTTTTACATCTTTGGTTAGGTTTATTCCTAGGTATTCTATTAGTTTTGAGGTTATTATGAATGGAATTGTTTTATTTCTTTCATTGTGCATTCATTGTTGGTATATAGAAAAGCAACTGATTTATTTAAGTTGATTTTGTATCCTGCAACTTTGCTGAATTGGTTGATCAGCTCCAGTAGTCTTTTGCATGAGTTCTCTGAGTCTTTTAGATAAAGGATCATGCCATCTGCAAATACGGATAATTTAAATTCCTCTTTTACTATTTGAATTGTTCCTGATTTTAGAGAAAATTTTTGCTGTTTTCCCCATTCAGTATGATGTTGTCTTTGGATTTATTGTATATTGCCTTAATAATGTTGAGATACACTCCTTTTATTCCAATTTTCTGCCATAGGTCTCTGTCATAGGTCTGCCATAGGTTTCAACAGGTGAATGAATTGCAAAATTATTAGAAATACACACAATGGAATTCTACTCAGCAATAAAGAAGAACAAAATCATGTCATTTGCAATAAGATGGAAAGACCTGAAGAACACTATGTTAAATGAGATCAGCCAAGCACAGAAATAGATGGGACATATATTTTCTCTAATATGCCCAAACTAGTATTAGGGATACCAGAGGGACTCCAGATAATGGAGGGGAAACCTCAGCAAAGCTAGAAAGGAAGGGTAGGAGAGGAAGAAGACTGAGCTTGATTAATGGAGGAGCTACATTCAAATATGCAGTAAGTGTGAATGCAGTATGGTCAACCTGGACACTCATTGTTGGGAGGGGGCAAGGGGAAGCGGGGAGGGGGGAGGACACCAAGTACTGTGTGCATGCATGCCATTGTCAATATGATCCACATTATAATATGAAACTATAGTGTACCAATAAAAAATAAAATATATCATATAGTATCCCCCCAAATAGGTACAATTTTTATGTTTTATGTGTTGGTTCAAAAATGTAGTAAAAGGAAAATAAACAAACAAAAAAGACTGCAGTTGAACCACTAATATTTGAACTTACTAAAATGGTGGAAAATCACCCCAGCCACCTACATATGACCAATTCTATATGAGGGATGGTAAGAAGCAGTTAGAACCATTGTACTTGAAGAATTGCATTTCTATAAGGAGACAAGAAGGGTGATCTGCAAATACACCAAATTATATTGAGCAGAAACAAAAAAGAATCATTTTTCAAAGCTTTTCACCTGTAAACAGGTGAAACTGGATTATAGTTCTCCAGTTGGATGTTTTCTGCTATGTAGACCTGTGATCACCCAAGGTGATTCCACCTGAGCAAAACTTTGAATGATTTAATGAGAGAAAGAGAAACATAAAAACTAGGACCCTTTCGCATCCAATTAGTACCATAAGTTTGAGGTTTGCCAGAGGATTCTTTAAAGCAGGATTGGAAAGGAATGTAGACGGTATTTTAAAAATGATCAGCTTAGGCATAAATATAATAAAACATCAAGATCTATCTGATTAAAACTATGAAACTCCACTGTACAACATCAAAGAACTAAGTAAATGGAGGGGTATTCCATGTTCACATATAGCAGATTTAATATTTTCAAGATGTCGGTTCTTCCCAAACTGATTTAAAAATGCAATACGATCTCAAACAAATCACTTCAAGTTATTGTCAGCATATGGACAAACTGATCCTAATATTTCTATGGAGAGGCGAAGGACTCAGAACAGCCAGCTAAATCTTGAAGGAGAAAAATAAAGTGGAATTGTCACAGTGTTCTGCTTCAGGACATACTATAAAGGTATAGTAACCAAGACAGTGAGGTATTAGAGAAAGAATAAAGATATTGGTCAACGGAACACAGTAGAGGGAGCCAGGAGTAGACTCAAATACATATTATCAACTGATCTTCTTTCAGAGACAAAGACAAATTTATTTAGGAAAGCGGGGGGATAAATTCAAGGGAGAATACAGGCTACCTCAAGGGTGAGTGGCCCTTAGGGAGTGCAGGACTCAGCCTTTATAAGAGACTTTCATGAGGGGTGGGCAGGAGGGATGTGAGGATGACCTCAGTTCCATGATCACCAGGTGGTTTAAGGGTGTTTGGGGTCTTAACCAATACTGACTTATCATCAGGAATCCTTCTACACTACTCAAGGGCAACCAACAAGGTTGAGAAGATTGCTTTCTTCAGTAGTGACCAAGGATTCCTCTTTGATGTTATCTTTTGTTTGATAAACAGATTCCACCATAAGGATGGTCCATAGTGCTCAGGGTCTCTTGTAAATTCCCAAGGACTTTGGGTCTAGCAGGCCTTGTCACAGGTTGCCATATTAAAGTTACATTTTCCTTGTTCTCCCTTTGTGTGTGTGTGTGTGTGGGGGGTGTTTTACTGGGGATCCAGGGACATTCTACCTCTGAGCTACACTCCCTGCTCTGTCTTATTTATTTTTTTAATTTTGAAACAGGATCTCACTAGATTGCTGAGGCTGACTACAAACCTGCAATCCTCCTGTCTCTGCCTCCCATGTACTTCTTTATTTTATTGATGCATTGTAAGTACATGTCACAGTGAGGTTCAAAGTGATATAAATGTACATTCGCATGCCACTTGGTTTGTTTCCCTTTGGATCTTTGGCAAGGGAGCAAGGGCACTACAGTGAAGTAATGACTGTCTCTTCAAAAACTGGTGTTGGAACAACTGGGGTTTACCAGGGACTGAGAAAAGAGGATGATATGATAAAAGTGAAAAGCTAGGTGTGGTGGCACACACCTGTAATCCAAGTTCTTGGGAGGCTGAAACATAAGAATTGCAAATTTGAGGTCAGCCTCAAAAATTAGCAAGGTTCTCAGCCACTTAGTGAGACCTTGTTTGTTGTTGTTGTTGGTGGTGGTGGTTTTCTGTTTGTTTGTTTGTTTTACGACACTGGGGATGAAACCCAGGAGCATTCTACCTTAGAGCTATACCCCCAAGTCTATATTTTTTTCTTTGCTTTGAAACAAGGTGTCATTAGGTTGGAGAGGCCCTAAGTATCTGAGGCTGTCTGTGAACCTGTGATCTTCCAATCTCAGCCTCCCAGGTACTGGGATTATAAGCATATGCCACCACACCCAACACAAGACCCTGTTTCAGAATAAAGAAGTAGGGTTCCCATGTTCTCTATTTCCCTCTTTGAAGCACTTACCATTTTTCATTTCACTTTTATTCCGGCCCCCTCCCATGTTAGTCCCCACCCCTCTCATATTGGGGACTGCTCAGAGACACCTTGATGGCTCAGCAATTTGCCAACTATGGCTGTGTCTCTATGGTGGGGTCAGGCAGCAGAAGTTAGTGTTCCTTTTTTCAGGAATGGGAGATCTTTCTCCCTTATCTCTTGCCTCTCTTACTCCCAACCCCCAGGAAAGCACCAGAAGATGTCAGGGACGTGGCAGTAAAGGTCATTGACAAACTGCGCTTCCCCACCAAGCAGCAGAGAAGTGGCCATTCTCCAGGTGACCATCAGGATCCATGGACCAGGTTATGCCTGACCAAGAAGGGCCGCCCCCTCCTGCTTCCTCCTTTCAAGGGGCAACTGACTTAGTCTAGAGGTGGTCAGAGAGGGTTTCCTGGAGGAGGAATATGCGTGAGACCCAGGGGGAGAAAGTATTCTGAGCAAAAGGAGCAGCAAGAGCCAAGGCTTGCATGAGAAGGAAGTATCAAGAGGTCTTCAGCACGGAGGTGGTAGGAGGTGAGGCCAGAGAGGAGGTGGGCTAGACCCTGTGGGCTGTTTCTTCAAGGTACTAGGGAGTTTAGCTATAGAAAGATTGTGAGGGCTAGGTATGTAGCCCTGTGGTAGAGTACTTACCTAGCATGTGGGAGACCCTAGACTTCATCCCCAACACAACACACACACACACACACACACACACACACACACACGCCAAGTATGGTGGCACACCCTTGTAATCCCAGCACTTGGAAAGCTAAGACAGGAGATCACAGCCTCAGCAAGTATCAAGACTCTCATCAAAGTAGCGAGACCCCATTCCAAGATAAAAAATAAAATAGTGCTGGGGGGGTGTGGATTGGAATTAGTACTAAAAACTTAAAAGTTAAAAAAAAAGATTTTGAGCAAGGGAAAGACAGGATAGATGGTAGACTTGAGAAAAATCTCTGTATTTGCATCTGCACACAGTGGGTGGGAAGGACTGTGACTGGAGTTTAGGGTGTAGGGAAAAAGGAACCTGGGCAGGAGAATTGGGGTTAGGCAAGATTAGGCCTGGGGAGGGCATAGTTGTTTTGTTTGGTTTTTGTGTAGGGGATTGAATCCTCCAAACTACATCCGTAGTCCATCTCCCCCTTTTTTGCAGTATTGAGGATTGAACCCAGAGGCATTCTACCCCTGAGCTCCACCCTCAGCCCTACTTTTTATTCTTTATTTTGAGACAGGATCTCACCAGGTTGCAGAGGGCCTCTGCAAGTTGCTGAGGCTTTCTGCAAACCGCAATCCTCCTGTCTCTGCCTTCCCAGTGTTGGGATTCTAAGTGTGTGCCATCACCCCAGGCTATCACAGCCCTTTTTATTTTTGTATGTGAACAGGGTCTCACTAAGTTGCTAAGAGTCTCGCTGAGTTTTTGAGGATGATTTCGAATCTGCCATCCTCCCATCTCAGCCTTCCAAGTACTGAGATTACAGGTATGCAACAACATGCCTGGCTGGGCATAGATTTTAAAAATACATAGCTGAGGGTAGTGGTGCACATTTGTAATTCTAGTACTTAGGAGGCTGAGACAGGAGGATTGCAGGTTTGAGGCCAACCTCAGCAACCTCATGGGGCCCTCTGACATTTAGTGAGATCCTGTTTCTAAATAAAAAATAAAATTGGGCTGGGGTATAGCTCAGAGGTAGTACACCTCTGAATTCATTCCTCAGTACCACCAGAAAGAAGAAAGAAAGAAGGAAAGGAGGAAAGAAAGAAAGAAAGAAAGAAAGAAAGAAAGAAAGAAAGAAAGAAAAAAAGAGTTGGAGGGTAGCTTAGAGGTAGAATTCCACTGAGTCTAATCCCCAATACCACAAAATAATTTATCAATAAAAACATGATGATTGCAAAGCATTAAATTCCACTTACATGTACAATTTAAAATGGTCAGTTATAAAACTATGGGGACATTATTAAGCAATATAGTAAAACAAATTTAGACAAAACTGTATTAGCAAATATTTAATAAGCAATTAATAAAATTCTGTTATTTTATGTATTTTAGCACTTTAATTATTTAGTTTGCAATTTGCTGTTATTCTCATTCTAAATAAAATGCATTATTTGCTCAAAATTTAATATTTAAATTTTTTTCATCGCATTTTCTTGGTTACTAATGCTGTTGAAAATGTTTTTCATGTATTGTTGGCCATTTGTTTTTCTTCTTTTGAGAAGTATCTATTGCTAAATTGCCCATTTTTTATTAGATTACAGAGAAAGATAAAAGCCATGTTTTCTTTCATATGTGGAAGTGTTATACTCAAAGTCCGGGACCTCAGGGGGAGAGAGACCACCACCACACACAATAATGCAAAAAAACAGAAAGGGTTTTACTGAGGAATTAGCTTGAGCTAGGGTCCAAGTCCCTCCAATGCAATGAAGTCTAGACAAGGACCCTGAGTCTTTGTTTCAAGGCAGTTTTGTACATTTCAGTCACTCGGGTGGGCTGTGATTTACATTTCAGTCACTCGGGCTGTGATTTACACTTCAGTCACTCGGGCTGTGGTTTACAAAGGAGTTATCTTTAAACCCAAAGGAATCTTTGATGCTGTTATCACAAGCAACTGGACAGGATACTTGGTGCCTCCCATTTGGTTCGTGCCTCCTGAGCTTGGTTGGGAGTTTTTCATCCTGACCCAGGTGCCAAAACTGGCACTTAACTGTTAATTGTATTCCTGGGAAACTGAAACTCAGGCCTAGCGTGTTAGCTGTATGGATGACACCATGTATGGATGAAGCCTGTCATGGCTCCACTTTGGTCCTACAAAAGCTAGAAAGAAAATAGGAAACAAAAGGTACTTCAGATAAATGAGGATAGACCAGTAGAACAGTGGAAGGGGACAGGGAGAGGGAGTTGGGAAGTATTGAGAAAGGAAATGGTTTAAATATGGCTATGTCCACGTATGAAGGTATCACTACCAATCTCACTGACAGGATCAGGGAAGTAGAAGCGGGTGCAGGATGGGACGCAGATGGAGATACACCAAGTGACGTCTGCGTGTATATTTGCTTCACTTTGAAACTCGGTATGATATATAATCACAATGCACTAATAAAAGTGTAGAGTTACAATGCACTATAGAAAATTTTGCAGTGGTAACTGAAAAGTTTGTTTGTTTGTTTGTTTGTTTGTTTGTTTGTTTGTTTTGTGCTACTGTGGATTTAACCCAGGGTCATTCTACCTCTGAACTATACTTCCAGACTTATTTTTTATTTGGAAACAGGGTCTCACTAATTTGCTGAGGCTGTCCTTAAACCTGTGCTGCTATGCCTTAAAAATAAAGTAATTTAATAAAAGGAAGTTTAAGTGCCCCCAATACTTAAATCAACACTTTAAATGAGGAAAAAGTACATTTAATCTCCATGATTATATAAAACAAATTTCTTTCATTGGGCCTAGAAATCAATTAATTCTGATGGTTGAGAAAAAAAGTGTTCCAGTTGTGATGGTGCTGAGAAAAAGAAATGAGAATAAGAATTTCCCTAATGCATTTGAGTCTAATGAGAGCTTGTTTGCCCTTCTGGGGACCAGCCTGGGGAGGGAATGTCAGAGCACATAAATAACTATGCAATTATTTTAATGAGAAAATTAGGCCCAGTGATAACAATGCATTGTAACATAAAGGAACAAAATGTTACCAAGATGGGATTCAGCTGGAATATTTGTTTTGTCAAAATCAGATGGCATATGAATTTTAATTATAGTTATAATAAAAATTATGAAAAACAATGAAAAGACAGGGGAAATACATAAAGGAAGTTGAGGAGATATAATGAAATCAAATATTCATATTCCATACTTAAAGCTAATAACTAATAACCAACTGGAAAATATCATGTGGGAAGTGTAATATTTATAAAAATGGGAAGACACACTAACAATCTCTGGGTAAAATTTACGATGGGCGAGGGCTGGAACAAGAACTTACGTGTTACTAACCATTCAGGATTTTTGGCTTTTTGAACTTGAAATACATGTATCTTTAATAATAGCAATAAACTTACTGAAATGATAGTTGGGGAAGAAATAAATAAGAAATTTGCTCACACCCAGTCACAGCTCTAATGAGTTGTGTGCTAGATAATACACATTCAGTTTCTTTAAAAAAGGGAAAGGAACCGAAGAGGAATTGAAGATCATTTTATTTAACAGTGAGGCAATTACTGCATTTCTGACATAAAATCTGGTGCATTGTTCTTATTTTAAAGCACTGTACACTAATGTTACTATCAAATGCTTCCAGAGTTTCAGAAGTTTGACTTATTCATGTTCAGTGTTTGTGTGTTTGGTTTTTTGTTCCTTGCTGCTGGGGGGTGAACTCAAGACTGGACATGTGAGACAAGCACTCTACCATGTAGCTGCCTCTACCCTCTTGGTGTCGGTTATTTTATTTGACATTTAGGAAGAACTATCTATATTGGAAGATGTTTTAATATAGATGACACCCTGGATTAGTTGCTTAAAAATTAGCTCTCTGTTATTTTCTGTGTCCTCCAATCTTGCCCCAGGATCACTGCCCAGGCTTCCTCTCGCCAGGGACTCAGGCAGTTGTTTTATTTTGTATTTCCTCTTGTTTAGAACTTCTGAGTAGCATTCCACTACTCTCATTGCCAACTTGTTCTACTCGGTGTCCGGGATATTCCGGATCTTAAGTATCTAAGAAAGAATAACACCGGGGTGCAGCCTTTGCTCTGAAGAAATATAGACTTCTGTAGAAGATCTTTTTTTTAAGTGAAGAAAAGGCATGCAAAAATAAATATTGATAGTGTTGGGAAGAACAAAAGTCTGAAATAAAGATTATAAGGGAGAGCCAGGCACAGTGGAGCACGCTTGTAATTGTAATCCCTGTGCTTGGGAGGCTGAGACAGGAGGAGGCTGAGACAGGAGGGGTGCACAGCTTCAAAGCCAGCCTCAGCTACTTAGTGAGGCTCTCAGCAACTTAGTGAGACCCTGTTTCCAAATAAAACATAAAAGGTTTGGGAGTATAGCCGGGAGTTAGAAAGCCCCTGGGTTCCACTCCTTGTACCACCAAAAAAAAAAAAAAAAAAAAAAAAAAGTCTCCTTCTCAAAATGACATCTTTGTGGAGACAATGTTGAATCTGAGATCTGAAATTTGAAGGTGGAATGAGGGTGGGGCTAGGGAGAGGATTAAGAAAAGCTAGAGAAATTGAAAGAAAGTCGGTGTTACAATGGATAATATAGTACGTAAAGAAGGAGTTGAAATACACGAGGTTAGGATAGCTGGAGCTACAGCAGGAGGTTTTGCTGACCAATCATAACCTGCATTTCAAATGGGTTTTATGGCCTAAAGCTAGCAAAGAAGTAGCATGATATGAATTGAATTTTAGATAACAAAATTTTTATTCTCTATAAACAATGAATGAGATGAGATTAATTAAAAATTATAAGACTACAACAGACTATTAAGTTGAGGTTGAAGGTGAAGGGAGTAGTAAACTGATGGGGCAGCTCAGCAGACACTGGTTGTTTATCCCAGAACCTCTCCTGCTGCACCCATCTGGACTCTATACCCAACTGCCTTGCACTAGGTGTGCCTATATATCTCAATTCTTGTCAAGTCAGGTATGAAAATCACCTCCAGGCCTAGCAATAAAAATCTCCCAGGTGATTCTCGCTCTGTCTCTTCTTCATCTTCATGGATCTATATTCCAGATGGAAGATCATTAATTAGATGAAATCTCCATGTGACTGCAGAGAGTAAAGATCCCCTTCCTCACCATCCAAACAAGCAGAGGAAATCCCTGCTAGCCAGGCTGCATACTTGACTTTAAAGTATATGGAAATAACCTTCTCCTCTGTTAAAGTTGATGAATCTAAAGTTTGTTCTATTGAAATTCAGAGTAGTGGTTAGCCTTGAAGAAATAATGACCAGAGGGAGCAGGAGCAAGGGTTCTGGATTGCTGGTAAGTTTCTGTTTCTTTATCTGAGTGCTGCTCATTTGGGTATGATCAGTTCATGAAAAGTGACCAACCTGTCTAATTAGAAGAGTTCCATTTTTCTGTTGTATGCTATTTCATTAAGCAGTTTATTAACTATCTTATATGTATTACCACTATGATTTTAAATTTTATCTGTTATAAATCAGGCATGTGGTACACACCCATAATCCCAGTACTTGGGAGATTGAGACTGAAGGGTTGCAGGTTCAAGGACAGCATCAACAACATAGCAAGGCTCTAGGCAACCTAGTGAGATCCTACTTCAAAACATAAACTTAAAAGGGCTGGGGATGTAGCTTGGAGGTAGAATGCTCCTGAGTTCAATCTCCAGCAATACACACACACACACACACACACACACACACACACACACACACACTTTACCTGTTACAGCACCTAATGTTTGTTAAGTAACTTAGCAGTGGAAATGCAGAAAAGCAGATGTATTTGAAATATAGTTTGTATATACAATCAACATCTTCCTGCTGGACATAGAGACAAATCCAAGCACATCTGACTCATGTGCCTGCCCTGTCCTGAGAAACTCAATATTGGCCCAATTTTCTTTCAGTCCAGAGCTTTGTGATTCTGATGCTTAAATTTGGATGCTATCCCACTTGGTATTTTCTTTCAAGATTTCAAATCTGATTAAATCTCTTAAATCACCCACTCGAGAGGATGGCCTTAACTAGGGGAGTATAATGCAAGCCCTTTTTGGAATAAATCTGAATTCAAATTTTTGGTAAAATCCCTAGTTATTTCCACAGTAGAAGATTGGTGACTTCTATTTTTCTTGTTTAAAATGTACATGCATAGCCAGGTGTGGTGGTGCCCATTTGTAATCCCAGTACTTGGGAGACTGAGATAGGAGGATCATAGGTTTGCAGCCAGTCTCAGGAACTTAGTGAGGCCCTCTGCAACTTAGTGAGGCCTTGTTCAAAATAAAACAATAAAACAGGGCTGGGAATATAGTTTAGAAGTAGAATGCCCTTGAGTTCGATCCCCAGTACTGGAAAAGAGATGGAAGGAAGGAGGAAAGGAAGGAAGGGAGGAAGGAAGGGAGGAAGGGAGGGAGGGAGGGAGGGAGGAAGGAAGGAAGGAAGGAAGGAAGGAAGGAAGGAAGGAAGGATGGATAAAGAAAGGGAAAAAGGAAAAGGAAAGAAGGAAAAGAGGAGGAAAGGAAAGGAAAATGCACATGCATTATGTTCATGTAAGCTGAATTAGATTTTGCTAAAATTCTCATTGGATTTACAACATATAGCCACTTAAAATTATTTTTGTCTTGTTTTTAAACTTGAGCTCATGGATTATAGAGTTTTCTCCATTCCAATTAGTACTTTTAATATATTTTTAACATGCCAGGTCTCCAGGTAATTGTTTTCTTCTTTTATTAAAAAAATTAAAATTTGCGCATGGTGGCGTACATTTGTAATCCCAGTATTTGGGAGGCTGAGACAGGAGGATCTCAAGTTCATGGAGAGCTATTTATTGAGGCTCTCTGCAAATTAGTGAGACCTTGTTTCAAAAATAAAGAATAAAAAAATAGGGCTGGGAGTGTAGCTTGAAAGTAGAATGCCCCTGGGTTCAATCCCCAGTACCACATACACACACACAAAAAAGCCCATGAATCCTCCTGAGACAACTGTCACCGTATACAAAAGGATTATAGTTCTTAGAATTCTAAAATCCACACTACAAACAACTGTGCCATCCAGGTAGGCTAGAAACATCTCAAAGTAAACACGAAGCCTGGAATTTTTTCCCCCTCCTTTCCAGACTTAAAAATAACATATATCTTATGTGTAACCAATCAAAGTGTGCTCCAAATTTAATATAACAAATTGGAGAACATTGCTTCTTTCTAATATAAAAATCACGAGAAATGAAAATACTTAAGGTTCTTGTCATGATAAAATCTTTGAGCTTACACAGTCTAAGTGTATGTTGCTGGTACTAGTGAGTTTTGGATGAGAAATAAAAAATAGAAATATGGGTTAGAGCACCATATAAATATATTGACTATGAAACAATCAGAAATTGCCTCTATTCTGAGATATGTCAAAAGAAAATCATTGATAATGAAGTTACTAAAGATATTAAGGTTTAAAAAATTATGTCTTTAATCTTATTAGCTTTGTTACATGAAGCTAGAGGAATGATTTCTTATGTGAAATGATTTAACTGAGATGGCATGAAGTTAAAACTAATTTATTTTTTACAGTGCATGCAGTAAGCTGCAATGTTGGAAGTTATAACTGAGGAAGTCAATGGTGCTATAAAAAACTTGCAACTTTTTATTTAGCAGGAATCAAGTTTTGAGCAGATGATCTTCACAGTATTTAATAGAACCTTTATTAGAACCTTTATTTAATAGAACCTTTATTTAATAGCAACTCTTCTAATATACATAGTAGTCATGAATATTGTGAAATACAACAATAAACAGATTTGTGCTGAATTTGAGAGACTTTGTCTCGTATTTGTCATGCAGTTATATTTAATTCAATGTAATTTTAAGGTTTCATATTAAAATCTTGCTTCACATTCTAAAGGAAGCTCTTATCTCACTCATAAATTACCTAATCAGCCTTACAAATGCCCCTGGAACTATAATGATGGTTAGAAAGACATGATTATTTTACTGTCATCTAGTAAGCATTTTATTATGGAACTAAGAAGCAAAATAATGCTGTAAAGTAGTTTATAATAATTTTTATTTTTTCAGTAATTTAAATTTAGGCAAAATGTATCTATACATAAATCTACTTCTTATAGTTTGGCACCTATATATAAATCATCTTTTGTTGTTTGAGTTTTTCCTAAGCCTTTTTACCTTTAATTATATATTATAACCTTGAATTTAAAAAAATCATTTATTATGAGTTATATTGATGATGATGATGATGGTGGTGGTGGTGGTACTGGGGTTCCTGGAAGCCCTTCTACCTCCGGGCTACACTCCCAGACCTATTTTTACATTTTTATTTGGAAACAGGGTCTCCTAAGCTAGCGCGCGGCTGACTTTGAACCTGCGTGATCCTCCTATCTCTGCCTCCCAAGCACGGGGATTACAAGTGTGCGCCACCATGCCCGGCCTATGAGTTATAGTTAAATGACCAGAATATAGACATATATTATACATCCTACATATAATATACACACATACATATTATCAAGTAACAAACATGAGGACCTAAGCATAATCTGGAAAGAAAAAAAAATTTAAGTCAATGTAATTTTTCATTGTTATATGCTGAACCAGAAAGAAAATGAAGGGGAAGTGACTAAATCACAGAATAAAAGAGGCCATAATGACAACAGGGAGAAGCATGCTGAGCAGGACTCTAATGAGGACTGTCATGGATGCCCAGCTGGCATTTTACGTTGAACAATTCATTTCTGTACAATCCTCCCCTGTCACTTCAAATATTCTGTAAGACATATTATGTAATTAACACAAGCATCATGAAAGAAGTTATGCTTTGCATCTGCTTGAGTGTACATCAGAGAAAAGAGAACAACCAGGGTAAGTTAGATGTAAACAGTTTTTGTTAATCAAAAACTATATTAATAATAAGCTTTAAAAGATAATATTGATAAGGTTAAAATAAAAAGTGACATACAAGAAAGTCTTAGAACAAAAAGAAAGTAAATTCAAGTCTTCAGGAAAGCAGAATTAAAAGAAGTCATGAGGATGGAAATGCGTCTTCAAAAGGTTGATGAGGATATTAAATTCCCACTGTGTTTCAGCTGGAGACGTTTAAGTTAATTGCAAGTTGCTTTTAAGATAGAATCAGCTGAAATATGACATGAAGAATAGCAAAGTCTATGAGAAAAAGTTCTGAACAGAGAAAAGAAGATTCATGTAGCAAAGAAGAGTCACCAGTGATGTAAAATAATTTAATATAAATATATTTTACAATTTTAAATATAAAAGATAAAAGATAAAATAATATTATAATTTTGGTTTTTATACTTTATAGCTTTGTCAATATAATATATTATCCCTTTGGAATGCTTAGATTTATTGACTTTGAGAAAAATAAAATAACCTCAAAAATTTGCATTTAGCAAGTAAATTTTTTTTTTTTTGTGGTACTGGAGTTCCTGGAAGCCCTTCTACCTCCGGGCTACACTCCCAGACCTATTTTAACATTTTTATTTGGAAACAGGGTCTCCTAAGCCAGCCGCTGCACGAGCCTCCTGTCTCTGCCTCCCAAGCACGGGGATTACAAGCGTGTGCCACCACGCCCGGCGCAAGTAAAATTTTGAACAAAGATTATATGAGCCAATTGTTACAGTCTACTGCTGAGCAGTATATTGATGGAGGTTGAGTTTGGGCAGCAAGAAAGTGATATATGTGCGTATCATTCTGAATCCCACTCTAATATGTAATTCTAATGTAGTAATATAAGTATTTTAAAATATTGAAAGAGGCTGGATATGGGCAGCAATATGTTTATGGAGGATCTGAGAAAAAATATTTCTCTGACAGACCTCTTTCCTTCATTACTAATTTTTCCATTTCTTTTTAACACTAAAAATCAGCTATGAGAAACCACACAATGGTAACAGCCTTTATTCTTCTTGGACTAACAGAGGACCCACAGTTACAGGTGGTCATTTTTCTTCTCCTTTTTTTCACCTACATGTTGAGTGTTACTGGGAATCTAACCATCATTGCCCTCACCCTACTGGATTCTCATCTTAAGACACCCATGTATTTCTTTCTCCGCAATTTCTCCTTTTTAGAAATTTCTTTCACAACTGTCTGTATCCCCAAATTTCTCGTTAGCATCGCAACAGGTGATAAGATCATTTCTTATAATGATTGTGCTGCCCAGCTGTTCTTCACCATTCTCTTGGGGGCGACTGAATTTTTTCTTCTGGCTGCCATGTCCTATGACCGCTATGTGGCCATCTGCAAACCTCTGCACTACACGACCATCATGAGCAGCAGGGTCTGCAACTTATTGGTCTTTGCTTCGTGGTTGGCTGGCTTCCTCATCATTTTCCCACCCCTCCTGCTGGGTCTCCAGCTGGATTTCTGTGCAGCCAACACTGTAGACCATTTCTTCTGTGATGTTTCTCCTATACTTCAGCTCTCTTGCACAGACACAGATGTAATAGAATTAATGATGCTTTTCTCGGCCATTTTGACACTCCTGGTGACTCTGATGTTGGTGCTTGTCTCCTATACAAACATCATCAGGACGATTCTGAAAATACCTTCTTCACAACAGAGGAAGAAAGCCTTTTCTACCTGCTCCTCTCACATGGTGGTCGTGTCCATTTCCTATGGCAGCTGCATCTTCATGTATGTGAAACCCTCTGCAAAGGAAAGAGTGTCTTTAAATAAAGGGATAGCTCTGCTCAGTACCTCTGTTGCCCCCATGTTGAATCCCTTTATTTACACGCTGAGAAACAAGCAAGTGAAAGATGCCTTGAGGCACGTGACCAGGAATACCAAAGTTTTCTCAGTGAAGTAAGTAATTTTAATGAGATTTCTAGAGTTATGAGTGAAATGAAGAGTCAGATATGTCACAGAGCTCTTTTGCATCCATGTTCGCAACAGTGTGACTTTTTTCTTGACTTGTAATTGTCACTGTGACCTGCCTAATTGCCAATGCATGACCTTTATGCTGCTTTTTTCCTGAGAACATATAAAATATATTTCTTTTGTTTGGGGTTAAAATCATTTGCCTTTATTTTGTGCCTCTGGTGACTTCCTCTAGAAATTCTTTCAGAGGGAGACAAAGTAGAGCTTCAGTTTTCTCTGTCCCTTTCCACTGTTTTGTAACTCTGGAATTCAATTTGTTATACAGTCTATTATATTTCCTAGATTTGATCAGCCAATGAGCTTCTAACTGCTGGATGCAGAATGTGAAATTTAATATTTTAGCCAGGCATAATGACACATGCTTCTAATCCCAGTAGTTGGGAGGCTGAGACAAGAGGATCACAAGTTCAAAGCCAGCCTCAGCAACTTAGCAAGAACCTCCCCAACTTAGTGAGACCCTGTTTTCAAATAAGAAATAAAATCGGGTTGAGAGTATAATTTGGAAGTAGATCCATTTCCAGTACCAAAAAAATTGAAGAAAAATGATATATTTTACTCGGTGTTTAGTAAAAACTTGGAGCTAATAGACTTAATTATACCACTTCTTTAATTACACAATTTGATAGTTCAAAATTTTAACAAGAGTTAGAGACATAGTGTATTTTCAGAAACAAAGAAATTTCAGAGAGAGTAAAGCATTACTGCCACGATTATTTATCCAATAGAAGTTATAGCTAACTCTTACTGATTATTGATAATCTGCCCGATTTTATGAAATGCAGTTTCATCTTCAAAACTCTATAGGACCATTATAGCTGTTCACTAATGTCTATGAACCTCTTATGCACTGTTAGCAAAATTAAGCAGAAATCCTCTCTGACTCTCCCTCACTCAGGGTGCAAAATAACATTAATATTCTTTTAGAGCATTCCATAGATTTGAAGAATGACATACATAAAATTAAGGCCCTATGAGATCTCATGGTGTGTGTTATTTTTTCAAAATAAGTCATTTTAACATTAACATTAGATATGATTATATGTCTAGAAATAGATTATATGTCTAACATTAGATATGATTATATGTCTAAAGCAGAATCTCCTCTCTTTGAATGACATATTTCAATATGACAAAAAGGAAAAAAAAAACTTTCCCTGAAAGACTAGTGTAAATTTGCTCTATGAATATTTGTCAGCGAGATAGTTTCCACACAAGGCAACTGATGATGTTATGGAAGATGTCTCACTATTAGTTTTTTTTTTACCTTATCAAAATATTACATAAATTTTGTCCCAAAGTATTTCAAAGAAAATATAACTTATTAAACCTCCAACCAAGCAACTAAATCTTAATACCGATAGTGACAAGGTTTACATTTGTATATCTAGATAAATTTTAATGGCAGCATTGAGACTATTCAAATGCATTCTTCAAAGGGAGCCACTTATAGGTAAGTAGTGTACATGAAACTGCAGGGCCTCAAAAATAACTTATTTGATATTAGAAGATAACTTATCAAAGAAGTCCTCTTCAATTGTCATTATTTGTCTGTCTTTGCATCAGAAACTGAATTATGCATGCACAAATTTTCTGCCTTGCAGAAATAACTCTACCCTAAAGAAAGTCATTTCAAAATGTCTGACATCTGACAAAATTTCTAATGCCTTATCTCTCAGCTTTTCTCGTGAACACTATATCCTGTTATTGCCAAATGCGACCATGTCAAATATTTATAATGTATTTCTAAATATTATATTGTTTACTTATTAAACCTGATTTTATTTTTGAACTCTAAGTCTGTTTGTCTTATTTATTTATTTATTTATTTATTTATTTATTTATTTATTTATTTATTTATTGGTACTGGGGTTCCTGGAAGCCCTTCTATCTCTGGGCTACACTCCCAGACCTATTTTTTTATATTTTTATTTGGAAACAGGGTCTCTTAAGCCAGTGCGGCTGGCTTCAAACCTGCGCGATCCTCTTGTCTCTGCCTCCTAAGTGCGGGGATTACAAGAGTGCGCCACCACGCCTGGGTTTGGCTTTTTAAAAAGTCTGGTATGTATATCCAGAAATAATTTAATACAGATTAATGACAGTTCTTTCCCCTTTTCATTTATATCTAAAATGAATTAACAACCTATTTATGAATTACTAACAAATTCATAAATATATTTACTAAATCGAACTACTTAGAATGCATGAGGTGTTTTTTTTCCTTAAATTTCTATACTAAGTAGATAATGGAAAATAAAAAAAAGAAAGAAAAACCTAGTCTTACACTATGATGGAAATGATTAGTGGACATAATTATTCGATTAATTTTAAGTAAATTATGAGTTTGATGGTAAATGTTTACTTGTATAAACACTTGGATGAAATTCTATATTTGAATCTATGATACATAATTTGTGTTGGATGTTAGAAATATTAAAATCTTGATTATGCACCAGTGTCTGCCATTTCTGGTATTTCTTCCTCTCTGGAAATAAAATGAAAAAGCAAGAGCAGTTTTTGTTTTTTGTTAAATATACTGAATGAGTGTTAAGACAAGCAATATATTCAAGGTATATCAATTGTGTCGTTTTTTATTGGTGCATTCTATTCAAATACCATATTGGGGTAAAAAACTTGTGTGTACAAACATGTACACATCACTGATTTAACCCCTACCCAATTCCCACCCCATTCCCTCCCCGTCCCTCCTTCCCTTGCTTGGCTTAGTGATAGACTTCGATATGTTTAAGTACATTGTGTGTTTTAGAGATTTTCCTCTTCCCCCCTCCTTTCTCCTCCTTTAGGTTGTCTTGTTTGCTCCTCTATAGGATTTCCTTTTTCAAGAGTTCCTCCTATGACCCATTTCTCCCTAACTCTCACATATTAGGGAAAGCATCTGATTTCTTATTTTTTGTGACTGACTAATCTCACTTAGCATAATGTCCTCCAGTTCCATCCATTTCCCTGAAAATAATGTAATTGAGTTTTTTTGATGGCTGGGTATAATTCCATTGTGTACATATCCCACAGTTTTGTAATCCATTCATCTGTTGATGGACATCTTGGCTGGTTCCATAGTTTGGCTATGGTGAATTGTGCAGCTATGAACATAGATACACATGCATTAGTTTGGTAGTTTGGCTTCCTATCTTTTGGGTAGATACCCAAAAGTGGTATTGCTGGATCAAATGGTAGATTTGTTCCCATTCTTCTGAGGATTCTCCATACTGTTTTCCAAAGTGGTTGCACTAATTTGCAATCCCACCCACAATGTCTTAGAGTTCCCACTTCTCCACAACCTCGCCAGCATCTGTTGTTGTTTGTGTTTTGAATGATTGCCATTCTAGTTGGAGTTAGGTGAAATCTCAGGGTAGTTTTGATTTGCATCTCTCTGATTGCCAGTGATGTTGAGCATTTTTTCATGCATTTATTGGCCATTTGAATTTCTTCTTTTGTGAAGTGTCTATTTAGTTCATTTGCCCATTCTGTTATTGGATGCTTTGTTTTCTTAGTGTTGAATTTCTTGAGTTCTCTGTATATTCTAGATATTAGTCCTCTATCTGTGGAATAGGTAGCAAAAATCTTCTCCCATTCTGTTGGCTCTCGATTGAGGTTCTTGATAGTTTCCTTTGCTGAACAGAAGCTCTTCAGTTTCATGCAATCCCATGTATTGATTCTCCTTTTCATTTGTTGTGCCTTTGGGGTCTTGTTGAGAAAGTATTTATCTGTGCCTATGTGTTGCAGTGTTGGACCTATGCCCTCTTCAAGGAGCTTCAAGGTCTCTGGTTTGATTTCCAAGTCTTTGATCCATCTCGAGTTGACTTTTGTACAGGGTGAAAAAGTGGGATTAATTTCCTGTTTTCTGCATATGGTTAACCAGTTTTGCCAACACCATTTGTTGAAGAGGCTATCTTTTTTCCAGTGTAAGTTTTTGGCCCCTTTGTCAAAAATCAGTTGGCTGAAAGTGTGTGGACTTGTTTCTGGGTCTTCTATTCTGCTCCATTGGTCTATATATCTGTTCTTTTGCCAGTACCATGCTGTTTTTATTACAATGGCCTTGTAGTATAGTTTAAAGTCAGGTATTGTGATTCCTCCTGCATGGTTTTTGTTGCTGAGAACTACCTTGGCGATTCTGGGCGTTTTTTTTATTCCAGATAAATTTAAGGACTGATTTTTCTATGTCTGTGAGGAATGGTCTTGGTAGTTTAATGGGCATTGCGTTAAATCTGTAGATTACTTTTGGAAGGATGGCCATTTTAATGATATTTATTCTGCCGATCCATGAACATGGACGATTCATCCATTTTCTAAGATCTTCTTCAATTTCTTTTTTCAGTGTTTTATAATTTTCTTTGTAGAGATCTTTTACCTCCTTAGTCAAGTTTATTCCTAGGTATTTTATTTTTTTGTGGGAGATCCTGAGTAGAAGTGTTTTCTGAATTTCTTTTTCAGTGGATTTATGGTTGGTGTACAGGAAAGCTTCTGATTTTTTAAGATTGATTTTGTATCCAGAAACTTTGCTGAATTTGTTGATCAGCCTTTTGGTTGAGTTTGTTGGGTATCATGTCATCTGCAAATAGTGAAAGCTTGACTTCTTCTTTTCCTATTTGTACTCCTTTGATTTCCTTTTCTTGCCTTATTGCTCTGGCTAGAGTCTCTAGTACTATATTGTAGAGAAGTGGTGATAGTGGACATCCTTGTCTCATTCCAGTTTTTAGGGGGAATTCTTGAAGTTTTTCCCCATTTAATATGATGTTGGCAGTGGGCTTATTGTAGATTGCCTTAATAATGTTGAGATATGTTCCTTCTATTCCAATTCTCTGCAGTATTTTTTATCATAAATGGATATTGAATTTTATCGAATGCTTTTTCAGCGTCTATTGAAATAATCATGTGATTTTTGTCTTTGATTCTGTTTATATGATGAATTACATGGATTGATTTTGGTATATTGAGCCAGCCTTGCATCCCTGGGATGAACCCTAACTGATCATGGTGTATGATTTTCTTGATGTGGTTTTGAATGCGTGTTGCTAGTATTTTGTTGAATAGATTTGCATCCAAGTTCATCAGAGATATAGGCCTGTAGTTTTCCTTCCTTGAACTGTCTTTATTTGGTTTGGGTTTTAGTGTGATATTGGCTTCACAGAATGTATTTGGGAGAGTCCCAGTTATTTTCTATTTCGTGGAATAGTTTGAGTAGTATTGGGGTTAGCTCTTCTATAAAGGTTTTATAGAATTCACTTGGGAAACCATCTGGTCCTGGACTTTTCTTTGATGGTAAGCTCTTTATTGCTGTTTCAATCTCTTTGATTGTTATTGGTTGGTTTAAGTTTTCTATATCTTCTTGATTCAGTTTAGAAAAGTTGTATTTATCTAGGAAGTTGTCAATTTCCTCCATTTTGTTGGAGATTTTCCATTTTGTTGGAGTATAGTTTTTCAAAGTAGTTTCTGATAATCCTCTCCTTTTTAATCTATCTTCATAATTTGGGTTGATTCTCTCTTTTTTTTTTTAGTTAGGTTGGCTAGTGGTTTATCAATCTTGTTAATTTTTTCAAGAAATCAGCTTTTGGTTTTGTTGATTTTCTGTATTGTTTTTTATTCTCTATTTCATTAATTTCTGCTCTAATTTTAATAATTTCCCATCTTCTGCTGGCTTTGGGGTTCAATTGTTCCTGCTTTTCAAGGGCTTTGAGGTGTGTCATTAGGTTATTTATTTGAATATTTTCTGTTTTTCTTACGTGAGCACTCAGTGCTATAAATTTTCCTCTTAATACTGCCTTCAAAGTGTCCCTGAGGTTTTGATACATTGTATCTTTATTTTCATTTGTTTCTAGAAATTTCTTGATTTCACCTTTTATGTCTTCTATGACCCATTCTTCATTCAGAAGTGTGGTGTTCAGTCTCCACATGTTTATGTTGTTTCTCTGGGTCTTCTTATAGTTGATTTCTAGTTTCATTACATTATGGTCTGAAATGACACAGGAAAGTATGTAACTTTTTTTATATTTGCTAGTGCTCATTTTGTGTCCCAGGATGTGATCTATTTTGGAGAAGGTTCTATGAGCAGCTGAGAAAAATGTAAACTCCACTGTAGTTGGGTGAAATATTCTATATGTGTCTAACAGGTCCATTTGGTTAATGGTGTTCTTTAGTTCTGAGGCATCTTTACTGGCCCTTTGTCTGGAAGATCAGTCTAGTATTGTGAGAGGTGTGTTGAAGTCTCCCAGTATTATTGTGTTGGGATTTATGTGTGACTTCATGTCACAAAGAGTTTGATTTATGAAAGTAGCTGCCCCTATGTTGGGGGCATAGATGTTGATTATTGTTATTTCCTCTTGTTGGATTATTCCTTTTACCAGTAAAATATGACCTTCTTTGTCTCTTCTAATAAGTTTGGGTTTGAAGTCTAACTTATCTGATATCATAGTTGCTACTCCTGCTTGTCTTTGAGTACCATTAGCATGGATTACCTTGCTCCAGCCCTTTACCTTGAGTTTGTTCCTATCTTTACTTGTAAGGTGTGTTTCTTGTAAGCAGTAAATGGATGGATTCTGGTTTTTAATCCATTTTGCCACTTTATGTCTTTTTATTGGGGAGTTGAGGCCGTTTACATTCAGTGTGATTATAGAGAGATAATTTTTAATTCCTAACATGTTAAGATCTTATTTCTGTTTGAGATACTGTTTATTCTTCTTTGCTTAGTTGTCTGCTGGATGGGAATTCTTGTTTCTTTGGTTCTGGCGTGTATTACCTATTTCTTCTTTGCAGTTAATCCCCTTGAGTATTTTCTCTAGCGCTGGTTTTGAAGACATAAATTCCTTCAGTTGCTGTTTGTCATGGAAGCTTCTTATTTCCCCATCTAATTTGATAGATAGGAAATTTTTGGCTGGAAGTTGTTTTCTTTCAGAGTTTGGAATATGTTACTCCATGTCCTTCTGGCTTTCATGACTTGATTTGGAAAATCTGGAGTGATTCTAATTGGTTTGCCTCTGAATGTCACATGGCCTTTTGTTTTTGTTGCCTTTAAGATTCTCTGCTTGGCTTCCACATTGGTCATTTTGACAAATATGTGGCATGGGGATCCTCTCCTCTGATCCTGTCAAAAGGGAGTTCTATAAGTTTCCTGGACCTGTGTATCGACCTCTTGCTCTATGTTTGGAAAATTTTCTGCTATTACTTTCTTGAAGAGATTATTGATCCCTTTGGTTTCATCTTCTTTTCCCTACTTTATTCCAATTATTCTTAGGTTAGCTCTCTTAAAATGGGCCCATATTTCTTCAATGTCAGATTCCTGCTGTCAGATTTTTTTTTCCTAAATTAGAAACTATGCATTCATTTTTGGAGTGATCATCTTCTAGAAGTGAGATTCTATTCTCCATGTGGTATAATCTATTGTTTATACTTTGAATTGAGGCCTTTATTTCAATGATTGCATCCTTTATCTCTTTTTGACTCTCTCTGAATTCTTTTCAAAAGTCCTCTATTATTTCTAAATTTATTTTTCTGATTTGATCTTCTAGAGATTTCTGGATTTCTGTGTTATCAGGTTCTGATGTTGTGGGGTTGTGGGCATTCATTGATCCATTGTTATTTCTCTTTCCCATGATTTCGGAAGTTTGTGCCTTCTCTGGGTTCTTCCCTGGGTCACTATGACTTCACTTAAAGTACTCTGGATCTCGAGTTTGTGGTATCTCAGTCACCACTACTCCTTTACTGGGTTGTATTGCAAAGTCTCAGACCCAGGGAATCAATCGAGGCTGCTTTAGACCATGGGGGGTGCCAGGTTGGGCTTTCTCCTGCAGGGAGTTGTGACTATGATGTGATATCTCTGCCACTGCCACTCCCCCACTGGGTTGGACTGCAAAAATTTCCAACCCAGGAGACTATCTGCGCAAGTCCCTGGGAGTGCAGTACTGGGATTTCTCCTCTAGGGGGCCACAATTTGACTCATGGTTGTTGAGTGAGCTTATGGAGTTGTAGTGGACTTGGTGAATTCACTGCTACTGCTGCTGCTGCTGCAGGCAATATGGCACTGCTGCTACACCTTCGGCCGTGAGGCTGGCATATTTCTTCTCTGGTTTTGAGCTCCACTCTGAGTCCCTTCAGGGTGTGCTGAACCCGGCCCTTGGGAGCTTTAGACGTTCCTTGCCCTGAAAAAACTGCTGACTGCCACCCAGCTGTTCAGCAACTGCTCACCTCAGCTCGCTGTCCACCCCTCCTCTCTGGAGCCTGGTGGCTGGTTGAGTGCGTTGGTCTGGAGCCGTCCAGTGAACTCGCCGCTGCCGCTGGCAGTAAAGTGCTGCTGCCGTGTCCTCGGCCATGAGGGTGGCGTATTTCTTCTCTGGTTTTTAGCTCTGCTCTGAGTCCCTGAAGGGTGTGCTAAGCCCGGCCCTTGGGAGCTTTAGATGCTCCTTGCACCAAAAACACTGCTGACTGCCACCCGGCTGTTCAGCAGCTGCTCACCTCAGCTCGCTGTCTACCTTCCTTGTCTGGAGCCTGGTGGCTGGCTGATTGCATTGGTCTGGAGCCATCTGGTGAACTCACTGCTGCCACCGGCAGTAAGGCACTGCAGCTGCATCCTTGGCCATGAGGCCAGCGTACCTCCTCTCTGGATTTGAGCTCTGTTCTGAGTTTCCCTCCTCTCTGGAGCCTAGTGCCGCAAGGGAAGATGGAGCCCACGCTGCTCCGCACCACGGCTCCGGCTGCAGCACTGCGGGCTTGTTTCTTTCTGGTGTCTCATTTTTCCAGCCCACTTTTTCTCTGTCTCTTGTATTTACAGTTTTTATTTCTTTGCTGATGGTGTTTACTGGCTATGAAAGGCACTGGTTTTGTGGTAATAGAGAATGATTGTTAGTGGGACCCGTAAGCGCCGCTTTTCTCCATCACCATATTCCCAGAAGTCTCTCAATTGTGTCTTAACTAGCCTCTCAGCCTATGATCTAAAACTCATCCAACATTGCAGCTAGAAAACTTTTTTTAAATTTTATTGGTGCACTGTATTCATACATCATAATGGGTTAAAAATAATACTTTTGTAGACATACATGCACAAATCGCCCAGTTAGCCCCCACCCGATCCCCACCCCATTCCCACCTTATCCCTCCTTCCCATGATTGGCTTAGTGGTTGACATCTAGTATTATAGCAATTTATCCAATATTAACGTTGATAATCTCACATAACAGTTTCATTTGTCTGATACCAAACTTTTGATGACTTAAAGATAACATTTCAATATTTCTTTTTACTTTCTTTCTACCAGAGAATATTTCTTTCTTTTTCTTTTTTAAGGTGAAACTATCATATATTTATTTATTTATTTTTCACAAAAAATCTATCCTAATATGGAATATGGACTCTAGATACCCAAAATGATCTTGAAAAAGAACAAAGCTAGAAGATATATATTTTCTGATTTCAAACCATATAAAGCTACAATAATTGAAACAGTGTAGTACTATTCCAGAGGCAGATATATAAACCATTGGAGTTAAATAAAAGCCTAGAGATAAATTCTTCCATATATTGTCAAGTTATTTTTGACAAGGTTTCCACGAACATTTGGTGGAGGAAATACTAATCTTTTAACTAAATATTGTTGAAAAATAATAATTATATGAAAAAGAATAAAATCAGACCCTTACCTAACACCATATACAAATATTAACTCAAAATAGATAAAAGACCTAAATATAAATCTTAAGACTATAAAATTTTAGAAGAAAATCTGGGTCATAAAACCTCACAACATTGAAATTGGCAGTGATTTCTTGGATATGATTTCAATGGCACAGGCAACAAAAGGCTAAACAAACTCCCTAAAAAATAAAAGCATATTGTATATCCAAAGACAATGTAAACAGAGTTAAAAGTTACTGATAGAATGGGATAAAATATTTCCAAATGCTATATCTGAAGGTATATTAATATTCCAACTAGAAATCCTAAAAATTAACAACAATAAAGGCAAACAATACCCTTTAGAGATAGGTAAAAGACTAACATAAATAATGAATCTCCACAGATAACCAATCTTAGTTGTCTGTTGGATAGAAAATCTTGTTTCTCTGGTTCTGGTGTGTGTTACCTATTTCTTCTTTGTAGTTAATCTCTTTGAGTATTTCCTCTAGTGCTGGTTTTGAAGACATAAATTCCTTCAGTTTCTGTTTGTCATGGAAGCTTCTTATTTCTCCATCTAATTTGATAGAAAGTTTTCCTGGGTAGGAAATTTTTGGTTGGAAGTTGTTTTCTTTCAGAGTTTGGAATATGTTACTCCAAGCCCTTCTGGCTCTCATGACTTGGTTTGGGAAGTCTGGAGCGATTCTAATTGGTTTGCCTCTGAATGTCACTTGGCCCTTTGTTTTTGTTGCCTTTAAGATTCTCTGCTTGGCTTCCACATTGGTCATTTTGACAAATATGTGGCGTGGGGATCCTCTTCTCCGATCCTGTCTAAAGGGAGTTCTATAAGTTTCCTGGACCTGTGTATTGACCTCTTGCTCTATGTTTGGAAAATTTTCTGCTATTATTTCTTTGAAGATATTACTTATCCCTTTGGTTTCACCTTCTTTTCCCTCTTCTATTCCAATTATTCTTAGGTTAGCTCTCTTAAAATGGGCCCATATTTCTTCAATGTCAGATTCCTACTGTCGGATTTTCTTTTCTAAATTAGAAACTATGCGTTCATTTTTTGAATGATCATCTTCTAGGAGTGAGATTCTATTCTCCATGTGTTCTAATCGGTTGTTTGTACTTTGAATTGAGGCCTTTACTTCATTAATTGCATCCTTTATCTCTTTTTGACTCTCTCTGAATTCTTTTCGAAACACCTCTATTATTTCTACAGTTATTTTCCTGATTTTATTTTCTAGAAATCTCTGAATTTCTGTTTTATCAGGTTCTGATGTTGTGGGGTTGTGGGCATTCATTGCTCCATTGTTATTCCTCTTTCCCATGATTTCGGAAGTTTGTGCCTTCTCTGGGTTCTTCTCTGGGTCACTACGACTTCACTTAAGGTGCTCTGGATATCGAGTCTGTGGTATCTCAGTCACCACTACTCCTTTACTGGGTTGTATCATAGAGTCTCAGACCCTGGGAGTCAATAGAGGCTGCTTTTGACCATGAGGAGTGCCAGTTTGGGCGTTCTCCTATGGTGTGATATCTCTGCCACCGCCACTCCCCCACTGGGTCAAGTCCCAGGGAGTACAGTACTGGGATTTCTCCTCTGTGGCCCGCAATTTAACTCACTGTTGTTGAGTGCGCAGATGGAGCTGTCGTGGACTTGGTGAATTCGCTGCTGCTGCCGCCAGTGGCAATATGGCGCCGCTGCCACACCCTCGGCCGTGAGGCTGGAGTATTTCTTTTCTTTTTTTGAGCTCCGCTCTGATTCCCTGCAGGGTGTGCTGAGCCCAGCCTCTGGGAGCTTTAGATGCTCCCTGTGCCGAAAATCTGCCAAATTCCTCCCGGCTGATCCACAGCGGCTCACCTCGGCTCACTGTCTGCTGCTCCTCTCTGGAGCCTGCTGGGCTGTTGAGTGCATTGGTCTGGTGCCATCCGGTGAACTCACCGCTGCCGCCAGCAGTAAGGCGCTGCTGCCGCATCCTCGGGAGTGAGGCCAGCATATGTCCTCTCTGGTTCTGAGCTCTGTTATGAGTTCCCCTCCTCTCTGGAGCCTGGTGCTGCAAGGGAAAATGGTGCCCACCACTTCTTGCCGCGGCTCCTGCTGCAGCACTGCGGTCTGGTTTCTGGTGTCTCGTTTTTCCAGTTCTCTTTTTCTCTATCCCTTGAAATTACATTTTTTTTTCTCTGCTGATGGTGTTTTCTGGCTATGAAAGGCGCTGATTTTGTGGTAATAGAGATTGGTTGTTAGTGGGGCTCGTAAGCCCCGCTTTTCTCTGTCACCATCTTCCCGGAAGTCTCTGATAGTAAGTTTTTTAATTGCTATTTCAATCCCTTTTATTGCTCTTGGTTGGTTTAAATTTTCTGTATCTTCTTGACTCAGTTTAGGAAGGTTGTATTTATCTAAAAAGTTGTCAATTTTCTCCAAATTTTCCATTTTGTTGGAGTATAGTTTTTCAAAGTAGTTTCTGATAATCCTCTGGATTCTACACTGTCAGTAGTAATGTCTCCTTTTTCATCTCTTATCTTCATAATTTGTGTTGATTCTCTCTTTTTTTAGTTATGTGGTTTATCTATCTTGCTATTCTTTTTGAGAAACCAGCTTTTGGTCTTACTGATTTTCTGTATTTTTTTTTTATTCTCTACTCCATTACTTTCTGCTCTAATTTTAATAATTTCCTGTCTTCTACTGGCTTTGGGATTAGATTATTCCTGACTTCAAGGGCTTTGAGGTGTGTCATTAGGTTATTTGAATATTTTCTGTTTTTCTTATGTGAGCACTCAGTGCTATAAATTTTCCTCTTAATACTGCCTTTAAAGTGTCCCGGAGGTTTTGATATGTTGTATCTTTATTTTCATTTGTTTCTAGAAATTTCTTGATTTCACCTCTTACATCTTCTATGACCCATTCTTCATTCAGAAGTGTGGTGTTCAGTCTCTACATGTTTATGTTGTATCTCTGGGTCTTCTTATAATTGATTTCTACTTTCATCCATTATGGTCTGAAATGACACAGGGAAGTATGTCACAGTTTTTGAATTTGCTAGTGCTCATTTTGTGTCCCAGGATGTGATCTATTTTTGAGAAGGTTCCATGAGCAGCTGAGAAAAATGTAAACTCTGCTGTAGTTGGGTAAAATATTCTATATGTGTCCAACAGGTCCATTTGATTAATGGAAAATTTTCTGCTATTATTTCTTTGAAGAGATTATTGATCACTTTGGTTTCACCTTCTTTTCCCTCCTCTATTCTGATTATTCTTAGGTTAGCTCTCTTAAAATGGGCCCATATTTCTTCAATGCCAAATTGCTGCTGTGATTTTTTTGTTCTAAGTTATAAATTATGCATTTGTTTTTTGAGTGATCATCTTCTAGGAGCGAGATTCTATTCTCCATGTGGTCTAATCAGTTGTTTATAGTTTGAATTGATGCCTTTAATTCAAGGATTGAATCCTTTATTTTTTTCAGACTCTAAATTCTTTCAAAGGTCCTTTATTATTTCTACAGTTATATTCCTGATTTGATCTTCTGGAAATCTCTGAATTTCTGTTATCAGGTTCTGATATTGTGGGGTTGTGATATCTCATTGCTCCATTGTTGTTCCTTTCCCATGATTTCAGAAGTTTGTGCCTTCTCTGGGTTCTTCCCCGGGTCACCACGACTTCACTTAGGATGTTCTGGATCTCATTTTTGTCATAATCTCAGCTGCCACTACTCCTTTACTGGGTTGTATCACAAAGTCTCAGACCTAGCCAGTTAATTGAGGCTGTGGGGGTGCCAGGCTGCATGTTTTCCCATGGGGAGCTGCGACTATGGTGTGGCATCTCTGCTACCACTACTCCTTTACTGGGTTGAACTGTAAAATCTCAGACCCAGGGAGATTACAAAGCTGTGCAAGTCCCTGGGGCTTCAGTGTTGGGATTTCTCCTTTAGGGGCCGCAATTTTGCTTATGGTTGTTGTGAGCACTGATCTGGAGCTCTCAGAGGCATGGTGAACTTGCTGCTGCTGCTGCTGCTGGCAACTTGGCACTACTGCCACACCCTTGGCCCTGAGGCTGGTGTATTTCTTTTCTGGTTTTGAGCTCCGTTCTGAATCCCTGGAGGGCATGATGAGCTTGGTCACTGAGAGTTTTAGATGTTCTTTGCACTGAAAGAACTGCTGAATTATACCTTAATGTTCACTTCAGCTCCTTGTTTACCTTTCCTTTCTGGAGCCTGGTGCTGTGAAACAAGCTTGGGTCAGTGCAGCCCCCACCGCCACAATGCAGGCTGGTATCTTTTCTGGTCTCTGGTTGTTCTTCTAGTCTTGTTTTTCTCTGACCCTTGTACTTACAGTTTTTATTCCTCTGCTGATAGTGTTTTCTGGCTATGAAAGGCACTGATTTTGTGGCAATAGAGATCGAGTGTTAGCAGGACTTGCAAATGCTTCTTTTCTTGGTTGCCATCTTCCCAGAAGTCTCCTAAAGACGAATTTTAAATATATATATATATATATATATATATATATATATATACACATATACATATACATATACATATACATATATATATATATCCCTGATATTCAGAAAGTTATACATACACATATATATTATATATACATATATACATATATACATATATACATATATATATTATATACATATATATAAATATATATATCCCTGATATTCAGAAAGTTTACTCTCCAAAATATATAATGTTCATTTTTCACTATTTTCTATACCATGTGTTAATCATGTTTGCATGTATATATAGGTATATTTATATGTATGTATATATTTATATATGTATATACCTATACATCTATTAAGAGATTATAGTATTTAGATATATGAAGGTTTATCTGGCACCTATACCTACAGTATATATTGTTAATAGCCTATACTTTTTTGTTGATAGGAAACTTACATGATTGTATCAAACTATAGTGATCAACAAGTAATGTTTCTTGGATTTTAACATATATATATTACAGTACTGAGGATTTAATCTATGGGCATTCTACCACAAAGCTACATCCCTATCCCTTTTTGTTTTATATTTTGAGACAAGGTCTCACTAAGTTTCTGAAGCTGGCATCCAGCCTCAGCTTCATGAGTTGCTGGGATTATAGTATGCACCAGTGTGCCCAGCTACTTTTTATTTTCAACCTTAAAATTTTTAATTTATTGCCAGGTGTGGTGGTGCATGCTTGTAATCTCAGCATTTGGGAGGCTGAAGCAGGAGGATCACAGTTCTTGGCCAGCCTCAGCTACTACTTAGTGTGGCCCTTTGCAACTCAGTGAGACCCTGTTTCAAAATAAAGAATAAAAAATAGGGCAGTGGGTGTAGTTCGGAGGTAGAATGCCATTGGGTTCCATCCTTAGTACCACAAAAATAATTTAATTTATTGACTTTTTTAATGCAGGGGATCAAAACCAGGGCCTTACACATGCTAGGCAAGTGCTCTGTCTTCAAGCTACAACTCCAGATCTATTTCTTGGTTTTTAAATTTAGTATTGCATGACTATCTATGTTTGTTAAATCACAATTTATAATTTCCAAACTATGAAGCCGGTTTAGGTCTCTATCAATAGATTAATTCATTACAAAATTATGGGCTATAATACAATGGAATTCTACTCAGTCATAAAGAACAAAATTATGTCATTTGCAGGGATATTGCTGGAAATGGAGAATATTATGCTAAGTGAGATTAATCAGTCACAAAACATGAAAGGTCAGATGTTTTTCCTTATATGTGGAAGCTAGGGAGAAATTAGGGCACTGGAGGGATTCCTGACACAGGAGGAGAAACTTTATTGGAGTGAGGGAGGGGGCCTAACTGAGTTAGGAGGGAGGGGTAAGAATACTTGAAGAGGGAAACATTTCAATAAACATGCTATACATATGCAAATCAATGCCAATCACAATATTATGCACTGGGAATTGGGGAAGGAGGAAAAAGTGGTGTGTCACAGATTTCTTCTTAGTAGCCACAAACAATTTAGCTTATGTGTGTCCTCACAAGTAGACTTAGTCTTAAATAAAGTTTAGTTTAAATATTTATTATTTATTTATGGGGAAGCTGGAGAAAAAAGTAGAGCACATTTCTCTACTACTTTTCTGCTACTCCTGCAAGTCTCTTCACAGAAGCCTCTTTTACTAGTTAAGTTTAAACAAAACATCTGTTAATGCCAACCTTGGGATATGCAGAAAGTAACTTGTAATTTGGAAAAAAAGGGCAATTCTCAGCATACATCAAGGACAAATACATTATAAAGGAACAGTGTAAAGGAATGTCCATCTGGGCTCATGTCTGATATCGGGACCTTTATACAATCATTTGTGCAGAAATTCTGCTCTCCACAGCTCATTGTGTCAGTTACTGAGACAGTCTAACTGACCTCACAAATTTAACTCTTGATGGTCTGCAGCAGGCTGGAAAATGGAGAAGGGTTTACCAAGTGTTGTGTGCATTATGCTTTTTTCTTTCAATTACAAAACATTTGAAAATATTTCCTAAATAAAACACCAGACAGCAAAGGAAATATCTCTAATACAAAATAAATAAATCACAAAAATATGTTCTCATATATATTTAGTATGATGAATTGATCAATATTTATATGATATTTATAAGGTGTTGCTCATATTTGGGGGAATAATTTTTTTCTGAACAAATTTCAAAATGCAATATTCTTTGTAAAATAAGCTGGCACGTGCCTGTAATTCCAATACTTGGAAAGCTGAGAAAGGAGAGTCACAGGTTTGAGAACAGCTTTAGAAACAGCAAGATTCTCATCAATCTATCAAGACCCTGTTTCAAAATGAAAAGAGAGGAAAGTCTAGATGTAGAATGCCCATTGATTAAATCCCCATACACACACACACACACACACACACACACACACACACACACACACTATTTTAGTCGAAGATGTGATAACCACATGCCAAAAGAATGAGGTATCAGAAAGAAATTAGAAAAGTTACTTAATGGATGAGACATATTTTTGTGTGTGTATGTGTGTGGTGCTGGGGGTTGGAACCCAGGGGATTTCTACCTCTGGGCTATATACCTCAGCCCTATTTTATAATTTATTTGGAAACAGGGTCTCACTAGTTGCCAAGATCTTCTCTAAGTAGCTGAGGCTGGCTTCAAACCTGTGTGATCCTCCTGTCTCAGCTTCCCAAGTGCTGGGATTACAAGCATGTGCCACCACGCCCGGCTTGGATGAGAAATATTTTTAACATGTTTTTTGTTAGAAAAAAAATGAAAGAACAAGGATGACAAAAAAGGACAATGATGATTTGCATGGGCTGTTGAAATTTCATTCTTATATTTCAAATTATTGTCCAATGTGCTTCTAATTCATGATACCACATGTGAAAAATACAGTCTTCCTGGCCATGTTTATGAAGGCTCTCTTGACTTGCTGATTCCTTAGGCTGTAAATAAAAGGGTTCAGCATAGGGGCTACCGAGGTGTTCAGCACAGCAACTCCTTTGCTCAGAGACACCCTCTCCCTTGCTGAGGGTTTAATGTACATAAAAATGCAGCTACCATAAGAGATGGAGATGACTATCATGTGAGAGGAACACGTGGAAAAGGCTTTTGTCCTCTGACTAATAGAAGGAATCTTCAAAATCGTTCTGATGATGTATGCATAGGACAGAAATATTAATGCCAAAGTGAACATGAGAGTAAACACAGCACAGGAAAACCCCATGAGCTCTAGGAATTTTGTGTCTGAGCAAGAAAGCTGGAGCAGGGGGAAATAATCACAAGTAAAATGGTCAATAATATTGGACCTACAGTAGTCAAGTTGCAAGAGCAACATGAGAGCAGGGAAGATGATTAAGAAGGAAGCCAGCCAGGAAGCAAAGACCAGCATGCTGCACACCTTCCGATTCATGATGGTCAGGTAGTGCAGAGGCTTGCAGATGGCAACGTAACGATCATAGGACATGGCAGCCAGAAGGTAAAACTCAGCCACCCCCAGGAGAATGAAGAAAAACAGCTGAGCTATGCAGTTGTTAAAGGAAATGGATTTATCTCCTGAAATAATGGTGCCCAGGAACTTGGGTATAGTGACCGTTGTGAAGGAAACCTCTAACAGGGAGAAATTCCTGAGAAGGAAATACATGGGGGTCTGGAGGTGCGAATCCAGCAGGGTGAGGGCGATGATGGTCAGGTTCCCAGTGATGCTGAGCATGTAGGTGAGGAAGAGGAAGACCAATAGCACAGCCTGCAGCTTGGGGTCGTCTGACAATCCCAGGAGGATAAACTCTGTTATTTTTGTGTGGTTTCTCATTCTTTGATTGCTGGTTTTCTTTTCTTCTCACCAATCCTATAAAACAAAGCACAAAGATCCAACACTGAGGATTAATCAATATCCAAGTACAGAGTTGGAATTTTGCCGAACCAGTATGCCATTTCCACCAAAGGGGAAATGTAATTTTTAAAATTTTTAGTCTTTTTTTTTTTTTTTTTGGACTGGGATCGAACCCAGGGCAGTGCACTTGCCAGGCAAGCACTTTGCCACTGAGCTACATCCCAGCCCTAAAGGGGAAATTTAAATCTACCTAACAACGTATAAACACATACACACACAGCAAATTCTGATGAGTATGTAGATAAAGAGGAACTCTGAGACACAGCCAGTAGGAATGGAAGTTATTATAGCCACTATGGAAAAGAGTCTGCTGGTTCTCAAAAATCTAAAACTAGAACCACAAAATGATTCAGCCACCCCACACCTGAGTATATATTCAATGGAAATGAGGTCAGCAAAGCAAAGAAATATCTGCATGCCCATGTTTACTGTGGCAATACTCACAGTAACTAAGATATGGAATCTGACTAGGTGCTCATCAACAGATAAATGGAAAAACAAAATATGGCATATAAACACAATGGAATTTATTCAGCCATAAAAAACAATGAAATTATTTGCCATAAAATGGATAGAATTGGAGGACACTATGTTAAGTGAAAGAATTCAGAGACAGAAACACAAGTGTCACATGTTTTTTTCTCATATGTGGAAACTAAAAAAGTCAACCTGAAAGTATAATAGTAATTACTGGGGATTGGAAAGAGTGGGGTGGGAGGGGAAGTGTTGAAGAAGAATGTTTGGATATCGATTCATGCTGTATGCATCTATGTAAACCTAACACTGAATATTATTAATAGTTACAATTAATATGTTTGAATAAAAAACAACTAGCTAACTAGCTAGGTTGGTCCCATACAACTTGAAGGAGAGCAGGAGTGTGCAACATGACTTTCTTGATGTCAAAAGCTACTTCTTGCCTTCAGAGGCTTTTTTGCGAAATTTCTTCCCAGTTAGAATCACATTTGAGTCATTGCTCCAATCTCTACACAAATTTCCCTTTAAGTAAAAGTTTAACTTTTAAACTTATAAAAATTTAGGAAAATGGTCCCAAATTGGAAAGACATTTTACTTTTTATACGACATTGTTTTGTTCTTAGCATCTAACATGGTTATTAATCTTCTTTGACTGTTTCAACTCCTCCTACTACCTCAATGGGAGTCAGAATTACTTAAACCATTGCCATGAGTAACTTCAGGGTCAGGGATAGAGGGAGAAAGACGAAAATAATGTAGAGTGGAAGGCCTAGACCTAAAGTCGATTTCACATGAATCTCTTGCAAAGTTTTACAATATGTTAGCCTAGCATAGAGATCTGACCTCTATGATCTTTATGATCTTTTTTGCTTTCTAGTGAAAATAACAAGCATCATTTTTATTATTAGTATTTGAGGATTATTCTCCATAGAAGCTTGTTTAAATAGTTTTATCAATTTATGTTTTTTTAAGTTTTAATTCTTTTATTTTAAAAAAAGGTTTAAATAATATTGCAATACTTATTTTCAAAAAAAAGTGAGGATATCTACTTTTGAATTCAATCCACTTTCTAGGTCTGAAATTCATTTAATCCTCTGTGTTACCAGTCTCCTTGTCTATATACATACAATTTCTTCTGTTTACAAGTAAAACTCATAGGATAATTGTGGGTATTTTAAATTTTTGGTCCTGGGAATTGAACCAAGGAAAGCCTACATCTGAGCTACAACCCGAGCTTCTTTTACTTTTGTTTTGATAAAGGGTCTCCCTAACTTGCTGAAGGTTGGGCTAAGTTAATGAGACTAGTCTCAAACCTGTGATCTTTCTATCTCAGCCTCTGAAGTGGTAGGATTATAGGCATGTGCCCCCATGCTGGGCTTACGTGTAACCATTACATAAGTTAACACATTTGAAATACTTAGAAAACTGCTTGACATTTAATGAAAGCTATATAAAATGTGTTCTATGGGAAAAATGTTCATTAATCACTGAGTTGAAAACTCTTTGGAATTAGGATAGTGTCTTGTGTACAAGGCCAGTGTCTTAGATAAATAGTAACAACTAATTCTTTTTTGGTCCTAGGGATTGAACCCAGAAGTATTCTACCTCTGAGCTACATTCTCAGCCCTATTTTTTTTTTTTTTTTTTTGAAACAGGGTTTCACTAAATTGCTGCGGGCCTCAGTAAATTGCTGAGGCTGGCCTCATACCTTCAATCCTCCTGTCTTGACCTCCCAAGTACTGGGTTTACAGGCATGGACAATCACATCTGGCATGATAAAAACATTTAACACCAAGAGGGTTATACAAGAATGATAACAACATCAAAAAAATTGAGAATTATCTGGTTGTGCCATAATTATCACATTTGGGCAGTGATTCTTAGTTATAACTTGTCTACATGATCCTGGTTTATCCCATTACTTTTTCTACCTCCTGCACCCTATACACACACACACACACACACACACACACACACACATGCACACTGCTCCTCCCATCGCCAGCCATGATGTGATCACTGCTTTTAGATACAGTAGATGTTCATAGCACGTCAACATTCCCACCCATCTGCCAGTTTGTTTTTCTGATCCTCACTAGTAATAACTTCTCTGAAAGTGCTTGTGAAGCTTGCTACACACACACACACACACACACACACACACACACACACACATGTACATATAATCTGGCATTGTGAGTAGCACAGTGTAATGACACCCCGATCATCTCCTTGCATGATACTAGGTATAATGCTCAGAAATACATTTCATAAGATGCTTTGACTCATTCTTCCCAATGCACCACATTTATCTGGTGAAATATGTGAATTCCTTCCTTATGCTGCATTCTCAAAAGTTAGGATGAGTTTTGTCTTCAAAGCTATGTAAAGGTATTCCAGTACCTGGTATACTTAACAGTAACATTGTCTAGTTAATTAATGTCAAGTTTGTTGTGAGATCACAGCCACCACGAGGCATAGTTTCTCCTGTGTGCTATATTCCAGCATGGATCGTACTTAGGTTTTGTGCACTTCACCATAGTAATTACATTAAAAGGAGTGTTTGCTTACTTGGACCAAATTTCCTATATTGAGTAAATTCAAAACAAAGTATATATAAAGAAAAACCAGATTAGTTGATATATAAATGTAAATAAAACATCATAAAACTTTTTTCTAAATTACTTTTCTAACATTTCTTTACAACTCATCCTTTCAATTTGCTTTGCTCATGCCCTAGCAACATCACTCTTACTTTATCTGTTTGTTTTTTATTAAAACCTTGAGTTTTTCTTAACACATTGAAGCTACAAAGTACCATCTCATCAAATAAGATTACATTTCAGTACCAAAACTGATGTTTCTATAGTAACATACTGATACTGTCTTTTCAAAATAATTAAATCCCAAATAGCACAGCGATGCATGCATATTTGTGTTAATAGCTGCACAATTCACAATAGCATACATTATCAAAACATGTTTAAGAAAAAATTTATTAATACTAACACTTATAGCTGTAAGGGCTTATGGTAAATGTCCACTCAAAACCTCATATTTTCAATTCATTAAGTAGTCACTTATAATTTCTACAAAAAAGGAAAAGGAAATAAATTAATGATAAAAAAAATCATATGGAGCTGGATATGGTGGCACATGCCTCTAATCCCAGTACTTGAGAGGATGAGACAGGAAGATAACAGTTTGAGACCAGTCTCAACTTAGTGAGAACCTTAATAACTTAGTGAGATGTTAATATAAAGTATAAATAAAATAGGGCTGAGGATTTATCTTAATGCTCCTGAGTTCAATCCCTAGCACCACAAACAGAAATTCATATCAAAACACTAATAGTTTATTATTTACGACATTATAAGGTAAATTTAGTATAATAGAGGATTTGCCATTAAAAAAGGATAGATTAAGTCGGGCATGGTGGCGCACGCTTGTAATCCCAGCATTTGGGAGGCTGAGACCGGAGGATCACAGTTCGCAGACAGCCTCAGCTACTTAGTGAGGCACTCTGCAACTCAGTAAGACCCTGTTTCAAAATAAAGAATAAAAAAACAGAGCAGGGGGTGTAGCCCGGAGGTCAAATGCCCTTGGGTTCCATCCCCAGACCCACAAATAAATAAATAAATGAATATAATTAATTAATTAATTAAAAATAATAGATTAAAGATCCAATGGGCCATTTACCAAATTTGTGACTTTGGAAGAGTCACAAACTTAATTTATTTAGCTTCAGTTTCTCTGCTTAAAATGAATTTCAACAGTTTAATAAAATTTCATAAATAAATAAAATTGTATAATTTAATAAAATTATGTAAATAAATGTGCTTCATTAATCTTATGGTGCTTAAGCCCCAAGAATAATGCTATCAATTATTTTATTTCATTTACTTTGTCAAGAATAGAATTAATTTAAAACTTTATGGTAGTAATATTATTAATTCCAACAACTAGAAACTTTTATATTTTATCTCATTTTTCTCTAATAATATACTTATGAAATTATTACCTTATTCCAATAAGAAGCATGGAAGCTCAGAGAGACATGTAACTTCCATTAGTTTGCACAGCTGGCAAATGTCAAATATAATCTCAGACTACCTAAAACTATAGTCTTAAACACAGTACAACATAGTCTGAATTTAATTAAAAACACAGAGGCACAAAGATAAAATTTTCCTCCTTTTAATTAATAGAAATGGATACATTGATTTCATAAAACAAAACATAATTGCCATTTTATATATTTTATACGTCAATTTTCAATCTATAACCCCAGTATGTCCTACTAAGCTTGAGTAAAATTTTATCTGTCAAGTATTGAGTCAACACTGACACTTGAGGCTCTCCCAGTGCCTTCTGCACTTACCTCTGATTTTCACAGAGCTTCCCTAACACCCAGAATGCTGGAATAGTAAAACATTAGCCGTTGCTCCTGTTGTAATCCATGGAGACCAGCTTTGCTGAAAGCATTCCCTTTCTCTTCCAGTGAACTAGTTTGTTCTTTATTGTTAATGTTTTTTGTCTTGATTTTTTATGTATCAAGAGTGGATATATTTTTAAATTATGGAGAATGAGGAAGAAGCAAAAACATAAAATAGAAAAAAAATACCAGAAGGTGTTTTGTAATTATATGGCATAGTTTCTACCTAGATTTTACATAACATGAGTTATTTAATGTTTTATCCACTCTCTGTGCTACTGACTCTGGGGACTAATTCAGTGAATCAAAATAGCCAGAAGAATGTACATAAAACTCAAAGGAATATAGAGCATAATACACATTAGCATTAAAGGTGGAAAAGAAAGCCTAGGGGACAAGTGTCCACTGAGAAGAAGAAGGAAATAACAATAAATAACAACACCCAGTGTGAAGTTTTATTTCTTCTTGCCATTGTTTTCTGGGGATGGGGATAAGCACTAAATACGGAGTCTCAGTTCCTAATGGGGAACTCTGCACATGCTCTATGACATTTTTCAAACTGGGCATCTACTACATTATACTAAATGCATTCATTACCTCCATTATTTTATGTTTATACTTTTATTGGTGCATTGTAATTATACATCATAGCAAGATTCAAAGTGATACATTCACATACCCACACTTCATTTGATGTCTTACCCTCCACATCCCACCCGTTTCCTCCCCCATACATGGTAATAGTTGGCAATGATCATCTCCATTATTTTTAATGTGCCTTCCTCTAAGAATTTACTGCCACACTTTATACATTTTTCTTTCTCACTGTTACTCAATAACAAGAGCAGTTAAAAAGTTTCTTATTTTGGTAGATTAATATTATAACAAGACTAAGGTTAGAACTTAGTACTTTCCCTTATGACACTACAAATATATACTCTCACCCAGATAAGACGTGACTGAAAATAGCCTAAGACATCATGCAGGCTATTAGCAAAAGCTATGCAAGAAAAATGGTTTTTTCTTTGTTTGCTTGTTTTCTAAATCAGGCTATAATGTTGCTTAAAGATCTTAGTTCGATTACTCATTTTTTTCTGATCATAGATTTACCCATTTAAAAAGGTCATAACCAAGTCTATTTTGTCCGGCATCTCTGAAAATATAATAAAAATATGGTATAGAACAAACCTAGTCCAAAATATGGCATAAAATAAGTGCTCTTTACAGAATAATATCATTACTTGGGAATTTTTTTTCTTCAGATTTCCAGGTTGCATAAAAGTAATAGTGCAACTATACTACCTAAATATTCATCGTTTTTGTATTTTCAAGAGCAAGCACTGAGAAACAAGAAAAACATAAAGTTAGATATAACACATACACTCAGGATAATGAGGAAATAAATAATCCTATGAACTTTAAATTACTTCAAAGGAGAAAAACTACTAAAGTTCTCAGAAGAGTAAGAGGAAGAACTAACCAGATTCTGTAAACACCATGAAGAAAAGCTGGTTCTTGATATTTATTTCATATTTTCATGATCTTTAAAAAGAAACTGCTTATAACAGAAAAGAGAAAATTTATGGGTAAGATTGTTAAATGTATGTACTCCTATATGTCATTACAGTATAAGTCTTTTTCGCTTAGAACAAACAACAAAGTGATTTAGTACTAAGGCCACTGGTTTTCTAATCGGAATTGTAAATCAATGATTGCCTAGAACCAACAGAGTTCTAAAGTAAGATACAACATAGTCACCTTGAGAGTCAAAAGAAAGCTGAAGCCAATGAGCTCAGCATCCCAGGTAGTTGAGATACGGATGTAGGACAAAGGGGATTAAATTCATTTTCCTTTGTTGAGTCTACTCATGTTAATAAGTCCTTTCATTTGTTTCTATAAAATGACATTCTCTGAACCAAATTCTTAAAGTGCTGTTTTACCTGCTGGTTTCTCAAAGTGTAAACAGAAGAGCTCAACATGGAAACAAGTAAAGTGTTGAGAATAGCTTCTTCTTTGGTCAAGGATGCTTTCTCACTAAAGACTTAACATATGATAAACAGCTTCCATAAGAGATAGAGATGACAATAATATTAATAATACTCTTAACTAAAATATGGACTTTTGGGAATTTATTTTGGTTTATTACTATCTTTCTTTAAACATACTTTTCTTGGTGCATTGTAGTCTCACATCATAATGTAGTTCAGAGTGATAGAGACCTTCGTGCACGCAGCTATTACTGTTCTTGTTCTGAGGATCAAATCTAAAATCCACATTGCATTTGGATATTAGGTTCATCAGTTTTCTATAATGTGTAAAAGTCCCCAGGGTTTTGGAGAAGATATTTTGGTGCTATGAAATCCAATTTCTTCTTAAATTTCTACCCACTAATTTTAGCACTGTCTAGTGATCTTTTCCTGCCTCTGTTAGTAGTATATTTTTCAGATTATTTTGTATTTCCTTCAATTCTTCAGTATTTACTAACATTTTTCTTTTAGAAAAAAGATCCCTTTTTATCTTTCTTATTCATCATTACATCATTTTATGCAATAGCATGTGTTAATAAATATAAATCATTTTCTTTAGTTTATAACTCAATATTGTTTGTTTTTCAAATTCTCCAGCTTTGGCCATTGGCTGTTCTTTCAGGTTAACTCTTGATTCCTTGCAATTTGACTCTGTTTTTTTTTTAAGGTCTTCCTAGGACCTGTTAGTAGACAGAGATAAAAATCTATGTGTATGTGCTAATTCGTGCATATCCATAATGTATCAATATATTTGATTACGCATATTTAGAGAAAGAGCTGAGTAAAACTATTTGTTGTTTTAGAGGTCATATACAATTTAATATATATTAATATATATTAATTAATATATATTATATTGCCAATGTCCCTTAAACATAGACCAGTCTTGTCAGTCTTGAAAATTTTTCTTCTTCATAACCATTTTTTTTGTTTGACATGTAGCAGGTGTTTAAAATTTTTCTTCCACAGCCTCCTGGTCCTGCTTCACATCATGCTTAACATTTTTCACTTCTCATCACATTTTGAAACATGTAAGATGGCAAGCACTAGCCACAGCACTTACCATTTCTAACCCTAGATGACACACCACAAATTTCCTTGGCTTACAATCTCACAACAATGGTGCCTCTATGGTTTCCTCCCAAATCAGTTTTTATCCAATGAATCCATAAGTTTACCTATTTTCTTCTTTTCTATAGTTTCACTCTATACTAAAGATGTTACTTTAGAACTTTTTGGAGAGGGGTCACATATACATTTATGAATTTCCTGTTCCTTTTTCTGGATATACTGTGTTATGGATTTATTAACACTGAACTCACAACCAGCAGCGCTAAATAAAACTCAGAACTGAAGTAAGCTTATGTAAACCATCTATTTTCTCTGCAAGTCATATTATAATCTTCTTGTTCTTAAGATATTATCTAGTACTTTCTTACTCTGCTTGGAGGCCATTTTAAACCGCAACATCATCAATAAAAAGTGCAAAAAATGTGAAAAATCTGGCACTGAGTAGATCATGAAAGGCACTTGTTTGGGGTGTGAGAGTTGAAACAAAGCAGAACCTTATCTTGTTTAATCTCCACTGGCAATGTGCATGATGAGTAACTCAATTGTATTTATTTAATTTTTTTTTCTGCTCTGGTATGTCCTCAAATGACTGGAAGTAACACAAGTTTTAACTTAGTGGTTTTAACTTAGTGGTTAAAAATATACTTCATCCAGCTGACAAATTTAGAAATACAAAATTCATAAATAATGAGGTAGTTGGATGTAAAATGCATATCAGTTCATAATACCTACAATTTCAATCCTCAAGTCTTGGAGTTTAGTCTAGCATTCCTCATTTATTAGTTTATAATTCCTTTCCTTAGTAGGAGGAACCTTATTCTTGTTATAAAAATATATCTACTTACCAGGCGTAGTGGCACACACTTGTAACTCCAGAATTTGGGAGTCTGAAACAGGAGGATTTTGATTTGCAGACAGCCTTAGCTATTTAGTGAGGCCCTTTGCAACTCAGTGAGACCTGGTATTTTGGAGCCAGGCGTGACGGCGCACCCTTGTATTCCCAGCATTTGGGAGGCTGAGACAGGTGGATCATGGTTTGCATGCAGCCTTAGCTATGAAGTGAGAGTGAGACCTGTTTCAAAATAAAAAGAATAAAAAGTAGGGCTGAGGGTGTCACTTGAAGGTAAAAGGCCCCTGGACTCCATCTCCAGTACCATAAAAAATAAATAAATGGGGCTGGGGGTGTAGAATTGCCCTGAGTTCCATCCCCAGCACCACATAAACACACACACACTTATTTGTTTAAATCTGATAAGCATAGCGTAGTTCAGAACTGTCGCCTTGTGTGACTGTGAGAAGCAGGTTTCCCCCTCAGATTACAGAGTGCAGTCTGGTGCTTTTCCCTTCTGTCTTAGTTCCTCCTGTCGGAGGCTCTTGCTGCTCCTTTGTGGATAACCCTTTTTCCTTTTTGCAACACTGACACTGGTTTTCTCTACTTAAAGTTTTACTATTCCAGAATGTCATGAAAGTGGATTCATATAAAACACGGCCTTTGTGGCTGCATTCATTTGCTTAGTGCAATTAACTTGTGTTTCACTCGTGTGATTTGTGAATTCATAACTGGTTTCTACCCAGACCAGGTGGTAATATTCTATTGTCTGGCTGCAGAACTGGATGTTTTCCTACTCACTTACTGAGGAGCATTGGGGTGGGCCCAATGCTCTATGACTAAAGGTGTTATACGCATTAAGAGAAAAGTGTTTGTGTAAATATAAATTTCCATTTCACTTGCTTAAAATAACTAGGAGTGGAATTTTTTTTTTTGCTGTTAGTAAGTATATATTTAAAATCATAAAAATTTGTGAAACTACCATTTTATATCTTATCAATAGTGTCTGAGACTCTCTATTGTCCTACTTTCAGCATTTGATTTTTAGTTTTTAATTTTTAATTTTAGTCATTCTAATAGATACATAGAAGGAGACCATTGGGGTTTTAATTTTTATTTTCCTGATGACCAATGATATTGAACATCATTTATAATGCTTATTTGCCATTTTGTATATTGCCTTTGGAAAATTCCGTATTCAGATACCTCTGAGCTACACTCCCAGGCCGTATTTTTTTATTCTTTATTTTGAAATAGAGTCTCACTGAGTTGCAAAGGACCTCATTAAATAACCAAGGCTGGCCGCAAACTGCATTCCTCCTGTCTCTGCCTCCCAAATGCTGAGATTAAAAGCATGTGCAACCACGCCCAGCTCAGGTATTTTAGCCATTTTAAAAATTGTTTCCAGGGTCCGGGCCTCTGGCCCCAACCCTGGGCAGGTGGGCAGGCCCTTGTGGGGCACCCCTAGGCGACCCCTCCCCACCCGGAAGGACCCTGTGGTCCAGGCCTCTGGCCCCGACCCTGGGTGGGTGGGCAGGCGCTGGCGGAGCACCCTTCGGTGACCCCCTTTCCACCCGGAAGGACCCTCTGGTCCTGGCCTCTGGCCCCGACCCTGGGTGGGTGGGCAGGCACTGGCAGGGCACCCTTACGCAGCCCCCTCTCCACCCGGAAGTACCCCGTGGTCCGGGCCTCTGGCCCCGACTCTGGGCGGGTGGGCAGGCACTGGTGGGGCACCCCTAGGCAACCCCCTTTCTACCCGGAAGGACCCTGTAAAAAAGGAAAAGAAAACGAAATAAGGAAAATATCGGAGAGGGGTCAAGGAGGCCGTGGCGGATGCCAAGATACTGGAGATGCAGACAAAACTTATCCAAATGAACTGGAATTATTGGAAAAATTCCCCACTAAGGAGGACTGCTTCTTCTCTACATTGTTAAGAATCTTGGACATCACCTGTAAGGAGAGAGACTTTAGCAGAGACCAAGGAGAAAGGGGGTGCTGAAAGCAGGCTCCCCGTTAGCGATGGAGACTTGTATCCAAGAGAAGCAGAAATCAGAGCCTACCAATCTTATTATTATTTTTTTTTTTTTTGGAGAAATTACACCAAAGGTCGAATGCTACCATCGCACATGCTTAGGAACACTGGACAACATTCAGAGTGGAAAAAGAGCTTGGGAAAGATTTGAAATGGTGGAGACAGTGGCAACGGCAGTGGCCAGTACTCAGAAGAGGCAGAGATCTGATGCATTACACCTGGAACCTTTGAAGTAATGACACCAGAGGCAGAATGCTACCACCACGCACCCTCAAGAATGTGGGACAAATGGTTGGGTGAAGAGGGTGCTCGGATTAGAGCCTGCTGAGGGGTGAGGCTGGCAATGGACACAGCAAAGCTGGGATAGGAGCCTGCCGTGAGGCAAGGCCGGTGCTGGAGCCTCCAAGGCCGGGATCGGAGCCTGCCGAGGGGTTAGGCCAGTGCTGGGGCCAGTGAGGCCGGAATTGGAGTCTGTGGTGAGGCAAGGCTGGTGCTGGGGCCTCCAAGGCCAGGTCAGAGCCTGCTGAGGGGTTAGGCCGGTGCCAGGACCAGCGGCCGGCATCGGAGCCTTCCGTGAGGCAAGGCCGCTATTGATGCCTCCAAGGCCGGGATCGGAGGCTGCCGAGGGGTTAGGCCGGTGCTGGGGCCAGCGAGGCTGGGATCAGAGCCTGCCAAGGGGTCAGGCCGGTGCTGGGGCCTCCAAGGCCAGGATCGGAGCCTGCCGTGTGGCAAGGCCAGTGTTGGGGCCTACAAGGCCAGGATCAGAGCCTGCTGAGGGGTTAGGCTGGTGCCGGGGCCAGCGAGGCCAGGATCGGAGCCTGCCGTGAGGCAAGGCCGGTGGTGGGGCCTCCAAGGCTGGGATCAGAGCCTGCCAAGGGGTCAGACTGGTGCCAGGGCTAGCATGGCCGGGATTGGAGCCTGCCGAGGGGTTAGGCCGGTTCTGGGGCCAGCGAGGCCAGGATCGGAGCCTGCCGAGGGGTTAGGCCAGTACCGGGGCCAGCAGCCGGCATCGGAGCCTTCCGTGAAGCAAGGCCGCTACTGAGGCCTCCGGAGGCCTGGATCAGAGCCTGCCGAGGGGTGAGGCCGATGCCGGGGCCATCGGCTAGCATCAGAGCCTGCCAGGAGGAAGGCCGGTGCTGGGGCCTCCGAGGCCGGGATCGGAACCAACTGAGGGGTTAGGCCAGTTTCAGGGCCAGCGAGACCAGAATCGGGGCCTCCCATGAGGCAAGGCCACTGCTTGAGCCAGCGAGGTCTGGATCAGTCTACCGGGTAGCCAGGCTACAACTGGGACCATCAAGAGTTGGATCGGTATTTTCAATGCGGCATGCACAGAGAAATATCGCAGAAAATTAAAACCAGATGCTTCCCCTAATCAGCAATAACTAGGAGGAAAGGGGCAACAGGAAGTGGTCGAGCTATAGAAAGGGCCCTATAGTGAAGCAATTAAGGTGACCAGAGGGTATGGAATAGGGGAGGATGGAGTCTCTTTAAAAAGCAGGAGGTATATAAACATATGTATCAAAGTTAATCACCAAACAAACATGGGATCGAGGGAGGGGGAGGGAATGGGTTGGGGATTGGATGAGGGCTAATTGGATAATGTGTGCTTGTATACCCTCTCAAGTCTTATATTCCAATGTGATGTATGATTACAATGCACCAATAAACATAAATTTTAAAAAAATGAAAACTAGAAAGGGCTGCAATGCAGTTTGGAAGTAAAATGCCCCTGAGTTCAATCTCCAGTACAAAAAAAGTGCAAACATATAGCTAATCATATATATTAAATAATATTGATATATAGTTATGTAGTAGATATAATTATTAATAACCTATTTGTGTATTTATTCAAATTTTCTACAACTGTTATAAATAAATAAGGGCAAGAGAGTGAGAGGGAAAAGAATTATATAGAAAAAGGTGTAAAAAGGACACACACAGAAAAAAATATAAAAACATAAAATTTAAAATTTTTAATCTCCAAGTGCTCCTTAATTTTATATACCCAGCTATATATAATTGTACTAAACAGAGTTCTTCAACTATTAAACTTGTATTTTTTATTTTAGAGTATAATTTTTAGCTAATACATTTACTAACTTGTTCTAAGTTATCACCACATTGATCAGTCATTATAATGAATTGGTATTGATGTTTTCTGTGTGTACAGATAACATATTGAATTTCAAATAAAATTTACATTTTCATGAGTTCTCAAAAAAATAAAAATAATAAAAATTGTTTTCATTATGTTGTATTTTGAGGTTATATATATATATAATATATATTTATATACACATTTTATCTGATATATGCTACAATTATTTTTATTTTTCCTAACTTAGCCTACTGGCTGTTGACATGATGACTTAAACCTCTTTCTTGGGTAATCAGATTTTCTTCCTGGCATACATGCTTGCCATATCTTCCATATGTGTTGCATTCTTTTTATACATTTTCATACCAGAAAGGTACTACAGGATCCCTGACATCTAGATGTTTCTTAAAATCTTTAGTTGTTGGGACTTCCAGGAAGATGGTGACTGAGGGAATAAACACATATCAGTCTTACTGACACTCAACCTCTACTGCCATGAAAACAGCATCTTGACAAGAGAAAGAAACCAGCATTAATCTGAAAAGAGCACCAAGAATTGAAAGGTGGCAGAAACAAGGCTAGAAGGAAGGAGAGCACCTACTTCCAATAGCTACAGCTACAGGCACCTCGGTGGCGCCATCTTGCCTCACCATGCTGGGACTGCCAGAGAACCCCAGCAAAAAAGCCAGTTACTTGAGAGGAACTCGGTGGCTGCAGCTCATCAGATTTGTATGTGGTCAGCACCTTCTGCTTGGACCAGACCTGCATCAGTGGCGGCCAAGCTCACCACATCCTCCAGAGATCCAGAGCACTGCTCAGCAGAATTCTAGTGCACTGAGATCTACAACTCAAACCCTGGGAAGACTGCTTCTCCATAAGGGAAGAAAAGCAGTAAAATAGTCAACAACAAAAACAAAAATTGTGCTGGGTGTGGTGGTGCATGCTTGTAATCCCTGCATTTGGGAGGCGGAGACACATAGTTAGAATTTCCCTTGATTGCTTTTGTTATATTCTTATTTTTGACAAATAAAATTGCTTTGTTTATTTGTAGAAAATACTTCTCTGTGGACCGCATCCATGAATTTTTGTTTTACTTGCTGGTTCCTCAGGGTGTAAATAAAGAAGTTCAGCATGGAGGAAATAGAGGTGTTGAGAATATCCACTTTTTTAGTCAGGGACGTCTTCTTTTGCAGAGAAATTGGTGTACACAAATATGCAGCTTTCATGAAAAATGGAGATGGCAATCATGTGAGAAGAAGTGGAGAAAGCCTTTTTTCTGACTGGCAGATAGAATTCTCAAAATAGTCCGGATAATATGTAACATTAAATCACTAATGCCAATGAAAGTTATAAAACACTAAAGAAATTTAAAAGGATCTTACGAGATGAAAATATCTCCTATGCTCTTGGATAGGCATAATAAATATCAAATGGTTATTATACCAACAGTGATCTATAGATTCTATGCAATATGCATTAAAATGTCAGCATCATTCTTTACAAATATAGAAAAATCAGCCCTAAATTTAATATATAAAACCAAAGACCCAAAATATCCAAAGCAATTCTCAGCAATAAAAACTATGCAGGAGCTGGGCATGGTGGTGCACACTTGTAATCCTAGCATTTAGGAGGCTGAGACCAGAGGTTCACGGTTCGTGGACAGCCTCAGCTACTTAGTGAGGCCCTCCGTAACTTAGTGAGCCCCCATTTCAAAATAAAGAATAAAAAATAGGGCAGTGGGTGTAGCTCAGAGGTCGAATGCCCCTGGGTTCCATCCCCAGACCCGCAAAAAAAAAAAAAAAAAAAAAGAACTATGCAGGAGGCATCATAATTCCTGACTTCATGTTATATACTACAGAGCTATAGTAATAAACACTGTATGGTATTAGTAAAAAATAGATACATAGTCCAATGGGACAGACTAGAATATAGAGAAACACATTCATACACTTAGAGCCAATTTATTTTCAACAAAGGCATCAAACACATATGTTGGAGAAAAGATAGCCTTTTCAACAAATGCTGTTAGAAAAACTGGTTATCCATTTGTAGCAAAATAGAATTAATCCCCAACCTCTCATTTCCACATGAGTTAACTCCAGATGTACCAAAAAGCCTGGAAATTAGACCAGAGACTTTGAATTACTAGAGAAGGTCATAGGTCCAGCATTCCAACATATATACACACATAGAAAGTTCCTTGATTAGATCCTCAAGGCACAGGAAATTAAAACAATTAATAAATGTGATTGAATTAAATTAAAAAGTATCTGTTCATCCAAAGAAACTATGGAGAGTCAAAAGAGAAAGTCTATAGAATGGGAAGTCTTTACCATCTACTTCTCTGATAGTGGGCTAATATCTAGAATATGTAAAGAAGTTAAAAGACAACAACAAAAACCCTATTAAGAAATGGAAATTTAACTAAAATGAACACTTCACAAAAGAAGAAATACAAGCCCTTTTTATTTTTTGTTTTGAAACAGTCTTGTTGAGTTACCGAGAGTCTTGTTAATTTGTGAGGCTGGTCTTAAACGCCACATAAAAAAAGGAACTAATCAACACAGTCCATTTTTTTCCATTTTTTATATAAGGAAAGGGTTCCTAGTTGTTAATCAAAATGGAAGCATAGTTAAAAAGCTCCTTTGATATTTTTCGATTTATGTTTTAATATGTATTTATTAGTATATTATCATTATACATCATAATGAAGTTGAGTGATATAAACATACATGCACATAGCAGTTGGTGTGTTTCCCTCCAAATGCCACCCCACTCCCTACCTATGCATGTTATTCAGATTAGTGTTGATAATTTCATGTATATACATAGCATTATCTGAATTGCTATGCTGGGGTTCTTTATGTAGGTATGTAGTATTGGGTATTGAACTCCAGGGCATTCAACTTCTGAACTACACCCCATTTCAATTTTTTAAAATTTTGAAACATGGTCTTGATGAGATACTGAGGGCCTTGCTAAGGTGCTGAAGCTGGCCTTGAGCCTGCAGTCCTCCTGTCTCAGCCTCCTAAGTACTGGGATTACAGGTACGCACTGTCATGTCCTGTTTATATGCATGGTTTTATATGCATGGTTTCTAGTTGTCAAAATTGGAAATAATATATTAGTCAGTATATAAGAATAATTAAATCAAATATAGCACATCCTAGCAAAGAATTATGCAACCATAAACAAATTTAAAATATCTCCCTTTACTTATGTGGTATATCTGACAACATATATTGTTCAGTTGATGTGAGCAAATTCTACTCTGCTCCTTCCTTCTTCCTAAACATGTTATTGAGATTAGTGATGGTAATGTTTGACGTGTATACAGCATTACCTGTTTTCTTCATCAAATCTCTTTTCCCCAACATCCCTCCCTAACCCCCTTACACTATTTTATAGGGATCCTTCCCCACAACTGCTGTGTACATGTGTGTTCCTATTACTCTGAACCTCAAAATGATGTACAATTACAATATGATGTACAAGTACAATATGCTGTATAATTACAATGCACTGATGAAAGTTTATTTTTAAGAGTACTCATCTGCTAATGTTTACATATATATTACAATATATAATATAGTATAATATATATGACATTGCACCCTATATAATTGATATATATATATATCTTATACTCAACAATGTTCTATAATTGAGATATATCTCAATAGATATATATAAACTAATGATATATATCAATTAGATTATATTTACTACTAATCTTGTTAAAAAGAAAAGATATATTCAGTGAAGGAACTGAAGGAAAACAAGGTACTTAAAGTACTTACAGCAAACTATCTTTTTCCATCTTTCATTGTCACTTTTCATATCTATTTTAAAGTGTCCTTCTACAGCCTCAGCTATGTAGCCATGATTGGTTGTGTAAAATGCTATCAAATAATATTCTAGCAATCTAAACCGAATTCTCTGGGAGCATAGCTAAAAGATGTAAAAATTGTAAAAATTGTGTGTGTGTGTGTGTGTGTGTGTGTGTGTGTGTGTGTGTGTGTGTGTAGAAAACACTTTTGTAACACACAATTCAGCAGTCCCTTAGGAAATGATGTCCTCAGATCTCAGTTACCTTGAGAATTCTTTGTTCTTATTAGGTATTTCACTGTAAGACACAGAAGACAAAAATCCTCCCTGGTGTCAGGATATAGCTAATTTTTGCATTGCATTGTATGTTATATTTAGCAAGGTTCACAAAATACTTCAGATAAATTAACTGTAGTAAATTGTAGAAAATAAAGTAATTTAATAAACTCTTTTCATGACATGAAATAAATTAGTCAAAAATAATATTTCTTGGACAATATTTAAATCAATCCTCATTTTTATTATAGAATGAAGTATTTAGGGTTAGGGAGAAGACTTGGTCGTCGCTACTCTCTGTTCACCAGGATGATGTGTTAAGTATTGAAGAGAGAAAGTTTGCCCAAACTTATGTATACAACACAAGGACAAGAGGTAAGGATTTCCATTGTATAACCTGACAATTTCCTAACCGTGCCTACTTTTAAACAGCCCTCTCATAAAGTTTTTCTCAATGACTCCAACATGTGAGTATCATTTCTTGTTAAAGAAAGTTGTTAAACTATTAAAGGGTGAGTGTTTAAACCACTTTCTTCATTTCAACTTGTAGATGCTGGCAAAAGATTGCAAGGAAGATATAATAATGATTTAAAATTGAAAAAGTTTATATAAGATATATGACTTTTTAACTTGACGTATCTATCAAAAATATCTTATATATTTGATTATATTTGAAAATATATTTGATATGTTTTATAAAAATATCAAATATACCAACATTTGATATATTTGATTATTATATCAAAAATATTTGATTATTATATAAAATATGATTTAAAATTGAAAACATTGAAAGGTTTTTAAATTTTCATGTGATATTCATTATATCCAACAAAACTAAATATAATTGTGCTTATTGGCCTGTGCTTACATGATCCAATAATGTTATTATGTTGTTTTTCCCCCACAATGTTTGTCAATGAAATACCTAGCATGCATGGTTGTTGAAACAGGACAAGTTAATAGTTTGACATATTATATAACCAACAATTTCTATTACTGTTGCTATTGGGACAATTTGTATAAATAAGAGCATTTTATAATACATTATTTCCCAATCATCTGAATGTGTTAAACAGCTCTTCATGGTGGATTGCTTCTTTTTCAATGATTTATTTTATTAGAGATGATTAAGTAGGAGAACTCTAAACATTATTTCAAAGAAAATCATGGTTGAGCCATTACTCTTCTTTGGCCTATGCTCCGTGTTCTGCCTAGAATATCTTTTCTCATCTCTTCACCTCTTTCAAGGGCCCATCTAAGATTCAAACACTCAGATATCTCCTTCTTTAAATTCTTGTAGAGAATACTGAAAATACCTCTTATTTTTCAGTTAGCTTCTGGTTCTATGTTTATTTTTATGAGTGTTCTGTTTTGCAAATAATTTATCCTTTAGAGGTTGGAAATATTCTGTTAATACCTTCAATGCTGAACACATGATTTTACATAGTGTCCATGTAAATTGGGTTTAATCCTTTTGTTGTGATAATAAAAACACCAAAGAGGGAATTTTCCCCAGAGATATCACTAATTAATTCTTTTCAGAAGAAATGTTCTATAACATGGCTTCTAATTAAAACCTGTATAAACATTTGAGTAAGAACTTCCATACCAGGAGTGAATACCCAGGAAAAGATACCCAGGAGTGAATGTAGATCTCCATCAACAGATGAATGGATTGCAAAATTATGGGAAATACACACAATGGGATTCTATTCCATTATAAAGAAAAATAAAATAATAGCATTTGGAAGAAGATAGAGGGAGCTGGAGAACATTATGTTAAGTGAGATTAGTCAAGAACAGAAAGAGAAGGGACATATGTTTTCTCTAATATGTCCAAGGTAGGGAGTAGTGGTAATACCAGAGGGACTCCAGATGATGGAGGGGAAACCTCAGCAAAGCTTGAATGGAAGGATAGGAGAGGAAGAAAGCTGAGGTTGTTCAATGGAGGAGCTACATACGAATATGTGTAATAGCATAAATACAACATGATAAACCTGGACACTCTCATTTGAGGGAGTGGAGAGGGAAGGGCATGAAGCACAGTGTAAATGTACACCACTCTCAATATGTTCCACTTATAAAAAATAAAAATAAATAGAACAAAAAACCCTGCTTCATTTTAATGCCATGACTTCTGAAAACAACCTCTCTTAATGTGACCTGCTGCTCTGAGAGTAAGCCTGAGTATACATGTACAATCTCATAACAAATGCAAAGCATTGAGAATAGAAATTGTTACATAGATAGCTCCCCAAACATACAAGATTATTATTAGTGTTTTCCTGACATCATCATCATCATCGTCATCGCCGTCATCGCAGTAGTAGTAACAGTAGTAGTAGTAGTAGTAGTAGTAGTAGTAGTAGTAGTAGTGGTGTGATACTGGGATTGAGCTCAGGAGCATTCTACCTCCAAGCTACACCCCCAACCTTATTTTTATTTTTTATATGGAAACAGGCTCTCATTAAGTTGTTGAGTCTGGCCTAGAACCTGAGATCCTCCTGTCTCAGCGGTCCAAGTACTAGAATTATAGGCATGTACCACCACACTCAGCTTTAATACAGTTATTTTTGATGAAGTTATATACACTATCCAAAAATTTGTCTTGACTTCCATCCTACCACTCACTGAATTTGAAATTTATCACATACTCTTTTCCTTTGTAGATCATGCTGACTTAAAATATACTCACACTTTGGGTCTGTACTTTAGAAAATGGGCAAAGAGGTGTGCATTATTATTAGAAGCATATTCTATTTTTAAAATTTTGCCTTTATTACTTCTTTACATTTATACAAAGAAATATATATCTCCCCAAATTTAAATCTTGCAATTTTTCCTTGAACTCATGTCCCTAATTTTAAAAATATTTCATTTTAAGCTTGAATGGAAAGATAGGAGAGGAGGAAGGCTGAACTTGATTAATGAGGGTCCACATCCGAATATGTGTAAAATTATGAATATGCATGGTTACCCGGGACAATCATTGTTGGGAGGGGGAAGGGAAAACAGGGGCAGGAGGGGAGAGAGATCATCAAGTATAGTTTAAATGTATAACATTTATGTTCAATAAAAAATTTAAAAAATATTTCATTTTAATCAGGCTTCCATAACCCTTTCTTTCTTTTTGTTTAGGGTTTTCTTTCTCTAAATCCATATTCATATTTATCTGCTTCTAAAATTCTTTCTTGTGCATTTTACACCTAGGTCCTATTTTCAAAACTATAGTAGAAGAAAAATAGCACCTTTTGCTCTCTATATCAGCATTATCAAACTGTTCATAATGAAGCTGTATTGGGAAGGAAGTGATATCTAGGATAAGTTTAATCAGCGATGGGGGGTTGGGAATTCTCACAAGAAAAACAATCAATTATTCCCTACTGGTACTCAAAAGTATTTGAAAACAGTATCATCAGCCATAAAAGTCACTCAAGAAGCAGGTAGATCATGTTTTCATACATTGAATAAAATAGTACAGCCAAACACATTCTGGTTATTAACCTAAGCTAGGTTTGTTTCCTTGAATGTGCATTTTAAATACCAAATGTAGGTTGTTATACATGAGTAATTTTGGTTCTACTTTACACCTTCTAAAATTAATCAGGATATGATATGCTGTGTCAACTCTTGTATATTATACGCAGGAGGAAATGTGCTTTTTAAACTTTTTGAGTCTTCTAAATATTCACATAAAAATATTCAATACTGACTAGTTTTGTAGAATTATAATCTTATTAGGTGTGTAAAGTAAAATTTTAATTTTTGGTCAAGGTCATCTGGAAATATTAACTATTTGCCTTACTAGCATAAGTATCTGTGAAATGTGAATCAGCATTTTGCAAGTCTACCTGAACTTTACTTTGTTAACTGTAAATTAACCAATAGTTATCACTGTTATTAGATAGAAGTCTTTTTTGTCCCATGCAGACCTGCCAAGAAACAAAGGATGTTAATGGGAAACCATACAAGATTGACAGCACTTATTTTAACAGGTTTGGCTGATGACCCAAATTTGGAAGTTGTATCATTTATCTTCATGCTTCTCAATTATTTGCTAAATTCTACTTTAACCTGATCATCATTACCATGACCCTGATGGATTTTTACTTTAAAACCCTCATATACTTTTTCCCCTTTGGAAATTTTCCTTCTTTGAAATTTCCTATACTATTACATGTATGCCTAAGTTGCTAGTTATTATGACAACTAGGAAAATAATATTTTCTATAAGCACTGTGTAACTCAAGTTACAATTTGCCTGGTATATTAACTGAATTTAGAAATTAAAATGTGTCAACTACTTGAATAGCCAAGTGAGATAAAACATTTGAATGATGGAGCATAGACATTGCTAATCACACTGAGACAGTGTGTGTGTGTGTGTGTGTGTGTGTGTGTGTGTGTGTGTATGTGTGTGTGTGTTATCCAGGGGCATTCTACCTCTACCTCTGAGTTATGATTCCCAACCCTGTTTTATTATTTTTTTGGGGGGTGGGACGGGGTTTCATTAAATTACCAAGGCTTGCCTTGAACCTGCTATCCTCCTGTCTTAGACTCACAAGTACTGGGATTAGAAGCAAGGAGCTACTTTTTTTTTTCAGTAACAGGGATGGAATCTGAGGCATTGTGCCTCTAAGCTACACCCCAGCCCTATATTTTTAGTATTTATTTATTTATTTATTTATTTACTTATTTATTTCAGTTTTGGGAATGAAACCCAGGGGCATTCAACCTCTGAGCTACATCCCCAGCCCTATTTTTTAGTCATTTTATTTTTGAAACAGTGTCTCACTGAGTTGCTAAGGGCCTTGTTAAGTAGCTGAGGCTGTTCTCAAGGTGCAATTCTTTGGTCTCCACCTCCTAAATGCTGGGATTACAAGCATGCACCACCATGGCCGGTCTTCTACATTTCTAATGATCAATAAGCCTCCCATTGATTGGCAAATAGGACTTCAACTCTGGATAACTGAAGAATCTCATAGCATTCTTATAAACATGACTAGTGATGTGGAAGATAAGTTCATTGTGATGAACTCTGAGTCAAATTGAGAAATATTTGCACATTAGTAAGTTTCTGAATATGGTATATTATATGGCTAAAAATGAAGAACTGTCTTTTCTTACTTGTGATGTTAGTTTTTATTTTTTGTAGATTTGATAGGACAAAATAAAAATGAAGAACCAATCAGCGGAGATAGAGTTCATTTTGCTCGGACTGACAGATGACCCTCTGCTACAAATTGTGATTTTTCTATTTCTATTTTTCAATTACATCTTGAGCCTGATGGGGAACCTAATCATCATCATCCTTACCCTGCTGGACCCCCACCTCAAGACTCCCATGTATTTCTTCCTCCGAAATTTTTCCTTCTTAGAAATTTCATTTACAACAGTCTGCATTCCACGGTTCTTGCTAAGCATTCTCACTGGAGTCAAAACAATTTCCTACAATGGCTGCGCAACTCAATTATTCTTTTTCTTTCTGATAGGAATTACAGAGTTTTACCTTCTGGCTGCCATGTCCTATGACCGCTATGTTGCCATCTGCAAACCACTGCATTATCCAATCATCATGAACAACAAAGTGTGCTACCAACTTGTGCTCAGCTCCTGGGTAACTGGGTTCTTAGTCATTTTCCCTCCTTTAGTCTTGGGTCTCAAGCTGGACTTCTGTGCTTCCAGAGTGATTGATCACTTCCTCTGTGACACTTCTCCTATCCTGCAGATCTCCTGCACAGACACACGGCTCATAGAATTGATGGCATTTGTCTTAGCTGTGATGACACTCATCGTCACATTGTTGTTGGTGGTCCTCTCCTACACATTCATCATCAAAAACATTCTGAGATTCCCTTCTGTTCAACAACGAAAGAAGGCCTTTTCCACCTGTTCCTCACACATGGTGGTTGTCTCTATTACTTATGGTAGTTGTATCTTCATGTATATGAAACCATCAGCAAAAGAAAGGGTGACCTTAACTAAAGGCGTCGCTGTGCTCAACACCTCTGTTGCACCTTTGCTCAACCCTTTCATTTACACCCTAAGGAACCAGCAGGTGAAAGAAGCACTCAGGCATGTGCTTCAAAGGTTTTCTTCTTTCAAAAACAATGAGAAAAAATTTGGACATAAGTGGAATTTTTCACAGAAATGAGAAAATTAAAAACAATCATCTATTACATTGATTCTGGTCTCTGGCACTTATTTCCTTGGCTATTTATATCATATTAGGTTTACTAAGTCTCTCTGCACCCCTCTGTGCTCTTCCTTATGAGCAGATCTTTCTATCTTCATGGAGTAAACTACCTTCTTCAATCCAAAGTATTAAATATTATCTTAACCTAAAAATGTCTGTTCTCATAAAAGAGAGCTTTATGTACTGAATGCTTTATAGTGATATAGGAATGATATTTGTTAGGCATAATTAATTAATTCAATATATATGTTAATTAGTATGCATCGCATCTGCTCCTAAGTATTTGTATTACTAAAATTGTCAGAGACAAAGCCAGAAAATAATTATTATATAATGTAATTTGTGTTGTGATAGAAAGGTTAAAAATTAGACTAATGTTAAAGATCAAAGTAACTTTCCAAGAGGAGTAATAATTTATGATGAGACATGAAAGATGAATAAAAAAAGATCCAAGGTTGTTATGATAAGAGGCATAACATATACAAATGAATAAAGATTTTACTGAAAAAGATTCTCCTGTAGAGTTTATTTTGATTAACAACTAATTATTTGTAAATATAATTAGTTGCTATTTTGGGTAGAAATAATTGAATTCATCTTTGGTTCTAATTACTTATATGGCTTTATAGTCTCTAAGCACTAGAAGAGATACTAATCAATGAAAGAAATTCAACCGCTAATTCATTTATTAGAGGAAAGTTTTTATATATCTAGAATAATTTTTAAATTAAAGTTTTCTAATCAATTCTGCTTGTGTCAATTTTCACCAAATGGATTGTGTTTATCTTACATACAATCATTAAAACCAATATAGTAAACGAGTCTGCACAATGGTTTTACTATAGAGAACATGACACTGAATTGTTCCCTTTGCCTCTTCCCTGCCATTCTTCCAACACCACCCTCACCTCCACCTGTCATTGAATCAACACTGATGGTCCTTCAGTTACTGTAGACCAATCATGCCTTTTCTAAAACTTTGTATAAAAGAAACTATACAGTTTCAACTATATGTGTTTGGCTTCTTTTGCTCCACAGAGCATTTTAAGTTGCCGGTGCTACTGAATACAGCCATCCTTTGTTTCTTATGCTGATGGGATTTTTAGCAGCTTATTTCTCATAGGCAGATTTCTCTCCCTATTTCAATATTGTGGTATTTTTATTTTCTGGGGAATCTCTCTACAAGACTGAATCATTTACTTTGGTCAGTGTGAAAAGTGAATATGTTTAAATGCCAATCCCTGAAAGCCTCTATCCCCACTCCTCCTTTTAAATAAAATGTCTGCCAGAGAGGAACTGATGGGAAGAGGCTATCTCCACATGTCCTAGTGATTCCACTCTTGAGTCCTACTCTACAGGCACAGAAGCTTAATAAATTGTTCCTAGAGAAAAAGAAGTACCCTTATAGAGTAGGTAGTTCTCCAACACTCAGTAAAATGAACTATGGGCGTCACATTAATTAGCTCATCAGCATGAGTACAAACACTTCAGCTTTTCCTCCCACTTTCAAATTTTGCACAAAGTCCTCTCATTAACAAAGTGTAAATTAGAGCAAAACTAAGCAGGCAACTCCGGGAAGTGGCCTCGCAGTTTCTCTACTCCTTCTAAAGAGTAAATAGGAAGGTCATATGTGACGTTGATTTGGCCACATACAATTCAATGCAAATTCTTTGAAGATAATCCGAGCTGTGACCTCAGAAATTGCAAATTACTGCTTTTGTCATTGGCTCTACTCAGAAGAATGATGCCAGTTTTGTGGACAGGTTGGGAGATGAGATGCATGTTGCTTCTTCCTATAAAATTTACTCTATTATCTAGGACTATTAGAATGTCCTGGCCATTAGAAATGTTTAAATCCATGAAATTAATTCATGTTACCTGAGATAGTTTTTATAACCTAGTTGGAAAGCATAATTCCACAGGACACAGTAGGTGGTTTGTACTGCAGGAAAGAGAAGTAAACATAGGGAAACATGCTACCTTTATACTATTCTGTTGGTCTATGTGTCTGGTTTTGTTATGCTATTTTATTACTAGAGCTCTGTGGTATAGTTTCAGATCAAATGTTCTGATGCTTCACTATGATTCTTATTATTCAGAAATCCTTTGGCTATTCTGAGTTTTTTGTTTTTCCATGTCAATTTTAGGACTGTTGTTTTCTAGCTCTGTGAAGAATGACATTGGTATTTTAATAGGAATTACATTGAATCTATATATTACTTTTGGTAAAATGGTCATTTTTGATAATATTTATTCTGCCTATCCAAGAGCATAGGAGGTCTTTCCATCTTCTAAGGTCTTCTTCAATTTCTTTCTTCGGCATTCTATAATTTTTACCTTGGAGGTTTTTTATTTCTTTGGTTAGATTTTTTCCCAAGGATTGTGTTGTTTGTTTTGAGGCTATTTTTTTCTGGTTTTCTTTTTCAGTGGGTTTGTGATTGTTGTCTAGAAAAGCTACTGATTTTTATAAGTGGATTTTATATCCAGCTACTTTGCTGAATTTATCAGCTCTAAAAGTCTTCTGGTTGAGTTTCTGGAGTCTTTTAAGTATAGGATCATTGTGGGGCATGGTGGCACACGCTTGTAATCCCAGCATTAGAGAGGCGGAGATTGGAGGATGGTGGTTCGAAGACAGCCTCAGCTACTTAGTAAGGCCCTTTGCAACTCAGTGAGACCCTGTCTCAAAAATATAAAGACTAAACAATAGGGCTGGGGGTATAGCTCAGAGGTACAATGCCCCTGGGTTCCATCCTCAGTACCACAAAAAAGTGAATAAATAAATAAATATAGGATCATGTCATATGCAAACAAGAAGATGATTTCAGCTCTTCTTTCCCCATTTTCACCCCTTTAATTTCTTTCTCCTGCCTAATTGCCCTGGATAAAATTTCAAGTGTTCTATTTAATAGGAGTGGTGATTAATTGTTCCTGATTTTAGAAGAAATACTTTCAGATTTTCTTCATTCAGTATGATGTTGGCCTTGGGTTTAATATATATTACCTCTATGATGTTGAGGTAAGTTCTTGATAGCCCTCATTTCCTCAGTGCTTTAAAAAAATTAGTAAGTGCTAGATTTTGTCGAATGCTTTTTCTTCATCTACTGAGATAATCACATGATTTTTGTTCTTGATTCTATTTGCGTGATGAATTACATTTTTCATTTGCATATGTTGAACCAATCTTGCATTTCTGGAGTGAAATCAACTTAGTCATGGTGCACAATCTTTTCGATGTGGTTTTGAATGTAAATTGCTGGTATTTTATTTAAAATGTTTCTATGTTCAACAAGGTTTGTAATTTTTTCCTTGAGTTATCTTTCTTTTATTTTGATATTAAGGTGATACTGGCTTCATAGAATGAATTTGGGTATATTCCACCTCTTTCTATTTTATGTAATAGTGCTGCTGAGAAAGTGAGTGTGTTAAATCCCAGGGCTTATTATATGAGAACATCCATTCATATGTCATTCTCTAAAAAGAATGAGAATTCTATCTTATGAAAAGGAACTTCAAATATTTGGGGATGGTAGGACAGAAGCTTTGATGATGTGCTATATTAGTTAATAATTTGTTTCAAATCAATAAACTAGTCCATTCATAATTAGTTATGATTTAAAAACTTTAGCATAATTCCTAAAGCTCAACTCAGATAAAATAAAATGTTTTTCCCTTGCTTTGGCTTTATGAGAATAAATTCATGTAATTACAGATAAAAAACCTGTGTCCAGATATAGGTATATAGGTAAAAATTTCTAAAGTCTTGAATTTATTACAGTTAACCAAGACCTTAGGCAACCTTGACTACTGAGAGAAGTTTGAAGGGTCCATAAGAAAGAGGGATGTGGAAGGTTAAGAGAAAGACATATTACAACATTACCCTGTGGGCTAAGATGACTAAAGGGACTGATAAAAAAAAATAAATGAATAATTAAAACCTAGCTATTCCTCAATAGCTATCAAACTGGAACTGAAGTGAACATAATTACAATAGTAAAACATCCTAAAATATCTGCATCTAGATTCATGTGAAGTTCTTATCTGATAAGAAATCTGGTTCTTTGAATAATTATTCATTTAGGTAATTTCTATGTGTCAGAGAAGATTTATGAGTTTATTATAAACAACATCCTTAAGTGCATTTAATGCATATTGGTGGAGAATAGAAATAGTGAATTAAATCTAATTACTTCCATTTTATTATCCTAACAATTTGAGTGTTTAATTAAATCTTTAATTCATTTCTCCTAATTATCTCTTGTCTCTTAATGATCTCACTCCATTTCTATCTTACAGAACTACCATTACATTTGTATACTAAGTTTAAATGTTCATGAATATTTTGAACCAATGACCCCTCTCTTGTCCTTCCAATTCTAAGACAGCCCATGATCAATATTATTTTTTGAGAGAATTTTTTTCTAAAACAAAAAACATGAATATTGAATATCCATCTTGTGTATACTTTTAATGACTTCTCTAGTTGGAAGTGTCAAGTAAAGACTGTGACCTCAACACTACCCCAAATAGTGACTGACTCAGGAGATTTTACTCAGAACCTCTAGGATGGGGTTAGGTAGAGGGAAACATACTCAAGGCCCTTTTTTGTTTCTGGAAATGAGGATTGAACCCAGGGACATTTTATGTCTGAGCTATATTCCCAGTGTTTTTTTATTTTATGTTTTGAAACAGGATCTTTCTAGGTTGTTGAGAGTCTCACTAAATTGCTAAGGATGGTCTCAAATCAGTGATCTTCCTGCCTCATCCTCCCAAGTACTGGGTTTACAAGCATGCACCACCACACTTGGCTTCAAAGCCTTTTCTAACCATTAGTTGGACCCATTCTCCAATGTACGCTATTCTCTAGTGTTCTTGTGTTAGTTGCACATAACCCTACATAAGCATTTCTTTCTATCCATATTTTTAGTCTCAGCAGTTATCCTGGAAGCACTTTCTCCTGGAAGGTTTTTTTTTTTTATTTCCACAGACATCATCTCCACAATATTTTGTATATCTTTATTATAATACTGATTACAGACTGTACTCAATTTTTGATTTATGTGTTTGTGTCCCTTTAAGTAACAAGAATGTAAAAAATATGGTTTTTAGTTTTTAAGGCAAGGTTGTAGTTTGTATCATATTATTAAAATTTGTTTTTTGGAAAACACAAAATCTTTTGTAATACATCCCCAAATACTTCTTTCACCTGCTGATTTCTTAGAGTATAAATGGATTTAGCAAAGAGGCAATTGAGGTATATAGCAAAGCTACGTCTTTACACACAGTCACTCTCTCTTTTGCAGATGGTTTTATGTACATAAAGATACAGCTCCCTGCCGGGCGTGGTGGTGCATGCTTGTAATCCCCGCGTTTGGGAGGCAGAGACAGGAGGATCGCGCAGGTTCGAAGCCAGCCGCGTGCGCTGGCTTAGGAGACCCTGTTTCCAAATAAAAATGTAAAAAAAATAGGTCTGGGAGTGTAGCCCGGAGGTAGAAGGGCTTCCAGGAACCCCAGTACCACCAAAAAAAAAAAAAAAAAAAAAAGATACAGCTCCCCTATGTCATGGAGACAACAATCACGTGGGAAGTACAGGTGGAGAAAGCTTTGGTCCTTTGCTCTGCAGAAGGGAAATTCAGAATGGTCTTAATGATGCAAGTGTAAGAGTGAATCACTAGTGTCAATGTGACCACAGGGTCACCACAGCCAAGACAAAAGACATCATTTTGAGGACATATGTATCTGTGCAAGAGATCTGCAGGATAGGAGAGGTCTCGCACATAAAGTGATCTATTATTCTGGAAGAACAGAAATCCAGCTTGAGTCCCATGAGCAAAGGAGGAAAGATGATTAAGAATCCAGTTACCCAGAAGCTGAGCTCATGATGATTGGGTAATGCAGTGGTTTGCAGATGGCGACATAGCGGACGTAGGACATGGCAGCTCGAAGGTGAAACTCTGTGACTCCCAGCAAAAGGACAAAAAATAACTAAGCTACACAATTATTATAAGAAATGGTTTTATCTCCACTCACAATTCTTGTCAAGAATCTGGGGATACACACTGTTGTGAATATGATTTCCAAAAATGAGAAATTATGGGGAAAGAAATACATTGGCGCCTTGAGGCGGGGATCCAGCAGCGTGAGGAGAATGATGATCGCGTTCCCCATTAGGCTCCATGAGTAGCTGAGAAATAGAAAAGGCACAATTTGCATATGTGGGTCATCTGTTAATCCTAGAAGAATGAACTCTATTTCCACTGATTGGTTCTTAATTTTTCTTTTGTGAATTTTATCAAATCTGTATAGGATATAAAAAGGAAATTTTAGAATACACATGCATTTGAATACACACCACACACACACAAAAGCAGAAAAGGATGCATATTCTCAAGTTTATCTGTTTAAAATAGTTTGGCTAATTTGAAATTTTAGATGACACATAATTATATGCTGGAATGATTCAACATGATGGAATAATTCAAAATTTTATCCCTAACAAATTTTACCCTCAAATTTGAATACTATATATTTTTATTAATATGCAGCATTTGGGTATATCACTTCCAAATGACCTCATATCTGCAAATAGAATTTAAGTAATATATTAACTATTTAAAATTATTATTATTATTAATTATTATCATTATTAGTGAGAAGAAGAAACCTAGCACCAGCAGAGCGGAACTTCTCTGCTTTTATCTTTCAGGTTTGACTCCTGGCACTGGCTGTAATACTTGGCATTTTTAAGGTTCAGGGAATTTAGAGAATTTGGTACCACAGTGTACAGGAGAAAGGGGAAGTCTGGGGAATAGTCCAACTGCGCAGGGCCACTTGTTTCTAGAAGATGGAGAGGTCAGCTGAAAACTCTGGCTTTCTGAAGGGGCAGTGGGAAAGGAAGATTCTTTTAGTCAGTGATTCTCTGATGAATGAGGATGGGCTGTGGAACAGTGGCAGAGTGTTTGCCCAGCACATGCAAGGTCCTGGCTTCAGTCCCCAGCACTGAAAAACAAAAGACAATAATAAAAAATAACTGGGGAAAAGTCACATGATAGAATTAGAAAATGTTGAACGTACAGTGGCCATCTATTGCGGCTCCCTTTCTTTGTCTATCCTGCAGTGATCTGTGCCCGCCCTGCACTGCAGCACCCATCTAAGGAACATATTAACAAATTGTAAGTGCGTGCGTGCGTGTGTGCGTGCTCATATCAAACTGTGCTCTGAGGATGAAGCAAGCTCTCATGTGTGGAAAAAGGATTAAATATTTCTGTTTTCTAAAAAGAGTTATTTTGTATTTTGTTTTCTATTAAAATGTATTTAGTTTAAAAAATTATTTAAAATTTACGTTTCTATTTTTATATCATATGTTATATTGTACTAAGTTTGTCTTTTCTAGAATGAGTATTAGTGTGATGTTTCAAAATCAGGATTTGGGGTTATAATTACTATGCTGGCCAATAACTAATATAGTATACATTTCTAATAGTTGGCAATTCTAGTTTTAATAGTTTTGAAATTTCCTCTGCACTGAGAGCATACCATTACTATTATAAATTTTCTTGTTCTTTCTGTACTGAAGTGGATAATCATTTATCAACAAATAGGGCAAATAAAATAAAACATGGTTGAATCAAATACATTACATATCTCAATAAAATATTGTTTTCTTTTCAGTTCATTTTTTTAATTGATACAATCTTATATCAGTATATTGACAATTAAGCAGCACATGGTTTTCTTACCTAGGTTAAACATGCCCAGAAAAATTTTATTGAAAGTATATATTCCTTTAAATAAAATAAATTCTTAAAGAGAGGCCAAATCCTTAACAAATAAGATTTCTACCAACCATAGATTATTGATGACATCGCCAAATTTCCTTAAGAAAAATAAGTTTAAACACTTTTTTCATTCCAGTTGATGGATTTTGAGAGTGCTGCTATTCAATGTGGCACACAAACAAAACTATGATGACAAGGGCAAGGTACTGAAATATCCTAATAGCTCCACCTCTAAATATAAAACTCCTTTGGAATGAATGTGCTATCCTCGCTTGAATTTAGATTCAATCATCAGCAAACTGAGATTAGATGCAGCCACAATCTTTAAGATGATTGAATAAAATTAGGTGAAGTAGTTAAAGCTCTCAAACATGATAAGTTACAATTATATATTTAATCAGCTATAGGAAATTTAACACCATTTATACATTGCACTTTAACTAATTAGCAGTTCTATTTTGCCATTAAAGTTAATAATGATGTTTCATATGCAAATAGGTGTGAAGGTTTGATATTTCCCAACTGAGAACAGCGGTAAGTGCCTTCCTGCCTCTCCTTTTCCAGTTCATGGGTTCTCGGAGTAGAGTGTGGTCATATGTTATCCCCCTTCCCATATATGGGAAGAGACTCCAAATTAAACAGAATACTTGGCAGCTTTACTCCAGGCACAGTGCACAACAATCAGGTTAACTTGCTTGACTTCTTTAGCCCCCAAATCTAATTTGCATATGGTCCTTAATTCGCCTCTTTGCTAGGGAAGATGAGGTAGAAAAGCTGTTGCCTATCAGGACTCAAGGCAAGAGGGAATAAGAGCATGAAGGTCAAAGGCACTGCTTTATCATTTGGCCTCACACGGGTCTGGTCAAGCAACACCAGTAAGCCTTCCACACTTGTAAATCTGGAGTTAGAATTTCTCTAAAAGACTGAAAATAGGCACAATTCTCCCAGGCATAGAAAAAATGAATTGTCCTTACATCCCTCCTGTAAAATGAGGAAGAGGAGATAAATGATGTATTAACTTGCAGTGGGAACAGTGGTACTTGACCCATGTCTCCTGCCCAGGGACTATGTTTGGGTTCAGTTCGCTATAAGAAGATCCAACATAGCAGAGATTGATGACTGTATTATGTAGCACTGACTTTTTTTTTTCTTTTTCTTTTCCTTTCTTTCTTTTTCTTTTTTCTTTTTTCTTTTTTTTTTTTTTTTTTTTTTTTTTTTGGTGCTGGGGATGGAGCCCTGAGGCATTCTACTTCCAAGCTATACACCAAGCCCCATTTTTAACTCTATTTTGAAACAGCGTCTCACAGAGTTTCACAGGGCCTCACTAAGTGCCTGAGGCTGTCCATGAACCGTGATCCTCCTGTCTCAGCCTCCCAAATGCTAAGCGTGCACCACCACGGACGGCTTAACACCGACTTTCTAAGCCTAGACATGAAAACAGCTTTTCTATATAAACATTTCAAAATACCTATGCAGCATCTTAGTATCAGGTGAAAATCAGAAATATGACTGCATGGACTAAATTATTGCCTAGTGTTCCAGAAGGGTGCCTGTCACCATGAGTGTTGGATGGCACCAAAATGTCGTGTGAAGGTAAATAAGGACCTCAGAATGTGGGGAGGGGGAGCAACCATGAAACACAATTTGCCAGTCCTTATTCTTTTATGGCTAAATATGAAATGAGCTAAGAATGCAATATTAGAATAGAAGCAAACCTCAAATATTGCTCTTTTCAGATTGTATTAAAACAATAACAAAAAACAGTGTGAGGTTTATAACTTGTTGATGGCTTCTGGAAATTACAAAATCTGATTATATAAATAATACACACACACACACACACACACACATATTTTGGTGGTACTGGGGTTCCTGGAAACCCTTCTACCTCCAGGCTACACTCCCTGACCTATTTTATATTTTTATTTGGAAACAGGGTCTCTTAAGCCAGCAAGGCTGGCTTCGAACCTGTCTCTGCCTCCCAAGCACGGGGATTACAAGCATGTACCACCATGCCCGGCATAATCTGATATTTTTTGAGATTCTATATTTAAAGGTGCTTGGTGCTGTTCTTCATGGGTGCGATACTCCATTTACAGTCTAAATCATTTAAATACAGCCACTACATCATTGCTGAGTGTTTTAAGATAAATGGTCATCTATTTCTTAACTGCCTCTCAAATTAGAGATTGTAATTATATGAGTCTCAAAGGCTGGCTCTTCGTGTTTTATTATTTGTGTTGGTCTCCATCACAGATGGAATTTTTCACTGGCAATTCCTCAGAACTAAATCCATTCATAGGGAATTCAGAGTAGTGAAAATAAATTCCATGCCACCAAGTATGATATGAAAACAACAGTCAACAGGAGTGGCGGGAGCTAGGAACCAGCGTAGACCATCTCAGTTCTCAGCTGGTGTTGGGTTTTGCAAAGGCTGGCTCACTATAACCTGAAGAACATAGTCCTTTAAGATCTTCAGTTTCTCCAACGTTGGTGAGAGGTCTGCCAGAAAAGAACCAGCGCTGAATACCTGGCTCCACTACTACTGCATGTAACGGTCCCTTCAGGTGGGACACCGTGTCTGTGCTGCACACCACAAGTTTGAGGTCTTTGCCTGTGGAGAGGAGACAATGGAGCTGAGTTTCATATCCAGAATTGGGTGGTGGCTCAGGAATATCCAGTGTCTCTATATCACTCTCTATCACTCTTCTCCTCTGTCATGCAGATTGCTGGTGCCAAGCAATAGACTGGAAGCTGGTATCTGTTCCCCAGTTCATCACAGCACCCTGTAAGTGCACCATGTGGTGGTGTTATGTTCGCACCATCAGTGATTGCCTGTGTCAATTCATGATTATTGCTCTTAAAAGCATGTGCAGCAGCCTTCAAGGCATCCCGAGTCTCTTTCCAGCCTTCAAAAGCTGGAGCAGTGTCCCAAAGTTCATCCCTCCTACTATGCAGTTGTCCATGTGTCATAGGATAATCACTTTTACATTTTTTATGTTTTAATTTATTTTTTATTTTTATGTGGAACCTATTGAAAACGGCATACATTTAGACTATGCTTGGTACCTTCTCCCCCTTCCCACTCCCTTTCTCCCCCTCCCAACAATGAGTGTCCAGGTTAACCAAGCTAAATTTATAGTTTTACACATATTCAGCTCCTCCATTAATCAACCTCAGCCTTCTTCCTCTCCTATCCTTCCATTCTAGCTTTGCTGAGGTTTCCCCTCTATTATCTGAAGTCCCTCTGGTATTCCTAATACTTCCTAGTTTGGGCATATTAGAGAAAATATATGTCCCTTCTCTTTCTGTGCTTGGCTGATCTCACTTAACATAATGTTCTCCAGGGCTTTCCATCTTCTTGAGAATGACCCAATTTTGTTCTTCTTAGATGAGTAGAATTTCATTGTGTGTATTTCCTATAATTTTGCAATTCACTCATCTATTGATGGATATCTAGGTTAGTTACATATTTTGGCTTTTACGAATTGTGCTATGAACATGGGTATGCATATGTTACTGTAGTTCTCTGATTTCAACCCCTTTCGACAAATACCCAGAAGAGGTATAGCCAGATCATATGGTGGATCTATTCCAAGTTTTCTAAGGAATCTCCACACTGATCTCCATAGTGGCTGAACTAGTTTGCACTCCCACCAACAGTGTAAAAGAGTTCCTCTTTCCCCACATCCTTGCCAGCATTTGTTGTTATTTGACTTCTTTATGCTTGCCATTCTGATTGGGGTTAGATGAAATTTCAGCATATTTTTGATTTGCATCTCCCTAATGGCTAATGATGTTGAACATCTTTTCATGTATCTATTGGCCCTTTGTATCTCTTCTTTTGTAAAGTATCTATTCAGTTCAATTCCCCATTTCTTGATTGGGTTTTTTGTTTTGCTAGTGTGGAGTCTTTTGAGCTCTTTGTATATTCTGGATATTAGCCTCTATCAGAGTGGTGGCTGGTAAATATCTCCCATTCTGTAGGTTTCCTCTTTAGGCTCTTGATGATTTCTTTTGGTGAGAAGAAACCTTTTATTTTGATGCCATCCCACTTGTTAATTCTTGTTTTAATTTCCTGTGCTTTGGAAGTCTTATTGAGAAAGTTACTGCCTGTGCCTATATGTTGTAGTGTTGAGCCTATGCCCTCCTCTAATAACTTCACAGTCTCTGGTCTAATTTCTAAGTCTTTGATCCATCTTGAGTTGATTCCTGTGCATAATGAGAGGTAAGGATTTAGTTCCATCTTTCTACAAGTGGATATCCAGTTTTCCCAGCACCATTTGTTGAAAAGTCTGTCTCTTCTCCAGCATATGAGTTTGGCCCCTTTGTCAAAGATCAATTGACTATAGGTGTGTGGGTTTGTTTCTGTATCTTCTATTCTGTTCCACTGGTTAGTATTCCATTCAAGACCAAATCAAGAGAATTGTACACCATGACCAAGTTGGTTTCATCCCAGAAAAGCAAGGTTGGTTTAACCTACACCAATCAATACAAATTATTCACCACATAAATAGAACTGAGAACAAAAACCACATGATCATATTAATAGATGCTGAAAAGGCATTTGACAAAATTCAACACCCATTCATGTTTAAAAAAAAAAAAAACCCTGCAGGCTGGGCGTGGTGATGCACACTTGTAATCCCTCTACCTGGGAGGCTGAGAAAGGAGGATTGCGCAGGTTCGAAGCCAGCCTCAGCTGGCTTAAGGGGCCCTGTTTCCAAATAAAATATAAAATAGGTCTGGGAGTATAGCCCAGAGGTAGAAGGTCCCTGAGTTCCATACCCAGTATCACACACACACACACACACACACACACACACACACACACATACACACACACACACACACACACACACACACACACACAAACCTACAGAAAATTGGAATAGAAGGAACTTGTTTCAACATCACTAAGGCAATATAAAATAAACCCAAAGCCAACATCATATTGAATGGGGAAAAACTGCAAGAATTTTCTCTAAAATTAGGAACAAGATAAGGATGCCCACTATCACCACTTCTTTTCGATATAGTCCTCAAGACTCTTGCCACAGCACTAAGACAAGAGAAGGAAATCAAAGGAATTCAAATAGGAAGAGAGGAATTAAGACTATCCTTATTTGCTGATCACATGATCCTTTACCTAGAAGACCCAACTAATTCAATCAAAAGACTACTGGAGCTGATTAAACAATTCAGCAAAGTAGCAGGATGCAAAATCAATCTAAAGAAGTCAGTTGCTTTTCTTTATGCCAACAATGAATCCACAATGAAAGAAATTTAAAAAAAATAGTTCCATTCACTATAATCTTAAAACCAATAAAATACCTAAGAATAAAGCTAACCAAAGATGTAAAAGACCTCTACAAAGAAAACTATAAAACATAAAAGGAAGAAATTGAAGAAGACCTTAGATGATGGAAAGATCTCCCTTGCTCATGGATAGGCAGCATAAATATCATCAAACTGGCCATTCTGCCAAAAGTCTACAGATTCAATGTAATTTCTATCAAAATACCAACGACATTCTTCATAGAAAAATCAGTCATGAATTTTATATGGAGAAAGAAAAGACCCAGAATAACCAAAGCAATCCTCAACAATAAGAACTAGGCAGGAGGCATCACTTTTTCATTTTGGTTTCTCTTTTTTCATACCATGACCTAGAGCAACTTCGGTGCCCTCAGAGTTCTCGTTGAGGCAGCCAAAGAGTTGTACTTGGTGCCCACATACCCGCCCATAGGCCGGGCGGCATCCTTGCCTCCGGGGACTGGTCTGGCCTAACCTCACCCACCGCCAGGCTTGGACCCTTCCTCCAAGCCTGCCCGGGCAGCCATAGCCCTGGCCACTGCCTGAGCTCCCCCAGCCTGCCTGGAACTGCCCTTCAGTTCATTTTTGAAACATATTCTTTTATGTACTTAAATGATTCAAACACTTTTTTTTATTTCCACCATATACTTTTCAAAACTATTGAATATTCCAATGAGAATATTATTTTCTAGCTCTTGTACATATAAGAATTATCTCCACATCATATTAAATAGTCAGTCTACTTCATTATATGCATTATTTTCAGACTACAAAGGAAAATGGGCAACTAAAGCAGTCTCTGGTATCTTTATTTTTGCATTTGTTTTAATAATATTGGTTTCCTTTCCATGTATTAATTTTGTTAACTAACTTTGAAAAAATGCTATCATTTTTCATGTATAATATGATTTTCCAAAATAAATATTAGTAAATAGTTCTAGTATTTCTTTTAATGACAACTGAAGATTTGTATGCTTTAACTACTACATGGTCACCAAATTTTATTGTAAAAATATGTATTTTTGTTCTTTTTATATCTGAATTTTATTTCTTACTCTCTTTTGATTTGAAAAGATTTTTGGGAATTAGTCAACCATTTCTGAAAGATGTATATCTAACAGACTGTTCTAGAACTATATTGTCGTAAATTCTAGGGAAGAATTGCTCAGTATATTTTCTACTTTACTTCACTCAGGCCAACAATTTATTAAAATGGTCAGAGAAAACAAAGCATAGAATTAACAACACATCAATAAAGTAGATTATATCACCTACTAATGTATAGTCATAAAATTAATCTACCATTTAAGGACTTCTACTACATGAAAACTCAGTATTCAAATATAACTTCCTGACTTGGACCTACTGGGTGTTTTCCTTTATGTCTGATTTTGAAATTAAGTTAAAATTATATCAAACTTACCTTTTATCTATTCATTCCCTGCAGTGTGCATGGAAGAGATGTATACTAATATAATTAATGAAAACTTTACTTCCTATATGATCAAATGTCATTGTCCAATAGAGAGGCTTATTGCCAATGATTTTTGTCAGGAGAAGTAATATGTACATACATTACTTGTGTAAAGAGTATCCACATTCTCTCAAATTCATATATACTATGTAGGCTTGAGGCTACGGCATCAATAATTTTTTTGAGGGTTTGGAGATGGAAATCATACAAAAATACTATATTATTCCATTTACATAGCTCTGGAAGTGACTGAATTATTGAGACAAAAATCTGATCAGTGGTTCCACAGGCTGAGGCTGAAGTGGAGGGATTAGTTATAGACATACCACAAAAGAATATATTAGGGGAGAAAAATGATCTTATCTCTTGGCTATGATAATGGTTGCACAAATATATTTGTTTCACAAAGTTTGTTAAACTATACCCACAAAACCTGAACCTTGTCATTCAATTCAACCTCAATTCATCTTCCCAACAAAATTACCTGTAAACATTTGCTTCCTTTTTAATCAGCTGTTTAGAAGATGATCTATGACTGTACTGCCTAATAAAATGGAGACTAGTCATATGTGAAGGGTACATTATATTTTATTTATTTATTTATTTATTTATTTATTTATTTATTTATTGGTGGTACTGCGGTTCCTGGAAGCCCTTCTACCTCTGGCTACACTCCCAGACCTATTTTATACTTTTTATGCGGACACAGGGTCTCTTAAGCCAGAGTGGCTGGCTTCGAACCTGTGCAATCCTCCTGTCTCCACCTCCCAAGCGTGGGGATTACAAGCAGGTGCCATCATGCCCAGCTTATTTTATTTATTTATTTATTTATTTATTTATTTATTTACTTATTTACTTTTGCCTACTAGGGATGGAAACCAGGGGTATTCAATCTCTGAGCTATACCCCCAGCCCTATTTTTCAGTCTTTATTTTGAAACAGGGTCTCACTGAGTTGCAATGTGCCTCACTAAGTAGCTGAGACTGGCCATGAACTTGTGAACTTCCTGTCTCCACCTCCCAAGCGCGGGGATTACAAGCGTGAGCCACCACACCTGGCGCTACATTATTTTTTTAATTAAAATTAAACATTCAGTTTCTCAGTCACACTAGCTACATTTCAAGTACTAAACAGCTACAGTGAACAACTGGCTTTCCTATTACACCACAGGGATTTTTATAATTCATTTTTATTATGCTAAGAACATTTAATATGAGATCTACCTTCCAAAACAGACTTTTTAACTGCACAATATGATGCTGTTAAATACGGGCACTTGTAGAACGTATCTCTAGAACTCATTCATTGTGCATAACTAAAAATGTATAGCTCTTGGAAAGAAATGCCCATATATCCATGTTCACAAGCCCCTGGTAACTACCATTTGATTCTCTGCTTTTTAACTTTAGTTATTTTATATACCTCAGGTAAGTGGAATCATGCAGTAATTGTTTATGTAACTGATGTTTTTACTTAGCATAATATCCACCAAATTCATTGATAGCATCATATGAAGCAGACTTTACATCCTTTTATAAGACTAATATTCCATTTTGTATATATACCATGTTTTATGTATCCAATCATCAATCAATGGCCATTTACTTGTTTCTAAATGTAGGTATTGTTAACAACCATGCAGTGAACATGGGAGTAAATTTATCTCCTCAAGGGTTTTATTCTTTTGAAGATATGTCAAGAAGTGGGATGACTGGATCACATGGGAATTCTATTTTTAATTTTCTGAGACACCTCAACATTTTCCCTTCTTTGCACTGAGTCACATTCCCATCAACAGTGTACAAGTGTTCTAATTTATCCACAGTTTGACAAGCATTATTATTTTTTATAATATTCATCCTGATAGGTGTGCTAGTATTGGGAAGAGGTTTTAAAATGTATTAATGTATCAGTATTGGAAAAGATTTCCAACTTTAAAAATATATCTTTTATACTAAGAAAGCCAGGGATAGCAGAAAGGAACAGCTTGTAATTTACATTTCTAAAGAAAAGGGAAAAAAAGCTGGAGCCAGAGATGGGAGGAAATCTCAGATCCTGGAGAAACAATATCACACATCTTGGGGGATAAAACAAAAGGTGTTCTGAGACAGAGAGACAGAGATGGGGCAGCCCCCCTCCCCCTTCTGGGGCAAATCAGCCTGGAGACAGCAGAGATAAGGATGGGGCTAGAGATATGGGCTAACATATCTCTAGATCAAAGGACCTGCCATGGACTTGAGCAGGATAAAGACACTCAGTAAACTGGAGTTCTTTGGCATTTTCATTCGAATTGCCCCCCTGGCCCGCTTTCAGGCACAGGGCTGTAACTATGTCATGTATTTCTATCTTTTTTAATAAACTTTAAATCTTCAGCAACTGTCCAAGCTATGCATATTTATTCTTAGCTTAGGACAAGAATCCATGGTCTTTTTCTTCTGTTTGGGGTTGTTTTGGGTTTTGTTATGGGTTGGGGGTAAGTGTGTCCGGGACCCCAGCAGGGTTTTCTCCAAACCATATTCTCCCAATTCGTAACAATAGGTATGACATGAAAATCTCCTAGTTTCCTGGTTTTTATATTTCTTGATGATTTATGATGCTTTTCAAATACCTATTGGTAAATTTTATGTTTTTTTTTTTTTTGGAGAGATGTCTATTCAAGACCTTTGCCCAATTTTCACTGCATTATTTAGGTTTTTTTCTTTTTTTGCTGTGCACTATAGAAGTTCTTTGTACATTTTAGAGATTAACTCCTTCTCAGGGTTTAAGATTTTAACCAATTCCAAGGGTTCAGTTTGTTTTCTTTTCTTTCTTTTTTTTTTTTTTTTTGGTGGTACTCGTGTTCCTTGAAACCCTTCTACCTCCGGGCTAAACTCCCAGACCTTTTATATTTTTATTTGGAAACAGGTTCTCTTAAGCCAGCACTGCTGGCTTCAAACCTTCACAATCCTCCTGTCTCTGCCTCCCAAGCGCGGGGATTACAAGCGTGTGCCACCACGCCTGGCCCAAGGGTTCAATTTGAACTCTACTGAATGTGTGCTTTACTGCGCAAAAATCTTACTTTAGTGTAATATCATTTGGCTTTTTTTCCTTTTTCCTGTGCTTGTAGTGCCATGCTCAAAAATTGTTGCCACAACCAATGTCATTAAGTAATCTTCGACGTTTTCTTCCAAGCATTCTATAATTTCAGGTTTTATGCTTAAATAATCCATTTTACATAGGTATTTGTGTATGGCTTACAATTTTATTATTTTCTATTTGGATATTCACTTTTCCCATTACCTCTTGTTAAAGAAACTATCCACGCTGTGCATTCTCAGCACACTTGTCAAGTATCAGTTGACAATGTATGTGTGCATTTAGTCCTACTCTCTATTCTTTCTTGAATACTTTTATTGGTGCACTATAATTGTACATCACAGTGAAGGTCAACGTGATGCAGACATGCATGCAATAGAACCTTCTGTGCTTCTTTCCACATTCTACACTTTACCCACCACCCTTATATATAAGTGAGATTGGTAGGTATACCTTCATATAATGTCGAACATTGCATCATTTGAACTATTTCCTTAATCAGCTCTCCTTTTTCCATTACCCACCTCCCTCCCCCAGTCTCCTTCCATTGTTCTGCTCTTATATATAGGCCCTTTTGTTTCCTATTTTGTGGGAAGCCATTAAGGTCTTCCCCTTATCTTTACTAAAAGAATACTTCTGACTGTCCTTCCGCCCAAAGTCAACAAGGTTTGGGGTCATGGAGGTTTCAAAGTAATTAAGACTCTCTCAGAACTAATGATGCTATTGTTCTGTCTGAGCTAAGATTAGGTTTGTGTTGTTTGTGTTGCACCAGGGTATTGTTTGACCTGCCCGTACTTTGGACTTGTCTTTCACATCTGGGGTAACCTGAAGCTAAAAACTATGAATACCACAAGAGAATAAACCCGATGATTGGCCAGTAGAGATATTGACCTGGGAGTGGACTGGCGATCCTTCCATGTTAGAAATAAATATTATTTGAATTAAATTCTTAGAATTATATTCTTTCATCCTCACTCCTCTCTTCAGAACCCGTACTTTTGCCGGCTGGCTCCGGCACTATTTTCTCTCTGGCTTTTACATGTGACTCTTTCTGCAACTGGCTGGACTCATTTAACATAATATTCTCTAGTTCACTCTATTTTCCTGCAAGTGATATAATTGTGTTTTTCTTTGTGGCAGAGTAGAATTTCATTATATGTATATAATATATTGTCTTTTTTTTTTTTTGGTGGTACTGGGGTTCCTGGAAGCCCTTCTACCTCTGGGCTACACTCTCAGACTTATTTTTACATTTTTAAATTGGAAACAAGGTCTCCTAAGCCAGCGTGCGTGGCTGGCTTCGAACATGCACGATCCTCCTGTCTCTGCCTCCCAAGCGTGGGGATTACAAGCGTGCGCCACCACGCCCAGCTATAATATATTGTCTTTATCCATTCAGCTGTTGACAGACACCTGAGTTAGATAATTTAGCTAGAGTGAATTGTGCTGCTATAAACATAGACATGAATGTATCACTATAGTATTCTGACTTTAATTCTTTAGGGAAGGCACAAAGGAGTAATGCAGCTGGATCATATGTTATTTCCATTCTTAGTTTCTTTCTTTGCAGTGTGTGTGTGTGTGTGTGTGTGTGTGTGTGTGTGTGTGTGGTACCAAGCATTGAACTCATGAGCATTCTAACTCTGAGTTACATTCTCAGCCCTCTTTATTCTTGATTCTGAAACAGGGTCTCAGTATGTTGCAGAGGGCCTAAGGTTGGCTGTGAACCTTTAATCCTTCTGTCTTAGCCTCCCAAGTACTGGAATTACAAATGTGTGACACCATGCCTGGCTCATTCTTAGTTTCTTAAGGAACCTCCATATTGACCTCCATCGTGGTTGTACTAATTTGAAATGCCACCAACAGTACATAAGAGTTCATATTTCCCCATATCCTCCTCAGCATTTTTTTCCTTATGTGTTTGCGTGTGTGTGTGTGTGTGTGTGTGTGTGTGTGTGCTTTTATTGGTGCATTATAGTCTCACATCATAATGTAAATCATGTTGACAATCACATACATGAACATGCTCTTGGTACCTCCACTCTCCAGCATTTATTATTGTTTGTATCTTGATGATTGAAATTTCAATGAAATTTTGATTTTCATTTCCTTGATTGCACTAAGAAAACAAATAACCCAATCAAAAAGTGGTCAAATGAACTAAATAAACACTTCACAAAAGAAGAAATTCAAATGACCAATAATGTATGAAAAAATGCTCGACATCATTAGCAATCATAGAGATGTAAATCATAACTACCCTGAGATTTCACCTAACTTCAATGAAAATCATTCAAAACACAAACAACAGCAAATGCTGGAGAGTGCCAGGGTCCAGCCTCGGCTGGTCCAGGGGTCTTGAAGGAGATGTAGGGTCAGCGAAATTGAAAAATGAGAGATGCTGTGCTTAGTAGCAGGGGGAAGACATCTCTGCCTATGCCCTAGAATATGCTTTATTTATTTATGAATCTAACAAATTACAGCAAACCACATTATATGTATTTTGTTTTTCATTTAGTTTTTCAAAACCATATTATATGTACATTGTTTTTCATTTCATTTTTCATTTATCTGAATTCTACATAGCAGGCACACCTTGAAGCCACCTGTTTTCTGTTTTTTTCTTTTTTATTAATTTGTAATGAATTGACCAACAAAACTTAACTACTACTTTACATTACACATGCTAAACTTTAACTGAACTTATACTATACTATCCTCTATCTTAACTACTAAATGCTAAACTTACTGTCTCTACTTCTAAAATTAACTGCTAATTTCACCTGCTATTTTGGCCACTAGGTATTCTATTAACTTATTTTGTTCCAACCACCAAACCCCCACTGAACTTATTTCTATGTCTCTAACATACAATGCCTACACCTAATTTTCTATACCTATTAAGTTGTTTACCAAAATAATTCTTCTGTGCTTTAGTGAGCAGGCACTAAGGAGGTCCTTGCCTGCCCAACCCTCTGTAGGAATGGCAGAGTCCTGACATCAGGCCACCTTCCCTTAGCCCTTACTATCCATTCTCCCTCCTTATTATTTCTATAAAGTGTGTTGGGGGGCTATGTATTGACTAGTTCTCACTCCATAAAGTGGCAACCATGAACGCACTTTAATCATATAAGCTGGCCCAATTAATTTTGTAAGCATCACCTCAGATTTTTCCTCAAAAGGCTCAGCATCTATAAACAACTGTAATTGTTTCAATTTCTACTAGTCAGATTCTTAATATTTGAGACTTTATGAATTTATGAGCAATTCCCAGGTTTCTTAATACTCTTTTTTCGGTAGCATCTTCATATGCAAAGAACAGTGTGTCTTATTGAGACCACCGAGATCATCTGGCTTGATTAGTAACCCAATTAGAACACAAAATACAAAACAGGGTCAATGTAAGCATAGTCATTTTCCTCCTACCTTGCAGGAGTCCTCCTCTTGATGGGATCTTGTCAGAGCTTGAGGGACCCAGGCCTTACCAGGTGAAGATGTGCAGAAGTGAGAACTCTAATACATGGTGGGATTGCAAATCAGTGCAACCACTTTGGAAAACAGTATGGTGGATCCTCAGAAGAATGGGAGTGAACTTATCATATGATCCAGCAATACCACTTCTGGGTATCTACCCAAAAGAATGGAAAACAAATTACCAAACTAATGCACACATATCTATGTTCATAGCTGCGCAATTTACCATCACCAAACTATGGAACAAGCCAAGATGTCCATCAACAGACGAATGGATTACAAAACTATGGGATATGTACACAATGGAATTTTACTCAGCCATAAAGAAAAATTACATCACTTACAGTGAAATTGATGGAACTGGAGAACATTATGCTATGTGAGATTAGTCAGTCACAAAAAAATAAGAAATAGGATGCTCTCCTTAATATGTGGAAGCTGTGGAGAAAATGGGTCATAGGAGGAATGCTAGAATAAGAAGATACTATAGATGAGCAAATAAGGCAACCTAAATGATGGGGATGGGAGGAAGGAAAAGAAAATTTTCCTAATGTACATGATGTACATTCATAAACATATCAAAGTCAATCACTATGCCCAACATGAGAAGGAGGTAGAATGGAGAGAATGGGATAGGAATTGGGTAAGGGCTAATTGGGTGATGTATGTATGTATGCTTCTACCATCTTGTACTCCATTAAAATGTATGACTATAATGCACCCAAAAAATTTAAAAATATAAATGATCTCTACAATGAAAATGATAGAGCACTAAAGAATAATTTTAAGAAAAGACCTCTCATGTTCTTGGATAGACAGAATAAATGTTGTCAAAATGACCATACTACCAAAAATAGCCAATGAATTTAATGTAATCCCTATCAAAATATCAATGACATCTTTCATAGAATTAGAAAAAAACAGTCCTAGAATTCATACGTAAGAACAAAAGGCCCCAAACAGCCAATTCTGAGAAATGAGAATCATGCTGAAGGCATCACAAGACCTGATTTCAAAATATACTACAGAGCTACAGTAACAAAAAACACCATGGTATTGACACAAAAACAAATGCATAGACCAATAGAATGGAGTGAAAGATACAGATACACATCCTCATACTTACTACCAGTTGCTTTGTGACAGAGAAACTTAAAACACATTCTGGAAAAAGCCTTTTCAACAAAAGATGCTGCCAAAACTGAATATTCACATGCAGAAAAATAAAAATAGATTCCTTTTACCCTGAAAAAAGTCAACTCCAGATGAATCAAAACCCTAAAAATTTGACCAGAAACGTTGCATTGCTACAGGTGAGCATAGGACCAACTCTCCAACATATAGGCACTGGTAGAGACTTCTTCAATAACACCCTCAAATTGCAAGAAACAAAACTGAGAATGAATACATGTGATGGCATCAAATTAAAAGCATCTGTGCATCAAAGGACACCATGAAGAGTCAAAACAGAGAGCTTACAGAATAGGAGAAAAATTTAAACCAGCTACTCCTCAGGTAGAGAACGAGTATCTAGAATATGCAAAGAACTTAATAAATTTAACACTGAAAACATAACCAAAATGCAGCAGGTGCTATGTGCTTGGATATTTCTATCATACTAAACCTGGATATAAATGAGTGTTACAATATAACAATATAGTATATTTAAAATGGCAGTTGAACTGAATAAGCATTTCTAAAAATACAAATGGCCAATAAATATATGAAAATGCATGCATATCTATGTTTATGCCTGCACAATTCATAATTAACAAACTATGGAGCCAGCTAAAATGTCCAGCAACAAAAAAATAGATTATAAAATTGTGGGCTATATACACAATGGAATTCTACTCAGCCATAAAGAAGAACAAAATGTCATTTGCAGGGAAATGGATGGAAGTAGAGAATACTATGCTAAGTGATATTAGTCAATCACCAAATGTGAAGGGTCAGATATTCTCCCTCATACGCAGAAGCTAGGGTGATATTGGAACACAGGAGGGACCCCAGAAAGAGGAGAAACTTTAGTGGAGTGAAGGAGGGGACCTAACCAAGGGAGGTAGGGAGGGAAAACTTGAGGAGAGAAACACCTCATGGATATGTTGTACTTCCACAAACTTCTCAAAGCCAATCACTATTCTGAGCACAGGAAGGTGGAGAGAGAGAGAGAGAGAGAGAGAGAGAGAGAGAGAGAGAGAGAGAGAGAGAGAGAGGAGGAATGGGGTGGGAACTCAGGGAAGGCTCAATGAGTGCTGTGTGCATGTATGCCTCTATCAACCTGAACTACATCAAAATGTATAATTATAATGCACCAATCAAAATAAAAAGCTCAACATCATTAATGAACCTGGATATGCAAATCAAAACTACACTAATATTTCATCCAACTTCAGTTTGAATGGCATTAATCAAGAATGTAAACAATAATAAGTGTTGAAGATTACGTGAGGAAATAAAAATTCTTATACACCGCTTATGAGACTGAAAATTAGTATAACCTCTGTGGAGATTCCTCAAAAGGCTAGGAATGGAACCTCCTTATGACCCAGGGATATAATTCCTCAGTATCTTTCCAAAAGAATTAAGGTCAGAATACTACAGTGATGTATGTGTATCCATTTTTATGGCAGCACAATTCACACTAACCAAATTATGGAACCATCTTAGGTGTCTGTCAGCAGATGAATGGATAAAAAAAAGTTATATTCACACAAAGGAGTTTTACTCAGCCATAAAGAAGAAAAAGATCATGGCATTTGCAGCAACATGGATGAAACTACAGAATGTTTTTCTGAGTGAGATATGCTGGTCTCAGAAAGTCAAAGGCCATATGTTTTCTCTCATATCTAGAAGCTAAAGAGGAAATAAGAAACTAAAGGGACTTCAGATAAGCTAGGAGAAAGACCAATAGAATAATGGAAGGGGACTGAGGAAGGGAGGTGATGAGAGGGGAAAAAGAGAATGGATGAAGGCAATAGTCCCAGTAATACTATTCTGTACATAGAGGTATCACTACCAATCTCACTAATATAAGGGAAGGGGAGCACAATGGGATCCTGGAGTAAACACACTAAGTGCTGTGTGCATGTATGTTTGAAACTCGCTATGACGTATGGTTACAAAGCATCAATAAAAGCACAATGAGTGTAAAATTAAAGTTGAATTGATGGATGAGTAGCAGTGAATGGAGGTGCCTTAAAATCCCACACACCCAGCAGAACAAGAGAACACATGTGATTGTCTTCATGGAGAAGAGAAAGAGCCAGGTTATTAAATCAAATAAATTAACAAAAACACAAATCACCTGGAATGAAAAAAGTAAGGGATGATACTGGATGGTACAAAGTGAGTCTGAAACAGCATAACAGCAAGACCCTTGCAAAAGAGGAACTTTTTTCTTGAAAAGTGAGAGACATAATTATCTCAGATCAAGGTTATATTTCAGTAGATTTAGCTTCATCCCTGCTGCATTAACATATACTGATTGAGAAATTAAAAATGAAAAACTAAAGTTCAAAATATTCTTCTGATTTTAAAAGATATTAAACAGCTTTCTCTCATTTATTCTGTATGAAAATAAAATAATGGAGCTAATTATTTCATTAATTATAATATAGTAGATTCCCAGTTTGAAAAATGTCATGGAACACTGTGTAGAGTTCCACATTAGGAACTGAGACTCCATATTTAGTGGCTATCTCCATCCCAAAAAGTAACTGCAGGCGGAAATAAAACTTTACACTGAGTTTTGTTGTTTGTTTATTGTGGTTGTTTTCTTCTCTGTCTCATTGGACATTGTCCCCCAAGCTTCCTTTTCTAATTTTCATACTAATGGTTATGATAATGTTATGATGATATTCCTTTGAGTTTTATTTACATTCTTCTTCTTGCAATTTGATTCACTGAATTAGTCCCTAGAGTCAGTAGCAGAGAGAATGAATAAAACATTAAGTAATTCATGCTACATAAAATCTAGGTTGAAACTCTGATATACAATTGTAAAACACTTTCTGGTATTTTTCTATTTTATCTTTATCTTTTTGCTTCTTCCTCATTGTCCACAGTCATATATATATATATATATATATATATATATATATATATATATATATGTTAAATATGTTGTCCACAGTCAAATATATATATTCTGGATATATATTCTGGACACACACACACACACACACACACACACACACACACACATATATATATACATATATATATATATATATATATGTATATATATATATATATATTCTGGATACATAGAAAATTAAGACAAAAATGTAGACAACAAAAAGCAAACTAGTTCACTGGAAGATAAGGGGAGTGCTTTCAGCAATGGTGGTCTCCATGAATAACAGTAGCATTGGCTAACGTTTTACTATTCTAGCATTCTGAGTGCTAGTGAAGCTCTCTGAAAATCAAATCAAAGGTAAGTTGGATTTGCAGAAGGCACTGGAAGAGCCTCAAATGTCAGTGTTGATTCAATACTTAATGTCAACTTTTATTCAAATTAAGTAGGTCATATTAAGTTTATATATTGAAAATTAACATATAAAGTGTATAAAATGATAATTATATCTTATTTTATGAAATCAATTTATCCATTTCTATATTAAACAAAAGTTGAAACATTTCTATTAATTAAAGGCTAAAGGCAAAAAATTATAATTTTTGTGCCTGTGTTTTAATCAAATCCAGAATATGTTGTTCTGTGTCTAAAAGGAGAGACTTTAGTTTTTGAGTAGTCTGAGATTATATTTGCTATTTTCCAGCTGTATGAACTAATGGAAGTTAAGTGTCTTTTTGAGCTGTTATGCTTCATGTGAGAATAAGATAAAATTTTATAAGTATACAATAAGAGCCAAATGAGATAAAATATGAATGTTTTTAGTTCCTGGAGTTGTTTCTTTGTGTGTGTGTGTGTGTGTGTGTGTGTGTGTGTGTGTGTGTGTGTGGTACTGGGTGTGGAACCCAGGGGCTTTCTACCTCCAGGCTATACTCCCAGACCTATTTTATTTGGAAACAGGGTCTAACTAAAAGAAATATTAAATAATTTACACTGTTATTCCTAGAGCCTTTGTGCTATATGATCAGTGGGACACTTATTTTATATAATTTCATTAAAATCTTGACATTTCAACAACATTTTAAACAGAGAAACTGAAGGTTAAAGAAATCAAGTAACTCGTCCTAAGTCACAACTCTTTTAACTGGCCCATTTGGATATTTAATCTATGATTCTTTAACAGCACAGCCTATATACTTTCTATTATACTAAATTTATCATATAATGTCATATTTAATAGATTATAATTATTTTATATTTTTTTAATTTTTATTTATTTATTTTTTTATTGGTGCACTGTATTCATACATCATAGTGGGATACAAACTTTTGTAGACATACATGCACACATCACCCAGTCAGCCCCCACCCGATCCCCACCCCTTCCTCTCCCCATCCCTCCCTCCCATGCTTGGCTTAGTGGTTGACATCTAGTATTATAGCAATTTATCCAAAATTAAAAATGATAATCTCACATAACAGTTTCATTTGTCTGATACCAAGCTTTTGATGACTTAAAGATAACATTTCAATATTTCTTTTTACTTTCTTTCTTACCAGAGAATATTTTTTTTCTATTTTTTTAGGTGAAACTATCATATATTTATATATTTATTTTTCAGAAAAAAAAATCTATCCTAATATGGAATATGGACTCTAGATACCCAATATGATCTTGAAAAAGAACAAAGCTAGAAGATATATATTTTCTGATTTCAAACCATATAAAGCTACAATAATTGAAACAGTGTAGTACTGTTCCAGAAGCAGATATATAAACCATTGGAGTTAAATAAAAGCCTAGAGCTAAATTCTTCCCTATATTGTCAAGTTATTTTTGACAAGGTTTCCACGAACATTTGGTGGTGGAAATAATAATCTTTTAACTAAATATTGTTGAAACATAATAATTACATGGAAAAGAATAAAGTTGGACCCTTACCTAATCCCATATACAAATATTAACTCAAAATAGATAAAAGACCTAAATATAAATCTTAAGACTATAAACTTTTAGGAGAAAATCTGGGTCATAAAACCTCACAACACTGAAATTGGCAGTGATTTCTTGGATATGATTTCAATGGCACAGGCAACAGAAGAGTATACAAACTCCCTAAAAAATAAAAAAATATATTGTATATCCAAAGACAATGTAAACAGAGTTAACAGTTACTAATAGAATGGGATAAAATATTTCCAAATGCTATATCTGAAGGTATATTAATATTCCAACTAGAAATCCTAAAAATTAACGACAATAAAGGCAAACAATACCATTTAGAGATAGGTAAAAGACTAACATAAGTAATGAATCTCCACAGATAACCAATCTTAGTTGTCTGCTGGATGGAAACTATTGTTTCTCTGGTTCTGGTGTGTGTTACCTATTTCTTCTTTGTAGTTAATCTCTTTGAGTATTTTCTCTAGTGCTGGTTTTGAAGACATAAATTCCTTCAGTTTCTGTTTGTCGTGGAATCTTCTTATTTCTCCATCTAATTTGATAGAAAGTTTTGCTGGGTAGGAAATTTTTGGCTGGAAGTTGTTTTCTTTCAGAGTTTGGAATATGTTACTCCAAGCCCTTCTGGCTCTCATGACTTGGTTTGGGAAGTCTGGAGTGATTCTAATTGGTTTGCCTCTGAATGTCACTTGGCCCTTTGTTTTTGTTGCCTTTAAGATTCTCTGCTTGGCTTCCACATTGGTCATTTTGACAATTATGTGGCGTGGGGATCCTCTTCTCCGATCCTGTCTAAAGGGAGTTCTATAAGTTTCCTGGACCTGTGTATCAACCTCTTGCTCTATGTTTGGAAAATTTTCTGCTATTACTTCCTTGAAGAGATTGTTGATCCCTTTGGTTTCACTTTCTTTTCCCTCCTCTATTCCAATTATTCTTAGGTTAGCTCTCTTAAAATGGGCTCATATTTCTTCAATGTCAGATTCCTACTGTCGGATATTTTTTTCTAGATTAGAAACTATGCGTTCATCTTTGGAATGATCATCTTCTAAGAGCGAGATTCTGTTCTCCATGTGGTCTAATCGGTTGTTTGTGCTTTGAATTGAGGCCTTTACTTCATTAATTGCATCCTTTATCTCTTTTTGGCTCTGAGTTCTTTTCGAAGCACCTCTATTATTTCTACAGTTATTTTCCTGATTTGATCTTCTAGAAATCTCTGATTTTCTGTTTTATCGGGTTCTGATATTATGGGGTTGTGGGCATTCATTGCTCCAGTATTATTCCTCTTTCCCATGATTTCGGATGTTTGTGCCTTCTCTGGGTTCTTCCCTTGGGTCACTATGACTTCACTTAAGGTGTTCTGGATCTCGAGTCAGTAGTATCTCAGACCCCACTACTCCTTTACTGGGTTGTATCACAGAGTCTCCGACCCAGAGAGTCGATAGAGGCTGCTTTAGACTGTGGGGGGTGCCAGGTTGCACGTTCTTCTATGGTGTGATATCTCTGTCACCGCCCCTCCCCCACTGGGTCAAGTCCCAGGGAGTACAGTACTGGGATTTCTCCTCTGGGGCCCACAATTTGACTCACTGTTCTTGAGTACGCAGATGTAGCTGTACTGGATTCGGTGAATTCACTGCTGCTGCCGCCGGTGGCAATATGGCACCGCTGCTACGCCCTCGGCCGTGAGGCTGCCATATTTCTTCTTGGTTTTGATTTCCACTCTGAATCCCTGCGGCGTGTGCTGAGCTCAGCCACTGGGAGCTTTAGATTTTACCTGCGGCGAGAAATCCCGCCTGTCTGTTCCGCAGCAGCTCACCTCGGCTTGCTGTAGCCGTCCGGTGAATTTGCCGCTGCCGCCGGCAGTATGGCGCTGCTGCCGCATACTCGGGCGTGAGGCCGGTATATCTCCTCTGTGGCTCTGAGCTCTGTTCTCAGTCCGCTTTCTCTCTGGAGCCTGGTGATTTTTTTGTTTCTCTGGTGATGGTGTTTTCTGGCTATGAAAGGCGCTGATTTTGTGGTAATGGAGATTGGTTGTTAGCGGGGCTCTTAAGCCCCGCTTTTCTCGGTCGCTATCTTCCTGGAAGTCTATAATTATTTTAATATGAAAAGAAAGTGTGTGTGTATGTGTGAGTGTGTGTGTTACTGAGGACTGAACCCAGGGACATGCTATCTTTGAGCTACACCCCTAGAACTATTTTATTTTTATTTTGGTTCAGCTAAAATGCTGAGAACCTAAGTTGCTCAGGCTAGTCTCAAACTGTGATCCTGCTGTCTCAGCTTCTCAAGTAGTGGAATTACAGGCATGCGCCACTACATCAGGCTTCCATATGAAAGTCATGCAATTAATTTAGTTCCTTTTTCTTTCTTGATTAAATTATAGGTGACTAGTTAGCAAATTGAAAGCATAAGGGTTGGAGTGGATATATACCATAAATCCTTACCAATATGAGTGTTGGTATTTATAAAATTATTTTTTGTGTGGGTCTGGATGGAACCCAGAAGCATTCAACCTCCGAGCTACAGCCCCTGCCCTGTTGTGTATTCTTTATTTTTTTATACAAATTTTTATTGAAAATAAACTGTACTCGGTGCCCTCTCCCCCCACCCCCATTTTTCCTTCCCCCCTCCCACCAATGATTGCCCAGAGTAACTATGGCATATTCATACTTTTACGCATATTCAGATGTAGACCCTCATTAATAAAGTTCAGCCTTCCCCCTCTCCTATCTTTTCATTCAAACTTTGCTGAGATTTCCCCTATATTATCTGGAGTCCCTCTGGTATCCCCTATATTCCCAAGTTTGGGCATATTAGAGGAAACATATGTCCCTTCTCCTTCTGTGCTTGGCTGATCTCACTTAACATAATGCTCTCCAGGACTTTCCATCTTCTTGCAAATGACATGATTTTGTTCTTCTTCACAGCTGAATATAATTCCATTGTGTGTATTTCCCATAATTTTGCAATCCATTCATCTATTGTTGGGGACCTGGGTTGGTCCCATATTTTGGCTATTATGAATTGTGCTGCTATGAACATAGGTATGCATATGTTGCTGTAGTTCTCTGATTTCAGCCCATTTGGAACAATACCCAAAAGTGGTAGAGCTGGATCATATGGTGAATCTATTCCCAGTTTTCTAAGAAATCTTCACACAGATAGCCATAGTGGCTGAACTAGTTTGCACTCCCACCAACAGTGTAAAAGAGTTCCTCTTTCCCCACATCCTCGCCAGCATTTGTTGTTGTTTGATTTCTTTATGCTTGCCACTCTGACTAGGGTTAGATGGAATCTCAGTGTAGTTTTGATTTGCATCTCCCTGATGGCTAATGATGTAGAACATCTTTTCATGTATCTATTGGACCTTTGTATCTCTTCTTTTGTAAAGTGTCTATTCAGTTCAATTCCCCATTTCTTGATTGGGTTTTTTGTTTTGCTAGTGTGGAGTCTGTTGAGCTCTTTGTATATTCTGGATATTAGCCTCTATCAGAGTGGTGGCTGGTAAATATCTCCCATTCTGTAGGTTTCCTCTTTAGGTTTGATGAGAGGAAACTTTTTAGTTTGATGCTGTCCCACTTGTTAATTCTTGCTTTAATTTCCTGAGCTTTGGAGGTTTTGTTGAGAAAGTTACTGCCTGTGCCAATATGTTGTAGTGTTGAGCCTATGCTCTCCTCTAATAACTTCACAGTCTCTGGTCTAATTTCTAAGTCTTTGATCCATCTCTAGTTGATTTCTGTGCTTGGTGAGAAGTAAGGATTTAGTTCCATCTTTCTACAAATGGATATCCAGTTCTGCCAGCACCATTTGTTGAAAAGTCCATCTTTTCTCCAGCATATGAGTTTGGCCCCTTTGTCAAAGATTAATTGACTAAAGCTGTATGGATTTGTTTCTGTATCTTCTATTCTAATCCACTGGTCAGTATACCTGTTATTGTGCCAGTACCATGCTGTTTTTACTACTATGCTCTATAGTATAATTTGAAGTCTGGGATTGTGATGCCTCCTGCATGGTTCTTATTGCTGAGAATTGCTTTGGCTATTCTGGGTCTTTTCTTTCTCCATATAAAGTTCATGATTGATTTTTCTAGGTTTATAATGTCACTGGTATTTTAATGGGAATTGCATTGAATCTATAGATGAGTTTTGGCAGAATGGCCATTTTGATGATATTTATTCTGCCTATCCATGAGCACAGGAGATCTTTCCATCTTCCAAGGTCTTCTTTAATTTCTTTGTTTAATGTTTTATAGTTTTTGTTGTAGAGGTCTTTTACATCTTGGGTTAGGTTTATTCCTAGGTATTTTATTAGTTTTGAGGTTATAGTGAATGGTTACACTCCCACGGGCTACACTCTCAGACCTATTTTTTAACTTTATGTGGAAACAGGGTCTCTTAAGCCAGCGAGGCTGGCTCCTAACCAGCGCGATCCTCCTGTCTCTACCGCCCAAGCGCGGGGAATACAAGCGTGCGCCACCACGCCCGGCCCAAAATAAAAATTTTATTGTAGTTATATGATTTGGGGGCTAGACAACAATTAATCCGCAAATCCGCAATCCTGTGTCCGCAAACCCAAACCCAAGTCCTGGGATTGCAAGTGTGAGTCACCACTCTCCATTTATTTATTAATTTCAGTGATGATAGGAAGGTTCAGTTCTCAGGATTCATGCCAGTGTGTAGAGTAAAAATGAAGGGAAATGATAGATCATCAAAATATTTAATAATGATTTTATAAAGCCAGGGGTAGTGGCACACGCTTGTATTCTCAGCATTCTGGAGGCTGAGACCAGACAATCGCGGTTTGCCGACGGCCTCAGCTACTTAGGCCCTCTGCAGCTTAGTGAGACTCTGTTTCAAGATAAAGAATAGGACAGTGGGGCCGCCAGTGCCAGCGGGGGCTGTTGGCCCAAATCACAGTCCCTGTAACTGACTTACACTAACGTGGCAACATAACCCAAGAGGAAAAGTCTTTCGGGGACCCAGGGTGCCAGGGATCCCAGCCACCGCCGTGCAAGGCTGCCCTCCACTGGTAAGCCGCTCGGGGCTGAGGAGGCTCGGGCTCCACTCCGCCCAGTGCCACACCGCTGCTGCCACCTCTGGCTCCAGCTTGAGAGCTGCCCCAGCCTCTTAAGCCTCTGGCTCCAGCCCAGCCCCAGCCTGACCACCACTCCGGCTGCTGCCGCCTCTGGCCCAACACAGCCCCATCCAGAGTCCCAGCCCAGCCCCAGCCAGAGAGCCGCCCCAGCTTCTGCCACTTCTGGCTCCAGCACAGCCCCAGCCCAAGCCCGAGCCCATGCGGTCCCACCCAGGCGACCCAAGGCCCAGCCATGAGAGAGCATGGCCCAGCCCAACTTATGACCCAAAACAGACTCTGGGACTACCACGGAAGAAATCCAGTAATTTTGACCTGCGAGAGTGACCACAACACACACAAAAGACGCCATATCGAGCCACTGGCCCAAAAAGGATTTGGGGGCACTGCAATCCTGGCAGCCCCAAGAACTGTCTTTGAGTCTGAAAGTGACCATAGAACTCTAACATCTTAAGCTTAGAGTTCACCAGAGCACCTGAGTGGCACTGTTGGTGCACCAGAGGAGGCACCCACAGAGTCACTGGGAGACCTGCAGGGTCCCCAACCCGGACCTGCCATACCCCCAGAGAATCAGATATGGAAGACCTGCCAGCCCTTCAGAGCCCCTGACTGGGCTGCCAGGTAACAGTGTGAGTTCAGATGAGCCACCAGAGCCAGTGGACATGCAGTGAGTGCCATGAGACACTGCAACAACTGAGGGTGCCAGTGTGCACACGGGAGAACACCTTCAACCCCACTGACACAGCAAGGGCACTTAAGGCATGATACTTGCACAGGGCCACAAGGGGTTGCTACATACAAATACAAGACATTGGCATATACACCGTATATTAGTAAAATAGTAGGCCTGTTTCCTTTTCTTTTCTTTTTTCTCTTATTATTATTTTTTTTTTTTGCTGATTTTTGTTTTATTCTGTTTTTTTTTTTTGTTGTTTCTGGGTCTTTTTCTCAGTTTTCAATTTTTTGGGGGGGTTATTCTTTTTTATCTTCTTTCTTCTTTTTTTATTTTTATTTGGGTTTCTTGTTTGGATCTTTCACTTCATATCACATGGTTGTTAGTTTGTTTTATTTTACCTTATGTTTATCCTGTTTATTCTCTTAAACCCTTTTGTTCTCTATGGGTGGTCCATTTTTGTTTTGTCGATGTTGCTGTTTATATTTGATGTATAATAATCTTTCTACATTAATCATTCTAGAACAAACTTCACAACATAAATTATTTACATTAAGTGATTTAAAACCAACATAATAATAATATAATAATATAATAAGTTAAAAATATAATAAGTTAAAAGACACCAATAAAATAAAAATAAAACAGAATGTAATTAATTGAATGGGTATAAGATAAAATCAAATACCATAACACCTTCAGAAGCATTATTAACCACAGAGGAAATATGGCTGGAAATAATTATTTTATTTTAATTTTGTATTTATTAGTGAATTGCAATCATACATCATCATGGGGGCAGAATGGTAGAGGCACGCGTGCACCCATTAATATTATTTAACCTTTTTAAAAGTTAAAGCATTAAAACTTTTTACATTAAAACTATGAATAAATCAAACTATTTTAAAAAGCTTTCTTGGAGAATGCTTATCTATCTTGTTAACTGAGGACATCCTCAAACATTATGACAATAATTTATCATTTTAGCTAGAAAACAAAACAGGTTGACTAGGAACAAAGATCACAAAAATGATTCATACTTAAGATAAAATATTATGAAATTTTGCAAGGGATTAATGTGAAATCAACTTTAGTCTGCCAGCCTACATTTTTTTCTACCTTTTCTCCCTCTCTCCCTGACACCTGAGTTTACCTACAGCAATGGCTTCAGTAATTCTGACTTCCACTGAGGTAGTAGGAATGGGAAAAGTCCATGAGGATTAGTAAACCCTAACAGATGCTAAGAACAAAGCAATCTCTTCTAAAATATAATATATCTTTCCCATTTGTCACCATCCCCAATGTAATTAAATAGTTACATAAAGGGAAATTAGTGTAGAATTTGAGCAATTACTCAAATATGATTCTATCTGGGAAAAATTTTTGCAAAAATGTCTCTGGAAGTAAGAAGTAGCTTCTGACATTAGGTCCAGTTGCACACTCCTGCCCTCCCTTTTCAAGCTGTGTGGGACTAAACTAGTTAACGAGTTATTTGTTGACACATATTAGTTGTATATATTAACGGGGATCAGTGTGATGTTTTCATAGATGCTCACAGCATGCATTGATATGTAACCACCCCTCTTTAACCTGCACCCTTCCCAATCCCTAGTAATCACTATTCTATTTTCAGGTTGACTTTTGAGTTTCCACATATGAGAGAAAACATGATATTTGTCTTTCTGTCCCTGAATTCTTTCACTTAACATAACACTCTCCAGTTCTATTTATTTTATGGCTAATAATTTCACTGTTCTTTATGGCTGAATAAGTTCCACTGTGTATATATGCCATATTTTTTTCTATTCATCTGTTAATGGGCACCTAGGCTGATTCCATACCTTAGCTACCGTGAATATTGCCACAATAAACATGGGCATGCAGATATTTCTTTGGTTTGCTGACCTCATTTCCATTGAATATATATTCAGGTGTGGGGTGGCTGAATCATTTTGTAGTTCTATTTTTAGTTTTTTGAGAACCAGCAGACTCTTTTCCACAGTGGCTAGAGTAACTTCCATTCCTACTGGCTGTGTCTCAGAGTTCTTCTTTCTCTACATACTCATTAGCATTTGGAGGATGTGTGTGTGTGTGGGTGTGTGTGTGTGTGTGTGTGTGTGTGTGTTACAATAGCCATTCTAACTAGGATGAGATGGAATCTCATTGTAGCTTAGATATTAAACCATTGTTAAACCTGTCTTCACCATAGTGTTCTAATGTAAAAGAAGCATTGTTACTGTCAGGTGGTTTTAAATTTCCCCTTTGGTGGAAATGGCATACTGGTTCAGCAAAATTCTAGCTCTGTACTTGGATATTGATTAATCCTCAGCTTGTGTTTGCTCTTGGTGCTTTGTTTTATAGGACTGGTGAGAAGAAAAGAAAACCAGCAATCAAAGAATGAGAAACCACACAAAAATAACAGTTTATCCTCCTGGGATTGTCAGACGACCCCAAGCTGCAGGCTGTGCTATTGGTCTTCCTCTTCCTCACCTACATGCTCAGCATCACTGGGAACCTGACCATCATCGCCCTCACCCTGCTGGATTCACACCTCCAGACCCCCATGTATTTCCTCCTCAGGAATTTCTCCCTGTTAGAGGTTTCCTTCACAACGGTCACTATACCCAAGTTCCTGGGCACCATTATTTCAGGAGATAAATCCATTTCCTTTAACAACTGCATAGCTCAGCTGTTTTTCTTCATTCTCCTGGGGGTGGCTGAGTTTTACCTTCTGGCTGCCATGTCCTATGATCGTTACGTTGCCATCTGCAAGCCTCTGCACTACCTGACCATCATGAATCGGAAGGTGTGCAGCATGCTGGTCTTTGCTTCCTGGCTGGCTTCCTTCTTAATCATCTTCCCTGCTCTCATGTTGCTCTTGCAACTTGACTACTGTAGGTCCAATATTATTGACCATTTTACTTGTGATTATTTCCCCCTGCTCCAGCTTTCTTGCTCAGACACAAAATTCCTAGAGCTCATGGGGTTTTCCTGCGCTGTGTTTACTCTCATGTTCACTTTGGCATTAATATTTCTGTCCTATGCATACATCATCAGAACGATTTTGAAGATTCCTTCTATTAGTCAGAGGACAAAAGCCTTTTCCACGTGTTCCTCTTACATGACAGTCATCTCCATCTCTTATGGTAGCTGCATTTTTATGTACATTAAACCCTCAGCAAGGGAGAGGGTGTCTCTGAGCAAACGAGTTGCTGTGCTGAACACCTCGATAGCCCCTATGCTGAACCCTTTTATTTACAGCCTAAGGAATCAGCAAGGCAAGAGAGCCTTCATAAACATGGCCAGAAAGACTGTTTTTCACAAGTACATGAAATTATGTGGTGTTGTAAATTAGTGGCACATTGAAAGATAATTAAAAAATAAGAATGAAATTTTAGCCACCCGTGCTGCATTTATTTAAACATGAATTAAAATACAATGCAAAGAAGAGAGTCATAATAAAATTTTCACAGAGTGTAGGAGATATTTTAGAATTGTATCAATAAGAATAATGTTGTTCACAATGAATTATATCTTTTACCTCTTCTTTTTAATTCTTTTTTCCTCCAAATATCTTTAAAAGAGGAAAAAGGAAAAAGAGACCGAAAGACAGAGAGAGACAGAGGGAGAAAGACAGATGAACCACACAATGGTCACAGTTTGTCCTCCTAGGCCTTTCTGATGATCCAGAGCTTCAGATTGTGATTTTCCCCTCTTTTTATTTATCACCTATCTATTAAGTGTCACTGGAAATCTGACTATGATCACTCTAACTTTGGTGGACTTCCATTTATAGATGCCTATGTATTTCTGGCTACCTTGGCTGTTTCGTCATCCCAGTCAAAGGCCAATTGATAGTAGCCGAGATAGAGGAAGTCACCTTTGATCTCTGAATCTGCAAGAGAAGCCACAGTAAAGGCTGCCATCCTCTTTCAAGAGGATGAGGAGGGAAGGGGACTGGGGAGGCGGGTCACCTTCCGTGATATGATGCTGAGGGCTTAGAGAGAATGTAGAGGCAAGTCACCTTCCATGTGGTACTTCTGGATGTGGCGTCCATAACAGAATTCGTAGGTCCATCAGTCCTTGGTCTGACAATTAAAAAATGAACAATCAGAGGGAGAGTGCACATGCCTCTTTCTAGAACGCGAATCTCCTGGATCTGAGGCACATAACCTCTCATCTGCTTCTCCGCTCCCTCTGTTCCCTATGCATCCTCCAGACCCCCAGCGAGCAGGAACAGCTGTTTCCTTCCTGCAGTTGGAGACACACTTCTAAAGTCTGGCTGACCTTCACCTGTGGTCTTTCAATTTCTCCTTTAAAGATTTTTATTTATTATTATTATTTTTTTTTGCAGTAATGGGGATGGGGCTCAGGGGCATTCTACCTCTGAGCTACACCCCCAGCCTAATTTTTTATCTTTATTTTGCAACAGGGTCTCACTAAGTTGCAGAGGGCCTCACTAAGTAGCTGAGGCTGTCTGCGAACCTGGATCCTCCTGTCTCAGCCTCCCGAATGCTGGGATTACAAGCATGTGCCTCCACTCCTGGCTTTAAAGATTTTTTAAAAGTTGCCTTTATCTTCCATAAAAATAAGAAATTATGGTATCCTGGAAGCATTCAAACCAGGAAAACAAAGAAGATCCTAAAACAACTTTTTTTGTGTGGTACTGGGGATAGAATCCAGGGGTTTTCTACTTCCGGGCTACTCTCCAGCCCAATTTTATTTTTTATTTGGAAACAGAGTCTCACTAAATTGCTGAGAGCCTTGCTAAGTTGCTGAGGATGGCTTTGAACCTGCAATCCTCCTGTCTCAGCCTCCCAAGTACTGGTACTGCAGGCGTGTGTCACTATACCCAGCTTCATGCCCAGCTTCTTAACTGAACATCTACAACATTCTTTGCACTGTCCTAACCACTGGGGATGCAACTTTGAACAAGATAAATTCTCTGACCTCATTAGGGCCAGGATTCAGACCAACAATAAACAAACTGATTCAGTTAATAAGATGATTTCAGATCATAAAGAGTGCCATGATGAAAATAAAGTAGGATACTGGGGCAGAGAGTGATGGAGCAGGTGGTGACTTCATTGGGCTTCTCTAATGAAGGGCCTGCCCCTCCTGCTCCACACTGTTCCATTTAGGCACCTCAATCTTGATTTAACCTATTCTGAGGTTTTTTTTTTTTTTTCTGTACTGGGGATGGAACACGGAAGCATTCTATGCTTTCTTTCATGTGTGGAAGCTACAGGGAAAACAGGAAACAAAAGGGACTTCCGTTAAATGAGGAGAAAGACCAGTATAATAGTGGAAGGTGTAAGTTGAGGATGGTAGAAGGGGAAAGGAGGATTGAGGAAGAAAGCCATTCAAATAATTTGTTGTTTTTATATGAAGGTATAACTGCCAGTCTTACTAACTTTACAGGGAAGGAAGAAGAGTGAAGTGGGACAAGATATGGAGGGAAATACACCAAGTTCTGTGTGCATGTATCACTTTGAATCTCATTTTGATATATAATTACAATATACCAGTAATAGTATAAAAATAAATAAATATGAAAAAATATAAGTTTAGCACCAGGCATAGGGGCACACACTTGTAATCCCAGCATTCGGGAGGCTGATACAGGAGGATCACGGTTCACAGCCAGCCTCAGCTACTTAGGGAGGTTCTATCAGCTCTCTGCTAAGGTTCTTCAGTTTCCTTTGCTGCACATAGTGCTTTAGATTTAATGCAATCCCACGTATTGACCTCCATTTTAATTTCTTGTGTCTTTGTGGTCTTGTTGAGGAAGTTTTTACCCATGCCAATATGTTGGAGTGTTGGTCTCATGTCCTTTTCAAGAAACTCTTTCATCTAAATTGACATTTTTTTTGGTTGGTATCATTATGAACACATGGATTTACAATTTTTATAAATTTATAATTTTTAATTTGTTTTAGGTTACATTAATAAAATAGGATCTCCATTAAATTTCTTAGGGTCTCAACAAGTTGCTGAGGCTAAGGGAATGTCAATTTTAACTTTTCTTTATATGTTTATGTCAAGCATTAATGTCATCTAAAACAAATTAAAATTATGAATTTATAAAAATTATAAAATTATAAATCAATGTGTTCATAATGATACCAAAAATGTCAATTTAAGTTTCATATTTCTTTCTTTTCTGTTTTACTTTTTTTTTTTTTTTTTGCATTACTGGGGATTGAACCAGTGGTACTTTTCCACTGAGCTACATCTCCAGCACTTTTTATTTTTCTTTTTTGAGACAAGGTCATGCTAATTTTCCCAGGTTGGCCTTGAACTTGTGATTTTCCTGCCTTGGCCTCCCAAATCACTGGGATTCCAGTCATGTACTACCAGACACTAATGTAATCTAAAACGAATTTAAAAACTAAACCCATACACTCCTAATTATATCAACCAAAACTGCTAGGGAACCAACTCAGAATAATAGGTAGAGAACACTAAACATTCGTCTTGGTTTTTCTGTAGAAGCCATAATAAAAATAAACAAATGGTAAATGATAGTTAAAACATCATCCTTTTGTACTGTGAGCACCACTGACTGCTGATTTTTTTTTTAACCAGTTAAACATATATTCCTGTTAGAAGCATAAAATTCTCTTTCTGGAGCATTCTTTAAAAAACAACAACAACAACAAAACCCTAGGACTGGATTAAGGTCTGGATTAAGCCTCTGAACCTAAATAGCAGCTGCAGGAATTCGATAGGAAGAGAATGAACAAGGATAAAATCAAGTGAGGCACTACTGCACATTCATTCCATGAGTGATAATCTTGCTGCTTATTAATTGGGTTTTATGGTAAAATATTACATCATTTTTACTACTTTCATAAACCTGATCAATAAAAATTAAGTAAATAAGAGTATCACTACCTGTCTTATAGAGACAAATTTGCCAAACTGTTTCTTTATTGAGTACTCTTTTATTTTTAAGTAACATGCAGACTTTAGGGAGAAAAAGGGTCATAGGAGAAACTAGATGAGGAAGGAGAAATCATAGATGAGCAAATAAGGTGACCTAATGAAGGGGATGGGAGAAGGGAAGAGGGAAATCCCCTAATGTACATGAGCTACATTCATAAAAACATCAAAATCAACCACTAAGCCAAACATGAGGAGAGAGGGGGAGGGCTACATGAGTAATGTGTGTATGTCTGCCTCTACCACCTTGTACCTCATTAAGAAGTACGACTATAATGCACTAATAAAAATTTTTAATTAAGTAGTAAAATATTTCTGAAATAAACTTGCATCCCCGCTGTGATTTAGGTTTGTTTGTTTGCTTACTTGTTTGGTACTGGGGATTGAACCCAGGGTAACCCTTTTATTTTTTACATTGAAATAGGGTCTAGCTAAATTGCCGAGGCCAATCTCAAACCTGAGATCCTCCTATCTCAGCCTCCCAAGTTCTGGGATTACAGGCATGTGCCACCATTCCCAGCTCTGTGATATAGTTTTGTATGAGTATCATATTATTATGTGATGCTCAAGTATTATTTATATTTGATAAATTTACATCAAAACATCACATCATACACCTTAACTATACATAATTTTTGCCAATCATATTTCAGTAAATTTAGGCAAATATTATTTGATTAAGTAAATGTATTATTATATTTTATGTTAAATATATTTTTAAATTTTTATTGAAATATCTAGTATTTTTAATTAAGTAATACTTATATTTATATTAGTTCTTATTATATTAAATATGTTACATGATACATATTTACTGTCAAAATATTTGAAAAACATTAAAAGTTTTAAAGAGAATAATTGGATAATAATCCACTAACAAAAATTTCACGTAAATAAAAGTTTTTTTTATTATTTTTTTCATTAGAATGTTAAGGAGATAATAAATAAATAAATATAAAAGTCAAGATGAAGAATAACATGGATAAAGTTGAAACAAATTAAAATATTATAATTTGTAATGAAGATTAAATTAGTTAAAGTATATAACAATGTTCTTATAATTGTATGAACAATATGTGCAATATAATAGTTAATATCCTTGGTCTTTGCTTCCATGTACCCAACACCTAACAAAGACCAAGGATTAACAACCAAAAAAGCATATGAATAAAAAAATTTATATTTCAAAAAATATTAAACACAAATTAGATTGTGTTACAGTTTTGTAACAAAGTTAATTTTATAATTATTTTATTACTCACAAAATATTACATAAAGAAAATATTAAGTAATGGAAATTAATGGAAGTAAATATTTTTTAGAAGACAATATTATCGATTCTCTGTGGGATACAAAGCTGAATGTAACCATTATCAAGGGAGATCCACTATACAGAAGAGTTAGGAGGCAACATATCAGAAGGACGGCTTTCAGAAATCCCTCATGGTCTATAAGATACTGGAAATGTGGCCTGGACTTTGTCTTGTTCCTAGGAGACCAAATCTTTGGAGGTCAAAACAAGTAGACTTGAAATATTTGAATTTTAAGTACAAATAGTCAGAAGCAGAATCCTAATTTTAGCATCTATACATATATTACCCAATCATGCCATATATTTCTTTCTTTCAATATTACTTTCTTAAACTTATAGATGAAATTATTGAGGGGAATATAGTGTATTATCATATCTTCTGAAGGTTATTGACATCACATTTTTATTTACTGAAATATTTTTCAATTATCTAAAAATAGAGAAAAATAAAATTATATTTGATTAGTGTTAACTTTGCTAATATCTGAGAGAAAAGCAATGATTTTACATTCTGTCCTTCACAGAAGAAATTTTGCTATCTAAAATATGGAGGAAACAGCTTTCAGGATTTAACAAATCAACTCCACCAAATAGCAAAGCCAGGGTAACAGCTGAGGACTAACTGCATGGGCTCAGAGGAATAGAAAAGGTTTTCCTATACATTTCTGCATATCTCTAGGATGAGAGTTCTTGTGAGGAACAAAATTGCTAAGAAAGAAAACATTTTTCCATAAATCTTAATATACAAGGAAGTACACTCCAATGGAAAATATACTGTGCTACAATCAAGTGACAAGAGCTGCTAAGGTCTAAGGCAAGTATTTACTTTTTAAATTTGTGCTTCAGAGCAAAATGAAAACTAAATAAATATTACAAGTTTCTTTGAGCTCCAAAATAAAATACAGTAAATATATTACATATGTATACATATATATTTACATATTTTCAACAAATTTTAAGAGATGTCAAACACTGAAAACTTTGATAGGAAGAGGAGATAAACCAATAAGAGAATGTGCTCCGTAGTTGTTAAATTAGACAATTGTTATTTATTCTATCTTATGCTAAATAGACAAAATATATAGAGAATCTTTTTATCTTCACAATTAGTCCAAAATGTTAATATTAAGTAAATTTGCTAAATAATTTATAATTTAATATATATTTCATTTGCTAAGAAAGTCATCAGATGGTTTCTTATTAAAACAGTAATAGATTGCGATCTTTTTCTTCTAATTTCATTTTTACCCATGATGGAATAAGATAATCTACTTTTTATTTTTAAGTTGAAGTATTACCTAATATATATATTTTATTCTTAGAACAAATATGCATAATATGTATAGAATTTTCTTATATTTTATTAACAGTGTATTCAAAATATTATTAAAATAAAATTAATAAATGATTAATAACTTTTAATTTTTTTTCATTTGCTAATAAAATCATTAATTGGTTTCTTATATCATAAAAGCAATAGTGGGTTGTTACCTTTGTCTTCTAATTTTTACCTTTATCCTTTATTATTTTTAGGTTGCAGTATTACCTAATGTATACATCGTGGAAAAGGAAGGAAAATGTGTGTTTCATGTGATTATTTTGGCAAAAAAATGGTAATAATAGTTTGCACAAACTGCAAACAAAATAAGAATTGTTGATCTTATTCACCTTATTTCAGTAAGGTGGCTTACTGTATGAAAAGTTCCTTACTTTTGCCTCCAGATTTAAAATTTTTTAAAAAGTAGTAAATGAGCTGCATTTATTTAAACAGAATCAAAATACAACGCAAAGAAGAGAGTCAAAATAAAATCTTCACAGAGTGTAGGAGATAGTTTAGAATTGTATCAATAAGAATAATGTTGTTCACAATGAATTATATCTTTTACCTCTTCTTCTCAATTCTCTTTTCCTCCAGATATCTTTAAAAGAGGAAAAAGGAACAAGAGACTGAAAGGCAGAGAGGGACAGAGGGAGAGAGACAGATGAACCACACCATGGTCACAGAGTTTGTCCTCCTAGGCCTTTCTGATGATCCAGAGCTTCAGATTGTGATTTTCCTCTTTTTATTTATCACCTATCTATTAAGTGTCACTGGAAATCTGACTATCATCACTCTAACTTTGGTGGACTCCCATCTACAGACGCCTATGTATTTCTTCCTCCGGAACTTCTCTTTCTTAGAAATCTCATTTACCACTGTATGTATCCCCAGGTTTCTGGGAGCAATTATCACCAGGGACAAGACCATCTCCTATAACAACTGTGCAGCCCAACTCTTTTTCTTTATCTTCATGGGGGTGACTGAATTTTACATTCTAACTGCCATGTCCTATGACCGCTACGTTGCCATCTGCAAGCCACTCCACTACACCACCATCATGAGCAGAAAGGTCTGCACCCTGCTGGTGCTGTGTGCCTGGCTGGGCGGGTTCCTGACCATCTTCCCACCCCTCATGCTTTTGCTCCAGCTGGATTACTGCGCTTCCAACGTCATTGATCACTTCGCATGTGACTATTTTCCCCTCTTGAAACTCTCTTGCTCTGACACCTGGCTCCTAGAAGTCATCGGTTTCTACTTTGCTCTGGTTACTTTGCTCTTCACTTTGGCATTAGTGATTTTATCTTACATGTACATTATCAGGACTATTTTGAGAATCCCATCTGCCAGTCAGAGAAAAAAGGCTTTCTCCACCTGCTCTTCTCACATGATTGTCATCTCCATTTCTTATGGAAGCTGCATATTCATGTATGCCAATCCCTCTGCAAAAGAAAAGGCATCCCTGACTAAAGGAGTGGCTATTCTCAACACCTCTGTTGCCCCCATGCTGAACCCCTTCATTTACACCCTGAGGAACCAGCAAGTGAAAAAGGCCTTCAAGGATGCCGTCCACAGAGTAGTATTTTCTACCAATAAATGAATGCGTTTTATTTGTCAAAAATAAGAAATACTACAAAAGCAAACAAGTAAAATTCTATCTTTATTGAGTGTCCTCGTTCTCTTATAGTTTCTTTATATGCCACATTATAGCTGATTGAATATTTTCCCAGTTCGTTTCTTCCTGCTTTCCCAAGTTCTATTGCATTGTATGTTAAATATAATTGATACTTTATGAAATTTTAAGCATACCACCTTGATTTTATCTATAAGTTGAGTTCCTCATTTAAAATACAAAAATAGCCCGGCGTGGTGGCACGCTTGTAATCCCCGCGCTTCGGAGGCAGAGACAGGAGGATCGCACTGGTTCGAAGCCAGCCTTGCTGGATTAAGAGACCCTGTTTCCAAATTAAAAAATATAAAATAGGTCTGGGAGTGTAGCCCGGAGGTAGAAGGGTTTCCGGAAAACCCAGTACCACCAAAAAAATAAATAAATAATAAAATAAAATACAAAACTAAATTTAGATTTCACTATAATTATTATAATTATATAAACATCAATAATTAACTTTTGACTTGAGATATTGTTACTGATTAATAATTATATTACAGGAAAAATTAACCTTCAGGTATTCAATTTCATTTCCTGTAGAAAGCAATTAAGTAAATTCCTAAATATCTTTATCAACTATCCACATTTTCTTATAGTTTCCCTACATATCTATTATAGCTAATTGAATATTTTCCCAGTTCATTTTCTCCACTTCCATATCCAAATACATTCAATGCATTGTTCATTGAGTTATATTAAAATATAGTAAACAAAACTTCCCTGAAGGATTTTGTGAAACAATATATATTTATTTAAAACATGCTTTAGGATATTATGTCATAAAATAATTTTAAGGTATATATATTATCATGTTGTACTTCAAATGTAGTATTTCAAATTTTGTGTAAGTTCTTCTGTATTTTAAGATGAATATTAATAATGTCATAATGTTTTAGACTTAACATGTTCTGTGTCTTGGTTTATTAAATCCAGTCCCTAGAAGAAATATATTCAGTTGAAATGGCGTGTGTTTGTTTGTTTTTTTGTTTTTTTGTTTGTTTTAAGAACTGAGGGTTGAACCCAGGGGCATTTTACCCTGAGGTACAACTCCGGCCCTATTTTTCATTCTTTATTTTGAAACAGTCTCACTAAGTTGCAGAGTGCCTCACTAAGGAGCTGAGGCTGGCCAGGAAACTGAGATCCTCCTGTCTCAGCCTCCCAAGTAATGAGATTACAGGCCTGCGCCACTACTCCCGGCCCTGCAATGTATTTTAAATGTAGGACTTTATACTTTGTGGAATTTAAAGCATGACACACTGATTGTTCTCTGTCAATTGAGTTTCTCATTTAAAACACAAAAATAAGCCAAGCGTGAAGGCACATGCTTGTAATCCCAGCACTTAGAAAGATGAGACAGGAGGATCGCACAGATTCAAAGCCAGCCTCAGCGACTTAGTGAGGCTCTCAGCAATGTAGTGAGATCTTGTTTCCAAATAAAGTATAAAAATAGGTCTGGGAGTGTAACCCATAGGTAGAAAAGCCCCTGGGTTCCACCCCTAGAGACACACACACACACACACACACACACACAATCACAAAAATAAGTTTATGGACACTATAATTATTTTAATCATATGAACATTAACTTAATAACTTAATAATTAAACTTTTGGTTTGAGGTATCATTATTAACTATGATGGTTAATCTGAATTGTCAACTTGACTGGACTAAGAAATATCTACAATTATGTGACTTTAGGTGTGTTGATGAGATTATTGGCTTGTGAAATCCAAAAACACTTCCACTCAGAATATCTTACAAAACAAATAAAATATTTGGGAATAAATTTAACCAAGGAGGTGAAAGACCTCTACAAAGAAAATTATAAAACATTGAAAAACGCTGGGTGTGGTGGTGCACGCTTGTAATCCCCACACTTGGGAGGCAGAGACAGGAGAATCATGCAGGTTCGAAGCCAGCAGTACTGGCTTAAGAGACCCTGTTTCAAAATTTTAAAAAAGTATAAAATAGGTCTGGGAGTGTATCCCAGAGGTAGAAGGGCTTCCAGGAACCCCAGTACCACCAAAAAAAAATTTTTTTTTGAAAAAAGAAATCAAGAAGACGTTAGGAGATAGACGGAAGTATCTTTCATGTTCTTGGCAGAATAAATATCATCAGAATGGCTATTCTTCCAAAAGTGATCTACAGATTCAACACAATACCCATTAAATTACCAAGGTCATTCCTCATAGAAAAATCAGTCCTTAAATTCATTTGGGAGAACAAAAAAAAAAAAAAAAAAAACCAGAATAACCAAAGTAATTCTCAGCAACAAGAACCATGTAGAAGGCTCACAATACCTGACTTCAAACTATACTACAAAGCCATAGTCATAAAACAGAATGAAACTGACACAAAAGCAGACACATAGACCAATGGAGTAGAATAAAAGACCCAGAAATCCACACCCATAGCCAACTGATTTTTGACGAAGGGGCCAAAACACACACACTGGGAAAAAAAGATAGCCTCTTCAACAAATGGTGCTGGCAAAACTGGTTAACCATATGCAGAGAAATGGAAATAACCCCCACATTCTCACCCCCACATAAGAGACAAATCAAGATGAACCAAAGACTTGGAATGGCAGACGGAAGGAAAAGCCCTTCCCTGAGTGTGGACAGCACTGTTCTGATAGGTATCGGACCTGGATACAAAGGAGAAAGCTGTGTGAAGAAGTGCATCATTCTTCCTGAGAAAAGCATGCCTTCTCTTGCCTGGGATATAGGCCTTCAGAACGTATGCTCTTTAAACTGGACTTTCACCAGTGTTTCTCTGGAGAGTTTCCTGGCCTTTCCATCCTGGGCTGGGACTGCATTACCCGCCACTCTGATTCTGAGACTCCAGCTTTCGGATGACTCAACCAGCTGCTGGTTCCTCTGGCTCCCCACATGCAGGTCCCCACTTGAGACTGCACTGCTTTGGACTGCAAGCTGATCTGATAAATCTACTTTTACCATTTATATATAGCCTGTGAGTACAGCTGTTCTAAAGACCCCTGACTAATACACTAATAGTTGTACTACAGGAAAATTTCATCCTCAAATGAATGTTCAGTTTCTTTAATTTCCTCCCAAGGAATGTTGATTAGAAATGTGATAACATTTCTAAACTTGTAGACTAGTGTAATTTGCAAAATGAAATGTAAAATGATTTCAAGTATTTATAAAAACGTTTTATTTATGCAGATCTTTTCTTTCTTTCTTTCTTTCCTTCTTTCTTTCTTTCTTTCTTTCTTTCTTTCTTTCTTTCTTTCTTTCTTTCTTTCTTTCTTTCTTTCTTTTTTTGTGGTACCAGGTTTCCTGGAAACACTTCTACCTCCGGGCTACACTCCCAGACCTATTTTTATATTTTTTTATTTGGAAACAGGGTCTCTTAAGCCACCGAGGCTGACTTCGAACCAGCGCAATCCTCCTGTTTCCGCCTCCCAAGCACAAGGATTACAAGCGTGCGCCACCACGCCTAGCTATTTATGCAGATTTTAATAAAGTTAAAAAGTTTTGCCAGGCATGGTGGCACATGCTTGTGATCCCAGCATTTGGGGGGCTGATACAAGAGGATTATAGTTCCTGAACAGCCTCAGCTACTTAGTGAGGCCCTTTGCAACTCAGTAAGACCCTGTTTCAAAATAAATAATAAAAAACAGGACTGAGGGTGTAGCTCAGAGGTAGAAGGCCCCTGGGTTCCATCCCCAGTACTGGGGGAAAAAAGTTTTCAGTCTTTTCATCTCGATTATATGCTAAGATCTGGATATCAAAACATTCCAATGTAAGAAATATGGTCACAGCTCCCCAAGGAATGTAATCTTTGTGATATTTTGAATTTTGGGGATACATTAACAGTGAATTTGAGTTAAATATTTCAAATGCCTTTCACCTATACATTTCATTTGTTTATTCAAAAATTTGCCCACTAAAGAAAGTATTTAGTAATAGAAAAGATTTGTCTTTGCGCTCACATCTAAGGAAGAGAGTTAAAAAAATAAATGGCCGATCATAAGGTAATTTTGTGTTATATCTCTATGAGAAACATATTGTACATTTACACAAATATACTGTGCTCTAAATGATCATAGGCTTTCTTACATCACTAATGATTTTCAAACTATATAAAAAGGAAGATATAATCATTTTTATTTTATTATTGTATTTTTTATACCAAAATAATAGCGATGATAGAGATAACAGGTAAAGAAAACTACAGGATCTCAAAGCCTCAGATAAAGAGACAGTTCTAATTACTAACATTCTTTTAATACTTAAAAATGTCAAACATTTTACTAAGCACATAAATTTATGTGTTTGAACACTCTTATTACATATGTAGTGATAATTTTGCCATTTGCTAAATGATTCACAGATGCTGTCAGTCAAAGAATGTAACTAGTTTTATGCTTCTAAACTAAACTAGAATCTCAAAAGAAAAGCTGTGCTTCTGGTCAAAATAAATAGGCATCTTTTAATATCAGGTCTGTGCAGCTCGAGCAAAGAGAAAGAAAAACTTTATTGTCTATATATACCAAATTTGAGTGTATTTTCAAATATTTAATTTCAATTTGGTGGATTCATATCTAGTATTGCTTAAGAAGCTATCAGCAATAGAACACATGTTTCTCTTTGGTTTAATGTGTGGAGGAGTATTTGTTGATTTTATTTAATTTGATTTGGAGGGTACTGGGAATTGAACCCAAGGCCATTCTACCTATGAGCTATTCATCCATCTCTTTTACTTTTTACTTTGAAACAGGGTCTTACTAAGTTAGCACCTACTAGCCCCCCACTTGCAATCCTCCTGTCTCCTCCACCTCTTGAGTACTGGGATTACAGGCATGAGCTCACCACCCCAGGCTTGATTTGTGTGTGTGTGTGGGGGGGGTTTACTGGGGGTGAAACTCAGGGGCTTTTCTACCTCCAGGCTACACTCCCAGACCTATTTTATACTTTATTTGGAAACAGGGCCTCACTAAGTTGCTGAGAACCTCACTCAGTAGCTGAGGCTGGCTTCGAACCTGTGCAATCCTCCTGTCTCAGCCGCCCAAGCGCTGGGATTACAAGCATGCACCACCACGCCAGGCTCAGGCTTGACTTTTTAATGTATCATACTTGATCCTAAATTTACCTTCAGTAAAAATTTAAGAAAATTAGATAAACTAGCTTTGCAAAGGCAATACTTAAGTTTTGATATTATTTTCTCATTGTGATACTAACATCAAGAAATGCAAGTCAGAAACATAGTGAGATGTCCCCTCAATTCCAGTAAGAAAGGCTGCCACTGAAAGGATGACATTTAATAGTACTAGTGAAGATTTTGAGAAAAGGAAATATAAATTTGTACAACTGTTATGAAAAACATAATAGAACTTTTTCAAAAAGAAATAAAACTACTATATAATCCAGCCATCCCACTATTAGGTATATATCCAAGGGAAATAAAATCAGTACGTTGAACAGACATCTATACTTCCATTTTTATTGTAGCACTAGTCAGAATAGCCAAGAATGGAAATAATCCAACTGTCAACCAAAAATGAATGAAATTCCAGCATTTGTAACAACATGAATGGAACTAAAGATTATTATATTATGTATAATAAGCCAAGTACAGAAAGACAGTACTGCATTATCTCACTTATATGTGGAACATAAAAAGCTGATTTTATGGAAATTGAGAGTAGAATGCTGATTACCAAAGGTAAGACTGGGGGAAATAGCAAGAAAGGAGAAAGAAGGGGAAAGGTTAGTCTATGGATACTCAGCTACAGTTAAGTGTGAACCAGAAATTCTGGTGTGCTGATACACAGGTGACTACAGATAACAATAATATGCTATGTGTATCAAAAATTAAAAGAAAAGATTTTGAATGCTTTCACCATAAAGAAATTATCATTGTTTACAGAGGTAGATGTGTTTAACCTGATTTAAGCAGTTTGCCATGCATAGATGTATCAAAATTTTTATCATAATCTATTATTGTGTCTATTTTTTATATTTTATGTACCACTTTTGAAAGAAATATAATTTAAAATAAAATCAATGGGAACCATCTTATTTATCTGGGAAAGTTTATCTTGCCTTTGTTTTTGAAGAACAGCTTTGCTTGTTACAGTACTACTGATTGGCATTTTTTTTTCCTATTAACTCTTTAAATATATAATCCTGCACTTCCACCTATAGCATTTCTGCTGAGAAATCTATTGCTAGGTGCACTGGATCTTCCTTCCATATTATTTGCTTCTTTTCTCTTGCTGCTTTCAGCATTTTTGTGCTTCATCTCTCATAGTCTGATTATAATGTGCTCTGAGATAGTCGTCTATGGATCAACTCTTATTGAAGACCTTTGCCCTCCCTAGTTGTTCTTTTTTTATTATTGGTGCAATGTAGTCATACATCTTAATGGGATAAAAGACCTGTGGAGACATACATGCACACATCATCCAATTAGCCCATACCCAGTCCTCACCCCCTTCCCTCCCCATCCTTTCTTCCATGCTTGGCTTATGATTGATATGTTTAAGTACATCATATGCTTTATGGAGTTTGTCTCTTCCCCCTTCTCATACCCTCAGTCAGGTGGTCTTATTTTTTCCTATCTTCATGTGTATATATTAGAAATTTAGTACAACGCAATGACGCTTTATCATCCTATATGTTTAGTAGTAACTTGCTCATCTTTCCCTATTTTCTCTCTTCTGTTCCACATTCAGCTACTCTCATCTTTCAATTTAATCAGTGACCAACACTTCTGAAATTAAATGCATGCGTCTGTATGCCTGCAAAGAAAATAAGGAAAAATTTCTAAATAGAAGATGTACATCACATATGAACTTATATAGTGTATGAGTATTATATTTTTCAAACATAAAATGTATGTCTCTCAATGAAGAAAACTTGACAATGCATAAGTTTAAAATATCCAATACCAGATTTGCAAATATTCGTTTTCTTGGATCATAACTATTCTCTCAATATAGGATACGCGCAACTATAAGCATCAATATAATGAAAGTAATGATCTAGGGAAGAAAGTAGTCAAAAGGCAATAAATGCAACTTTCATCAAATCTTGCTGTAGTGTTAGTCATGGGGCCCAGGAAAGATCTTCTTAAGTGTAAAGAAATGTTGGAGAAATAAAACTCCTCCTAGATCCTTAACAGTTTATTTCAGAAGACATTTAAGTTCTATGAAAAGTCAAAGCACTGTTTTCTACCATCTCACTGTGGTATTGTAAAGAAGATTTTTCTGGGATACAAGTATGCTAACTCTCCTAAGATCAAACATTATATACCCACGATCACATGTTGTTTATCTATTTGCCTTTTAACATCAATATTTTATACTACTTTATTAATATTAGCCAGAAAACAATGTCAATGATTCATCTTTATCTTTTAATAATGCCTCTCCTTGGCACTCTTTGTTTACTTAATGAATTCTCCTGAGGTAACAAGAAAGATAAAAGAAGTCCAATTCCACATGTGTGACATACACAGAAACATTCCTTATTTTCTATTGTTCAAACCAGCATTTACAAGAAAATGTAATATTCTCTGGAGCCTAATGAAAACATTACTTAAAATTTTAGGAATAAATAAATACAGGTTTGCAAAATATTTATTTGAAATGTTTGTGTATATGCAAACAAAAACATTTTATGTGTGTCCTGTATTACAAGGAAAGAAACAAATGGCAGAGTACATCAGTCAACTAAGGCTTAACTCTGTTTATCTGCTGTGATGGAAATTAGATTCAGAGAGTGCATTCTCTCTTCAAGAAATTATCTGCTTCCAAATAAATGTTAGTTTGACCATTTACTTGTTTATTTGCTATAGAAATACTGTAAAAATGAATCCTGTATTTATGAATTAAAATGTTTATAGGCAATGATTTACTTTAGCAGAAGACATATTTCTTCTTTGTTCTCCTGGCTTTATTTTACTTAGAGATGGGAAAATAGTAAATGGGACAAGGAGGGAAATGGCATTAGTCAAAGCCTGAAGTAAGAACATTCAGAATGAATGTCAACACAACATTGCCATGAAAAGATACATAGTTTTAAAAGTGAGAATGGTTGCTCTGGTGACTTTATTTCACCTGTGAAAGCTTCCTAAACTGCATGGGACTGAATTTCTCAAAATATAACTTCTGAAGGTAAGTTTATGTAAACTCTGTTAAGTCTTGAAACTCTGTTATTTAGATTATACAGCATTCTAGATTCGTTTTTGTAATATTGGGGAAAGAAAAAAAATCAGTTACAATAATTTCACACACTAATAATGTAGCTAAATATTTTTTAAATAGCTCAATTTTGGAGAAACAAAGAAAAACCAGCTTCTATTCAAACATTATCACCAGAATATTCTATCATATATTACTAGTGACAAGAGATCAATATTGACTTAAGATCATCCTTTTTATTGGTACTGAGGATTGAACCCAGCAGCAATCTACCTCTGAAATAAACCCTTTCCCTTTTTATTCTTAGTTTTAAAGTAGGGTCTCATTATGTTTCTGAGAATCTTGCTAAGCTGCTAAGGCTGGTCTCAAACCTGGGATCTGCCTAACTTGGTGTTTCAAGTAGTGAGATTACAGATATGTGCCATCACATCCAGCTAGATAATACTCATGACTGAAATGTAAAATAGAATAGAAATTATGAAAGCCATGCCTTTATTTTTATTCCACATATTATTTACTATAGTATTTCAAAATGATGTGCCCTCTCCTCAGTTTTGCTTTTCCTTTTTTACATTATATAGGGACAGATATTCTATGATCTAAAGGAGAAAGAAAAGGGATCAACAATGAAAAACCACACGATCCCCACAGAATTCATTCTCCTGGGTCTATCAGATGACCCTGAGCTTCAGATTGTGATTTTCCTCTTTTTATTTATCACATACATACTTAGCGTCACTGGGAACATGACCATCATCACTCTCACTTTGGTGGACTCCCATCTACAGACTCCCATGTATTTCTTCCTCAGGAACTTCTCTGTATTGGAAATATCCTTTACAACAGTCTGCATCCCTAGATTTCTGGGCACGATTATTACCAGAGACAAAACTATCTCATACAATAATTGTACGGCCCAGCTGTTTTTCTTCATCTTCATGGGTATAACTGAATTTTACCTCCTGACTGCCATGTCCTATGACCGCTATGTGGCCATCTGCAAACCCCTGCATTATACGACCATCATGAGCAAGAGAGTCTGCGTATTGCTTGTCTTTTGTGCTTGGCTGGCAGGGTTCCTAAACATCTTCCCTCCAGTTATTCTTTTTCTCCAGTTAGATTACTGTGGCTCCAACGTCATTGACCACTTTGCTTGTGACTATTTCCCCCTATTGCAGTTATCCTGTTCAGACACCTGGCTCCTAGAAGTGATTGGGTTTTACTCAGCAATAGTAATTTTGCTTTTCACTTTGGCCTTAATAATTCTATCCTACATGTTCATCGTTAGGACGATTTTGAAACTCCCTTCTGCCAGCCAGAGGAAAAAGGCATTTTCTACCTGTTCCTCTCACATGATTGTTATTTCCATCTCATATGGAAGCTGCATTTTCATGTATGCAAATCCTTCTGCAAAAGAAAAAGCATCTTTGACTAAGGGAGTCGCTATTCTGAATACTTCTGTTGCTCCCATGATGAACCCATTTATTTATACCCTGCGGAACCAGCAAGTGAAGCAAGCCTTCAAGGACGCCATCCAGAAAGTGATGCTTTTCTCTGGTAAATGAAAAAATCACCACACTAAAAGAATAAAGCCCTCTTAAACATTTTCTAGGATGCCTACCCCAATTCTTTTTCTTTTACAAGTATTGGGGTGTTCCATTTTTTAATAGAAATTTCTCTCATGTTGTACTTAATAAATTTTAAAAAGATGAATATTGCTTCACAACTTTCTGATATTTCAAATGTCTTATTTAAATGTATTTGGATGAAGTAGAAAATCTAGGTTAATTATTATAATTTTGAATAGAAGTGGTTTACTTTAGAACAAGACAAGGCATGCAGCTTGATGGAAACAGGATCAGGAGGGACTTGGACTTAGGAATTTTTCATTATTATCAGTCATTGGAAATGTTAATAGAAATAGGAATGTTGATATTACTGGAATTTCTGTAAATCAAATAACCACTGTCATCAAAGTGTTGTAATAAAATATCTTCTTAAATATGTGGAAATACTAGAAACTCATACATAAAAATTCCTAGGCCGGGCATGGTGACGCACGCTTGTAATCCCCGCACTTGGAAGGCGGAGACAGGAGGATCGTGCAGGTTTGAAGTCAGCCGCGCTGGCTTAAGAGACCCTGTTTCCAAAAATAAAAAAGTATAAAATATGTCTGGGAGTGTAGCCTGGAGGTAGAAGGGCTTCCAGGAACCCCAGTACCACCAAAAAATAAAAATAAAAAATAAATAAAATTCCTGAAGCTATGATAAACTGGTGAGTGTTTAACTTTGTGAAGAGTCAAGTGTTAACATGACTCTGATTTTATTTTAAAATAAGAAATGATTTTAGAATTTTTAATAGAAGGGACAAAAGATAACATCTCTTGTGAAAATACTCTATATTCTATTTCGAATTGAGCATATCATATGTAATATTTATTTTATATAGTTTCTTAAGAATGAGTAGTATAGTTTCTAATTTCTAAGTAACTGAAGAGAGTAAAAGTATCTAATATGTAAGTATATAAATAATAACTATTATATAACAATGATTTAACATAAAATGTTATTACATATTTTAAAATATATTTACCATAAAATACAGTAATAAATTTATATAATAAAATGTTTTATCCAAAATTATTAAGTGTTATTGATAAAATCATATGTGTTTAAGGTGTATAATATAATATTTTGATATAACTTTATCTAATGAAAATATTATTTGAGCATCATAATCAGTTTCCCATACAAAACAATATTATAACAAGGATGCAAGTTTGTTTCAGAATTGCTTTTTGCTTAAAAATAAAAAATACTCAATAAAAAACTGTTAGAGCCGGGCGTGGTGGCGCACGCTTGTAATCCCCGCGCTTGGGAGGCAGAGACAGGAGGATTGCGCTGGCTTAGGAGACCCTGTTTCCAAATTAAAAAATGTAAAAATAGGTCTGGGAGTGTAGCCCGGAGGTAGAAGGGCTTCCAGGAACCCCAGTACCACCAAAAAAAAAAAAAAGAAAGAAAAAAAAACTGTTAGAAATTATACTTAGAAGACCCAACAAACTCAACCAAAAAGCTTAGAGAACTGATCAACAAATACAGCAAAGTGTCTGGGTACACCAATCTTAAAAACTCAGAAGCTTTCCTGTATGCCAACTATATGAAAACAAAATCCAGAAAATACCTCCATTCATGATGTCCCACAAAAAAATAAAATACTTAGAAATAAGCCTAATCTCTTGCTCTATGTTTGGAAAATTTTCTGCTATTACTTCCTTGAAGAGATTGTTGATCCCTTTGGTTTCACTTTCTTTTCCCTCCTCTATTCCAATTATTCTTAGGTTAGCTCTCTTAAAATGGGCCCATATTTCTTCAATATCAGATTCCTGCTGTCGGATATTTTTTTCTAGATTAGAAACTATGAGTTCATTTTTGGATTGCTCATCTTCTAAGAGCGAGATTCTGTTCTCCATAAACATAGAGCAAGAGGTTGATACAAAGGTCCAGGAAACTTATAGAACTCCCTTTAGACAGGATCGGAGAAGAGGATCCCCACGCCACATAATTGTCAAAATGACCAATGTGGAAGCCAAGCAGAGAATCTTAAAGGCAACAAAAGCAAAGGGCCAAGTGACATTCAGAGGCAAACCAATTAGAATCACTCCAGACTTCCCAAACCAAGTTATGAGAGCCAGAAGGGCTTGGAGTAACATATTCCAAACTCTGAAACAAAACAACTTCCAGCCAAAAATTTCCTACCCAGCAAAACTTTCTATCAAATTAGATGGAGAAATAAGAAGCTTCCATGACAAACAGAAACTGAAGGAATTTATGTCTTCAAAACCAGCACTAGAGAAAATACTCAAAGAGATTAACTACAAAGAAGAAATAGGTAACACACACCAGAACCAGAGAAACAAGAGTTTCCATCCAACAGACAATTAAGATTGGTTATCTGTGGAGATTCATTATTTATGTTAGTCTTTTACCTATCTCTAAATGGTATTGTTTGCCTTTATTGTTGTTAATTTTTAGGATTTCTAGTTGGAATATTAATATACCTTCAGATATAGCAATTGGAAATATTTTATCCCATTCTATTAGTAACTGTTAACTCTGTTTACATTGTCTTTGGATATACAATTTTTTTATTTTTTTATTTTTTAGGGAGTCTGTATACTCCTCTGTTGCCTGTGTCATTGAAATCATAACCAAGAAATCACTGCCAATTTCAATTTTGTGAGGTTTAATGACCCAGATTTTCTCCTAAAAGTTTATAGTCTTAAGATTTGTATTTAGGTCTATTATCTATTTTGAGTTAATATTTGTATATGGGATTAGGTAAGGGTCCAATTTTATTCTTTTCCATGTAATTATTATTTTTTAACAATATTTAGTTAAAAGATTATCATTTCCACCACCAAATGTTTGTGGAAACCTTGTCAAAAATAACTTGACAATATAGGGAAGAATTTAGCTCTAGGCTTTTATTTAACTCCAATGGTTTATATATCTGCCTTTAGAATAATACTACACTGTTTCAATTATTGTATCTTTATATGGTTTGAAATCAGAAAATATATATCTTCTAGCTTTGTTCTTTTTCAAGATCGTTTTGGGTACCTAGACTCCATATTCCATATTAGGATAGATTTTTTTCTGAAAAATAAATATATAAATATATGATAGTTTCACCTAAAAAATAGAAAAAAAATATCCTCTGGTAAGAAAGAAAGCAAAAAGAAATATTGAAATGTTATCTTTAAGTCATCAAAAACTTGGTATCAGACAAATGAAACTGTTATGTGAGATTATCATTTTTAATTTTAGATAAATTGCCATAATACTAGATGTCAACTACTAAGCCAAGCATGGGAGGGAGGGATAGGGAGAGAATGGGGTGGGGATTGGGTGGGGGCTGACTGGGAAAAGTGTGCATGTATGTCTACAAAAGTATGTATTCTACTATGATGTATGAATACAGTGCACCAATAAAAAATAAATAAATAAAGAAAGAAAGAAAGAAAGAAAAAAAAAAAAAAAAAAAAGAAATAAGCCTAATCAAGAAGGTAAAAGAGACCTCTAGAAGGAAATTATAAATCATTTAAAAAAGAAATCGAAGAAGACCTTAGGAGATGGAAAGATCTTTCTTGTTCTTGGATAGGCAGAATAAATATCACCAAAATGGTCGTACTTCCAAAACTGATCTATAGATTCAATGCAATACCCATTAAATTATCAATGTCATTTCTCACAGATATAAAAATCAGTCCTTAAGTTCATTTGGAACAACAAACAACCCAGAATAGCCAAAGTAGTTCCCAGCAACAAGCACCGTGCAGGAGGCATCACAATACCTGACTTCAAACTATACTATGAAGCCATAGTCATAAAAACATCATAATACTGGCACAAAAACAGACACATAGACCAATGGAGCAAAATAGAAGACTCAGAAACAAGTCTATACACTTACAGACATACACTGGAAAAAAGATAGCCTATTCAACAAATGGTGTTGGCAAACCTGGGTAATCATATGCAGAAAAATGGAAATAAACCCCACTTTCTCACCATGCACAAGAATCAATTTAAGATGGATCAAAGACTTGGAAATTAGACCATAGACTTTGCAGCTTCAGGAAAAAGACTTTCTCAACAAGACCCCAAAGTCAAAAGAAATTAAAAGGAGGATCAAGAGATTGGATTGCATGAAACTGAAAAACTTCTGTAAAGCAAAGTAAATTATCAAGAACCCCAAAAGAGAGTCAACAGAATGGAGAAAAGTTGTGCCAACTATTTCTCTGAAAGAGAACTAATATCTAGAATATACAAAAAATTCAAGAAATTCACAGCTAAGGAAACAACCCAATCAAAAAACAGGCAAGTGAACTAAATAGACACTTCACAAGATAAAATCCAAATGGCCAATAAATGTGTAAAAAAATGTTCAACATCATTAGCATTCAGAGATATGCAAATAAAACTACCCTGAGATTTCACCTAACTCCAATTAGTATGGCAATCATTCAAAACACAAATAACAGCCCGGCCTGGTGGTGCATGCATGTAATCCCAACGCTTGGGAGGCTGAGACAGGAGGATCACACAGGTTCAAAGCCAGCCTCAGCTAGTTAGTGAGGCTCTCAGCAACTTAACGAGATCCTGTTTCCAAATAAATTATAAAATAGGGCTGGGGGTGTACTGGAGGTATAAAGCCCCAGTACCACAAAAAGATAAAAACACAAACAACAAATGCTGGTGAGAATATGGAGAAGTGGGAACACTAATACATTGTTGGTGGGACTGCAAATGAGTGCAACCACTTTGGAAAACGCTATGGAGGATCCTCATAAGAATGGGAATGAACCTACCATATAATACAGCAATACAACTTCTGAGTAGCTACCCCGAAGAATGGAAGCCAAATTATCAAACTAATGCATGTATATCTATGTTCATAACTGCACATTTACAATTGCCAAACTATGGAACTAGCCAAGATGTCCATCAACAAATGAATGGATTACAAAACTGTGGGATAAGTACACAATGGAATTTTATTCAGTCATAAAAACAAAATTATGTCATTTGTGTGAAAATAGATGAAACGGGAAAACATTATGTTAAGTGAGATTAGTCAGTCACAGAAAGTAAAAAATCTGATGTTCTCCCTAATATGGTCAAACTAGGGATAAAAAGGGCCATAGGAAGAACTCTAGACAAGGAAGGAGAAACCATAGATGAGCAAATGAGGCAACCAAACTGAGGGGGATGGGATGAAAGAAGAGGGAAATTCAAAATGTACATGATGTACATTCACAAACATATCAAAGCCAATCAGTAAGTCAAACATGAGAATGAGGGAGGGGGAGAGAATGGGGTGGGAATTGGGGAAAGGCTAAATAAGTGATGTGTGCATGTATGCCTCAGCCATCTTATACTCCATTGAGATGTATGACTACAATGCACCAATAAAAATAAAAATAAATAAAAGCAAAAAAATAATCTGGGCATGATGGCACACACTTGTAATCCCCAGCATTCGGAAGGCTGAGACCGGAGGATTGAGGTTCGCTGACAGCTTCAGCTACTTAGGCCCTCGGCAACTTAGTGAGAGCCTGTTTCAAATTAAAGAATAAAAAAAACAGGGCAGGAGCCCGCGCTCCCTGGTCTCTCTCGCCTCTTTACTGCGCATACCTAACATCTAGTGCAGACCCCGGGAAAATTATTTTTTTTTAATTTAATTCAATTTTTGAATTTCTTCTTCTTCTTCTTCTTCTTCTTCTTCTTCTTCTTCTTCTTCTTCTTCTTCTTCTTCTTCTTCTTCTTCTTCTTCTTCTTCTTCTTCAATTTCTCTGCTGCCGCTCTGCCAGGCTGCCCTACAGTTGTGTAAAGGGAACAGAGATGTCCTTCTCTAACACAACCACGTTGTTTCCAGACATTAGGCAGGAACTTGGGATGCCAAATTCCTGTTTTCATCCTTGCTGCTGACCAGTCATGGGGGCAAGCTAGCCATCAAAGATAGACTCCCAGTCCACACTAGCCCATGTTCTGGTTAATCTCCAGACTCTAGGTTTATCTGGGGAACTGTGCCCTGAGCAGCTCATATTTTTCTGCACAAAAGTCTGGCCCATTTATGAGTTGGGTAATGGTTCTTGGTGGCCTGAGATGGGTACGTTAGATCTTAAAATGTTGACTGATCTCAGTAATTTTTGCAAATGGGCAGGTAAATGGTCAGAGGTTCTATACATACAGGATTTTCTGTTCATGTGTTCTCGGCTTTCCCTTTCCACCCACCCTGACTCTACTGCTTGAGTCATGCTGGCTGGGGATTCCCGCCAGCTGCAGCTGCCATCTTGGTCACCATGTGGCAACTTACAGGCACCAACTGATAGCCTTTCTGTGTCACAGGCCTGCTATTCTGCTAACTCAAGATCACCATTCTGTGATGACACGTGGATGCTGGAGTCTGACCCAGCCGAGTTGCAGGTCCCATTTCCTGATGATCCTGACCCACAAGAACTCTCCTTACCACTGCAATTGTCATCTTATTCCGGGGAAGCCTCCCACTCTCACTCCTTTCTCCCCCCGCCTTCCTCCCTTAAGGGACCAACGCTTACCTCCCCCACGTCCATGCCTGTAGGTCACTGCACCCGTTCCAGAGACCTCCCCCTTCTCTCTTGGCCCCACTTCGTGAGGTGGTTGGTACAGAAGGCATGGTCCGTGTCCATGTTCCTTTTTCCCTTCCTGACCTTGCTCAACTTGAAAAGAGACTGGATTCTTTTTCATCCAATCCCTCTGGTTATATTAAGGAATTCCAACATATTTGTGCAAGCATATGATTAAACTTGGTGGGATCTTCATGTCATTTTAACCTCTTCTTTAACTCCAGACGAACGAGATGGTATTCTTAAGACTGCCGGGGGACGTGCCGATCAGGCTCACGTAACCAATCCACAGCTCCCTACTGGAACAGCTGCAGTTCCCTCCAAGGATCTGCACTGGGATTATAATGACGGGTGAGGGAATAAAAAAGAGGAATCGAATGATACCATGCCTTCTTGGTGGCATGCGAAATGCCTCCCACAAAGTGGTTAATTATGATAAGCTTAAGGAAATCACTTAGGGTCCAAATGAAAACCCAGCGGTTTTTCTTAATCGGTTACAAGAGGCTTTTACCCTCTATACCCGCTTAGATCTGTCTTTGAGGCAGGCTCAGTAATATTGGCAAACCATTTTATTGGGCAATCAACCCCTGATATTCAGAGAAATTTCAAAAAGGCTGAGGACAGTCCTCAAACTCCTATCCGAGATTTGGTAAACATGGCATTTAAAGTTTTTTAACTCCAGAGAGGAATAGGTGGAAGTGGAGTGAACACTCTGGTTTCTCCAGGTGGCAGATTAACAGGCCCAAGCCCTGGCAGCAGCCCTGCGGCCAGCTGAGGACAGCCAGCACTCGGGGTGATAAGCGCCACCTAGGGGAGGACAGCAGCAATAGCAGCCACCTCCAGGAGCCTGTTTCAAGTGTGGAGGCACTGGGCACTGGGCACAGAGTTTCCCTCAGCCATGTCCATTGACCAGGCTGTGCCCAGCGGGTGGCCAGGAGAGACACTGGAACAGTAAGTGCCCCTGGAGAAGAGGTGAGTCTCAGGTGCCTCAACACAGGGGAACCACCCTTCCAGACTAGGCTCCGCTGTTGGCCCTACTCGCCCGGCTAAAGATTGACACTCCCCAGCCTCAGTGACCTGTATTACTCAAGATGTGCCCACGGTAACTCTCCAGGTAGCGGGTAACCCAATCTCATTCTTTATTGATACATAAACTAACTACTCTGTCCTCCCTTCCTTCTCAGGACCTAGTATCCCTTCCCAAATCTCAGTTCAGGATTTGATGGCATGCCCTCAACTCCCGGGACCAACCCAGGCACCAGCAGCCTATTTATCTAAATAGCTTGACCCTACCACTCGTGGGTAGCCACCCTGCCTCAGGGCTCTGGCGGCAGCAGCCATGCTCACAAAAGACACTCTTAAAATTTGTCTCCAGATGCCTCTGCAGTTTTTTTCCTCACATAGACTCCAGGATTTTCTCTCTCCTCGAGCACTCCCTCTTCTGTCACCTTCTCGCATTCATGAATTTTATTTGTTGTTCATGGAAAATCCAGATATTAAACTGTCTCATTCCCTGGCCCTTAACCTGACCACTCTTTTACCAGTGAGCCAGGGTTCAGGCCCTGATTTGTGTTCACCTAACAATATTCACTCATGTGTTGATATAATTGAAGCTTTAGCTAAACCTCAGGCGGACCTACAGAATATCCCCCTTCTTAATCCAGATGTTACTTATTTTGTTGATGGTAGCTCTGTTTCTGATGCCAGAGGTAAAAAAAAAGGGGGGGCAGCCTATGTAGTGGTCACCCTAACTCAAGTCATTGAAGCTGCCAGGTTACCAGATGGTACTACCTCTCAAAAGGCTGAACTGATTGCCCTAACTTAAGCTCTACACCTGGCAAAAAACAAGTGGGTAAACATATATACCGATTCTAAATATTCCTTTTTAATAGCACATTGCCATGCCTCAATTTGGAAAGAGGGGATTTCTCTCCACCAACGGTTCACCCATTGTTAATGCCAACTTGATTAATAAACTCCTAGATTCCCTTTCTTTACCATCTGATCTGGCAATCATCCACTGTTGGGGCCACCAGAAAGAATCTTCCTTAATGACCAAAGGAAACAGTAAAGCTGATTGTACAGCAAGACAGCTGACACAACAAGCTCAACCAAGCCCACCAGCTTCTGTACTATTTTTTACCCTCCCCTCAATGGTGCCTAATGAAAGTCTGGCTGAATGAAACCACTTGATCAAACTTTGGGCTTCCAGCACAGGGGATGGTTGGCTTATGATACAGGATAAGATTGCTCTGCCTGAGGCTCAGGCTGAAAAGGTCATTAGCCTAATACACATTCCCTTCATGTGGGACCTATGGCGCTAAAGCATTTCCTAAGCCCCTTGTTTTATTCTTGTCTCCTGCAGCAGCTGATTAGTAAAGTCAGTGCCTCCTGTTCTACTTACACTGCTGTGTCTCCTAAAGGAAGCCTTTGCCCCTACTTTTCTACCCATCAAATGAGAGGACACTTGCCAGGACAGGACTGGCAAATCGACTTCACCCATATGCCGCCTCACAAAATACTTAAATATCTTCTTACCACGGTCGATACCCTAACAGGTTGGGTAGAGGCTTTTCCCTCAAAGGACGAGACAGCTATCATGGTGGCTGAAGTTCTATGATCGAACCTCATCCCTCAGTTTGCACTCCCTAATTCTTTACAGTCTGATAATGGACCAGCTTTTATTTCTAAGGTTACTCAACAGGTGGCACAAGCTCTTGGCATTTCATGGAAGCTCCACATCCCATATCATCTGCAGTCATCAGGAAAGGTAGAAAAAAATGAATGGGATCCTTAAAAACCACCTAACAAAACTCTCCCTAGAGCTCTGAGTATCATGGCCTGAACTCCTGCCACTAGCTCTGGCCTGTGTGAGGGCCACCCCTCGAGGCCCCACCTTTATGAGCCCCTTTGAATTGCTATACGGTCACCCTTTCCTGCTTAATCACACTCTTCCTTCAGACGTCCCTCCTTTGGCTTCCTATCTTCCTTACTTGTCTTTTCTCAGGCACCTTCTTAGGGAACATGCTGACTGGTATCTTCCCCAACCCGGGACTGAAGAAGCAGCTCCACACCCTGCAGTCAAGGACCTTAAGCCAGGGGATCAAGTCCTCCTCAAGTCACTTCAATTAAAACATCTCCAACCACGGTGGACTGGGCCCTTCACAGTCATCCTCACTACACCTACTGCAGCCAAACTGCTGGGGGACCCCAACTGGCATCATCTTACCTGGCTAAAAAGGGCTCCGTTACAATACTGTGCAAATTCTCTTGCACAGTGTTGGGGCCTACTAAGTTTCATTTTTCTCAGCATAATTCTCTTTGATGTTTTTTATTTTAGCAGGTCCACCTGTTTACATACTATGGTGCTCTCCCTCTTCAGATGCCATACTGCCATAAATCCTCATCTGCTAAATCTCCTCGAGCAAACATCACCAAGCTGTCCTGGGTAACCTCCGACTCACGCCATAGCCATACTCCTACCTGCCCACCTCTTGAGGACCCGAACTCTCCCAGCCAGGGGCCCCCTTACAATGCCCCTTGACTGCAGGAAGTAATGTAAAATTTGAATCTCCACCCATTATCACCAAAAGGCCGGATGATGAGTCGGGTTCCTCTCCCTTCCAAGAAGAAGGAGACTCTGCTGGGCAATATCACAGGCGATATCATGAGGTAGGCGATGTTGCGAGAGGGACAATGTTCCCATGCGTAGTCCTACCCCCAAGATGTAAACCTTAAAAAGAGAGGTATTTTCCTCTCCAGCCTCGGAGGGGCTCGCAGGTCTTCAGGAGCACTCCAGCCCCTATTCCTGAGAAGACCACATTAAAACTGGCACTGCACTCCCTGGTCTCTCTCACCTCTTTACTGTGCCTACCTAACAGAAATTAGCTTTGTGATCCTTCTAGAAAGCTCATCCTAAAATATGCATTCTATCTTTTTGATCATTCCTTAGGCAATTCATTATTATGTATTAAATATTTTGTATATAACTATCTAGAGTGAATTCTGTTCTTTGCAGTGTCATTTGATGTAAAATGTATAGCCATACAAAACTACCATCAAGTTGGAGATGTAGCTCAGTGATAGAGTGCTTGTCATACATGTGTAAGGCCCTGACTTCAATCCCTAGCACTAAAAAAAAAAAAATGTATAACCCATTATTTATTTGGTTTGGTTAACAATGATTTGGCCAACAATGATTTCATATGACAGTAAAACACTGGTAGTCTATACTAATATATTATCAAGACAAAGTATCTCCAGAGTTAGATGCCCATGGCAAGGGAAGTTGAGTCAACTTGATAATGAAACCAAAGCTTATGCATTAAAGTGGTTGCCTTCACTAGTCTAAAGAAAAATTGTAATTTTAGTGGTTCAATTATCTTATTAACTGAAGAGACAGAGTCAATATTATATATCTTGATCTTACAATCTCCTTAAATATTAATTTAATTCACAACTTTTCTGCTTTTTTTATTTGAAAATTAGAATGTTTCAGTTTGGGAAAGAGTGGAATGATGACACCTCTATATATTCCAGTGCCTAGTCCCCGAATTAGAGAACATTCCTGTCCTTTCCTACTAACAAAAGGATCTGTCTTGCCCTATTTTAGGAAGCTGGTCATGCACTGCTTAGAAACCTTGTCATCATCTTACCTGTGGAAGCTATTTTTATGCTTCTCTCTATATGTATATTCAACATCCCCTACACTATCTTCAGGCCTAAAACATGTATCAGAGTTGGCAGTATGAGTTAGTTGATAGGCATGGATAAATTTAGAAGAAATTGTCTTACATATTAAAAGTTTTATAATTATTATTAATCTATTTTAATATAAATAAAAGGAACAAATCCGAGCTTGGTGGCTCACGCTTGTAATCCCAGCATTTGGGAGGCAGAGACAGGAGGATTGTGGTTTGCGGACAGCCTCAGCTACTTAGTGAGGCCCTCTATAACTCCGTGAGACCCAGTTTCAAAATAAAGAATAAAAAAAAAATAGGGCAGGGGGTGTAGCTCAGAGTTTGAATGCCCCTGGGGTCCATCCCCAGACCCGCAAAAATAAATAAATAAATAAATAATAAAAGGAGCTATTTTGCTATGGGTTCTCATGGCATATGTCCAAAGAACATGAAACATAACTATTCTAGTTGTGTGTGTGGTACTGGGAATTAAACCCAGGCTTTCTATCTCAAAGCTACACCCCCAGCCCTTTTTTAATATATATATTTTTTGTTTTGAAAAGGGGTCTCTCTAGATTTTTGAGAGTCTCACTAGATTGCTGAGGCTGTCCTCAAATCTGCCATCCTCTTGGCTCAGTCTTACAAGTGCTAGGATTACAGGAGTACACCATCATGCCCAGGTATAAACATAGCTTTTTGTTTGGCTACATTTTTATTGATTATAATGAGTACATCTATCAGAAATTCTAGACTCGCCAGGCGTGGTGGCGCATGCTTGTAATCCCCGCGATTGGGAGGCGGAGACAGGAGGATCACGCAGGTTTGAAGCCAGCCGTGCTGGTTTAAGAGACCCTGTTTCCAAATCAAAAAAGTATTAAAAAAAAAAAAAGGTCTGGGAGTGTAACCCGGAAGTAGAAGGGTTTCCAGGAACCCCAGTACCACAAAAAAAAAAAAGAAAGGAAAAAAAAAAGAAATTCTAGACTTGCTGTGCCAGCTTTAGTATGTAGAAAAGACTACTAGAGCTGGGCGTGGTGGCACATGCTTGTAATCCCCGTGCTTGGGAGGCTGACACAGGAGGATCTTGCAGGTTCTAAGCCAGCCTCCGCTACTTAGGCTCTCAGCAACTTAGTGAGACCCTGTTTCCAAATAAAATATAAAATAGGTTTGGGAGTATAGCCCAGAGGTAGAAAGCCTCTGGGTTCTACCCCCAGTACCACCAAAAAAAAAAAAAGAAAAGAAAAGAAAAGAAAGAAAGAAAAGACTACTAGAATTACAAGTAGCTAATAAGTTTCTGAGTCTTAGGTAAGCTATAACAAAAGAAGTTGAAGTGCAATAAATAATAAAAACTGATTTTTGAATCAGCAGATTAATGACATAGATATATTGGGATTCATTATGTTGAAACTATGGAAGGAGATGACTTGGGTGTCATTACAATGTGCTACTCACAGAGCCAGTTATAGCTAGGTTTTGTTCCATATATTTATATATATTTCAATTTGATATTTAGTATATAATATTATATACCAAATATATAAATGCATATTTATATATGTATAAAATTTGCTGCTGCAAGCTTCACAAACACTTTCAGAAAGGTTATTTTTAATGAAGACCAGAAAAGTGACACATATATAGGCTAAAATGTTATGAAATTTTGCAAGAGATTCAAGTGAAATCACCCTTAAGTTTAAGCCTTCCAGTCTGCTTTGTTTTTGACTTCTTTCTCATGTATCCCCGACACTGAGGTTTCTTGTGGCAATGGCCTAAGTATTTCTTACTTCCACCGAGATAGTAGGAGGAATGGAAAAAGTCTATGAGTGCTAGTAAATGTTGATAGATGCTAAGCACCAAACAGTCTCTTCTAAAATTATATATCTTTTCTATTTTTATCATTCTCAATGTAATCAAATGTTTACATAAAAAGAAATTTGTGCAGAGATTGAAGCAATGACTCAAATGGGATTCTATTTGGGAAAAAATTTTGCAAAGATGTCTCTGAAAGGTAGCATCTGATGTCAGAAAAGTCTGGTTGCACGCTCCTCCCCTCCCTCTCCAAGCTTTGCCATAACAAATTAGTTAGCCAGTTAGTTTTCATTCACACATATTAATTGTGTCTATTAATGAGGTCCACTGTGATAATTCCATAGATGCATGCAGCATGCACTGATATCCAACCATTCCTCTTCAACCCTTCCCCTCCCACGCCACCCTTCTCAAACCCTAATAATCACTATTCTATTTTCAGGTTGACTTTTTTAGTTTCCATATATGAAAGAGAACATGTATTACTTGTGTTTCTGAGTCTGAATTCTTTCACTTAACATAATGTCCTTCAATTCCATCCATTTTGTGGCAAATAATTTCATTGTTATTTATTGCTAGATAATACTCCACTGTGTGTGTGTGTGTGTGTGTGTGTGTGTGTGTGTGTGTATTTTTTTTCCCACTTATCTGTTGATGGGCTGATTCTGTAACTTAGCTGCAATGAATTATGCCACCATAAAAATGAGCATGCAGGTATTTCTTTGTTTTGCTGACTTCATTTCCATTGAATATATACTCAGGTGTGGGATAGCTGAATCATTTCATTACTCTAGTTTTCATTTTTTGAGAGTGACCAGGCTCTTCTCTATAGTGCTATACTAACTTAACATTCCTACTGGCTGTGTCTTAGCATTCCTCTTTCTCCATGTACTTGACAGAATTGGTCAGTGTGTGTGTGTGTGTGTGTGTGTGTGTGTGTGTGTGTGTGTGTGTTCGTTACAATAGCCATTCTAACCAAGCATGGTGGTGCCCATTTGTAATCCCAGTACTCGAGAAGCTGAGACAGGAAATCATAGGCTTGAAGCCAGCCTCAGCAACTTATGCCCTTCACAACTTAGTGAGACCCTGTTTCAAAATAAAAATAAAAAAAACTAAAATAAGTCTAGAGGTATAACACAGAAGTAGAAGGCCCCTGGGTTCCATGCCCAGTACCAAAAAATAAAAAAGCCATTCTAACTAGGGTGAGATAGGATATCATTGTAGTTTTGATACTAAACCAGTGTTAAAACTGTCGTAACCAGTGTTTTCTACTGTGAAAGAAAGAAAATCACAGAATCATTGTCACTGTCAGGTGGTTTTAAATATCTCCTGAAAGTGTACATGGCATACTGTTGCAGCAAAATTCCAGCTCCCACTTGGATATTGATTAATCCTCAGCTCAAGTTTGTTCTTTGTGTTTTCTTTTATAGGATTTGTGGGAGAAAAGAAAATCAGCAACTGATGTATGAAAACCATAAGGAAATAGCAGGGTTTGTCCTCCTGGGATTGTCAGGCGACCCGAGCTCCAGGCTGTGCTATTGGTCTTTTTCTCACGTACATGCTCAGCATCCCTGGGAACCTGACCATCGTCGCCCATACCCTGCTGGATTCCCATCTCCTGCTGACATTAATTATTTTACAAAGAAAATTGTATTTTGAGTTTTGTTCAGTAACTTAGCAAGACCCTATTTCAAAATAAAAAATAAAATAGGGCTGGGTATATTGCTTGTAGGTGGAATGCCTCTGGGTTCAACCTCCAGTATTAAAAAAAAAGAAAAAAAAGAAAAGAAAAGGAATCCTGTCCAGAGATTCAGGGTAGATCATCTGGTGTGATCCTTCAGCCCATAAACTGTGCAGCAACTGAAGGGCCAGTGTGCAAGCTGGTACAGCCTGCACTGAAATCCAGTAGCCTGAAAATGTAGCTCACCAGAATGTAATTCTGTGGCCACTGAGGCTGGTGCAGTGCCGAGAACACCTGAAGCCCACAGCTGATAGCAGGCCTTTCATCCAGGAGATTTGTCCAAAACCCACATCCACTACAGTTGGCCAATAGTTTAAGAACCAGAACTTGCATCCTTTATGGGCTTCCTGTGACAGGCTAAGTCTATGACTCAGTTCAGGGGCACATTCTGGAATCAAAGTCCCTGAGGGTTTTTCCAGTGCTAGGCTTTATTGGGGTTCTAGGCAAAGTCCGATTTCCACATCTCTGTCCTGTTCCCAAGTGGGTGGTATCTCTCCCAACACTGTGACACCTAGGGTTAAGAAAGAGGTAACATGGGTAACATAAAGCTGTTCATTCTACCCCATTTAATGTGCCATTATTATTATTATTATTATTATTATTATTATTAGTTTAGTGATCTCTCACATTTGCTTAGCGCTTATGAAATTGAAATTAATTTTATGTGTGGATAGTTGTTCAAACTTATGTGTCTCTAGAGGAATGATTCCAAGAAAATCCTATTATACTGTCTTGCTCTGTGATCTACAAAATCTCCCTACACTTTCAAAGAAGCATGAAACTTGGTAGCTGAACTATCTTTCATTGGCTTGAAACATTATCATTAAGGATGCTCAGAGTACTTTGGAGATGATTGGATATATTATTTAAAAGAAAATGTCCTATTAGCTTGTAGATAGAAATATAACACAAATAAATCAACCTAAGTTTAAAAAAATGAACTATTAGGAGGCCACAAGAAAAGCTAGAGAAATAATAAAAATAGAAATAAAGGAATAAAGGTAGAGAGTAAGAAAACAATGTGTGATGGAGAAACAAGAGAGAAAGGCAATTCATTACTTGAGAGTGTGAGAAAATATCATGGAGAAGAAAGATGTATAATATAATTTTTTACAAATAAAATACTATGCTTCTTCCAATAAAAATTCATGTTTTCCTCTAAAATATCAGTAGAATTACACTACTCACAAAAACACATATGATGTAGATAAAACACTTAACTTCTTATATCTTTAAGCTTGTAGATTAATATAAGTTGCCTCTGTTGTTTGTTTAGAAAAAAAAGTTAAGACTGGGTGTGGTGGCACACTTCTATATTTCCAGAACTTAGGAGGTTGAGAAAGGAATATCATAGGTTCAAGGCTAGCCTCAGTCACTTAGTTAGACCCTGTTTCAAAATTTAAAAAAAATAGTGCTGGGGTGTAGCTCAAAGATAGAATAATCATGAGTTCAATACCTAGTACTACACACAAAAAAAAGTTAAGTAAACTATTTACTCAGTCCTAGTAATAAATCTCAAAACTGATAGATATATGTATTATGTTTACGAGTTTATGAAAGAAAATAGGAAAATAATCACTATTTAGATTTTTTAACAAAGGCCAAAAATACAATTTTCATGAGTATAGAAAATAATTTTACTATTTCTACATAGATGTATTGAGTCAATTATTTCAATGCTTATATGTATAAATTAGAAGTTCAACACAAAGGCTCAATGTCACTGTATCATCCTGTGTGTTAACTAGTGGCTTGCTCATCTTTCTCTATTTTCTCTCTTCTGTTCCACTTTCAGTTAGTCTTATCTTTAAATCCCATCAATGATCAGCACTTCTGGAATTAAATGCATGCATCTTTTCTGTACTCCTTTATACCTGTAAAGAAAATAAGGAGAAATTGATAAATAAAAAAGTATATTACATATGTACTTTTATAGTATATAAGTATTTTATTTTCTACTCATAAAATTTTTATGTCTCAATATAGAAGATTTTACAATGCATATGTTAAAAATATACAATGCTAGATTTCCAAACATTTATTTTCTTGGTTCATAACTATTCTCTCAATATAGGATATGCACAACTATAGGTGGCAATTAATAAAAGTAAAGACATGGGGAAGGGAAGTAGTCAAAGGCAATAAAGGTAGCTTTCAGCAAACCTTGCTATAGCATTAGCCATGGGTGGCGGGAAGGATCACCCTGACAGTAAAGGACTCATGGAGGGATCACACTCCTCCTGGATCCTTAAAACTGCTTATTTCAGAATAATTTAGGTTCTAGGAAAAGCCAAAGCAGTGTTTTCTAACATTTCTCTGTGACACTGTAAAGATTTTCCTAGGATACAAGTATGCTTACTCTCCTGAAGATACACAGGTCTAGAATTTCTGGAGAAAAGTATGAACTCATACAATCAGAAGAATCAAATTCTAAATCAAACTTTTATATATCCAATATCATATGTTGTTCATATATTTATCTCTTAACAGCAATATTTTATGCTTCCTTATTAATATTAGTAAATAGATCAATGTCAATGATTCACCTGTATCTGTGTGAGTGTGTGTGTGTGTGTGTGTGTGTGTGTGTGTGTGTGTGCGTGCGTGCGGTGGGAATTGAACACAGGGCCATTCTAACTCCAAGCTACACCTCCACCTGATTTGTGTGTGTGTGTGTGTGTGTGTGTGTGTGTGTGTGTTACTGGGGTTCCTGGAAACCCTTCTATATCCAGGCTACACTCCCAGACCTATTTTATACTTTTTTTAAAATTTGGAAACAGGGTCTCTTAAGCCAGCGCTGCTGGCTTCGAACCTGTGCGATCCTCCTGTCTCCGCCTCCCAAGTGCGGGGATTACACGCATGCGCCACCATGCCTGGCATCCATCCCAATTTTTTATTCTTTATTTTGAAACAAGATCTTACTAACTTGCAGAGGGTCTAAGTAGCTGAGGCTGGCCAAGAACCCGGATCCTCCTGTCTCAGCCTCCCAAGTACTGAAATTACAAGTGTGCGCCACCATGCCTGGCTCACCTATACTGTTTAATGATGCCTCTCCTTCGCACTCTTTATTTACTTAATGAATTCTCCTGAGGTAACAAGAAAGATAAAAATTCCAATTCCATTTGTGTGACATACACAAAGAGGAACATCCTTTTTGGTCTATTCATCAACTCAGCATTTACAGGAAGATGTAACATTCTCTGAAGCCTCGGGAAAACATGACTTAGATATTAGGGGTATATAAATATGATTTTGTAAAATATTCATTAGAAATGTTTGTGTAAATTCAAAGAAAAATGCTTCGGTGCATGTTTTATATGATACTGAAAGAAACAAATGGCAGAGTACTCCAGTCAACCGAGGCTTAACTCTTCATCTGGCTCTTGTGTGAGAGAGGAAAAGCAGAACTTATTATAAATGTCCCAACAATTTTACAGTGACACAAATAAAAAAATATTGTGGGACAAATATTACTAAATTCTAAGCAAAAGAAATAAAATTCCAAAGATGTGTAAAATGTTTAAAACATTATGCTTTTTTTGAGAATACAAAGAAAGTCAAAAAAATTTTCTGAACCAATTTACCAGCTGTAAAATAATATGATTATTTAAAAAACCCAGATGGTAGAATTTCAGACACAATATCAAGAAGTACCAGGAAGTACGTTTTTTGTTTTTAATTTAATACATATTGTTCCATTTTGTTTATTTAAATGTTTTTAAATGGAACATATTATTTTGGATTTACAACCCTTTCATATTGAACATTAAATAATTATTTATTTTTTAGAAAACTATGAATTAAGTCCCAAGACAAACACCCAACTATAAGGCCTGGATTGTTCTTTTTCTTTTTTTCTTTTCCCTTAAGTTTAAGTGTTGTTCTATGATGGAAATAGGATTTTAAAAGGGCATTATCTCTTTGAAAGAATATGTCCTCCCCCACAAATTTTATTTTGACCATATACTTTTTCATTTGCTGTAGCAATTCTTTTAAAAAAAATTGAATCACACATTTTGTGAATTAAAATGTTTCTCGATAATGATTTGTTTTAGCAGAAGACATTTTTTTCTTTTTTGTTCTTTTGACCATTTTACTAAAAAGGGGGAAAAAGTAAATGAGGTAAGGAGCAAAGTTAACCAAACCCTAAAGTATAAAATTCAGGAGAGAATGTCAACACAGCATTCCCATGAATCAACATGTATTTTCTAAAATGAGAAGATTGTTATGGTGACCAATTATTTCAAGTTTCCTAAACTACATGAAATGGAGTTTCTCAAAATATAACATCTGAAGGTAAGCCTAAAGAGCCTCTGTAAGCATTTGAAGTCTGTTATTTAGATTATTCTGCATTTAGATTACTTTTTATAATATTGAAGAAATAAAATGTCAATTTTATTTTATAAAGTAGTATAATATTTTATAAAGTAGATAACTTTTTTGAGTAATTTTAAGTTTAATTTTAGAGAAACAATGGGGAAAAAACTGGCTTCTATTTAAATGTATCACCAGAATCTTTTCTCTGTGGCCTGTAATAGTGTATTTTCAATAAAAAAAGATCAATATGTGCTTTAATACTTATAACTTAAAAATAAAACAAAATGGAAATTGAAAAGGGCTGCTGATGGAGAACACATGCTTTTATTTTGTTTCATAGATTATCTTGTATAGAGGGGAAGATTACAGGGGATTGAGCCCAGGCGCGTTCTACCTCTGAGCTATCCCTTCATCTGTTTTATTTTTTGTTGCAAAACAGAATCTCACTTGACTGCTGAGAATCTAGCTGTTTCTGAAGCTGTCTTCAAATATGTGATCTTCCTGACTCAACCACTCAAGTACTAGGATTACAGTTGTGCATCACTGTGCCCAGCTTGGATCATATTTATTTTAATGAACATTTTTAAACGGTGTGTTCTGTCCACATCCTTTCCTAATTTTTTAAGGTTTTAAAGGGACAAATATTTTATGTTCTAAGGAGACAATGAAAAACCACACATTCCCCACAGAATTCATTCTACTGGGGCTTTCTGATGACCCTGAGCTTCAGATTGTGATTTTCCTCTTTTTCTTTATCACATACATACTTAGCGTCACTGGGAACATGACCATCATCACTCTCACGTCGCTGGACTCCCATCTACAGACTCCCATGTATTTCTTCCTCAGGAACTTCTCTGTATTGGAAATATCCTTTACAACAGTCTGCATCCCTAGATTTCTGGGCACGATTATTACCAGAGACAAAACTATCTCATACAATAATTGTATGGCCCAGCTGTTTTTCTTCATCTTCATGGGTATAACTGAATTTTACCTCCTGACTGCCATGTCCTATGACCGCTATGTGGCCATCTGCAAACCCCTGCATTATACGACCATCATGAGCAAGAGAGTCTGCGTATTGCTTGTATTTTGTGCATGGCTGGTAGGGTTCCTAAACATCTTCCCACTAGTTATTCTCTTTCTCCAGTTAGATTACTGTGGCTCCAATGTCATTGATCATTTTACTTGTGATTATTTCCCCCTATTGCAGTTATCCTGTTCAGACACCTGGCTCCTAGAAGTGATTGGGTTTTACTCAGCTATAGTGATTTTGCTTTTCACTTTGGCCTTAATAATTCTATCCTACATGTTCATCGTTAGGACGATTTTGAAACTCCCTTCTGCCAGCCAGAGGAAAAAGGCATTTTCTACCTGTTCCTCTCACATGATTGTTATTTCCATCTCATATGGAAGCTGCATTTTCATGTATGTGAATCCTTCTGCAAAAGAAAAAGCGTCTTTGACTAAGGGAGTCGCTATTCTGAATACTTCTGTTGCTCCCATGATGAACCCATTTATTTACACCCTGCGGAACCAGCAAGTGAAGCAAGCCTTCAAGGACGCCATCCAGAGAGTGATGCCTTTCTCTGGTAAATGAAAAAAATCACCACACTAAAAGAATAAAGCCCTCTTAAACATTTTCTAAGATACCTAAAATTCTCTTTTCTTATTGATTACAGTTAAAGAATTTTTTCAAATTTTTATAAACATTTCCCCCATATTATACTTTATAAATCTAATAAAGCTGAATATTGCCTCACAAACTTCTAGTATTTCAAGGTTTTTATTAAAATGTATTTGTATGAAGGAGAAAATATGGTTTAATAATTATGATATTGAATAGCAGTGGTTTGCTTTAGAAGAGACGTAGGGTATTTAACTTGATGGAAAGTGGGTTAGGAGGGGTGTGTGCTTGGGAAACTTTTATTCTTATCAAGTAATAGAAATTAATGTAATTAGGAATTTTTATTCTATTTGTCATCTCTGTTAAATCAAATAACCATAATCATTACAGGGTTCAAAATAAAATATTAAAATATCCTCTTAAATATTTACAAATCCAGGAAACTTATATGTTCATATTATTTTAATTAGTGTAATTATGACAATATTAAGAAGTAGTAAGAGGATGAGTGCAGAAGATGAAGTTTTTCAGTGAGTATTGTAATAATTAGAATAATAATTCTAATAATTTGAATAATCTAATTGTTTTCTATGCATTGACTCATATAATTCTTTTAACAATTTAATAAAACATTTCTAATTAATATTCTCCATTAGATTGGTCAGAGGTATTTTTATTTAGTTATACTAAATAACTTCCATAGTGAGATAGAGAGAAAAATGTAAAACATATCAATACAAATGAAAGTACTTTGATCAAATTATTATGTAAGCAAATATGAATATACCACAATGAACCCCACCAGCCTATATAATTAATATACACCAATAAAAACTTACACATGAAAAATGACTGCAATTATGATAAAATTGTAAGAGTTTAATTTTATGGAGAGTTATGAAGGGTCTAAAAATGACATCAGAATTTTTAATGGTAAAGACAAAATATAATATCTCCTGTGAAAATACTCTACACACTATACTTTGTATTGGCAAGTCATATGCAATATTCTTTTTTTTAAGTTTCTTTAAAAATAAGTAGTATTATTTCTAATTTATAATTAAACAATAAAATAGAACTAGAGCTCTATATTTCAGATATTATAACTTGTGAATACGGGGTATAAGTCTAATTCTAACAAAAACCAGACTCATGAAGTTAGAAAATATTGATTTTAATTCTAAATAAGTAAATAATAGTTCCTGATATAGACTGAAATTGGTACAGACTTTCTAATCCATGACTTATTCAGGATATACTTAATTATATTATGATAAACATTGTGGATATAATGATGATAAATGGTGATTCTTTCCTTAAATTTTTTAAAAGTCTCATGGGGAGAAATAACACAGGTAACATTATTATTGACGATGATAGAATTCAGTTTTCCTGACTTTTATCTAATCAGAATTATGATCAGTTTTGCAATGATTACTAAATGTGAGCTTGTTTAATCCCTAATATCACAAGCATTTGCTAAACCTTGTCTTCTTTTGCTGTCACCTTAGCTTTAACTTTTATTATCTTTCTTGATTATCTTTTGTGTTATAAAAGATCACATTATGCCCTCATCATAAAAAGTTGCAGGGAATAAAATTATGGAAGTGTCCAAACAGTGACCAAGCTCTCTCCAAGGACTCTCTCTGGCTCTGACCTGCATCCTGAATCATGAATGCATCTTCTATTCAGTTAGACCCGTGTATTATTCCCCTGGGTGTATTTGGAAAAAGCCATATCAACAACCACACTATAATTTATAGGTGGTGTCAAAGTGTTTTAACCATTTCTCATTTTACATCCAGGAAACACTGAGACTTCTCACTGTAAATCCATGCACAAAATAGAAAAAAAGATACAATTAATACATATTAAATAGTCTAAGATAATATCTTACAAAGAATAAAAAAGTGATTATGCGTACACTGTGTTTTTCCAATGCAATATCTGTATATGGACATTAACAGTTTTCTATAAATAGAATAAGAATCATTCATATAGAAGTTCTCCTAATTTTAAAATTACTGTGAATATTTATTCAGATATTATCCTAAACGTATTTTTAAATAAACAGGGTTGCAAGTTTGCCACCGCATAGTCTTCCTTGGCTTCTGCATGCGTGAGCCTGCACGCATGACTGGCAATGCTTAATGGAAGCAGCCCCGAGGAAGCATTATCTCTGGCCAGAATACTCCTTGCTCTTATTCTTTTATAAGCTATTATTCTTTTGGTAATGATTCTATACTAATGGCTCCTATGATGTAAAACGGGGTCCCAAGATTAGGACTGTGGGAGAAACTGAGTCTGTGGAAGATAAATTTTCTAGTAATATGTCTGGGCCTTCAGACGCCCCTTTGCCTTGCTCCAAGCTCTAATAAAATCTAGTTAAAGTCTGAGTGTTGTGAAAACATTTAAGCTGCAGCATTTACAATGCAGAGTTCCTCCCTATCTTTGACCTTCATTCTAATCATTAACCTATAGTAAAAGCCTTAAGAGTCCACTGAAGCCATTAGCCCTAAAAACTGCAAGGGAAGCAACTGGTGCCTCTGTTTACCCCCTCTCCTCTGGAATCTGGCTTGGGCATAAAAAAGGTAAACTCTGTGTGCGGCTTTTAAGCACCCTAGTTGATGAGCAACTAATACTGCCCAATACAGTAAGAGCCGAAGGCAAGGAAGATTCTTTTTTTTTTTAATTGGTGCACTGTATTCATACATCATAGTGGGATACATACTTTTGTAGACATACATGCACACATTGCCCAGTCAGCCCCCACCCGATCCACACCCCATTCTCTCCCTATCCCTCCCTCCCATGCTTGGCTTAGTGATTGACATCTAGTATTATAGCAATTTATCAAAAATTAAAAATGATAATCTCACATAACAGTTTCATTTGTCTGATACCAAGCTTTTGATGACTTAAAGATAACATTTCAATATTTCTTTTTGCTTTCTTTCTTACCAGAGAATCTATTTTTTCTATTTTTAGGTGAAACTATTATATATTTATATATTTATTTTTCAGAAAAAAAATCTATCCTAATATGGAATATGGACTCTAGGTACCCACAACGATCTTGAAAAAGAACAAAGCTAGAAGATGTATATTTTCTGATTTCAAACCATATAATGCTAAAATAATTGAAACAGTGTAGTACTATTCTAGAGGCAGATATATAAACCATTGGAGTTAAATAAAAGCCTAGAGCTAAATTCTTCCCTATATTGTCAAGTTATTTTTGACAAGGTTTCCACGAACATTTGGTGGTGGAAATAATAATCTTTTAACTAAATATTGTTAAAAATAATAATTACATGTAAAAGAATAAAATTGGACCCTTACCTAATCCCATATACAAATATTAACTCAAAATAGATAAAAGACCTAAATATAAATCTTAAGACTATAAACTTTTAGGAGAAAATCTGGGTCATAAAACCTCACAACATTGAAATTGGCAGTGATTTCTTGGTTATGATTTCGATGGCACAGGCAACAGAAGAGTATACAAACTCCCTAAAAAATAAAAAACATATTGTATATCCAAAGACAATGTAAACAGAGTTAACAGTTACTAATAGAATGGGATAAAATATTTCCAAATGCTATATCTGAAGGTATATTAATATTCCAACTAGAAATCCTAAAAATTAACAACAATAAAGGCAAACAATACCCTTTACAGATAGGTAAAAGACTAACATAAATAATGAATCTCCACAGATAACCAATCTTAGTTGTCTGTTGGATGGAAAATCTTGTTTCTCTAGTTCTGGTGTGTGTTACCTATTTCTTCTTTGTAGTTAATCTCTTTGAGTATTTCCTCTAGCGCTGGTTTTGAAGACATAAATTCCTTCAGCTTCTGTTTGTCATGGAAGCTTCTTATTTCTCCATCTAATTTGATAGAAAGTTTTGCTGGGTAGGAAATTTTTGGCTGGAAGTTGTTTTCTTTCAGAGTTTGGAATATGTTACTCCAAGCCCTTCTGGCTCTCATAACTTGGTTTGGGAAGTCTGGAGTGATTCTAATTGGTTTGCCTCTGAATGTCACTTGGCCCTTTGCTTTTGTTGCCTTTAAGATTCTCTGCTTGGCTTCCACATTGGTCATTTTGACAATTATGTGGCATGGGGATCCTCTTCTCCGATCCTGTCTAAAAAGAGTTCTATACGTTTCCTGGACCTGCGTATCGACCTCTTGCTCTATGTCTGGAAAATTTTCTGCTATTACTTCCTTGAAGAGATTGTTGATCCCTTTGGTTTCACTTTCTTTTCCCTCCTCTATTCCAATTATTCTTAGGTTAGCTCTCTTAAAATGGGCCCATATTTCTTCAATATCAGATTCCTGCTGTCAGATATTTTTTCCTAGATTAGAAACTATGCGTTCATTTTTGGAATGATCATCTTCTAAGAGCGAGATTCTGTTCTCCATGTGTTCTAATCGGTTGTTTGTGCTTTGAATTGAGGCCTTTACTTCATTAATTGCATCCTTTATCTCTTTTTGGCTCTCTCTGAGTTCTTTTCGAAGCACCTCTATTATTTCTACAGTTATTTTCCTGATTTGATCTTCTAGAAATCTCTGATTTTCTGTTTTATCGGGTTCTGATGTTGTGGGGTTGTGAGCATTCATTGCTCCAGTATTCCTCTTTCCCATGATTTCAGAAGTTTTTGCCTTCTCTGGGTTCTTCCCTTGGGTCACTATGACTTCACTTAAGGTGCTCTGGTTCTCGAGTCAGTAGTATCTCAGACCCCACTACTCCTATACTGGGTTGTATCACAGAGTCTCCGACCGCGAGAGTCGATAGAGGCTGCTTTAGACTGTGGGGGGTGCCAGGTTGCACGTTCTCCTATGGTGTGATATCACTGCCACCGCCCTTCTCCCACTGGGTCAAGTCCCAGTGAGTACAGTACTGGGATTTCTCCTCTGTGGCCCACAATTTGACTCACTGTTCTTGAGTAAGCAGATGTAGCTGTACTGAATTTGGTGAATTCGGTGCTGTTGCCGCCGGTGGCAATATGGCGCCGCTGCTATGCCCTCGGCTATGGGGCTGGCGTTTTTTTTTTTTCTTGGTTTTGATTTCCACTCTGAATCCCTGCAGCATGTGCTGAGCTCAGCCACTGGGAGCTTTAGATGCCCTCTGCGCCGAGAAATCCCACCTGGCTGTTCCACAGCGGCTCCCCTCAGCTTGCTGTGGCCATCCCGTGAATTCGCCGGTGCCGCCGGCAGTATGGCGCTGCTGCCGCGTCCTCGGGTGTGAAGCCGCATCCTTGGGCGTGAGGATCTCCTTTGTGGCTCTGTTCTCAGTCCGCTTTCTCTCTGGAGCCTGGTGATTTTTTTTGTTTCTCTGGTGATGTTGTTTTCTGACTTTGAAAGGCGCTGATTTTGTGGTAATGGAGATTGGTTGTTAGCGGGGCTCTTAAGCCCCGCTTTTCTCGGTCGCCATCTTCCCGGAAGTCGCAAGGAAGATTCTTGACCTTTGCACCTAGTATGTACCTGCCCGAGAGAGGGAGGCATCACTTAGGTAAAGAAATGGGTATGTCAGAATAATAAATGTGCAGGTATGAAGTTTTGGTGGTTATAAAGAAAGGAAATCTTGTGAGAATAAGAAAGCATTTCGTATGAAGAAAAGTTTTATCCTAAGATTGTCCCAAATGGGAAAGAAAGAACCAGGATAAAACAAGAGGGTAAAGTAAGTTACTGAAGGTGTGTGAAATGTTTGTTTACATACATGATAAAAATGGATTATTGAAAGAGGAATAGGTTTCTAATAAGTCTACCGCTTGAGGAAAAGTGCTCAGCAGCTAGAGAAGTACATCTGACAATTAAATCTAAAAACCTCATGTTGTGAGCTTGTTTAAGCTTTCAGACTTCAGACAGTGTTGCAGACAGAACGTGAAAGACACCTACTGCTGCCCTTTGGACGGTCATAGAGACATACTCGCTCATCTGACTCCCTCACCATCCACCTGCATGCCTGTACCCTAGAGCCGGGGCCCCTGATTTCAGCCTCGGCCAGCTTACTAGACAGAGGAGGACACTGGACTAAGCCCTAGGAACAAAGGTTCTGAAAAGGTTAAAGGGGACTCTAAGGACTGAATTCCTTGAAAGATTCTGGGTGTGGAATTTGCCCTCTGAAGCGCTCATCTGCAAGGCCAGGGGGCTGGACTTAATCACAGGATTGGGGCTAATCTTGAATGCTGGACCAGTGTCCTTTTACCTTGTTTGCATGTCCTTCACTATTGTCCTTTGGTGTTTACACTTTTTACTAGGAATCTCACTGGTGGAAGAATATAAATTTCTTGCGTTTTTGTAATAGAGTGTCAGTTGCACAAGAGGCAGTTGTCCGTGTCAGTCTTTTCCAGATTTCTTTCTCCCAAGCCCCCGGGGACAATCCCCACATTTAGCATTGTGAATGGGGACTAGAAGGAGTTTTATTTGATAAGGGAAAGGAATCGCTGTAGAAAAAGCCTCTGCAGAACACAGCCGAATCGCTTTGCCCACCTTCTGAGAACTTAATCCCAGCAGTCCCGGTGCCCGACTGAGCTGGTCCATTGCACAAGTTTATGTTAGCCATTTGGTAAATAGGCAGAGGCCATCTCCACTCTGTGGGCTGTCTGACAACACTTAAAAAGGTAGACACTTAGATTTGATTTTCATAAAAGCATATACAAGTGCTATGTCAATGGAAAAGATGGGATTGCCTACAACATGGGCATGACCCAGGAAGGATGCCCTGTAAATATAAATGTAGTTAAATGGATACTGTGAGCACAGACAACCATGATGACAAACAGCACAGAGTTGCAAAGGTGAGAGATGAAGTACAGGGTAAGTCATGAGGAAATGAGTAGGAAGCAGGAAATAATAATTGCTTCCTTTTCATGCTTTCTATAAATGAGTGACTATTAGCTGGGAATGGTAGTATACCCTTGTAATCACAGCATTCAGGAGTGTGAGACCAGAGGATTGTGGTTTGCAGACAGCCTCAGCTACTTAGTGAGGCCCTCCACAACTTAGTGAGATTCTGTTTCAAAAAAAATAAAGAATAAAAAATAGGGCAGGGGGTGTAGCATGGAGGCCGAATGCCCCTGGGTTCCTTCCCCAGACCCGCAAAAAAAAAAAAAAGAGCTACTGTTATTGATTCCACTTTTTATACAGAAAAATTAATGTTATAAAACCTATACTAATTTATGGAGATTCCTGTCCAAATTAACATAACCCAGAAAATTTAACATTCAGGAGAAAATTACTCCTTTAGAATTGAATCTTTTAGACAACACAGAAAATTACTTGCCAAAAATTTCAGAATCTGCTGATTCTTCTCTTATTAATCTCAGCTACAACATTGACTATATGAAAACAGCGATACACTTTCAGTATATTCTATCTTCTTTTGTCTTGTGGCCAAGTCTGTAATGTTTAGATCAAACACTGAATTCCCCACACCACCAGTCTCAGCCGTGAGTCATAGCATATGTGCTTGCTAATTTCATTCTCTCACTCACAGCTGTTACTTAGTCATTCTCTATCAGGTGCTCATCAGCCCCGCATCTTTTTCTGATGTTAGGCTTCTGTACTAAATTCCCCACGCCCAAGTACACTCTTTTTTCTCCATATGTTGTTGAATATATTAGTATGTTACATAGACATGAGTGTGTTGGAATTATATGATGTGCTTATCAATATCACAATATGTTTTACAATGTACTGAAATTTCATTTTTCTTAACTATCTCTACTAATGGACTATGGCATTTTTCAAACACAGACAAAAAATTGTTCATTATTGCCTCCCAAAGGGTTTATTATAATATAGGCCAGTAATAAAATAATAATATGGAAATATGTGAAGGTATTACTACCAATTGCACTAACTCATGTGGGGCGAGAGGAGAGGAGAAACAGGGTGTAAAATGGAAGGAAATACAAAAGGAGCAATGCTCATGTATGTTTTTATCACATTCAACCTCACTGTGATGTATAATTGCAGTGCACTAATAAAATAATTTTTAAAAAGGATAATAGGCTGAACACAGTTGCAGATGCCTGTAATCCCAGTACTTGGGAGGCTCAAAGCTAGTCCAGTGAAAACCTGTTTCAGCAACCTGGTGAGACCCTATTTCAAAATAAAAAATTGAATAGGGCTGGGAGGTATAGATTGAAGGTAGACCATCCCTTGGTTCAACCCCCAATGCCACATATTTACAAATAAAGAATGACAATAAAATAAAAATAATCAACAAGTGGATAGAAATTTCAAAATGACACCATTCTATTTACATTATCACTATATTTTCTTTCAAATTATCATTCCTTTGTTCAAATATTTTCTGTGTACCAATTTTGTTTTGTTTGCCCCAAACAAATTATTTTCTTTATTTTTATTTTTAACTCATTTCTATTAATTTTTTGTCTGGGTTTTCTAGAACTCCTTGCTTTTCAGAGCCATTCATACAAATCACCATAACCCTTCAATACTACAGGATACCTATTAAAATTCTTACTCAACAGAATGAACTCTGTCTTATTTTCAGATCCACCTCCCAGAATTTCCACTGTGGACATATCTTGAAGAAATCCTACCCGTTTTATCAATTAAGCTACCAGTTGGATTCTTATGATTAGGATTATGGTTATCACACTTTTGATAGCTTTGTAACTTGAAATGTCTTCATACAGACAACAGTGAAATGTCATAATGATACTCAACAATATGGTCAATTTGGGGAATATCTACCTCACTCAGATATCAGTGGATTCTATGAGGTAGGGTTCTTCAAGCCCGGGTAACAGCATATCTATTCCTTCAATCACTCTATATAGTCTTAGTAGCACAGTCTATTTATTTGACTGTGGGCAAATTAGTTCAATTCTCAATGAGTCTGTTTCCCCATATGAAAAACAAGTAGAGACATTTTATTAAGAAGTAGAGTAGTTGTGAATATCCTTTAAGACAAAGACGTAAAAAGTCACTACAAACATGCTGGTGCCTTCCAAATGCTTAATGAAGTATAACTATTAATATTATCTTAAACATTGCTGGGTTAATTTATAACATACAACCATTCACTTACAATTTGCTCAAAAATAATCCACCTTTTGAAGCCTGATAATGCTAAGAGAACAATGATCCCAGTAGAGTTCTTAATGTCACTCTCCATTAACCACAATTGTAGCTTCCTGGTTTTCTCATTTGTAAATTGGGGGTTATAACAAATTTTATCTAATATATTCATGTGAATTACATTTTGCTTTTGAAAATTAAAATTAAGGACATTTACTCCTTTTACAACTTCCAAAATACTTCACATATTAAACCTGTCTATATGTAGAGACTATAAGAATGACTTTTCAATTGCAAAAAGGGACTCAATTCTGCCAGTCAAATACACTCAAAAGATGTATATTTTAACTCAGTAGTAGCTAGGCATTCTACATTCTGGTGTAGATTATAATAGATAACAATGACCATAAAGCTTATAGCTAGATTGTTAAGAAGCAGCTCGTGTGAAAATTCAATTTGGTAAAGTGGTTTTGAGATTTTTCTAGAAAGCTCATTCTAAAATATTTCCTCTACCTTCATGATAATTTCTTAATCTATTCATTACTCTTGATTAGGTAATTTTATATTTAACTACCTAGAGTGATTTATTTTCTTTGCAGTGTCACTTGATATAAAAGGTATACCCCAAAACAAACTCACAGTCATAAGAAATTGCAATTGAAGTGGGAATATCAGTGGTAGAGTGTTTGCCTTGCATGTATAAGGCCCTGGATTCAATACCTAGCACCAAAAAAGTTGTAACCAATTAGTTAATTTGGTTTGATCTGAAATCAGCGATGATTTTATTAGACAATGAAAGTTGAGTAACCTTGATAATAAGGAGATACAAAATGGCAGTATACAGGGCAGTAGCACATTTCAGTTGCTACAAGACTGAGAACTCAGCCTGCTGGAAGACTGCTTCTTGACAAGAAAAGAATAAAAAAAAAGTTTTTTAAAAATAAATACATAGATCAAAACATTACATTGTAGCCCAGAAATATACACAATTATTTATCAATTAAAATTAATAGAACTGTACATGATGGCACATACTTGTAGTTCTAGCATTTGGGAGGCTGAGACAGGAGGATTGTGATTCGTGGCCAGCCTCAGCTACTTAGTGAGGCCTTGTGCAACTCAGTGAGACCCTGTTTCAAAATAAAGAATAAAAATTAGGGTTGGGGGTATAGCTCAGAGGTAGAATGCACCTGGGTCGATGGAACCAAAAGAAATGATACCACAAAAAATAATAAATAAATAAATAAATAAATAAATAAATAAATAATAAATAAATAAATTTGTAAAAATATGCAAATGTTTGAAAAAATAAATTAAAAATAAAAGTTCAAAAAATCAAAAGCAGTCAGAACTCAACACAAGAAAGATAGCCCAAACATGGCTGAACTGGAGGCAGCACAGAGTGCCTCTGACTGAAAAGAGCTTCAAGTGTTTCATTTGGTGAGTGGGAAGAAGAGGTAGGTACCATCTTGGCAAGCAGCATGGGAGCTGGTGGCTGCTGGAACACAGAGGCTCTCAAAGATGAACTCCACTAAAAAGAAGGTAAATCCTGCTGAACAGTCTCTTCAGAGAAACCAGCATAACAAATAAATTGCATTCTTCTCTGCACAATGGAATACATCAAGACCATAAACTTATAGACCACCCAGAAAAACTGACTGACAAACTCCTACAGCTACACCTGAACTCTTCAGGACCAGGTATGGGGAGCCATTAAGGTTTTTACCTTATCTTGTCTCACCCTTACTCAAAAGTGCACTTCTGACTGTCCTTCTCCCAGAGTCAACAAGGTTTGGAGTCATGGAGTCTAAGTAAATAAGACCCTCTCGGAATGATTGATGCTAATTGTTCTGTCGGCTAGTTAAGATTAGGTTTATGTTGTACCAGAGTACCGTTTGACTTGCAAAGTGACATTTACTTTGGATTTGTCATTATTGCATTTCTGTACAACCCCAAGCTGGAAATTGTATAAATACCAGAAGAGAAATAAACCTGGTTGTTGGCCAGTAGAGATATTGGCCCAGGAGTTTGCTGGCAACCCTCCCATTTCATCCTCATGCCTCTTCAGAACCTGTACTTTTGCCGGCTGGCTCCAGCCACCAGGAAATTATAGATCCTTTCAGCAGGGACCCAAGAGGCTATGACAGAGCCTGCAAGACCATAGTTTACAAAATGTTCCAGTAGAATGCTGTGTGTATGCAGGTACTCACATGACAATGGCCAAACCTGTGGGGGTCTGTGAGTTTGAAAACCATCCCTGCAACATTGGGGCAGGAACTACAGTCAGACACATCAGAAATGTGAATTAGCAGATAGTCCCTAAAGACACTCAGGTGGGATCTAGAGTCACGAGTTGGCCTCAAGTGATCACCACAGGATCTTCAGCAGTCCTGGGTATGGGGTAAAATAACTCAGCCAACTGAGTTGAATCAGAAAGCTAAAATCTCCTGACCAGTGGTGTTTGGGCTCCATAAGTACCATGACTAGTACGTTCTTTTGTGATCACAAATGTACAGAGCAGCATAAGTAACTGAGACTAAATAATTCAGCAACTCATGCCTCAGGCATAGAGCCATACCGTCTCTTTCCTGTCAGTTTAGGCCAGACAAGGAAGACCAGGAGCTAGTAGAGTTCCACCTGATTGCAACTGGAAGAGCAGCAGCAGTGTTCCTGGGGCAATTTGATTCAAATAGTCATGCTACAGGTTGGAAATGCTAAAATTGCTTGCCCAGGAGAGTTTGAGTCTGGTGGTGAGCATGGAAGCCAGAGGCTGAAAGTGTTTTATGTGATTTCAACCAGTAGAGCAATGGTAGTACCTCTGGGGCATTGAGTCTCATCAAACAGCCCCAGGCTGAATCTCTGGCTCTGCTGAGATTAGACCCAGACAACACAGGGGCCTGTAACCAATTACAGACTGCTGCTTGTTTGTACTGACCAATGACTAAATCCTGTTAAAGAAGTTCTGAGGAACTAATTCAAAGTTCTAATTATATGAGACAGATCCATTGAAGCAAATATATTTCCCCACCATAGGAGTTAGTATTATGGGACAACAAAGAGACATAGGACTCCTATGCATGGAGGAATAAGATGCCAAGACAACAGAGACACAAAACTAAGGATCCTGAAAACATGAGAACAAAGTCCAAGGACAAAACAAAAAATCCCTCACAACTCAACACGAATGGAAATGACTAATAAAGAGCTGTAGAAGATTCCAAAATAAGAATTCAGAATTTTGATTTTCAGTATGATCAAAATTTTCAAAAATGAAATCAGAGAAAGTATACAGAATATAAAAGAATGTTATTACTAAAAAAAAAAAAAAAAACTGAGGCCCTAAGTGAAAATCACAAAGAGGCCTTAATGAAATAAAGGAGACAATAAATGAAAGATCTCAATAGAAACCACCTATGGAATACTAGATAACATAGAAAATAGAATCTCACTCTTAAAATACAACTCATTCAAAACTGACCACAGTCAACAATATAGAAAACACAATAGAACAACATGACCTGAATTTTAAGAAATATGGGTTAATATAAAATAAACTAACTTACAGATAATACATATTGAAGAAGGAATGGAAGCAAAAACCAAGGGCATTAGAATCTGCTTCAGAGAAAGAATATCAGAAAATTATCAAGAACCCCAATAAGACAAGATCAGAGAAGAACTTCTCCATGTCACATAATAATCAAAATAACAAACATAGAAGTCAAGGAGAGAACTTTAAATACACCATGAGCAAAAAGATGGGTGATATTCAGGGACAAAAACAATAAAAATAACTCCAGACTTTTCACCTCAAATCATGTCAGAAGGGTGGGTATAATGGACTCCAAACCCTGAAAGAGAAAAACTTCCAACCAAGAATGCTAAGCATTTAGCACAGACGTATTTCAAAATTGATGAAGAATCAAAATCCTCCCAATACAAGAAGAAACTAAAAAAATCAAGACTACCATCTTAGCACTAGATAAAAAACACTTAAAGAAATAAAGTACAAAGAATAAAAAATAAATAAATATAAAAACCACAGAAGGGATGGATTCCACCAAATGAGCAATTAAGAAAAGGAAAAATAATACCATGTAAAATAGGAAATATAACTCAAAATGACAGCAAACAAAAATCATCTCTCAATAATAACATGGAATGTTAAAGACCTAAACACCCAATTAAAAGCCATAGATTGGCTATGTGGATTAAAGACCATAATCCAACCATATGTTGCTTGCAAGAAACTCACCTTATAAGCAAAGATATTCATAGGCTAAAGGTTAAAGCATGGAAAACATATTCCATGCAATTGGAGACTGAAAACAAACAGGTATAGCAACTCTCATATATCACAAAGCTGACTTTAAATAAAATTTAGGAGACAAAGCATGTCATCTCTTACTGATAAATGGAACAAATCAGCAAGAAGATAAAATTATAGCAAACAATTATGCCTCAAACATATATTTACCTGTCAAAACATACATGATAATTCTGTGGAGAGTCCTGAGGAATTCCCAGGTTTGAGAAAGGGAGGTTCACCTCAGAACCTTGGTGTGGCGAGCCGCCATTAGAAGATGGCGCCGGCTTCCTGCCTCTGAACTAGAAAATGGCGCCGGCTTCCTGCCTCTGAGCTTGATTGACACATGGCTGTGCAGGAAGCAACTCCATATTTGGAGGCTAAGGTTATGTAACGCATGACGTGGTGGTGGCCTGACGAGCATGAGCCAATGAGTGAGTGAGACGTTGCAGGGAGTGATTGGGAGGGTTAATGTTTATAATCCCCTGCGCAAGGCAGATCTTTGCCAGGCCATGCCATTCTGTCATTCCGCCATTACTAGTATCCTGAATAAACGGCTTGCAAGAAGAGCTTCGTGTCGTGTCTTAATCGCTGGTCGAGGGACGCGACACCTTGGGATTCTTGACGCTATGGCTGACAAGGATTTCTGTACATGCCAGAGATAAAGACAGAGGTTATAATTTAGAAAAGTGGGGATACACATTCAAGATAGACTACAGGACAACTCAAGAATGTAAAAGGCTCCTGAGTCTTTACAAACCTTCTTTTATAGGGGACCTCAAGAATGTTGGCTAGAGATTCATGGAAGGGATAGGGTGATATGGGATTACTAGTCTCCTTTCTTTGAATCCTCAGGTTCTCTCCATTTCATTGGTGGATGTTGGGTGATGCTTGGCCTCAACAAAAGATGAGACTTCCTTTGAGGATCCTTTGTTTATCAATCCTCCCAGGAAGTTCAGGTATGAAGATAGGCCATTATGATTTAAAATGTGGCCTATTAAGGACTGTTGCCTGTTAAGGGGTTTTGCCTATGAAAGAGAAGAACCTGTAAGGTGAAGTTAAGGAAGTTAAGGATTACGAAGTTTCTAAAACTATATTATCCCTTTTCTTCCCAGTTTGTCTCCTTTCTACCTAACATTTTATTTATCCTATACTATCTCATACCCATGTTTATAAACCAAACCCTTAGGGACATTAAGACTCAGAGAATTCAATATAATAATACTGGGAGGGAGACGTCAGCACATCTCTCACACCACTAGATCAATTTTTCAGAGAATAGATCAGTATAGATGTTTCAGACCTAAAGAACACCATTAACTAAGTGAATCTAATATCATACTCAGAATAGTCCAACAAACAGCAGCTGAGTACACATTTTTCTCAGCTGCCCATGGAACCTTTTCCAAAATAGAGCCTATACTGGGCCACAAAGCAAGTACTCATAAATATTAAAAAAAATCACATAATATAATTCTGTGCATCTTTTCATATCATAATAGGATGCAAGTAAATATCAACATCAGGAAGACCCAGAGAAATTACATAAATACATGGAGATTAAATGACACACTTGTGAATGGAAACTGGATTGTAGAAGAAATAAAGAAAGAAAAACCTATTATATAATTAAATGAAAATAGAGATACAATATACCAAAATCCATGGGATATGTTGAGAAAAATTTATAGCTGAGTGCCCACATAAATAAAGAGAAAGCGTCAAATAAACAACATAATAATACAGCTCAAGGCCCTGGTTAAAAAAACTCATCCCAAAGCCAGTAGAAGGTAGGAAATAGTTAAATCAGAGAATAATCAATGAAACAGAAAATAAAAACAACACAAAAGATCAAAAAATTAAAAAGCTAGTTCTTTAAAATATAAACAAGATTGATAAACACTTAGCCAACCTAATCAAAAGAAAGAGAAAATAAACCCAATTACTAAAATAAGAAATGGAAAGGGGAACATCATTACAGACAGTGGGGAATCCAGAGGATCCTCAGAAATTATTTTGAAAATTGATACTCCAATAAACTGGAAAATGTGGACAAAATCAACAAATTTTTGGATGCCTACAATCTACCTAAATTAAAATAAGAGAATATAGAAAACATTTTCAGTAGCAAGCAAAGGCGTAGAAACAGCAATAAAATAAAAAGCTTTCCATAAAAGAAAAGTTCAAGTCCAGATGGATTCCCAAGTGAATTCTACACAATCTTAAACATATTAAATGCAATTTTTACAAATAATTCTGTGAAATAGAAAGTTAAGGAGTTCTTCCAAACTCCTATGAAGATAGTATCCCCTTAGTATCAAAACCAAAGATACCTCATGCAGAGAAAGCTGCAGTGAATATACCTGATGAATATAAATGTAACAACTCTAAACAAAATACTAGTGTGACACATGCAAAACCATATCAAGAAAATTGTACATTACCAAGGTGGCCTCATTTAGGGATTCAAGGCTGGTTCATTCAACATACATAAATCAATACACAAATTAATTCACCATGTAAATAGAACTAAGAACAAAACTCACGTGATCATCTCAATAGATACTGATCTATTTGATAAAATTCAACACACATTCATGCTAAAAAAAAAAAAAAAACCCTGCAGGAAACTGGATAGAAGGAACTTACCTTAACATCATAATGGCAATATACAATAAACCCAAAGCCAGTATTAATAATAAATGGAGGAATTTTTTGAGAATTTTCTTTAAAATCAGAAATAAGTGCTTGTAATCTCAGCATTTGGGAGGCTGAGATCAGAGGATCACGGTTCACAGACAGCCTCAGCAACTCAGCAACTCAGTGAGGACCTCCACAACTTAGTGAGACCCTGTTTCAAAATAAAGAATAAAAAATAGGACAGGGGGTATAGCTCAGAGGTCGAATTCCCCCGGGTTCCATCCCCAGACCCGCCAAAAAAAAAAAAAGAAAGAAAGAAATCAGAAATAAGATATGGATGCACACTATCACCACTCCTTCTTAATATAGTACTTAAAACTGTAGCCAGAGTGATAAGTCAATGGAATATAAGTAGGTAAAGAACTTGTTATCTCTATTTGAAGATGACATGATCCTATATTTAGAACACCCAAAAACCTCAACCAAAAGACTTGTAGAGCTGATTAACAAATTCAGCAAAGTAGCAGTATACAGAATGAATCTACTAAAATCAGTAGCCTTTCCATATGCCAACCATGAATCCATTGTAAAAGAAGTCCAGAAAATAATTTTATTCATAATAACCTCAAAAACAATAAATTACCTAGGAATTAATCTAACCAAGGAAGTAAATGATCTCTACAATACAAATTATGAAATACTAAAGAAATTAAAGACCTTAGAAAATGAAGACATTTTCCATGATCTTGGATAGGTGGAATAAATGTCAAAATGGCCATTCTACCAAAAGTGAGCCACAGATTAAATGCAATCCCTATAAAAACACCTATGTCATTTTTCACAGAGCTATAAAAATCAGTCCTGAAATTCATATAGAAAAACAAAGACCTGGAATAGATAGCCAAAACAATTCTCAACAATAAGAAACATGCAGGAGGCATCATAATACCTGATTTCAAAATACATCACAGAATTATAGTAATAAAAATAGCATGGTTTGGGCACAAAAACAAACACATAGACCAATGGAACAGAATAGGATACAGAAACAAATCCACACACTTATAGCCAATTGATTTTCAATAAAGGTACCAAACAATACTTTGGAGAAAAGATAACTTTTTCAACAAATGATGTTGGGAAAAATGGTTATCCATTTGTAGAAAATTTTAATTAAATCTCAACTTCTCACCATGCATATTAGTCAACTCAAGATGGATCAAAGATCTGGAAATTAAACCAGAGACTTTAAAATTACTAGAGGAGGGCATAGGTTCAACACTTCAACATGTGAGCACAGGTAGAAACTTCCTCAATAAGACCCCCAAGGCACAAAATAAAAACAAGGATTAATAAGTGGAATTGCATTAAATTAAAGATAATCTGTTCAGCAAATGAAACCATCAAGAATCTAATAGAAAACCAACAGAATGGGAGATCTTTTCCAGTGACTTCTCAGATAGAGGACTAATATATAGAATATAAAAAGAGCACAAGAAACTTACTACTAAAACAACAAATAACCCAATAAGAAATTGGCAAATAAACTAAATAGTTCACAAAGAATAAATACAAGTGGACAATAAATATAAGAAAAATGTTCAAGATCATTAGCAATCTGGGAGATGTAAATCAAATCAAAACTATAATGAGATCTCATCCAACTCCAATCAGAACGGCAATCAAAAAGTTAATCAACAATAAATGCTAATGAAGATGTATAGAAATAGATACGCTTCTACACTGTTGGTGGTATTATAAATTGGAACAACTTCTATGGGGATCAGGCGGAGATTTCTCAGAACATTGGGACTGGATTTATCATATAATCCAGCGATACCACTCCTGAGTATCTTTTCCAAGATACTGAAATCAGAATATTATAGTTATACATGCATACCCATATGTATAGCAGCACGATTCACAATAGCTAAATTATGGAACCAACTTAAGTTTCCCTCAACAGATGAACAGATTACAAATTTATGGGCTATATACACAGTGAAATTCTACTCAGCAATTAAAGAACAAAATTACGTAATTGGCAGGAAAAATGGATGGACTTGGAGAACATTATTGATTATTAGCCAGTCAAATGTTTTCTGCCGTGTGCAGAAGCTAGAGAGTAAGGAGGATGCAAGAGGCACTTTAGAGAGTAGAGGAGATACCCCAGTTGAGTGAGGGAGGTGGTCCAGGGGAGGGTGGGAGGGGGAGGGAGAAGCAACAAAGAAGGCAGTTTCATTGACTTTACTTATGTTTGTGAGAACACCAATGCCAATCTCAACTTCAAGTATGGGGAAGGAGCAAGGAGGAAGCTCACCATGTGCTATATCCATGTTTGTCACAATCACTCTAAACTACATAATGAGGTGAGACTACAATGTATCATAAAAGTATTTTAAAAACTTGATAATAAAATCAAAGTGTATGCATTGGGCTGGCTGCTTTCAAACACATTGAGTGTTTAAAGAAAATATGCAACTTTGGTGTTTCAGTTATATCTTAATTGCAGAGATGATATACCAATATTAGATCTTGATTCAACATTCTCCTTAAATACTAAGTTGACTTAATTCACAACCTCTCCACTTGCCCTCTATGAATGTTAGTGCTGAGAGCTGAGGAAGAGTGGGAATGGAGAATTGAAAATGCAACATCTCAATAGATTCCAATGATGAGTACCTGAATTTGAAAGTGCTATTTGTCTTCCTTACCAACAGAAGGATCCAACTTTCTGTGTTTCATGAAACTGACCATCCATTGTTTTGAAACCAAATAATTACCTTGATGTGGAAGTTACTTTTATACTTCTATTTATATGTTCATTCAACACCTCTTACAGTATTTTCAGACCTAAAACATGTATCAGATTTTGTATTATGTGTAAGTTGATAAGCATGAACAAACTCAGAATGAATCATCTTAGTCATTAAGGTTTCATAGTTTTTCTAATTTATTAATATAAATATGGGAAACTATTTTGCAATGGATTCTTATGGCACATGTACAAAGAATAAGAAACATAGAATTTTATTGAGCTAAAGTTTTGTTGAATTGAAATAAATACATCTTTCAGAAACTTTGGACTTGCCGTGTCACCTTGAATATGTAAGAGAGATTCTACTAGAGGCACAAGTGGCTAATAATTTTTTTTCTTTTGGTGGTACTGGGGTTCCTGGAAGCCTTTCTATCTCCAGGCTACACTCCCAGACCTATTTTATATTTTTATTTGGAAACAGGGTCTCTTAAGCCAGCAAGGCTGGCTTCGAACCTGCGCAATCTTCCTGTCTCCGCCTTCCAATCACGAGGATTACAAATGTGCACCACCACGACCGGCGGCTAATAAATTTTTTAGTCTAAGGTAACCTATAGAAAAATAAGTTTAAATGCTATAAATAAGTTGATTTTGAATCAGTAGAATAGTGACATAGATCTATTAGAATTAATTTATTATGTTAAAGCCATTCATCAACCTCTAAGTTTTATTTCCTATGCATTCCCAAAGTTGAAACAAATACATCTTCGAAATGTGTTTTTTAAGATGAAGGAAAGAGGAAGTAGTATTGATGAGTACAATGAGAGAGCTGCTGTTAAAACAGTTGAAGTCTCAGAATGGCAAAATCAAGTTATAGTAAAACTTCCAGCGGCAAAGTGATACTCATTTACAGGTGAATATTCAGAGTTGTGAAAAAATATATTGTAAAAAGTATGTTTTTACAATATATTTTTTCATCCTAACTATAAAATAGGACTACCCCTGCATGGGATATAATGACTCAAGAGATAATGTGTACCTAACTGTGTGTGTGTTGTGTGTGTGTGTGTGTGTGTGTGTGTGTGTGTGTTACTGAGGATGGAACCCAGGGGCTTTCTGCCTCTGGGCTACACTCTTAGACCTATTTTATATTTTATTTGGAAACAGGGTCTCACTAAGTTGCTGAAAGCCCCACTAAGTAGCTGAGGCTGGCTTCAAACCTGTGCTATTCTCCTTTCTCAGCCTCCCAAGTACTGGGATTACAAGCGTGTGCCACCATGCCCAGCTTATATATTCTTATATATATATGATATATATGTTTATACATATTTCACAGAGATATACTGTTATTTTGGTCATGAAAATCTAATAAATAAATGAGCAGCACACAGAACTATTTATCAATAATAATGATAATAATAATGTGTTAATAATTGGAGTCTGGCTTTGAGGTAACATGACAAATCACAGATTTTATTCAATCCATATTTAAATTGGATCCCAAAACAAAAGCACCTTCCATAAAGCAGGAAGTACCCTGTTAATTTAGGAAAGATCTTGCTAATTCACCCCACACATACAATGAATCACATAATTTGCAAATATCAGTTTCCAGAAAAAGAAAAACTGAGCCTGTTTTATGGATAGTTCTGTAGTGTATAACATAGTTAGGTACACATTATCTATTGAGTCATTATATCCCATGCAGGGGTAGTCCTATTTTATAATTAGGATGGAATATTTCCTTCACTAGAAGACATTTAACATATAGATATCCATTGTCCTTGTTACCAAGAAGCTTACAGATAGTCAGATGTAACATATTATACTGACTTATGGATATGAGCTAATGTTGGAAAGCCTTTCCAAGGGCTTAGAAAGAAAAATAAAGTGTCTATAATGAGGAGATTTAGGGAAATCGTGCTTGGATGAGTCTCTTACAATAGAAGCAAAATATTTAAATATTTTTGTTCCATGTGATTCTGGATGTTAAACTGCTAATAGCAGAGATCAATGCTGAGCTTTTTCTGTCGATGATATGCTACATAAAAATGTAAGAAACCAAAAGCAAGTTTCCTGGCAGGAAGTTGTTGATTTATACCCCTTTCTACATGTAGGGAATTACTCTCTGTACTAGCTAGAAAAGATACTTGTTCAAAAATGCACTTGCTTTTGTCACCCACAGTACATATATTTTGAATAAGTATCTCTTCTGCTTAATACGAATGAACTCATTTTACATTAAGAGAAATGAGGCAATTGATCTTGCTTATTTATGAGAAATATGATTTCTAATTCAACAATTATCACTTCTAGAATATACTTATGTGCCAGATATCTCCAAAGACCATTCTGCTATGAACCTATATAATGATTAATTAGAGTGGGATACACATAGGAGATATCGCAAGCATGTATGCAAGGAAGAATATCTGATTACTCATAAAAGAGGTGTATCTCTTTACTACAATATATCACCAGGCCAACAGCCATATAACATATGCTAAGTTGTCAAAGGAAAAATAATTGTAATATATGTATATAAGCCTGGTGTGGTGGAGCACGCTTGTAATCTCAGCGTTTGGGAGGCTGAGACAGGACGATCGCAGTTTGCCTCAGCTACTTAGTGAGGCCCTTTGCAACTCAGTGAGACCCTGTTTCAAAAAATAGGGCTAGGAGCCGGGCGTGGTGGCGCACACTTGTAATTCCCTCGCTTGGGAGGCGGAGACAGGAGGATTGCGCAGGTTCAAAGCCAGCCTCACTGGCTTAAGAGACACTGTTTCCAAATAAAAATATAAAAATAGGTCTGGGAGTATAGCCTGGGAGTAGAAGGGTTTCCAGGAACCCCAGTACCACCAAAAAAAAAAAAAATAGGACTAGGAATATCACAAAAAATATATGTATGTGTATATATACATATATATGCACATATATACATATATATGTATGACAGATAAAATATTTGTATCCAGAATATATAAAGAACTCTCAAAGAAACCAAAACAAGTTTTTAAAGTGGCTAAATATGCAAATACACATATTACCAAAGGCAATATGCAAATGGCAAATAAGATTTAAAATGTTCATTAGGAAAATAAAATTAATGACCAAAATATAAAAATTAAGAACTGAAAATCAAATCCTGAAGAAGAGTTTGAACAATAGAGACTCTGAGACATTATTGATAAGTCACAAAATTGTCGTTTGACACTTACTTATGATGTTATCTACACACTTAACAAAGAAACAAAAGCAGCATTTCAGTTGCTAGTTATGTTAACCAAGTTAAATGAAAACTTACATTTACACAAACATTTATTTGTTAATGCATATGAGATCTGTGTCACTCAGCACTCTCAGACATAATCTAAAGACCTGACCATATAACTTAGAGAAAAGAAAATTTATTTTCTTATGGTTTGGGGTTCATTCCATGTGAGACTGGGGACCACGGATCTCGAGACCTGGTGGCAGGAGACAGAGACGGGGGAGCACATGGCTGTGCTCCTTATCCCATGGAGGATGGAAGCAAGATAGAGATCAGGAGGAGGAGGAACCACAGATAACCTCCAAGGTCACAACTCCTCCAGCCACACCCTACCAGCCTACCAGCTACTACCCAGGTAAATCCATTACTGTGAATTTATTCACTGGGGCAGGAATTGGGTGATGTGTGCATGTATGACTCCACCATCTTGTACCCCATTAAGATGTATGACTACATACAATGCACCAATAAAAAATTTTTAAAATCCCTCATGACTTCACTATACCAGCCTTGAATATTAATAAATGCCATTGTAAGGGGACATTTTATATCTAATTATAACAACATCTTTAGTCATAATTGCCATAAACTGGAGGCCACCCTGATGCTCTTCAACAAGTAAGTAGAAAACACACAATGGTATAGTTATACAATGGATTACTACCACCTGGACTGGGAAGAAACCAGTTGAATTCACAAATCAACGTGAGTGAAACACAAGTTAATTATACTAAATGAATGAATGCAGACCCAAGAGCCGTGTTATATATGATAACATTTGTATGACTTTATGGAGTAGTAAAACTTTGGGAAGAGAAAATAAATATCAGACTTGGGAAAAAGAATTATCACAAAGGGCAGCATGAGAGACTCAGAAAGAGGAAGCAACTAAGATCGAAGGGAAAAGCACCAGGAACGCTGTGCTCTGGGTAGGAAACCTGCTTCTCAAAGTCACATGAGGCAGAAGATCTGAATTACTCAATGTTTACCAAATTTAAACAAATAACTGGATATATTTTCATAACCAGAGCAAAGTTCCTCCTAAAAAAGAAAGAAATTACAAACTAATAAATGAGAAATGCTAGACTAAACTCCAGGATTGAGGAAAGTGTAGGTGTTATTGTGAACTGATGTGTATTTTACATCCAACTACCTCATTATTTGTGGATTTTGTATTTCCAAACATGCCAACTGGCTAAAGTATATTTTTAACTCCAAAATTAATACTTGTGTTACTTTGAGTCATTTGAGGACATACCAGAGTAGAAATGAACTAATTAATTAATACATAAATAAATATTGAATTACTCATCATGAACATTTCAGTGGAGATTAACCAAGAGAATGTTCTGCTTTCTTGTTTTGACTCTCACATTCTAAACAAGTGCCCTTTTCATAGTCTAAATTCTTCACATTTTTTGCACTTTTTATTGGTGATGTTGCTGTTTAAAATGGCCTCCAAGCAAAAAAAAAAAAAAAAAAAAATACTAGCTAATATTCTTAAGAGCAAGAAGGTTGTGATTTGATTCATGGAGAAAATAGATGGTTTAGATAAGCTTGCTTCAGACGAGTTTTATCTAGGACTGTTGGCTGTGAATTCAATGTTAATAAACCTGCAACATAGGATATCCAGAAAAAGTAACAGGAAATAAATAAATGTGTATGTGAGGCCTCTCACAAAAGTGCTAAAGTGACATCTTTGGTGCAAAATGAAATCATAGAAAATAAAATACCTAAATTTGTGAATTCATAAGATGAAAACTGATTTGGGGGAAAACCATGATCAGTTTTGGCACCACTGTTGTGAAGTTAAAAGCCAAGGAAATCTGTTGTCATGTCATCCAGAGTTAGAAAATGGTAAATGCTATGGCTAGTGCTTGCTGCCTTCCATGTTTCAAAATGTGATGGGATGTGAAAAATGTTAAGCTTGACGTGAAGCAGGATCAGGAGGCTGTGAAAGAAAAAGTTTAAATACTTGCTACATGTCAAACAAGAAAATGGTTATGCAGAAGAAAAGTCTTCAAGACTCATTAGACTGGTCTGTTTTATAGCAACACTTATGATCTAAATTATATAACACAAATTATATAATCTATAAAATAACAAATAGTTTTAGTTAACAAAATTGTTGTGACCAGAGACTTGCAGATATTTAGTCTTCTATATTTTCCCTAGAAGTAAGCATTTGGCACTGCTAGTTCTTTGGACATGAAGATTTTAAGGAATGTAATTACAACAAATAAGGATACTCAGCTCAACTCTCTATAAATGTGTTCATATATTGATATATTATGAGTATGCATGGATTATGTACATGCATAGAAGTTTTCATCTCTGTACACTAACAGGCCCTAGGAAGGTCTTAAAGAAAACAGAGATTGTAAGGACTCAGAAGTCAACCTGAAAAAAGTCAATGGTCAAAGCTGGAAAATTATTATTTAGAAATTGTTAAGGCCTTTGACCTGGTCCTTTAGTTTTTTATTCTTGTAAAGTTATAGATTATTATTTTAAATCTAATATTTCTAACCCTTCTTATGCTTTGATTTCAGGCCACTATCACCTAAAAATTCTAAATTGTATACTAATTTGGACTGCTTTTTAGTGCTTGGTGTCTTGAGAACACCAATCTCCATGGTGTCTTTTGTTTATTCATTCAACTAATACCCCTGAGCCCACTGAAAACAAAGCAGATAAAATTAGAGCTACCCTGAATAGCATTACTCTGCACAGAAGATCATATCATCTTTTCCATCAGGCTTGGAAAAGACATGACATTTGTCTTCATTTCAACTATAACTTATTTCATTTCCAGTACCAAGATAATACTTCTTTAAGTGACATAGGTAGGATAACCTGAGACCTTAGATCCTTAGTTATATTGGGGTTGATGCATACAAATGGGCTGATGTATGCCTTTCTTTCTTTTTTTTTGGGGGGGGGGTTCTGGGGATGGAACCCAGGGGCATTCAACCTCCGAGCTACACCCCCTTGCCCTATTTTTTATTCTTTATTTTGAAACCAGGTCTCACTGAGTTGCAGAGGGCCTCACTAAGTAACTGAGGCTGTCCGCGAACCACGATCCTCCTGTCTCATCCTCCCGAATGCTGGGATTACAAGCGTGTGCCACCACACCCGGCTTTGATGTATGCCTTTCTTGTCAACGTTGTAGAGGAAATCTTATAATTCTCTGTTATTTTTAATATATTAGATATTTGGTTATAAACATAACATGACAGAGGAGAAAACAATTGAAAAGTTCTTGAAAAATCTCAAAGTACTCATTTAGACAAATTAATGTCATTAAAAATGGTATTGACCAAATCAGACCCCAGACATATTTACCATAAAAGCATTTTAAATTATACAATTTTCTTGTCTATAATGACATTTTATGCAAGTAATTTTACTTGTATACACTATGTATAAATAAAATTAAGCTATACAACTTCTATGACATAGGTAATTAAAAGACAAATTTTTAAATACAAGTCAATAGCTCCATGCAACACTTTTGTTCATTATAGCATAAATACTTTGTAAGAGGATTTTTGTGTGTTTTTGTATAGATATCAGGTTATAATTATTTGTACTATATTCAATATTAAGAACCATGGAATCAGCCGGGCATGGTAGTGCATGCTTGTAATCCCCGTGCTCGGGAGGCGGATACAGGAGGATAGCGCAGGTTCGAAGCCAGCCTCACTGGCTTCAGAGACCCTGTTTCCAAATAAAGATATAAAATAGGTCTGGGAGTATAGCCTGGAGGTAGAAGGGTTTCCAGGAACCCCAGTACCACCAAAAAAAAAAAAAAAAAAAGAAAGAAAGAAACCATGGAATCATTTTGAAATATATTTCAGTATATATATTAGATACAAAATTTCAAAGAAACATATAAATTGATTGATTCTATCTCTTTTAAACACCTATATATGGTACACATCACTATGATTTTTATAAATGTATATAAAAATAATAGTGTTTATTTTATAGTGAGGTATTAAATTAAAATGTATTTATATTTTAATTTTTTAAGATCTAGTCATTCTTAACAATATTCTGTCAAAAGAAATTATAAAATATAACATACAAAATTTTTCTAATTTCCCTAATTTATTATTTAACAATAGCAAGAAACAACTATTAGTAAATTCAAAAACTGATTACATAGTTTGGTTTTTTTGGGGGGGTTCTGGGGATGGAAGCCAGAGGCATTTGACCTCTGAGCTACACTCCCTGCCCTATTTTTGTATTTTTATTTTGAAACAGAGTCTCACCGAGTTGCAGAGGGCCTCACTAAGTAGCTGAGGCTGTCCGCAAACCACAGTCCTCTGGTCTCAGCCTCCCAAATGCTGAGATTACAAGCGTGCACCACCACACTCAGCTACATAGTTTTTAATTTTTAAAAGTGATACACCTCATTTTGTTCTTAACATGAACAAACATTTTTTGTCAAATTTTAAAATAGGTAAATTAGTGCCAGGAGTGGTGGCCCACACTAATAATCCTAGTACTTTGGGGAGGCTGAGACAGGAAGATGACAAGTTCATGGCCAGTCTCAGCAACACAATGCCCCCTGCAACGTAGTGAGACCCTGTTTCAAAATAAACAATAAAAAATAGAACTGGAGCCGGGTGTGGTGGCACACGCTTGTAATCCCCGCACTTGGGAAGTGGAGACAGGAGGGTCGTGCAGGTTCGAAGCCAGCCGTGCTGGCTTAAGAGAACCTGTTTCCAAATAAAAATATAAAATAGGTCTGGGAGTGTAGCCCAGAGGTAGAAGGGTTTCCAGGAACCCCAGTACCACCAAAAAAAAAAAAAAAAAGAAAAGAAAAGAAAAGAAAAGAAAGAAACCATGGAATCATTTTTGTACAAAATTCAAAACAATTTATTTGATATGTGTTTTCATATTAAGCAGATAAACTTAATATTTTAGTTTTGCACAACATGGATTATTACACAATGCAAAAATTAGCACCCATCATATAAAAGCAAAAGACAAAAAGCTGCATGCCATATGACCATAGAGAGAGCAGATAATGGAACTGGGAATTTTAGCCTCCTGGATATAGCATAGGTAAAAATTGAGGGTGAGTTCATTCACCTATTGTACCAGTTGGCTAAGCCTGGGAAAATGTTATTCCGTTGAAGAGCACTGACAACTATGAAGAACATAGAAAACAAATGAGACATATTGACTTAAGCAAGTTGTCTAGATACTTAAGAATTTTTTAAAAAATGAACTGGGCATGGTGGTACCCACCTATAATACCATTACCTGGGAGATCAAGACAGGAGAATCACCAGTTCGAAGACTTGGTGGCACACGCTTGTAATCCCAGCATTTGGGAGGCTGAGACAGGAGGATCACGGTTTGTGGACAGCCTCAGCTACTTAGTGAGGCCCTCCGCAACTCAGTGAGACCCTGTTTCAAAATAAAGAATAAAAAATAGGGTGGGGGGTATAGCTTGGAGGTCAAATGCCCCTGGGTTCCATCCCCAGACTGACGAAAGAAAGGAAGGAAGGAAGGAAGGAAGGAAGGAAGGAAGGAAGGAAGGAAGGAAGGAAGGAAGGAGGGAGGGAGGGAGGGAGGGAGGGAAGAAAGAAAGAAGGAAAGAAAGAAAGAAAGAAAGAAAGAAAGAAAGAAAGAAAGAAAGAAAGAAAGAAAGAAAGAAAGAAAGAAAGAGAAAAGGATCTATGGGTGTATCTTGGAGACAGAAAGCCCCTGGGTTTAATACCCAGTACAAAAAAAAATTATCTTAGAAGACAGTACATTTAAAGCTTTTAAGTAACTTTAAACATGAACAAACAAAATTAGTGTAACATTCAAAGTGATAACAGATGTCAAAATTGGGGGAAAAGAAAATAGCCTTTTTCATTCTCAAAACTTACCTCAATTCATCATCCACAACAAAAGAGAATAAACAATGTTGTGGAAAATAAGACAAGTAGAACTAGTTGTAGTTTACAAAACTAAACTTGCGTGTTTTTTTTTATGTAAGTATTGCTTTCATATATGAGAGTAGATTCATGATAGGTAGGTAGTAAATAAAAACAGATTCAAGAAGAGTACATTTGTAGTCTTATAAGATCATTATAACAGATTAATAGTTATAATCCAGTAGAAATACTGGATTTAGACTGGGTCTATGCTACCATCTGTTAGACAATTATCACAGACACATTGCTCTGGACTGCTGAGTGGTCCCTGTAGATTATGAAACTTTGAATGGCAGAAGAGAAAGGAATGATTTAAAACAGAAAAAAATTTGAGGTACTGGGGATGAAACCCAGGGGTATTTGACCTCCAAGCTGCACCCCCAGCCCTATTTTTAATTCTTTATTTTGAAACAGAATCTCCCTGAATTGCAAAGGGCTTCACTAAGTAGCTGAGGCTGTCCGTGAACCGCTATCCTCCCATCTCTGCCTCCCAAATGCTGGGATTGCAAGTGTGCACCACCTTGTCCAGCTAAAATAGAAAATATTTTTAACATGAAGAAGAAAGCAATATCAAAAAATCTTCCCAGAATACTGTGTTGGATTTGGAACAAGTTCTCAAGTGTTTTATTTGAATATGTTTTCGTCTCAGAGTTTTTCATCTTTTTCTCGTTTTCAGGGAATATACCGAAAGATTCAAAAAGAAAGAGATCTATATGAAAATATATAAGAATATAATAAAATAAATAAGGGAATAATTGATTTTGAGGTAACAACAGTTTTTTAATGTTTTGCTTTTATGTACTACAAAATCATTTTTCTCTAAAAAACAAATGGCAGCAAAATTTTTTTTAAATTGTATGTGTTTACTAACTTTTTCTTGTATGTATAAGGTGTATAATTATGTTTTTGTATAGGTATGTATAGTGAAATCATTAGTCAAGAAAATCCTGTTTATTTGCATCCAGTTATTTTTTCTAATGTTGTAAGAGCACCTTAAAATCTGCTCTTGAAGCAAATTTTCAGTATACAATATGTTATTAACTTATTTAGTCCTCACGCTATACATGAACTCTCTACACTTATTTCCTATATAACTACAAATTCATACTTTTTAAGACATTGCAATATATCTGTATATTATATTATAAACATAACATAGTATTTATATTTTATATGTATATATATTACATCAAATGAATTATTATTCAGCCTTATAAAAGAAGCAGATATACTTGCATACTGTCATTTTTTACTTCTTGGATGAGCCTGGAGGCCATTATGCTAAGTGAAATAAACCAGATGCATAAATTTTTTTCAATATAGTTATTAGACTAACTGATTTTTAATTTCTTCACCTACATTACAGCTAAAATAGAGAAGGCCTTTATAACAAGAAAAATAATGAGAAACTCCACTGCAGTAACAGATTTTATTCTTCTTGGATTGACAAATGACCCACAGTGGCAGGTTGTGCTTTTTGTGTTTCTTCTTGTGACCTACATGCTTAGTGTGACTGGGAACCTGATCATTATTACCCTCACCCTTTCAGATCCCCATCTGCAGACTCCCATGTATTTCTTCCTTCGGAACTTCTCCTTCCTAGAAATATCATTCACCTCTGTCTGTATTCCCAGGTTCCTTGTCACGATTGTGACAGGAGACAGAACCATTTCCTATGATGGTTGTGTGGCTCAGCTATTTTTTTTCATCTTCCTGGGAGTGACAGAATTTTACCTTCTGGCTGCCATGTCCTATGACCGCTACATAGCCATCTGCAAACCTCTTCATTACACGACCATCATGAACAGCAGAGTCTGTCTCCTTCTTGTCTTCAGCTCATGGCTTGCAGGGTTCCTGGTCATCTTTCCACCCATCATCCTTCTGCTGAAGTTGGATTTTTGTGCCTCCAATATAATTGATCATTTTATCTGTGACTCTTCTCCAATCCTGCAGCTTTCTTGCACAAACACTCACTTTCTAGAACTCATGGCATTTTTTTTAGCCGTAGTAACACTCATGGTCACCTTGACATTAGTGATTCTCTCCTACACAAATATCATCAGAACCATTCTGAAAATTCCTTCTACAAATCAAAGAAAAAAAGCCTTTTCCACCTGTTCCTCCCATATGATAGTTGTCTCCCTCTCTTATGGCAGCTGCATCTTCATGTACATTAAGCCTTCTGCAAAGGAGAGGGTGACTTTGAGCAAAGGAGTGGCCGTGCTCAACACTTCAGTGGCTCCTCTCCTGAACCCCTTCATATACACACTAAGGAATCAACAAGTGAAGCAAGCTTTCAAGAGCATGGTCCAAAAAATGGTCTTTTCTGCAAAGAAATAAATATGATTATGTGAAAAATGGCAAAGCTAATTAAAACACTCTCTCTAATACCTCATTCCTCTCTTCTGCTTAGACGTATCTATTTGTCACCAGCACTGTTTATCTAATTAGCCTAGAAATTTGGACTTAACTGTTGTAAGTTAATGTATAAAGTGCTTGATCTCACACTTTTGTAACTAAATTTAAGAAAAATCAATAATTATTATTTCCCATATCAAATCAGGGTATATTAAGCCGGGCGTGGTGGCGCACGCTTGTAATCCCAGCATTCGGGAGGCTTGAGACCAGAGGATAGTGGTTCGCAGACAGCCTCAGCTACTTAGTGAGACCCTCTGCAACTGAGTGAGACCAGGTTTCAAAATAAAGAATAAAAAATAAGGAAGGGGCTGTAGCTCGGAGGTCGAATGCCCCTGGATTTCATCCGTAGACCTGCAAAAGAAAAAAAAAAAACCAAGGCATATTATGAACTTATTCATAAAATATAAATTGCCATAAAATGAAAGCTTACTAAAAGCCACATTTAAGTATAACTTATTTTATATGAAATGCATAAAATGTCTATCTCTAAAGTTCCTTCTTTGGTGTGATGAGAAAACAATGTGTTACTAAGTCAAATTCATTCTTAAAATGCCTTCTTGAATTTATCAGTAAACATAGTGAGTTTGTGGAAACATTAAGTAGAAAATTAAGATAAAATATGCTGTCAGAAATCTTATCTTTGTTGTTTGAATTCAAGCTGTATTGATTTATATATTAGTGTTCTCAGAGGAAAAAATATAAGTAATATTGTATAGAAAAGATGACATTTACCTTATATTTTTTCTCCTAGTAACATTTCCAAAAATACATTATTTAATTGAAAAATTCCTTATTTCTGCCAATCATATTTTAAAAGGAAAACCATGGTCTGGTCTGTAAGGGTGAATTTTTATACTGAAAATGTATTCAGATTATTTCAACTGATTATAAAATGAAACTGTCGTTCCCACTGGCTCAGTGAAGAAGAGGACAAGGAATATTGAATGTGACGATATCCTTCATCATCTTCTTCATTGCGACAGTGGAAAAGACAATTTTGTATTGGTTAAAAGATTCTGAATGCATATTGAAATAGGTAGACTCTATCTTGAAAATGATTATATCTGAGTTTCTAATGTCTTAGTTTTTCTCTACTAGTAAGCCTCTAATACTGTATCTTTCTGTTGTCCCTTTCACAGAAAAGTCTATTACTTTTACTCATATTCAAGAAAATTATTTTCAGAGGTAGTGGAGAACTATAAAAAAAACATGTGCAAACATAGGTCCTATAGTTAATGAGTCCCTTGCCTCAACATGTCCTTAAGAAAATTGGTTGTCTTGGGACAGTAGCAATGAGTCTGACTGGATACAGGATAAATGATTTTATTTTGATTTCTTCATTTTCAGCTTAGTCTGCTATGTGTTAGCGTAAACACCTCTGTATGTTTTCTAAGTCCATAAACTTCAAATATTAAGTATATGCATATAAACTATAGGCAATAATATGATATAGACAGATTGAAAAAACTGCATATAAATGGAACTGAGTTCAAATCCATGTTGTTCAAGGGTCACTAGTGTGGTATTTATAGTGGTGTTCATATATTTGCACTTATTCATTACTGAAGTCAACAGCCTCATATCAGTTTGTATCAATCAAATGATCTATTATCCCCTACTCTCTTTCCCAATATGTCTTGTATGTTGCTTTTTTTATACTCATGACTTTTAGCTTCCCTAAGTCCCTGCAGACTACGGTGTTATGACTCTACTCTGAAGCCTAAGGTGTTTGGGTTTTGTTTGTTTGTTTTTCCTTTTGGTATGGGAGATTGCACCCAAGAGAATTCTTCCTTCAAGTTATAACTCCAGCCCTATTTTAGTTTTTGTTTTAAAACAGGGTATTGCTAAATTGCTGACGCTGGTCTTGAACCTATCCTCCTGTCTCAGCCTTCCAAATACTGAGATTACAGGTGTGTACCACCTCTGGCTGAGACTTTTGTTTTTTTAATATAGATAAAGAAGATGAATCATGCAAGAAATTTCCTGGGTTTCTGGCATTCCACTTCCAGAGAGACTGTCCTCAGGCTACATCTTTGTTTTTCCTCCTGATTTTGTCCCTTTGAGGACAAGGGGAAGGAGTGTACGAGTCTCGGCAGTGGCAGTTCCTCCCTGCGCTCCTCTCTGGCCCCATGGGAAGTCTCGCTCTCCTCTGATGAGCTTTGTGGGGCAAGAGTCCAAATCCTGTATGCTTGCCACATGAAGTGCCATTCTTCCTAGAATGACCCCACACTCTCCTGCAGGGCTTTATTTGGCAATCTAATAAAAAAATTTCTAGTTGAACTTTCAATCTTTTTACAGACTTACGTGGTGTTAGGAAATTGTTGCCAAATAAGCAAATATTTGGATCCCGATTTTCCCTGCTACTACTGGGATCTCTCTAGAATTAGATTAGTTGCTTGCTCTGAAGCCTTAGATCAGTTTAGGAAAAGTCATTTGTTTGCAATGTCTTTGTTGTTTTTCTTAATTAGAGGTGAGAAAGATGCTCCTTCTGTTTTTCTAATCCCTGGGCTAAAATTTAGTCCCTTGATTACTTTCTAATCATTCTTGGTCAGTTCAAGCAGTGCCCCTCAAGGTCACACAATTCTAAAATGTTTTTCTGCTTAAGTGTGGTGTGCATCCCTTCGTGTTTTCTCTCCCCAGGGAATTTATTTCCCTTTGACTGCCATAAAGAAATAAAATCTCTATATTTATTTTAAGTTATCAGGTGATCCATGTGATTTACCATTGAATCAAGTTTTTTTTCCCAGGAAAATAGCAGACATAATGAAAAATAATAGTCTTCAGATAATCTTCATTAAAGTAATTTGTAGAAAAATTATAGATTATTAATTTCATCCTATATCTAATTCCATATTTTTGCATAATGGTATATTTACTTACAATATTTCAGTTATTAATTATCAGACACTATACAATTAAAAATGGTGCATTTTAAACTATGTAATTTAAATCTCATTTAAGATACTTCAGATGAAGAAAAGGCATTTCAATCATATGATCAAATGTTTGGTCTGTTCTGTAAGAGAATAGTAAAGCCTAATATGGTGGTGCACACCTGTAATCCCGGTATTTGGGAGGCTGAGATAGGAAGATCACAGAATCACAGAATCAAAGCCAGTCTCAGCAACTTAGCAAGACACCCAGCAACTTAATTAAAAGTAGGGCTAAGGGTGTAGCTCAGAGAAGGTAGACTGTCCCTGTGTTCAATTCTCAGCATCACAAAAGTAAAAAAATAGTAAAGACATAGCCTATTCTTATGCTTTTTCTAACTTGTGTAGTGTTTTGTGTGTGTGTTCCATACTGTATTTCCAAAATCTAAAAAAATCTAATATTCATTAAATGAATAAATACACATGCACTAATTAAAAGTATAAATATGTAATTTAATGTTATATTGACACAAAGCAAATTATGTTCCCTAGATAAGTGTTGTGTTAAAGGATATTACATAGGGTGAGTGTGAATTGAGTACTGATTAGTTTTGATTTCATTAAGATTAAACTAGAATTTATCATTTTATATGACATTCCTCATATCTGCTCAACAAATATGAACTTACTTTGTACAATATGTTCATTTACACATAACCAGGTGCAAGGTGTCAATGATTTGTGTTTTCACTGTGCAACAATGAGAAACTAATTAATTTTAAATGTAGGATAGAATCTCTGGAAATGGGTTTTGCAATTTTTTTTAAAAAATAACTGAAATAGTGAAACAAAACAAGTTTTTTTTAAAATGACCTTTTTTTGTGTGTGTGGTACTGGGGTTCCTGGAAGCCCTTCTACCTCCGGGCTACACTCCCAGACCTATTTTTTATATTTTTATTTGGAAACAGGGTCTCCTAAGCCAGCCTGGCTGGTTTCGAACCTGCGCGATCCTCCTGTCTCCGCCTCCCAAGGGCGGGGATTACAAGCGTGCGCCACCGCCAGGCCCTAAAGTTCAGTATTTTTAAACTATACTTTTTCTGGTGAGTTCACCCCCTAGAGGGTATGATCATGCTGAAAAAAATTTTGTTAGTGGAAGTCTTAGGTTTTGAGAATCACATAGTCAAAAAGCGCTTCTGACTACTTGGCTTTCTAAAAACTAATATAAGAAAAAGGATTCTGATATATAATCTAAAGAGAAGAAATCAACCAGGTGGTACATACACACACCAGAAGTTTACTCAGCTATAAAGAAGAACAAAATTATGTTATTTGCAGGAAAATGGAACTAGGAAATATTTTGCTAAGTAAAATTAGCTAGTTCCAGAAAGAAAAAGGTTATATGTTTCTCTCATAGCTAGGAAGAGCTTGGGAAATAAAGGGGAATTCAGGCTGAGGAGGAAACCTCAGGGGAGCGATAGAGGGGGTCTAGGGGAGGGAGGTAGATGAGGGAGGAGACTCAATGAAGGAAACACTTTAAACAATGCTATGCACATATGGGAAGTTACCAATACCTGACTTTAAACTATACTACAAAGCCATTGTAGTAAAAACAGCATGATATTGTCACAAAAGCAGACACATAGACCAATGGAGCATAATAAAAGACACAGAATTATGTTTTTAAATATATATTGTTTGCCGTAAGTTTAAAAGAAAGTGAACTATCTGTGGAACTTTTAGTTAGAGTATATTTATTATAAATTTTTTACTTTCTCTTCTCAACATCCATAGTAAAGTATTATAAATGATGAAAAGTGTATAAAAATTGAAAAAAGAGCACTAGTGGAGCCAATATCAGATAAAATTTTAATAACTTTGAGAAATGGAAATACTTGGAAGTGTTCATTGAAATGGCAACATAAAAGGTGAAGCTACTTATTTATGTATTTTTTTTTATTTTGCAGTACTGGGGATGGAACCAGGAACATTCTACCTCTGAGCTACACCCCTAGCCGTACTTTTTATTCTTTATTTTGGAACACGATCTCACTAAGTTGCAAGGGCCTCACCAAGTAGTAGCTGAGGCTGTCCTCAAACAACAATCCTCCTGTCTCAGCCTCCCAGAAGGTGGGATTACAAGCGTGTGCCACCATGCCTGGCTACTGGGTGAAGCTTTTTAGATTTAAGGAAAGAACCTTTAAATTTTTCTGAAGTGTCTATGTCCATAAGTGTATATACTAGTAGAAAACAGTCAATATATGATGAAAACTCTGACAGTCAGGAAATACACACACATACACACACACACACACACACACACACACACACACACACACAATGAGAAGACACAGAATCTAACACAAGGATTTTTAAACAACCCCAAACCCCACTAATTTAAAGTTAGATCATTTACAGCCGGGTGTGGTGGCGCACGCTTGTAATCCCCGTGCTTGGGAGGTGGAGACAAGGGGATCGCGCAGGTTCCAAGCCAGCCGCGCTGGTTTAAGAAACCCTGTTTCCAAACAAAAATATAAAAAATAGGTCTGGGAGTGTAGCCCAGAGGTAGAAGAGCTTCCAGGAACCCCAGTACCACCAAAATAAATAAATAAAATAAATAAATAAATAAATAAATAAATAAAGTTAGATGATTTAGACAATAATCAAATGGGAGAAGGAGAAAGAGAGAGGGAAGAGGAGGAGGAGGAGGAAGAAGAGAAGGAGGAGGAGGAGGAGGAGGAGGAGGAGGAGGAGGAGGAGGAGGAAGGAAAAACTATAGAAGCATAGTTCACAATAGCCAGTTTATAGAACCAGCCTAGATATCTGTCAATAGATAGATGAATGGATAAAGAAATGTAGTGTATACACACAATGGAGTTTTATTCAATCACATAAAAAAGAATGAAATGTCATCTACAGGAAAAATGGATGGAACTAGAGAACATCATGCTAAATAAGATATGCAAGACTCAGAAAACCAAGGGTCATATATTTTTTACATAAGTAAAAGCTAAAGAGAAAACATGCAGAAAAATGGATTTCATGAAAATAGAAGGAAGACTAGTACCAATAAAGGCATGTTTTTAAAACAAAAAGAAATTCAGTCATCCGTAAGTGCATGGATCAATAACCAGTTTTGTGTGTTTCTTTGTCTTTACACTGATAATGAAATGCCTTAGAAAAAGTAGCTTCAATAAAAGTTTTGAAATAAAAAAAGACCAGTAAGGTACAGGAACAGGGTGAAGGGGAAGGAGGATGACTGGTGGTAAGGAGAGGTACTATGAAATAAAATTAATCAAATTATGTTCTGTGTGTGTACAGATGAAACCCACTATCTGTATGTTACTTACCAATAAAAATTTACAAATGTAATACTCAGTGTAAAATATATGATGGAATCACTTTAAGAAATTGTGTCCACTTGAAAATAATAATTTAAAATTTCCTACTTCTTTGTCCTCAAATTTATAGGTTATTTTCCTTTTAACAAAAAAAATTTTATAGCAAATTTTCTACCCCATTGCTTCTAATGTGAAATAGAGTAATGTTTTAGTACATGACCAAGTATCTGTGATACATGCAGCAATGATCTCAAAAAGAAAAGTATAAAAGTTCATGATGTATGGTGAGCAGTACTGGTGATTCATTGGATTTTTTTTTTCTTTTGCAATACTTGGGATGGAAACAAGAGGCATTCTACCTCCAAACTCTACCCCCAGCCCTATATTTTATTCTTTATTTTGAAACAGAACATCACTGAGTTGCAGAGAGCCTCACTAAGTAGCTGAGGCTGTCCGTAAACCATGATTCTCCTGTCTCAGCCTCCCAAATGCTGGGATTACAAGCGTGTGCCACCACACCTGGCTGATTCACTAGATTTTGATAAATATAACACATACATATACAAGTGGGGAGACACTGAGCATACATCATGTTAATGATTCCTTTTATTGAATTTTTTAGTTCAGAAGGTCAAATAAACAAATAGAGGGGACAATGGAATATATCACACAAAATAAGTAGTAATGAGAACTATATACAATATTCCGCCTTACAAATATACACCTTTAAATATTTGGCTGAAAAAAGAAAAACAAAGAAAAAATATTTTAAAATGTAATAGAAGCTGAACGTGATGATGCACACCTATAATCCCAGCACTAGGGAGGCTGAGACAGGAAGACTGCAGGTTCAAGACCAACCTCAGCAATGTAGTAAGACTCTCAGAAACCTAGTGGGACCCTGCTTCAAAATAAAAACTAAAATGGAGCTGGAGATGTACCTTGGAGGTAGAAGGTGCCTGGGTTCAATCCCCAGTACCAAAGGAAAAAAAACAGAATAACAGGATGTAATAGAAAAATCTAGAAAATGTTAGAAGAAAGGAGCTATATGGAGAATAACTGTTTCCTAACACTTTTGAAAACATTAAGAAAAAGAAAGGCAGGAAGGTGGGCAAGCAGGCAGACAGGCATTCAGGCAGGAAAGAAGAAAGTTTGGTCTCTGGAAACATATTTAATATTAGAGAGTTCACAGGTGATGTATATTCTGGACACATCTATACTAGAAAGCCATAGAGGCATAAGATTTCCAAAATGGATTTGTAGTCGAATATTTTAAGGATGAGCAAGATGAGACATTTAAGTTGAAGAACAAAGTGATTGCAGAGATGAATTAGAGAATATAAGGGACACATAAGTACTATTAAAAAGATAAAATCCTGAAGAAGATTAAGTGGCTATTTATGGATGACTTCAGTTACTACCACAATGTAAAAATAAAATAAAGGATATGTTATAAGTCTACCTGATCAGAAGTATAATTTTCAGAAGTATAGTTTTAGAAAATCCCAGGACATTATCTCAAAACAATAATACACCTCTCAGATATTTTTTACTTTGGGAGAGGATGAGTCTGTTATTTCTTGTTCTATGTATCTGCACATTTCTCTAGTTTAAAGTTTTGTCCAGTGTATGAAGACATAACTTCCACAGTCTCACAGATTCCGTAAGAAAATATTTTTAGGTTAGTTTTGGTTAATCTCTCTATTGTTAAAATAATCGAGTTTCTGTCAGCAAGATATATGTTTTCTGCATTTTTCTGTATTTTAAAGAGCTTAGCTAATAAAGACTGAACTTTTGCATTAATCCTTTTATTTTATACTTTTATGGGCACATTACAGCCTCACATCATAATGTGGTTCATACAGTGTGTTATGTGGCAAACATGCACACAGCAAAAGTTAATCTTTTTTTAATCAATTTTTATTGGTGAATTGTATTCATACATCTCAATGGGATAAAAATAAAAAAAAAAAACTTGTGGAGATATACATGCACACATCACCCAGTCAGCCCCTACTCAATGTCTAACCCCTTCCCTCCCCATCCCTCCTACCCATGCTTGGCTTCCTGATTGACTTTGATATGTTTAAGTACATCATGTGCTTTAAAGAGTTCCCCTAATCCTCCATCTTATCCCCTCAAATATGCCACCTTCATTGTTCCTCTATAGGGTCCCTTCTTCATCTAGAGTTCCTCCTGTTACCCATTTCTCCCTAATATTTTGCACATTAAGAAAAGCATCTGATTTCTTATTTTTTGGTGAAATTTCACCATAAATGCCATAATTTTGTTCTCCTTTATGGCTGGGCAAAATTCCATTGTGTACATGTCCCATAGTTTTGAAATCCACTCATTCGTTGAAGGATACCTTGGCTGGTTCCACAGTTTGGCAATGGTGAACTGTGCAGCTATGAACATGGTTGTTCATGCATTAGTTTGGTATTTTGGTTTTCATTCTTTTTGGTAGATAACCAGAGGTGGTATTGCTGGATCATATGGTAAGTTCGTTTTCCTTCTTCTGAGGATCTTCTATACTGCTCTCCAAAGTGGTTGCACCAACTTGCAGTCCCACCAACAATGTATTAGAGCTTCTATTTCTCCACACTTATTCCCACTTACTGAAAACCTGAAAGCCAGAAGGTGAGTAACTTTGACAGGATGATCCACTCACAAACAATTTTTTTTTTGTAGTACTGGAGATGATGGAACCCTTCTACCTCTGGGCTACACTCCCAGACCTATTTTTATATTTTTTTTATTTGGAAACAGGTCTTGAACCTGCGCGATCCTCCTGTCTCCACCTCCTAAGCGCAGGGATTACAAGCATGCGCCACCACCACACCTGGTGGGGGTTTTTTGTAAATAGAGGTCACTTGGCCGGGTGTGGTGGTGCACACTTGTAATCCCTGTGCTTGGGAGGTGGAGACAGGAGGATCACGCAGATTTGAAGCCAGCCTCGCTAGCTTAAGAGACCCTGTTTCCAAATTAAAAAAATATAAAATAGGTCTTGGAGTGTAGCCCAGAGGTTGAAAGGTTTCCAGGAATTTCAGTACCACCAAAAATAAATAAAATAAATATATAATAAATAAATAAATAAATAAATAAATAAATAAGTGTCACTTGGATCTGGAAATCTTCTAAGAGATTTGGTGAGGCAGCGGCAACTTTTATTGCTTCCTGGCCACACAGTTAAAGAAACCCTCTGGCCCTTTGCTGTGAAGCAGGTCCCAGTTCCAGGCCTGCCTCGCAACAGGCTCCAGACCTGGCCTCACCCTGTGGCAGGCCTTGCTGGCTCCAGACCCATCCTAGCCGACTGGCATGCTCTTGTTCCTGTAACTGTGGGCATGACGTTTACAGAGGTTACCATTTTTCCCTCCACATATATTTTAGTAGGAGAAAAGAGCACGTGTCATTTGCAGAAGCTGAGAGCCCAATTCTCTGGCAGCAATAGATTTTATCTCCCCACTGAAAGAGGAGGCCCACAGCCTCACCATGGAGAGCGAAATCTGCTGTTCCAAGCACACCCTGACCCTCAGCCCAGTGCAGAGGAGCACAGCAGCCATGAGCTGAGATCTCCCAGGACACCCAGAGCAGCAAATCGGCCCAGCAATATGGGTGGGACTCCCTCTGACTTGCCCTGGACATTTTTCTTACATCGTGTGTTGTCTAGGATTCCTGCACATGTGGGGCAAGAGCAATCTACTTTGGGGAAGATACTTTCCAAAATTCAAGGTGGATTTGGTTGGATCTGTCTGCCTCTCCTGAATACTGGCCACCGCCTTCTTGGTCTCTCCTAGAGTGTGGTGTTGTTAAGTATTCCTGTGCATGTGTGATAAGACCAGTCTGCTTTCTGATCTCTCCTGGGATATCCCTCCAAAAATCACTTTTCTTGCCGTGGCGGGTGCCACTCTGCAGTCTTGCCTCTAATTCTGCCATTTTCCACTCTCTCTCCTATATTTTAGATAGAAAGTCATGACTGGGAATGTTTCTGTGTGTTGTCCCATTCAGCTATTAAATCAAAATCTGTTGTCCAGGGTTTCTCAGGGAGTTGCATATCCTATTCCACCTCTGCGAACCATCACCACTGTGGCCGTGGTTGCCGCTGCAGCTGCAACTGCAGCCGCCTCCATCTTCCTCCCTCTTCAATATTTTTAAATAAAAAAAACAGTGCATGTCTTTTGCAGGAATTGGGGACTCAAGTACTTAGTAGCAATGTGTTTTATCTCCCCACCAAGAGCGGAGGCCCACAGCTTCACCACAGAGAGTGGGTTCTGCTGCTCCGAGCGCACCCAGACCCAGTGCTGAGCAGAGAAGCACGGTGGCCAGGAGCGCCCTTGGCTCCCGGGATGCATGGTGCTGGCTGACTGACTATGTGGGGCTCCATCTGACGTGCCCTGAACACTTTTCTTACATAGTATGTTCTCCAGAGTTCCTCAGCATGTGGAGCAGGTACAGTCTACTTTCGGGGAAATTTCCTCAAAAGTTCAGGGTGGATTAGAATGAATCTTCCTGTCTCTCCCTGATACTGGCCCTTGCCACTGCCACCATCTTGGTCCTCCTCCCGAGCATTTTTCTTACATAGTATATTTTCCAGAATTCTGAGCATGTGGGGCAGGAGCAGTCTTTTTTAGGGGGTAGATTTTTTCAACAGTTCAAGACGGGTTGGATTGGTTTTATCTACCTTTCCCGAATACTGGCCGCTGCTGCTGCTGCTGCTGCTGCTGCTGCTGCTGCTGCTGCCATCTCCACCATCTTGGTCCATCTCTTCTTTTTTATATTTTAGTTAAGAAGTCATGGCTATGACTCTATATATTGTCCCAATCAGATATTAAGCCAAAATCTGATGTCTAAGGTTTCACAGAGGAATACCTATTTGGCCGCTGCCAGCTATTGTTGTAGCAACCGCGGTCGCCACTTCAACTGCGACCACCACCATCTTGGAGAGATCTTTTTCTACCAAAGTTAATCTTTTTTTAAAATGGTTATTTAATGATGATATATTTCTGGTTAGTTTTTGAGGTTCTTTGGTGCTGCCAATTAAAATTTTTTCAATAAAAAATCTTTCTGAATTTTAAACTCAAAATTATACATATCCTCAAACTACTATATAAATGTCCAGTTGAAATCTTATGTGGAATTTGGGATTTACCCAATCACTCATTTTCAACTTCATGACTAGCTTTATTATTGTATGAAATAACATACATTCAGTAATGTTAAAGTACCCAATCTTTACTAAATATAGAGGAATATCTATCCGTCGTTTTTTTTTTTTAAATAAACACCACTGAGAATTACTGTTCACAGTGCTTTTCAGTAGACAAATACCTCTTCTTTCAGATATGGACATTGAATCTTTAATCATGAGTTAAACAAATATTTTCTTTGTTTCTCTAATTCTGAATTTAATTGTTTTAATCTTGTCACATAGCTTAGAATAAGAGATTATACAATAATTTCTTTGTGCACAAAGTAGCAAAATATTGAAAATACTTACTTTCCATGAATTTCTTTGCTGATGTATTATAAAACTTTTTTATCATTAACCAAACATGAGTGATGAAAAATTTCTTTCTAACCCATTCTTTTTCTTTGTCTCATCTGGAGATAATCACAAACATAAACACAAATGCTTTTCTCTCTCTCTCTCTCTCTCTCTCTCTCTCTCTCTCTCACTCTCTCTCTCACTCTCTCTCTCTCTCTTTCTCTCTCTCCACAACCCTCTCTCATCAGCATACATGTAGCATTTTCAAACATTTTTCTAATTTTTTACAAATAAAATTATTAATATCTGGGTTCAGCCTAACTTAAAATCTAAAATAAAAATTGTTTATTGTATCAAATTGTAATGTTCTATTGTTTTTATTTCTTTCTGAAGAATCATAGTCATTAACTACAGTTTTTATTCTCTTTTTAATAAAAATGGTTTTGTCTCCACGGTGTCATAGACTATATTTCTCCCTTAATAGTACAGAGCATATTTATTCAGAACTTGTACAGGACCTTGGGGATTCTTGTGGGAAATGATAATAATTGACTATTTCATCATTAACTCTAAAACAAAATAAAGTTAATTAATGGTCTAATTATGGTACCTAGGGGGAAACCAGAAATATTGATTTTAAAATTAAATCTAATTTTTTATAGTGAGATTAAGAGAATGTACACAAAACTTTAGACTTTTCCAAGTGTTTAATTACAGGGATCTCTCCCATTCTCCCTTCCAAAAGAATGATTCAGATAGGAATGTCTATCTAATGTAAATATTGTCTATGGTCTTTAATTCACTGAATCTTTAAAAAATAACTCACAATATATATTTTAAGTAGAGTCAACCATATTTATTTCTTAAAGTCTCCACACAATCTCATAGCATGAAATATTTATACACTAATATGATGGCCAGAAAAACATAATGCTGCAACTGACTTTTAAAAAATAACTTAGGCAAGATGGTGGTGGCCACACCAAATAGGACATGCACTCCTTAGAGAAGCCCCGGACACCAGATTTTAGATTAATATCTGATTGGGACAACTTAAGGAGACATTTCCAGCCATGACTTCCTATCTAGAATACAGGAGAGAGAGTGGATAATGGCGGATTTAGAAGCAAGATGACAATGAGGAACCCTCCATGCAAGAAAAGTGATTTTTGGAAGAGCATCCCAGAAGAGATTAGAGAAAAGACCATTTCAGCTACACATGCTAGGGAACTCTTAACAACATACCTTGTAAGAAAAAGGATCCAGGTGTGTTGGAGGGAGCCCAGGAGTGCCAGGTGAGAAGCCCAGCCACACATCCCGGGAAACTCAGTGTGCCTGGCCACCGTGCTCCTCTATGCTGGACTGGGGGCTGTGGTGCACTTGGAACAGCAGATCCTGCTCTACACGGTGAGGCTGTGGCCTCTGCTCTTGGAGGGGAGATAAAATTCATTGCTGCTGAGTGTTCGATCTCACAACCTCTTCAAAACACACATGCTGTCTTGGAGAGGGGCCAAGATGGCAGCAGTGGCAGCCAGTATTCAGGAGATGCAGACAAATGCTATCCAATCCACCTTGAATTTTTGGAAAAAAATCTCCACAAAGGGGGACGGTCCCTGATACACATGCTTAGGAATTCTCGACAGCATACCATGTAAGGCTCAGGGGAGAACCAGGAGGACGGCAGTGGCAGCCAGTAATTGGGAGAGGCAGAGATCTGATCCAATCCAACTTGAACTTTTGAAGAAATTGCTCCAAAGGTAGACTGCTACCACGGCGCATGCTCAGGAATTCTGGACAATATGCTGCGTGGGAAAGTTGTTTGGGAAGTTGGTGGCAGTGGCCAGTAGTTTGGATATGCAGAGATCCGATCCAATCAACCTTGAACTTTTTTTTTTTGGTGGTACTTGGGTTCCTGGAAGCCCTTCTACCTCTGGGCTACACTCCCAGACCTATTTTATACTTTTTTATTTTTGGAAACAGGGTCTCCTAAGCCAGGATGGCTGGCTTCGAACCTGCGCAATCCTCCTGTCTCTGCCTCCCAAGTGCGGGGAGTACAAGCGTGAGCCACCACGCCTGGCATTCAACCTTAAACTTTTTAAGAAATCTCCCCAAAAGGTAGGCTGCTAACACTGCGCATGCTCAGGAATTCCGAACAGCATACTGTGTGGGAAAAGTGTTTGGGAGAGAACTGAGATGGTGGTGGCAGCAGTGGCCAGTATTTGGGAGAGGCAGAGATCTGATCCAATCCACCTTGATCTTTTGAAGAAATGTCCCCAAAGGTAGACTGGATGAATGGTTGAAAATAGAGTTAGGGAGTTTAGGAGGGAGGCAAAAACACCAACCGGGTTATTAGGGACTGCTGCTTTATTCGGACCCAGCCCCTCCGGAGAGTCAGCCGGCCAGCCAGGGGTAAGGAACCGATGGGCCATGCATCTGGAGAGTTGAGCATAGTCCTGATCAGCCGGCTGAGTCATGTGGCAGATTGGGGGTACCAATGTTTTATAGGCATACTGATTTTCTCATGACATCTGTAGTCTCGCAACCTCTGGAGTCTTTCTCGTGATGTTTGGAGTCTCAAGGCACATGGAGTCTCACAATATCTTTGTTTCTGGCTTCCGAGGTTCTACCTCTTGTTCCTGCTGCTGAGATCATGTGGGGGAGGGGGGAGAGATCCAACTTTTCATCCCAGCCTTTTGGTGATAATGGGCAGAGATCAAATCTTAAACTACTTCCTGCTGACAAGGGGTGTTGCAAGGGGGCACCTTTGCCGGGAGAGGTTGGGTCCTCCAGAAGGGAGCAGCTGGAAGTATGGCTGCAGCGTGAGTCGAAGGTTACCCTGGACAGCTTGGTGATGTGCGTTTGAGGAGACTTTAACAGCAGAGGAGCTATTAAAGAAAAGGCAAATCGAGAGAGTGGGTCCCAGGTTGAGCAGGAGCCCACCAGCTATTGCCCCTTGGCCAGAAGGGAAGGAGCCTAGCAGCTGCTGGCCCTTGGAACCCTTCAAGATATAAGGTAGATTGTCACTAGATTTATTAATATGATAGCAGTATTTTTCCTGAGAAAACATGCTATTGGGTCAGGAGCATCAGTAACAAAATTTAGAGAGTTTAATACTTATGGCTGTTGGGCATCCAGAGAGGGAGAGCACCGTACTATGTAAACAAGTGGACCTGCTAAAATAAAAACATCAAAGAGAATTATGCCTAGAAAAAAGAAGCTTAGTAGGCCCCAACATGTGCAAGATAATTTGTCATGGGACTGTTGTAACAGAGCCCTTTTAGATTTGGCCTAAGCTTCAGGCAGAGCAATTTTGTCCTGTAAAAGAGGGCCTGTAGTGCGGAGGCAAGAGAACTTGCCATCAATCCCCTGGACCAAGATCGGAAAAGGAAAACTAGGACCTGAAAGGATGGAAAGACTGAGCAGGCAACCAAAAAGGAGATTAGCTTACCCGCTACCTGGAGAGTTACCCTGGGCTGGCAAGGAGGATGGAGGTTGAGGGGTCCAGGAGCCATCAGTCTTTGACCAGGCTGAGTAGGCCCAGTGCCGGGGCCTGGTCTGGAAAGGTGTCCCCCTGTGTTGAGGCACCTAGGGCTCACTGCTTTTCCAATGGTACTGTTCCAGTGTCCCTCCTAGCCACATGCCAGGCATGGTCTGATTGGTGGGTGTGGCCTTGCTGCACTTGAGGCAAGCTCCGGGAGGTAGTCATCATTGCTGACCTCCACCCATAGGTGGTGCTCCAGAGGGTTGAGTCGCCACCGCCAGCAGAAGGGCAGCTACCAGGGATCTGTCTTTTGGCAAAATCAGAGTGTACACTCCATCTCTGCCTGTTCCTCTCTGGAATTAAAAACTTTTAATGCCATGTTAACCAAATCTCAGACAGGAGTTTGAGGACCATCCTCAGCCTTTCTTAATTTTTTTGAAAAGCCTCCTGAGTTGGCTCCTTAAGGGAGATGGCAGGGGAAACAGAGCAGGTTAGAGTGGAGGCTGTCCTGGGAAAGGATGGTGGCTGAGGAGGTGAGGAGATCCTCAGAAAGCGGCGCCTGAAACCCAGCCGGGTCAGATGCTGCCATCCATATGTCACCACAAAATGGCGACTGTGCCTGTGACTCAGCAAAATTGTAAGCTGGCACAGGCCAAGATGGCGACTGCACAATGTCATAAGGTCATGACTGTGTAATGTCACAAGATGGCGACCAAGATGGTGACTGTGACATCACCAGGCAGGGACTATGTGCCATCACAAAATGGTGGCTGGCAGGAAAATAGCAGCTGATGGGGGAGAGCATTTGGAGGGATAGAAATGCAGAAGAAAAAAAAGCCTGGACATAAACTTCTGACCATTTACCAGACTGCTTACAAAGTTGCTAACACTTCTTGGGCTACAGCAACCCATTAGGCCAGACAGGCACTCAGGGCATTGGTCACCAAAACCCCGGCGGTGACCAGAGTGCCAAGCTGGAACAGTGGTTGTGGGAGGTCCAAGCGGCGGGTGGAAGTACTGGCCCACACAGGCAGTCAGCAGGCTGAGCAGGCACTAGCAGCCATGGGGCATGCACCCCCAATGAGCCTGGATCAGGGAAGGTACAACTGGCAGCCTGGAGGCTGGCAGAGCCTGCAGCAGCCCCACGGAGCCTGCAAGCAGCAGCTAGATTATAGCCAGTATGCCATGGTGCCATGGAGCCACAACTGCAAGCCAAGCACCAGCACAGGACCTCGCGGTTGAGCAGCTGGTGGGTCAGAAAGTCTGGGGCTCAAAAAGGGAGAAAAAAAAGGGGGGGACCCAAAGTCCTCTCAGGTTTCAGAACCAGATGAATGGTTGAAAATAGAGTTAGGGAGTTTGGGAGGGAAGCAAAAACACCAACCGGGTTATCAGGGACTGCTGCTTTATTTGGACCTGGCCCCTCCAGAGAGTCAACCAGCCATGGAGGAAGGGACCGACAGGCTATGCATCTGGAGAGATGCGTATAGTCCTGATCTGCCAGCTGAGTCATGTGGCAGATCGGAGGCACCAATGTTTTATAGGCATGCCGATTCTCTCACAACATCTGTAGTCTTGCAACCTCTGGAGTCTGTCTCGCGATGTTTGGAGTCTCAAGGGACCTGGAGTCTCACAATATCTCTGCTTCTGGCTTCCGGAGTTCTACCTCCTTCTCCTGCTGCTGAGATCACGTGGAGGAGGGGGAGGAACCCGACTTGTCACTGCTACCACTGCACATGCTCAGGAATTCTGAACAACATGCTGTATGAAAAAATTATTTGGAAGAGAACTGAGATGGTGGTGGCAGTGGCAGCAGCGGTGGCCAGTATTTGGAAGAGGCAGAGATCTGATCCAATACACCTTGATCTTTTGAAGAAATCTCCTCAAAGGTAAAATGCTACCGCCACACATGCTCAAGAATTTGGGACAACATGCTATGTGAAAAAGGTGCTTGGAAAAGAACCGAGATGGCCGTGGCAGCAGCAGTGGTGGCCAGTATTTGGGAGAGGCAGAGATCCAATCCAATCCACCTTAAGCTTTTGAAGAAATATCCCCAAAGGTAGACTGCTACTGCTGCACATGCTCAGGAATTCTGGAAAACATGCTGTGTGGGAAAGGTCTTTAGGAAAGAACTGAGATGTTGGTGGCAGTGGCGGTGGCAGCAGTGGCGGTGGTGACAAGTGTTTGGAGAGGAAGACAGATCCAGTCCAATCTGCCTTGAACTTTTGAGAAAATCTCCCCAAAAGTAGACTGCACCTGCCCCACATGCTCAGGAATTCTGAACAACATGCTAAGGGTTTGGGGCGTATCAGAGGGAGTCCCGCATAGCTGGGTTGAGCTGCCACGCTGAGTGTTCCGGGAGACATCAGCTCTCATGGCCACCGCACTCTTCTATGCAGTGCAGGAGGCCAGTGTGCACATGGAGCATTAGAGCCTGCTCTCTGTAGTGAAGCTGTAAACCTCTGCCTTGGGAGGGGAGATGAAATTCATTGCCACTAGGTATTTGGGCTCCCAGCTTTTGCAAAAGACATGTACTACTTTCTCATATTTTAAAAAAATGGAAGAAAAAAGGGAACATCTGTAGACGACCTGCTCACAGTGACAGAGACCAAAGCCCGCAGCACAGAGAGGCCAGTGCTGGGGCCTCTGAGGCCAGGATAGGAGCCTGCTGGGAGGCAAGGCCAGTGCCGGGGCCAGCAAGGCTGGGATCGGAGCCTGCCAAGAGGCGAGGCTGGTGCCAGGGCCTGTCAGGATGGGATTGGGGCCTTCTGTGTGGCGAGGCTGGTGCTGGGGTCTTTAAGGCCAGTATTAAAAGCCTGCCATGAAGTGAGACCGGTTTTGTGCCAGTGAGGTCAGGATTGGAGCCCACAGTGTGGTGAGGCCGGTGCTGAGGCCTTCAAGAGTGGAATCGGAGCCTACAATGAGGTATCCACAGGGAAACATCAAAGAAAATAAAAATCAGATGCTTTCCCTAATATGAAAAACTAAGAAGAAATGGGTAATAGGAGGAAATCTAATTGAAGAAAGGGCCCTATGGAGGAGCAATTAAGGTGACCTATCAGAGGGGATGGGAGGGGGAAGATGGAATCTCTTTAAAGCACATGATATACTTAAATATATCAATCACTAAATCAAGCATAGGATTGAGGGAGAGGGGGAGAATGGGATGGGGATTGGATAAAGGCTAATTGGATGATGTGTGCTTGTATATCCTCACAAGTCTTGCATTCCATTGAGATGTTTGACTACAATGCACCAATAAAAATATATTAAAAGCTAAAAATTAAATAAAAAGTAACTTAAAATAGAAATATAATTATATAAATAAATAAAATCCCCCACGTGCATGTGTGTGTGTGTGTGTGTGTGTGTGTGTGTGTGTGTAAAACTGGAGGTAGAACCCATGGACATAATACCTCTGAACTAAACCCCCAGTACTATTTATTATTTATTTTGAAACAATATTTTGCTAAATTACCAACTTCTGGCCTTGTACCTGTGATAGCCTATCTCAGCCTCCCAAATACTGGGATTATAAGCATGAGGCACCATACCCAGCAAATAAAATTCCTTGTTTTTTTTTTTCTTTTTGGTACTGAGAGCTAACCTCAGGGGCATTCTACCTCTGAGCTACACTCCCAGCCTTTTAATTTTTTGTTTTGAATCAATGTCTTGCTAAGTTGCTGAAAGTCTCACTAAATTGCTAAGGCCAGCTTCAAACCTGTGATCCTCCTGTCTCAGCCTCCCAAGCACTACCACATCCAGCTAAATAAAATACCTTTTAAGAAAACACATCTATATTTTCGTGTGCATGTTTTCTAACCCATAGAAATTATTTATTCTTATATTAAACATAATCTAAAATTAAGACAAAATATTTCATTTTACTCTTTATTATGAAAACCATAATTAACATATGTAAATATTGATAAAAACAACTTGAGTTGGTAACAGAAGAAGCCAAATAATTTTTCTACAGAGGTTGATATCAATAATTGATTAAGATATATATACATATATAATACAGTAGGATATTTTATTTACAGAGGATTAATTATCTTTTTAAAAATGTCTAAAATGTAATGTTAAGCTGGGTGTGGTGGTGCACACTTTTAATCCCCAGAATTTAGGAGGCTGAGACCAGAGGATGGCAGTTCACGGATAGCCTCAACTACTTAGTGAGATCCTCCGCAAATTAGTGAGTCCCTGCTTCAAAATATAGTATAAAAATAGGGCAGGGGTGTAGCTTGGAGGTCGAATGCCCCAGGGTTCAGTCCTCAGATGCACAAAAATAAATAAATAAATAAATAAATAAATAAATAAATAATAAAATGTTTAACAAGAAAAATATTTCAATTTTCATGTGTTAGTCTATTCTTTTTGGTGGTACTGGGGTTCCTGGAAACCCTTCTACCTCTGGGCTACACTCCCAGACCTATTTTTATACTTTTTTTAAATTTGGAAACAGGGTCTCTTAAGCCAGCATGGCTGGCTTCGAACCTGCGCAATCCTCCTGTCTCTGCCTCCCAAGCATGGGGATTACAAGCGTGCGCCACCACGCCTGGCAAGTATATTATTTTTACATGAGCTCTGGAAACAGTAAAAAATGAAATATTTGATAAGATTTGATAAGGTAAGCAAATCTATCATGTCTGATAGGGTATAAAAGAAATTTTAAAGAAAACAGAACTATTAAGTCATTCACAAATGTAGAATTGATAAAGAAATAATTGAAATATTGTTGCCTCTCTTTCAAATGGAGCACAGTCCAATAAATTTATACACCAGAAAAGGAGACGGAATATAAGGCAGAATCAACATTCAAAAAAATAACTGCAAAGGATTTTCTAAAGTGTTAAAAAGTATCAACTCAGGCTACTCAGGAAACAGGCAGAAGGGTCACAATCATTAAGAATACAAACAATAATAAATGATGGGGAGGAGACAGGGACCCAGAAGCTATTAGTACAGATACTATGGAGATCAGTATGGAGATTCCTTAAAAGGCTGGGAATGGAGCCACCCTGTGATCCATCCATACCATTCTCGGGGGTCCTTCCCAAAGGAAATGAAGTCAAATTAGTGTAGGGATACATGCATTTCCACATTTAGAGCAGCAAAATTCATGATAGCCAAACTATGGAACCAGCCTAGATATCCATCAGCAGATGATAGATTAACTCCATGAATATATATATATATTTTTTTAATGTATCTTGATGATGTACCTGTGTACTATACCTTGCCTAAAACAGGTTCTCAATGTTTTTATTAACAAATAACTATTTATGGTTTGATTGTTTTGTTTTGTTTGTTTATAATAGTCCTAGGAATTTAATCTATCTCTGAGCTGCCCCTAGCCCCACAGACTTGTTGTATATATGATTTTGCAACAGGGTCTCAACAAGTTTCTGAGGCTCACCTTAAATCTGGGATCCTCCTATCTCAGCCTCTCAAGTACTGGGATTACAGACATGTGCCACCACACCCAGCTAAGAAGTAAGTCATGTAATCCTCTTACTATTTTCTGCTTTGTATATGTTTTCATAGAGTAGAATTATATTATTGTTATATTTGTTTTCGGTTAAATGAAAACAAGATTGACAAAATGAAGTCCAAAATAATTAAAATCTGTTCTTTTCTCATTGCTTTTGTTTGTATTATACACTTCTCTGACGTTCAATGTTTTCATTTTTTTTTAAAGATGCCTAATTAAAATTGTTCTATTTTTCCACTAGGTTGCACTCATCACTACTGTCTTTCTCCAGAGACATTTTAATTCTGCTTTCCTCAAGAATCCCTTGTGTCTGTTCTGAAGAAAGAAAAAGATAAATAAAAACAGATAAAACTAGTATGTTTGTTGTGGAAAGAATATGTAGAAAGCTAAGTTTTCCAAGTGGAAGGTGAATAGAAATATAATAACCCACCTTTCTTTCAGAAGAATTACTGAGAGTCAAGCAACTAGGGTCAGAACTTTGTCTTTTTATGAAATTTTTGAAAATCAAGAGAGACCAAATAATTGGTCTTGGATCATACAACTAGGGATTGTTCTTTGTTATCAGTCATTTCAGGGATTTTCATTCATACGCTATGCAGCTCACATCTTTGCCATAGCCATTGTTTCTCGATTCTCATTCATGATTTGAGCTCTCTCCTGCTTCTGAAGTAAGAGTTTCATTTAATTTACAAGCAAAATACACAGCTTTATCACCTCTATTTGCATGTTTCACTGTAAGTATTGTTCCCAAATTCTGACAAGGATCCCACAATTTTTTTTCTTTCTTTCCCTCTTTTCTAGCTCTCTCCCTCCTTTCCTTTTCTTTTTCTTTTCCGTTTTCATTTCTTTTTCTTTTTCTTTTTTTAAGTCTTAGCCACATTTCAGGAAAGCATAATTTCTGGTTCTGAATTTCTACTCTGTAACCAGCTGCACACTGTCCATTTGTGCTTCTCTGTGCTATTTCCATAGCTGTTAGCTTTACTCCTAAATAATAAGTTGGTACCAGAGACACTTTCACACCATGAAAACTTTTGGAATACCACCAGAGTTTCAGACTTTAAAACTAAAGGTGATTTGGCAACTTGAGGTAGCCTATAGAACTTTTTTCACTGCTTAAGGCAGCTAGACTTTTCATCATGTCACCAACTCTTCCCTAGATCATAAATTGCAGAACTTCTGTACTCATCTCCAAGGTCTGGCTGTAGTATCTTTTACCAGTCAGTGTCTCCCCCATATTAGCCATAGATTTACTATTCGGTTCATTGCTACAATATGTTTACCTAGCCGTATATAGCAAGGATCATCTTCCCAAATTCCACCCTGTGCTATATAAGTATATTATTATATAAGAAAAACAAGGGTAAACAGGTGGAGATGTATATGAAATGCTACAAATGTCAAGCCTCAACATTATTGCTCAGAGAAAAGTGACCTAGCATTGAGTTAGAGCAGTTCAATTGCTACCATTTGGGATTATATAATTATAAGTGTATTTCTACTTCTTGCCTGGTTTATTTTTTCCATTTTCTAATCATGTGAACCTAGATCATTTAACGTTGGCTGTAAGAATCTCATCTCTAAAGCAACAAATCGTCAATTCAGAAAGTAAAAATTTTTAAATTTTGGCAAATTCTGAGTTTGTTTCTTTAGGGTCATATTAAATATTAGTTTTAATGTTTCTGATTCACATCAAATTATTAATTCTCTACATAGGCAAGACTGATATTAGATATCTTTACAACTGTGAAAAATAACTCTGAAAACTTCAAAATGCTTCATTTTCAGAAAATCAGAACATTTTTTCTTATTCTGGACATTTCATATTAATACAACCAAACACTATGTGGTTAGGGGAGAAATTTTGGATGAGATAGACGCTGCTGATAGGTATGGGATTTTTAAATGATAGAAATATTCTAAAATTAATTCTGGTAAATGTTTCAAATAATCATTGAACTATACTGTGTAAGTGGGGAAATTTTATGGTATGTGAATTATATTTCAGTAGAGCTATCATTTTAAAAAAGAATAAAAATCAAAACATGTAGTCATTGGGATAGGTTCTTAAATATTTTATTGGTATATTGTAATTATACATCATAAGGAGGTATAGAGTGATAGGAAGATTTATGCACACAGCACTTGGTGTATTTCCCTCTGGATCCCACTCCACCCCCTCTCCCTCACCTTCCCTGTACATATCACTGAGATTGGTATTGACAATTTTACATATGTACATAGCATTATTTACACGGTCACCTTCATTACATCTCTATCCCTTCTCTCCTCCCTAAGCCCCTTCCATCACTCACTGGAGTCTCTACTTCTTTATCTGAGGTCTCTTATTTTAACAACAGAAGAATATTTTACATTTTACAGTTTTCTACCTAGTTTTTACACATAGATGATCAGATTTTTAAAAGAAAGTAAAACACCTTTGGTAAGTCCTGTTTTCTTATACAGATGCATTTATTAAAGCTGTCAAGTGAATGCCTTCATATTAAATGGCTAGTGATATATCAGGCAGATACCAGGCATAGATTATTTTTCTTGTGGTTAATACATTTTTTTCAAAATTCAGCAAATTTGGTGACTAATTTATTGTTCCATTACAGGCCTTACATGCTTCCTAACCCAGGAGATGCTTATAAAAAGTTAATCCTGTGCTCACCAACTTATTGTTTCTTGTTTCCATTTATAGACCTAGCAAAAGTCAACAATAAGAAATGAAAAATCAAACATCTGTGACCGAGTTTGTTCTTCTGGGATTAACAGATGACCCAAAGCTGAATATTCTGATTTTTCTATTTCTCTTTTTCACATATATACTGAGTATTACTGGAAATCTGACCATTATTACCCTCACTCTGATAGATCCCTGCCTTAAAACACCCATGTACTTCTTCCTTAGGAATTTCTCTTTCCTGGAAATCTCATTCACAACAGTTTGTGTTCCTCGATTCCTAGTCAGCATTGTAACAGGGGATATGACCATTTCCTATAGCTCTTGCATGGCCCAGATATTTTTCTTCATACTGTTTGGTTCAACAGAATTTTTCCTTTTGACTGCCATGTCTTATGATCGCTATGTGGCTATCTGTAAGCCCCTGCATTACACAACCATAATGAATAGCAGGGTCTGCACCTTGCTCATAATTAGTTCTTGGCTGACTGGATTTCTCATCATCTTTCCACCTCTGATCATGGGGCTTCAACTGGATTTCTGCAACTCCAACATTATTGACCATTTCACCTGTGACACCTCTCCCATGTTACTGATCTCCTGCACAGACACAAGCTTCTTAGAGCTCTTGGGATTTTTCTTGGCAGTATTCACTCTCATAGTCACCTTGACATTAGTGATTCTTTCCTACGCATTCATCCTTAAGACAATTCTGAGAATCCCCTCTGCCGAGCAAAGGAAAAAGGCCTTTTCCACTTGTTCTTCGCACATGATTGTTGTCTCCATTTCTTACGGAAGCTGCATCTTCATGTATGTCAAAACTTCAGCAAAGGAAGGAAAAGCTCTGACTAAGGGTATAGCGGTGCTCAATACTTCTGTTGCTCCAATGCTAAATCCTTTTATCTACTCCCTAAGGAACCATCAGGTAAAACAATCCTTTAAGAATTTGGTCAAAAAGTGTTTGTCAAATAAATTTTAACGGTGAAAAACACTTCATTACCTGCACTTTAAATGGAACCTTCTATGTCATGCAGTACCAACACCGTTCTATTTCTCCCTCCACTACCATATACTACTTCCTTTTCTGGAATATTTTGCTCTCCATTTTGACCTCGCTTGGCGCAGTGATCATTATATGCCATGAAAATTCCCTGAGAATGATTGATTTGATGTCATAAAAATGAGGATTTAATAAGAATGCTAGATGTTATGTTTATGTGATCATTAAATAACTTTCTTGTTGAGCACTCAGAAAAAGCGAAATAAAGGTTATCATCAAGCAATTTTGAAAACTATTTTTCCCAGTGCATAAGTAGAGTACTAAAATAAGTACTGCAAGGGACTGTCTTCTAGTGTGTTTCTATTTCTCCTTGTATTTCCAATGATTCGGGCATCATAATATTGGTCTATGCTGTTTGGCACATACGTGTTATATAATGATTTTTAAACTGAAAGTCCAAAGTCACTACACGGATAACTTTGATATTTCTGGTGGGCCCCAATACTCTCACCATGAAGCATCTCTAAGGAGGATACACTGATGATGGCTCTGTAGCTACACTGTTAATGCCTCGACTTGCTATTTTAATGCTTATAACATCCATATTTTGGTATATAAACTTTTCCATAAGGTATTTCAAATTATCTCTAAATTTAAAAAAGTGTTCACTATTTATGTATTTGCTTCTTTATATCTATTTTCTTCCACAAGCAATGCATGAACACATGATATCATTTAATTTACTATCAACACATTTCTTTAATATTAATTCAAATTCTCAACTCTTGGATTCTCTTTTCTCCTTATTGAAAAAAAAAATGAGTCAAGCTGAGCATGGAGGTAAATGCCTGTAATCCCAGCACTGAAACAGGAGAATCACAGGTTCGAACCCAGCCTCAGCAATTTAATGAGGCCCTCAGTAACTTGGTGAGAACTTTTCTCAAAAAAAAATAATAATAATAGGACTGGGGTGTGGCTCAAAGGTAGAATGACTCACAGAGGTAGAATGAGTTACATCCTCAGTACTAAAAAAGAAAGAAAGAAAAAGAATGAGTCTTTTTTTGTATAATCAGAGTCTATATTTATAATCAGGATTATAAATAATCAAAAGCAGATGAAAATTTAAAAATTCATCCTGAGAGTACGAGAATGAAAACATACACATATGTTTCCATCTGTATTTAATAGCAAAGAATTTTACTACATCTACTTATAGGAAGTATTTCACTAAATTGATGGTAGCTTTCATTAAAATTGGAACATATATTGGAATTCTTAAACATCATAGAGCTGAATTTTCTAGCTAGTTCAGAATTATATTTTTGTTTCTTTTGCTTTACAAGAATTTTTATTTTTCCAATAGTTACTTTGGAGAGTTAATGTAAATATGGGCTTGTTTTTGCTCCTGCTCATATAGGTACAATTTTATTAATATGGTAGTCTATAAAATCTTTATCTCTCAATGCATATGGGAGAAGAGATATGATGTGTTAGTAAATGTTTAACAACTGGTTATCAAAAAACCCTGCTCAGACACGAGTTTTACTAATATAACCAATAGATAATAATAAAGCATACTATAAGCTTCATTATAACTTTCATGTACCCAATTGATTTTCACAGAACACTTTCACTGAATTTTTCCAAACTTAAACAGCTATGTTTATTATTCAACTAGTTTGACAAATGAACTCGTATTTCAATTTGCTAATTCTTTTTTCTATAAATGTCATTAAATCTGATAGCCAATGAATTTTTAATAGTTATTCATTTTAAGAATAATTTATTTACTTATGTTTGTAAATTTTAAGTTGTGGTTATGTTTAATAACTATCTGCCAAGATTTTAGGAAAGTTAACAAAATTAAGGACTAAGGGCTTTGCTAGATTAAATTATAGACTAAATTAAAGACTAAAACTATATTTGCTGCACACCTCAATTTTTTATTTTCTTTCTTTCTTTTTTTATGGTAATGGGGATTGAATCCAAAGGGCAACATACCTTCAAGCTACACCCCCAGTCCTATTTCTTATTCATTTTAAAATCCATGATGCTCCCATCTCAGTCTCTCAAGTACTGGGGTTACAAGCATGCACCACCACCCCCAGCTACCTCAATTTTTTCAACATGCACATTACTGCAATTTACCACCTGTCATTTTTTAATACGTACTTTTTTTTTTTTTGCGGTACTGGGGATTGAACACAGGAGCCCCACCTCCAGTCCTATTTTTTATTCTTTATTTTTAAACAGGGTGTCATCAAGCTGCAGAGGGCCTCACTAAGTAGCTGAGGCTAGGCACAAACCTGCTATCCTTCCTTTCAAATACTGATATTACAAGCATGTGCCACTAAGCCCGGCTTAAATATTCACTTTTAAGTGAATTTTTACCTATAGGTAACAACCACAGAAGCAATATTATTATTTTTTGTGGTACTGGGGAAAGAACCCAGGGGCATTGTACCTCCAAGCTATATATCCAGCCCTATTTTTTATCCTTTATTTTGAAACAGGCTCTCACTGAGTTGCAAAGGGCCTCACTAAGTAGCTGAGGCTGGCTGTGAACTATGATCCTCCTGTCTCAGCCTCCCAAATGCTGGGATTACAAGTGTGCGCCACCACACCTGGCTCACAGAAGTAATATTATAACAAAGCTATTATTAAAATGAGCATACTGATCATCAGTAATTTAATATATGTGTGGATACCAAAAAATACTAAACATTATTGTTTATGACTTTCATATTGTAATATACAATTTACAAAGAAATTAAATAGTGAAAGTCTTTTCATAAGATATAATATTCAAGCATAAATTCAAAAGGGAAAATCAAGAATGTAGAAAGAGCATGCAAATGTTAAATAATATAATCAATATTGATATTATGCATATTGTATATTTATTTGTCATATATAGGTAATAGGAATAGGTAGATAAAGAGGCTATTGATACATTTTGGGAGAAAATGATGTAAAATTCTATCCTCTTAATCAATAGAGACTTATTTCAAAAAGTTTATCCTAAAAGTCAATGAATGCTAATAGGTGGAAATCAATATAAATTTATCCATAGTAAAATTGTTAGTAAATATATTCATTTCTGAGTGCTCCTATAATTGGGTGGCTTTAGACATTTTATTTAATGTATCTTATTGTAGATTTCCTTGAGTTTATAATTGATAGGTCGGGTCCCTTCCCCTTCCCGTCATGGGACCCTACAGCTGGGACAGGAGGCCCCTGGAGCCCCGGAAGCCAGAAAGGGAGGTGGGGCAGACTCCAGATGTTGCAAGAGGACCGACATTCTCCTCCCTTGCTAGCCCCCACCCCAAGACCTGGCTACCTAAATACCCTTACTTCCTCCCTTACTGACTGACCAATCAGCCCCTCCCCCAACAATATCGGTTGGCAGACCCTCCCAAGAGCATTAATTAATTAAAAAGTGCCTGGTCTCACATTCCTTTTCCTTGATTTTGCCTCCCTTGCAATCTCCGACTCAATTTCAATGTTACATGTGGTGCCAAAACCCAAGAGGGGGAGGGTCTTTCTCTCCCTCCCTGAGACCCTATGGCTCCCCAGTGTAACATCCCCCCTGGGCCCCTGAAGGAGCCCTCCTCTCTACTTCCTGGAATCTGGACTCTCGACTCTTGTTTGGACTGACTGCTCTATGACAAGGTGAGTTCCCTTCCTTTCCTCTGATTAGTGAATCATCACCTCTAGCTTCTCTGTTTGTCAAACGTGCAGCCATACCAGAGTTAACCTGGACAACCAGGTTGCCTCCTCCGGCCCTGGAAAAGGAGTGGAAACATCCCTCCCATCCTCTTGGCCCTGTTCCTGAACATTAATCAGGATAACGTGGACACCTGTCTCCTGTTGTTCATTCTCACCCACAGACCAGACACGAGAAACCAAAATTCCAATATAGATCCCCAGTCCCGACTGGGTGGTCTCCTTGTTCATCTTTAGACCCTGGGACCTCAGTAAAAATTGGATAATGGGTCTCAATGGCCCAAAAATGGAACTCTGGATTTTAATATCCTGATCAATCTCAGCAACTTTTGTAAGTGGTCTGGTACGTGGTCGGAAGTCCCTTATATCCACACCTTTTTCTCCTTGTGCTCCCATCTCTCCCTTTTTTCCCACTGTTCCACTGCCCAGGTCCTCCTGGTTTTTGACACTCCCACCCATTCTTCTCAACCTCCAACCCCTTCCCCCCATCAGCCACCATTTTCTAATTCTGCTGAGCCATAGTTGCCATCCTATGGCTTTGCCAAGTTACAGATGTCATCTTCTGATTCCACCCCTGGTCCTCAGGATCTCTGCTCATCATCTCCTCATCATCCTAGCCACCCTACCACTAATCTCTTTTCACCAGTGGAGTCCACCTCCACACCCCAAGTTCTCCCTATATATCCCTCCCTCTCTGATCTCAATCTGCCATCAGAACCCCCTCTGATGGCCTCTCATCCTAACCTGCTCATTTCCCCCCCACCATCCTCCCTTAAGGAACCAACCCTTACCTCCCCCTCACCTTCCCCTGTAAATCACCATATCCTCCTCAAGGACTCCCTTCTTTCTTGGCCCCACTCTGCAAGGTGGCTGGTGCAGAGGGTGTGGTTCATGTTCATGTCCCTTTCTCCCTCCCAGACCTTGCTTAAATTGAAAAAAAAAACTGGGTTCTTTTTCCACCAATCCATACACTTTTATTAAGGAATTCCAATATATTATTCAAGTGTATGATCTCACATGGTGGAATCTTCATGTTACTTTAACCTCTGTCTTAACCCCTGATGAACAGGATCATATCTTAAAGGCCACCTGAGAATGAGCTGACAAGGCCCATTTGACTAACCCTTTCCTCCCTACTGGAGAGGCCATGGTACCTTCTGAAGATCCCCATTGGAATTACCAGGCAGCCCTAAACAATGGGGGATGAGGGATTAAAAAGGAGAGACCATATGATCCTATGCCTCCTTGATGGCAGGCAGGCCGCCTCCCATAAGGTGGTTAACTATGATAAACTTAAGGAACTCACCCAAGGTCCAGATGAAGACCAAGCCATTTTTCCTAATTGGCTTCAGGAGGCTTTCACCCTCTATACTTATTTAGATCCATCTACTAAAGTGGGATCTGTGGTGTTGGCAACACATTTCATTGGGCAATTGGCCCCTAACATTCGGAAGAAATTTAAAAAGGCAGGGGACAGGCCTCAGACTCCTATTTGAGATTTGGTGAACATGGTATTTAAGGTCTTTAATTCCCGAGAGAAACAAGCTGAGGTGGAACACATAATCTGGCTCCACCAAAAGGCAGATTTGCAAGCCTGTGCCTTAGTAGCAGCCCTGAGGCCAGAGATGGCGGCTCACCCCTCTGGACGGTGAGCGCCACCTAGAGGTGGAAGACAGCAACAAGTACCTCCAGGAGGTGCTTCACCCTCAGACATGCCAATCAACCAGACCATATTTGTCTTGAGGATAGGAGGGCCACTGGAAAAGTGATTGCCCTTGGAAAGCGGTGAGCCCCAGGTGCCTCAACACAGGGGGAATCACCCTCCCAGACCAGGCCCTGCCACTGGCCCTACTCAGCCTGGCCAAAGACTGACTGCTCCTGGACTAGTCAATCTGGATTACCCTTGCCAGGCCAAGGGTAACTCTCAAGGTAGTGGGTAAGCCAATCTCCTTTTTGGTTGACATGGGATCTACCTACTCAGTCAGTGTACAGGCCACCCCTCAAAGCTCCACCTTCATGAGCCCCTTTGAATTGTTGTATGGTCACTCTTTTTTGCTTAATCACTCTCTCCCTTTGGATCCCCCTCCCTTGGCTTCCTATCTCTGTTAATTATGTTTTCTTAGGCACCTCCTTTGGGAACACACTGACCAATATCTTCCACAACCTGGGATGAAGAAGCAGCTCTACACCCAGCAGCCAAGGCCCTTAAGCCAGGACACCAAGTCCTTCTCAAGTCACTTCAACCAAAACATCTTCAATCACGGTGGACTGGGCCCTTCACAGTGATCCTAACCACACTCACTGTGGCCAAACTGCTGGGTGACCCCAATCAGCTAAAAAAGGGCTCTGTTACAACAGCCTCATGAAAGATTCTCCTGTACAGTGTTGGGGCCCACTGAGCTCCATTTTTCTTGGCATGACTCTCTTTAATGCTTTTATTTTAGCAGGCCCACCTGTTTATGTCTGGAAGTTCACTGTGCAGAAAACCTATTCACCACCCCCTCCACAAACTGTTGGACTGACCACAAAGTGAAGCAGCGCAGTGCTGTCTCTCTCTCTCTCTCTCTCTCTCTCTCTCTCTCTCTCTCTCTCTCTCTCTCATCTCTCAATGCCAGACAACCATAACCCCTTGTCTGCTAAAGTTCATTCAGATGTGCATTACCTAGCTGTCCAGGGTAGCCTTTGAACAACTCCTGCTGCAGCCATATTCCCGCCTGCCCACTTCAGAATGATCCAACCTCTTCCAGCCAAGGGGCCCCTATAACAATGTCCCCTCTGCCAGCAGGAAGTAGTTATTGACTCAGTAATCAACCAATATTACCAAAAGGCTGGGATGATAAGATGAGGTGCCCTCCCCCTCCCCTCACAGGACCCTGCAGTTGGAACAGGAGGCCCTGGAGCCCCGGAAACCAGAAGTGGAGGTGGAGCAGACTCCAGATGTCACCAGAGGACCAGCATTCTCCTGCCTTGCTAGCTTCCACCCCAAGACCTGGCTACCTAATACCCTCACTTCCTTCCTTAGGCGTGACTCTGACTGACCACTTCCTCCTTGCCCGAGGGTGCTAATTAATTAAAAAGTGTCTGGTCTTACACTCCTTTTGCTGGGTTTTGCCTCCCTTGCCTGTTCTTCTTTGTCTCTTTTCTGACTACATAATTTCAATTGTCCTGTATTCAAGATTGCTGATTCTTTCCCATGATACTTCTTGAAGTCCCCTGTAAATGTGTGTGTGTGTGTGTGTGTGTGTGTGTGTGTGTGTGTGTGTGTGTTAGATTTTTCAGATTAAAATTTCTATCTGACTCTGTTATAATCTATGTTAATTTGGGTTCTTCATTCATTCATCATTCTCCTGGTTTTTTAAGTTTTTTGTCCATTGTTTCCTTGAGCACTTTGAACATGGTTAACATGAAGTCATAATTTAGTATGTCCAATCTGCATTTTCTCAGAGCCATTTTCTGTCAATTTCTTTCTTCCATTTTCCCTACTTTCACATCCCCTCATGAATAATCCATACTTTCTTATGTAAGCCTTGTTACTGTTTCTGAAAACTGGACATTTAAAATATTATAATGTGGTAATTACTCTGGAAATTAGATTCTTCTCCCTCACCAAGTTTTGCTATTGTTGCTTGTTGATGGCTGAAGTTTTGAAGACTATAATATTCAAACTGGAATTATATATTGACTTAGAGACTTTATGGAACTATTTTTGGTAAGACTATATTCCTTATCATGTGTCATCACTGCTGTTTCTATTTTTCTACTTCAGTAGTCAGTTAGTGACCTGACAGAGCTTTATTTTAGTGTCTGAAGAAAAAAGGAGAAATATTAGAACTCTTCTAGTCTTTGCAACTTGCTTTGAGATAAGTTACTCCTTCAATGCTTAGTCAGACTGCCTACAACTCTGCCTTAACTTTTACCTTCTGCTTTCATGGAACACACACATTTGGTAGAGGCAAAAAGTTTAGGGCATTCTGAAGGCATTTTCAATGACTTTCTCACCCTGGGAATATACATTTCACTCATTTTTCCATGAAATCTGAGATAGTCCTTTTAAACTATTTTTTTCCCAAGAAAATTTACCTTCTGCCTCCCTTTCCTAGTTTTTGGGGAGAGTCTGACCTTTACTAACTCCCACTGTCCTTTGTCTTAGGCAGCCACAGTAATTATTTATCTTTCATGTTTCAACAGCAACCACCACTACCTAAAAAGACATTCTAGCTCAAGAACAGTGAAACAGAGATCAGCCTCCAAATCAGACTCTCAGGGAACCTCCAGACTAGTGAAAATGAAAAAGTAGCATTTTAAGAATTTTTGTATTAGCCCTCTAAAACTGGCAGCCATGACTGAAATGAAGGCCACTTTTGCCACAGCTGCCACTATGCTAGAAAATGGGAGATAATACTGGATACCAAAATCACCTTAACATTTTCTTCCCAGATTGTAGCTTCATTTTCTTAGATTAACCATTCCCCATGTTACCATAAGATTTTTATTAGATTACATTTTTTTTAATAATTGTCTGTTTGACCATTTTAGTGATGTCTGAAGTGGAAAGATTGATTCTTTGAGTTCCAAGATCTGTTATTTTTCTGTCACCCAAAATACAGATTTTTCATTTGGGTGATGGCCAATTTTACCATTTTATCTTTGTTTATTACTCTTTAATAAATCAGTGGCTCTAAAATATTATATAAAAATACTCTTTCAAAATGGAGAGATTCAGTACCATGCACTTTATTTAAGGTAAATGTTAATTTTAAAAATAAGGTAAGGAAAGAAGCAAAAAGAAGCAAAATAAAATTTAGTTGAATATTAATGGGAATGCCTGTTTTTCAGTGGTCACGAATTTTGTAGCTGATACTAGTATAGAAGTGAGATACCTTCCTTGGGTAGATTCAAACTACTAGATTTCTTCTGGACTTTACCACTTATTGCTAATCTGAAGGCATTGTTTACCATAACCATGACATCCAGCCCTCCAAGTATTCCCTGTTAAAAGGTACTGCTTTTAACTTCATCATTGTAGAATATATAACATGTGGTCTGGCATTGCATAATTCTATTAATTAGAAACATGGAATCCATTACGCTAATGACCTATCTCAAATTAAACCATAAACTATCTAGTCCTCAGTCACACTTTTCATCTATCCGATAAATCTTCAAATGTCTTATATATAATATTTTGCTAACTCACTCAACTAGCATGCATGGTCTTCCCCCAGAAAACATCAGTTCTATCCAGAAAACTATTTTTTATCTTTATTTATGATATCAAATCTCTAGTTGAAATTTCTTTTAGGTCACAATTACATTCCAACCTCTTAATTCATCTTTTCTCATTGAAAATTACTAGGGAGCCAAGGTGAGTCTCTTTTCATTTAAAGCAGTAATTGAAGAATAATTTACAAAATGTATTCAAGCAATTATTATCTTTCCTTTGCTTTATGCAATTCTGACATTACAGGTGGAATTCTGTATTCCCGAAATACCGAATGGCTCCCAAGAGAACCTAATTAAAGTGTTGCCAAATTATTTGTGTTATTAGATGCACCAGTTTATTTTTCTGTCTCCAAGGATATATGTCTATTATGTTTGCCTCCCAAACAAACTTCTCTAACCTTACATTTAAAATACACAGACGTCACAATTTGGAGGAAAGATTTTTGGAAAACCTGTATCACAGGACATTGGCTTTTTTTTTTTTTTAAGCCATTTTGTAGATTGAATTTTTCTCATTCTCTTTAATTGGATTTTGGATTGAGAAATGGATAGTTTATGGAAAAGGATAAAACCTTTAAATTCTAATGACTGAGTGGCCATACAACAGAGAAGTAATTTGATCAAAGGTATAAAAATGAAAAAAATTCTGCCTAAAATATTTATCTTATTATAGGTAATCAGAAAACTAAGCTTAAACCATGACTTGACTAACATAAATGTGAGTATATCTACTCTATATCCACACTGTTAATTTTCTTTCTAAATGATAGAGCTCTTAACAATTCATCTCTTTGAAATGTATCATGAAGGCATTTTGTCAATTCTTGCATTATTTTCTCTGCCTAGATCTTACTAAATTTGTGGCAGGTGAGTTTAGAATTGTACAACACCTACACAGAGGATACCAGTGGTACTCCAGATAATGGAGGGGAAATACCAGCAAGCCTTGAATGGAAAGATAGGAGAGGAGGAAGGCTGAACTTGATTAATGAGGGCCCACATATGAATATGTGTAAAATTATGAATATGGCATGGTTACCCGGGACAATCATTGGTGGGAGGGGGGAAGAGAAAACAGGGGCGGGGGGAGGGTCTCAAGTATAGATTAAATGTATACTATTTATGTTCAATAAAAAATTTTTTAAAAAAGAATTGTACAACACCTGTTTCCAGAAGGAGTTAGGCACATTTTCTTAGCTAAGCTTTGATGATATGCTCTTATGTAGAAATAACAATATTGGGTGCATTACTCCTATTTCATTATCATCTGAATTCTGTTCATTAACTCAGACTGCACTCAGGATCTACTCAAGAACTCCCCAGCTGGTTTCTTTTCCTAGTGCTGGTGGGAGTAGATCATACTCAACAATCCTGGAAAGTCTCTTTATGCTATTGAGTAACTTCCTCATTGGAACTGTAATTGCCTAAAATTTCCATTGTGTTTGCAAATACCTCTACTAGTATCTATATTAGCCAGGATTGAGTAATTAAAAATTGGCATGTGAGCTTAGTCCATAGAGCTAAGACAAACCCCTGCATCTTGAAGCTAGTAGTAATCAGGACTGCATATACATCATCGGATGATTAATTCAGCCTTTCATTTGTCAAATGAAGTTAAGCCTAAGTTAGTGTTAAACATGGATGCTACACTATCTGCATATAATACTTATGTGACTTGGGGAAGTAACATACCTCCTCTGCACATAAATTTCCTCATCTGCAAAATGAGTTTTTTGATAGAACATATAAGAATGATTGTTTGGCATAGAGTATAGGTTATATAGACATTTTCTATAATAGAAAGAAAAAAGGGGTATAAGAGGAAGATATACAATTTATTATATTTTTGCTATATGATTATTATTGTCTTCCTTCTAATATATTTCTTTCACTTATCACATCCTTGAAATATAAGAAAGTAAGCTGGGCGTGGCGGCACACACTTGTAATCCCAGTACCTGGGAGCTGAGACAGGAAGATTGCAGGTTTGCAGCCAGCCTCCACTACTTAGTGAGGCCCTCTGCAACTTAGTGAGACCCTGTTCCAAAACAAAAAATAAAAATAGGGCTGGAGGTGTAGCTCAAAGGTAGAATGTGTCTGGGTTCAATCCCCAGTGCCGCAAAAGGGAAGAAGAAGAAAAAGAAGAAGAAGAAGAAGAAGAAGAAGAAGAAGAAGAAGAAGAAGAAGGAGGAGGAGGAGGAGGAGGAGGAGGAGGAGGAGGAGGAGGAGGAGGAGGAGGAGGAGGAGGAGGAGGAGGAGGAGGAGGAGGAAGAGGAGGAGGAGGAGGAGGAGAAGGAAAATGTTATCAGATTTTCTTTCAAAGCAGATCTTTTATTTTTTTTAAGGTACTGGAGTCCATCCAGGGCATTCTACCTCCAAGCTACACCCCCAGCCCTATTTTTTATTCTTTATTTTGAAACAGGGTCTCACTGAGTTGCAAAGGGCTCCCTAAGTAGTAGCTGAGTCTGGCCACAAACTGCGATCCTCCTGTCTCAGCCTCCCAAAAGCTGGGATTACAAGCATGCACCACTATGCCTGGCTTCAAAACAGATTTTGATAAAAGTTGTCATGCAATAGCTTTTTGAAATAATATGTTTGTTGTTAATTAAATTAATCTGATTTATTTTATTGTTTACTTTTTTACATTTTTTGAAATCAAATTAGAACTTTTATACCATGATTTTGTTTATTAATAAGGGCTTATATATATTTGTTTCATCTTCAAAGAACAGCTAATAGGGTCAGTTTTACCTAATGGTAAGAAGAGAAGAATTTCCTCGAATTTCCCATTTTTGTTTAATATTTTCTATGAACATAAATCATTTAGGAAAATATTTATGCTAAGTGAGATCAGAAAGGCTCAGAAAGTGAAGGGTCATATGTTTCCTTTCTTATGTGGAAGCTAGTCAGAAAATAAAAAGCAAAAGAGACTTGAGTTAAATCAGGAGAAATATCAATAGAACAGCAGAAGGGGACTTGGAGATGAATGTGTGGAGGAGAAAAAGAGAGATCTGATGAAGGGAGAAGTTCAACTAATGCTATGTTCATTTATGAAATTATATTTACCAGTCTCAATAATATTACAGGACGGGGAGTGAGAGACGTGAGATCCAGAGGAAAACTCACCAAGTGCTGTGTGCACATATGTTCATATCACTCGAACCTCATTATGATGTATAATTACGATGTACTGATAAAAGTATATTAAAAACAAGAAAAGATTAACATGATTCAAAGTAAGTTTTTTGATGATAGTGCTATCATTTTTGTTTTATGGTCATTAAGTTTCCAAAATCATTATGAATTTTGACAACTTGTCCAATCATCCTCAAGCACAACAAAGCTAAGCATTTATAATTACCCATTTTTATAACTGTTAAATTCTTTCTTGTGTTAACTAAATAACCAATAATATGACACAGAAGATTCATAGCTGAGCTGGGCGTGGTGGCGCACCCTTGTAATCTCAGCATTTGAGAGGGTGAGACAGAAGGATTGTGGTTTACGAGCAGCCTCAGCTACTTAGTGAGGCCCTTTGCAACTCAGTGAGACCCTGTTTCACAATAAAGAATAAAAAATAGGGCTGGGGATGTAGCTCAGAGGTAGAATGCCTGGATTCCATCCCTAGTACCACAAAAAAGAGAATATTCATAGCTGAGATAAGAGTGTTTTAAAATTAATAAAACATTAGTTCTTTCCCTGCCTAAAACGTCCTGATACGAGCTTTCACTTGTGGTGGATAGCCATTTCGCTACATCTCATTAAATGCATCTTGTCAAGTTCTTCATGCAGAATAAGAGCACTACGGGTCTATTTGAAATGGTATCATGAGTTGAAATGTACTTTTCTTTTACCTACAGATCTATCAGAATTCAGAGCTTAACTATGCCAAATAAGACATCAGTCATAGAATTTATTCTTCTGGGACTTACAGAGGACCCAGAGTTACAAGTTGTGATATTCTCCTTTATGTTGGTCACATACTTATTGAGCGTGAGTGGAAACATGACTATCATTATGTTAACACTGTCAGATGTCCATTTGAAAACTCCCATGTATTTCTTCCTCAGAAACTTCTCTTTCATAGAAATTTCATTTACGACAGTCTGCATTCCCAGATTTCTGGTCAGCATTGCTACAGGGAACACAACCATTTCCTATAATGCTTGCATGGGACAAGTATTTTTTTTAATCTTTCTGGGAGTAACAGAATTTTTTCTTCTGGCTGTCATGTCCTATGATCGCTACGTGGCCATCTGCAAGCCTCTGCATTACACAACTATCATGAGTAACAAAGTCTGTGGCTGTCTTGTCATCAGCTCCTGGATAGCGGGTTTTCTCATTGTTTTCCCCCCAGTGGTCATGGGCCTCCAATTGGATTTCTGTGACTCCAACGTTATTGACCATTTCACCTGTGACTCTTCTCCCATACTGATGATTGCTTGCACAGACACACACTCTCTAGAGCTTTTGATATTTTCCTTTGCAGGGTTCACACTCTTGACAACTTTGGCCTTGGTGATTCTCTCCTACACACTCATCCTTAGGACAATTCTGAAGATTCCCTCTGCCCAGCAAAGGAAAAAGGCCTTTTCCACTTGTTCCTCCCATATAATTGTGGTTTCCCTTTCTTATGGAAGTTGCATTTTTATGTATGTAAAAACATCTGCAAAAGAAGGTGTAGCTCTAAACAAAGGTATAGCAGTGCTAAATACCTCGGTTGCTCCCATGTTGAATCCCTTTATCTATACCTTAAGGAATCAGCAGGTAAAACAGGCTTTTAAAGACTTTGCCAAAAAAATGTTTTCATCAAACAAGCATTAATTGTTATGAAATCTATAGCTGAAACCACAAACACAAATCATTGTTCTAGGTAACAGGTATGCACCAAGAAATAAATGCACAGGGTCCATTGTAGAGCTTACTTCTAGTGCTGAAATACACACATTGAACAACCAATATGATAGAAAGGTAAACTACCTAGTACTTTATTAAGTGATAAATACTATATAAGAATAAAAGAAATGGGAAAGGGATAGTGGATAGAGGTTGAATTAAATAACCTAGTCAAAGATGTGGTGGCACATGCCTGTAATTCCAGTACTTGGGAAGCTAAGACGGGCAGATCGCATGTGTGAAGACAGCCTTAGCAGTACAGCAAGATTCCCAGAAACCTAGCAAGACTCTGTTTCAAAACAAAAAATAAAAAAGGCCATCGGGTACAGCTCAGAGGTAGAATATCCCTGAGTTCAATCCCTAACACCACCAAAAAACAATTTAGTCACCTTAAACCTCCTTTTTAAAAAGCTATTTTACTCTCAAATGTATTTCCTACATTCTTTATTTTCTTCTCTTTTTTCTATAACTTCCCACCTTTTTTTCATCTATTTAACACATTAAGCATTTTGAGATTATGAGATATATGTATAAAATAAGTATTGGTATTTGCTTCAAAAAGATACATAGTAAGTTCTAGATAAACTTCAATCATACTTGAAAATAAGTGATCCTAAAGATAATTTACACAACCCACAATTTAATGAATAGGATGAGACCTAATTTCAGAGCTTAGACAACTATACTTTGTGATAATTTTGGAGAAAGGGCTCTTTTTCTAACTTACTTTTATTCTCTTATTTTATTGAATGAAATAGTCAGAATATGTATAGGGGGGAATAGCTGAGAAACAATGATCTTCTGTTAAAATGAGCTATTTCAAGCTATCCAGATTACTGTTTCACCAAAGTGCACTTAATCAGAAATACATGTTCACATCTTTTCAGATTAGATACTTACTACTAAACAAAACAAGGAGTTGTGAAATACTATATCAGTTGTGAAATGCTAGATGTACTATAAACAGTAAAAAAAAAAAAGTAAAAAAAAAGAAAACAACTGCTTTTATGCTAAATGTAGTGACTTCACACTTGAGATACCATCTTATATAATTTTACCATCAAGTAGATGGCAGTGAAATATCATAAAACTGCAGTTCATAAAGTCACTGAAAATTTGTGCAAGATTTATATGCATCTATTTAAAATGCATATAATGATCAGGGAACACAATCATTGATGAACAATTAAATAAGGGTAGTTAAAAGACAAATTATACACTGTAGTTTTCAAATAGTCACTATAAGTAGTTAGCTCTATTTAATTAGTAGGGATGAAAATACTTAAATGTGAAATTCAGAACCCTGTAAATTTAAAAATATTCAAGTTATGAAAAACAAAAAAGATATAGGAATATTAACAAAAACTAAAGAAATTGGTAAGGTTAATACTTAAGCTAATTAATTTTAAAGCTTTAGCAATACCAATATCATAAAAACATAAGACAAGAACATAAAATTTATAATGTTTTAATGTCTATTATAATTAAAATAGAAAAACTATAATTATATGATAGTAATATATTGGCACAATGTGCAATTATGCAGACATGTTTCAACTTTTTAGGAAAAAGTATTAGAAAATATTTGTACAGCAGCAAATAACCTGAATATATATTTTAACTATGAAATGAATCATTAAAAATAAATAATTCTACGAAATGTGCCTCCAAAATATACACAAGATTTTATATATATTTTATTCTAAATGTTAGATGCATTAACAATTCACTTAAACTATGTATTCTTGTAAATTATTTTAGACTATAAAATGGTTTAAAATTATTCACTTAATAACATAAAAATCTCTATAAAATATATACATGTATATAAACCTACTATGAGTCAATATTATTTAAAAAGGCAAGAAACAGCTGGGCATGGTGGCGCACGCTTGTAATCCCTGCACTTGGGAGGCAGAGACAGGAGGATCGCGCAGGTTCGAAGCCAGATGCACTGACTTAAGAGACCCTGTTTCCAAATAAAAATATAAAATAGGTCTGGGAGTGTAGCCCAGAGGTAGAAGGGTTTTCAGGAACCCCAGTACCACCAATAAATAAATATATATATATATATATATATATATATATATATATATATAATTATTCTAATGTCAATATATTTAAAAATACTTTTTTAATCCTAATTTTGGAATGAGACCACACATAGCCAAACCAGTCATGAGGGGAAAAAAGAGTAAAGTAGGGAGTATCATACTTCATGATTTGAAACACATTCTAGGGCTATAGTAATAAAAATAATATGGTACTGGAATTAAAAAGGTACATAGAACAAGGAACAGAATAGAGAGTCTTGAAATAAGCCACACATATTTAGTCAACCAGTCTTGAATAAGGCTACCAACAGTATATATTAAAAGGGATAATTTCTTTAATAAATGGTGATGGGGAAACTGGATGTCCACATTCAACAAATAAAATTATATATTTACTTACATCAGATAAGAAACTTAAAGTGGATTAAAGATTTAAACATAAGACACCCAAACCTCAAACTTCAAGAGAAAACAAGGAAGTCTCCTTGACATTGGTCTTGGCAATGAGATATTTTTTAAATTTGTATTGGTGCTTGTAGTCATACATCTGAATGGGGTACAAGAAGGTGAAGGCATACATACACAGATCACCCAATTATCCCTTACCCAATTTCTGCTACATTCCCTCCCCCTCACTCCTTCTCATGTTTGACTTGGTGATTTACATCGATATGTTTGTTAAAGTACATCATGCACATTAAAGAATTTCCCTCTTCTTTCCTCCCATCATCTCAGTTAGGTTGCCTTATTTGTTCATCTATAGTATGTCTTTCTTCATCTAGAATTTCTCCTATGACCCATCTTCTCCCTAGCTTCTGTATATTAGGAAGAGCATCAATTTCTTATTTCTGTGGCATGACTAATCTCACTTAGCATAATGTTCTCCAGTTCTCCAGTTTTATTTACAGCTGAGTAGAATTCCATTGTGCACATATCCTATAATTTTATAATCCATTCATCTGTTGATGGACATCTTGGCTGTTTCCATATTTTGGCAATGATGAATTGTGCAGATATGATCATAGGTATGCATGCATTAGTTTGGAAGTTTGGTTTCCATTCTTTGGGTAGATACCCAGAAGTGGTAGTGCTAGATCATATGGTAAGTTAGTTCCCATTCTTAAGAGAATACTCCATAGTGTTTTCCAAAGTGATTGCAGTAATTTGTAATTCCACCAACAATGTATTAGAGTTCCCACTACACATCCTCACCAGCATTTTTTGTTGTTTGTGTTTTGAATGATTGCCATTCTAGTTGGAGTTAGGTGAAATCTCAGGGTAGTTTTGATTTTCATCTCTCTGATTACTAATGGTGTAGAGCATTTTTTTTCATGCATTTATTGGCCATTTGAATTTCTTCTTTTGTGAAATGTCTATTTAATTCATTTGCCCATTTTTGATTGGGTTATTTGTTTTCATAGTGCTGAATTTCTTGAGTTATCTGTATATTCTAGATATTAGTCTTATTTTTGGAGGAGTAGGTGGCAAAAATCTTCTCCCATTCTATTTGTTCTCAGTTAAGATTCTTGATAGTTTCCTTTGCTATACAGAAGCTCTTCAGTTTCATGCAATTCCACATATTGATTTGCCTTTTAGTTTCTTGTGCCTTTGGGGTCTTGTTGAGAAAGTTTTTTCCTGTGCCCATGTGTTGCAGTGTCGGACCTATGCCCTCTTTAAGGAGCCTCAAGGTCTCTGGTCTAATTTCCAAGTCTTTGATCCATCTTGAATTGACTCTTGTGCAGGGTGAGAAAATGAGGTTTATTTCTATTTTTCTGCATATGATTAACTAGTTTTGCCAATGCCATTTGTTGAACAGGCTATCTTTTTTCCAGTGTATGTTTTTGGCCCCTTTGTCAAAGACCAATTGGCTATAAGTGTGCAGATTTGTTTCTGGGAGACTTTGACAACCCTCTCACACCATTATACTGATTTTCTAGACAAAAGGTCAGTAAAATGCCTCAGACCTGAAGTGAACAGCTGCAGATCAGTCGGTTGTAATTCATCAGTTCTTCCTGCACAAAGACCAGCTACAACTTCCAGCAGCCTAGCTCACCACACCCTTCAGGGATTCTGAGTAGAGCTCAACACCAGAAAAGTAACCCGCCACCCTCACAGCTGATGGTGCTGCGGCGGCGCCATCTTGCCAGCAGCAGCTGAGAGATTTATTTTTAATATGGCACCAAAAGCACAGGCTTTAAAAACAAAAACAAAAACAAACAAGTGGGACTGCATTAAAGTAAAAAATATTTGAAGAACAATTCCATTTATAGTAGCCTTAAAAATAAAATACTTAGAAATAAATCTAACAAATGAGGTAAAAGACCTATATAGTGAAAATTATAAAACTGAAGAGAGAAATTGAATAAGATCTTAGAAAAAGAAATGAATAAATATTGTCAAAAGGAATTTATAAATTCAATGTATTTTTATCAAAAATACCAATGTTGTTTTTTATAGATTTAGGAAAAATTATCATCTTAAAATGCATATGAAAGAAAAAAATCCAAAATGACCAAAGCAATCCTGAAAAATAATAACCTGCAAGAGGCATCACAATCTGATTTTCTTGAGAGTTACAGTAACAAAAATAACATGATATTGGCATAAAAACAGAAAAACAGACTAATAGGCCAATGTAACAGGATAGAAAATACAGAGATCAATGTATACACTTACAGACAGCTGATTTTTAAATGATTTTATTGGTATACATCATAGGGAGGTTCAAAGTCATACAAAACAAATATGCACACAGATCTTCAGGTCCCACCTGCTACCCACCCCTCCTCCATATATAATAGATTGATAATGATACTTTCATACATGGGCATTGTATAATTTGAATTATTTCTTTCATAAAGTTTTCTCTTACCCCTCCCACTGTCCTCCCTATTCCTTCTCACTATTCTATTGTGCTCTCTCCTCAATTATCTAAATTCTTTTTTGTTTTCTTTTACACTCAGATTTCCACAGCTGAGAGAAAACGTTCATTTCTTGACTTTCCAAGCCTGGTTGATCTCACTTAGCATAATATTATTTAGTTCCATCCATTTTCCTAAAAAAATGATATAATTTTGTTATGGAAGCCAGCTTCCATAACATTTTTAACAAAGGTGCCAAAAATATTTATTGGAGAAAAGATAGCAATTTCAACAAAAGGTTTTGTGAAAACTAGATATCCACATACAGGAGAATAAAATAGACCTCTATCTCTCACCCTGCACAAAAGTCAACTCAGAATGGATCAAAGACCTAGAAATTAGATCGGAAACTTTGCAAATATTAGAAAAAAAACTATAACCAACTCTTCAACATACATACTTCCTTAATGAAGCTTGGGAAATAAAACCAAAAATCATTAAATTGCAAAGCTTCTGCACAGCAAAGCTTCTCCCACAGAATGAGAGATAATTGTTGCCAGATACTCCTCTGATAGAGAATTAATATCTATAATGTATAAAGAACTAAAATAAATGACACTAAAGATGAATAACCCATTGAGAAAATGGACAATTGAACTGAATAGAAATTTCTCAAAAGAAGAAATACAAGTGGCCAAAAAAATATTTAAAAGTACAACTTCATTGGCAATCAGGCAAATGCAAATCAAAGCTACACTGAGATTCCATCTACCTCCAGTAAGAATGGCAATCATCAAGAATACAAACAATAATAAATACTGGCAAGAATGTGGGAGAAACAAAGTACTTATACACTGTTGGTGATATTGTAAATTAGTACAACCACTATGGAAATCAGTATGGAGAGTCCTCTAAAGATTAAAAATGGAACCACCATAAAACCCAACTATACCACTCCTCAGTATCTTTCTAAAATAATTAAAATCAGAACACTATTGTGATACAGGACTATTCATATTTATAGCAGCACAATTCACAACAGACAAATTATGGAAACAACATAGGTGTCTGTCAACAGATGAATGGATTAAAAAAAAAGGTGGTATATATACACAATGGAATTTTCAGGAAAATAGGTGAAACTAGAAAACATTATACTAAGTGAAATCAGTCTCTGAAAGTGAAGGATAATGTGTTTTCTCTCATATGTATAAGCTAGAGAGGAAATAGGAAAGAAAGGGGGCTTTGTAAGAATGAATAGAAGACCAATATGATAGTAGAAGGGGATGAGGGAAGGAGGAAGGATGGGGAAAGGAGCCTTGAGGGGAAAAAAAGACCAAATAATATTATGTTTATATATGAAATTATTATTAGCAACCTAACCAGCATGTATAGGGAGGGAGGAGTAGGGCAAAGGAGAAGGGTAAAGAGGAAAACACACCGAGAGACGTGCACACATATGAATGTATCACTCTGGGTCTCACTACAATGTTTTGTACTGCACCAATAAAATTCTAAAAAGAAAATTTTCCACGTGGCAAGGAAAATAATAAAAAAAATATAGGGCAACCAAGGAGTAGAAGAAAATACATAGCACATGCTTGCTAAGAGGTTATAATTCAAATTATACAAAAAGCTCCTACAACTCAATAGAAAAAATAGCTTCCTTTCTTAAATGGGCAAAAGACCTGAACAGAGATTTGAACAACTTGTTCAAATGGCCAAAAGTCATATCAAACATTTCTTTATATCAATAAACATTAGGGAAATTGAATTTAAAACCACAATTTGATATCACTTTCTACCTTGTAAAGATGTCTGTCCTAAAAATACATACATATACAAGACAAGACATAAGTGTTGGTAAGAGTTTGGAGAAAAGGAAACCTGCTGCCTCCAGGATTTCTAATAAAAAATTAGGTGATAGACTTTTCTTTTTGTGGTACTGAGTATGGAATCCAAAGGTATTCTACCTCTGAGCTACACCCCCCAACCCTATTTTTTATTATTTATTTTGAAACAGGGTCTCACTAAGTTGCAGAGGGCCTCACTAAGTAGCTGAGGCTGTCCGTGAACCGCGATCCTCCCATCTCAGCTTCCCAAATGCTTGGATTACAAGCGTGCGCCACCATGCCGGGCTTTGGTGATAGACTTATTAAAGATTCCTCTCACATCATAAGTCACTTCTTCCTGCTGCTCTGAAGGTTTTCTCTTTGCTATTGTCTTCCAATAGTTTAATTATAATGTGTCTTGATGTAGTTCGTTTTGAGCTTTTCCTACCTGAAATTTGTTTAGCTTCTTTGCTTTGTAGATTCATGTCTCACATCATTGGAAAGTTTTTAGCCACTATTTCTTCCAGTATCATTTCCATCCAATTATTTTTTGTTTTTGGATATGAGGTTCACACAATGCTTATGTTGGTCTCTTAAAAATAATAAAAAATGGAAAGGTGAAATTTGAGTCACTTCCAGTTTTAGATGAGTACTCGTTACTTAGTTCAGCTGATGAAAGGAGCAATACTTTTGCAAATTTTAGCTGTAATAATATTTGTAAATTGTGATTCCACAGTGATTTTAGCAGTGTTTTTGTAGATGATTTTATCAGTTACTGTTTCCTTACTAAGAACTATAGCTTATTTTTGCATTTCATATTTTAGACTAATTTTCCCCTAATCTTAAGGATAACATATGGAACATAAAACATCAGAGGATATTGGTTTATTTTTACTAAACCTCACACCTCACCCCTTCCCAAATACCTGGCTAACATCTTGCTGGATAATTGCCTCAGTCTTCTCCTGGGACACATGTCCTATAATCAGCCAATTAAAACATGATTGCCAAAATTGATCTAAACACAGATTCATTCGTTCCCTATTATTAATCCCAAAAGTCCTTAAGAATTTATTTGCCTCAAAAATATTTCTGAAATTATGTGTAGCAAAACATATTAAAGATGCAATGTGTTTTCTTCCTAGGGAAAAATAATGGAAACTGTCTTCTGAGAATTATCTTAATAGTTTCTAAAAATAATTTCATAACTTTTTCTCTTGTAACAGTAAAAGAAACCTCAATCTAAAGGTAGGGTTTTAAGATGGTGCATCGAATTTATTGGGATTCCAGATGTTAGCTGACATTGGAGACAAAATATGGAGAAAATACTTAAGTGATATTTTGGAAATGACACATCAAAGTCTTTGTGAGGGAAGTTAAAGCTTTGTGGGAGAAAAGCACAAAACATTTATTTCTCCATGTAGCATTGACTTACTGAATGACTTTTTATTTAAGTGAATTGAGCATATTACTTGGGGTTCAACATTTAACTTTCACCATCTATATTTTATTAATAGGTAAGTATTTTCAAATGACATTTCAGCTTTTATTAATTCTATTCTATTCATTATACAGCACTGTTTACTCTCTTCTGAATTTCGTTTTATTTGTGTGAGTGTGTATGTGTGTGTGTGTGTGTGTGTGTGTGTATTTAGTGGTTAATTTGATAGATAAAAATGTAAAAATACATTAAATGGTTATTTCTAGCAATTAATTGAAATATGTGAGACACGTCATGCTTCTCTTGATAATTTTACACTTATATTTTAGAAGACCTAGTGCATATTACTGATGTGGAGGTTCGATGTAATTCTAAATAATATAAATAATATATTTGCAAATTTTAAGTATAATTGCTTTTTATGAAGTATTTATATATAATTTGTGTGCATGCTCTTTGATAGCTAACTATATGTTTTAAAATTGTTTTAGTAATGTTAAAACAGTCAACTAAAACACTACATTAATTAAGTTTTAGTGGAAAGACCATATTTGTTTATTAAATCAAGAATGAAGGTAGGGACTTCAAATTTTCTAGTATGCTAGTTATTTATACCATTTCTGAACGTTCAAAATACAAATCAGAATTTGTTATCTAGTGGCCTTATTTTTGTCAAAAAAAAGGGATAAGAAAAAAGCTAATGAAGGTTATAGCAGACATTTAGAACTTTTCCTAAAAAATTAAGTTGATCACTATTTTCCATGATCAGTAAAAGTTTTTATTCCTGGAAAAAAATGACACGGGTCTCAGCCTCCCAAATGCTGGGATTACAAGCATGCGCCACCACACCCAGCTGTTCCCTATATTTTAACCAAATAATGAAGCATTAGAAAAATTTATAGTCAATTCATACACTTTCCAAAAAATTGTAATAGAGAGAAAGTAAAAATATTGCACAGACTACTTAAACATAGAAAATATGTCTTTAAAACTATGATAGATTGTAGACAATGGGAAAGGCACTTATATGCATACATATAACAAAAAGTACTTATACAAAAATACAATAGTATTTGAAGAAATATATGTATATATTTATGCTTCTTTTCTGACTCATGTTCCATTGTTATTTTCCATGTTGGTTTTACCAGTAAGATCTTGCCTTAAACCAAACATCAAAAATGAGAAATAGAACCTCAGTGACCAGCTTTATCCTCTTGGGTCTGACAGATAATCCAGAACTCCAGGCTGTGATTTTCTTCTTTTTATTTCTCATGTATGTATTGAGTGTTGCTGGAAATCTAACTATTATCACCCTTACTCTGCTGGATTCACACCTGAAGACTCCCATGTATTTCTTCCTCCGGAATTTCTCCTTCTTAGAAATTTCATTTACCTCTGTTTGTAACCCTAGGTTTTTGATCAGCATCATAACTGGGGACAAATCTATTTCCTATAATGCTTGCGCAGCTCAGCTATTTTTCTTTATTTTCCTTGGCGCAACAGAGTTTTTTCTGTTGGCCTCTATGTCCTATGATCGTTATGTTGCTATCTGCCAGCCTCTGCATTATACAATCATCATGAATAACAAGATCTGTCACCAGCTCATCATCACCTCTTGGCTGGCTGGTTTCTTGGTAATTTTTCCACCTCTAGCCATGGGCTTACAGCTAGATTTCTGTAACTCCAACGTCATCGATCACTTCACCTGTGACTCTGCTCCTTTGCTACAAATCTCTTGCACAGACACAAGTACTCTAGAGCTCATAAGCTTTGTTTTAGCTTTGTTCACTCTTATGACCACATTGACACTAATAATTCTCTCCTACACGTACATCCTAAGAACAATTCTAAGAATTCCCTCAGCTCAACAAAGAAAAAAGGCCTTCTCCACCTGTTCCTCACATATGATTGTTGTTTCCATCTCATATGGAAGCTGCATCTTCATGTATGTGAAAACATCAGCAAAGGAAGGGGTCGCTTTGACAAAAGGGGTGGCAATGCTCAATACCTCTGTTGCTCCTGTGCTGAATCCATTTATTTACACCCTAAGGAACCAACAAGTGAAACAAGCAATTAAGGATGTTGCAAGAAAGATATTTGCCTCAAAAATACTGATCTGAATGCAATGTATAACCAAAACGTGTAAAGAATTTTAACCAAAAACTAATAAACAGTGCCCAGCCTTATTATCTCTTCTTAGAAAAAAGAGCTGTCTGTGCTGTTTTGTATTTATTTACTGTCCTTATATATTAAGGTCTCTTATACATAGTGATTTTGTGCATTTTCAACTCAAAAATAGTACTAAAATAATTGCACATATTAATTTATGTCCTTCAGGTAATATACAAGAAACTGCATATATTTAAAATGTACAAGTAGATAAGTTTTGACAAAGGTATACATCCATAAAGCTACCAGCACAGATAATATAATAAACATACCCATCATCTCCAAAGTTTCCTCCCATCACCCCTTTGTTTTTTTTTAATTTAGTAAGAACGATTCACCTCTACCCTCTTCACAAAATTTCAATCACACAATAGTTTTGTTAACTATAAGCACAATTATAAATAGCTCTCTAGAACTTATTTATCTAACTAACTGAGACTTCATACTTACTGGGTGGCTACTCCCCACTTCTCAAACCCCCCAGACCTGGGAACCATCATTCCGCTCTCTGCTTCTGAGTTTGATTATTTTCAGTATCGCATGTATGTGGAGCCATGAGTCATCTGTCATTGTATGACTGGCTTATATTTTTAGTACAATGTTTTATAGATTCATTTATGAAATAGCATATGACAAGATTTCCTTCTATTTAAAGCTGAATCATTTCCCACTCTATGTTATAACAATTTTCTTTGTCCAGTAATTTGTAGATGGACACTTAGATCGCTTCCATATCCTGACTATTGTGAGTAGTGATGCAGTGTATGTGAATATACAGATATCCCATGAAGACCCTGGCTTCAATTTGGGGACTATATATCCAAAAGTGGGATTTCTGGATCATGTGGTAGTTCTATTTGTAATTTGTTGAAAAACATATGTACTGTTCTCTGCAATGGTTGTTCTCTGTAATAGTTCTCTGTAATGGTTGCAGAGAGTGTACAGGAGTCTCAATTTTTCCTCCTCTAGCCAACTGTTACTTTTAATTGGGGGGAATTGCTTGTATTTGTTTAGTTTTAAAATAGCCATCATAAAGCCGGGCGTGGTGGCGCACGCTTGTAATCCCAGCATTCGGGAGGCTGAGACCGGAGGATAGCGGTTCACGGACAGCCTCAGCTACTTAGTGAGGCCCTCTGCAACTCAGTGAGACCCGGTTTCAAAATAAAGAATAAAAAATAGGGCAGGGGGTGTAGCTCGGAGGTCGAATGCCCCTGGGTTCCATCTCCAGACCCGCAAAAAATAAAATAAAATAAAATAAAAATAGCCATCATAATAGTTGTGACATCCCACTGTGGTTTTGATTTACATCTCCCTGATCATTAGTGATGTTTAGAACCTTTGTCTATGCCTGTTGTCCATTTGTATGTCTTCTTTGAAATCATGTGTATTTGGGTCAGTTTGCCTTTTTTAAAAAATTGGGTTAGGTTTCTGTTCTTTGTCTTTCAAATGAGTTGATAGAGTTCCTTATATATGTTGGATCTTAACCCCACACCTGTTAAATAGTTTATAAACATTTTATTTCATTCCACAGGTTGCCTTTTTATTCTGCTGTTTCCTTTGTTGTGCAGAATCTTTGCAGTGTGATGTGTTCCACTTGTTTATTTTTGCTTTTGACATCTGAGCTTTTGGTGTTATAACCAAGAATCTTGAAGAAAGCATCAACAAGTCTAATGTCATAAATAGTTTCCAGTATATTTTCTTCTCAAAGTTATACTGTTTGAGGGGGTTTTTTTGAGAATTTTTTTTATTTTTATGTGGAACATATTAAAAATGGCATACATTCCTGTTTGAAGTTTTATGCTTAGTCTTTAAACCATTCAGTATATTTTTGTATATAATGTAAAACCTAGTTTTCCCAATTCTTTTTTATAGCAGTTATTCTTTTCCATTGTGAATTCTTTACACCTTGTCAAAGATCAATTTTTTGTATACACATGAAGGTATTCTTGAACTATTTTGTTAAATTAGTTTACATGTATATCACTAATACATGTATCACTAATTCTAATATCATACGGTTTTAACTACTATAGTTTTAAAATGTATTTAGAGGGGGCCCAGGTCGCAGGACTCTGGGCCTCAGGCTGGACCGCGCTTAGCATGCCAGACCCCTGGAGAAACCAGGCCCAGTAACACTCTGGGTCCTGGGCAGGGGTTGGGCGGGTCATGCCGGGCCTAGAACAGTTGGGGCCCCGGTTGCGGGACCCTGGGCCCCAGCCGGACCGCATGTAGCATGCCAGACCCCTGAAGAAACCGGGCCCAGTAAGACCCTGGGTCCCAGGCAGGGGTCGCGCGGGACATGCCGGAATGCGGAACAGCCGGGGCCCGGGTGGCAGGACTCTGGGCCCCAGGTGGAGTAGTGCGGAGCACCCTGGACCCATGGGGAAACCGGGCTGGGTCACAGTGCTACTGAGTGCCTGATCCCACAACCTCCTCAAACCACACATACTGTCTTCTCTTATTAAAAAAAAAAAAAAAGGAACAATATCGGAGAGGGGTTAAGAAGGCCATGGCAGATGCCAGGATACTGGAGATGCAGACAAAACTTATCCAAATGCACTGGAACTTATGGAAAAATTCCCCGTGAAGGAGGACTGCTGTTTCTCTATATTGTTAAGAATCTTGGACATCACCTGTAAGGAGAGAGTTTAGCAGAGACCAAGGAGAAAGGCAGTGTTGAAAACTGTCTCCGCGATGGCAGTGGAGACTTGTATTCAGGAGAAGCAGAAATCGGATCCTACCAACATTATTTTTTTGGAGAAATTACACCAAATGTCGAATGCTACCGTCATGCATGCTTAGGAACACTGGACAACATTCAGAGTGGAAAAAGAGCTTGGGAAGGATTTGAAATGGTGGAAGCAGTGGCAATGGCAGTGGCCAGTACTCAGGGGAGGCAGAGATCTGATGCATTACACCTGGAACTTTTGAAATAATAACCCCAGAGGCAGAATGCTACCACCACGCACTCTCGAGAACATGGGACAATTGGTTGGGCGAAGAGGGTGCTCGGAGTGGAGCCTGCCGAGGGGTGAGGCCGGCAATGGACACAGCAAAGCTGGGATAGGAGCCTACCGTGAGGCAAGGCCGGTGCTGGAGCCTCCGAGGCCGGGATCGGAGCCTGACAGGAGGCAAAGCCGCTACCCGGGCCTCCGAGGCCGGGATTGGAGCCTGCTGTGAGGCAAGGCCAGTGCTGGGGCCTCCGAGGCCAGGATCAGATCCTGCTGAGGGGTTAGGCCGGTGCCGGGGCCAGTGGCCGGCATCGGGGCCTTCCGTGAGGCAAGGCCACTACTGAGGCCTCCGAGGCTGGGATCGGAGCCTGCCACGGGGTTAGACCGGTGCCGGGGCCAGCGAGTCTGGCATAAAAGCCTGCCATGAGGCAAGGCTGGTACTGGGGCCTCTGAGGCCAGGATAAGAGCCTGCCGAGGGGTTAGGCAAGTGCTGGGGCCACAGGCTGGCATCGGAGCCTGCCGTGAGGCAAGGCCGCTACTGGGGCCTCTGAGGCCGGGATCGGAGCCTGCTGAAGGGTTAGACTGGTGCTGGGGCCAGCGAGGCCGGCATCAGAGCCTGCCATGAGGCAAGGTCGGTGCTGGGGCCTCCAAGGCCAGGATCAGATCCTGCTGAATGGTTAGGCCGATGCTGGGGCCCACGGCCAGCATTGGAGCCTGACAGGAGGCAAGGCCACTACTGGGGCCTCCAAGGCCAGGATCAGAGTCTGCTGAGGGGTTAGACTGGTGCAGGGTCCAGCGTGGCCAGGATTGGAGGCTGCCATGAGGCAAGGTCGGTGCTGGGGCCTCCGAGGCTGGGATCGGATCCTGCCGAGGGGTTAGGTCGATGCTGGGGCCAATGGCCAGCATCAGAGCCTGCCAGGAGGCAAGGCCGCTACTAGGGCCTCAGAGGTCAGGATTGGAGCCTGCCGAGGGGTTTGACCGATGCTGGGGCCAGCAGCCAGTAGTGGAACCTGCCGCAAGGTAAGGCCAGTGCTGGGGCCTCCAAGGATGGGATCGGAGCCTGCCGAGGGGTTAGGCCGATGCCTGGGCCAACAGCCGGTATCGGAGCCTGCCATGAGGCAAGGCCATTACTAGGACCTCTGAGGCTGGGATTGGAGCCAGCTAAGGGGTTAGGCCGATGCCGGGGCCAGCGACCAGCATCGGAGCCTGCCATGAGGCAAGGCCGGTGCTGGGGCCTCTGAGGCCAGGATCGGAGCCTGCCAAGGGCTTAGGCCGGTGCTGGGGCCAGCGAGGCCAGCATCGGAGCCTGCTGTGAGGCAAGGCCGATGCTGAGGCTTCCGAGGCCGGGATAAGAGCCTGCCGAGGGTTTAGGATGATGCCAGGGCCAGCAGCCAGCATCGGAGCCTACCGTGAAGCACGGCCGGTGCTGGGGCCTCCAAGGCCGGGATTGGAGCCTGCTGAGGGTTTAGGCCGATGCCAGGGCCAGTGAGGCAGGGATCGGAGCCTGCTGTGAGGCAAGGCCGGATCTGGGGCCTCCGAGGCCGGGATCAGAGCCTGCTGAGAGGTTAGGCCGGTGCCAGGGCCAACGGCCAACATTGGAGCCTTCCGTGAGTCAAGGCTGCTACTGAGGCCTCCAAGGCCGGTATAGGAGCCTGCCTTGAGGCTAGGCCTGTGCTGGGGCCAGCGAGGCCAGGATTGGAGCCAGCTGAGGGGTTAGGCCTGTGTTTTGGGGCCAGCGAGACCAGAATCGGGGCCTCCCATGAGGCAAGGCTGCTGCTTGAGCCAGCGAGGTCTGGATCAGTCAACCCGGTAGCCAGGCCACTACTGGGGCCGTCAAGAGTGGGATCGGTACTTGCAATGCGGCATGCACAGAGAAATATCGCAGAAAATAAAAATCAGATGCTTCCCCTAAGCAGCAAAAACTAGGAGGAAAGGGGCAACAGGAAGAGGTCGAGCTATAGAAAGGCCCCTATAGTGAAGCAACTAAGGTGACCAATCAGAGGGTATGGAATAGGGGAGGATGGAGCCTCTTTAAAATGCAGAAGATACATAAACAAATATATCAACGTTAATCACCAAACAAGCATGTGATCAAGGGAGGGAGAGGGAATGGGATGGGGGCTTCATGAGGGCTAATTGGATGATTTGTGCTTGTATATTCTCTCAAGTCTTGTATTCCAATGTGATATATGATTACAATGCACCAATAAAAAATAAAATAAAATAAATAATAAATATATATATACACATTTATATATATATTTAGAAATAAGAATGTATTACACCTCCAATTTAATTTTTCCTTCTCAAGATAGATTTGGCTATTCAGTCTTTTGTCATTGCATGCTCATTTTTGGTTTTTTTTCTGCATTTCTGTGAAAAATGTTGTTGATATATATGGATTGCATTGAACTTTAGATCATTTTGTGTAAATAAGCAATTTAACAATTTTAACTCTTCTAATTTATTATAAGATTTTTTCATTTTTATAGGCCTTTTATTTCACTCATTGCATTTTTTAGTTATCAGTTTCAGTGGAAAATATCTCTGCTGCTGCCTATTTTAGATGATTTACCAAAGCTACACAAAAGATTCAGTATAATATTTAAATCTGATCACTGAGGACACTTTGCTCCATTGGTTTGGGTAATCACTGTGTGCGTCCGAGATAAAGCAGAAAATGTAAATACTACCAATTTTGGAATAGAAATATTAACTCTCTTCTCAGAAAAATCAAAGCATACACTCTTCAAATCAAAGAAAGAGTTATTTTAGTCTCCTCCTTTACATTATATTTTTCTACCATTATGATGGAGAACAAAGAAAATGTTTTTAATGTTCAAAGAAAGAAAGAGTCTTTAAAGATATAAATATATGATGTCAAAAAACGAAAAAACTAGATCAACAGATGAATGGATTACAAAACTGTGGGATATGTACACAATGGAATTTTACTCAGCCATAAAGATAAACACAATTACTTTATTTATAGGGAAATGGATAGAACTGGAGGACATTATGCTGAGATTAGTCAGTCACAAAAAAATAAGAAATCAAATATTCTCTCTAATATACAGAAGCTAGAGAAAAAAATGTGTCATAGGAGGAACTCTAGATGAAGAAGGAAATACTATAGATGAACAAATAAGGCGACCTGAGGAGATGTGTTTTTCTTTACGGCTGAGTAAAATTCCATTGTGTACATATCCCACAGTTTTGTAATCCATTCGAAAGTTGATGGACATCTTGGCTGGTTCTATAGTTTGACAATGGTGAATTCCGCAGCTATGAACATATATACACATGCATTAGTTTGGTAGTTTAGTTTCCATTCTTCTAAGTAGATACCCAGAAGTGGTAGTGCTGGATCATATGGTAAGTTTGTTCCCATTCTTCTGAGGATCCTCCATAGGGCTTTCCAAAGTGGTTGCACTAATTTGCAATCCCACCAACAATGTTTTAGAATCCCACTTCCCCACATCCTCGCCAGCATCTGTTGTTGTTTGTGTTTTGAATGATGGCCATTCTAGTTGGAGTTAGGTGAAATCTCATGGTTGTTTTGATTTGCATCTCTCTGATTGCCAGTGATGTTGAGCATTTTTTTCTGCATTTATTGATCATTTGAATTTCTTCCTTCATGAAGTGTCTATTTAGTTCACTTGCCCATTTTTATTGGGTTGTTGTTTTCTTAGTGCTGAGTTTCTTGAGTTCTCTGTATATTCTAGATATTAGTCCTCTATCAGAGGAGTAGTTGGCAAAAATCTTCTCCCATTCTGTTGGTTGTTGGTTGAAGTTCTTGACAGTTTCCTTTGCTGAACAGAAGCTCTTCAGTTCCATGCAATCCCATGTATTGATTCGCCTTTTAGTTTGTTGTGCCTTTGGGGTCTTGTTGAGAAAGTGTTTATTTGTGCCTGTATGTCTCAGTGTTGGACCTATGCCCTTTTCAAGGAGCCTCAAAGTCTCTGGTCTAATTTCCAAGTCTTTGATCCATCTTGAATTTACTCTTGTGCAGAGTGAGAAAGTGGAATTTATTTCCATTTTTCTGCATATGTTTAACCAGTTTTGCCAACACCATTTGTTGAACAGGCAGTTTTTTTTCAGTGTATGTTTTTGGCCCCTTTGTCAAAAATCAATTGGCTGAAAATGTGTGAATTTGTTTCTGAGCCTTCTATTCTACTCCATTGATCTATGTATCTGTTTTTGTGCCAGTACTATGCTGTTTTTTATTACTATGGCTTTGTAGTATAGTTTAAAGTCGGGTATTGTGATTCCTCCTTCACAGTTTTTGTTGCTGAGAACTACTTTGTATATTCTGGGTTTTTTGTTTTGTTTTGTTTTGTTGTGGTTCCAAATTAATTTACAGACTGACTTTTTTCTATGTCTGTGAGGAATGACCTTGATAATTTAATTGAATCTGTAGATCACTTTTGGAAGTATGACCATTTTGATGATATTTATTCTTCCTCTTTATGAACATGAAAGATCTTTCCATCTTCTAAAGTTTTCTTTGATTTTTTCTTTCAATGTTTTATAATTTTCTTTGTAGAGGTCTTTTACCTCCTTGGTTAAGTTTATCCCTAAATATTTTTTTTGTGGGATATCCTGAGTGGAAGTGTTTTCTAAATTTCTTTCTCAGTGGATTTATGGTTGGTACACAGAATAGTTTCTGATTTTTCAAGATTGATTTTGTATCCAGACACTTTGCTGAATTTGTTGATCAGTTGTATAAGCCTTTTGGTTGAGTTTGTTCGGTCTTGTAAGTATAATATCATATCATCTGCAAATAGTGAAAGTTTGAATTCTTCTTTTCCTATTTGTCCTCCTTTGATTTCCTTTCCTTGCCTTATTTCTCTGGCTAGAGTCTCAATTACTATATTGAAAAGAAGTAGTGATAATGGACATCCTTGTTTTGTTCCTGTTTTTAGGGGAAATTCTCAAAGTTTTTTCTCATTTAATATGATGTTGGCTGTGGGTCTACTGTAGATTGCCTTTATGATGTTGAAGTATGGTCCTACTATTCTGATTCTCTGCAAAGCTCTTAGCATAAATGGATGTTGGATTTTGTCAAATGCTTTTTCAGTATCTATTGAAATGATCATGTGATTTTTGTCTTTGGTTCTGTTTATATGATGAATTGCATGAAATGATTTTTGTATGTTGAACCAGCCTTGCATCCCTGGGATGAACCCTTCTTGGTCATGATGTTTAATTTTCTTGATGTGGTTTTGAATGTGTGTTGCTAGTATTTTGTTTAGCAGTTTTGCACCCAAGTTCATCATTGTTATAGACCTGTAGTTTTCCTTCCTTTGTCTTTATTTGGTTTGGGTATTAATGTGATGTTGGCTTCATAGAACATATTTGGCGGGGTTCCATTTCTTCCTATTTCACAAAATAGATTGAGGAGTATCAGTTTTAGCTCTTCTCTAAAGGTTTTATAAAGTTCACTTGGGAAACAATCTGATCCTGGGCTATCCCTTTTCTTTCTTTTTCTTCTCTACTTTTTTCTCTTCTTGTCTTATATTAAATACACTTCATATCACTATACCAGAAACTCTACCTTGGTTACTAGAATAATACTACATATTTACTATCTCTAATCTCTACTGTATACTACCTTATCAAACTCATTCTCTCATTCCATTCGATGCTATCTGAGGCTTTACCCTATTCTTGCATTTATGACTTCACTTCTTTCCTCACACATTAGGATATTTTACAGAAATTTATGTTTAAACAAGTTATATACCTGTAAACAACATAAATCTCAAAATAAAATAAAATTATTAAATAAACAAAGCTGCATCTGTAGTTAGAAAATGATGAAGTTACATAAATTAGTCTGTTTTTATTACATTGTCCCAGAAGCACACCTATGTTATCCAACAGTGGATAATTTTATTTTTATAAAGTACAGTTATAAAAAATAGAGATATAACATATGTGTACATATATTTGTATAATATTTTTTAAAAAAACAGAAAAATTTGAAAGCAGAAATACTATACTGTTAACACTGCTTACTACACCTCAGATTGAGTGGTATGATAGGTGGAGATATAGTCAGACTATTGGAGCTTGAGTTATAAATGTCTATATTCTTTTAGTTTTTACAAATATGTATCTATTTTTAATTTAAAAATAGCAATAAAGAAAAAGAAAAGGAACACACAATAAAGCAAAATAAATTGCTACTGAATAAACTATATTCAGTCAGACACAAATCATTATTTTCTTTTTTTTTTTTCTTTTTCTTTTTCTTTTTTTTTCAGTACTGGGGATGAAACCCAGGGGCATTCTACCTCTAAACTATACCCCCAGCCTTTTTTTTTCAGTACTGGGGATGATGGAACCCAGGGACATTCTACCTCCATGCTACACCCCCAGTCCTAATTTATTCTTTATTTGAAACAGGGTCTCACTGAGTTGCAACGGGCTTCACTAAGTAGCTGAAGCTCTCTGTAAACTGGAATCCTTTTCTCTCAGCCTCCTAAATGCTAGGATTACAAACATGTGCTACCATGCTCAGCTACAACTCATTATTTTCTAATGTGTAAAAGTTTGACTGCAGAGAGATTACAAATACAAAGGATTTATGAATCTTTTCATGTAAAATTAATGATATAGTATGATGTGTGGTATTTTTATTTAATTTTTAATTTTTTCATTGGTGCATTGTAGTTATACAACTTAATGAGGTACAAGATGGTAAAGGCATGCATACATACATCACTTATTTAGCCCTTCCCTTATTCCCACTCCATTCCTTCTCCCCTCCCTCCTACAATTGATTGGCTTACTGATTGACATTTATAGGTTTATGAATGTGTTAGGGAATTTCCTTCTCTCCCCTCCAATCTCCTTCAGTTAGGTCGCCTTATTTGCTCATTTATATTTTCTCCTTCCTTGTCTAGAGATCCTCCTGTGACCCTCTTCCTCCCTAGCTTCCACATATTAGGGAGAGCATCCAATTTTTTACTTTTTGTGACTAACTGATCTCATTTATCATAATGTTCTCCAGTTACATCTATTTCCCTATAAATGATATAATTTTGTTCTTCCTTATGGCTCAGTGAAATTCCATTGTGTACATATTCTATAGTTATGTAATCCATTCATCTGTTTATGGACATCTCAGCTGGTTCCATAATTTGGCAATTTGAATTGTGCAGCTATGACCATAGATAAGCATGCACTAGTTTAATAGCTTGGTTTTGGTTGTTTTGGGTAGATACCCAAAAGTAGTATTGCTGAATCATATGGTAGGCTCATTCTCATTCTTCTGAGGATTCTTCATACTGTTTTTCAAAGTGGTTACAGTAATTTGCAATTTCACCAACAGTGTATTAAGAGTTCCCACTTATCCACACTCTTGCCAGCATTTATTATCATTTCTGTTTTGAATGATTGCCATTTTTATTGGAGTTAGGTGAAATCTTGGGGTAGTTTTGATTTACATCTCTCTGATTGCTAATGATGTTGGACATTTTTTCATACATTTATTGGCCATTTGAATTTCATCTTTCATGAAGTATCTATTTAGTTCACTTGCCCATTTTTTGACTGGGTTGTGTTCTTAGTGCTGAATATCTGTATATTCTAGATATTAGTCCTCTATTGGAGGAATCACTGGCAAAAATCTTCTCCCATTCTGTTGGCTTTCTATTGAGATTCTTGATAGTTTCCTTTGCTCTACAGAAACTCTTCAGTTTCATGTAATCCACTTATTTATCCTCCTTTTAATGTCTTGTACTTTGGGGACTTTTTTGAAAGTTTTTACCTGTGCTTATGTGTTACAGTGTTGGACCTATGCCCTCTCCAAGGAGCTTCAAGGTCTCTGGTCTAATTTCCAAGTCTCTGATCCATCTTGAATTGACTCTTGTGCAGGGTGAGAAAGTGAGATTTATTTCCTTTTTCTGCATATAGTTAAACCAGTTTCGCCAACACTATTTGTTGAAGAGGTTATCTTTTTCCAGTGTATGTTTTTTTTTAATTTTTTATTGGTGCACTGTATTCATACATCATAGTGGGATACAAACTTTTGTAGACATACATGCACACATCGCCCAGTCAGCCCCCACCCGATCCCCACCCCATTCTCTCCCCATCCCTCTCTCCCATGCTTGGCTTAGTGGTTGACATCCAGTATTATAGCAATTTATCCAAACTTAAAAATGATAATCTCACATAAAAGTTTCATTTTCTGATACCAAGCTTTTGATGACTTAAAGATAACATTTCAATATTTCTTTTTACTTTCTTTCTTACCAGAGAATTTTTTTTCTATTTTTTTAGGTGAAACTATCATATATTTATATATTTATTTTTCAGAAAAAAACTCTATCCTAATATGGAATATGGACTCTAGATACCCACAACAATCTTGAAAAAGAACAAAGCTAGAAGATATATATTTTCTGATTTCAAACCATATAAAGCTACAATAATTAAAACAGTGTAGTACTGTGCTAAAGGCAGATATATAAACCATTGGAGTTAAATACAAGCCTAAAGCTAAACTCTTCCCTATATTGTCAAGTTATTTTTGACAAGGTTTCCACGAACATTTGGTGGTGGAAATAATAATCTTTTAAATATTGTTGAAAAATAATAATTACATGGAAAAGAATAAAATTGGACCCTTACCTAATCCCATATACAAATATTAACTCAAAATAGATAAAAGACCTAAATATAAATCTTAAGACTATAAACTTTTAGGAGAAAATCTGGGTCATAAAACCTCACAACATTGAAATTGGCAGTGATTTCTTGGTTATGATTTCAATGGCACAGGCAACAGAAGAGTATACAAACTCCCTAAAAAATAAAAAAATATATTGTATATCCAAAGACAATGTAAACAGAGTTAAAAGTTACTAATAGAATGGGATAAAATATTTCCAAATGCTATATCTGAAGGTATATTAATATTCCAACTAGAAATCCTAAAAATTAACAATAAAGGCAAACAATACAATTTAGAGATAGGTAAAAGACTAACATAAATAATGAATCTCCACAGATAACCAATCTTAGTTGTCTGTTGGATGAAAACTCTTATTTCTCTGGTTCTGGTGTGTGTTACCTATTTCTTCTTTATAGTTAATCTCTTTGAGTATTTTCTCTAGTGCTGGTTTTGAAGACATGAATTCCTTCAGTTTCTGTTTGTCATGGAAGCTTCTTATTTCTCCATCTAATTTGATAGAAAGTTTTGCTGGGTAGGAAATTTTTGGCTGAAAGTTGTTTTCTTTCAGAGTTTGGAATATGTTACTCCAGGGCCTTCTGGCTTTCATGACTTGGTTTGGGAAGTCTGGAGTGATTCTAATCGGTTTGCCTCTGAATGTCACTTGGCCCTTTGTTTTTGTTGCCTTTAAGATTCTCTGCTTGGCTTCCACATTGCTCATTTTGACAATTATGTGGCGTGGGGATCCTCTTCTCCGATCCTGTCTAAAGGGAGTTCTATAAGTTTCCTGGACCTGTGTATCAACCTCTTGCTCTATGTTTGGAAAATTTTCTGCTATTACTTCCTTGAAGAGATTGTTGATCCCTTTGGTTTCACCTTCTTTTCCCTCCTCTATTCCAATGATTCTTAGGTTAGCTCACTTAAAATGGGCCCATATTTCTTCAATATCAGATTCCTGCTGTCGGATATTTTTTTCTAGATTAGAAACTATGCGTTCATCTTTGGAATGATCATCTTCTAAGAGCGAGATTCTGTTCTCCATGTGGTCTAATCGGTTGTTTGTGCTTTGAATTGAGGCCTTTACTTCATTAATTGCATCCTTTATCTCTTTTTGGCTCTCTCTGAGTTCTTTTCGAAGCACCTCTATTATTTCTACAGTTATTTTCCTGATTTGATCTTCTAGAAATCTCTGATTTTCTGTTTTATCGGGTTCTGATGTTGTGGGGTTGTGGGCATTCATTGCTTTAGTATTATTCCTCTTTCCCATGATTTCAGAAGTTTGGGCCGTCTCTGGGTTCTTCCCTTGGGTCACTATGACTTCATTTAAGGTGTTCTGGATCTCGAATCTGTAGTATCTCAGACCCCACTACTCCTTTACTGGGTTGTATCACAGAGTCTCCGACCCAGAGAGTCGATAGAGGCTGCTTTAGACTGTGGGGGGTGCCAGGTTGCGTGTTCTCCTATGGTGTGATATCTCTGCCACCGCCCCTCCCCCACTGGGTCAAGTCCCAGGGAGTACAGTACTGGGATTTCTCCTCTGTGGCCCGCAATTTGACTCACTGTTCTTGAGTACGCAGATGTAGCCGTACTGGACTTGGTGAATTCGCTGCTGCTGCCGCCGGTGGCAATATGGCGCCGCTGTCACGCCCTCGGCCGTGAGGCTGGCTTATTTCTTCTTGGTTTTGATCCCTGCAGCGTGTGCTGAGCTTAGCCACTGGGAGCTTTAGATTTTACCTGCGGCGAGAAATCCCGCCTGGCTGTTCCGTAGCGGCTCACCTTGGCTTGCTATAGCCGTCCGGTGAATTTGCCGCTGCTGCCAGCAGTATGGCACTGCTGCCGCGTCCTCAGGCGTGAAGCCGGTTATCTCCTCTGTGGCTCTGAGCTCTGTTCTCAGTCCGCTTTCTCTCTGGAGCCTGGTGATTTTTTTGTTTCTCTGGTGATGGTGTTTTCTGGCTATGAAAGGCACTGATTTTGTGGTAATGGAGATTCGTTGTTAGCAGGGCTCTTAAGCCCCGCTTTTCTCGGTCGCCATCTTCCCGGAAGTATAAAGAAGAATCCCAGTGTATGTTTTTTGTCTCCTCAAAAATCAATTGACTGTGAGTGTGCAGATTTGTTTCTGAGTCTTTTATTCTACTCCATTAATCTATGTATCTGTTTTTGTGCCCGTACTATACTGTTTTATGACTTTGTAGAATAGTTTGAAGTCAGATATTGTGATGCTTCCTACATGGTTTTTGTTGCTAAGAACTACTTTGGCTATTCTGGATTTTTGTTGTTCCAAATGAATTTAAGGGCTGATTTTTCTATGTCTTTGAGAAATGACCTTAGTAATTTAATGGGTATAGCATAGCATTTGTAGGTCACTTTTGGAAGAATGGCCATTTTGATGATACTTATTCTGCCGATCCAAGAACATGGAAGATATTTTGCCACGGCCCTTCCCCCTCGGCATATACGAGCGTGAAAACGCCGTATTAATCAGCACAGTCCAAGGAGGCCAGGCCCCGAGGAAGGAGGCGTCATCTCTGGCAGAAATACTCCCTGCTCTTAGATTTCTACACTAAAAAGCTCTGATGATGTAAAACAGGATTCCAAGAATCAGAACTGTGAAAGAAACTGAGTCCGTGGAAAATAAACTTTCTGGTAATTTGTCTAAGTATCTAAATGTCCTCGACTTCGTTCAAATGGCAATAAAATCTAATTAGAATTTAGATGCAGTGGCAGCATTCCAGTCAATAATTACAAACGCAGATTTCCCCTCTATCTCTGACCTTCATCCTAATCACTAACTTACAACAAAAGCCCTAGAAGGGAGGCAACCCGGTGCCTCTATTTACCCCTCTCTTTGTGATCCTGCCTAGATACAGGAAGACAAACGTTGGATGTGACATCAAAGCAACCTAGTTTATGAGCAGCTAACACTGCCCAATACAATGGAGCTGAAGGCTAGGAAGATTCTTGACCTTTACACCCAGTAAGAGCCCTGCCCAAGACAGGGGAGGCGCCACGTGGCTAAGAAAAAGATATTACAAAGGGTCTGGGACAGGAATATGGATTATGTATAAGGTGAATAGGTTTCTAATAGGCCTATCGTTTGAGGAAAAGTGTTCAGCAACTAAGGAAGCACATCTGACAACTAAATCTAAAAACTTCATGGTATTTTTTGGTGTTTATCTGCCAAACTGTGTTGTGAGTTTGCTTAAGCTTTCAGATTTTTAGAAGGCAAGGTGGGCGACACCTGGGAGAACTCCACCACATCCACCTGGATCGCCACATCTCCCCATGCCTGCCATATGGACTAAGCCCTAAAGATGGAAAGTTCCAAAAAAGTTAAAGAAGATTCCATGAGAGGCCTCCAAGTCCTGGGCGTGCCCGTTTCTCTTGGAAGTTGCCCTTTAGAACTGCCTGTCTGCAAGATCCGGAAAAGATCCGAGCTAATCTCTTGAATGCTGGACTAGTTTTTTTTACCTTTGTTTACATGTTATTCACTATTGTTTTATAGTGATTGCACTCCCCTCTTTTCTTTTATTATTAACCTCACTGGTGAAGGGTATAAATTTTTCTGGGTTCCTGTAATAAAGTGTCAATAGCTCAAGAAGCTTTTGTCCATGTCAGATTCTTTCCAGAAGCGCCATAAATAGGAACTTAAAGAAATTTATTTCCTAGAGGGGAAAGAATCGCTGCAGATAAGTGGCTGCAGAACAGCACCCTAATCCTCGCCCATCGTTTCTGAGATTATTCGATCGTGAGTGGAATCATGGCAATTTTGATTGAGCCAGTCTGTGGCAATATTTTATCTCCTAAGGCCTTCTTCAGTTTCTTTTTCCAATGTTTTATCATTTTCTTTATAGAGGTCATTCACCTCCTTGGTTAGGTTTATTTCTAAGTATGTTATTTTTTATTGGGATATCCTGAATGAAATGGTGTTCTGTATTTCATTTTCAGTGGATTTATGGTTGGCATACAGGAAAGCTTCGGAATTTTTAAGATTTATTTTGTACTCAGACAATTTGCTGAATTTGTTGATCAGTTCTATAAGTTTTTTGGTTGCATTTATTTGGTCTTCTAAGTACAGTATCATGTATCTGCAAATATAGATAAGTTTAGTTTTTCTTTTCCTACTTGTAATCCTTTGATTTCCATTCCTTACCTTATTCCTATGGCTAGAGTCTCAAGTACTATATTGAAAAGAAGTGATGATAATGAACATTCTTGTCTCGATCCTGTTTTTAGAGAGAATTCTTGCAGTTTTTTCCTGTTTAATATGATGTTGGCTGTGGGCCTATTGTATATTGCCTTTATGATGTTGAGGAATGATCTTTCTATTCTGATGCTCTGCAGTGCTTTTAGCATAAATGGGTGTCGGATTTTGTTGAGGGATTTTTTAGCATCTATTAAAATGATCATGTGATTTTTGTCTTTAGCTCTGTTTATGTCACGAGTTACATAGATTATTTTTCATGTGTTGAACCAGCCTCACATTTTTTAGATGAACCCTACTTAGTCATGGTGTATAATTTTCTTGATGTTGCTTTGGATGCATGTTGCTAGTGTTTTATTTAGCAGTGTTGCATCTTAGTTTCTCAATGATATAGTCCTATAATTTTCTTGAGCTATCTTTATTTGATTTTAGTATGTGATGTTGGCTTTGTAGAATGTGTTTGGGAGAGTTCTCTTTCTTTCTATTTCATGGAATAGATTGAGGAGCATTGGGATTAGCTCTTCTATGAAGGTTTTATAAAATTTACTTGGGAAACAATCTGGTCCTGGGCTTTTGTTTAATGGTAGGCTCTTTATTTCTGCTTCAATCTCTTTTATTTTTATTGATTGGTTTAAGTTTTCTATACAGTCTCGCTTCAATTTAGGAAGGTTGTATGTGTCTAGAAAATTGTTAATTTCTTCTACATTTTTCCATTTTGTTGGAGTTTAATTTTTCAAAGTAGTTTCTGATAATCCTCTGGGTTTTCACACTATCAGTGGTAATATCTCCTTTTTCACCTTGTATTTTGGTAATTTAGGCTGATTCTCTTTTTTCTGGTTAGATTGGCTAGTGGTTTATCATCTTAGTGTTTTTTTGTGGGATTTGGGGTTTTTGTTGTTGTTGTTTTTAAGAAACCACCTTAAGTTTTGTTATTTTCTGTATTTTTTTATTCTCTACTTCATTGATTTCTGCTCTTATTTTAATAATCTTCTGTCTTCTATTGGCTTTGGGGCTAGACTATTCCTGTTTTTCAAGGGCTTTGAGGTGTGTCATGTTATTTATTTGGTGATGTTTTGTTATTTTTATGTGGGCACTCAGTGCTATGAATTTTCCTTTTAATACTGCCTTCAAGGTGTCCCGGAGGTTTTGTTAGTTGTGTCTCTATTTTCATTTGTTCTAAGAATTTCTTCCTTTTGATCAGACACCAACTTCTTGACAAGAAAAACATTACTGCGGAGACATTTATGCTTTTTTATGTAGTCACCCACACCATAATTTGTAGTTACCTATATCATGTAATTTGAAAGACACACAGAGATATATCTTCCAAATTCATGTAATATACTAAAAAATGTTACATTACTTAAAATTTCAACATTTTCTAAATTGTAAAATTTTTTTGGTGGTACTAGGGGTGGAACCCAAAGGCTTTCTACCTCTGGGCTCTACTCCCAGACCTATTTTATACTTTATTTGGAAACAGGGTCTCACTAAGTAGCTGAGGCTGGCTTTGGGTTTTTTTTTAACAATTTTTTTATTGAACATAAATAGTATACATTTACACTATATTTGGTGCCCTCTCCCCCCCGCCCCCATTTTCTCTTCCCCCCTCCCACCAATGGTTGTCCAGGTTAACCATGTCTTGTTCATAATTTTACACATGTTCAGGTGTAGACCCTCATTAATCAAGATCGGCCTTTCTCCTCTCCTATCTTTCCATTAAAACTTAGCTAGTATTTCCCCTCTAATATCTGGATTCCCACTGGTATCCTTTGTGTTTTCTAGTTTGGGCATATTAGAGGAAACATGTGTATCTTCTCCTTCTGTGCTTGGCTGATCTCACTTAACATGATGTTCTCCAGGGCTTTCCATCTTCTTGCAAATGATATAATTTTGTTCTTCTTTATGGCTGAATAGAATTCCATTGTGTGTATTTCCCACAGTTTTGCTATCCATTCATCTGTTGATGGTGATCTGGGTTGGTTCCATATTTTGGCTATTACAAATTGTGCTGCTATGAACATAAGTATGCATATGTTGCTGTATTTCTCTGAATTCAACCCCTTTGGAAAGATACCCAGGAGTGGTATAGCTGGATCATATGGTGGATCTATTCCCACCTTTCTTAGGAATCTCCACAAAGATCTCCATAGTGGCTGAACTAGTTTGCACTCCCAACAACAGTGTAAAAGAGTTCCTCTTTCCCCACATCCTCGCCAGCATTTGTTGTTGTTTGATTTCTTTATGCTTGCTACTCTGACTGGGGTTAGATGGAATCTCAGTGTAGTTTTGATTTGCATCTCCCTGATGGCCAGTGATGAAGAACATCTTTTCATGTATCTATTAGCCCTTTGTATCTCTTCTTTTGTGAAGTGTCTATTTAGTTCATTTGCCCATTTCTTGATTGGGTTGTTTGTTTTGCTAGTGTAGAGTTTTTTGAGCTCTTTGTATACTCTGGATATTAGCCCCCTATCAGAATGGTGGCTGGTAAAGATCCTTTCCCATTCTGTAGGCTTCCTCTTTAGGTTATTGGTAGTTTCCTTTGATGAGAAGAAACTTTTTAGTTTGATGTTGTCCCACTTGTTTATTCTTGCTTTAATTTCCTGAGCTTTGGAGGTTTTGTTGAGAAAGTTACTGCCTGTGCCAATATGTTGTAGTGTTGAACCTATGTTCTCCTCTACTAACTTCACCGTCTCAGGTCTAATTTCTAAGTCTTTGATCCATCTTGAGTTGATTCCTGTGTTTGGTGAGATATAGGGGTTTAGATTCATCTTTTTACAAATGGTTAGCCAGTTCTCCCAGCACCACTTGTTGAAAAGGCTGTCTTTTCTCCAGCGTATGTGTTTGGCCCCTTTGTCAAAGATTAATTGACTAAAGATGTGTGGGTTTGTTTCTGTATCTTCTATTCTAATCCACTGGTCAGTATACCTGTTTTTGTGCCAGTACCATGCTGTTTTTACTACTATTGCTCTATAGTATAGTTTGAAGTCTGGGATTGTAATGCCTCCTGCGTGTTTCTTGTTATTGAGAATTGCTTTGGCTATTCTAGGTCTTTTCTTTCTCCATATGAAGTTCATGATTGATTTTTCTAGGTCTCTGAAGAATGTTACTGGTATTTTAATGGGAATTGCATTGAACCTATAGATCAGTTTTGGCAGAATGGCCATTTTGATAATATTTATTCTGCCTATCCATGAGCACGGGAGATCTTTCCATCTTCCAAGGTCTTCTTCTATTTCTTTCTTTAATGTTTTATAGTTTTTGTTGTAGAGGTCTTTTACATCTTGGGTTAGGTTTATTCCTAGGCATTTTATTGGTTTTGAGGTTATAGTGAATGGAATTATTGTTTTTGTTTCTTTCATTGTGGATTCGTTGTTGGCATAAAGAAAGGCCACTGATTTCTTTAGGTTGATTTTGTAACCTGCGACTTTGCTGAATTTGTCAATCAGCTCCAGAAGTCTTTTGGTTGAGTTCTTTGGGTCTTCCAGATAAAGGATCATGTCATCTGCAAATAAGGATAATTTTACTTCCTCTCTTCCTATGTGGATTCCTTTGATTTCCTTCTCTTGTCTGATTGCTGCAGCAAGAGTCTCAAGGACTATATTGAAAAGGAGTGGTGATAGTGGGCATCCTTGTCTTGTTCCTGACTGTAGCAGAAATTCTTGCAGTTTTTCCCCATTCAATATAATGTTGGCTTTGGGTTTGCAGTATATTGCCTTGATGATGTTGAAGTTCTTTCCTTCTATCCCAATTTTTTGCAGTGTTTTTAACATAAATGGGTGTTGGATTTTGTCGAATGCTTTTTCAGCATCTATTGCTATGATGATGTGGTTTTTGTTCTTGGTTCTATTTATGTGGTGAATAACATGTATTGATTTGCATATGTTGAACCAGCCTTGTTTTTCTGGGATGAAACCGACTTGGTCATGATGTATTATTCTCTTGATATAGTTTTGAATGCATATAGCTAGTATTTTGTTTAGAATTTTTGCATCTATGTTCATTAAGGATATTGGTCTGTAGTTTTCCTTTCTTGAGGTATCTTTATTTGGTTTGGGGATTAATGTGATACTGGCCTCATAGAAGGAATTTGGAAGAGTTCCTTCTCTTTCAATTTCCCGGAACATGTTATGAAGTATTGGTATTAGTTGTTCACTGAAGGTTTTGTAGAATTCAGCTGGGAACCCATCTGGGCCTGGGCTTTTCTTTGGTGGAAGAATTTTTATTGCCATTTCTATTTCTTTGGTTGTTATTGGTTGGTTTAGGCTTGCTATGTCCTCTTGGTTGAGTGTAGGAAGGTTAACTGTGCTTAGAAATCTATGAATTTCATCCAGGTTTTCAAGTCTATTGGATTATAAATTTTTAAAGTAGTTTCTGATAATATTTTGAATTTCTTCACTATCTGTGGTGATATCTCCTTTTTCATTTCTAATTTTGATAATTTGAGTTGATTCTCTTTTTCTTTTGGTTAGGTTGGCCAGGGGTTTATCAATTCTATTAATCTTTTCAAAGAAACAACTTTTTGTTTTATTGATTCTTTGAATTGTTTTTTTGTTCTCTATTTCATTTATTTCTGCTCTGATTTTGATGATTTCTTGTCTTCTGCTGGCTTTGGGAATAGACTGTTGCAGAATTTCTAGATCCTTGAGTTGTGTCATTAGGTTCTTTACTTGGTGGTTCTCCGTCCTTTTTATGTGGGCACTCAATGCAATAAACTTTCCTCTTAGTACTGCCTTCATGGTGTCCCATAGGTTTTGGTATGTTGTGTCTCTGTTTTCATTTGTTTCCATAAATTTCTTTATTTCTTCCCTAATTTCTGCTCTTACCCATTCGTCATTGAATAGTGTATCATTCATTCTCCATGAATTTGAATACTTTCTTTCGAGTTTGCTGTTGTTGATTTCTACTTTTATTCCGTTGTGGTCTGAAAAGATGCATTGAATTACATTACATTTTTTGAATTTGCTGGTATTTTCTTTGTGTCCCAGGATGTGATCTATTTTGGAGAAGGTTCCATGGGCTGCTGAGAAAAAAGTGTATTCTGTAGTTCCTGGTTGAAATACTCTGAAAACGTCTATTAGGTCCATTTGGTTTATGGTTTCCTTTAGTTCTAAAGCGTCTTTACTCATCTTTTGCCTTGAAGATCGATCCAGTGGTGTGAGAGGCGTATTAAAGTCTCCCAGAATTATTGTATTTTGGTCTACTTGGGATCTTATGTCCAGAAGGGTTTGTTTTACAAATGTGTTTGCACCCATATTTGGGGCATAAATATTTACTATCATTATATCTTCTTGGTGTATTGTTCTTTTAATAAAAGGAAGTGCTCTGATTTGTCTCTTTTGATGTGTTTTAGTTTAAAGTCTGTTTGGTTGGATATCAGGGTTGCTACCCCTGCTCTTTTTTGGTCACTGGTGGCATGGTATATCTTTTTCCATCCTTTCACGTTCAGCCTGTGAATGTCTTTGGCTGTGAGGTGAGTTTCTTGCAGACAACATATATTTGGATTATGTTTCCTAATCCACATTGCCAGTCTATGTTTGATTGGTGAGTTAAGTCCTTTGACATTAAGAGATATTATTGAAATATGATTTTTGTTTTCTGCCATTTTGTGTTCTGTCTACTCTTGGGTGGTGTGATATTTCTTCTTTACTTAAATGGCCCACTTATTAACTTCCTCTCTTCTCTGATTCTGAAGTCTGCTTCTTTTTTCTTCCTTATGGTTTATTTCTTTAAGAATTTTCTCTAGTGTTGGCTTTGAATTCATGAATTTTTTGAGATTCTGTTTATCCTGAAAGACTTTGGTTTCCCCATTGATCTTGAATAGTAGTTTTGCTGGATAGATGAACCTTGGTTGGAAGTTATTTTCTTCCAGGGTCTGAATCACGTCGTACCAGTCTCTCCTAGCATTCCTGACCTGGGTTGTATAGTCTGGGGTGATTCTTATTGTTTTGCCTCTATATGTCACCCGTCCTTTTGTTCTCACTGCTTTTAAGATTCCTTCCTTGGCCTCTATGTTGGTCAATTTGGTTATTATGTGGTGTGGAGTGGTTTTTCTTTGGTCCTGTCTCAGTGGAGTTCTGTATGCCTCCTGGACTTGAAGATTCAAGTCTCTTTCCATATTTGGAAAATTCTCTGAGATTATTTCCTTGAAGATATTACAGATGCCCTTGGTCTGTACCTCTATCCCTTCCTCAATGCCTATTATCCGTAAATTAGGGTGCTTCATATTATCCCATAATTGCTGGATGTTTAGGTTTTGTTGCTGTAAAGATTTCTGTATATCGCTGACTGTGTTTTCGGTTTGGGATGTACTGTCTTCTAATATTGATATTCTGTTTTCCATTTCATCTAATCTTCCAGAATTTCTTTCTATTGCTGTCTTCATTTCACTTATTGCCTCTTTCATTTCATTCCAGACCTCTTTCTGATTCTTTTTTAGTGTTTCTAATTCACCTTTAACCTCATCTATACTTGTTTTAAATCCTTTCATCATATTGAACATCAAGATTCTGAACTCCCCTTCTAGCATTTCTAGTAGGTCAGTATTCGTGATTTCTGCTGTCTCTTCATAATTCCTGGTTCTCATATTTATAGCGTTCTCTGTCCTGTTTTTCTGATTTCTACCCATCGTTCGTGAGTAATGTGCTTAGTCAAATCTTAATATTAGGAGTTTAGGGGTATCGGCTAGTCAGCAGAGCCTTTCCAGTGTTGAGGACGGGTGATGTGTGAGGAGCTGGGGTGATTGGTAAAGGAGTCAGATTAGGTAGAGGATATGTTAGGTTGAGAAAGACTTTAAGTATGATAAGGTAATAACTTGCTAGGAATGAGAGAGAGTTAACTACTAGGACTCTTGTTGTTAGTAGAGTAATTATGGATATAAGAAATATTTTGAGTATTAAACCAGGAGGTATATTATGGGGAAAAGTTTTGGGGGAGAAAAGTATGTAGGTTAGTGTGGGAAGGTTTGTAAATAGGGGTGATGGAAGGAGCAGACAGACATAAAAAAAAAATAATCCACACAAGATACCAAGACTATTATGTAATCCAAGAAAAAGGAAGGAAAACTAATCAAAGGAGGAGAATGAAAAAAAGGAAGGAAAGAGGAAGAAAGAGGAAAAAAGAACAAGAATAAAATAAAAGGAACTAGCAGCTGTGTGAAATAAAAAATAAGGCAAACTATCCAATGTGTGTGTGTGTGTGTGTGTGTGTGTGTGTGTGTGTGTGTGTATATATATATATATATATATATATATATATATATATATCAACAAGTTAAAGTAAAAGAAGTGTGGGTTAAAAGAAAAAAAAACAGCAATAACCATACCAAAACAAAAGCACTGTAAAAGCAAAATAAAACAAAACATCCACATTAAAAGTAAAACAAACAGTCCTCCTTATTTACGCATATAGGGTCAGGTCCATATAATATGTGAGTATCTGATTTCTTTGGTAGCTTTCAGAATACCATCCAATGTCTCTTAGTTTTCTTTGTACTCTATTTTTATCTTCTTACGTCACTCTGGGTGTTTGGACACCTTTCTCTCCTTTAGCTGCTTTATGTGTCCAGATGTCTGGTTTCACTGTTATTTGATTCTGTACAATTCTCAGGTTCTGCGAGATTCTAACCTGTGGTCAGCACCTCTGCACTCACCATCCTAGACTCCAGTCTGTGCTTCCCTACAGCAGGGGTGGAGAATGACCAAAGTATAATTGGAACCTCCCCCTGAGGGCCTGTGCAGATATTGTGGCCCGATGGATTTTCCTGTGTCTCTGGAAATTTTAGCTGGGCTAGCCGGTGTGGACCCAAGATGTACCCTGGGCAAATGGATGCTGGTTCCTGGATGCCCACACTTACTGCCAGAGCTCTGCCTATTCCGAGAGTGCAGGCTGGGTGCGCTGCTAATACTGGACCCAAGTGTGAGTGGATGCAGCTGTCCATTGCTGCTGGTATGCTCTTCCAAGGTGTATTGAGCTGTGTTCTCGCTTAGAACTAAGCATCTGGCTACCAGGAGGGTGGGAACACCCAGCGGTGGGCCAGGGGTGCAGGGTAGGTGCTCAAGGGTCCAGTGCACGGTGTCCAGCAATGGTCTCTGCCTCCCGCGGGACGTAGAAGCTGGGGGTGCCCCAAGGAGATTTCCGGGTCACACAGGGCTTTCGCAGCCTGGAAGGCAGGCTCTGGCAAGGTGGCAGGGGCTAGACACACAAGCAGGCTCCAATTTAGGGGTGGCAGTGGCACAGGCACTGACTACTAGCAGGGGACCGTGGCGCAGACAAGGTGCGCGGGGAGAGTGCTCAGTTCTGAGGCTTGGGCCCGTGCTGGGGGGTTGGGGCTGCGCACACGCTAGGACCCCAACTTACCAGGGCGCCCTCAGGTACCTGGCTTGGTGCAGGATTCCATGGGAGTCTCTATGCAGTTGTGATCCGGTCACTGGTGACCACACAGAATTCTGGCGTGGGTGCTGCTCGCTGCTTAAGATGTGGTCCTAAGTCCGTTTATAGTCCCGGATTATCTTGCCGCGGTAATATTGGCAGGCAGCTCCTCGGGCAGCTGCAAAAACAGCCCACCGATCGGCTTTCCGATCAGCGTTCCGATTGTATCTGCAGCAGGTTCCGTGTCCGATCTTTGTTCTTCTTCTTCAAGTTCATGGTTCAGCCGAGGTACCTGGATGTGTTTTGGTTCCTGGTATGTATTTATTTTGTTGATTAAGACACTGCTTTCTATTAATGAAGTAAAGGCCTCAATTCAAAGCACAAACAACCGATTAGACCACATGGAGAACAGAATCTCGCTCTTAGAAGATGAGCAATCCAAAAATGAATGCATAGTTTCTAATCTAGAAAAAAATATCCAACAGCAGGAATCTGACATTGAAGAAATATGGGCCCATCTTAAGAGAGCTAACCTAAGAATAATTGGAATAGAGGAGGGAAAAGAAAGTGATACCAAAGGGATCAACAATCTCTTCAAGGAAGTAATAGCAGAAAATTTTCCAAATATAGAGCAAGAGGTTGATACACAGATCCAGGAAACCTATAGAACTCCCTTTAGACAGGATCGGAGAAGAGGATCCCCACGCCATATAATTGTCAAAATGACCAATGTGGAAGCCAAGCAGAGAATCTTAAAGGCAACAAAAGCAAAGGGCCAACTGACATTCAGAGGCAAACCAATTAGAATCACTCCAGACTTCCCAAACCAAGTCATGAGAGCCAGAAGGGCTTGGAGTAACATATTCCAAACTCTGAAAGAAAACAACTTCCAACCAAAAATTTCCTACCCAGCAAAACTTTCTATCAAATTAGATGGAGAAATAAGAAGCTTCCATGACAAACAGAAACTGAAGGAATTCATGTCTTCAAAACCAGCACTAGAGAAAATACTCAAAGAGATTAACTACAAAGAAGAAATAGGTAACACTCACCAGAACCAGAGAAACAAGAGTTTCCATCCAACAGACAACTAAGATTGGTTATCTGTGGAGATTCATTATTTATGTTAGTCTTTTACCTATCTCTAAGTTGTATTGTTTGCCTTTATTGTTGTTAATTTTTAGGATTTCTAGTTGGAATATTAATATACCTTCAGATATAGCATTTGGAAATATTTTATCCAATTCTATTAGTAACTTTTAACTCTGTTTACATTGTCTTTGGATATACAATATTTTCTTTAATTTTTTAGGGAGTTTGTATATTCTTCTGTTGCCTGTGCCATTGAAATCATATCCAAGAAATCACTGCCAATTTCAATGTTGTGAGGTTTTATGACCCAAATTTTCTCCTAAAAGTTTATAGTCTTAAGATTTATATTTAGGTCTTTTATCTATTTTGAGTTAATACTTGTATATGGGATTAGGTAAAGGTCCAATTTTATTCTTTTCCATGTAATTATTATTTTTCAACAATATTTAGTTAAAAGATTATTATTTCCACCACCAAATGTTCGTGGAAACCTTGTCAAAAATAACTTGACAATATAGGGAAGAATTTAGCTCTAGGCTTGTATTTAACTCCAATGGTCTATATATCTGCCTTTAGAACAGTACTACACTGTTTCAATTATTGTAGCTTTATATGGTTTGAAATCAGAAAATATATATCTGCTAGCTTTGTTCTTTTTCAAGATCGTTTTGGGTATCTAGAATTCATATTCCATATTAGGATAGATTTTTTTCTGAAAAATAAATATATAAATATATGATAGTTTCACCTAAAAAAACAGAAAAAAATATGCTCTAGTAAGAAAGAAAGCAAAAAGAAATATTGAAATGCTATCTTTAAATCATCAAACACTTGGTATCAGACAAATGAAACTGTTATGTGAGATTATCATTTTTAATTTTGGATAAATTGCTATAATACTAGATGTCAACCACTAAGCCAAGCATGGGAAGGAGGGATGGGGAGAGAATGGGGTGGGGATCGGGTGGGGGCTTGTGAAGAGCCCCACCCATTGCCTGCTAGCTCGAAGACCTAAAAATAGCGCCGAGCGGAAGCTCTGTGAGGCCCATTAAGCAGTAAACAACTTTCAGGAAGTCCGGTAACCGGAGCATGGGGCGCACGGGAACACAACATACCACTGTTTGTAACAAATAAGCTAATTTTGCATGGAGCGAGTGATCTGAGTGCTGATTGGCTGCTTGGGATATATAAGCGGGGAGCGGGGAGCGGAGAAGAGAAGAGTATGTAAGAGCCTGGGATAATAAAGAGTCCGAAGAAGATCGTCTCCGGTGTCGTGCTTGAAAGCGGCAAGTGGTGGCCCGTACGGGGAATCTCTCTCAACGAGACGGTCAGAACTTTGGACTTTCCAGGGCAGCCGGCTGGTAAGTTCTCCTGTGAAGAGGGAGGCTCTACAAAGTAGAGGATCATAAGATTGTTCTTTCCCAACTCCGTTTGAGGACGAAGGGGAGCTCCTTTGAGGGGAGGATTTATAGGGTAGTATACTCTCAGGCTGGACCTGAGGCTGAATAGGTATGGGAAATAATCCATCTCATCCAATACAAAAGGCTTTAAAAGCCTTATTAAACGGAAAGGGGTTAAAACTTAGGGATAAGACTATTCAGGGTTTTTTGAGCCAAGTGGATGAGGTGGCCCCTTGGTTTGCAGTATCAGGAAACTTGACCCTGGCAAGTTGGGATAAGTTAGGGAAGGATATTAAAAGGGCAGAGAAAAACAATCAAGTCACGGGAGGAACTTATCCTTTGTGGCGCCTCGTCAGGGCATGTTTGGAGCAGAAATACTACAAACCGCTAGTGCGAGAGGGACAAGTGGCACTTGATCTGTTAAAAGAGGAACGGTCCACTTCCTCTCACCCAGCTAGTGAACTAGGCTCTGAAGGGGAGGGGGACTCGGACGAGGAACTTGCGGCAATAGAGGAGGAAGTCAGCAGATTAACCCTAGCTACGGGCCCCTCGCAGGGCTCTGTTCCTCCGCCCTATAATCCCTCAGCTCCAGGACAAAGCGGAGGCCGCTCCTTTAATGAAAAGGTATGGCGTGAGCCGGAAATGTTACTATCCAGACAGGCTTTCCCCGTGTTTCAACCACAAGGAGGAGGACCTCGGTATCATGAGCCTTTAGATTATAAGCTTGTAAAACATATTGCTGAGTCCGTGCGGACTTATGGTACCAATGCTGCATACACCGTAGCCACCTTAGAAAGCATTTACAGGTATGCCATGACCCCTGGAGATTGGCAGAACTTGGCCCGAGCGGCTTTGACCCCAGGACAGTATTTAGATTGGAAGGCTTTCCTTATTGAGTTCGCAGCAGAGCAAGCAGCGGTGAATCAGGCCGCAGGACAACCTGCCTGGAATTTGGATATGCTTTTGGGACAGGGACAATTTGCTAACAATCAGACCTGTTACCCTCAACAAGTGTATGATCAGATAAACAATTTGGCCACCAGGGCATGGAAAAGTTTGCCTAATAAAGGGGAGGTGTCAGGCAATCTTACTAAGATAATTCAAGGTCCCACTGAGCCTTTTTCTGATTTTGTGGCTAGGATGGTAGAAGCTGCTGGACGAATATTCGGGGATGTCGATGCAGCCATGCCACTTGTTAAACAGCTTATTTTCGAACAATGTAATACTGAATGCAAACAAGCTATAAATCCATATAAAAGTAAAGGTTTAGAAGTATGGATGAAGTTATGTAGAGAACTCGGCGGACCTTTAACCAACTCGGGGCTCGCTGCGGCTATCATGCAAGCATCTGGCAGGCAAAAGGGCAATAACAACACCCGACTAGGAAATTGCTTTTCATGTGGGGCGGCAGGGCATTTAAAAAGAGACTGCCCAAAACGAGGCTCTCTCTCTCAAAAGAGCCCACCAGACCTATGTAAGAGATGTAGAAAACCTCTCCTAGAATGCTGACTGCTGAAGCCCGGGAAGCCTTAAGTTTGGTAGAACAAGCTTTAACTAAGGCTTCCCTTAAGCGCATTTCACCGAGGGATTCTATTTGGGCATGCATACTGGCTACTGAGCTCCAACCCACTGGGGTCTTATGGCAACAAGGACCTCTATTATGGATTCATCCTAAACTATCTCCTCAAAAGGTTATTGAGTATTATCCCTCTATGGTGGCAAAGGTTGCTGTTCTTGCCATACAGCAATGTATTCAACATTTTGGCCAAACCCCTAATAAGCTTATTGTTCCCTATAGTAAACACCAAATATTAATTTTACAAACCTCCCTGGATGATTGGGCTATATTACGATGTGTGTTTAATGGAGAGATAGATAATCACTTACCTAAAGATCCTATATTACATTTTGCAACTCAACATCCTATTATCTTTCCAACCATAACCAGAAGAACACCTATACCCTTCGCTATCAATATTTTTACTGATGGATCAAAATCTGGCCTTGGAGCTTTTATGATAGAAGGACAAAAACCCATAGTTGTTCAATATCAGCATATATCACCTCAGCTAGTTGAACTAAATATTATATTAGAAGTGTTTAAGAGATATGATTCTTCCTTTAATTTGTTATCGGACTCCTCCTATGCTGTAGAGATGATAAAGTCCCTTGAATGTGCGGGGCAAATATCAACACATACGCCCATCCACTACTTGGCATCTAAAATTCAACATTTAATTTTGATGAGGAAAAATCCCTTTTATGTACAACATATTAGGGCACATACAGGCTTACCAGGGCCTGTTGCCCAAGGTAATGATTATGTAGATAAGCTTACGAAGATGCCCATGATTTTCTCTCTCACCCCACTTCAACGGGCACAAGATTTTCATCGCCAGTTTCATGTAAATGCTAAAACTTTACAGATTAAATTTAAAATTCCTCGTTGTCAAGCCCGTGACATCATCAAGGCCTGTGGTACTTGTGCACCCTTTATCCCCTCTTCTAATGTTGGTGTTTGCCCACGTGGGTTGCTCCCCTTACATTTATGGCAAATGGATGTGACCCATATACCTGAATTTGGCTCTGTTAAGTATGTACATGTTTCTGTTGATACTGTTTCTGGAATTATATATGCTTCTACTCACACAGGGGAAAAAGCTCGTGACGTTATCGCTCATTGTCTTGAAGCTTGGGCAGCATGGAATGTGCCAAAAGAAATAAAAACTGATAATGGTCCGGCTTATACCTCACAAAAATTTCAGTCTTTCTGTAAACAGATGGGCGTAACATTAAAACATGGCCTTCCATATAATCCTCAAGGACAGGGCATTGTTGAACGCGCCCATCGCACAATAAAAGAATGTCTAATAAAACAAAAAGGGGGAATAGGTGAGAATCTGAAACCAAGGCAGCGATTATCTTTGGCACTTTTTACTTTAAATTTTTTAAATTTAGATATTAATGGCAAATCGGCCGCAGATCGCCATTTTTGTCCTTCTAGTATTCCCCATGATATGGTAAAATGGAAAGATGTCCTCACCGGAAAATGGAAGGGACCTGATCCGGTACTCACATGGGCCAGAGGCTCTGTTTGTGTTTTCCCACAGGACGGAACCGATCCGATTTGGATCCCAGAGAGACTGACTCGTCAAATAATATCGCAAGATGGCGCCTCAGGGATGGATACACCTGATCACCATGCTGATCTGGACAAAACCAGTATGGAGTGAGCAACAATGGGGTATTTTTACAGCTTTTCCATTTCCATTACCATTGAGTTGCTCCTCCCAGACCTTCCCTAGAAATTTTACTACAAATGCATCTCTAGAACTTCTCGGGAGCTTTCCCAACATCTTACAGGCAACTGGAGCTGGGAGTTTGATAAACTCACCGAACAATTACGTGCTGAAATCATCAAGGTCAACACCACCCGAATCGACCCCAAAGTGGCCCAAACGCTGGCGTCCCGGATCCAGAAGGCAGCATTCCATCTAAAAGAATGGGCCGGGTTGGGAGCATTGGGATTTTGTTTTGTTTTCCTGTGCATTCTATGTCTCTGTTGCCTGAGACGTTTATTTCTGCAGAGGGCCAAGGATCAGATGCTCCTAGCTCAGGCTTTCATGGCGGTTGAAGCAGGACAATTGCCTACTGTTTGGCTAGCCGCAATGGAAAAATCATAAAGCAGAATGTCAGCAAGGACTGCACTTGGGACCCCGGGAGGGTGCATCCCAAGGAGGATATGCTCAGCTGCATACGGGTTACCACTGTATTGCTCGCCCGTCCCTGCAAAAAAGGTGGTGGCAAATAATTGCATAAACTATAGCAGGGGTTGAGTCCTCTATCCTCTTCTGCTTAAAAACAAAAAGGGGGAACTGTGAAGAGCCCCACCCATTGCCTGCTAGCTCGAAGACCTAAAAATAGCGCCGAGCGGAAGCTCTGTGAGGCCCATTAAGCAGTAAACAACTTTCAGGAAGTCCGGTAACCGGAGCATGGGGCGCACGGGAACACAACATACCACTGTTTGTAACAAATAAGCTAATTTTGCATGGAGCGAGTGATCTGAGTGCTGATTGGCTGCTTGGGATATATAAGCGGGGAGCGGGGAGCGGAGAAGAGAAGAGTATGTAAGAGCCTGGGATAATAAAGAGTCCGAAGAAGATCGTCTCCGGTGTCGTGCTTGAAAGCGGCAGGGGCTGACTGGGCGATGTGTGCATGTATGTCTACAAAAGTTTGTATCCCACTATGATGTATGAATACAGTGCACCAATAAAATAAAATTAAAAATAAAAAAATAAAAAAAGACACTGCTTTCTAAGTATTTAAACTTTATTTGCTTCAGCTACTGAGAAGTGCTGTGTCCCTCAGTCGCCATTTTGGGGAAAAAAAAAAACTGAGGCTGGCTTTGAACCTGTACGATCCTCCTGTCTCAGCCTCTCAAGCGCAGAGATTACAAGCCTGCGCCACCACGCCCGGCTAAATTGTAAATGTTTTACAAAGAAGTAATTTAATATCTCCTATCTATTAGTTCAATGAAATTATTTCCTTGATATCTAAGTGAAACAGTTACTGCCTATTGAGAGAACTTTGTGTTGGTCATGATGAGCTGCACAAGATCATCAGGGCAGAGAGGCATTCTCCAAAACAGCTTTTGCCTGGTGTGTGTTCAGAAGGGAACCTATGAGAAATAAGATGACAGAAAGGATGCCAATTCTTAGTTTCTTTGTGGCTTGTTTTATTCATTGTACTTTTTGTGGTCCTAAAGTAGTTGGGAGAAAACTAGCTCTTAGATAAACTAAAATCAAAGAATAGGATATAATAAATTATTAGCACACTATTTTGTTTGTGCAAGTGTAAAACCATTAATACATTGATTTTGTCTAACAAAGCCAAAATAGGCTTTACATAACAGAAAGAGGATTGAGGAGCTATGGAAAATCCCAAATAATTTGAAAACAAATAACTGTTTTTCTTTCCTAGAATAAACTGTTGACTCGTGTTAGAGGCTTGCTGGCTTTGCAAAGTGACCCCCACCAGGAAGTGGTGTCATCAAAGATACAGTTTTAGTCTTGTGGGTTTCTTGAAAAATCTTGCAAGTCTCACTAGTAAGTGAATGTGTGTGACAGTCGGGCACTGTATGATTCTTCCCACTATGCTTTGCTGTATCTTCATCTTTTATGCCAGACCTACGCCATGTCTCTTAATTTTCTGCGTGTCTATTTTTCCACAATGGTCCCTAGAAAGCAAGCTAATCCTTGCAAGAAGTACCTCATGGGATTTTATAAGGTAAGTAACCATGGGAAGGAAGAATTCATTTTTCAAGACCCAGAGGACTTATGTTATTTGTAGAAAGTTTTAAAAAGCAAACAATAAAAATCACTCCTATAACAAACTGTTACCTTCTGGGGAAATATTATTTCATCCAAGAATAGAAAAATTGCAAGAACCCTAGAGACTATGTTTTCAGATAGTGTGTATGTTTATTGCTGACTGAGGAATAGAAGTGGTTATTTGCTCTGTGAAATGAAGTCGTCTTTTCTTCTTGATGAAGAATGTGCATAATGGTCAAAAATGGCATCAACAAAATAAAGCCTGTAGCTCAGGTAAAGAAGTCAATTGACTTGGTCATCTTTCATTTGTGTCTAAACTGTAATTCAAATTTATAAATTGTGTGATTTTTATATCATAATGAATAGCATTGGTGGGTATATAGAATCTATTGAAGTTGAACAAAAAACTTTAATTGCTTAGGTGATTCTCAATCATAAATATCCATAGAAAACTCTTAATCATCATACTACAATTGTTTTAGTTTCTAATTTCTCCACTAGCATCTGACTTCACTCCTCTACTTTCAGGTGAAATTTTAGTAGCTCTGTCTGGTTCCCAGGAATGTATATTTGTGACAAATATATTTGATAATTCTAATTCAGAGAATTACATGCATTATTAGGTAGCCTAGTGAAATGCAAAGTTACATTGAGAGTTTTAATGTAAATTAAATAAATTTTATGGTATGAAACCTAGCCTGGTGCCTGGCAAATAATAAACTCTAGATAAAATAAATCCATTTAAAACAGTTTGCTTTATATTTTTCAATAGCCGAGTCAAAACAAGTGCTCACATAGAATTAAGTGGATATCCTCTAATAATAGGGCAGGGAGACAGAAGCATCCAGAGTGTTTCACTCCATGGGAAGACTAGAGGCAAGTGGAACACTGTGTGCAATAAATGCACACCATTAGGATATCTAATAGAGTCAGGCAAAGGGAGTTGGGAACTTAGGAAGGTAAGCACGGTGAAAGAATGTTCTAAAGCAACCATTATCTTTGTACAGCTTTGCCTAGCCTGCATTTGTGGAAATGTTCATGAGAAGATAAGGCTCAGGTAAATTAGGAGGTTGAGGAGATTCTTGTCCCCTGAAAAGGGAGAAGACATACTCATCCCGACTCAATAAAATATAAAGACTTAAAAGAGGAATAAAAGTTATGTTGTGTTCCTGCAGAGAAAAATGGACAGAAACCTGATGGCATGTAAAGTTTGAGTAAAAGAGCACTGTGAGAAACTATAAAAGCACAAAAGGAAAAACTAAAGATCAGATAATTAAAGAGGTAATTTCTGCCTTTAAGACCCTCCGAATAAACATTCTCAGTCTTTTCCAAATGACATTGCTGAACTAATAACTACAGATGCAATTCACCAATCACCTGTTCAGAAGAAACTGAGATCAATGAATGTGGAGCAGATACCATTTTGCAGAATGCATGAAAGCCTGCTAATAATTTTGGAAGTTATTATTCATTTATAAAGTATTATGGCCTTTGATATGTTTGTTTTAGCAGCTTTATTGGGGTGTAATTTGTAACAGAGGCTGCACGTACTAAGTGTACTCATTTTGATGAGCTTAGACATATGCATATACCCATGACACTACCACAACAACGATAAGGATACATCAGATCCATCATCTCCCAAAATTTCTTCAAACCTTTTCTTAGCCTCTGTTTTTCTTTAAAAACACTTAATGTGATATCTACCTCTTAAATATTTTCAGTGCACAAAACAGTGTTTGTTAACTATAGGCTCCATGTTCTAAATTTACTTATCAACTATACTGAAATTTACAACCATTTGATAACTCTCCATATTCCCATCCCCCAGTTATAAGTATCCACCCCCTAACTCTATTTTAGAGTTTGGCAACTTTATATATGTCACATAAGTTGAATCATGTGGTGTCTTTCTACAGCCAAATTTTTCACTTTGTATAAAGTCTTCCAGACCCATACATATTGTAAGACTTTTATCTTTCTAAAGCTGAATCATATTCTGCTAAATTTCCATGTCATATTTTCTTTTCTTCTTCTTCTTCTTCTTCTTCTTCTTCTTCTTCTTCTTCTTCTTCTTCTTCTTCTTCTTCTTCTTCTTCTTCTTCTTTTTCTTCTTCTTCTTCTTCTTCTCATTCTTATTCTTCCCCTTCCCCTTCCCCTCTCTCGCTCTCGCTCTCACTCTTTTGTACAGGGCATTGAACCCAGAAGCATTATACCTCTGAGCTACACCCCAGCCCTTTTTTTATTTTTTTTATTTTAAAAAAGGGACTTGCTAAGTTGCTGAAGATCTTGCTAAGTTAATGAGGTTGACCTCAAACCTGTAATTCTCCTGCCTCCGCTTCCCAAGTACTGGGATTATAAACATATGCCTCCATGCATGAGCCACATTTTCTTTTGATCCACTTATCTTTTGATGGACATTTGAGTTTTTCCATAATTTAGCTATTAAGAATTTGTAACAGTGAACATGTGAATGCAATAGCAGCACAATTCACAATAGCCAAAATATAAAAACAAACCAAGTGCCTATCAAAAGATAAATGGGTGAAGAAAATGTAGTATATACACACAATGAAATTTTACTCAGCCATAAAAAATAAAATCATGTCATCTGCAGAAAATGGATGGAACTAGAAAATAGTATGGTAAGTGATAATCAGTAATTCTTAGAAAGACAAAGGTTATATGTTTTCTCTCATTTGAAGAAGCAAGAAAGAAAATAGGAAACATAAGAGACTTTAAATAAAGCAGTGAAAGATCTGTAGACTCCTTGAAGGTGGTTAGGAGAGAGTGAGAGAGGAAAAAGGAGGACCTAAGAAAAACATAGTTCAAATAATACTATAAAAGTATGTTAATATATTTCTACCAACCTCACTAACTCATGGGAGAGGGATGAGGAGGAAGTGGGTGGTATATGGAGAACACTACACAAAGCTCTGAGTGCTTGTATATGTTGAACACATCAAACCGCACTATGATGTGTCATTGCAATGCACCAAAACATAATTTTTTTAAAAAAATTTTAAATGGTCAGGCATGGTGGTGCACACTTATAATCCTAGTAGTTGAGAGGCTGAGATAGCAGGATCATAGATTTGAAGCCAACCTCAGCAACTTAGTGAGACCCTCTTTCAAACTAAAAAATAAATAGGACTGAGAATGTAGCTCAGAAGTAGAATGTTCAGTCCCCAGTTAAAAATGGGCTGGTGGTGGAGCTTGAGTAGAACGCCAGGCAGCAACATGGTGAGCTTCTCTTCAAGCCCCATCCCATACGTGTCACTGAGATTGGTATTGGTAACTTCACATATGTGCATAGCATTGTTTAAAGTGTTTCCTTCATTGAGTCTCCTCCCTCATCTACCTCCCTCCCCTAGACCCCCTTTATTGCTCCCCTGAGGTTTCCTCCTTCTCAACCTGAATTCCCCTTTGTTTCCCAAGCTCTTCCTAGCTATGAGAGAAACATATAACCTTTTTCTTTCTGGAACTAGCTAATTTTACTTAGCAAAATATTTCCTAGTTCCATTTTCCGCAAATGACATAATTTAGTTCTTCTTTATAGCTGAGTAAAATTCTGGTGTGTGTACATACCACCTGGTTGATTTCTTCTCTTTAGATTATATATCAGCAGGTTTGAAGCCAGCCGTGCTGGCTTCAGAGACCCTGTTTCCAAATAAAAAAATATAAAATAGGTCTGGGAGTGTAGCCTGGAGGTAGAAGGGCTTCCAGGAACCCAGTACCACCAATAAATAAATAAATAAATAAATAAATAAATAAATAAATAAATAAACTATTAGAATCATAATTCTTATATTAGTTTTTAGAAAGCCAAGTAGTCAGAAGCGCTTTTTGACTATGTGATTCTCAAAACCTAAGACTTCCACTAACAAAAAATTTTTCAGCATGATCATATCCTCTAGGGGGTGAACTCACCAGAAAAAGTATAGTTTAAAAATACTGAACTTTCCATACCCACTTATCCTTTACCTTACCTATAGTTGGTTCCCACTCACTGAATAAGAGATTAAACTCACTCCTATTGGAGAATTGTGTTCTTTACTTCAAAAGTGTTGGATCATAAGAAATTATAATGCAATATAATATTTTATATAATTTCATATATTATATATTTATATAATTATATATAATTATAAGATATAATTTTAGTATATTAGAGGGGTGGTAGAAGGAGACAACCTGACCACATTTTTTTTTTTTTGCGGGTCTGGGGGTGGAACCCAGGGGCATTTGACCTCCAAGCTACACTCCCTGCCCTAATTTTTATTCTTTAATTTGAAATAGGATCTTACTAAGTTGCAGAAGGCCTCACTTAGTAGCTGAGGCTGTCCTTGAACTGCGATCCTCCAGTCTCAGCCTCCTGAATGGTGGGATTACAAGCATGTGCCACCACGCCCAGGTTCTTATTCTTTATTTTGAAAAAGTGTCTCACTAAGTTGTGGAGGGCCTCACTAAGTATCTGAGGCTGTCTGCATACCACGATCCTCCTGTCTCAGCCCCCCGAATGCTGGGATTACAAGTATGTGCCACCACGCCCAGCTGACCACATTTTTAAAAATTTGAAAAGCACAATTTTTCATACTCTGTGACTGTTTCAGGCTATAGAAACATGATGATATATTATTTTACCTTGCATAGAATAGGTTTATTGATTTATGTCTATGGTAAGCATTTTTGTTTCTCCAGAAGCACAACTCACTAAGGTTGATTCTGGATAGTGCAGACAACTAGACAGCTGCATGAAAGCTCTAACATGGGTATAAAGAAATGAGTAGAGTTAATGCTATGAATATGAAAAGGCTATTTTACTAATTACATTCAGATTATATTAGCAACTGTCTTTGGAGTGCCATTATGAAAGAAATGAATTTTAGGTTATAAATAGGAAAGCAAATTATTCAGAGTAGAAAAAGTCTATCTTGGTTATAACCACAGGACTTAGCAGCAATTCCAATCTTGCTGAAATAGCAGTGTGAGCCTTTTACTTGTAGGTATTGTCTGAAATGCTACCTTTTTTGTTTATTGGTTTTTGCGGATGTGAGGATGGAACCCAGGGGCACTCGACCTCCAAACTACACCCTCAGCCCTCTTTCTTATTCTTTATTTTGAAACAGGGTCTCACTAAGTTGCAGAGGGCCTCACTAAGTAGCTGAGGCTGTACGTGAACCGGGATCCTTCGGTCTCAGCCTCCCAAATGCTGGGATTGCAAACTTGCACCCCCATGCCTGACTCTGCCTATTTTTTAAAAAGTGAACTATAATTAAGTTTAAATTATATAAATGCTACATTAAATCATTTAAAAATTACTGAACATGTGCAATGTGCCAGGCAGTTTCTGCAGCAGCAAAAAAAAAAAAAAAATGTATCAGAGAAACAACAAATCCCCTATTCTTGGAGTTTGTTTTCTAGAACCCCTAATGATCTTGAGAACATTAGGATATTCTTGAATTCCTTGAGTGTATCACTTTTATTATCTATGTAAATCAATTACAGTTTTAAGAAAATAAGAGAATATTAAGTATCTTAGAAAGAGAATAAGCCTTAAGACATATGATAGATGGTTTTAGCCTTTAAGACTAAAGGAAATCAGAGAGTAAAAAAACCTGCAGTCTCAGAAAACAGTATAAGGGGAGCAAATTCTGGAAAAATGGGGAAATACTAAATACCTAACAAGGAAGAGGTCAGGAAAGAGGTTATTGGGAACAAGAAAACAAAGAGCAGCAGCAGATTAGGAATTTAAATGTTACAGGTAAGGTAAAGCATAGGTCATAGAAAATAACTGGAAATGGAGTATCTGTAAAGTTTAGAGTTGGGAATACTCAGGCATTTTGTTTAAGAAAACATTTGAAATGACAAAGAAGTTTAAAGCATATATGAAAATAAGAAATTTGAGCCAAATCTGGTAGTACTTGCCTGTAATCTGAGTACTTGGGAGGCTGAAACAAGAAGATCACAACTTTGAGACTAGACCTGGCAACTTAGTGAGACCCTCAGCAACCTAGTGAGACCCTGTTTCAAAATTTAAAACAGAAAAAAGGGTTGTGATGTAGCTCAGATGTAGAATGTCCCTGGGTTCAATCTCCAGTACCAAAAACCAAAAAAAAAGGAGGAGGAGGATGAAGAGGAGGAGATGGAGGAGGAGGAAGAGAAGGAGGAGATGGAGGAGGAAGAGGAAGAGGAAGAGGAAGAAGAGGAGGAGGAGGAGGAGGAGGAGGAAGAGGAGGAGGAGGAGGAGGAGGAGGAGGAGGAGAAGAAGAAGGAAGGACGGATGGACATCAGGAAGGAAGTCAGACAGGCAATCAAATCAACAGGCCAGAAAAGGTTAATATAACTTACTTTTAGTATACAGACAACTCTGTTTTGTATTGTCTCTAATTTTATTAGCTTAAAACATCCAGATACAAGTGAATTTAAGAGTATATGAAATATTGTCTCCACATTAGAAAGGCCTATAGAAATATACAAGAGAAATGTAATTACAGTGTCCAACAAAATTCAATGTGATAGATTACAAGACAGGACAAGCAACAGGTACTGGAAAGAATACTGGAGCATAATTTTACATTCTCTGAGTGGATAAATAAAGATATCCTTGGAGAAAAGATACCTAAGATAAATCCTGAAGGACTAAGGGGCATTAGTCAGAAAACTAGTCTGTGCAGAGAAGCAGCGTGTAGGAAACATGAAGAGTCATGAGTAGTCAGTGCTCATGGTGCCTGATCCAGAAGGAAGAAGGGAAGAAACTGGCAACTGAAGAACTGGGATACATGGAAGAAGGTACTTTCCATAACGAGTCTTCAGGATAAACAAGAGATTATTCTTCTTATATCTAGAAATAGTTAACAAGAAGATAGGGATGGGGAGGGGGATTCTTCACTCAGAGAATGCAATAATCGAGGTGTCCATGGGCCATCCTACTTGCAATGTGTAGAGCATCCTCAGGTTTTGACAAATGCAGACAGGGGTCCTGGAAATGATCCTCTGCAGATACCTAGGGATGCCCTATATGCTTTGCATGCTTTTTATGAGGAATTGGTCTGGTATTTGGAATGCATCATATAAATGATTAATCAGTAGAACTAAGTAAAATCACCATGGGCAGTGCTCAATAAAAAAAAACAGAATAAAAGAAGTGAGAAGTGTGAAGACAGAATATCAGAGAACCCCAATATTTCATATATGAGTAGAGAAGAGAGAAAACTAAAAAGATAGACACTTAAAATAGGGATATAAAGCCAGGAGGAAAATCAGAATGATGGCATGGAAGCCGTTTAAAGAATGGATAAACTTCTCTTTTAATGCTCTAGCACAATGCCAGGCAAGAAAAAAACTAAAACACAGCATTGGCTTCAAAAGAAATGAAATGCTAGCTGTTAGGAAAACTACAGGAAGTTGAAAGTAGAAATGGCAACATAGATAGTAATATTTTCAGTGGAGTGGGATCAACAAAGAGACACTGATGTCTTTTCACTGAGTGTGTGTGTGTTTCTGGAGATTGAACCCAGGGCATTCTATATCCAACCCCAAGCCCTCTTTATTTTTTGTTTGAAAGAGGGTCTCCCTAGGTTGCTGAGGGTCTCACTGCATTGCTGAGGCTGTCTTCAAACCTGTGATCCTCCTGTCTCAGCCTCTGAAATACGGAATTACAGGCATGCACCACCATGCATGTATTTTCAAGTAGACTTAAAACATCATAGAAAAGACATGGGCTAGAAGCTAATCTACCTTAGTTTCTGGGGCTTTTAGAGAAAGGGGACCATTGTTAAATAACGATATTAAGAGGAAGCATATAAGAATAATCCTTTTGTAAATATCTTAGATGTAACATCTTCTCATACGCTAGCTAAAATAGTTATACATCAAGCTGTCCATAAGTATACAGTTTCCAGTATAAGGAATCCTATTTTTGTTAAGAGAAATATATCTTATCTTTAAAACAATCTCTGGATAAGAATAATTGAAGAGAGTTTACCTTGGACAAAGAACTTTTAACTACCCATGTAATGACATTATTTATCTCTAATCTATTTGTAAACCCAATTCATGTAATGATTCATATGAAGCAAAATAACTATATTTGTAAATTCTGAGCAGCAACAAATGATTAGCAAAAAAAAATTGGATTGTTTTACAATAATATGAATCCTTAAGAAAATCTCCAGTGTTCATACAGGTAAAATTCAGGAAGGTTATTGGAATGATGGCTGTATTTATTATGATAAAATGGGAGAAGATAAACATAGAATGTTTGCTTGGCTTCTGTATGCACAGGCTTTTACTATAGGATTCAAATATCTGCCTCTTCATAAATATCTTTATTTTTACTTGAGTACCAGGTAAATATCAAAGGTCAGTGATGAGAAACCACACAGCAATCACAACTTTCATCCTCCTGGGCCTGACGGATGACCCACAACTGCAAGTTCTGCTCTTTATCTTTCTATTACTCACCTACCTGTTGAGCATAACAGGGAACCTGACCATTATCACCCTCACGTTGGTGGATCCCCGCCTTAAAAAACCTATGTACTTTTTCCTCAGAAATTTTTCCTTCCTAGAGGTTTCATTTACTACGGTCTGCATCCCTCGATTCCTGTACAGTATATCCACTGGGGACAATACTGTTACCTACAATGCTTGTGCAAGTCAAATATTCTTTGTTTTTCTCTTTGGAGCAACAGAGTTTTTCCTCTTGGCAGCCATGTCCTATGATCGCTATGTGGCCATCTGTAAGCCCCTTCATTATATGACCATCATGAGCAACAGAACGTGTACCTTATTAGTCCTCTCCTGTTGGGTAGCTGGATTGATGATAATTGTCCCGCCCCTTAGCTTAGGCCTCCAGCTTGAATTCTGTGACTCCAATGCCATTGATCATTTTAGCTGCGATGCGAGTCCCCTCCTAAAGATCTCGTGCTCAGATACATGGGTCATAGAACAGATGGTTATAATCGTGGCTGTATTCGCACTCATCATTACCTTAGTCTGCGTGTTTCTGTCCTACACGTACATCATAAGGACAATTCTGAGATTCCCCTCTATCCAGCAAAGAAAAAAGGCCTTTTCCACCTGCTCATCCCACATGATCGTGGTCTCCATCACCTACGGAAGCTGCATCTTCATCTATATCAAGCCATCAGCAAAGGAAGAGGTGGCCATAAACAAGGGAGTGTCTGTTCTCACTACTTCCGTAGCACCCTTGTTGAACCCCTTCATCTACACCCTGAGGAACAAGCAAGTAAAATATGCTTTCAGTGACTCTATAAAGAAGTTCATATTTCTCTCAAAGAAACAAAAATCTTGATGAGTCAAAGCAAAATGAAAGAAAACTTTCTGCAACCATTTTGCTACTGCTTCTAAAACTTATTTCACTGTCTCCTTTCTATATTATCAGAGTAACCTCAGTGACATTAAATATTTCATTCCAATCTCACCTTTACACAGCTCTTTATTCCCTTCAAACCAAAATCATACATTTTGCCCTCCTTGGGAAATGAAATACACACACACACACACACACACACACACACACATAATATAATATAATATTAAGGTTTTTCTCCACTTCTGGACTAGACTTTTCTTCATTGTTCTAGGGGAATAAGGAAAGTAATAATATATTTATTTATTTATTTATTTATTTATTTATTTATTGGTGGTACTGGGGTTCCTGGAAGCCCTTCTATCTCTGGGCTACACTCCCAGACCTATTTTTATACTTTTTTATTTGGACACAGGGTCTCTTAAAGCCAGAGCACGCGGCTGGCTTCGAACCTGCGTGATCCTCCTGTCTCCGCCTCCCAAGCGCGGGGATTACAAACATGTGCCACCACGCCCGGCAGTATTAATATTTTAAAAGTGCAAAAACTATTAGTTGGCTTTAAGAGACACTGTTTCCAAATAAAAAAGTATAAAAATAGGTCTGGGAGTTTAGTCCGGAGGTAGAAGGGTTTCCAGGAACCCCAGTACCACCAAAACAAACAAACAAAAAACAACAAAAAAAACTATTAGTTAAATTATGTGTTATAGTGCTAGTTTCTTCCTCTAGTACAAAGTTGTCAAAATGAATAGTGTAAATCCAAAAATCAAAATAACAAAAATAGAGGACATATATTAAAAATATATTAAACCAAACAGGAATTCCAGGTCAATTAAAATAACTAAAAGAGGAGAAATCCACAGGACTTAGGACAAATCAGTACTGAAAAAGTGGAGACAGTTTTACAATCACTGATAAGATGTATTAGCTATTTCCTTATGAGGAGAGCATCACTTAAAGATTAATATTTGATTTAAAGCAAATGTAAACATAATTACTTATGTACTACAAAAATTCGAATCAATTCATAAAGTCAAATTGAAACATCAAATTTTTGTCATTCCTTTTCTTTTTCCTACTGACACCCTATCATCACACATCATAATGAATGAAGTTCATGCATGCACAAAGCACTCAGTAAGCTTTCCCCGGCTCCCACCCTGCTCCCTCACTCTGTTCCAGCTATTACTCAGAGAACTAATAACCAGAATACACAAAGAACTTAAAAGACTCAACACTAATAAACCAACCCAATCAAGAAATGGACAACTGAACTAAATATACACTGCACAAAAGAAGAAACACAAATGGACAGTGAATATATGAAAAGACGGAACATCAGATTTTAAGTGGCAATAAAATAAGAAAACTAGCTAACACAAAGATTTTAAAATTTTTAATCAAGAATATCCAATTAGCAGAAATAGGAAAAACAAGTCACTACAAATGGCAATATATGCTAAAATTATGATTAAAGGAATAATGAAGAAAAGATTCAGTTCACACTTTGTCCCTGAGTAGTTCTTACGTATCCCATAATGCCCGTATGAGCTGAAATAAAGGCCACCTCGCCCTCCTGGAGGTCCGAGATGGCAATAGGAGATGATGAGCAAGTTCTGACGTCTGCGTTCCTCCCAACATCCTGAGCAAATTGTTTCATTCTCTGCAGCTCCTCGTAGGCTCTAGCTAATGCAGCTTCAGCAGACAATGCCCTGGCTTCTGTATGTTCCAGCTTTTCAACAACATATATGTACTGCCACTGAGTCCAGTGGGGTATGAGAATGGGACAAAACCGGCTCATAAAGATCTTCTACATCAAACTGAAGTAAAAGGTCATCTTCTATACTGGCTTCAAATAGTCTTCTTTCTCCCAAGGCACCGGTTTGTATATGGAATTCATATACACAGCTGTAGGATTCTTAAGACTAATAAAATTTATTAGTTTAATGTATCCATAAAATTCAAGTCCATGTTTATGGACCATGCTATCAATATTAAATTGATGCTCTGACTTACAGTATGAAAATGTCTCCTCAGCAAAGGTCAATACCCTGTTACAGAACAGGGAGAGGGTCCGCTGCTTGTCTTGGGGGAGCTCTGCCTCGCTCTCATCCTCCCAGGAGGCCTCGTCACTGCTATCCTGACTGTCCAACAGTTCCAGCAGGTCCTCCTCATCCTCCATAAAGCCTTGGGAGTGCGCGGGCCTGGGGGCTGGCAACACAAGCACAGCTGCTGCCCAGCAACGAGCCGTCCCAGCTGAGGTAGTTCAGCTGAGGGCAGGGAATGGGTGACCCCTGTGGGCCATAGTAATCATACACTAAGACATCTGCTCAGCAGATTTAACCATGTGTAACCCCCACCACCGAGTTAGCTTTACTGAAAATCACTCAAGTTGGTTTATCTCTGGAACAGTGATAGTCTTTTGTTGTTTTTCATAGGTCTCTTTCTATTAATTTTAAACAGTAATAATTGATTCCTTTTTGGATAATGTCTTATTAAACCAGTTATACAAGGAAGCACAATTTATTACAGATTTCCTTTGAGGAAGAATAGTTTTTAGTTGTATTATTTGCTAGAATGTCAGGATATAATACAGAACAAATGAAAGGAACCGAAAGCACGCTTCAGCCTTCTATAAACCCTGTCTGAAGCCAGCTTAGTCAGCCGTCCTGTCTAGCATATCTGTAGTCTCATTTTGTAGTTCTTCTCTCTTTGTGAATATTCTTTAATGAGAGACTTCTAGTATTACCCGGTAAATCTAATTTTGATTTATGTATCCTAAGTTTCATAAAAGTTTTTAAAGAATAGGAAAAATGTTTGCTTATTTACTAGTATTACTTTTTCCAAACTAGATTTATGTGCAAAGGTTAAATATGTAACCATTAATATACTTATGTCTATAAAAAAAATTCAAAAGTTAAAGAGCTTAGAGTTCAAGTCATTAATAGTATGCTTGTCAATGAAGGAAAAGAAGAAAATAAGCCTTCACTGAGGGTACTCTAGATGATTCTCTCCTCATTCTAATTATTATGTCTGAAGCAAATAATTATGTCTACAAGTTAGCAGACAAAAAGGAAAATGGAAAAAACGGTTAGATAAAATGAAAAAAATTCGTTACAGCTCAGAGATTATTATTTTAAATATTAAAAATGGGCCTTGAAGTAACAGTAAAAAATATTTTCAACTATTATATAATTTAACAATTATATTGAAATATATAATTGAACAATTATATTGCCACATTGGAACTACCAACAGTATATCCACCTCTGAAAATATCTGAATTAAATTGCTTATCCATCCTGTAAATATGACTGAGTCATGTCAAAAATGTAGACACAAGAAGTTGAGTAAATTGGCCAATATATCAAAGATAGGAAATAATGAACTTTGATTTTTGGTTTCAAGTCATATTCCATCCACTATTAGTTTTCTTCCTTTTTTTGTTTTTGGTGGTACTGGGGTTCCTGGAAGCCCTTCTACCTCTGGGCTATACTCCCAGACCTATTTTTAAATTTTTATTTGGAAACAGGGTCTCCTAAGCCAGCACACGTGGCTGGCTTCGAACCTGCACGATCCACCTGTCTCTGCCTCCCAAGGGCGGGGATTACATGCGTGCGCCACCACGCCCGGCTTGGTTTTCTTCCTTTTAAGCTGTAGTGTAATACTGAAAGCAGGATAAAGACACTCAAGATAACTCTGATCTAGGTGTCTGTCTCTCCCCCAAAAATAAAAACCTAAGTTTATCAATGTGCCTACTTATCTTTGTTTTTAATTGTATTTAGCCTAAAGAAAAATTACGCTGTCTAAACATTTCAGAATTATAGCCAAAGTAGTTCTCAGCAACAAAAAAACATGCAGGATGAATCACAATACCTGACCTTAAACTATACTACAAAGCCATTATAATAAGAACAGCATGGTACTGGCACAAAAACAGATACATAGACCAATGGAGTATAATAGAAGACTCAGAAACAAATCCACACACTTTCAGCCAATTGATTTTTGACAAAGGGGCCAAAAACATACACTTGAAAAAAGATAGCCTGTTCAACAATAGTGTTGGCAAAACTGGTTAACAATATGCCCAAAAATGGAAACAAATCCCACTTTCTCAACCCTCACTAATCAATTCTAGATCAATCAAAGACCTGGAAATTAGACCAGAGACCTTGAGGCTCCTTGAAAAGGGCATAGGTCCAACACTGCAACACATAGGCATGGATAAACACTTTCTCAACAAGACCCCAAAGGCACAAGAAATTAAAAGACAAATCAATACATGGGATTGCATGAAACTGAAGAGCTTCTGTACAGCAAAGAAAACTATCAAGAAACTCAATCAAGAGCCAAAAGAATGAGAGAATACTGTTAGCAACTATTCCTCCAATAGAGGTATTATCTAGAATATACAGAGAACTCAAGAAACTCAGCACTAAGAAAACAATAACCCAACTAAAAAATGGGCAAGTGAATTAAATAGACACTTCACGAAGGAAGAAATTCAAATGGCCAATAAATGCATGAAAAACTGCTCTACATCATTAGAAATCAGAAGAATGCAAATCAAAACTACCCTGATATTTCACCTAACTCCAACTAGAATGGCAATCATTCAAAACACAAATAACAAATGCTGGCAAGGATGTGGAGAAGTAGGAACTCTAAGACATTGTTGGTGGGATTGCAAATTAGTGCAACCACTTTGGAAAACAATATGGAGAATCCTCAGAAGAATGGGAATGAACTTACCATATGATCCAGCAATACCACTTCTGGGTATCTACCAAAAGAAAGAAAATCAAACTACCAAACTAATGCATTCGTATCTATGTTCATAGCTGCACAATTCACCATAGCCCAACTACGGAACCAGCCCAGTTGCCCAAGAACAGATGAATAGACTACAAAACTGTGGGATATGTACACTATGGAATTTTACTCAGCCATAAAGAAAAACACAATTGCATCACTTACAGGGAAATAGATGGAACTGGAGGACATTATGCTAAGTGAGATTAGTCAGTCACAAAATAAGAAATCAGATGCTTTCCCTAATATGCAAAAGCTAGGGAGAAATGGTTAACAGGAGAAACTTTAGATGAAGAAGGAGATTCTATAGATGAGTAAATAAGGTGACCTAACTGAGGGTAAGGGAAGAGGGAGAAGGAATCTCTCTAAAGCATATGATGTACTTTAACGAATATATCAAAGTCAATCACTAAGCCAAGCATGAGAAAGAAGCAGGTGGGGAGGGAATGGAGCAGGAATTGGGTAAGGCATAATTGGGTGATGTGTGCATGTATGTCTCCACCATTTTTTATCTTATTAAGATGTATGACTACAATGCACCAATAAAAAATATTTTAAATAAAATAAAATAAAAACATTTCAGAATTTATGTAATAGGATTCACAATCTATCCTGTTCCAGTTTCTGTAAGACTTTCGATTTTGATAAAAATGAGATAAAAGTACAGTTTCATCTCCTTATCAAATTTGGACCATATTTATTATCAACATAACTTTGTGGCTCATTCTGATATATGAAGATCAAAACCATCATTAACTTAGTGTTCACTTTTATTGTATCCTTTTGCATTTACTTTTACCATGGTCATAAAAGTCAGTGGCAAATATTTTAAAGGATCTTTACTAGGTATAAGCATACACAAGGAAAAATATAACAAGCATATGTGAAAGTAATCTTATGCTAATAGTTTAATCACTGCTGTGGTACAAACCAGTTGGTATAATGGCATAACCACATATTCATCTGCGCCATGGATACTGCTGCGATTAGAAGTCTCTGTGTATGAATGACTTGGAGTCAAAATTATCAGAGGGCAGCTGAGGAGAAGACAGAAAATCTTCTGCCTCACCTTCAACCAGTGTCCTTTTTCCCCCGAGATTTTAAACAAAGAATTTCTAAAAATGATCAAACAGCAAGGAGGTAACGGGTTAAGCTTAGAGAAAGTCAGTCATGGGATAGTCCCAAGGAAGGGAAAGGTAAACACTTCTGCCACAACTGGTTTATGGTGCCATCCAGTCCTTGGAAGCTTGTCTGTGTGCACACAATTTCCACTTAGTTAGGAACCATGTACCTAGCTAAGCCAGTCTGAGATGGATACCTCAGCATGTGATCTAAGAAGGCTCTCAACATTGTAGACAATTATAGAGTCTGGCATCTCTGGGTCCTAGGAGCTGACATTTTAGAGTAATGAAAGGATAATTTCATAACTCTACTCTAAAGGAAATAAAACGACTTTTTTTTTTTGCAGTACTAGGGATGGAACCCCCAGCCCCACTTTTTGTTCTTTATTTTTGAAACTGGGTTTCACTAAGTTGTGGAGGGCCTCACTAAGTGACTGAGGCTGATTCTTCTCTCAGCCTCCAAGTACTGGGATTATAAGCATATGCCCCCACGCCTGGCCTAACAAATTTATTTTTAAAGCCACTTAAGTGTTAAGACATTGATATTCAATATCATTTATTTTGTGAAACTGGCAAAGAATTAAAAACTCAAAATTATGTTACCAGCAATAAACTCATCATCTCTCTCCATTTACTCAATACATTCATTGACATGTTCAAGAGGTATTGCTTATATGTTCTAGAAAAAAAGTACCTGTGAAACAACTCTCTGCATACTAAATCATGTTTTATTCTCAACTGTGATCTCCAAAATCTGTCCAATATAAATACATAATGATATCATACAAATGAAATGTGCGATTCATTTCAAAAGAAATTATACTTTTTATGTTGACAAATGTCATTTCAAAGATCCTTTTTACCTTATTTTTTAAAGAGTAAGCTTTCTTGGAACAGTTTAAGCATATTTAATAATAATGAAAATACTTGAACTATCTAAGATTTTAAAGAGCATGGCTTTTCTATAAAACAAAGTACATTTCTTTAAATTATCTAACATCTATCTCTTTAATAATTTATATTGCAAAAAATAAAAAAGTTTGTATTGTCTAATACAACCAAAATTACTCCTTAGTTTTATTCTAACATGCTTTTTTTTTCTTTTAAATTTTTTTATTGGTGCATTATATTCAAACATCATATTGGGGTAAAAAACTTGTGTGTACAAACGTGTACTCATCGCTTATTTAACCCCTACCCAATTCCCACCCCATTCCCTCCCCGTCCCTCCTTCCCTTGCTTGGCTTAGTGGTTGACTTCGATATGTTTAAGTACATTGTGTGTTTTAGAGATTTTCCTCTTCCCCCCTCCTTTCTCCTCCTTTCTCCTCCTTTAGGTTGTCTTGTTTGCTCCTCTATAGGATTTCCTCTTTCAAGAGTTCCTCCTATGACCCATTTCTCCCTAACTCTCACATATTAGTGAAAGCATCTGATTTCTTATTTTTTGTGACTGACTAATCTCACTTAGCATAATGTCCTCCAGTTCCATCCATTTCCATGAAAATGATGTAATTGAGTTTTTTTGATGGCTGAGTAAATTTCCATTGTGTACATATCCCACAGTTTTGTAATCCATACATCTGTTGATGGACATCTTGGCTGGTTCCAGAGTTTGGCTATGGTGAATTGTGCAGCTATGAACATAGATACACATGTATTAGTTTGGTAGTTTGGTTTCTTTTCTTTTGGGTAGATACCCAATAGTGGTATTGCTGGATCAAATGGTAGATTTGTTCCCATTCTTCTGAGGATTCTCCATACTGTTTTCCAAAGTGGTTGCACTAATTTGCAATCCCACCAACAATGTCTTAGAGTTCCCACTTCTCCACATCCTCGCCAGCATCTGTTGTTGTTTGTGTTTTGAATGATTGCCATTCTAGTTGGAGTTCTAACATGCTTTTAGAGAAAATAAATTTCAAACTTCATATTTTTATATTTTTATTAGTGCACTGTAATTATACATTCTAATGAGGTTTAGAATAATACCAACAAATGTGTACAGAGATCCGTACACAAGATCTGCTACCCAACCCTCCTGGTACATTATAGTGTCGTGGTAGTAACACTTCATACATGGGCATGATTTGAATTGTTTCTTTTATCGATTCTTCTCTTTCCCCTCCCCACCACTCTCCCTCTTACCTTTCTACTCTCCTACTGGTTTCTCTAAAATGTTCATATCAAAGAACAGAAAGGTAAATTCAGAATAGGCAGAATGAAATAGTTCCTAATCCCAAGCAAGTTAAAGTACACAAATATTAGATGTCAAGCCGGGCATGGTGGCGCACTCTTGTAATCCCCGCGCTTGGGAGGCAGAGACAGGAGGATCGTGCAGGTTCGAAGCCAGCTGCGAGCGCTGGCTTAGGAGACCCTGTTTCCAAATAAAAATGTAAAAATAGGTCTGGGAGTGTAGCCCGGAGATAGAAGGGCTTCCAGGAACCCCAGTACCACCAAATATATATATTAGATGTCAACACACAAACTAGAACAATCTAATTTATTTTTTATCAAAGTTTATTTTATGTCTTCATGTTAACTGTTTCAATACTACTGTTCTGAAGCAGAAAATATGCTTTTTTTATTTATTTTTATTGGTGTACTGTATTCATACATCATAGTATGTAGACATACATGCACACTTTTCCCAGTCAGCCCCTACCCAATCCCCACCCCATTCTCTCCCTATCCCTCCCTCCCATGCTTGGCTTAGTAGTTGACATCTAGTATTATGGCAATTTATCTAAAATTAAAAATGATAATCTCACATAACAGTTTCATTTGTCTGATACCAAGCTTTTGATGACTTAAAGATAACATTTCAATATTTCTTTTTGCTTTCTTTCTTACCAGAGAATTTTTTTTCTATTTTATTAGGTGAAACTATCATATATTTATATATTTATTTTTCAGAAAAAAACTCTATCCTAATATGGAATATGGACTCTAGGTACCCAAAACAATCTTGAAAAAGAACAAAGCTAGAAGATATATATTTTCTGATTTCAAACCATATAAAGCTACAATAATTGAAACAGTGTAGTACTATTCTAAAGGCAGATATATAAACCATTGGAGTTAAATAAAAGCCTAGAGCTAAATTCTTCCCTACATTGTCAAGTTATTTTTGACAAGGTTTCCATGAACATTTGGTGGTGGAAATATTAATCTTTTAACTAAATATTGTTAAAAAATAATAATTACATGGAAAAGAATAAAATTGGACCCTTACCTAATCCCATATACAAATATTAACTCAAAATAGATAATAGACCTAAATATAAATCTTTTTTTAATTTATTTTTTATTGGTGCAATGTATTCATACATCATAGTGGTATAAAGAAAATACTTTTGTAGACATACATGCACATCTCGCCCAGTTAGCCCCTACCACGATCCCCACCCCATTCCCTCCCCATCCCTCCTTCCACGCTTGGCTTACTGGTTGACATCTAGTATTATAGCAATTTATACAATATTAACATTGATAATCTCACATAACAGTTTCATTTGTCTGGTACCAAACTTTTGATGACTTAAAGATAACATTTCAATATTTCTTTTTGCTTTCTTTCTTACCAGAGAATATTTTCTTTTTTTTTTTTTAGGTGAAACTATCATACATTTATTTATTTATTTTTCAGAAAAAAATCTATCCTGATATGGAATATGGACTCTAGATACCCAAAACAGTCTCAAAGAAGAACAAAGCTAGAAGATGTATATTTTCTGATTTCAAACCATATAAAGCTACAATAATTGAAATAGTGTAGTACTGTTCTAAAGGCAGATATATAAACCATTGGGGCTAAATAAAAGCCTAGAGATAAATTCTTCCATACATTGTCAAGTTATTTTTGACAAGGTTTCCATGAACTTTTGGTGGAGGAAATACTAGTCTTTTAACTAAATATTGTTGAAAAATAATAATAAATGAAAAAGAATAAAATTGGACCCTTACCTAACACATATACAAATATTAACTCAAAATAGATAAAAGACCTAAATATAAATCTTAATACTATAAGCTTTTAGAAGAAAATCTGGGTCATAAAACCTCACAACATTGAAATTGGAAGTGATTTCTTGGATATGATTTCAATGGCACAGGCAACAAAAGAGTAAATAAACTCCCTAAAAAATAAAAAATATTGTATATCCAAAGACAATGTAAACAGAGTTAAAAGTTACTGATCCTCTTCCAAGAGTCCCTCCTATGACCCATTTCTCCCTAACTCTCACATATTAGGGAAAGCATCTGATTTCTTATTTTTTGTGCCTGACTAATCTCACTTAGCATAATGTCCTCCAGTTCCATCCATTTCCCTGACAATGATGTAATTGAGTTTTTTTTGATGGCTGAGTAAATTTCCATTGTGTACATATCCCACAGTTTTGTAATCCATTCATCTGTTGATGGACATCTTGGCTGGTTCCATAGTTTGGCTATGGTGAATTGTGCAGCTATGAACATAGATACACATGCATTAGTTTGGTAGTTTGGTTTCTTTTCTTTTGGGTAGATACCCAACAGTGGTATTGCTGGATCAAATGGAAGATTTGTTCCCATTCTTCTGAGGATTCTCCATACTGTTTTCCAAAGTGGTTGCACTAATTTGCAATCCCACCAACAATGTCTTAGAGTTCCCACTTCTCCACATCCTCGCCAGCATCTGTTGTTGTTTGTGTTTTGAATGATTGCCATTCTAGTTGGAGTTAGGTGAAATCTCAGGGTAGTTTTGATTTGCATCTCTCTGATTGCCAGTGATGTTGAGCATTTTTTCATGCATTTATTGGCCATTTGAATTTCTTCTTTTGTGAAGTGTCTATTTAGTTCATTTGCCCATTTTGTTATTGGATGCTTTGTTTTCTTAGTGTTGAGTTTCTTGAGTTCTCTGTATATTCTAGATATTAGTCCTCTATCAGTGGTGTAGGTGGCAAAAATCTTCTCCCATTCTGTTGGCTCTCGATTGAGGTTCTTGATAGTTTCCTTTGCTGAACAGAAGCTCTTCAGTTTCATGCAATCCCATGTATTGATTTTCCTTTTAATTTGTTGTGCCTTTGGGGTCTTGTTGAGGAAATGTTTGTCTGTGCCTATGTGTTGTAGTGTTGGACCTATGCCCTCTTCAAGGAGCTTCAAGGTCTCTGGTTTAATTTCCAAGTCTTTGATCCATCGTGAGTTGACTTTTGTACAGGGTGAAACAGTGGGATTAACATCCAATTTTCTGCATATGGTTAACCAGTTTTGCCAACACCATTTGATGAAGAGGCTATCTTTTTTCCAGTGTATGTTTTTGGCCCCTTTGTCAAAAATCAATTGGCTGAAAGTGTGTGGACTTGTTTCTGGGTCTTCTATTCTGCTCCATTGGTCTATATATCTGTTCTTTTGCCAGTACCATGCTGTTTTTATTACAATGGCTTTGTAGTATAGTTTAAAGTCAGGTATTGTGATTCCTCCTGCATGGTTTTTGTTGCTGAGAACTACCTTGGCTATTCTGGGCTTTTTGTTATTCCAGATAAATTTAAGGACTGATTTTTCTATGTCTGTGAGGAATGATCTTGGTAGTTTAATCGGCATTGCATTAAATCTGTAGATCACTTTTGGGAGGATGGCCACTTTAATGATATTAATTCTGCCAATCCATGAACATGGAAGGTCTTTCCATCTTCTAAGATCTTCTTCGATTTCTTTTTTCAGTGTTTTATAATTTTCTTTGTAGAGATCTTTTACTTCCTTGGTCAAGTTTACTCCTAGGTATTTTATTTTTTTGTGGGAGATCCTGAGTGGAAGTGTTTTCTGAATTTCTTTTTCAGTGGATTTATGGTTGGTGTACAGGAAAGCTTCTGTTTTTTAAGATTGATTTTGTATCCAGATACCTTGCTGAATTTGTTGATCAGTTCTATAAGCCTTTTGGTTGAGTTTGTTGGGTTTTCTAAATATAGTATCATGTCATCTGCAAATAGTGAAAGCTTAAGTTCTTCTTTTCCTATTTGTACTCCTTTGATTTCCTTTTCTTGCCTTATTGCTCTGGCTAGAGTCTCTAGTACTATATTGAAGAGAAGTGGTGATAGTGGACATCCTTGTCTCGTTCCAGTTTTTAGGGGAAATTCTTGAAGTTTTTCCCCATTTAATATGATGTTGGCAGTGGGCTTATTGTAGATTGCCTTAATAATGTTGAGATATGTTCCTTCTATTCCAATTCTCTGCAGTGTTTTTATCATAAATGGATGTTGAATTTTATCAAATGCTTTTTCAGCATCTATTGAGATGATCATGTGGTTTTTGTCTTTGATTCTGTTTATATGATGAATTACATGGATTGTTTTTCATATATTGAACCAGCCTTGCATCCCTGGGATGAACCCTACCTGGTCATGGTGAATTATTTTCTTGATGTGGTTTTGAATGCGTGTTGCTAGTATTTTGTTTAATAGTTTTGCATCCAAGTTCATCAGAGATATAGGCCTGTAGTTTTCCTTCCTTGAACTGTCTTTATTCGATTTGGGTATTAGTGTGATGTTGGCTTCATAGAATGTATTTGGGAGAGTCCCGGTTTTTTCTATTTCCCGAAATAGTTTGAGTAGTATTGGGATTAGTTCTCCTATAAAGGTTTTATAGAATTCACTTGGGAAACCATCTGGTCCTGGGCTTTTCTTTGATGGTAAGCTCTTTATTGCTATTTCAATCTCTTTGATTGTTATTGGTTGGTTTAAGTGTTCTATATCTTCTTGACTCAGTTTAGGAAGGTTGTATTTATCTAGGAAGTTGTCGATTTCCTCCAGATTTTCCATTTTGTTGGAGTATAGTTTTTCAAAGTAGTTTCTGATAATCCTCTGGATTTCTACGCTGTCAGTAGTAATGTCTCCTTTTTCATCCCTTATCTTCATAATTTGGGTTGATTCTCTCTTTTTTTTAGTTAGGTTGGCTAGTGGTTTATCAATCTTGTTAATTTTTTCAAGAAACCAGCTTTTGGTTTTGTTGATTTTCTGTATTGTTTTTTTATTCTCTATTTCGTTAATTTCTGCTCTAATTTTAATAATTTCCCGTCTTCTGCTGGCTTTGGGGTTCAATTGTTCCTGCTTTTCAAGGGCTTTGAGGTGTGTCATAAGGCTACTTATTTGAAGATTTTCTGTTTTTCTTATGTGAGCACTCAGTGCTATAAATTTTCCTCTTAATACTGCCTTCAAAGTGTCCCAGAGGTTTTGATATGTTGTTTCTTTATTTTCATTTGTTTCTAGAAATTTCTTGATTTCACCTCTTACATCTTCTATGACCCATTCTTCATTCAGAAGTGTGGTGTTCAGTCTCCACATGTTTATGTTGTTTCTCTGGGTCTTCTTATAGTTGATTTCTAGTTTCATTCCATTATGGTCTGAAATGACACAGGGAAGTATGTAACTTTTTTTAAATTTGCTAGTGCTCATTTTGTGTCCCAGGATGTGATCTATTTTGGAGAAGGTTCCATGAGCAGCTGAGAAAAATGTAAACTCTGCTGTAGTTGGGTGAAATATTCTATATGTGTCCAAAAGGTCCATTTGGTTAATGGTGTTCTTTAGTTCTGAGACATCTTTACTGACCCTTTGTCTGGAAGATCGGTCTAGTATTGTGAGAGGTGTGTTGAAGTCTCCCAGTATTATTGTGTTGGGATTTATGTGTGGCTTCATGTCACAAAGAGTTTGATTTATGAAAGTAGCTGCCCCTATGTTTGGGGCATAGATGTTGATTATTGTTATTTCCTCTTGCTGGACTATTCCTTTTACCAGTAAAATGTGACCTTCTTTGTCTCTTCTAATAAGTTTGGGTTTGAAGTCTAACTTGTCTGATATCATAGTTGCTACTCCTGCTTGTCTTCGAGTACCATTAGCATGGATTACCTTCCTCCAGCCCTTTACCTTGAGTTTGTTCCTATCTTTACTTGTGAGGTGTGTTTCTTGTAAGCAGCAGATGGATGGATTCTGGCTTTTAATCCATTTTGCCACTTTATGTCTTTTTATTGGGGAGTTGAGACCGTTTACATTCAGTGTGATTATAGAGAGATAATTTTTAATTCCCAACATGTTAAGATCTTATTTCTGTTTGAGATACTGTTTATTCTTCTTTGCTTAGTTGTCTGCTGGATGGGAATTCTTGTTTCTTTGTTTCTGGCATGAATTACCCATTTCCTCTTTGCAGTTAATCTCCTTGAGTATTTCCTCTAGCGCTGGTTTTGAAGACATAAATTCCTTCAGTTGCTGTTTGTCATGGAAGCTTCTTATTTCCCCATCTAATTTGATGGATAGTTTTGCTGGGTAGGAAATTTTTGGCTGGAAGTTGTTTTCTTTCAGTGTTTGGAATATGTTACTCCAAGCCCTTCTGGCTTTCATAACTTGGTTTGGGAAGTCTGGAGTGATTCTAATTGGTTTGCCTCTGTATGTCACATGGCCTTTTGTTTTTGTTGCCTTTAAGATTCTCTCCTTGGCTTCCACATTAGTCATTTTGACAATTATGTGGCGTGGGGATCCTCTTCTCCGATCCTGTCTAAAGGGAGTTCTATAAGTTTCCTGGACCTGTGTATCGACCTCTTGCTCTATGTTTGGGAAATTTTCTGCTATTACTTCCTTGAAGAGATTGTTGATCCCTTTGGTTTCACCTTCTTTTCCCTCCTCTATTCCAATTATTCTTAGGTTAGCTCTCTTGAAATGGGCCCATATTTCTTCAATGTCAGATTCCTGCTGTCGGGTTTTTTTTTCTAAATTAGAAACTATGCGTTCATTTTTAGAATGATCATCTTCAAGAAGCGAGATTCTATTCTCCATGTGGTCTAATCTGTTGTTTATACTTTGAATTGAGGCCTTTACTTCATTAATTGCATCCTTTATCTCTTTTTGACTCTCTCTAAATTCTCTTCGAAAGTCCTCTATTATTTCTAAAGTTATTTTCCTAATTTGATCTTCTAGAGATCTTTGGGTTTCTGTGTTATCAGATTCTGATGTTGTGGTGTTGTTGGCATTCACTGCTCCATTGTTATTTCTCTTTCCCATGATTTTGGAAGTTTGTGCCTTCTCTGGGTTCTTCCCTGAGTCACTACGAGTTCACTTAAGATGCTCTGGATCTCTAGTCTATGGTATCTCAGTCACCACTACTCCTTTACTGTGTTGTATCACAAAGTCTCAGACCCAGGGAGTCAATCAAGGCTGCTTAGACCGTGGGGGGTGCCAAGTTGGGCGTTCTCCAGTGGGGAGTTGTGACTATGGTATGATATATCTGCCACTGCCACTCCCCCACTGGGCTGCACTGCTAAAATCTCCGACCCAGGGAGACTATCTGCGCAAGTCCCTGGGAGTGCAGTACTGGGATTTCTCCCCTAGGGGCCGCAATTTGACTCACGGTTGTTGAGTGCGCTGATGGAGCTGTAGTGAACTCGGTGGATTCACTGCTGCCGCCACTGGCAATATGGCACCACTGCCACGCCCTCGGCCGTGATGCGGCGTATTTCTTCTCTGGTTTTGAACTCTGCTCTGAGTCCTTGCCAGTTGTGCTGCGCCCAGCCCTTGGGAGCTTTAGATGTTCCCTGCACCAACAAAACTGCTGACTGCCGCCCAGCTGTTCAGCACCTGCTCACCTCGGCTCGCTGTCCACCCCTCCTCTCAGGCGCCTGGTGGCTGGTTGAGTGGGTTGGTCTAGGGCCGTCCGGTGAACTCGCCGCTGCCGCCAGCAGTAAGACGCTGCTTCTGCATCCTAGGCCGAGAGGCCAGAGTACCTCCTCTCTGGATTTGAGCTCTGTTTTGAGTCTCCCTCCTCTCTGGAGCCTGGTGTTGCTAGGGGAGATGTAGGCCGCGCCGCTCCGGCCGCTCTGCGCCGCGGCTCTGGCTGCTCCGCACCACGGTTCTGGCCGCTCCGGCTGCTCCGGCCGCTCTGCACCGCGGCTCTGGCTGCTCTGCACCGTGGGTCTGGTCACTCCGGCCGCTCCGGCCGTTCCGCGACGCGGCTCTGGCTGCTCTGGCTGTTCTGGCCGCTCCGCTCCGGCTGCTCTGGCCGCTCCGCTCAGCTGTTCTGGCCACTCTGCTCCGGCTGCTCCGGCCGCTCCACTCCGCGGCTCCGGCCACTCCGCGCCGCCGCTCCAGCCAATCCGCACTGCAGCTCTGACTGCTCCGGCTGTTCTGGCCGCTCCGCTTGGCTGCTCTGGCCGCTCTGCTCAGCTGCTCGGAACCGCGACTCCAGCTGCTCTGTACCGCGGGTCTGGCCACTCTGGCCGCTCCGGCCGTTCCATGCCGCGGCTCTGGCTGCTCCGGCTGCTCAGGCCGCTCCGCTCCGCGGCTCCCCCCAATCCGCGCTGCGGCTCTGGCCGCTCCGGCTGCTCCGGCCTCTCCGGGCCGCGCAGGCGCGTCACTTCGGGTTGGTTTTTTTCCAGTGTCTTGTTTTTCCAGCCCTTTTTTCTGTCCCTTGTATTTACCGTTTTTATTTCTTTGCTGTGGTGTTTTCTGGCTCTGAAAGGCGTTGGTTTTGAGGTAGTAGAGTTGGTTTGGTAGCGGGACTTGTAAGTGCCGCTTTCCTCCGTCGCCATCTTCCCGGAGTCTTCCTAAATATAAATCTTAAGACTATAAACTTTTAGGAGAAAATCTGGGTCATTAAACCTCACAACATTGAAATTGGCAGTGATTTCTTGGTTATGATTTCAATGGCACAGGCAACAGAGGAGTATACAAAGTCCCTAAAAAATAAAAAAAATTGTATATCCAAAGACAATGTAAACAGAGTTAACAGTTACTAATAGAATGGGATAAAATATTTCCAAATGCTATATCTGAAGGTATATTAATATTCCAACTAGAAATCCTAGAAATTAACAACAATAAAGGCAAACAATACCCTTTAGAGATAGGTAAAAGACTAACATAAATAATGAATCTCCACAGATAACCAATCTTAGTTGTCTGTTGGATGGAAAATCTTGTTTCTCTAGTTCTGGAGTGTGTTACCTATTTCTTCTTTGTAGTTAATCTCTTTGAGTATTTTCTCTAGTGCTGGTTTTGAAGACATAAATTCCTCCAGTTTCTGTTTGTCATGGAAGCTTCTTATTTCTCCATCTAATTTGATAGAAAGTTTTGCTGAGTAGAAAATTTTTGGCTGGAAGTTGTTTTCTTTCAGAGTTTGGAATATGTTACTCCAAGCCCTTCTGGCTCTCATGACTTGGTTTGGGAAGTCTGGAGTGATTCTAATCGGTTTGCCTCTGAATGTCATTTGGCCCTTTGTTTTTGTTGCCTTTAAGATTCTCTGCTTGGCTTCCACATTGGTCATTTTGACAATGATGTGGCATGGGGATCCTCTTCTCCGATCCTGTCTAAAGGGAGTTCTATAAGTTTCCTGGACCTGTGTATCAACCTCTTGCTCTATGTTTGGAAAATTTTCTGCTATTACTTCCTTGAAGAGATTGTTGATCCCTTTGGTTTCACTTTCCTTTCCCTCCTCTATTCCAATTATTCTTAGGTTAGCTCTCTTAAAATGGGCCCATATTTCTTCAATATCAGATTCCTGCTGTCGGATATTTTTTTCTAGATTAGAAACTATGCGTTCATTTTTGGATTGCTCATCTTCTAAGAGCGAGATTCTGTTCTCCATGTGGTCTAATCGGTTGTTTGTGCTTTGAATTGAGGCCTTTACTTCATTAATTGCATCCTTTATCTCTTTTTGGCTCTCTCTGAGTTCTTTTCGAAGCACCTCTATTATTTCTCCAGTTATTTTCCTGATTTGATCTCTAGAAATCTCTAAATTTCTGTTTTATCAGGTTCTGATGTTGTGGGGTTGTGGGCATTCATTGCTCCATTGTTATTCCTCTTTCCCATGATTTCGGAAGTTTGTGCCTTCTCTGGGTTCTTCCCTTGGGTCACTATGACTTCACTTAAGGTGTTCTGGATCTCGAGCCAGTAGTATCTCAGACCCCACTACTCCTTTACTGAGTTGTATCACAGAGTCTCCGACCCAGAGAGTCGATAAAGGCTGCTTTAGACTGTGGGGGGTGCCAGGTTGCACATTCTCCAATGGTGTGATATCTCTGCCACCGCCCCTCCCCCACTGGGTCAAGTACCAGGGAGTACAGTACTGGGATTTCTCCTCTGTGGCCCGCAATTTGACTCACTGTTATTGAGTACGCAGATGTAGCTGTACTGGCTTCGCTGAATTCGGTGCTGCTGCCGCCGGTGGCAATATGGCGCCGCTGCTACGCCCTTGTCTGTGGGGCTGGCGTTTTTCTTCTTGGTTTTGATTTCCACTCTGAATCCCTACAGCGTGTGCTGAGCTCGGCCACTGGGAGCTTTAGATGCTCTCTGCGCGGAGAAATCCCACCTGGCTGTTCCGCAGTGGCTCACCTCGGCTTGCTGTAGCCGTCCCGTGAATTCGCCGGTGCCGCCAGCAGTATGGCGCTGCTGCCGCGTCTGCCGCGTCCTCGGGCATGAGGCCGGTTATCTCCTCTGTGGCTCTGTTCTCAGTCTGCTTTCTCTCTGGAGCCTGGTGATTTTTTGTTTCACTGGTGATGGTGTTTTCTGGCTATGAATGGCGCTGATTTTGTGGTCGAAAATATGCTTTTAAATACTGCTCTGAAGGCGTGTTTAACTTGCTGGTTCCTCAAACTGTAAATGAAGGGATTCAACAAAGGCGCAACTGAAGCACTGAGCACGGCCACTCCTTTGCTCAGCTGAACTCTCTCATTCGCTGATGGCTTTACATACATGAATATGCAACTACCACACGTGAGAGAAACGACCATCATGTGGGAAGAGCAAGTCGAAAAGGCTTTCTTCTTTTGCTGAGCTGAAGGGAATTTTAAAATGGTCTTCATGATGCCAAAGTAAGAAAGAATAATTAATAGAAATGTAACAACGATTGTAATCACAGCCAAGAAAAATACAATCAATTCTAGAGAACGTGTGTCCGAGCAAGAAAGCTGAAGAAAAGGAGTGATGTCACAAATGAAATGATCAATGATATTCGAAGCACAGAAATCCAGGCTGAGACTAAAAATCAGTGGAGGGAAAACAGCCAGGAATCCAGTTACCCAAGAACCCAGGACAAGCCAGTGGCAAACTCTGTCGCTCATGATGGAAGTGTAATGCAAAGGTTTGCAGATGGCCACATAGCGGTCATAGGACATGACGGTCAAAAGGAAAAACTCTGTAACCCCCAAGAAGATGTAAAAGAACAGCTGAGATACACAGCCATTGTAGGAAATAGTCTTTTCCCTGGTTGCAATGGTGACTAAGAATCTGGGAATGCAAGCTGTTGTGAATGAAATTTCCAGGAAGGAGAAATGACGGAGGAAGAAGTACATCGGAGTCTTGAGGTGGGAGTCCAGCAGAGTGAGGGCGATGAGGGTCAAGTTCCCGATCATGGTCAACACGTAGTTTAGAAGTAGAAACAGAAGATTACGATCTGCAACTGAAAATTATCTGTCAGCCCCAGAAGGACAAATTCTATCTGTCCTGTATGGTTCTTCATTTCTCTTGTATGATTTCAATCACCTTCTAGAAATAAAAAAGTTATCAAAGTCAGGGACTACATGAGTAGATGTACATCTAGGGAGACAATCGATAGGAAGACTCCTACTCCCAAACATACCAACATAAGAGGCAATCCTCCGTATGTATCTATAAAAGGAAACTCTTCACCAGGAGTTTGAAAACTCTGGAAATCAACTCCATTTTAGGAATTGATTTGCAAAACCCATAACAACTGAGATTTTTCTTTAAACAATTGTATTCATTTAGATATTAACTTTTTTTTTTTTTTACGGTATTGGGGATAGAATCCAGGAGCATTCTACCTCTGAGCTACACCCCCCAGCCATATTTTTTATTCTTCATTTTTGAAACAGGGTCTCACTGAGTTGGGAAGGGCCTCACTAAGTAGCTGAGGCTGTGTGTGAACCATGGTCTCAGCCTCCCGAATGCTGGGATTACAAGTGTGCGCCACCATGCCCGGCTAGTCATTAACATATTTTAAAGTGAGAACATCGATGACCATATATATATTCTTATAAAAATATTCCAGTATATGTTAGATATAAAATTGCAAAGAAGCTTATATGAAGTTATCCTGTCTTTTGTAAATACTTATGACATGATACATGTAGCTATGACTTATGTAAATGTACATAAAAATAATAGTACTAAAAAAGAATTTATTTTGTAGTGAAGTATCAAATTACTATGCATTTTTATTACTATGCATTATATAGTTTATTTATTTGATGATTTCCTGTTTTTCTTATGTAAGCACTCAGTGCTATAAATTTCCCTCTTAATACTGCCTTCAAAGTGTCCCAGAGGTTTTGATATGTTGTATCTCTATTTTGGTTTGTTTCTAAAAATTTCTTGGTTTCACCCCTTACTTCTTCTATGACCCATTCTTCATTTAGAAATGTGGTGTTCAGTCTCCGCATGTTTATGTGGTTTCTCTGAGTCTTCTTATAGTTGATTTCTAGTTTCATTCCATTATTGTCTGAAATGACACTGTGGAGTATGTCACATTTTTTTTTTTAATTTTCAGTGCTCACTTTGTGGCCCAGGATGTGATCTATTTGGGAGAAGGTTCTGTGAGCAGCTGAGAAAAATGCGAACTCTGCTGTAGTTGGGCGAAATATTCCATATGTGTCTAACAGGTCCATTTGATTAATGGTGTTCTTTAGTTCTGAGGCATCTTTACTGACCTTTTTGTCTCCAATGTCCAATTCCTGCTGTAAATTTGGTTTTTCTAAATTATCAACTATGTGTTCATTTTTGGAGTTTTGTAATATAAAAATATGTCCAATTAATTTTACCTCACAAACCTTAACAAAGATGATCATAACTGACATGGTTTTCTGGAAACTCTCAAATACTAGTTTCCAATTATTTAAAATGTATAAGTGCTTCTCTCTGGGATGTCTAAGGGGATAGTATTCCTAAGGAAAAATAAGAAATATTTTAAAACCTACAAAACACCAGAAATTCTTTTGTCTTTATCATTTAATTAAAAGAAGGTTTAAACCAGGCATAGTGGTGCACACTTGTAACTCACCTAGTATTTGGGAGGCTGGGACAGGAGGATCACAGGTTTGAGGACGGCTTCAGCAATGTAGCAAGACTTTCTGAAACCTATCAAGATCCTGTTTCAAAACAAACAAACAAAAAAAGGGCTGGGGGTAAGAGCAACTCTGGGTTTAATCCCTAGTACAAAAAAATCAGATTTATGGTGTCAAGCATGTTAATATAAAGTTCCATTAGGTTTGTCACATTAAAAAATAATCATATCAAGACAATCATGGAGACACTACAAACTAACAAGTTACCTGAGGTCATAGGTAACACCTATGTGCCAAGAGATCAAGATAATTATTTTTAAAGAACAATCCCTTTGGGGATATATTCATATTCCCAATAAATAAATCATTCACTAGGAAAAACATCTGAAGACCTAACACACAAATATTACTCATACTTATCCTTTTTTAAGGTGATTATGTTTATTACTAAGAAAAATTAAGATCTAGGGATGCAGTTCCAGAGGGACTTCAGAAAATAGAGGGAAATTCTCAGTGGAGCCAGGAAGGTGGTCATGGGGAAGGGGAGGAGAGAGAGGATCAACGAAGGAATCACTTCCATTGACGTTATGTAGATATGTAGGGAAGCCAATGTCAGTTTTAATACCCTGTATGGGGAAGGGCGGTGATGGGAAAGGAACTGGGAGAAAGCCCACTAAGTGCTATGTGCATATATGTCACTATCCCTGTAGACTACATTATGAAATGAGATTATAATGCACCAATTAAAGTGTTTTTAAAATTCTTACTTCGGTCAGGTGTGGTGGTACACGCTTGTAATCCCAGTACATGGGAGGTTAAGACAAGAGAATCACAGGTTTTCAGCCAGCCTCAGCTACTTAGCAAAGTCCCCTGCAACTCAGTGAGACCCTGTTTCAAAATAAAAAGTAAAATAGGGCTGGGGTATAGCTCAGAGGTAGAATGCCCTGGGTTCAATCCCCGGTACCACAATAAATAGATTAAATAAATGATTGATAGATAAATAGATAGATAATAGATAGGTAGATAGATCTGGGGTTGGTGATAATACTAACATCAATTTTTCTGGCACCAATATTTTGATTGGTTAGTCTCTCTGTTACCCCATAGGAGTCCATGTGTTGTAGTAATAGAGCAAGATTAATGTTGAGAAATGTCTGTCTGTCTGTCTGTCTGTCTGTCTTCATTGCTGGAGACCCAGGGCCTTGTGCATGGTAGGCAAGCACTCTACGACTGAGTGTCACCCCCAGCCCACACGTCTTTCTTGGGACAAAAAAATAATTGTGAAAGAGAATTTAAGAAATAAAAAGGCCTGACCCCCTGGACCATAATTGAATCTTTATTTAAATGTATTTTTAGGAAAGAAAAATAGATAAAATATGCAGACACTGTATTTTACCTACTGTCCTTGAACATACATATAGTCTATGAAGTAGTTCTGACATAGAGAGATGCTATTGGTTTGTTCCTGAATTTGGGGGATGGGATGCAGTTGTTTCATTTCTATCATTGTTTTCTAGACACCGTAATTAAGATTTTACTTAGAAAAGGAGCTTGGAATTGTAAAATTGTGTCTCCTCCAAAGAGAATTTTTATTTCTTCCTTTTTTCTTTTTCCTTCTTTCAAGGTGCCAGCAGGTCCCGTGTCTTTTGATGTCTGCTCTGTTTCTAATATGGCACCACATGACTTCTTCTTTTAAATGGTAGGATACTGTGTCCTCATATGGTAGAAGTTAGAAGGACAAGAGCCGATCACCAGGCAAAGCTTATTCATAAGGACCTTAACCCACTCATTCCTTTTTTTTTAAGGCCTACTCATTCCTTAAGGCCCTGCTTATTATTATTATCACATTGACCGTTAACTTTCAGTGACTGAATTTTGGAGATAAAACATTCAAGCTATAACAAATAGATTTTTTTTCAAAATTTAAAAATAGATGCTTTCATTTACTTTAATGTTTCCATTTAATATTTCATTTACTTTTATTTTCATCACTTGTGAATATTTTGATGGGTATATATATATGCCATCACTTTTATTTCTTGTCTTGATAAATCAGTGAATTCAAACTTTTAATAAATTGCTAATTCTATTAATTAACAATTTTAGAAATTCTGATAGTTTTAGAAGTTCCGACTCTAGACCCATCTAATTTTTACTTCTGTGAACTTAGTCTACTCATTCAACAGAAAACATGGATCACGATAATCCAGTCCTCTCTTGCTTGTATCAATATCCCCCATAATCACTTATATTGTCCCACCATGCTTCTTTAACACCACCCTCCCTTTTCAATAAAGTTATCATGTTCCACTGGCAAACCATATGTTTTTATGTTTTTACTCTTGTCTCTGTTGGTTAATCATGGTTATTTGTGGGGGGAGGGGTACTGGGGATGAAATCCAGGGGCATTCTACCTCTGAGCTACACCCCCAGCCCTATTTTTTGGTCTTTATTTTGAAACAGGGTCTCACTGAGTTGTAAAGGACCTCACTAAGGTAGCTGAGGCTGTCCATGAACCGCAATCCTCCTGTCTCAGCCTCCCAAATGCTGGGATTATAAGTGTGCACCACCACACCCAGCTAATAGTGGTTATAATATTGGACACCTAGCAATCCAATATTAGATGAAATTTTTTCATCTAATTAGAAGAAATTCTTTCTCCTTTTTCACCCAGTAGAACTATAAATAAGATGATATACATATAGCAAGGTATGGTAAGATTTTTTAAAAATTCATCTTCTTTCTGGCTTTTAGAAATTATTCAAGGCTGGGCGTGGTGGCACACGCTTGTAATCCCCGCGCTTGGGAGGCAGAGACAGGAGGATCGCGCAGATTTGAAGCCAGCCTCGCTGGATTAAGAGACCCTGTTTCCAAATAAAAATATAAAATAGGTCTGGGAGTGTAACCCGGAGGTAGAATGGTTTCCAGGAACCCCGGTACCACCAAAAAAAAAAAAAAGAAAAGAAAAAAGAAATTATTCAAAACTTTGGACTGAGGATGGCTTCCCTTTCCAAATAAATAAATTAAGGTAAATTCTAAAATTGAATTCAAAGATGAGACAAAAACATAATAGTTGATTATTTAGTAAGTCACATTACAGTTGGCTAATAATCTGAGGGAAAATTACATCTTTATACCTTACAACAAATTATAATTCAGATAAAATATAGATGCAAGTGTAAAGTAAGCCATATAACAATTGGAGGAAAATATAAATAAATATATGACAATATCAGGATCAGTAGAAAAGCTCAAATAATGGTAGTAAATTTAGAAATAATAAATCCAATAACATTTTATGACATATTAACCAATTTTACTATATATCAATATCATAAGTAGTATTAAATGATGAAATAAATGTATAATATTGAAGACTGAGGAAGACCTAATAACAACTACAAATACTAAAAACATATAAAGATCTTTAAAAAGACAAGAATTCAGCAAATATTGTTACCCAAAAATAGCCAAAGGGTCGAGCATGGTGGTGCACGCTTGTAACCCCAGTACTTGGAAGACTGAGATAGAAGGATTGCACAGGTTTGAAGCCAGCTTCAGCTACTTAGTCAGGCTCTCAGCAATTTAGTGAGACCCTCTTTCCAAATAAAATATAAAATAGGTCTAAAAGTGTAGCCCGAAGGTAGAAAGCCTCTGGGTTCCATCCCCAAAACCAAAAAAAAAAAAAAAAAAAAAAAACCAGCCAAAGGGCAATCATATCTATTTGTTAAGAATAAATTGTCAAAACCATTGAGAAATTGTTCTACATCACTATGATCAATAAAAATTAATAAGCATAAAAGTATATTATTCAAATTATTATTTTTAACATTAATTTTGCTTTATTATTTTGCACTAATAAAGCATTTTGACCTGGTCCTCTTAATGCACCTCCCATTCTCCAAGGACACTATCCTAATTCCTAGGTGCATTAGTTAGCTATCTTTTGTTTTCTCAACAATATAAAGTGCATTGCATTTTATTTTCCTTAGTGATTTTGAAGCAGGGTCACCAAGGACATTTTTTTTAACTTAGCTGATTCTTCCTGTTACAGGTTGATCATATAAGAGAGTATTAATTATCTTTATGATGAAACTCTTAAAGGACCCATTCCATATGAAGATTGTAGGTTCAGACCCTTAACTTTCCAAGAACCAAAGAGAATTTCTCATTCTCCCCTAACTACTTATTAGTCTTTCCTTCTATTTAGTCATTCAGGGTATACATAGTTTCTTTTAGATTTAAGCTGACATTGGTCTTTTTGATAATTATGAGGAATAGATAACTTGAGGTAAGGTTATGTGTATATTTTACTGTTATCAATGAATTGAGTTAAATAAGAAAGAATGATTAAATGTCATTACTAATATATTCTTACTTAGCTGTGAACTGCACTGATGATCTGTGTGGATAAAATAAAAAATGCCTGCATGATGAAAGACTAAAGTGTAAGTATTTTCATATTTCCAAGTCAATTTTTATTCGTGAAATATAGTAAAATGAAATATTCTCATCACTTTCAAATTAAGATATAGATGATATATAGATAGAAATGTAGATACATATACTCTGTGTGTTTTAACTTATATGGTTCATAAGAATATGAGAAGCTAATTTTATTTCTTGAATGTCTTTTCTTGGACAATATTAATCATAGATGCAAATTTAAAGGTCTCCAAGCAGCTGGGCATGGTGGCGCACACTTGTAATCTTCACTCTTGGGAGGCTGAGACAGTTTCAAAGCCAGCCTCAGCTACTTAGTGAGGCTCTCAGCAACTTAGCGAGACCCTGTTTCCAAATAAAGTATTTAAAAAAATAGGTCTGGGAGTATAACTCGAAGGTAGAAAGCCTCTGGGTTCTACTCCCAGTACCACCAAAAAATAAAAAATAAAAAATAAAATAAGTCTCCAAACTTATTTTATGAATTGGTAAAATACACGGGCAGTAAAATAGTCAAATTCAATGAGCATAAAAGAAGTGTTGCCCATACAATTGTGCAACCTTCTAGGTAAACCACAACACCTAGAAAAATTATCATTAACTAATATCTACAACTTTTTAAATACCTCATCACCTTACACTTATTTTTATTACTCTTTCACATGGTGTATATTAGAAAGAATTTAAGTAAAAAATACTGTGAAGTTGTCACCAGTTGAACTGATTAAGTGCACAGTGTGACTATTACCATACTGCTCAAAAAGGGTGATAATATGTCAGGGAACCATGATTATCTTATGTTAAAAGAAATTTCTTCATTACTCCTGCAGTAACTTGTAGGTGGACCACAAGATAAAGGACTTTTCTCAAGTGGAAATTCCAAATATGAGTAAAGAATATATCCTCATGTTTATCTGTAAGTATCTATGATATGTTCATTCATATCCTGAGAAACTTAAATTACTGGAAGTTAGCTAAGATATGTATCATACTTTTATGAATAAGATAGGCCCTGATATGAAGGATATCACCATTCACTTGAGGAGACGGAATGGCAAATCAGTAATATAAAACATCTCTGAGAAAGGGATAGAAGCATGAAAGGAAAATACTGTTGTATTTATAACAGATTAGGCATCTTAAAAATGTAGTCTAGATAAATTGGTCATTATCCAGATGTGACCAATCAGGTTAAAAAAAAAGAAACTTCTGGGAAAAATCTCAACACTTTGGACTTTGGGAAGAATGATATTAATGATCATGCAAAAAAAAGTGATTGTGTATTAGTAAATAAAGAAGCCGGGTTTTTTATGTTTCAGAAAGTAACAGCCTGAATAATTAGACTAGAGCATATGTAGAGATTTAAATGGTACATATGGGCTTGGAATGTAGTTCAATGATTAAGCACATGCCTATCCAGCACTGAAATCATGCACACACACACACACACACACACACACACACACACACAAATATATATATATATATATATATACACACACGTGTGTGTGTGTGTGTGTGTGTGTGTGTGTGTGTGTGTACACTCAGTAAGTGAACTCATTATTTGAAAGTTTAATAAAAATAGCATGATCTTTAAAATGCACTGATTGGGAGTATATGTTAATCTGAGCTACCATAAATTAATATAACTTGTGCCAAACATTTCTTTACATTGCAACAAACTATATATAAAAGGGTTTTGTGTATTAAATGTTAGTAAAAGATGTAAAAATAAGAAATTATTGCAGCACATTATAGGGTTAAATGAATGATCAGATTTCACAATTTGTCCACTTTTATAGTTATTGTTTTCTTTCATTTTTTGATGTTCCAACACATGCATTCAGTGTGCACTAATCAAATTCAGTCTCCCTTTATTCACCCTACCACCCATCCTTTCCAACCCCTTGTAATCACTACCCTACATTCAGGCTGACTATTTTTAGCTTAGACTATTTTTAGCTTCCGCGGCTGAGAGAGAGCATGCGGTACTTGTCTTTCTGTGTTTGTCTTATTTTACTTACCATCATGTCCTCCAGTCCCATCCATTTTGCTTCAGAAGACAGGATTTCATTCTTCTTTCTGGATGAATAAGATTCCATTGTGTATGCATACCACACTTTCCTTACTCAGCCATCTGCTGATGGGCATCTGGGTTGATTTCATATCTCAGATATTTTGAATATGCCTCAATAAACACAGGCTGGCAGGTATCTCCTTGGTATATAAATTTTATTTCCCTTCAACATGTACCTAGAAATGGGATACCTGGGTCTATGATAAATCTATTTTAGATTTTTCAAGGAACCTCTACTTTCCACAGTGGCTATACTAATTTATATCACCAAGAGTTCCTTTCTCTCTACATCCTTGCCAACATTTACTATTTTTTTGGTTTCTAATAATAGCCATTCTGAGATGGTGAGATGGTATCTTATTGTACCTGTGATTTTCATTTCCCTCACAAGAGATTTGTGACGATTTTTTCCTCTTTAATTCCTGATCTTGCTAATGTGTGTGTATGTGTGTTCTGTTAGTAGTTTATTGTTTTGTTTTTGTTGTTGATGTTGTTTGTTTTGTTTTGTTTTTTCCTATGTTTTGCTTTGTTTATCAGCCTGGTAAAAGGTTTATCAGTGTTATTCAACTGAAAAAAAAACAAGCTTTCACTTGATTTTTCTCTATTGTCACTTTTATTTTCAATTTTATTGATTCCTGTTCCCTATCATTATTTTCTTTCACGTGTTTAGGATTTATTTTACTTTTTTTATCTTTTATTATATAAGCCTATGCCTTTCACTCTTTTTTATTTGTATTTCTTCTATTTAACTACTTTTATTTTTTACATACAGATTATTTAAAACATCAAGAGTACTTATGAGAAATCATACAGCAATAACAACATTTGTCTTGTTGGGACTTACAGATGACCCTCAGCTCCAAGTTCTGGTTTTTATCTTTTTGTTTCTGACTTATATTCTGAGCATAACTGGTAACCTGACTATTATCATTCTCACCTTCACAAATTCCCATCTTAAAACACCTATGTATTTTTTTCTCCGAAACTTCTCCTTCTTAGAAATCTTATTCACAACAGTCTGTATTCCCAGATTTCTTTACAGTATATCAACCAGTGATAAAACCATAACTTACAATGCTTGTGTCAGTCAAGTCTTTTTTATTGTACTCTTTGGGGCCACAGAGTTTTTCCTCCTGGCTGCCATGTCCTATGACCGCTATGTGGCCATCTGCAAACCACTGCACTACACAGTAATCATGAACAACAGAGTCTGTGCCATCCTCGTCCTCTGCTGCTGGATATCAGGACTGACAATCATTATCCCACCTCTTGGGATGGGCCTCCAGTTGGAATTTTGTGACTCCAATATCATTGACCATTTTGGCTGTGATGCATATCCTCTTTTTAAGATCTCATGCTCAGATACATGGTTTCTAGAGCAGACTGTTATTATTTGCGCAGTGTTGACGTTCATTATCACACTCATAGGTGTGGTTCTTTCTTACGTATATATTATCAGGACAATTCTCAGATTCCCTTCTGCTCAGCAAAGAAAAAGAGCTTTTTCCACCTGTTCTTCTCATATGATTGTTGTTTCCATCACCTATGGCAGCTGCATTTTTATCTACATCAAGCCTTCAGCCAAAGAACAAGTGAACATTAATAAAGGGGTATCTGTTCTCACTACATCGGTTGCCCCTTTATTAAATCCATTTATTTATACCTTGAGGAATAAGCAAGTAAAACAAGCTTTCAATGACACAGTCAAAAAAATTGCATTTATCTTACACAAATAAGAGCATGCTGAATTTGAGCAATTAGGTGAAAATAAAAAGTTAGTCCTTTCATTTTTCTCGATTTTTCTCGAAGTCCTAACTAGTTCAACCAGCTTAATTTCTCCAAATCCTGATTTGCAAACCTATATAGATAAAAAGAATTGTTTTCCGTTTTAATCTCAATTGGAACTGATTCTATCATTAAAATAAGAAGAGAACTGATTTTCAGAAAATAAAACTGAGGTAAAAACAGACACTCAGGGAAGAAAGGGATAAGTGTAGTTTTGAATCTAAAGTTTTGATGTTCCTTATTTTCACCCTACAAGGTCTGTTTTCCTTAGGCAAACATTCTCTTCCCACAAGACCTAAATTTTCTAAGATGTTTAGTAAACAAAGGATCCATAAGGAATTTCTGACATTTGGTCAAGTCCAGGCACCACCCATGAATCAGACATCAGGAACCTGAGGATTCTGAGGAAGATCAGACCTCCTCCAGACCTGCTCTGCCCTTCTGCCCACCCCCTCATGAGGATCTCCTATAAAAGAACTATGAAACTGAAAAATACCTCTCTCACTCATGAGCTGGCCTGCATTCTTCCTTGAATACGTATCCCCACACTTTCCTAAATAAACCTCTTTCTTTATCTCTGACCAGCTTATGCTAAAATCCTTTTCTGTTGGGAGGCTGAAACAGTAGAATCCAAGTTCATGGCCAGCCTCAGCTACTCAGAGAAGCCCTCTGCAACGTAGTGAGACCCTGTTTCAAAATAAAGAATAAAAAATTGGGCTTGGGTATAACTTAGAGGTAGAATGCCTCTGAGTTCAATCCCATAACCACAAAAAAAATCCTTTGCTTCCACAAAAGCCAAGGAACCCCATACACACACACACACACACACACACACACACACACACACACACAGGTCCTGAGGTGCGTGTTTCCTTCCCAAGCCTGAGAATACTTTCTGACTCTTTACATAATTGTGCTGATTCCTGTGACATATCTGGAGCCCAAATATGAAACAAGGGACACTGAATTTGATAAGTCTGCTAAAATGTTATTTTTGGTTTTTTTCCCCATATTTGAATTTATATGTGTGTGTGTGTGTGTGTGTGTGTGTGTGTGTGTGTGTGTGTAAACTCTGTGTCCTTCTTTTATGAGCCCTATTTACCATGGCTCCCCATTTTTTAGTGGCAAGGGAACTCCCCAAGCCATGCAGATTCAAGTGGCAGTAGGGTGGCATCTGACACCGTCCCTGGAGGCCTGGTGAGGGGTTTTGAACTCCAAAGCTGCGCAAGAGCTCAGTGCTCCCTTTTCCTTTCTCTTTTCCCTCCCTCTGCAGCTGTAGGGCGTTACTAGGGTTCTCAGCAGTAGGGTGTGTGTTCTGTTGTTTAAAATCATGTGTGAAATGTAATAGTTACCTCACAGACCCCTTTTGAGATTAAGGAAAACCTGTTGCTTTTAATCCTCAGATCACCATGGGCTTAAAAGATATTCTCTCTCTCTCTCTCTCTCTCTCTCTCTCTCTCTCTCTCTCTCCCTGACCAAAGCTCACCCCTTTTAGACGTCATATGCTTACTATAAAGGCACTGAAGACAGGACTTAGAAAATGAGTGTTTGTTCCTAAAAGTGTCAAAGATAGAGCACTCCCTTTTAGACCAACATATTCAGTTCTGGAAAAAATCCATATGAGATCAGTCCCCCGGCATTTTCAGCACCCCTGCATTTATATAAAATGTGGAGTCCTTCCAAGGCACATTTTGAAGGGAATCAAGCTTGATGTAGTAGTCTATGGAGCTACCTTCACTAAGCACCACACTTTCAGACCTGATACACCTCGCTGGCCAATCTTTTAAGTCTCTAACACTTGTGTTATAAACGTAAATGTGAATTGTCTGTGTGTAACTTCATGTTTTATGCTCTAGAATAGTACAGAATTAAAAACTGTCCAGTGCAGTTACTATCAGCTAGGGAACATTCTCAGAATTTAACCTTAACTACATTTTTTTATTAATTGAGAATTATAATATATATATATATATATTTGATATATTTGGGAAAATAAATGAGTCCAATACTTCCAGTTGAAATAGTAAGGAATAAAGTAGCATCCTCCTTGCCTAACCTCTTGCCCTAGTTAAGATAAAGGTCTACTCTACTGATGCTGTCTATACCAATTGCTCTGGTATTAATTTCCAATAAAAATGTAAAAGGCAGTCAAAGTCTGGGTGCTGCTCATGTGCTCAGGCAGCAAGAGGTGGCAGCTTTGCCTGTTACATTCTAGAACTTCTCTCTCTCTCTCTCTCTCTCTCTCTCTCTCTCTCTCTCTCTCTCTCTCTCTCTCCCTTGTCCTAATATAAACCCATAGTAAGAATGCAAAGGCAATTAAAGCCTTTAGTCTTAGAAATACATACAGACAATTAAAAGCCCTAAGATCACAGTGACTCTGCCTGGCAATAGCAAGGGCCTATGTCTTGCTCTTAGAGATTACACACAGCTCTGCTGGCTGGAATTTGCACCTCTGTTTTCCTCCTATTCGTTAGGAATTGGCCTTGATATGGGAAATGTAAACTCCATGTGTTACTTCAAAGCACCCATAATTAATGGGCAACCAATACAGCCTAATACAATACAGGTAGAAATAAGATTATTAACCCCGGCACTTAGTCAGTGCACTGCCTGGAGACAAATAGGCATCACCTGCCTAAGAAATAGGTTACTAGCCCATTGCCTTGGTGATGCTGATAAGAACATACTAATAAGAAACCTGTGTTTAAGGGCTGGGTCAGAGAGAGTGCAGAGTTCCATTATCAGGCTCGTTAACATGTCTGCCTGACATGCTGCTTTTCTTCTCTTCCCTCTCTATTTCCACTGACTTTATAATAAAGATTTGTTGAAGCTGCAAATGAACTATTAGTTTTAATTTCCCAATCCAGTTTATCTATTTTTTGTTTGTTTGGTTGGTTGGTTGGTTGTTGTTTTGTTTTGTTTTGATTTTTGCAGTACTGGGGAACTGCATTCTACCTTCCAGCTACATCCCCAACCCTATTTTTATTCTTTACTTTGAACCAGGGTCTCACTGAGTTGCAAAGAGCCTCACTAAGTAGCTGAGGCTGTCTGAGAACTGTGATCCTCCTGTCTCAGCCTCCTGAGTACTGGGATTACAAGCATGCGCTGCCACGCCCGGCTCAATTTATCTATTTGAATCAAGGAAAAGAGCCCTCAGAGCTGGTAAAACCGTAAAACTGTCTAACAGAAAGAAACACTGCTTCACCTTTGGGCAGTAGCAACTGCTGTATTTAAGCTGTGGATTGGTATCTGCCTAATTTTGTTTCATCTATGGATGTTCTCAGATCCCCTTAAAACTCTCCATAAGATCTGCATCTTAGTTATAATAAAGTTGTAATTCCTAAGTGCACCGAAATACTTGGAATCTTTCTCATAAGAGCTTTTCTTTCTTCCGAAGTCCCCAAGGCGGCCTGGAGGATCCAGTAGAGAATAACAGGGCACCCTGAGAATTGAATATTTGGATCAAGAGCGCTTGAATCACCAATAATTTGCAAATGAAATGCGCAGGTCATGTTCATTCTGATTGGGCTGCAACTCTGTGGCAAAAATGCCAGGCCACAGGTCAATCGTCAGTGATGGACAGACAGAGAGTCTACTCCTGGTAGAGACATTGAAAGGGCTATTCTTTTCCTTTATTTTTTTTCCAGAATGACACAAGAAACCTCCTTAAAGCATGCAAAATTCCAATGGGTAATTGCAATGAGTAATTCAAAATTACAATGGATAATTCAGTATCTATCTCTGAGAACTTAATCTCTTGAGTACATATTAAATAAGTGGAAGGCTGAGAACTTGGAGAAAAAGGAGGAAGCTTGTTTTTGTTATCTGGCTTAGCCCTGATGTAAATTAGAGAGAGGAGGCTTGCTCTAGAAATGGGAAGTAAAATGAGCAGAGAACTGAATATTTGTCCTCCTCCCCCGCCTCAGAAATATAATATGGTGATGATGCTTGACACAGATCTGCCTCCTGGTGACAAATGGCTACCTGAACCAGTTGTTGAGTGTCAGCTATGATTGGTAGACCCTGCCGCAGATATCCATCCCATATTGGCTTGTGCTTGTGTTTCCTATTCTATACTCATTGTGTCACAGAACAGACATTTCTGATAGTTGTATTTTTATTTTAGGAACTCTAACTATGGCTCAATATTTAGTAAATATCTGTAACTCTCTTGTCCCCTATCTATGGAGATAAGAGATGAAATGAAAGGTAGAAGATATTTGTGTGTTGTCTATCTTATACATGTTTAAATATAGGAGTATATTGTCTATTATCTACATAGCACCAAAAAATGGCTTATAGATAAATGAGCGCTCATAAATTGAAAACAATAATAACAACAATAATGGATACAGATATCTTTTAGTTCACATGACTTAAATTCTTAAAAATACATTAATTAAATTTGTTGGTAAAATAAAGAGATATTATTAAAAGTAACATAATTCTAGCCGAGCAGGTGGCGCTTGCTTGTAATCCCAGCATTCAGGAGGCGGAGACCAGCGCATTGCGGTTCAGGACAGCCTCAGCTACTTAGGCCTTTCCAACTCGTTGAGACCCTGTTTCAAAAATAAGAGGACTAAGCGGGGCGTGGTGGCGAATCCTTGATATCCCAGCATTTGGGAGGCTGAGACAGGAGGATCACGGATTGCGGACAGCCTCAGCTACCTAGTGAGGCCCTTTGCAACTCAGTGAAACTCTGTTTCATAAAATGTAAGGCTGGGGGTATACCTTGGAGGTACAATGACCCTGGCTTCCACCTCCAGTACTGCAAAAAAAAAAAAAAGTAACATAATTCCTTCCCAGGATGCTAGCTAATCAGGATTGTAACTGTCTATTTTTGTTAGATGTTTAAAGTATAATGACCAATTTTGTTTAGGCTTTTCTTTACAGGAAATATAGCTTAAAATGCTAACTATGCTTGTTTGATACTTTGGTTTTTATAGGCAATCTAAAATTAATAAAATGAGTGAATTAGGCAATATAAATGGGATAAACTTAATGATGTTTATCTTTTAAAATCTGAATTATTCATAAGTTAAAATGCTAAAACAATTACTAAATGTGAATATAAGTACTCTTGGCTTCTTAAATTCAGTAAAAAGAAAATATATTTGACTCTATCATGTGTTTTCTATATGTAAGCAACAGTTTAAGATTGGTATCTCCTTGCATCTTCACTAAATATAAGATTACTAAGAGTTAAAAAAGTCAAGCCAATGTATAATTCTATATACAAAAGGTTAAGGAACATTTCTATGCTTTGTTTTAATTAGAAAACTATAAAGAACAAAGTATTTTATCTTACTGAAAGGGAGTCATTTGTATAAATTGAAAAGGCTCTATAGGATTGTTTTAAAATGTTATGGTTAAAGAAAACTTAATAAATAAAAAGTGCTATAGTTGTGAGGAAGTATTTTATTTTAAAAAAAGAAAGAAAAGACTAAAAAAAGAAAGGGAAATGCTTTTATTTTTATTTTAAATTTATTTTTATTGGTGCATTGTAATCATACATCACATTGGAATACAAAACTTGAGAGGATATACAAGCATACATCATCCAATTAGCCCTCATCCAGCCCCCATCCCATTCCTTCCCCTTCCCTCGATCCCATGCTTGCTTGGTGATTAACTTTGATACATTTGTTTATGTACCTCCTGCGTTTTAAAGAGGCTCCATCCTCCCCTATTCCATACCCTCTGATTGGTCACCTTAATTGATTCATTATAGGGCCCTTTCTATAACTCGACCTCTTCCTGTTGACTCTTTCCTCCTAGTTACTGCTGATTAGAGGAAGCATCTGGTTTTTATTTTCTGCGATATTTCTCTGTGCATGCCGCGTTGCAAGTACTGATCCCACTCTTGACAGCCCCAGTAGTGGCCTGGCTACCCAGTGGACTGATCCAGATCTCGCTGGCTCAAGCAGCGGCCTTGCCTCATGGGAGGCCCTGATTCTGGCCTCACTGGCCCCCACACTGGCCTAAACCCTCGGCTGGCTCCGATCCCAGCCTCGGTGGCCCTAGCACCGGCCTAACTCAAGGCAGGCTCCGTCCCAGCCTCACTGACCCTGGCACCAGCCTAACCCTCGACAGACTCCTATCCTGGCCTCGGAGGCCCCAGCGCCGGCCTTGCCGCACGGCAGGTTCCAATCCCAGCCTCGCTGACCCCGGTACTGGCCTAACCCCTTGGCAGGCTCCGATCCTGGCCTTGGAGGCCCCAGTAGCGGCCTTGCCTCAAGGCAGGCTCTGATGCCGGCCTTGCTGGCCCTGTCACTGTCCTACCCCTTGGCAGGCTCCGATCCCGGCCTCAGAGGCCCCAGCACCGGCCTTGCCTCACGGCAGGCTCCGATCCTGGCCTTGCTGGCCCCGGCACCGGCCTAACCCCTCGGCAGGCTCCGATCCTGGCCCCAAAGGCCCCAGCACCAGCCTTGCCTCACGGCAGGCTCCGATCCCAGCTTCGCTGGCCCCAGCACCGGCCTAACCCCTTGGCAGGCTCCGATCCTGGCCTCGAAGGCCCCAGCACCAGCCTTGCCTCACAGCAGGATCCAATCCCGGCCTCGCTGACCCCAGCACCAGCCTAACCCCTCGGCAGGCTCTGATCCCAGCCTTGGAGGCTCCTGCACTGGCCTTGCCTCACGGCAGGCTCCAATCCCAGCTTTGCAATCTCCGTTGCCGGCCTCACCCCTCAGCAAGCTCCAATCCGAGCACCCATTTCGCCCAGCCATTTGCCCCACGTTCTTGAGGGTACGTGGTGGTAGCATTCTGCCTCTGGGGTTATTACTTCAAAAGTTCCAGGTGTAATGCATCAGATCTCTGCCTCCCCTGAGTACTGGCCACTGCCATTGCCACTGCCTCCACCATCTCAAATCTTTCCCAAGCTCTTTTTCCACTCTGAATGTTGTCCAGTGTTCCTAAGCATGTGCGACGGTAGCATTCGACGTTTGGTGTAATTTCTCCAAAAAAATAAGGTTGGTAGGATCTGATTTCTGCTTCTCCTGAATACAAGTCTCCACCGCCATTGTAGAGACCGCTTCCAACACCGTCTTCCTCCTAGGTCTCCGCTAAACTCTCTCTCCTTACAGGTGATGTCCAAGATTCTTAAGAATGTAGAGAAGAAGCAGTCCTACTTCACAGAAAATTTTTCCAAAAGTTCCAGTTCATTTGGGTAAGTTTTGTCTGCATCTCCAGTATCCTGGCATCCTCCACCGCCTTCTTGACCCCTCTCCGATATTTTTCTTTTTTCTTTTCCTTTTCCTTTTTTTTTTTTTTTTAAATAAGAGAAGACAGTATGTGTGGTTTGAGGAGGTTGTGGGATCAGGCACTCAGTAGCACTGTGACCTGGGCCCGGTTTCCCTGGGGGTCCAGCATGCTCCGCACGACCTCCCCCCGGGGACCAGAGTTCTACAACCTGGGCCCCTGCTCTTCCAGGGGTCCGGTGTGCCCCACCTGACCCCCGCCAGGGACCCAGGGCCTTGTGACTGGGCCCTAGTTTCTCCAGGGGTCTGGCATACTCTGTGTGATCACGCCTGGGGCCTAGGGTCCTGCGACCTGGCACCAGTTTCTCAGGGGGTCTGGCGTGCCCCTCCTGACCCCTGCCTGGGACCCAGGGCCTTGCATCCCAGCCCCTGTTTCTCCAGGGGTCTGGCATGCTCTGCGCGATCCCACCCAGGGTCCAGAGTCCTGTGACCAGGGCCCTTGCTCTTCCGGGCTCCAGAATGCTCCACCTGACCCCCGCCCGGGGCCCAGGGCCTTGCGACCAGGCCTGGTTTCTCCAGGGGTCTGGTGTGCTCCCAGGAAATGCTTTTAGATGAGAAAGGATTTTACATGAACAGAATTTTTTCTAAATAACTAGATTGTTCCAAGATAAGAAAAGATAGATCAGCAAAAACTAAAGATGTTGACAGGTTTTTATTTAGGTTGCATAAAGTTTGTGTATGTGCAATTAAGTTGGCTACAACTTAAAATATTATTTAAAAGATCAAAATTTGGGACACTAATATAAAACCAGAGTCTAAGTCTCAATAATTAAAACAATAAGGTTTTATTTTGTGTGTGGTACTGGGGATGGAACACAGGGTCCTTCTACCTCTAGGCTACACTCCCAGACCTATTTTATATTTTTTATTTGGAAACAGGGTCGAACCTGCGCGATCCCCCTGTCTCAGCCTCCCAAGTGCAGGGATTACAAGTGTGCGCCACCACGCCCAGATAACAATAAGGTTTTTGTTACAGGTAGCATTTATGAAAAACTGGCTTAAAAAAAGATTTTGTGTTTTGTCAAGATAATCTTTTGTATTTACTTTGTTAGACCTTAAGAAACTTGAGTAATAACAGTCAGCATTTAGGTGTCTGTTTTACAGGCTGTTAAATGACCACTTTATATCTCAGGCTAAATGAACAACTATTACTTTGGGTTACTATATGTGCCAGTACTGAAAAATTGCTCCAGTATTAATTTCCAATAAAGATGTAAAAGGCAGAATCTGGTTGCTGCTCAGGCACCCAGGCAAAGAGAAGCAGCAGCTTTGCCTGTAACAATCCAGAACTCCTCTTCCCTTCTGCCCTTTGTTCCAATGCTTACCAATAATATAATATAAAGGCAATTAAAGCCTTTAGTCTTAGAAATATATAGAGAAAATTAAAAGCCCTAGTATCACAGTGACTCTGCCTGGTGATAGCAAGGCCTTATGCCTTGCTCTTAAAGGTTACACTCAGCTACACAGGCTATAATTTGTGCCTCTTTGCCTCCTATTCTTTTTAACCTGGCCTATGTATGGGAAAGATAAACTCCATATGCTACTTCAAAGCACCTATAGTTGATGGGCAACCAATATAGCCCAATACAATAGAGCTAAAAAACAAGGTAGATTATTGACCCCTGCACTTAGTAAGTGTACTATCCAGAGACAAGAAGGCACCACCTGCCTAAGAAATAAGTTACTAGCCCATTCATTGCCGTGGTAATGCTGATAAAAGCATACCAGTGAGAAAGCTGTATTTAAGGGCTGGGGTTGGACAGAGGAGCCATTTTCAGGCTCTCCAGCGTTTCTGCCAGGCATGCTGCTTTTCTTATCTTCCCCATTTCCCAGGGGTACCAGGCTGCAGGGCAGTTTCCTCCCGGGTTGACATTGATCAGAAAGAGGCCCACAGTTCCTCTGGCTCCCCCTTCACCCGCATATGGCAGTGGAGCCAAGGGTATGGAGAAGGAATTGGCTGGGAAAAGGGGCTGTGGGGAGCCCTTCGATGGAGCATCCCCAAAGGGATCGAGGGAGGGATCGGGAGGGTCCTTAGGGGCTTTGGGACCGGGGAAGGGTGTATGCTCAGTGGCCCCTTTTTCCGCTGGCTTGGGGCCACGGTCAGTGAGTTTCTTTGGGGGTCATGGGGGAAAACAACTTTTTTTTTTTTTTGGTGGTACTGGGGTTCCTGGAAGCCAGTCTATCTCCGGGCTACACTCCCAGACCTATTTTATTTTTGGAAACAGGGTCTCCTAAGCCAGCGCGGCTGGCTTCGAACCTGCACGATCCTCCTGTCTCTGCCTCCCAAGCGCGGGGATTACAAGCGTGCGCCACCACGCCCGGCGTGGAAAACAACTTTTAAGTGCAGAGATGATGGAGAGAACCCCCAGGGGGGGATCTCCCCTTGCTTTGTCTGGGCTCGCCTAACCAGTCCCTCAACTCGATCCCAGGTATCCCAATCAAAAAGATTACTTTTGGGATCCATGGGGCAGATTTTAAAAGGTACCCCCAGGCCTGGGTGGCTTGGTTATCAGTGAGATTAAGTCCTCAGCTCTTGAGAAAGAGTCGAAGGGATTCTAGGGCAGGGTCAGGTTTAGAACTGGACTTCCCCATATCTTATGAGGGGACACTCACCCGCAGACCGATTAGCCTGTCAGAGTGGTGATGATCCTCAACCTGTACACACAATATCTCATCCAACAGAGGGCTCGCCACAGTTTAAAGAGCTTTTTTGTCGTGACTTTGGCTTTACAAACAATATAAGAACCTATAAATTTATTTTCAGATAGCCTGTATGTAGTCAACCTATTGCCTCTTTTGATGGAAGCTTACATTAAATTGGATGCCAATCCCATTACCCCCCTAATGATGCAAACACAATGTTTACTTAAACAAAGGAGCAATCCAATCTTCGTTCAACACCTCCGTGGCCATCAAAATTTACCTAGCCACCTTTCCAAAGGAAATCAGGTTGCTGATAAATTTGCTTCCTCTATCTTTACCCTAACGGAAGCCACTCATTTTCATCAGCTTACTCATACAAACTGGAGGAGGTTAAAACACAAGTATCCACACATACCAATAACAGATCTGAAAAAAATTGTGCAGACCTGTCCATCCTGCCAACCCTTCCTTCAAATACCCCCCTAAAAATCTCAGGCAGCAACCCTCGAGCACTGTGCCCCAACAATCTTTGGCAAATTGATATAACTCATTATTTCCCCTTTGGTAAATTAAAAAACATTTTTATATCAGTCCATACCTACTCCCGAGCATGCTGGGCCTTAGCCCACGCGGGAGAAAAGTTCAAACATGCTATTAGTCATATGCTACAAAGTTTTGCCGCCCTTGGGTTGCCCAACCAGATAAAAATGGATAACGGACCATGTTTTATGGGCAAGGCCTTTGCTTTTTTCCTCCAAACCTGGAATATCTCCCATACTGTGGACATTACGTATAATCCTAGAGGACAGGCCATTATAAAAAGATTTAATCATACCTTAAAGGTTAAATTACAAAAACAAAGGAGGAACTCATTACCCCCACATGATCAGCTTAGAAAAGCATTACTTACTCTAAATATATTAAATTTTTTTAAATACAGCCCAGAACTATCACCATTCCAGAAACATTGGTCATCCTCAATCACATATATATCTGTCGTGGTAAAATGGAAAGACTCACTCAAGGGCATATGGAAAGGGCCAGACCCATTGATTATGGCTGGAAGGAGATTTAGATGCGTCTTCCCTCCAGATGAAAAAAGACCCCTGTGGGTTCCAGCAAGGGACATTAAATATTTTCCACCATGCACTAATAATTGTGATTTCAGGGAAAAAGAGATCCCTGAGATTAGCTCTCTCTTCTTAATTGCAAAAAGAGAGATACAAAATGGAGATGAAAATCCCCATCAGTCTGATCCTATTAGTACAAATAAGGTATAGTATACAAGAATTTGGAGACCCAGGTAAGGCAAGAGAGATCCTTAATAAAAGGATGATTGTTTGTACCTAAGCCCGATTTCATAAAAACAGCATTTTTTTTTTTTTGTAAAAACAAGCATATGCCTCCCTTTTCGGCCATTAACAAGTCTAATCCTTTCTGGTTTTGTAACACTGCATCTGCAAGGGAGTCTAAAGGTGGCTTGTAAAATGGATTATTCCGGACAGCCTGTCCATCTACTGGGAGTACTGGGAAGGTACCCCCTCCACAATCACAAGTGGATCCTTAATAAAATCACTTCCTGCCCAGCCCCACCGCTGATGGGCTGGACCTGTCAGTGCATAAATACAATGCACCATAAAAAATTTAAATCTAAAAAATAAAATAAAAAATAAATAAAATAAATAAATAAGTACAAAAAAACAAAAAAAAAGATTAAGGAATCCAAGTGCCAGAGGAAGGAAATGAAGTATGATGGGAGAAAGGGGACATGTGGGGAAGGAAAGGAAAACTGTAGCTTTAAATCTAAAATTCCATTATGATCCTTGTTTTCATCCTATAGTGTCTGTTTTCCTCAGGCAAACATCTCCAAAAGGCCCTCACTTTTAATCCTAAAAGGTTTTTCTCCCCACAATACCTAAATTTTCTAAGATGTTTGCTAAACAAAGGCTCCATAACTTGGTCAAGCCCAGGCGCCACCCATTAATCAGATGTCAGGAACCTGAGGATTCTGAGGAACATGAGACCTCCATCCCTGCTCTGCACTTCTGCCTACCCCTCATGGGGTCTCCTACAAAAGAAGAACTGTGAGACCCCAAAATGCTTCTCTCGCTCTTGAGGTGGATAAAATTCTCCCTTGAATGTGCGTTACCCCACTTTCCTAAATAAACCTTTGTTTGTCTCTGATCAACATAGGCTGAAATTCTTTTCTGCCATGGAAGCGAAGGACCACACTGGTCTGGAAATGAGTTCCCTCTCCCCAAGCCTGGAAGCTGTTCCAGATTCTTCATGGAAATGTCATGATTCTCTGTCGTGATTCCAATGAAAAAAAACCATCCTTTATTTCTCATCTAGCTTTTCAAACATTATTCAAAAATGAGTTTAGAAATACATACATCTCTGGGTTTGTAGATACACAATTCACATTAGCTAAATAATGGGACCAACCAGGTTTCTGTCCTCAGATGAACGGATAAAGAAAAGATGGTAAATACTATCGAATTTTACTTAGCCATGAAAGAACAAAATTATGTCATTTTCAAAGAAATGGATGAAACTACAGAATATTATGCTAAAAGAGATTAGCCAGTCTCAGATAACCCAGTCATATGTTTCAGCTCATATGTGGAAGTTAGAGAGAAAATGGGAAGCAAAAAGACTTCAAATAAATGAGGAGACCAGTAGGACAGTGGAAGGGAACTGGAGGAGAGAGGTCTCAAGGCAGAAAAGGATAAGTGATAAAGGAAACAGTTCAAATAACGCTGTGTGCACGTATGAAGGTGTCACTACCAATCTCACTAAATATGTCCAGGGAGGAAGCGGCAGGGGGTGGTCAGACGGAAGCACGCCAAGCATGGTGTGCATGTATGTCTCTATGACTTTAAATCTCACTATGATGTATAAATACAATACATCTAGTTGGGTGCTGTGTGCATGTATGCCTCCACCATCTTTACCCCATTAAGATGTATGACTACAGTGCACCGATAAAAAAAATTGTTTAAAATAATACAATGCATCATAAAAGCATTTTTAAAACTTGACAAAATTATATTTATGAACCTGGGAAACTTTTGGAACAATGGTCCTACAAAACTAATTTAAATATACAAATATTCTTGGACATTTGAAATGTAAAAAGAAACATATCATCTTTGTGGTGCTATGGACACTGGGTAGAAAGGAATTTCCAAGACAAGAGTAGAGATACAGACAGGTTTATTTAGGGGGAAACAAAAATGCACATTCAGACAAAGTGGACCAGCTCAGGAGAGAGATTGGCAGTGAGACAGAGGTTGGCAGAGAAGATGTCTGGCAAGAAAGATACAGAGGAACCAGCAAACTCAGAGGGATCTAGATGTTCTCTTACAGGAATCTCTCAAAAGGGTGAACAAATGGTGGCTGGGGATGGAGGTCTCTCGGGGGCTTCTCAAATGGACAGACACCAAGAAATCCTCAAAGTAACTCTGGGGCAAAGGATGCTGTCTCCTTGCCTCCTCCCATGGAGCTTTCTGCAGTCCGTGGTAGGTGCTTCTCTCCAGCGATTCAGGTCTGGCAGCACAGTAGCGTTCCGGTGCTCCTAAGGAGATCTGAGCTGAGCATGAACTGTAGCAGAGGTGTGACCAGGGAGTTTTAGATTCAGAGCTACTGTCCATTGTTCTCTCCTTACTTTAACACACACACACACACACACACACACACACTATTCCCACATCTAGGTAAGGCACCTCAATAATCATACATTCATCTGAACAATTATAGAGTCTGGCATCTATATGTCCTAAGAGCTATTTAGAGTTTAAAAAAAAAAGAAAGTAAAATTTTATAATTCTAGAAGAAATGAAACAAAATTTTATTTTTAAAGTTATTTAAATTGTAAGACATTGATATTCAATGCCATTTATTGGGGAACACTGATACAGAATAAAAACTGATAAATATGTGATACATAATAAAAACTCATCAACTATCTCCATTTACTCAACATAGTCACTGATATGTTCAAGAGTTACTGCTTATATGGTCTGGAAAGAAGTATATACGAAATCAACCCTTCATATATTGAATCATGTTTTATTCTAACTGTGATTTTAAGAATCATCCAACACAAATACTAAAATAATATCAAATAAGTGAAATATATAATTAACTTCAAAGGAAACTATACTTTATGTTGACAATTGAAATTGCAAAAATTCATTTTACAACTAATTTTTACATCATTTTTTGAAGAGTAATATTTCTTGTAACAGTTTGAGCATATTTAATAATAAAAACTTGAATTACTGCCGGGTGTGGTGGCGCACTCTTGTAATCCCCACGCTTGAGAGGCGGAGACAGGAGGATCACACAGGTTCGAAGCCAGGCGCGCTAGCTTAAGAGACCCTGTTTCCAAATAAAAGCATTAAAAAAAGGTCTGGGAGTATAGCCCAGTGTTAGAAGGGTTTCCAGGAACCTCAATACCACCAAAAAAAAAAAAAAAAAAAAAAAAAACTTGAATTACTTATGTTTTTAAAGAACATAGATTATCAATAAAACAAAGTTCTTTCTTTAAATTATTAAGCAGATCTAGTTTGTTAAGAATTTATATTGTAAAAAATAATTTGCAAATGGGTGTGGTAGCGCACATTTATAATCCCAGTATTCAGGAAGCTGAGACAGGAGGATCCTGATTCAAGGACAGCCTCGGCTACTTAGTGAGGCCCTCTGCAACTCAGTGAGACACTCTTTCAAAATAAAGAATAAAAAATAGGGCCGGGGCTAGGCATGGTGGTGCACACTTGTAATCCCTGCATTTGGGAGGCTGAGACAGGAGGATCGCTCAGGTTCAAAGCCAGCCTCAGCTACTTAGTAAGGCCCTTTGCAACTCAGTGAGACTCTGTTTCAAAAAATAAAGAATAAAATATAGGGCTGGGGGTGTCACTCGGAAGTAGAATGCCCCTGGGTTCCATCCCGGGTACCAAAAAAAAAAAAAAAAATTGAGCTGGGGAATGAAGCTCGGAGGTAGAATTCCCCTGGGTTCAATAAAATAATAAGAAGAATCTGCATTGGATAAAACAAACAAAACCTTCCTTTATTATATTCTAACATACCTTTAGAGAAAATCAATTTTAACTTTACAACTCTAACATAGATTTTCATATTGAAGAACAGAAAGCTAAATTCAGAATGGATAGAATGAATTAGTTTATAATCCCGAGCAAGTTAAAGCACACAATTAAATATTACATATTCACAAACTAGAAGAGTCAAGTTCATTTTTGATTAAAGGTCTTTGTATATTTTTTAATTTAATTGTTTTAGGAATTACTTTTTGAAGCAGAAAATATCCTTTTAAATACTGCTCTGAAGGCATGTTTAACTTGCTGGTTCCTCAAACTGTAAATGAAGGGATTCAACAAAGGCGCAACTGAAGTACTGAGCACGGCCACTCCTTTGCTGAGCTTAACTCTCTCATTCGCTGATGGCTTTACATAGATGAATATGCAACTACCATACGTGATAGAAACGACCATCATGTGGGAAGAGCAAGTCGAAAAGGCTTTCTTCTTTTGCTGAGCTGAAGGGAATTTTAAAATGGTCTTCATGATGCCAAAGTAAGAAAGAATAATTAATAGAAATGTAACAACGATTGTAATCACAGCCAAGAAAAATACAATCAATTCTAGAGAACGTGTGTCCGAGCAAGAAAGCTGAAGAAAAGGAGAAATGTCACAAATGAAATGATCAATGATATTCGAAGCACAGAAATCCAGGCTGAGACTAAAAATCAGTGGAGGGAAAACAGCCAGGAATCCAGTTACCCAAGAACCCAGGACAAGCCAGTGGCAAACTCTGTCGCTCATGATGGAAGTGTAATGCAAAGGTTTGCAGATGGCCACATAGCGGTCATAGGACATGACGGTCAAAAGGAAAAACTCTGTAACCCCCAAGAAGATGTAAAAGAACAGCTGAGATACACAGCCATTGTAGGAAATAGTCTTTTCCCTGGTTGCAATGGTGACTAAGAATCTGGGAATGCAAGCTGTTGTGAATGAAATTTCCAGGAAGGAGAAATGACGGAGGAAGAAGTACATCGGAGTCTTGAGGTGGGAGTCCAGCAGAGTGAGGGCGATGAGGGTCAAGTTCCCGATCATGGTCAACACGTAGTTTAGAAGTAGAAACAGAAAGATTACGATCTGCAACTGAAAATTATCTGTCAGTCCCAGAAGGACAAATTCTATCTGTCCTGTATGGTTCTTCATTTCTCTTGTATGATTTCAATCACCTTCTAGAAATAAAAAAGATAACAGAATCAGGGACTACATGAGTAGATGACAAAAAGCACAAAGACGTATTCAGAGAACAGAAGTCAGTATTCTCCTACATTGTCTTAGTTATAATTTCACCATGACAAACACCAGACCTTAAAATTAAGCTAAAACTGATATTTCTTGAGCCCCTTCTCCTAAAAACATCTATAACTACATGTCACTATAGCAACATCCCGAAACAGACCAATTTGTTAGGATTACTATGTAGTAGAGCATCAATTCCATTTTAAAGAGGGGAAAGCGATTCCCTAATATGTGAGAGTTAGGGAGAAATGGGTCATAGGAGGAACTCTAGATGAAAAAGGAAATCCTATAGAGAAGCAAACAAGGCAACCTAAAGGAGGAGAAAGGAGGGGGGAAGAGGAAAATCTCTAAAACACACAATGTACTTAAACATATGGAAGTCAACCACTAAGCCAAGCAAGGGAGGGAGGGAACAGGAGGGAATGGGGTGGGAATTGGCTAGGGGTTAAATCAGTCATGTGTACATGTATGTACGCACAACTTTTTTTTTACCCCAATATGATGTATGAATATAATGCACCAATAAAAAAAGAAAAAATAAATAAATAAAGAGGGGAAAGCGAGACACAGTCTCTTGCCTAAGGTTGCACAGCTTGTCGACAGCAGACGCCACTCTCTGCGCTCCTGATCCCTTTCAGTAAGGCTGTGGCATCATAGATGTGTCTCCAGTATTCTCTCAATGCTATTGGTCTGTACTGGATTCCTTTTTAACTGCTACCCACTAAGAACTGAGCACAGTTTATTTAGCAATTCTCCCATAGCTGGATATTGAGGTTGAGGGCGTTTGTCACTATTTGGAACAGTACTGTAGTGACAGGTCTTGTGGTCTCCTCCTTGAGCACCAGTGTAAGAACCATAGCAAATGTACATCTTTCAAGTTTTCATCATAGAGAATTTAAAACTCTGACAAAAGTTGAAATAATAGTATAATGACCCTAAGGTTATCCATCCACCTTCAACGCTTTGCAATTCACACACAACCAGTCTTCTATCATGGATATGCTCAAATGCTTTCCCCTCAAATATTTGAATCAAAGCCCAGATACATTATTTTACCTATAAATACATAAATATTCATCTCTAACAAATAAAAACCCTTTATAAAAAGAGTCATAATATTTTATCATTTAATAATATATTTTAAGTGAGAACATCGATGAATATGTATTCTTATAAAATATTTCAGTATATATTAGATACAAAATTTCAAAGAAACATATAAATTGATTGATTTTATCTCATAAACACCTACATATGGTACATGTCGCTTTGATTTCTATAAATGTATGCAAAAATAATAGTGTTTATTTTATAGTGAGGTATTAAATTAAAATGTGTTTATATTTTAATTTTTAAAGATCCAGTCATTCTTAACAGTATTCTGTCAAAAGAAATAATAAAACACAACATACAACATTTTTCTAACTTCCCTAATTTATTATTTAACAATAGCAAGAAACAACTATTAGTAAATTCAAAAACTGATTACATAATTTGTTTGCTTTGTGTGGGGGGGGGGGCCTGGGGATAGAACCCGGAGGCATTTGACCTCTGAGCTACACCCCCTGCCCTATTTTTTTTATTCTTTATTTTGAAACCAGGTCTCACTGAGTTGCAGAGGGCCTCACTAAGTAGCTGAGGCTGTCCGCGAACCGCAATCCTCTGGTCTCAGCCTCCCAAATGCTGGGATTACAAGCATGCACCACCACACTCTGCTACATAGTTTTTAATTTTTAAAAGTGATACACCTCATTTTGTTCTTAACATGAACAAACTTTTTTTTGTCAAATTTTAAACTAGGTAAATTAGTGCTAGGAGTGGTGGCCCACACTAACAATCCTAGTACTTTGGGAGGCTGAGACAGGAAGATCACAAGTTCCCAGCCAGTCTCAGCAACACAATGCCCTCTGCAGCATAGTGAGACCTGCTTCAAAATAAACAATAAAAAATAGGGCTGAAGGTATAGCTCAGAGGTAGAACACTCTTCTGTTCAATCCCCACTACCACAAAAAATGAAATAGGTAAATTATTTCCAAATTAATTTAGAACATGAGCACTAAGAGAAAAAAAACACATTATATGCAATACAACATTTTTTTTTTTGGTACTAAAAATTTAACCCAGGGGTATTTATTTTACTTCAAAGTTACAACCCCAACCCTTTTAATTTTTTATCTTGAAACACTGTCTCACTAAGTTGCTGAAGCTAACCTCAAACCTGCTACCATCTTGCCTCAGTCTCCCAAGTACTGGGATAACAGGCATGAGCCAATACACCTGGCCATATTTTTTCCTCTTTGTGTGTGTGTGTGTGTGTGTATGTGTGTGTGTGTGTGTGTGTGTGTGCGCGCACATTGTGTGTGTGTGTGCATTGTGAGTGTGTGTGTGAGAGAGAGTGTGTGATTGAGTTGTGAGTGTGTGTGTGTGTGTGTGTGTGTGTGTTATGGGCTTGAACTCAGCGGCATTCTACCTCTGAGCTACACCTTTAACCCTTTTGTTTATTGTTTGTTTGTTTTGAAACAGGATCTCACTAGATTGCTGGGAGTCTCACTAGGTTGCTAAGGCTGGCTTTGAACCTGGGATCTTCCTGTCTCAGGCTCTCAAGTATTGAAATTGCAATTGTACAACACCAGACCTGGCTATATTTCCTCTCTTTTAAACTAAAATACTTAAAGTACATTCCTTCTCAGTAGTTTCATTTTGTAAATCAGTACCATCGCCTGTTCTGAAAGGGGGCTTTATTGCTAAATACAGAATATTTTTCCTTCTACATGATTTAGCTCATTACCTCACACATGAATTCAAGAACCCCACATTAGTTCATTTATCAGTTTTAGTTGCTTAGCAAATAGTTGTGTTCTTCATCTATTTCTTCTGTTGTACTGTGGATCATAGAGAAGCGTAGATCACTCTCAGTGTTTTCCCTGAATCTCATCTTCATTTGGTGTTTTCATTTTGCTAACCGGCCTGTGTTTTAACATCAGCTCTTTATGAAAAACATATTGCACACTTCTGTAAGTTAAATATGGGTATCAAAACATATTTTAAAGGTAATTTTAAAACCAAAAAAGAGACTTTTTTAAATAAGAGAAAATGTAGCAATTAGTAATAATAAGGGACAATTATCATTGCTCACGTTGTTGACCAGTGTCAGCACTTCCGACAGCATTTTCTTTTAAAATTTAGTAAAACATGTGAAGTCAACACTCTAGGAAAATTTAACTTTCTTATGTCTGATTGACTTCTAAAACTGTTTAGTTTATTTTTATCTAGACAGCACTGGAATAATTATCATTTCCTCCACAATTCTTCAACACAGTGTCTGATTGGAACCACCAACACACTAGAAATGCAAGTGCAAGTGCATAAATGGAGCTACTTCCTCTCGTGCTCGATTCATAATACAGAAAATGAGGAAATACTAACATTGTATAAGAAGAGAAAGAATGCCATGTTTGAATCACTGTTATTTATTTTTGTGTAACTTATATTTGATGCATAATTATTCGTGATTTTTAAAGAAAAGTACCACTATTGTACTTACCATTAGCAGTATGTGATGATATCTTTTTTTGTCAAAGGAAATATTCTCTCAGGTTAACTCAAAGCAGAGAACTAAGATACAAATGTTTTAGTAATGTGATTTTTTTTCTCATTATAACATATATCTGAACACATGATAGTATCTATACCTTGGACAATAAAGGTTTCTAATAAACTCTTTTTAATACTTAAAATTTTGTAAAATAAAAAAATGTCTAATTAATCCCACTGCACTAAGATTATTACGACTGAGATGGTTTGCTGGAAACTTGCAATACTAGTTTCCAGTTACTTAAGACATGTAAACGCTTCTTTATGGAAAGTCTAAGGGGATAGCACCCCTAAGGGAAAATAGGATGCGTTTAAAACATCCCAAACAACCTTCAGAACACAGTAGTTTCTCTCTTTGTCATTTAATTAAAAGTAGATTTGTTGTGTCAAGCCTAATGATATAAAGTATCATTAGGCTTGTCATATTAAAAATAATCATACCAAAACAATCACTGAGACACTACAAACTAGCAGGTAATCTGGGATCATAGGTAAAGTCTATGTGCCAAGAGATCAAGATAATTCATTTTGAGGAGTAATTCCTTTGGGGGAATATATTCATATTCCCAATATATGAATTGCTCACTAGAAGAAAAGCATCTGAGGACCTAACACAAATATTACTCCTATTTATTCTTCTTTAAAGTAATTATGTTTAAAATTATGTTGGGAATATAGCTCAGTAGTAGAGTGTTTGCCTAGTGTACATGAGGCCCTGGGTTCAATCCCTAGTACTATAGGAAGGAAGGAAGGAAGGAAGGAAGGAAGGAAGGAAGGAAGGCAGGCTGGCTGGCTATAGAACTTCTGCATGATATTATGATTTGAAAATAAAACTAGGGGGAAAAATTAGGGAAATTACTTATCCACACTCATGGCAGATTCTAGAAATTATGGAGACAGGGTTTCAATCAGATTTTTATTTCAAGTATAGTTTTTTAACCACTATGCTGTTCTTCCAATAAAGAAAATTGTTACCAAGCCCAAGAACATCTATTCACCAAGAAAATGCCAATACCCCATTAATTTTGAAAGGTAGTTTTGCCACTCCTGGGTATCTTTCCAAAGAAATTTAAGTCATAATATTATAGTAACATATGCATATCTGTGTTTATAGCAGCATAATTTAGAATAGCCAAATTATGGAGCCAACCTAGGTGTCCACCAACAAATAAATGGATTACAAACAAAATTGTGGTATATACACACAATGGAATTTAATTCAGCCATAAAGAACAAAATTGTGCTATTTGCAGGAAAATGGATGAAACTAGGGAATATTATGCTAAGTGATATTAGCCAGTCTCAGAAAGTGAAGGGTTATCTGTGTTTTCTCATATGTGCAAGCTAGAGAGAAATTGGCAAATAAAAGGGACTTCAGATAAACAAAAAGATAAGATATTCTAGTAAAATGGTGGAAAGAGACTAAGGGAGGAGATGAGAAGTACTTGATGAAGGAAACAGTTCAAATAACTCAATGTACATATATAAAATTATCCATACCAATCTCAACAACAAGTACAGGAAAAGGGGAAGAATGGGGTGGCATCCAGAGGGAAATAGACCAAGTGCTATGTGCATGTATGTATCTTTCCATCACTCTGAACCTAGTTGTAATATATAGTTACAATACACCAATAAAAGTATACTAAAATAAGATGTGACATTTTAAAAAATCCAATAGGAGATGACAATTTCTAGGAAGGAAATTAGTTTATTTTAGGGCTGGTTCTGAGAAGATGGGTGGGGCTATCATCCCCAAATGACAAAGACCATCTTAAGGATCTCAGTAGTGCAAAAGGGCTTTGATAAGGAGGCAAGGAGGTACAGGGGGACAGTGGTCAAAAAGATTACATGCTGAGGGGTCATTATCATCCAGGGTCTTTGCTTTTTTTCTCTTCCAGTTAGAATATCATTGAGATCACAACTGATTTTTTTTCTCCTAGGCCAGTCCTTTAATTCTTTACATAAACAAATTATTTCCCTGCAAGTCAAGCATTATTCTAATTTTAATTAAAGAACAATATTAACAAGTCCTTGGCTCACATTTCGATGTTATCTCTTTTTTTTTCTTGGCGCATTCTAGTCATACATCTTAATGGAATACAAGATGATAGAGGCATACGTGCATACCTCACTCATATAGCCCTTCCCCAATTCCCACCCCACTCCCTGTTCCCTCCCTCCTTCTCACCTTTGGCTTGGTGACTGACTTTGATGTTTGTGAATATAAGACTATCAGATGTAGGGAGCTCTAGATAACTAAAGGAAGATTATTGATTAGGGAATCTTGGGTCCATTGTTAACTTAAATTCTTTTTTCTGCAGTCTTTTTCTAGGAATCATTGTCTCAGTCATTCAAAGGTGGCTTTCCTTAGAAAATCCAACACTGGGCACAGAGAAAATAAGTGACCAAAAGTTTGAAAACAAGCAAAAAAAAATGTAGTGTGCGATATTTTGTATATTTGACCCTCAATGTAATATAAAGAATAAATGTAACATAATAACTTTTTCATTTCATTTAGTTGGTGTGTTACTAATTAATGATACAGGAAAATAATTTTTTATTTTGTGTAAATTTTAGAATTGACCAAATTAGTAAGTATATTGATGGTAGGAATAAGGAATCTCACTTTAAAGAAAAAAACTTGATTCCCCATTGATGTTAATTTAGGATTACAGACATCAGTGCAAATTAATGATTTCTTCATGTGATTTTCTTAGCTTTGTCCCCTGAAAAATCATATAAAGCATTTTATGTCATTAGCATGCTTACCAAAAAATGAGAAAATTTCATAATGACACAGAACCTGTTTCAAGGCCAAATTTCCAAAATAATGAGTACAAAAGAGAATATTATTTAAGTAAACTAGGCATGCGTCTTGACTTATAATAGGGGTCGTGTCCTTACAAACCCAACACAAGTAGAAAATATACTCAGTACACCTCATCTACATGATGGCTCAGTGACACAGCACACTGTAGAGTACTGTGTATGGTTTGTTCACCCTCCTGGTGACTGGGAGCTGTAATTCACTGCTGCTCCCAGCACAAGCTGGGAGGGTGCCAATTTATGTGGTGGAGAATCTGAGGGCCCTGTACCAAAAAATCATAACTCTATTGCAGAACCAGACCTGGCACCAAATTAGTATAAGCAGCATCTGCACGGACCAGAAAGTACCTCTAGGCCCTCGGACAACAGCACAGGAGTGAAGCCCACCATAAGCATGGGCCTCAAGGTGCTCTAAGGACACGACCAAGACTGCAGTGTCTGGGGACAGGGAGAGGATCTTCCCCTCCCCCACCCAATAGAACATCAGCAAAGCTCCTTGGTGCACGGTAGACTCTGAAAATCTTAAACTGAACCAGAAAGGAGTTAAGAAATGATTCAGAAGTTCTCAACTTAACCCTCCCTGATCAAGGGAAGGTTACTTTACTTGTGAAAGAGTAAAGGAAACACAGACTGTACCACAGTGAGGCATCAGAAACCCACATGATGGTATGGGTTTAGAATGTCCCCCAGTCCTCAGAGGCATACAACATCTATGGAGGCAGGGAGAAACCAAGACTCCACATCTGAGAAAAGCATGGAGCATGACCTGCACTTAACATTAGATCCAGCCCCATTAATACTGACCATCTTCATAGACTGAGAAAGACTCAGAGAACCAGGCTTACAGCAGGAAAGGTGCTGGTGGAACTCAGTATCTGCACAGAAAGAGACTGCAGAGGCCCTGTCTATTGAATAGTCATTTATTTCTAAGTTAATTAATTTGTTGTGGTATTGTTTGGGTTTTTTTTAATCTTTGTGTGTGTGTGTGTGAGTGTGTATGCCTGTTTTTTTACCCTCTTCCCAAACCCTCTCCCAAGCTTCTTCCCTTGTATATACCTACTCTCTTCTATCCCTTTTCTTTCTTTTTTCTTTTTTTCTCTCTTCTTCTCTCTTCCTCATCCTGTAATAAATCTACTTTATATCTCTATACCAGAAACTCTGCATTGGTTACTAGAATACTACTATATTTTCACTATCTCTAATCTCTAGTATATACTACCTTACCAAACTCATACTCTCATTCTATTTGATCCTATCTGAGGCTTTACACTTTGTTCAATTTACAACTTCACCTTCCTCCTCACTCAACATTCACTGTTGAATACATTAAATGTGCCCTTGAATATACCAGGTAATGCCTAGAGACTGAGAGAAATCTACCAAAAGCAACAGATAAAACTTCTGAAAGCATGAGAAGGAAGAATAACAAGGAAGCAATGAGCGCCCACAAAACCACAGTAACAGAACCTGAGAACACAGAATTGCAGAGATCTCCAGAAGGTCAAATCAGGAATGTAACTGTAGAAATTATACAGGAGTTCGAAAAAGAATTTATAGAGTCTGAAAAAAATTAAAGATACAATCATTAAAGTGAAGGCATCAATTCAAACTATAAACAATTGTTTAGACGAGAATAGAATTTCACTCCTAGAAGATGATCACTCCAAAAACAAATGTTAGTATATTTCTAGTAAATAACCTAGAAAAAACAACTCTACAGCATGAATTGGACAGTGAAGAAGTATGGACCCATCTTAAAAGAGCTAACCTAAGAATAATTGACATAAAGGAGGAAAAGAAGGTGAAACCAAAGGGCTCAACAATCTTTTCAAAAAAGTAATATCAGAAAATTTTCGGGCTGGGATGTAGCTCAGTGGCAAAGTGCTTGCCTGGCAAGTGCACTGCCCTGGGTTCGATCCCCAGTCCAAAAAAAAAGACAAAAAAAAAAGAACCCCTTTAAAAAAAAAATAAGCTAAGAACAAACAAAAAAAAAAAAAAAGAAAAGAAAATTTTCCAAACAGAGAGCAGGAGATTGATACACGGGTACAGGAAACTTATAGAATCCCCTTTAGACAAGATCAGAGAAAAGGTTCCCCACACCACATAATAGTCAAATTAACCAATGGAGAAGCCAAATAGAGAATCATAAAGGAAAAAAAAAAAAAGATCAAGTGACATTCAGAAACAGACCAATTAGAATCACTCCAGAATTCCCAAACCAAGTCATGAAAGCCAGAAGGGCCTGGAATAACATATTCCAAACTCTGAAAGAAAACAACTTGCAGCCAAAAATTTTCTACCCAGCAAAACTATCACTCAAATTAGATGGGGAAATAAAAATCTTCTATGACAAACAAAAGCTGAAGGAATTTATGTCTTCAAAACCAGCACTAAAGAAAATACTCAAAGAGATTAACTGCAAAGAAGAAATAAGTAATGCATGCCAGAACCAAAGAAACAAGAATTTCCATCCAGCAGACAACTAAACAAAAAACAATAAACACTATTTCAGACAGAAGTATAATCTCAACATGTTAGGAATTAAAAATCATCTCTCACGCCAGGCATGGTGGCACATGCTTGTAATCCCCATGCTTAGGAGGCTGAGACAGGAGGATTGTGTGGGTTCGAAACCAGCCTCAGCTGGCTTAAGAGACCCTGTTTCCAAAAACTACATAAAATAGGTCTGGGAGTATAGCCCGGAGGTAGAAGTCCCCTGGGTTCTATCCCCAGTACCACCAAAAAAAATCATCTCTCAATAATCACATTGAACATAAATGACCTCAAGTCCCAATAAAAATATATATAAAGTGGTAAAATAAATTAAAAAACCAAATCCATCTGTCTGCTGCCTGCAAGAAAATCATCTTACAAGTAAAGATGGTAACAAACTTAAGATAAAGGGCTGAAGCAAGTGAGTTCCCATGCCAAGGGAACTCAAATACAAGCAAGAGTAGCAACTATGATATCAGACAAGCTAGACTTCAAGCCTAAGCTTATTAGAAGAGACAAAGCAGGTCATTTTTTACTGGTAAAAGAAACAATTTAACAAGAGGAAATAATGATAGTCAACATTTATGATTCAAACATAGGTGCAGCTAATTTTATAAAACAAACTCTTTGTGACATTAAGCTAAACATAAATCCCAATACAATAATACTGGGAGATTTCAACACCCCGTCACACCATTTGACTAATCTTCTAGACAAAAGGCCAGTAAAGATGCCTCAGACCAAAAAATACCATTAATAAAATGGATCTATTAGACACATATAGAATATTTTGCCCAACTACATCAGAGTTCACATTTTTCTCAGCTGTTCATGGAACCTTCTCCAAAATCTATCACATCCTGGGCCACAAAGTGAGCACTAGCAAATTCAAAATATATGACGTACTTTCCTGTCTCTTTTCAGACCATAATGGAATGAAATTAGAAATCAACTATAAGAAGACCCAGAGAAACCACAACATGTGGAGACTGAATACCACACTGCTGAATAAAAAGAATGGGTCATAGTAAGGGGTGAAATCAGGAAATTTCTAGAAACAAATGAAAATAGAGATAAAACATATCAAAACCTTTGGGGCACTTTGAAGGCAGTATTAAGAAGAAGTTTTATAGCACTGAGTGCTTACATAAGAAAAATAGAAAATCATCAAATAAATAACAAATAGATTAGTAGAAAGAATAGAGTGTAAAAGTACTCCCACATATACATAGTATACTGATGTATGACAAAGTACAGAGAAAGTAGTATTTTCTTTGTGTGTGTGTGTGTGTGTGTGTGTGTGTGTGTGTGTGTGTAGTGCTAGGTATGAAACTCAGGGGCATTCTATCTCTGAGCTACACCTCCAGCCCAATTTTATTATTTTATTTTGAAACAGGGTCTCACTAAGTTGCAGATGGCCTCACTAAGTTGCTGAGGCTAGCCGTGAACCTGCAATCCTCCTGTCTCAGCCTTCCAAATATTGGGATTACAAGTGTAATCCCAATTAAAATGCTCAAAATAGCATTTTCAAAAATGTAGAACATACTAGTGTTCTATAGTGTAGTAGGGTGACTAGAGTTAACAATAAGTTGATGGATATACAAAATAGCTAAGAGATATGATTTTGAATGTTTCCAACAAAACATAGAAAATGTTTGAAATGATGGTTATGTTAATTACTCTGATTTGATCATTATACATTGTATGCATGTATCAAAATGTCACACTATACCCTGTAACTATGGACAATTATATGTCAACTAAATTAATTTTAAGAGAAATAATTGCAATAAATGGTTCATACATAATTATATGTGTATTAATTTATAGTATGTTTTATTTATTTATTTATTTATTCATTCATTCATTCATTTATTTTTGGTAGTACTGGGGTTCTTGGAAACCCTTCTACCTGCAGGTTACACTCCCAGACCTATCTTTATATTTTTATTTGGAAACAGTGTCTCTTAAGCCAGCATGGATGGCTTCAAACCTGCGCGATCCTACTTTGTCCAGCTCCCAAGCACAGGGATTACAAGCGTGCACCATCACGGCTGGCTAATTTGTAGTATGTTTTAAAAAGTAAGAATATCTGACATTAATTATACAAATTAGGTCATTAATGTTGTTTTTAAACATCAATTATAAATATACTGATATATTTGTAGAAAAATGAAAATCAGAGCTGGGCATGGTAGCATACACTTGTAATTCCAGCATTTGGGAAGCTAAGACAGGAGTATCTGGGTTCGCAGACAGCCTAAGCTACTACTTAATGAGGCCCTTTGTTGTTGTTTTGTTGTTGTTGTTGGTGGTGGTGGTGGTGGTGGTGGTGGTTCTGGGGGGGTTGGTTTTTTTGGTGGTACTAGAGATGGAGCCCTTCTACCTCAGGGCAACACTCCCAGATATATATATATGTATACATATATGTATACATATATGTATATACATATATGTATATTTTTTTAAACAGGGTCTCTTAAGCCAACGAGACTCTTCGAACCTGCGCGATCCTCCTGTCTCCGCTTCCCAAGCATGGGGATTACAAGCCTGCGCCACCACACCAGGCAAGTGAGGCCCTTTGTAACTCAGTGAGACCCTGTTTCAAATTAAGAATAAGGCTTGCTGGCTTAAGAGACCCTGTGTCCAAATAAAATATAAAATAGGTCTGGAAGTGTAGCCCAGAGGTAGAAGAATTCCATCCCCAGTACCACCAAAAACAAAATAGAATAAAAAAAAAATAGGGTTGTGGGTATAGCTCAGAGGTAGAATGCCCTTGGATTCAGTCCCCAGTGCTGAAAAAAAAAGAAAGAAAGAAAGAAAGAAAGAAAGAAAGAAAGAAAGAAAGAAAGAAAGAAAGGAGAATTGTATATACTATTATGTAAGCAGCAGAAATTATTTTATTTTATATATTTTCCTATTTTTCTTACCTAATTAAAACTCCCCAAATATAGTAAGTAATTCATGTGATGAACTTTAAATGAGAAATGTGCTTCTACATGATTCTCCCATAGGTTTAACTTTAGTTTATGTAAAGCAAGAGTAAAGGGGAGCTAAAGTTGTGTTTTATTTTTTAATCTGATTCTTCAATCATCCTCCTGGCCTTTATCCACTGCTGCATCCTTCTGTCTCCAAGGGCACTGTCTCCAAAGAAGCCAAAGCCAGCATAGTTGTTTTAATTTCAAATTTGGTTGCTCAAAAGGTTCATTAGTGACTGTTTGTAGGTCACCAGGGACTTTGATTTTCATTTGGTTGCATTTTTATCAAATAGAGCAAGCCTTAAGGTAGGTAGAGGGAAGATGCTCTTTGTCTGAGGAGACAAACAGGAGAAGATTCCTAACAGTGTACTGCCCTTGTGTTACAATGTTTCCTTTCCTTTTCATTTTTTCTTTTTTCTTTTTCTTTTTTTTTTTTTAGGGATTTAAAATAATGCAAGAAAGTTCAAGTAACTGATTGAAAATGGATACTACTGAGATCTGTGCCACCTAGAGTTATCTTAAATTTGACAATGGATTCATAAGCAAAAGTGATCAGAAGTTTATAAGAAAATCTTCATCTCATTTACTATTTTCAATTTAGATATTTTTTAAGGTTGTGTGTTTTCAACAACCAACAACAAATATGATTGACTATTAAAATAGTAAGTGCCATAAGCTTATCATTTTAATTATATTTACTTTTGTGTAAATTTTATTATGCTCTGAAAGAGAAAAAATACTTTACCTACCTCTCAAAAAGAGGAAATGTTAGTGATAATTTCCATATTTGGTAGCACATTTTATTGATAGCATCTGGTTTCTTTAAATATGCAAATGTAATTTTAGGGAGATGTTTATGCACAAGAAAATGTTGACATTTAAATGTTAAATTTTATAGCTATTCAGAAATATATTACTTATATTGTCAACCTTATACCAAAAGTAAGATATAGGGAGGGAGTGGGGTGGAAGCGGTTGGGGGAGAGCGCACCAAGTCCTGCATGCATATATGTCCCTATACTTTGAATTCATTGCAATGTGAGATTACAGTGCATCAATAAAAGTATATTCTAAAAACCAAGGTATATAATTATGTAAACATATCTCCAGAACCCCAAAAGAATGATAAATTCTCAGAAATACATCATATATTGTGTATTATATCATTCTGTATTATATACCACCATAAATTTTAAGTGATTACTTAGCAACAGGAAGCCTAAGACAGAGGCAGTGTCAAGAGAGAAGCTTGGGAGTGTGTGTGTGTGTGTGTGCGCGCGCGCGCCTGTGTCTGTGTGTGTGCATACACACACATATGCAAATGTATATATGCATGCTACAATTTGAAGGTATTCTGGGGAAAACATATATGTGCAATAAACAAAAACAAACAATGAAAATTTTTAATCAGAAAGCTAAAATAGAGACCTCAAGAGACTGTAATGTGCAGTGATCCCAAAGTGTCAGACACATATTAGCACTTTTTTAACATGTCAAGCAAGTATAATAGAGAAAGTGTCATATGCATGTATATTTCTGTCACTCTGAACCTCATTATTATGTATAACACAATGCACCAATAAAAGTAAGGATGACAGACCCACAGGAGTTAGAAGGAATCCTTACAGAGCATGCATTTAAAATGTAATAATTTTTAAAACCGTAATGAATAAGAAAAACCTGAATGATAATAGTTAAAACTGGTAATAATCTACAACAAAATATCTGAATGTTACATGCAGATATAACAGAAGTCAGAAATCAGCAATGGGGAATAATACAGTAATAACTTTCATTCTACTGGGACTGACAGATGACCACCAACTGCAGGTTCTCCTCTTTATTTTTCTCTTTTTCACCTACATGCTGAGTGTAACGGGAAACCTGGCTATCATCTCCCTCATCTTAGTGGATCCTCACCTTAAAACAGCCATGTACTATTTCCTACAAAATTTTGCGTTCTTAGAGATCTCATTCACATCTGCATGTATTCCCAGATACTTATACAGCATAGCAACAGGGGACAAGATGATTACCTATAATGCCTGTGTCGGCCAAGTGTTTTTTACGGACCTCTTTGGTATAACTGAGTTTTTCCTCCTGGCTGCCATGTCCTATGATCGCTATGTGGCCATCTGCAAGCCCTTGCATTATGTGACCATCATGAGTAGCATCGTCTGCAGAAGACTTGTCTTTTGTTGTTGGGTTGCTGGCCTGTGTATTATAATCCCCCCACTTAGCCTCGGCCTCAATCTGGAGTTCTGTGATTCTAATATCATTGATCATTTCATCTGTGATGCATCTCCCCTGCTGAAAATCTCTTGTTCAAATACATGGTTTATGGAACAGACTGTTATCATCTGTGCTGTACTGACCCTCATTATGACACTCATGTGTGTCATTCTGTCTTACGTTTATATCATCAAGACCATTCTACAATTCCCTTCTTCCCAGCAAAAGAAAAAAGCCTTTTCCACCTGCTCTTCCCACATGATCGTGGTCTCCATCACCTATGGCAGCTGCATCTTCATCTATATCAATCCTTCAGCCAAGGAATCGGTGGCCATTAACAAGGGTGTGACCGTCCTCACTACCTCCATTGCTCCTATGCTGAACCCCTTCATTTACACACTGAGGAACAAACAAGTCAAACAAGCCTTCAATGACTCAGTCAAAAGAATTTTAATATTTTCCAGAAAGTAAGGGAATGTAAAGTGCAGTGAACATATGCAGTGAACTTTCCAAACCCTCTAGTGTGACTACTTCAAAGTTTCACTTTTGCTGATGCCAATTCAGGATCATCTTCTCCCCAAACCTCTTAAAATCACATTATTCCATAATAGGCATGTAATAGCTTTCAAACATTTAAATCTTGCATTCATTTTCAAATTAAGAATACAAAAATAAGATAAAGTAGAAGCAAATCTTTGAGTTTTAAATTTTCAAAAAAAAAAAGAATAAGGAATGGTCATCACTGTTTCTTCCCATCCAAAATTTTCAAATGATTTATTCATTGACTTAATAAATATGTATTAGGTACATGATTTATTCATTGACTTAATAAATATGTATTAGGTACTTCTTTAGGGCAGGTGCTGTTATAGGCACTAAAAAATAGAGAGGGAAACAAAATCAGAAGAAAAACTCCTCCCATGTACTCTCAGAGGTAAAGAGAAGAAATGGAGATAACCTAAATGTCCATCAACTAAAGAATGGATGAAAAAAATATGGTACACATACAGCAAGGTGTGCCATTCAGCCATAGCATAGGATGAAACTCTATCTTGCAAGATGGAGCTTGATGATGATTATATCAAATGAAATAAACCAGGCACAGGCAGACAAAAACCTCCCTACATGTAGAATAAATATAAAAACTTGATCTCATAGAAGTTGAGAGTAGAAAGGTGGATACCAGTGGCTGGGGAAGTACAATTCCTCTGGAGATTAGTTTCGGAGGTTCCCCTCCGCTTTTATATCTCTTTTTTTTTTCTATACGCTGTTTCTTATCAAAGATGCTTTTGACTCATTTTTTCAGCCTTTGATTATCAAACTGAAATTCACTTCTACTGAGAACTTTTTCCCTGTCCAATCCTATGTATTCCCAAAACACAAAAACCCACTAGGAGATCCATCTTGTGTGTCTATCAGCATTTTCTCCTTATCTGTCTATATCTTTTAATAAACAGTCAATACTGAACACAGCTACTTTATCAATATGTTGTTCCCTTGAGTATAAATAGTGCTCGGCCTTTCAAATGTCTTAAAAGCATGCCTTTCTCAACTATAAAAACAACATCAAATGTATTCAAATAATTATAACAGAATAAAGAGGAAAAATATTTTCAATGAAAAAATAACTAAATATGTCAAAGTGTTTAAAATCAAAGATAAGAGCCAGGTGTGGTGGCGCACGCTTGTAATACCAGCATTCGGGAGGATGAGACTGGAGAATCGCGGTTTGCGGACAGCCTCAGCTACTTAGTGAGGCCCTCTGCAACTCAGTGAGACCTTGTTTCAAAATAAAGAATAAAAAATAGGGCAGGTGGTGTAGCTTGAAGGTCGAATGCCCCTGGGTTCCATCCCCAGACCTGAAAAAAAAATCAAAGATAAATTTGTTATTTTGATTTTAACATTAATATGCTTCCTGCATTTTTATCTTTCCATGCTGCTTTCAGTGAAAATATAGTTCAAATTTCTCTTCCACTTTTATGCACTATCACTTTATGTATCATTTTATTTATTTTATAGTATACATTTAAAGTATACAACGTGATATTGGTAGATGTGGTGAAATGATCACTACAGTCAAGCAAAAGAACATTCCCATCATTGTAAAGTTTCCTTTTTTGTTTCTGGTAAAATCTCCTAATTTCTGTTATCAAATTTTCAGTATGAAATATAACATTATTAGTATAGTCCTCATAAGATATATTAGGTCTCTAGATGTATTCATCTTACATAAATAAAAGTTTATACCTTTTGACTCGCATCACGTTGATTGGTTGAATAGCAAATATTTTTTCTTCCTAACAGATACACTCAGATTCTATCATGTTGATTGTGTGTCCCATAGTAGAAGATATAAAATCAAGGCACTTTGGGTTTTTCTTTTTATTTCATTTTGGGTTTTTCAAAATTGTTCACTGTTTAAAATATTAGCCTTGGGGTACTAGTTTCTAAATTCAGATACTATCACCATTCCTATTAGTTACGAGATTTTTAGCAAGTCACCCGGCTTCTTTTTTTTTTTTTTTTTTTTTTTTTTTTTTTTTTTTTTGATGGTGGTACTGGGGATGGAACCCAAGGGCCTTCTACTTCCAGGCTACACTCCCAGACCTATTTTATATTTTTTATTTGGAAATAGGGTCTCTTAAGCCAGCTGAGGCTGGCTTCAAATCTGCGCGATTCTCCTGTCTCAGCCTCCCAAGTGCAGGGATTACAAGCGTGCATCACCACGCCCGGCTTTATCTGGCTTCTTTAAATCTTTTCTTTTTTGTTGCAGCTCTTTTTCAAACAGCTCAAAGGTACATCAAAATGTCCCATTGTTCATCTTAAATATTTGTAACAAAAATAATAATAAAATACCTTTATTATGTAATTTATATACAATAAAGTTGAAGTGTAAATTACTGTTATACAACTAAATACACAATAAATTATTTTGGAGATATTTACAAATCTATGCATGCAGCTCCATAATCTAACTTTAAAGAGGGTCTTCTTTTTTTTTTTTTTTTTTTGTCTTTTTGGACTGGGGATCGAACCCAGGGCGGTGCACTTGCCAGGCAAGCGCTCTGCCTACTGAGCTACATCCCACCCCCATAATCAAACTTTAGAACATGTTCATTAGCCCAAAGGAACCTGTACCCTTTGAGTCACTCTTCACTCATATCACTCCACCTTTCCACCCAGGCTGGGGCAACAACTAATATACTTTCTTCTATTGTTGAACAAAGGATAAAAAGGTTTTAGTTCAACAGGAAGATAAGTTTTTGAGTCATTATACAATATATCCAATAACAATATACTGCAAATTACAAAACAGCTATTCAAAGACACAGAAGGCAAATTAAAATCACTATCCACAAGAAATGAGTAAGGTGATAGATATGTTAATTAGCTTGATTTCCATTCCATACTGTACATATACATAAAAACAACATATTGTATGCCAAAACTGTACATAATTATGGTTTGTCAATTAAAATAATATTAATAATAAAAATATATGTATCTTAAATGAGTTTCAAATATCCTTGTACTTAGTATATTGGATAAATTTATTTAGCCCAATAATACTTGATACAGTAGATTCTATTATGTTTCTGGCAGGAGAAATTACAGAGCCAATTTTATGGCAGAAAGAATTTCAAATTGTGTGGACCTTCCAATGGATTTGAAGCCATAGAGATTCTGGGGTATTAAATTTTAACACTTGTAGCCGGGCGTGGTGGTGCATGCTTGTAATCCCCGCACTTGGGAGGCAGAGACAGGAAGATCGTGCTGGTTCGAAGCCAGCCTCTCTGGCTTAAGAGACCCTGTTTCCAAATAAAAATATAAAATGTGTCTGGGAGTGTAGTCTGGAGGTAGAAGGGTTTCCAGGAACCCCAGTACTACCAAAAAAAAAAAAAAAATTAACACTTGTTTCAAAAAAAGAATAAAACATAGGGAATGGGGTGTAGCTCAAAGGTCAAATGCCCCTGGATTTCATCTCCAGACCTACAAAAAAAAAAAAATTAACACAAGCGAGGCATGGTGGCATGCACTTGTAATCCCCAGTACTTGGGAGGCTGAGACAGGAAGATCACAGGTTCATAGCCAGCCTCAGCTACTTAGACCCTCCGCAACTTAGTGAGCCCCTGGTTAAAAATAAAGAATAAAAATTAGGGCTGGAGCTGTAGCTCAGATGCAGAACCCTCCTAGGTTCCATCCCCAGTATCACACAAAAAAATTTTTACACACAATTTTAAACATCAAATATTTTACAGTATGAAAATAAACTTCTATTTCTGCTTTATTTTAGAATGCTCTCAGTTGAATCTAGGAATGTTTGCTGAAATTTATTATTCAGAAATATATAATATTATATATTGGGAGATGAACCCCAAGGACATTCCACCCTCAAACTACACCATCCTCCCCTTTTGTTCATTTGCTTGCTTGCTTCCTGCTTTGAAACAGTGTCTCACTAGGTTGCTGAGAGTTTTGCTGCGTTGCTAAAGCTGGCCTGAAACCTGTGATCCTCTTGTCTCAGCCTCCCAAGTAATGGGATTACAAAAGTGCCCCACCACACCTAGCTATTATTTATTTTGACTGAAGAAGTTTTATAGTTTGCAATATAAAATAACATTCTGAAAAAGTAAAGCTCAATAATATTTTCAAATCTTAATATGTAATTTATTCACTATACGAGAAATTGATAAAGCAGAAAAGGAGACTTAGTTTAAGTACTTTGCATGATAGAAATTAATTGAAATAAAATGGTCTAGGTTTTGCTTTTAATTAGATTCTTGGTGTTTTCCTACCAGTTTCTTTCAGATGATCCGCATGTATTCTCCTGTCTCTAAAGGCCACGTATCCACTGTTACTGTGGGAAATTTGATTTTTTCCCCAAGTTAATTATACAGATGATTCATTAGTGATTTTTTTAACCTGGGTCACCAAGGACTCCTTTGGGGTTTTTTTTAGATTTGGCAAATAAAATAAATATCAAACTTGAAATTAGAAAATCCTTTTTCTGAGCAAAAAAGCTCAGAACATCAGCTTTGCCAAGACTACCAGGAGTTCATTTGAATCCATTTCTTTTTAGTGATCAAAAATATTTTTAAAATATTTCCTGGGCTTATGATAGCACTACATCTATTGTGAAAAAGTTGATGCAATTGATTAAAAATAGAAAATTCAAGAAAAGTATATGTTCCAGGCTACTGTTCACTATGGGGATGACAAGATTCAATTGGTAGTGACTAGAAATTTTCATGTTCATTTTCAATATTATGTTCATATTCAAATCATATCTATAAGCATATGCAAACTACTAACCAAGGAAGACTGTGATTGACTCCCAGAAGTGTAAGTATAATAAATTCTGTCCTTTCAGTTACATTCTCCTTTTTTGAGACTTGGGTCCTATATGCCTCTATTAAATGAGTTTCTCCAGACTCTATTAAGATAAAAAATGGAAACTCTAAGGTGGTATTAACTAAATATTATTTTTGGAGTGCTTTAATCTTGAATACTGTATAATCACTGATAAAATTATACTAAGCAACAGTGAAAGAGGTCATCTAAAAGTAGTATAATATCAGTGCTCTTAAAAGTAACATCGCCAACACAGATTTCTGAAAACTAAAAGCTAGAAACTAATGATTGAGTATGATGAAACTGGGAACTGGGAGCTATGGAGAAACATAGAGCATTAAAGGGAAGATTACAGCAGATGGATAATTCATGTGAAGGGCTCACTTCAGTATCTAGTATATAACAAGGGTTCAATTATTATAACATGCTGGTTTGCTTATAAAGAATAGAGGGGGAGAAAGAGAATGCGGTAAGGGAAATCGAGCCAGACATGGTGGTTCACACCTGTAATCCCAGTACTTGGGAGACTGAGACAGAAGGGTCACAGGTTTGAAGCCGCCTCTGCAATTTAGCAAGACCCTATTTCTAATAAAAAATAAAATAGATCTGGGGGGTAGAGCCCAGAGATAAGAGGCCCCTGGTTTCCACTCCCAGTACCACAAAACAAAATCAAACAAAACAAAAGAGAGATCAGAAGTTTTTTAAACACACTCAAAGGCAGTACATAGGCTAGTAAGTAATGAAGCATTAAGAATGACAAACATAAAAGACGCCAGCTAGAAAATGAATGTCTAGAAATTACAGAGCAACATGCATGTGGCAATAAGGAAAGTTACGAGAGAAGGCTATGAATATCGTATTGTTGAAAATACACAGTCGGGCATGGTGGTACATGCTTGAGGATCACGGTTCGTGGACAGCCTCAGCTACTTAGTGAGACCCTTTGCAAATCAGAGAGACCCTGTTTCAAAACAATAAAGAATAATAAAAAAGGGGGGGTTGGAGGTGTAGCTTGGAAGTAGAATGCCCCTGGGTTCCATTTCTAGTACTGCAAAAAAAAGAAAGAAAGAAAATTTCCTAAACTTCAACAGAAAAAGGAAGATATTTGATAAACTTTGAATAAATTATTTAATTAAAAGCAGAGAGGGGAAAAAACATGATTTCAGTAATTAACAATTGAATGAATGGGACCAATAAAAAGAAAATCTTTAAGGACCAAGACACTGAAATACTTAAAATATTATTCATGATTAGCCAGGTACTTTTATTAATATTTTATATATTAACTTAATTTTCAGCATAGTATATGTATAAAGGATAATATTTTCATTGTATGGTGAAAAAACTGAGTTGCAGTGAAATCAAGTCATACTTGAAGAAATATTTAATAATTTAAAGCTGATAAAATTTTGGCATTGATGATGTTGATACAATTTATTGGATGCGTGTTCCAAATTTAAAGATATTGAAAACTAAAAAACTATTGTGATGATTTTTATGAGGTATATATTTTCTGCCTAACATAAACATTCCATACAATAAATTTGCCCTCAAAACACACCTTATTGTCTGTATCATAAGAGGAAAAGAGTATAATTTTAAGCAATATATTTTGAGGGAGAGTCAAGGAAATAAGTAAGGAAGAAGTTGTTTAAAGAAAATTCAAATGTTAATACTTGTAATACCAGATCTCAGAGATCTAGAGAGCCTGTTTAATTAACCCCAAACTTTGTCAACAGCAAAACTTTAAGAAAATGAATATGATGGAGTTAAAGATTCAGCCTGTGAGTAATGAAGAACTCTGAATCTCACAAAACACTAGCATCAAATCTGTTTGGAAAAATTAAATCCCAGGTGCAGCTAAAATAAGAATCTTAAAATGCAATAAGAAGGAAGTACCCATAACATTTCATAATGTGGTATAGATAAGGTAATTTTTCTTTTGTTTTGTTTTGTTTTTAATCTACCCTGAAATGACCAAAAGTACACGATGATGCTGGGCATAGCGGCACACTCTTATAATTCCAGTACTTGGGAGGATGAGACAGGAGGATCGCAGGTTTGAGGGCAGCCTCGGCAACTAAGCAAGGTCCTTAGCAACTTAGTAAGACCCTGTATCAAAATTTGAAAATAAACCTGACATGATGGCTCACACTTGAAATCCTAGTACTTGGAAGGTTGAAACTGGAGGATCGCAGGCTCAAGGACAGCCTCAGCAATTTGGTGAGGCACTCAGGAACCAGGGCTCTGTTTCCAAATAAGAAATAAAATTGGTCTGGGGATATAACATGCCTCTGAGTTCAATTCCTAGAACATACACACACACACACACACACACACACACACACACACACACACATGTTTTCAAATAAAATAAGATAGGGCTAGGATGTAGCTCAGAGGTAGAATATCCCTGAGTTCAATTCCCAGGACTACACACACACACACACACACACACACACACACACACACACACACAATGGCAGAACCTAAGCTATCAGTGAATTGATACTATTCCTAAACAATATATGTAAATACATCTGAATAAGTTTTCCTTCCTGTGTTCATCACAGGAATGTCTACACAAACGTCTCTGAATTTTAAGCACAGATTGAACAGAAGTCAGGATCCAGGTATGAGGAACCACACAATAACAACATTTATCCTGCTGGGTCTGACTGATGACCCACAACTGAAGGTTGTGATTTTCATCTTCCTGTTTCTCACCTACATGCTGAGTGTGACTGGAAATCTGACAATCATCTCCCTCACCCTCATGGATCCACACCTCAAAACCGCCATGTATTTTTTCCTACAAAATTTCTCCTTCTTAGAAATCTCATTTACAACTGCGTGTATTCCCAGATACTTGTACAACATATCAACAGGTGATAAGACAATCACATATGATGAATGTGTCATTCAAATTTTTTTTACTGATCTCTTTGGTGTAACAGAATTTTTTCTCCTTGCCACCATGTCCTATGATCGATATGTAGCCATCTGCAAACCTCTGCATTACGTGACCATCATGAACCACAGGGTCTGTAGGAGACTCATCCTTTGTTGCTGGACAGCTGGCTTGTTGATCATCCTCCCGCCACTTGGCCTGGGCCTGGATCTGAAATTCTGTGACTCTAATGTCATTGATCATTTTGCCTGTGATGCATCCCCCATCCTAAAGATCTCATGCACAGAAACATGGCTCATAGAGCACATGGTCTTAGCTTGTGCTGTACTGACCTTTATCATGACCCTTGTGTGCGTGGTTCTCTCCTACATATACATCATTAAGACCATTCTGCAATTCCCTTCTCCCCAGCAAAGGAAAAAAGCCTTTTCCACCTGCTCTTCCCACATGATTGTGGTCTCCATCACCTATGGCAGCTGCATCTTCATCTACGTTAAGCCATCAGCAAAGGAATCAGTGGCCATTAATAAGAGTGTGACCATCCTCACTACTTCCATCGCCCCGATGCTGAACCCCTTCATTTACACCTTGAGAAACAAGCAAGTAAAGCAGGCCTTCAGTGACTCGGTCAAAAGAATTGCATTGTTGTTAAAGAAATAAGGGAGTTTGCTGATGTAAAAGAATTTTAAGTTTATATAAAAAGATTATTGGTTTCTAAATATGGTCTTTGAGTTTTTACATAATTATTTTCCTTGCGAGGAGGCAGTTTCAGGATAAGAAACTCAGAAAGAAAACATAACTTCCAGGAATCAAAAGGCAGACTTCACATAATTACAAATCTCAACAGAACTGCAAATAAAATAACACAAACAGAATCAATAATTTTGATGTACTGACTGAATAATTGTGTTTATTATATTTTCCAATTTGATATTTGAAGGCCTTGGTTATAGCCAGGTGTCCTTTCAGGCACTGGGGATGAAATAGAAAATCCACAGATTTCTTGTTTGTTCATGCCTTATATTTTACTGGGTATGTGGTACCAATCAATTAAATAAATAGAATAGAATACATTTTTTATAAATTGCAAACATGGCAAACAACAACCAAAAAAGGTAGCATTTCAAAATTTAAAAGCTCTTCACACTGTTCATATCTTAAAACAGAAACTGAATTATAAAATAGAAAATCCTACAATTTCAAATACTCTAAGTATCACAGGGCTAATAAATTAATTTAATAAAATTTATGTGAAATAAAATGCTAAACATTCTTCTTAAAAGGTTAGCAAATTTGTAAGGAAATGGCCATAGATTTACATCTGCATTTGTTTCTATGTCTTTATGACTATAAGCACTGGCTCTTGAGAGTTTTAAATTGTTAGGATATCATAAAGTATATAAAAAGTGAAAAACATGGCCTATATATGATAGGTACAGAAATAACTATAACTCAAAGTAAAACTATAGAAGCTGTATCTCATCAATTTTAAACTTTCAGCAAAAGAGTCTGTAGCTAATGATGGGGTGAAAATGTTCACTACTGCTATTGTTCTCAGCCAAATCACTTCCTTAATGCCTTCAGAAATAAGCATCTAAAACAAATACATTTTAAGAAATGTAAATGCGAGCTGGGCATGGTGGTGCACGCTTGTAATCCCAGCATTCGGGAGGCTGAGACAGGAGGATCTCAAGTTCGTGAACAGCCTCTGCTTCTTGTCGCTTGGAGGTAGAATGCCCTTGGGTTCCATCCCCAGTACTGCAAAAATAAAAGAAATTTAAATGCAATAATTTAATATTGACTGTCATGATATCATATATTCAGTTAAAATTAACTATTAGAGTTAGTTTCTTTTACTGAATAATGTGGCTACTATACAATTTTTTTTTTTTTGGTGGTACTGGAGTTCCTGGAAGCCCTTCTTCCTCTGGGCTACACTCCCAGACCTATTTTATATTTTTTGAAACAGGGTCTCTTAAGCCAGTGCGCCTGGCTTCAAACCAGCGTGATCCTCCTATCTCCGCCTCCCAAGTGCGGGGATTACAAGCGTGCGCCACCACGCCCGACTTAACTACTATACAATTTTAAGCTGCATATGTGACTTATGCTTTATTTCTATTGAAAGGCTTTTGGTATTTATGCAGTGTTAGTTAAAAGTAGACTTAGAATTAAAATTCTGCTTATTTGATCCAAAATTCAGTCTTTGACTTAAGAAAGCCTCACTAGAGAAATACTTTTCAGTAACAAATTTTTTCCAAGAAACTCCTCAAACAAACTCCACATTTATTGAAATCATTATAAGCAACATTTAAGTAATGAAAGATAGCCAGATATGGTGGCACACCCCTGTATTCCCAATACAGGAGACAGGAGGATTACAGATTCGAAGCCAGTCTTGGCAACTTAACAAGGCCCTCAGCAACTTAGCAAGAATCTATTTCAAAATGGAAAATGGGGCTAGGGGTATAGTTGAGAAGTAGAATGTCCCTGAGTTCAATCCCCAGTACCACAAAATAAATAAGTAAATAAATGAAGGAAGGAAGGAACAAAGAAAGAAAAAAGAGAGAGAAGGAAGAAAGGAAGGAAGGAAGGAAGGGAGGGAGGAAGGAAGGAAGGGAGGGAGGAAGGAAGGAAGGGAGGGAGGAAGGAAGGAAGGGAGGAAGGAAGGAAGGGTGGGTGAATGGATGCTGATGATAGGCTTAAAGCTAATCAACTCTAGCCAGGCATAATGCTGCACGCTTGTAATCCCAGTACCTGGGAGGCTGAGACAGAAGGATAGCATGTTCACAGCGAGCCTCAGCTACTCAGTGAAGCCCTCTACAACTTAGTGAGACCCTGTTTCAAAATAAAGAATAAAAAGTAGGGCTGGGGGGTGTAGCTCAGAGGTAGAATGTCCCTGGGCTAAATCCCCAATACCACAAAAAACTAATCAATTCTAAAATGCTATATATCCTTTTTATTATTGTTTTATTTGTACAAATTTATGGAATAGAATGTGATCATTTGATACACATTATGCATGGGTAGTCCTTAAACATTTTTAAAATGTTTCAATATAAGATTGGTAATATTGAAATCAATCCATGGGTTAAAAACTAAAAGAACTATTGGATGAAAATATAAATGTCATCACCACTGGCATAACTCTAATTTTCCTAAAAAAAGAGCTGAACTTTTATACATATATAAACTGATATAAACAATAGGAAAGTGAACATGTAAATCCTTCTGTGTCTTAGAGCAACGCCCATGAGCCCTGGACAGGCAGGAAAGGCAATGGGGTGGAATGAGTCTGGGTCCTGGCAGAGCTCTGGGTAATGCAGACAGAGTTGTTGGCAGCCAAGGTTTCCTCAGTTGCTCTGTGAGGTTACCTCCATTTTCCCAGCTGACTCCGGTGACTTTTTCTTCATTACTTTTGTACTTCCACCAACCTGCCCACACTTCCTCAGCTGGCCCACTCTATGCCCCAACTCCTAGACACTATGAATGGCATTCTCCTAGCTCTATACCTCTTATTGGACAAGCACCAGGTGTTTCCAAATGGAAAGCAGTGAGCTCTGTTCCCAATAAGTTATTAGGAACTCTATTTCGACAAATTCATGCTGCAATATGCCCTTCACCTGTCTTGAGGTCAAGACACTGGAGGTGACCTGCAATAGAAGTCACATGCTGCTTAGGGTGCACTAAAAGTCTAGGCCTCCATCCCAAGATGAGAAGCAACTACAGGCCTTAATCTGAGAAGCCTACCCTTTTCAGCCCCTACCAAAATTACAGATGGTATCTTAAATTCCTTAAAGCATCCAAAAAATGCTTAAAACATCCTATATTCTGTGGGGCAAGCACTGGGGATTGAACGCAGGGTCATTCCACCTATGAGCTACACCCCCGGCTCTATTTTATTTTTATTTGGAAACAGAGTCTCACTAGTTGATGAGAGTCACTACTTGATAAGACTGTCCTCGAATCTGTGATTTTCCTGTCTCAGCCTCCCAAGGACTGGGATTACAGGCATCTAACACCTTGCCTGGCTAAAATATCATACTAACATCAAATATTTTTAAAGCTTATTCTATGCCAGACCACATGCTAAACACTCCATTCCTATTCACTTTACACCTAAAGAAATAGAGAGGTTTTTATAACACTCATCCCTATATCCGTCACAGTGTCAACAAGTAGCAGTTTATGGTCAACCTTGTCTTATCTACATACCAGTCCATTCTATCAACCCTTAATTATATTATTTGAAACAAATATATTTATTATTTCATTTGTGATATTTTAATACATATCTTTAAGATATAAATACTTTTTAAATATTAAGGTTTAACACATGGCAAAGAACATAATTCAAAATGTATAGTTGGATATATTTTATAAGTATGATTATCATATAACTAACACACATATTCAGACATAATATATTTTCAGTACCCCAGAAATCTCTTTTATGCCCCTCAAGGTAAATATCCCATCTAAGATATATGACATACTCACTTGTAGTGTCAGAAATTACTATTTACTTGTGATCATCATATAAACAGAAATACAATAGTTCCCTCTGTGAGCACCCAGGTAAAACACAGGCGGGCAATGACAACATGACCCCATGCAGCTGCAAGTCACATGGCTCCCATACAGTCATGGCATGTACACCTCATGGATAATAGTGAGTGCTCAGCACATTCCACGCATGCAAAATGTAATACACATTTTACAATGACTAAGCAAAGTGTAACCCGCATGTGTAATGACCAAGCAAAGTGTAACCAGCATAGGCAATGGCTAAGCAAAGTGTAACCCACATGTTTGATGGCCAAGCAAAGCATAACACATGTGTGATGGCTAAGCAAAGAGCTTGGAGCTGATATACCAAGTCCATGTCCCATCCAAAGTCATGTGGATGACTACTCAAAGTATAACACATGTGTGATGACTAAGCAAAATGTAACACGTGTATGATGACCTAGCGAAGTGTAATACACGTGTGATGACTAAGCAAAATGTAACACACATGTGCATTGACTTAGTAAAGTGTAACATGCATATGTGATGACTAAGCAAAGTGTAACACACATGTGCAATGACTAAGCAAAATGTAACATGTGCAATGACTAAGCAAAGTGTAACGTGCATGTGCAGTGACTAAGCAGTGTAACACACATGTGTGATGACTAAGCAAAGTGTAACACGCATGTGCACATTATATTGATGTGAGCATGTGTCATTTTGTGCAGAACCCTATATAAGGAACAGGTCTGCAGAATAAATTTACTGTTTGCTGTTTGTTCTCCTCTGAGTGGTAGCTCCTCGTGCTTTCTTCATCCTAGGTTTTCAATGCCTATGACCACAGCTGGCCCCTCACCGGGCCTCTGACAATCAGTATAGTCAGCAGGATAAGGTGAGGGTCCCAGTGGCCCTCCAGTGGAGCGGCCCTGAGAGGAACAACCTAGGCTGAAGGGAATGTGGCCAAGACAGTTCTGAGCAAGAGCCCCCTCACACTCCACAGAATTGGAAGATGTCCCAAGTATCTAGGAGAAAGGGAGAGCCCCTATACCCACGGAAGCATGGTATACTGATGGCTCCTGTCACAGGGAGCTGATATGCCAAGTCCGTGTCCCACCAAAGACCACCAGGAACCGATTCTGATGAAGAGCTTGGGCTCCTTACGCATACCAGCACAGTGGTCACAAAGAGAGGGCCCCGTGTTCACCGAGAACAAAGCTTTTATCCCTTAGAGAGGCAGCCCAACCCATCCTTACATTGATTGGTTAATTTGAAACAAAAGCCTGTTGTCACCCCATGCCCCCGATTGGTTTAGCTTTCATGCCTCAGGTAAGGGTCATCACCAGGGAAGTATTGGCCATATAAAGTAACCTTTAAGCTGATTGGCCTGGCCTGCAGCACTTATCTCATGAATGTTCTGAATGAGTGGGGGTCTCTTACTCCAGTTGAAGTGACCTCGCCCAGATATCTGCGAATTCCAGACTCAAATGTACTCAACACCAATTGGCTGTTGCTAGGGGAAGATCAGTTTAGCACAGTTAATGGTTTTTCCAAGCGATGGGGCAATAGATTGCGGGGAAACAGAAACTTAACTTTTAAAGAAACAGAAACTTAGGCCTATTCTACTTAGAGCTTTAACTGGGGCCTGTCATTGGCATCACTTTGGTCCTCATTACCCCCTCTGACTAGTAACTAGAGGAGCCAATAATGGCTCATGCATTGTTAGCTCTATCGTATTTAGGGACTGATATTGGGACCGCATAATCATGAGCTGGACCGTATTTATGTGGTCCTTTGTGCAATATTCTAACTGGGGTGCTGAACTGGTCCACCACCTGTGTATGGGTGTGGTGTATCTAAGCTGCTATGCCGTCCACCTTGAGGGCTGTTGGGGTAGTCAGGAGGATCATGTTGGGTCTTTCCACTGGGGTTCGAGTGTCTCTTGCCGGTGCCATTGGATGAAGACCCAGTCTCCTGTATGGAGCTGGCATATGTACTGTTTCATATATGGCCCACAGTCATGGCCACACTCTTGGTGGGCTCGAGCTGAGCAGCAAAAGCTGGTCCACGGCCATCTAAGGGGCTCCCACTGATGTTTTTCTGGAGCATCATCTAGAGCTCGCCAGCATAAGTATGTGAGAAACAAAACTCAAAATACAGTCTTAAGAGTCTTATTAACCATGAGGAACCATATAGATTTTCAAACTTAACTTTGGCCTCCCGCCAGGCCTTCCATTTAAGAGCAGGGTCTCTGAAAACATCCTTGTTGACAACAGTTTTGTCCAAGGGGATGTCCATGGAGTACCTTGTGGGCATTAGATGACTGTAGTTATAAACTTTCACTAAAGACTTGATCTTTGATCTTTTGGCAATTTTCTTCTTGCCCATGCCAGTGGTCACTTTGCAGGGATAGCGGTCAATTCCAGCCACCAGTGCATGGCTGTAGAGGCGGTCTGACGTGCCATCATCAATGTTTTTCACAATGACAGCTTTGCGTCCAGAGTAGCATCTGGCCAGGACCAGCACCACCTTCCCTGGTTGCATAAACTTGCCCATATCGATGGCTACCAACCTGACCAACAGCAGGAAAGGCTTTTTTTTTATATTTTTATTTGGAAACAGGGTCTCTTAAACCAGCAAGGCTGGCTTTGAACCTTTGAACGCGATTCTCCTGTCTCCACCTCCCAAGAGCAGGGATTACAAGTGTGCGCCACCATGCCCGGCCCTGAATAATTTTTAAACATAACCATTTTTATCACATGCACTATTTCTTTTTATAAGTTTTATCTTACACAATCATTTTTTAACATGTTCAGACCTTCTGCAACTTGCTTTTAGCATTTTGATATTATTCTATTTTTCTTATTAATTTATTTTTTAAATTGGTGCATTGTAGTCATATATCAATCACATTGGAGTACAAGACTTGAGAGGATATACAAGCACACATCATCCAATTAGCCCTCCTCCAGCCCCCATCCCATCCCCTCCCCCTCCCTCCATCCCATGCTTCTTTGGTGATTTACTTTGATACATTTGTTTATGTACCTCCTGCGTTTTAAAGAGGCTCCATCCTCCCCTATTCCATACCCTCTGATTGGTCACCTTAGTTGATTCACTATAGGGCCCTTCTATAGCTCGACCTCTTCCTGTTGCCCTTTTCCTCCTAGTTATTGCTGATTAAGAGAAGCGTCTGATTTATATTTTCTGCGATATTTCTCTGTGCATGCTGCGTTGCAAGTACCGATCCCACTCTTTTTTTTTTTTTTTTTTTTTTTTTTTTGGTGGTACTGGGGTTCCTGGAAGCCCTTCTACCTCCGGGCTACGCACCCAGACCTATTTTTATATTTTTGAAACAGGGTCTCTTACGCCAGCACGGCTGGCTTCGAACCTGCGCGATCCTCCTGTCTCCGCCTCCCAAGCGCTGGGATTACAAGCGTGCGCCACCACGCCCGGCGATACCGATCCCACTCTTGATGGTCCCAGTAGTGGCCTGGCTACTCAGTGGACTGATGCAGACCTCGCTGGCTCAAGCAGCGGTATTGCCTCATGGGAGGCCCCAGTTCTGGTATCGCTGGCCCCTGCACCGGTCTAGCCCCTAAGCTGGCTTTGGTCCTGGCCTTGGAGGCAGCAGGAGTGAACTTGCCTCACGCCAGGCTCTGATGCTGGCCATTGGCCCCTGCACCGGCCTAACCCCTTGGCAGGATTCCAATCCCGGCCTCGGAGGCCCCAGCACCGGCCTAGCCTCACGGCAGGCTCCAATGCCGGCCTCGTTGGCCCCAGCACCGGCCTAACCCCTCAGCAGGTTCCGTTCCCGGCCTAGGAGGCCCCAGCACTGGCCATATCTCATGGCAGGCTCCGATGCTGGCCTCGCTGGCCCCAGCACCGGCCTAACCCCTCAGCAGGCTCTTATCCCGGCCTCGGAGGTCCCAGTACCAGCCTTGCCTCACGGCAGGCTCCGATGCCGGCCTCGCTGGCCCCAGCACCGGCCTAACCCCTCGGCAGGCTCTAATCCTGGCCTCGGAGGCCCCAGTACCGGCCTTGCCTCAAGGTAGGCTCCGATCCCAGCCTCGGAGGCCTCAGCACCGGCCTTGCCTCACAGCAGGCTCCAATGCCGGCCTCACTGTCCCCAGCACAGGCCTAACCCCTCGGCCGGCTCCGATACTGGCCTCGGAGGTCCCAGCACCGGCCATACCTCACGGCAGGCTCCGATGCCAGCCACACTGGCCCCAGCACCGGCCTAACCCCTCGGCAGGCTCTTATCCCGGCCTCAGATGCCCCAGTACCGGCCTTGCCTCAAGGCAGGCTCCAATCCCGGCCTCGGAGGCCCCAGCACCGGCCTTGCCTCACGTTAGGCTCCGATGCCAGCCTCACTGGCCCCAGCACCGGCCTAACCCCTCGGCAGGCTCTTATCCTGACCTCGGAGGCCCCAGTACCGGCCTTGCCTCATGGCAGGCTCTAATGCCGGCCTCGCTGGCCCCAGCACCGGCCTAACCCCTCAGCAGGCTCCGGTCCCATCCTCGGAGGCCCCAGGACCGGCCTTGCCTCACGACAGGCTCCGATACCGGCCTCGCTGGCCCCAGCACCGGCCTAACCCCTCAGCAGGTTCCGGACCCGACCTCGGAGGCCCCAGCACAAGCCTTGCCTCATGGCAGGCTCCAATGCCGGCATTGCTGGCCCTAGCATCGGTCAAACCCCTCGGCAGGTTCCAATCCTGGCCACGGAGGCCTCAGTAGTGGCCTTGCCTCACAGCAGCTCCGATGTCGGCCACTGGCCCCGGCGCCCGCCTAACCCCTCAGCAGGTTCCAATCACTGTCTCTGTGGTTATTATTTCAAAGGTTCCAGGTGTAATATATCAGATCTCTGCCTCCCCTGAGTATTGGCCACTGGCATTGCCACTGCCTCCACCGTTTCAAATCCTTCCCAGGCTCTTTTTCCACTCTGAATATTGTCCAGTGTTCCTAAGCATGTGTGATGGTAACATTCGACATTTGGTGTAATTTCTCCAAAAAAATAAAGTTGGTAGGATCCGGTTTCTGCTTCTCCTGAATACAAGTCTCCACCACCATCGCAGAGAACTCTTTCAACACCGCATTCCTCCTTGGTCTCCGCTAAACTCTCTCCTTACAGGTGATGTCTGAGATTCTTAACAATATAGAGAAATAGCAGTCCTCTTTCATGGCAAATTTTTCCATAAGTTCCAGTGCATTTAGATAAGTTTTGTCTGCATCTCCAATGTCCTGGCATCCATAACGGCTTTCTTACCTCCTCTCCGATATTTTTCTTCTTCTTTTTCTGTTCCTTTTTTTTTTTTTAATAAGAGAAGACAGTATATGTGGTTTGAGGAGGTAGTGGGATCAGGCACTCAGTAGCACTGTAACCCTGTCGGTTTCCCCACGGGTCCAGAGTGATCTGCCCTACTCCGCCTGGGGCCCAGGGTCCCACGACCCGAGCCCCAGCTGGCATGCTCCTCGGGACCCCTGCCCGGAATCCAGGGTACTGAGCCCGGTTTCTCCAGGGGTCTGATGTGTTACACGCATTTCGGCCCGGGGCCCAGAGTCCCGCGACCCGGGCCCCATCTGGCATGCCCCGCGCGCGACCCCTGCCCAGAGCCCAGCTACTTACTAGGCCCGGTTTCTCCAGGGGTCTGGCCTATCCTGTTTTTTTCCTTTCTCATTTGGGACAATCTTAGGATACACCTTACAAAATGCTTTCTTATTTTTACAAAATTTCCTTTCTTTGTATTTACTAAAAACTTTACACTCACACACTTTTATGCCTGTTTTTTGTTCTTATGTACAAGCTTAACCGAAAACAGTGTGGTTTTAATACCAACAGTTTAAAAACCCATTTCAATGACTGAAGTGTTACTTTAAACCTCATGAAGTTAAGAGCATTTTAAAGCATTGCATTTTACATTTTTCTAATTTAGTAAGTGAATTACAGATTACCATGGAAAGTTAAGACATCAGGTAAACATCACTAACACCTTTAAACATTAATCCTGCAAAATGAATAAAATTAAAGACAATGCATATCATATTTGATAACACAACTTAACTGTATTATAGATTACCACAGAAAACTACAACATCAGATGAGTACACTAGTGTACAAATTTAACAGGCATTTTTAAACTTATCCGGAATAATACCTTTAAATCCTTTAAAGGCTTTATAGGAAGAGTGTTCACAGGACTTGTCAGCATCTGAATGCTTACTCCTGAATTTAGGGCCTTATTCCTGCACATTCTCTAAAAGCGACAAGTTTAATTTCAGGCATATCCAGGGATATTGTCTCTGTAGTTAAGAAGCTGCAGGAGTGCTAAAAACTGGAAAAGGATTCTTCCACTTTGGGAGAAGCTGATCCAGGGGAGAATCACATTTTACATTAGGTAGGCTGATCATCAGGATCAGGCTTGCTAGCATATAAGAGTAGACTAAACTACCTTTTTACAGGTTTAAGACATTACAAATTTATTTGACCTTGGAGTGCTGTCAACCCCAGGTACAAAATAGGTCTCTATAGAAGAGAACTCTGAGACAAAGCAAGCAGAGGACTAAGTCTTGTATCTGAAAAAAATCAATATCTTGCCTGCCACCTCAAGAATCACCCAGGCCTCTTTTATTGCAATATCCAGCTGATTCAAGGGCTAATCAAAGGGGGCCTTGCCAAACCTTGGGCATCTCCAGTTTTCAGTCTTTGAGGACAGCCATGATGGGAACAGACAACCTCACTTTCCTTCAGAGGTGAGGGCAACATGCTCTTTAATTTTTCCTCTTAGAGGTGGCACAGTCCAAATGCAGATAGACTTCACTCAGGGAAGTCCTTGATGCAGTACCCAGGCACCTTTGCAATACCGGCAGGTACCAGGCTCCAGCTCCTTTCCCTCTCTTCTAGGAGAAGCCTTTGGTATCTTTGAGGGGGCAAAGACTTATTACCCAATGCAGGGCTATTAAATGGGCTTGTCCCTAAGTCTGCATTTGTCTCCTTTTGGTGCTTAATTTTGTCTACTTCATCTCTGTTGTTGAGATACCCCAAAGGCCAAACTTAAAAGGCTGATTAGCTGGGCGTGGTGGCGCACACTTGTAATCCCCGTGCTTGGGAGGATCGCACAGGTTCAAGCCAGCTGTGCTGACTTAGAGATCCTATTTCCAAATAAAAATATTAAAAAATAGGTCTGGGAGTGTAGCCCAGAGGTAGAAGGGCTTCCAGGAACCCCAGTACCACCAAAAAAAAAAAAAAAAGCTGATTAGTGGGAGCCTGAGTCCCAGAAACACAACAGGATATGTATCTCATTTTTTGTTAGATCAAACATAATAGCCAGGTTTTGAAATCCATTAATATATCTATCAGAGTTTTCTGAACATCGACCCAATTTTACACTAGCCTAGTCCAGTAGTCCATTGATCCATTTTTATACCAGACTACACTGGTAGTCTATATCTTAAACCATTTTAACAAAACAAATATTCAGAATGACATTACAATTTAAACATCTACTACTAGGAAGACAATATAATGGTAATTGTCTTAATCTGAAGAAAACAAAATATGTTAATTTTCAGTGACATTTTTCTGTTTTGATTTTACCAACAAATTTAAGCCATATGAATTAAGATGTAATAAGAATAAGCTTTTATATATAGGCAAAATAACAAAATCCTTTTTCTGCCTCTAAGCTGACAGCCAAGAGATGCAGCCAGTATTGACCTTGGTCAGCTAAAAGTTGGCTCTTATCCCAGCTAAACTCCAAATGTTAAAACACAAACTCTTGTAGTCAGAAAAAATATTATATTTTTTACAGTAGTTTAGGCTCAAGTTAAAAGATAAAAAGCAAGCTGTATTAACCCAATATTGATTATGAATTACATAAAAGAACTTTACCTCAAAACTTACATACTTAAAGGACTGTATCTCTGTATGTTTTATCTTTAAGCTGAGCTTTTGATACCAAAAAAACTACTTTTAGCAGATAGAGATGAAAAAAGGCTAAAAACGCACCAAGGACACAGGAAGACAGTACATGTCCCAAACTTCAAAGCAGGAATGCACCATGCAACCCCTGACTTTGCCAGCCAAGTAACATGTTTTTGTCATAAATCCCATATAAGAGGCAAAAATAATTGACAGACCAGCAGCTGCATTTGGGAAAAGAAAAACTTTTTGCTAAGCAGGATGAGAGAGGGGAGATAACTAAAAACATAAAACCATGCCATAATCTCAAACTGTATAATTTGCAAGGCTTACTTTTGTAACTTTAAGGACATTTTTCAGCTAGAACAAAATTAAACATTAACTGGAGATTAAAACAAAGTACATTTTAAACACAGGTGTTTGTTTGTTTGTTTGTTTGTTTGTTTGTTTGTTTGTTTGTTTTGGGGGGAGTTGGTGGTACTGGGGTTCCCGGAAACCCTTCTACCTCCAGGCTATACTCCCAGACCTATTTTATTTTTGGAAACAAGTTCTCTTAAGCCAGCACAGCTGGCTTCTAACCTGCGCGATCCTCCTGTCTCCACCTCCCAAGTGCGGGGATTACAAGAGTGCGCCACCACGCCCAGCCCAGACACCTATTTTTTGTATTTTTATTTGGAAACAGGTCTCTTAACAAAGCTGGCTTCGCTGCGCGATCCTCCGTCTCGGCCTCCCAAGCACGGAGATTACAAGCGTGCACCACCACGCCCGGCTAAGCACAGTTTTTTTAAGTAGGTGGTGGTGATCTGAAGTGCCCCTCCCCACTAACCACACAGTGGCCCTCCAGTGGAGCGGCCCTGAGAGGAACAACCTAGGCTGAAGGGAATGTGGCCAGGACAGTTCTGAGCAATAGCTCTCACACCCCACAGAATTGGAAGATGTCCCAAGTATCTAGGAGAAAGGGAGAGCCCCTATACCCACGGAAGCATGGTATACTGATGGCTCCTGTCACAGGGAGCTGATATGCCAAGTCCGTGTCCCACCAAAGACCATCAGGAGCCGATTCTGATGCAAAGCACATGAGGGTCTTTATTCAAGCTCAAGCTTGGGCTCCTCACACATACCAGCACAGTGGTCACAAAGAGAGGGCCCCGTGTTCACCGAGAACAAAGTTGTATCCCTTAGAGAGGCAGCCCAACCCATCCTTACATTGATTGGTTAATTTGAAACAACAGCCTGTTGTCACCCCACGCCCCCGATTGGTTTGGCTTTCGTGCCTCAGGTAAGGGTCATCACCAGGGAAGTATTGGCCATATAAGGTGATCTTTAAGATGATTGCCTGGCCCGTAGCGCTTATCTCAAGAATGTTCTGAATGAATGGAGTCTCTTACTCCAGTCGAGTGACCTCTCCCAAATATCTAAGAATTCCAGACCCAAATGTACTCGACACTGATTGGCTGTTGCAAGGGGAAGACCAGTTTATCACAGTTAATGGTTTTTCCAGGCAATGGGGCAATAGGTTGCAGGGGAACAGAAACTTAACTTTTAAAGAAACAGAAACTTAGGCCTATTCTAATTAGAGCTTTAACTGGAGCCCGTCATGGCGTCACTTTGGTCCTTCAGAGCCATCCATATGGACGGCTATGGCTTTACAGCCCACCACAAAAATGTTTTTATATCAGATTGTGCTATATGCTTCAGCCAATGGGCCAAGTTCCAGGCGGTCTGGTTGGTTCTTATGAAGGAGCCTGGGCCCTTGCATGTCTGTATAGACAGCTGGGCAGTCTACCCTGGGCTAACCTTTTGTCTGCCTCAATTGATACCACACAACTGCTTAATTGGGCATCGCCCATTGTGGGGTAAGTCTATGTGGGAGGGCCTGTGGAAATGGGGCCTCCAGGAAGAAGCTACCATATTATGTCCTGGGGTAAAGGCCTTAGCAGGACTCTGGTAATGCTGCTGCTGACGCTTTAGCACAAGTCTGGACGTTCTGGAATGATTGAACTCATTAACAGACTCCTAAAGGAGTAGCTGAAGGCCTTGGCCCACTGGAAGAGGTAGCAAGCACAAATGCCCTGAGCAGTGCAGCCTTTAAATAAGCTCCATACTTTGAGGATGACAGGGACTTGGAAGACTCCCATGTATAACCAGAATTGAGGGGAGAAGCCCTCTTACTCCTTATACCTAAACGCATGTCCCTGAGGCAGCAAGACATTTGGAAGTGGCCCTAGTGTGTGCAGGAGCCATGCATTGCACTCCTAGAGACATGGGACCTGGGACAGAAGGCCGAGTTGCATCCTCCCAGGGAAAAACTTACCTACAATGGTCTCTCTTTCTGCACTGTCCTACCATCCAGGTTAACAGCAGGGAATAGCCTGCTTTCCTGAGTATACACCTTTGCAAGACTGCACAATGCCTCCCATTGCTGGGTCTACACCGAGCTACTCGTGGAGGCAGCCAAAGTTCTGCAATGGTGAATCACCCCCACTACTGCAGACAACTGGACACTTTGTGAATCTGGAATCACAGCAGACCAGAATGGGATGAAAGGTACCACGTAATTGATGATTTGTTGAACTAAGACCATAATAAAGTCCCTCCCTTGTTAGGAATGCTATAGATGATAGGTGGAACTGGTTAATGGGGGAACATACCAAGTTGGCAAGCATAGCACCTTTTTGTATAGAACAGGTGAACCAGTCTGTAACCAATCGAATTGCTGGATGGTTACCCAAGAACTATGTTAACTTTGTTCCAGGGGATGGAACTATAGATGTAGAGCTATAGGTGTAAGCCCTAGCCCAACATGTTGTGGAAGCTTTCATTACATCCTGATGGGCTTTTTCAGTCTTTGGGCCCAGTGTAACGCTCTCAGGATCAAGCCAGACACTGCCACCCTGTAGGGGTTGGAGTATGTGGATGCAGACAGAATATAGGCTGGCTGTAACAGCATGACCCCATGCAGCTCCCACACGGTCATGGGTGCCTGCACCTCCTGTATAATAGTAGATACACACACATCTCACATATATGCATTGCATATAGGTAGGTACAATAATTAAGCAAAGTAGAACATGCATGTGTGATGACTAAGCAAAGTGTAACATGCATGTACATGTCATGCTGATGTAGACATGTGCCATTTAGAACAGAACACTCTATAAGGAATGGATCTACAGAATAAAGTTGCTGTTTGCTGTTTGCTCTCCTCCTAGTGGTGGCTTTGCCTGTTTTCTTCATCCTGGGGATTCACTACCTACAAGCCCAGCTGGCCCCTGACACCCTTTATCTGCAGTTTTGCCCTCTGCTATTTGAAATTCTCATGCTCCACTGTGATCTAAAAACACTGAATGGAAAATTCCAGGAAAACAATTCATAACTTTTAAATCGCATACCTTTCTGAGTAGCATGATAAAAAACTGACGCACCATCCCACTCCACCCTGGCCCAGACATTGTCCTCTCTGTACAGCACACCCACACTGCATACAATACCACCCTCGCTGCTTGTGTAGCTGCCTCAGCAGCACTTGTTCAAGTAATCCGTACTTTATTTAGGAATGAACCCAGAGGGCAAGAACAGTGGGTACTGGCAACTTGGGTAGACCAAAGAGAAGCCATAAAGAGCTTCTTAGGGTGAAAATGTGGAAGTTTATCACAGGTATGTATGTATAATATTTGGTACAATCCATTTTCAGTCCTCCTCTGGGGGGAATTGAAATGCATCCACCACGGGAAAGACAGAGAATGCTGCACACTGAATGAACACCTGGGGGTCTTCTTTAGTTCATTCAACGTTGTGTAGGATAGTCATCCAGATCACTATACTAGCAAATCTTATGTTTTTAATTAGCACATAAAAATTATGCATATTTATAGGGGTAATAGTTCAAAACATGTAAGTATTGTGGAAGATTCAAACTAGAGCAAATGATCATCCTTCAGTCCATTTGGATGGTTTCTATTTTAACTCTCTCTTTCTTGATTATATGTGCATATTTTTACAATTTAATTAACCTTTCTTTAAAACTAATTTTATAGGTTATCTTACATTTATGTCCAATATAACTTATTGCTATTGTATTTTACTTTTTTATTTTCTTCTTTATATCTTATTTTAATTTGTTCCTTTGGTAGCCTCTTCAAATATTTCACTGGGTTTTCAATATATTTTATTTTCTAAAATGTGTGTTTGAAATATATATTGTCTTTTGAATGCTGTTTTACCTATGTTCACATTTTATATGCTATATTTTATTGTTTTTATTGTTTTGTATACTCTATTTTACTTACATTGTTATTTTATTTGTCTTTAGTTACTTAAAAATCATTTAAAAGTCTTAAATATATGTGTTAACGTATTTTAAATGATTACCAGTACAAAAATACAACAGTGAAATAGGGAAATTCTTCTTAGATGCAACCAAATTATATGTAGGTAAAAAGGTTCAAATTAATATAAAAATATCTTTCTTATTAAAGGTGAGATCTTATTACTGTAACACAAAATATAAAGAATATAGAAATTAATGTGAAAACATAAAAATGAAAAAATTCAAAAGTGTGAGTTTTGCCAGGCATGGTGGCACACGCTTGTAATCCCTGCGCTTGGGAAGCAGAGACAGGAGGATCGCGCAGGTTCAAAGCCAGCCTCCCTGGCTTAAGAGACTCTGTTTCCAAATAAAAATATAAAATAGGTCTGGGAGTGTAGCCCAGAAGTATAAGGGTTTCCAGGAACCCCAGTACCACCACAAAAAAGTGTGAGTTTTGCTTTTTATAATTTTATTGGTGTATTATAATTATACGTCATAGTGAGGTTCAAAGTGATACAAACATACATGCACTCAGCACTTGGTGTGTTTCCTTCTGGATCCCGTCCTGCTCCTCTCCTCCCCAAACATGTTAATGAGATTGACAGTGGTACCCTCATAAATGGAGACAGCATTATTTGGACTGTTTCTTTGAGTTTTTAAAAATTATAACAACAAAAGTGAAGCAAATGTTAAGCTGGTGAAAAAGTTTTACATCACATGTGATCACTACATAGTCTTAAATTCTGTGTGTTTTTTTTTTTTAAATATAGATCATAAGCCAGGCGTGGTGGCTCACACTTGTAATTTCAGCACTTGAGTGGCTGAGACAGGAGGACCATGATTCAAGGACAACCTCAGCTACTACATAGTGAGTCCCTTTGCAACTCAGTGAGATCTTGTTTCAAAGTAAAGAATAAAAAAATAGGGCGGGGGGTATAACTCAGAGGTAAAATGCCCCTGGGTTCCATGCCCAGTACAGAAAAAAAAAGATAGGCCATAAATAAATTTGACTTTAATTGGGGGAGGAATATAGTGGAGAGGAAAAATGAAGAAAAAATTTTACTATATAATTTGATATAATCTTTTGAGAATACTTTAGAAATTTAACATAAAAGCCTCAGTATGGAAATTATTTTTATTCTGAAATTTCACCTCTAAAATTTCATCTAATTATACTTTCTCTAGCAATTGTTAGTTATTTTAAAAATTTAAAACTCCCAACAAACTAATTATGTGAGAAGATGATATAAGATGATATAATCGTACAACTGACCATGATGAAACTGTTTTTAAGAAACAATAATAATTTCACATACATTTAAAACTAGTAAGAATGGTTTAAAATAATGAGATTTTCCCAAAATGCATATTATGCATTAGGATGCATTTTATGGTTTTTATTATATTAGTTTATATAATTAAGTGAAAAAAGCAAGTTACAAATGTAAATAATAGAAACGATACTTTTGCTTTTTAAATATTCATATATTTATGAATATATGGGATTGAACCCAGGGGCACTGAGTTACACCCCAACCCTAATTTTTATTCTTTATTTTGAAACAGGGTCTCATTGAGTTGCCAAGGGCCTCACTAAGTAGCTGAGGCTGTCTACAAAGCATGATCCTCCTGTCTCAGCCTCCCAAATGCTTGGATTACAAGCATGCGCCACCACACCCAGCTATATAGCCTTATATTTAAAAATATCATCACTTGCTCTCTAGTATTTTTCTTTTTTGTTATCTTTTTTAGTGTCTGGGAAAATTTAAAAGTAAACAGGTGTGTTTACTTTATGATATTTCGACTTTCATTCTTGGTTGGAAAAAATGTGGGAGAAACAGACTGATTCTTGACTACCTAAATTGTGTGTGGTGTGTGTGTGTGTGTGTGTGTGTGTGTGTGTGTGTGTGTGTGTGTGTTTCCGGGGATTGAACCCAGGGACATTCCTGTGAGCTACAGTTAACTTGCTGTGGCTGGCCTTGAACCTGAAATCTTCTTGTCTCGGCCTCTGGCCTCCCACTTACTGAGATTACAGGCATGCACAACCACACCTGGCTACCACTGATTTTTCTTTCTCTTTTTTTCTTTTTTTATTATTGTATCTGGACCTACACTTGTTGCCATGGTTGCGTCTTTGTGTCTCTAAGGACACTGCCCCTGTTGCAGCATCTTTGAGGATTTTTGCCTGAGTTCATTACAAAGAAGACTCATTAGTGATATTTGAATATGGGTCACTGAGGACCCAGTCATTGATTTATTTAGCTCCAGGTTTAGCAAATAAATGAAATGTAAATCTTAATAGTGTGAAAGGTCTCACCCCGTCCAGAGAAGTCATAATAACAAAGTCTTGAAAGCAGGAGAGGGCAATATTTGAAATAATATTTTTTTTCAACTGAAAGAGAACTAGAAAAAATTTCCTAAGAAAAAAGGAGGCCAAGCTTCTTGGTTAGAAAATCTTTGCAGTGTGCTGGAAGTGGAAAGCCCTAAAGAGCTGTAACAATTCCCAGACACCAGTCAGAGTAAGATGGTGCTAGACACCAAGGCAAGAAACTCCCACATAAGCCTTTGCTATTAGGTTCTCTTCGTCAAATTAGCCTTGAGGACTCTTGTTTTAAAAGAATCAGCTAAAGCTATTATTAACTCTCAACAGAGTAAGTACAGTGGCTATTTCATTTAGTTTTATCTTTGATGAATCTGCATAATGATTTTCTCTGAGAAGCATGTTTGACATGATTTACAAAAATTAGATATAATTAGTTATTTGGTTTTTTTAAAGATCCACAGATGGTACTGGGTTGTATTTTTGCAATGATACTTTTTATAGTTACATAAAGATAATGTGAATTTATAGATGGGTTATAATATGACTGTCAAACCCTCAGTCTCCTTTTTAGAAGAAAATCTATGTATATGTATTTTCATTAAAATTACCCGGTATGACATTTTATCTGATATTTGCTAAATTGGTTATCTCTAAACTTTTTTCAACATAAAATTACTTGACAGATTCAACTATCTTCTTAAATTTGCCTCCTAAAACCTAAGTTTATTAATGAATGGAATATATTAAGGGCATTTTGGAGAAAAGGTTAACATGCTGAGGGTACAGGAATGAGCATGTTACCTTATAATCAATCACTCTAGGACATACAGGATTTAAAAGAGATAAATTAGGAATAGAAGGAAGGCTTAAAATAGTATCCTCCCTCTGTTGAGCATGGATGCATGCCTATAATTCCAGCATTTGGGAGGCTAAGGCAGGAGGATCCAGGTTTGAGGCCAGCCTCAAGCAATTTAGCAAGACCCTCAGAAACTTAATAAGACCCTGTTTCAAAGTTTATTTAAAAAATTTAAAGTAATGGGGGTGTAACTCAGAAGTAAATGTCCTGGGTTCAAATCCCAGTACAAATAAATAAATAAATAAATAAATAAATAAATAAATAAATAAATAAAGGATTGAGATGTAGAAGTATCCTTCCCTCGGTTTAAAGCATCTATTGCAGTTATTGTGTCTGTATTTCCTAGAACTGTCTGAGGGCTTCACAGAAACACTGTTGGCTGCCCTTCCCAATGGTGATGACAATAAAGCTTGGGGCTTAACTGCAGTAACTGGTCATATAATTAAGATGTGAAATAACTGTGATCTCTTGAGAGAATATTTTAAAGAAAAAAGTGATAATCATTCATATAACATGCTCATTGAGTTGTGTTAGAAGAAGGAAAAGAAATTTGCTTTTTGTCATCACTTAAGACAAACTCAAATATTGTATATATTAATTTGAGTATGTAACAAAATTGTGTGATAGCTAAGGAAAAACTATAGAACAACTATTAGTTCAAATCAAAAACTAGAAAGTCCTTAACTCTCATTTTAAAATATTATTTAAATATCTACTGAAGAGGCATGAATTAAGATCTAAAGGAAAAAATATTTATCTGTAGAAGATGATGAAAGCCTTGAATGTAAACTGTGTAGATGATTATACCATGGTATAAATATATAGATTAAAACTAAATATGACCACCTATAATCCTCTTACTTGGGAGGCTGAGATAGGAAGATTGCAGGTTCAAGGCCAGCCTAAGTAACTTACCAATACACTAAGCAACTTAGAGAGATCCTGTTTCAAAATAAAAATCTTAAAAATAGTCTGGGGGTATAACTCGGAAATAGAATTCCCTTGGGTTGACCAAGAAAAGAAAAAGAATGAATGAATGAATATATACACACACATATGTGTGTGTGTATATATTCTCCAAACCTTGGATCAAATAAACATATAAATAATATTTTAAACAATATACCAGGGGCTGCAGTGATTTGAGTGTGGTTACTGCAACACAGTCATGTAGTGAGTTGAAGGAAAGTAATGATATAAAGTTTATACATGATGCCCTGGTAAGTGTGCACAAAAGTTATATGTAATATATATTGTATATATATATATTTTATATATTCATGTTATATATATACATATTTTATATACATGTTTTATATTATATATATTTGAAATCACATTTCTAAGAATTATGAAATCATACAAAAATATTTATAAAATATTTATAAAAGATGCGTTTTGCAGACATTTTAACAATTGTAGAAAACAAAGATATACAAAAGCATGTTGCAAATTGGTTTAAAACTTGTGGCATAATTATAAATTTATTTTCATATAAGTGAGACTTTAAAATAATAAGAATTTACATTTATAAAAAGATTCATAAACTGGTAACACAAATACAGTGAGTTGAAATTAAATGAAATTTAATTAAGTGTACTTATAAAGGTGCAAAAGTACTTATAAGATGAATAGCTTATGAAAATTGTGTATTCAGGTATGCAAATTCCTTGACCTCTGGTTTGAATATATTACAGACAAATGCTTCAAGAAAGCAACAATCTCCAACAACAAAGATACACTTATCTGCTCAAGAGCTAAAACAAGAAGGAAAAGCCAGTTAACAGTAAGGTCAGCATGGAAGGTAATAACAGAAGCACAAGGCTGACACTCCTATGGTATGACTTTATTCACTAGCAAACGCTTGCTTCAAATACAAATGAAAAAAGTTAAATACAGGCACATATTCAACTTAAATAGTGTCAACAGCAAAGCAGTTTCAAAATGAGGCCAAAATAGGACAGAAGCTAACTTGGAGTGTGTAGGCCAATGGTGTAGATATTTATGTATTCATTCAACAACATTTTTTATACACTGACTATAAATCTAGGATTTTGGCTGGGCGTGGTGGCGGGCGCTTGTAATCCCCGCACTTGGGAGGCTGAGACAGGAGGATCGTGCAGGTTCGAAGCCAGCCTCAGCAACTTAGTGAGACCCTGTTTCCAAATAAAGTATAAAATAGGTCTGGGAGTATAGCCCGGAGGTAGAAAGCCTCTGGGTTCTACCCCCAGTACCACAAAAATAGATAGATAGATGATAGATAGATAGATAGATAGATAGATAGATAGATAGAGATAGATGGATCTAAGATTTTGTTAGTTTGAGTAGCTATCCTAGTTAATAAAAAAAAGACAACAGTTCCTAATTTGAACAAACTTACTTTCACAGAGGAAGTTCTAGAATGGAAATAACAAATACTTGCCACAGGAGAGGAAATAAGTAATCAATGCAGACTAGATAGTAGTTTTAGAAAACTTCCAGTAGAACTGATGCTCACACAGAAACTCACAAAGAAGTAGATGTGCATAGGCAGTACATGGAGAGTTTACTTAATATTTTTAGTTTGATTTTGAACTTGATAATGATAGCAAGTTGCTGGAGAATTTCCCATTCTTAACTGATCAAAAGCATAAAAAAATATGCTTTTTCCTAGCTATGTGTCCTTGGATCAAATGTTTCTTCAAATGCAGCCACTTGTGTATCCCAGTGGATACTGAGAATAAATTACAAGCTAGCAGAGAAATATACAAGAATCAAAAGAGTGAGGCAACAACGGAATTTGCATTTTAAAACAAACACAAATCAAATGACATAAACTTGTGCTTGGTCATGGTGACAAAATACAAAATGCACATCACAGATGAAGCAGCAAGCCTTTGCATGGAATACAGATGAATTGCTACAATGTAGATTTTTTTTCAAGGAGCACATCTTCTAGTAAAGAAATTAAAATCTTCTAGTAAGAAATGGAAGTGATTGTATTTAAATATTCTCCTTTAAAACACAAGACTCTCCGACATAAAAAGAATTCATAATTTTGTTGAATCACCAGACATTGTGAGTCAAATCCAATAACATGGGACAATCTAGTTGAGTTTAATTTACAAATGGAAAGTAAAAGGAAAAAACTGGGATGGTTTTTAAACTTTTTAAAATGTTTTAAAAATCTGTAACAATCAAAACAAAATAAATGACTGAGTACTCAAGCCCACCAGAGTATTGACAATATCAATTACTACTTACAGAAGAAACTACTTGTGAATTGGTTTGCTGTTTCTATTAATGACTTTCTCTCTGTCTCTGAGACCACTCTTGTCAAGTAAAATATCTCTATATTTTACATGAAGATTGAATAAAACTCAGCAGTCAGCAATGAGAAACCACACGGTAACAACCTTCATTTTGTTGGGATTAACAGATGACCCTCAACTCCAGATTCCAATTTTTGTGTTTCTATTTCTCACTTACATGATGAGTTTAAGTGGCAATCTGACCATCATATCCCTCACTTTATTGGACTCTCGCCTTAAAACGCCCATGTACTTTTTTCTACAAAATTTTGCCTTATTAGAAATTTCATTTACATCTGCTTGTATCCCTAGATATTTGTACAACATAGCAACAGGAGATAGGTCAATTACATATAGTGTCTGTGTCATTCAAGTGTTTTTTACTGACATCTTTGGGGTCATAGAATTTTTTCTTCTAGCCATCATGTCCTATGATCGCTATGTCGCCATCTGCAAACCCCTGCACTATATAACCATCATGAGCCGCAGAGTCTGCAGGACGCTTGTCCTCTGCTGCTGGTTAGCTGGCTTGTTCATCATATCCCCACCACTTACCCTGTTTCTGAATTTAAAATTTTGTGACTCTAATGTTATTGATTATTTTTTCTGCGATGCATCTCCTATCTTGAAGATTTCATGCTCCGACACGTGGCTCATAGAACAGTTGGTGATCGTCTGTGCGGTGCTGACCTTCATTCTGACCCTTGTATGTGTTGTTCTGTCCTACATATATATCATCAAGACCATCCTAAGATTCCCTTCTGCCCAGCAAAGGAAAAGGGCCTTTTCCACCTGCTCATCCCACATGATCGTGGTCTCCATCACCTATGGCAGCTGCATCTTCATCTATATCAATCCTTCAGCCAAGGAATCGGTGGCTATTAATAAGGGTGTGGCGGTGCTGATGACATCCATTGCTCCCATGCTGAATCCGTTCATTTATACTCTGCGAAACAAACAAGTGAAACAGGCTTTCAGTGATAACTTCAAAAAAATTGCATTGGTCTCAAGGAAGAAAGAGAATGTTCAAATATAGAAATAAAATATCAACTAACATCAACACTTAAACTCCATGTCTGTCTCGTCTTGATTTGTTCCTATTCAGGTTAACCTTGTCAAACATTTCTCTTGGCTGTTTTTTTGTTTGTTTGTTTGTTTTTTGGGTTTTTTTTTTTTTGGTGGTACTGGGGTTCCTGGAAGCCCTTCTACCTCCGGGCTACACTCCCAGACCTATTTTTATATTTTTATTTGGAAACAGGGTCTCTTAAACCAGCACGCGGCTGGCTTCGAACCTGCATGATCCTCCTGTCTCTGCCTCCCAAGCGCAGAGATTACAAGCGTGCGCCACCACGCCTGGCCTCTTGGATGTTTTTTGGGGATATAAAAATTATTTTGAGCCAAGGGAAGATAGAAAATAGAAAGACAGAAAAGCTCCCCCAAACAGGGGACCTCAAAAAGGGAATGAACATTTTTATTTTTTTTTCCTTCTATTTTTCTTTTTTTTTTTTTCCTGTTATAGTAGAAATTGAACCCAGGAGCATTCTGTATTTAAGTTATACCCCCAGTTCTTTTTTTTTTTTTTTTTTTTTGAAACAGGGTTTCACTAAGTTTCAGAGGGACTTGCTAAATTGCTGCGCTGTCCATGAATTTGCAATCCTCCTGTCTTGGCCTCCCAAGTACTGGGATTATAGGCATGCACCACCACATCCAGCTCACCCTCAAACATTTCTTACACCCAGATCAAATACTTCCTGTCACATAAGCCCATTCCTTTAATCCCCCTGCAAACAAATGTCTTCCAGGATAAGTTCTCATTTAAAAGAAATGATAATATTTTTCTAGTTAAGGTAAGCCCAATTTTGCATCTAATCTAGTAAAAAAAAAATTGAAAATAAAGCAAAATAAGAAAAATGCAAATCTGGCAAGGAAACAAATAGCTTACAAAAAAAGTACAAATGTTCTTGTACTTCCAAAGAGATAATTTAGATTTCTCATTAACTTTCAGTCCAAATGTTGCTGAAATTTTTTTTTAAATAAAAATTTTATTTATTTATTTATTTTAATTTATTTTTTATTGGTGCAATGTATTCATACATCACAGTGGTATAAAGAACATACTTTTGTAGATATACATGCACATATCACCCAGTTAGCCCCTACCCGATCCCCACCCCATTCCCTCCCCATCACTCCTCCCCATGCTTGGCTTAGTGGTTGACATCTAGTATTATAGCAATTTATCCAATATTAACATTGATAATCTCACATAACAGTTTCATTTGTCTGGTATCAAGCTTTTGATGACTTAAAGATAACATTTCAGTATTTCTTTTTGCTTTCTTTCTTACCAGAGAATGTTTTTTCTTTTTTTTTTTTTAGGTGAAACTATCATACATTTATTTATTTATTTTTCAGAAAAAATCTATCCTGATATGGGATATGAATTCTAGATACCCAAAACAATCTCGAAGAAGAACAAAGCTAGAAGATGTATATTTTCTGATTTCAAACCATATAAAGCTACAATAATTGAAACAGTATAGTACTGTTCTAAAGGCAGATATATAAACCATTTGAGTTAAGAAAAAGCCTAGAGATAATTTCTTCCATACATTGTCAAGTTATTTTTGACAAGGTTTCCATGAAGTTTTGGTGGAGGAAATATTAGTCTTTTAACTAAATATTGTTGAAAAAATAATAATACATGAAAAAGAATAAAATTGGACCCTTACCTAACACATATACAAATATTAACTCAAAATAGATAAAAGACCTAAATATAAATCTTAATACTATAAACTTTTAGAAGAAAATCTGGGTCATAAAACCTCACAACACTGAAATTGGTAGTGATTTCTTGGATATGATTTCAATGGCACAGGTAACAAAAGGGTAAATAAACTCCCTAAAAAATAAAAAAAAAATATTTTATATCCAAAGACAATGTAAACAGAGTTAAAAGTTACTGATCCTCCTCCAAGAGTTCCTCCTATGACCCATTTCTCCCTAACTCTCACTTATTAGGGAAAGCATCTGATTTCTTATTTTTTGTGATTGACTAATCTCACTTAGCATAATGTCCTCCAGTTCCATCCATTTCCCTGAAAATGATGTAATTGAGTTTTTTTTTTTTTGATGGCTGAGTAAAATTCCATTGTGTACATATCCCACAGTTTTGTAATCCATTCATCTGTTGATGGACATCTTGGCTGATTCCATAGTTTGGCTATGGTGAATTGCGCAGCTATGAACATAGATACACATGCATTAGTTTGGTAATTTGGTTTCTTTTCTTTTGGGTAGATACCCAATAGTGGTATTGCTGGATCAAATGGTAGGTTTGTTCCCATTCTTCTGAGGATTCTCCATACTGTTTTCCAAAGTGGTTGCACTAATTTGCAATCCCACCAACAATGTCTTAGAGTTCCCACTTCTCCACATCCTCGCCAGCATCTGTTGTTGTTTGTGTTTTGAATGATGGCCATTCTAGTTGGAATTAGGTGAAATCTCAGGGTAGCTTTGATTTACATCTCTCTGATTGCCAGTGATGTTGAGCATTTTTTCATGCATTTATTGGCCATTTGAATTTCTACTTTTGTGAAGTGTCTATTTAGTTCATTTGCCCATTTTGTTAATGGATGCTTTGTTTTATTAGTGTTGAGTTTCTTGAGTTCTCTGTATATTCTAGATATTAGTCCTCTATCAGTGGTGTAGGTGTCAAAAATCTTCTCCCATTCTGTTGGCTCTCGATTGAGGTTCATGATAGTTTCCTTTGCTGAACAGAAGCTCTTCAGTTTCATGCAATCCCATGTATTGATTCTCCTTTTAATTTGTTGTGCCTTTGGGGTCTTGTTGAGGAAATGTTTGTCTGTGCCTATGTGTTGTAGGGTTGGACCTATGACCTCTTCAAGGAGCTTCAAGGTCTCTGGTTTAATTTCCAAGTCTTTGATCCATCGTGAGTTGACTTTTGTACAGGGTGAAAAAGTGGGATTAACATCCAATTTTCTGCATATGGTTAACCAGTTTTGCCAACACCATTTGTTGAAGAGGCTATCTTTTTTCCAGTGTATGTTTTTGGCCCCTTTGTCAAAAATCAATTGGCTGAAAGTGTGTGGACTTGTTTCTGGGTCTTCTATTCTGCTCCATTGGTCTATATATCTGTTCTTTTGCCAGTACCATGCTGTTTTTATTACAATGGCTTTGTAGTATAGTTTAAAGTCAGGTATTGTAATTCCTCCTGCGTGGTTTTTGTTGCTGAGAACTACCTTGGCTATTCTGGGCTTTTTGTTATTCCAGATAAATTTAAGGACGGATTTTTCTATGTCTGTGAGGAATGATCTTGGTAGTTTAATGGGCATTGCATTAAGTCTGTAGATCACTTTTGGGAGGATGGCCATTTTAATGATATTTATTCTGCCAATCCATGAACATGGAAGATCTTTCCATCTTCTAAGATCTTCTTTGATTTCTTTTCTCAGTGTTTTATAATTTTCTTTGTAGAGATCTTTTACCTCCTTGGTCAAGTTTATTCCTACGTATTTTATTTTTTTGTGGGAGATCCTGAGTGGAAGTGTTTTCTGAATTTCTTTTTCAGTGGATTTATGGTTGGTGTACAGGAAAGCTTCTGATTTTTTAAGATTGATTTTGCATCCAGATACTTTGCTGAATTTGTTGATCAGTTCTATAAGCCTTTTGGTTGAGTTTGTTGGGTTTTCTAAATATAGTATCATGTCATCTGCAAATAGTGAAAGCTTAAGTTCTTCTTTTCCTATTTGTACTCCTTTGATTTCCTTTTCTTGCCTTATTGCTCTGGCTAGAGTCTCTAGTACTATATTGAAGAGAAGTGGTGATAGTGGACATCCTTGTCTCGTTCCAGTTTTTAGGGGGAATTCTTGAAGTTTTTCCCCATTTAATATGATGTTGGCAGTGGGCTTATTATAGATTGCCTTAATAATGTTGAGATATGTTCCTTCTATTCCAATTCTCTGCGGTGTTTTTATCATAAATGGATGTTGAATTTTATCAAATGCTTTTTCAGTGTCTATTGAGATGATCATGTGGTTTTTGTCTTTGATTCTGTTTATATGATGAATTACATGGATTGATTTTCATATATTGAACCAGCCTTGCATCCCTGGGATGAACCCTACCTGGTCATGGTGAATGATTTTCTTGATGTGGTTTTGAATGCGTGTTGCTAGTATTTTGTTTAACAGTTTTGCATCCAAGTTCATCAGAGATATAGGCCTGTAGTTTTCCTTCCTTGAACTGTGTTTATTCAGTTTGGGTATTAGTGTGATGTTGGCTTCATAGAATGTATTTGGGAGAGTCCCGGTTTTTTCTATTTCCCAAAATAGTTTGAGTAGTATTGGGATAAGCTCTTCTCTAAAGGTTTTATAGAATTCACTTGGGAAACCATCTGGTCCTGGGCTTTTCTTTGATGATAAGCTCTTTATTGCTGTTTCAATCTCTTTGATTGTTATTGGTTGGTTTAAGTGTTCTATATCTTCTTGACTCAGTTTAGGAAGGTTGTATTTATCTTGGAAGTTGTCGATTTCCTCCAGATTTTCCATTTTGTTGGAGTATAGTTTTTCAAAGTAGTTTCTGATAATCCTCTGGATTTCTATGCTGTCAGTAGTAATGTCTCCCTTTTCATCCCTTATCTTCATAATTTGGGTTGATTCTCTCTTTTTTTAGTTAGGTTGGCTAGTGGTTTATCAATCTTGTTAATTTTTTCAAGAAACCAGCTTTTGGTTTTGTTGATTTTCTGTATTGTTTTTTTATTCTCTATTTCATTAATTTCTGCTCTAATTTTGATAATTTCCCATCTTCTGCTGGCTTTGGGGTTCAATTGTTCCTGCTTTTCAAGGGCTTTGAGGTGTGTCGTAAGGCTATTTATTTGAAGATTTTCTGTTTTTCTTATGTGCACTCAGTGCTATAAATTTTCCTCTTAATACTGCCTTCAGAGTGTCCCAGAGGTTTTGATATGTTGTTTCTTTATTTTCATTTGTTTCTAGAAATTTCTTGATTTCACCTCTTACATCTTCTATGACCCATTCTTCATTCAGAAAGGTGGTGTTCAGTCTCCACATGTTTATGTTGTTTCTCTGAGTCTTCTTATAGTTGATTTCTAGTTTCATTCCATTATGGTCTGAAATGACACAAGGAAGTATGTAACATTTTTTAAATTTGCTAGTGCTCATTTTGTGTCCCAGGATGTGATCTATTTTGGAGAAGGTTCCATGAGCAGCTGAGAAAAATGTAAACTCTGCTGTAGTTGGGTGAAATATTCTATATGTGTCCAACAGGTCCATTTGGTTAATGGTGTTCTTTAGTTCTGAGACATCTTTACTGACCCTTTGTCTGGAAGATCGGTCTAGTATTGTGAGAGGTGTGTCGAAGTCTCCCAGTATTATTGTGTTGGGATTTATGTGTGACTTTATGTCACAAAGAGTTCGATTTATGAAAGTAGCTGCCCCTATGTTTGGGGCATAGATGTTGATTATTGTTATTTCCTCTTGCTGGACTATTCCTTTTACCAGTAAAATGTGACCTTCTTTGTCTCTTCTAATAAGTTTGGGTTTGAAGTCTAACTTGTCTGATATCATAGTTGCTACTCCTGCTTGTCTTCGAGTACCATTAGCATGGATTACCTTGCTCCAGCCCTTTACCTTGAGTTTGTTCCTATCTTTACTTGTAAGGTGTGTTTCTTGTAAGCAGCCGATGGACGGATTCTGGCTTTTAATCCATTTTGCCACTTTATGTCTTTTTATTGGGGAGTTTAGGCCGTTTACATTCAGTATGATTATAGAGAGATAATTTTTAATTCCCAACATGTTAAGATCTTATTTCTGTTTGAGATACTGTTTATTCTTCTTTGCTTAGTTGCCTGCTGGATGGGAATTCTTGTTTCTTTGGTTCTGACATGTATTACCCATTTCCTCTTTGCAGTTAATCTCCTTGAGTATTTTCTCTAGCGCTGGTTTTGAAGACATAAATTCCTTCAGTTGCTGTTTGTCATGGAAGCTTCTTATTTCCCCATCTAATTTGATGGATAGTTTTGCTGGGTAGGAAATTTTTGGCTGGAAGTTGTTTTCTTTCAGAGTTTGGAATATGTTACTCCATGCCCTTCTGGCTTTCATAACTTGGTTTGGGAAGTCTGGAGTGATTCTAATTGCTTTGCCTCTGTATGTCACGTGGCCTTTTGTTTTTGTTGCCTTTAAGATTCTCTCCTTGGCTTCCACATTAGTCATTTTGACAATTATGTGGCGTGGGGATCCTCTTCTCCGATCCTGTCTAAAGGGAGTTCTATAAGTTTCCTGGACCTGTGTATCGACCTCTTGCTCTATGTTTGGAAAATTTTCTGCTATTACTTCCTTGAAGAGATTGTTGATCCCTTTGGTTTCACCTTCTTTACCCTCCTCTATTCCAATTATTCTTAGGTTAGCTCTCTTGAAATGGGCCCATATTTCTTCAATATCAGATTCCTGCTGTCGGGTTTTTTTTTCTAAGTTAGAAACTATGCGTTCATTTTTGGAATGATCATCTTCAAGAAGCGAGATTCTATTCTCCATGTGGTCTAATCTGTTGTTTATACTTTGAATTGAGGCCTTTACTTCATTAATTGCATCCTTTATCTCTTTTTGACTCTCTCTAAATTCTTTTCTATTATTAATATAAAGTCTTCTATTATTTCTAAAGTTATTTTCCTAATTTGTTCTTCTAGAGATCTTTGGATTTCTGTGTTATCAGATTCTGATGTTGTGGGGTTGTGGGCATTCACTGCTCCATTGTTATTTCTCTTTCCCATGATTTTGGAAGTTTGTGCCTTCTCTGGGTTCTTCCCTGAGTCACTACGAGTTCACTTAAGATGCTCTGGATCTCGAGTCTGTGGTATCTCAGTCAATACTACTCCTTTACTGGGTTGTATCACAAAGTCTCAGACCCAGGGAGTCAATTGAGGCTGCCGTGGGGGGGTGCCAAGTTGGGCGTTCTCCAGCAGGGAGTTGTGACTATGTTATGATATCTCTGCCACTGCCACTCCCCCACTGGGCTGCACTGCTAAACTCTCCAACCCAGGGAGACTATCTGCGCAAGTCCCTAGGAGTGCAGTACTGGGATTTCTCCCCTAGGGGCCGCAATTTGACTCATGGTTGTTGAGTGCGCTGATGGAGCTGTAGTGAACTCGGTGGATTCGCTGCTGCTGCCACTGGCAATATGGCACCACTGCCACGCCCTCGGCCGTGATTCGGTGTATTTCTTCTCTGGTTTTGAGCTCCGCTCTGAGTCCCTGCCAGGTGTGCTGTGCCCGGCCCTTGGGAGCTTTAGATGTTCCCTCAGCTTGCTGTCCACCCCTGCTCTCAGGCGCCTGGTGGCTGGTTGTCTGCGTTGGTCTAGGGCCGTCCGGTGAACTCGCCGCTGCTGCCAGCAGTAAGACGCTGCTTCTGCTTCCTAGGCTGCGAGGCCAGAGTACCTCCTCTCTGGATTTGAGCTCTGTTTTGAGTCTTTCTCCTCTCTGGAGCCTGGAGCTGCTAGGGGAGATGTAGGCCACGCCACTCCAGCCGCTCTGCACCGCAGCTCCGGCTGCTCCGCACCGCGGGTCTGGCCACTCCGGCCGCTCTGGCCATTCCGCGACACGGCTCTGGCTGCTCCGGCTGCTCTGGCGGCTCCGCTCAGGTTGCTCTGGCCGCTCCGCTCCGGCTGCTCTGGCCGCTCTCAAATAAAAAATTTTGATAGCCTACTTCTTGGCACTCAAACAGAGAAAAAAAGTTTTAATATCCCTAAACTTATTTATCCTCTATAAACTGAAATTTCATTATTAGTGACATGATTTAATTAAAAAGTAAACAAAACTAAATGCATACTCAAATGCATTTTTTTTTTTTTTGCAGGTCTGGGGATGGAACCCAGGGGCATTCGACCTCCAAGCTACACGCCCTGCCCTGTTTTTTATTCTTTATTTTGAAACAGGGTCTCACTGAGTTGCAAAGGGCCTCACTAAGTAGCTGAGGCTGTCCACGAACTGAAATCCTCTGGTCTCAGCCTTCCAAATGCTGGGATTACAAGCATGTGCCACCACACCCGGCTCAAACGCATTTTAAATAAATAAAAGCAAATTTTGATATTTAGGATCCTAACGTTCATTCATACACATACATATTTGTACACATATAAAATACTGAAATTTTAAAATTAAAAGATGTGCAGATCATACAGGCTAAATAAGTAAAGGCTCTCTTCTAGTAGGATATGAAATTATAAGTTTTATGTGAGATGTTATTAATTGCAGTTGTAGAATTAAGTAACTAAGAAAAGAGGAAATATTTACATGCTAAAATGGAATGTGAATATTTTATGTCAAATGTTGCTAAATAAGGCAAAAAAATTATGTATTATGAAAACTTCTAATGTTAATAGAAATCAAAGACACAAAATCAGCAATATGCTATCACTCTAGACCACAATGTACATTAATACATTGTATAATTATATTTTTAAAAAATTCAAATAAATTTTATAAAGTTTTATAAGATATATGGCTTATGGATTAGAACACAAAATGTCTATCATGGTATTTTTAAAAGAGTTCACATAATTAAGTAACTTCGATAAGTTTTTTTTTCCCACCTTTCTGGGATGCATCCTTTGGAGTCTCATGGCATCTCAAGAGTTTTAGCTGGGCGTGGTGGCGCATGCCTGTAATCCCCGCGCTTGGGAGGCTGAGACAGGAGGATTGCACAGGTTCGAAGCCAGCCTTAGCTACTCAGTGAGGCTTTCAGCAACTTAGTGAGACCCTGTTTACAAATAAAAAATATAAAAAAGGTCTGGGAGCAAAGCCCTGAGGTAGAAAGCCTCTGGGTTCCACCCCCAGTACCACCAAAAAAAAAAAAAAAAAAAGTTTTAATCCTACTATTACCTCTACAAAAACTTGTAGATATATTAATTGAACAACACAATATACTCAAATAAAGAGTACGTTTATATGCTGAATTTTTCAATAAGAAATTCTGGAAGAAGGAAAAGAGAAAGAAAGGAAAAAGAGAAGTGAATAACACACTAAATGAATACTTTACATAGAAAATTTGTGGAAGGATGTCTGAAATATTAATAGCAATTGCCACTTTCAAGTTATATTTCTCCTATTTTTATTAGCTTAATTTTGTCATAATTAATAGTAATTACTTGAGGTAGACACATGCTACAGAAGGCAAAAGGAGATCATTTTTTAATTAATAAGATTTTATTTAACACACTATGCCTAAAATGTAATCATTTCACCAGTATTAAAACTTAGCTGACATCTTTTTCTTTGTATATTTTCAAAATCTTAGGCTGGGCGTGGTGGCGCACACTTTAAATCCCGCGCTTGGGAGGCGGAGACAGGAGGATCACGCAGGTTTGAAGCCAGCCTCTCTGGCTTAAGAGACCCTGTTTCCAAATAAAAATATAAAATATAGGTATCTGGGAGTGTAGCCCGGAGATAGAAGGGTTTCCAGGAACCCCAGTACCACCAAACATATATATGTGTGTGTGTGTGTGTGTGTGTGTGTGTGTGTGTGTGTGCATGCGTGTATGTATATGTATATGTATATATGTGTATGTATGTATGTATATGTATATATACATATATATTGTGTGTATTTATACTGACAACACATCTGAATGTGGATTAGTAGTCACATTTCAAGGGCTAATACTCACATCGATCTCAGCTGTAATGAAAGGCACTGGCTTGCACTACCTGGCACTTGTAGAGGAGTGAACTGGGACTATTCTGATAGAGTATTCTGATAGCCACTGTAGATATTATGAAAGAAAGTAAGCTTGCTTTTGCTTTTATTTTGTGCACCTCCATTTTCTAAGAAGGATGTTCTCATTGTTCCCACTATTGCATATTTGAGAATTTTTGCCCCAAAAAAATTACAAAAAATATTCATTCGAGCTGGGTATGGTGGCACTACATGTAATCTTAGTATTTGGGAGGTTGAGACAGGAGGATCACAGGTTCAACCTCAGCAAGTTAGTGAGACACGGTTTCAAAATAAAAAGTAAAATAGATCTGGGGGTGTAGCTCAGAGGTATAATGCCCCTAGTAGGTTCAACCCCGGGTACCACCCCCAAAAAAATTGTTCATTGTTTTCAAAGGACAATTGAGCTGAACAGATCTGGGTCACAACTAAAAGGTTTCGTAGAGAGCTTCAACAGCAGACTCGGTTATGTTTTAGAAAGAATTAGCGGATCCAAAAACAGATACATCTAAATGAGACAATTAGAGACACACAGAAATACTGAAAAAAGCATAAGGCACTAACAGGAAAAAATCAAGTCTACAAATCTATAAACTATGAGAGTCTTAGAAGAAAAGAAGGAAAAAGTATCTAAAGCCATTTATTTATTTTATTGTGATTTAAGTTTGCTCTTAATTTACATATAAAATATAAAAAGTGTACATATATACTGAGTAATGTGACATTTAGGTACATGTAAACAATGTATAATATTTAAATCAGATTAAATATATTTCCTTAAGTATTTATCATTTCTTTATGGTGAAAACATTGAAACTTTCTTCTATAGCAAGAGTAGCTATACATATATGATGTAAATACATTTTAAATAAAAAACTATAAAAAGAAACAGCAGATCATTATATAACTATAAAAAGATCAATTCAACAAGAGATTAAAACAATTATAAATATTTATACATCCAACAATGGAGTACCCAATTATACAAAGCAAATATTATAGATTTATAAAGGAGAAGATACATTGTAAAATAAGAGTTGTTTGAGACCTTCAATGCCTTATTTTCACCAGTGAGTAAATTACCTAGACAAATAGTCAACAAAGAAAAATTGAAGACAGATGACACACACTAGGCCAAATGTACCTAACAGATATTTACAGAACAGTTCATCCAACAGCTTGGAATACATCTTGTCCTCATCAATATATGGAACATTCCCCAAGATAGCACAAATATAACAGTGCATAACAAGCATAAAGTTTTATAAAATTAGAATCATACCATCTATCTTCTCTGACCCCAATGGAATAAAACTAGAAATCGGCAAGAGGAACATTAGGACTTGCATAAAGACATGCAAATTAAACAACATTGTCTTGAATGACCAATGGTTCAACAAAGAAATCAAAAGGGATATTTTTAAATGTATTTCAACAAATAAAAATTGAATCACAACATACCAAAACTTGGGATGCAATAAAACCAGTACTAAAAGGGAAGTTTATACAAATAAATTTTAATAAACTTTTATTGGTGCATTGTATTCATACAACTCAATGGAATAAAAAAAACTTGTGGAGATATACATGCACACATCACCCAGTCAGCCCCTACCCAATCTCTAACCCCTTCCCCCCTCCCTCCTACCCATGCTTGGCTTCCTGATTGACTTTGATATGTTTAAGTACATCATGTGCTTTAAAGAGTTTCCCTAATCCTCCCTCTTATCCCCTCAGATATGTCGCCTGCATTACTCCTCTATAGGGTCCCTTCTTCATCTAGAGTTCCTCCTGTTACCCATTTCTCCCTAATATTTTGCACATTAAGAAAAGCATCTGATTTCTTATTTTTTGTGACATTTCACTATAAATGCCATAATTTTGTTCTCCCTTTTGGCTGGGCAAAATTCCATTGCATATATATCCCATGGTTTTGAAATCCACTCATCTGTTGAAGGACATCTTGGCTGGTTCCACAGTTTGGCAATGGTGAACTGTGCAGCTATGAACATGGTTGTTCATGCATTAGTTTGGTATTTTGGTTTTCATTCTTTTTGGTAGACACCCAGAGGTGGTATTGCTGGATCATATGGTAAGTTCATTTTCCTTCTTCTGAGGATCTTCTATACTGCTCTCCAAAGTGGTTGCACCAACTTGCAATCCCACCAACAATGTATTAGAGCTTCTATTTCTCCACACTTATTCCCACTTACTGAAAACCTGAAAGCCAGAAGGTGAGTAACTTTGACAGGATGATCCACTCACAACCAATTTTTTCTTAAATAGAGGTCACTTGGATCTGGAAATCTAAGAGATTAGGTGAGGCAGCGGCAGCTCCTAGTGCTTCCTGGCCACACAGTTAAAGAAACCCGCTGGCCCTTGGCTGTGAAGCAGGCCCCAGTTCCAGGCCTGCCACGCAACAAGCTCCAGGCCTGGCCCGCTGGCTCCAGACCCGGCCTTGCCGCACAGCAGGCTCTGGGCTCGCCACCTGGCAGGTTCTGGTTCCTGTCACTGTGGGCATGACGTTTACAGAGGTTCCCATGTTTCCTTCCACATATATTTTAGTAGGAGAAAACAGCACGTGTCATTTGCAGAAGCTCAGAGCCCAATTCTCTAGCAGCAATGGATTTTATATCCCCACTGAAGGCGGAGGCTCACAGCCTCACCATGGAGAGCGAAATCTGCTGCTACAAGCACATCCTGACCCTCAGTGCAGCACAGAGGAGCACAGTGGCCATGAGCTGAGGTCTCCCCGGGACACACAGCGCAGCGAATCAGCCTAGCAATATGGGCAGGGTTCCCTCCGACTTACCCTGGACATTTTTCTTACATAGTGTGTTGTCTAGAATTCCTACACATGTGAAGCTAGAGCAGTTTACCTTTTGGGGAGATATTTTTTAAAATTCAAGGTGGATTTGGTTGGATCTGTCTGCCTCTCCTGAATACTGGCCACCACCGCCTTCTTGGCCTCTCCTCAAGTATGTTGTTGTTAAGTATTTCTGTGCCTGTGTGGCAGGAGCAGTCTGCTTTCTGATCTCTTCTGGGATATCCCTCCAAAAATCACTTTTCTTGAAGTGGTGGGCTCCGCACTGCCATCTTGCCTCTAACTCCGCCATTTTCCACTCTCTCTCCTATATTTCAGATAGGAAGTCATGACTGGAACTGTTTCTGTGTGTTTTCCCAATCAGCTATTAAATCAGAACCTGTTATCAAAAAAAAACTCAATTACATCATTTTCAGGGAAATGGATGGAACTGGAGGACATTATGCTAAGTGAGATTAGTCAGTCACAAAAAATAAGAAATCAGATGCTTTCCCTAATATGTGAGAGTTAGGGAGAAATGGATCATAGGAGGAACTCTTGAAAGAGGAAATCCTATAGAGGAGCAAACAAAACAATCTAAAGGAGGAGAAAGGAGGGGGGAAGAGGAAAATCTCTAAAACACACAATGTACTTAAACATATCGAAGTCAATCACTAAACCAAGCAAGGGAGGGAGAAACGGGGAGGGAATGGGGTGGGAATTGGGTAGAAGTTAAATCAGAGATGAGTACATGTTTGTACACACAAGTTTTTTACCCCAATATGCTGTATAAATATAATGCACCGATAAAAAAAATTAAAAGAAAAAAAATCAAAACCTGTTGTCCAGCGTTTCTCAGGGGGATGCATATCCTATTCAGCCACTGCTAACCATCACTGCTGTAGTTGTGGTTGCCGCTGCAGCTGCAAATGCAGCCACTGCCATCTTCTTCCCTCTTCAATATTTTTTAATAAAACAGTACGTGTCTTTTGCAGGAGTTGGGGCCCAAGTACTTAGTAGCAATGTGTTTTATCTCCCCGCCAAGAGCAGAGGTGCACAGCTTCAGCAAGGAGAGCGGGTTCTGCTGCTCTGAGTGCACCCAGCCCCAGTGCTCCGCAGAGGAGTGTGGCAGCCAGGAGCGCCCTTACCTCCTGGGATGCGTGGCACAGGCCAACCTGACTATGCGGGTTCCATCTGACGTGCTCCAAACATTTTTCTTACATAGTATGTGGTCCAGAGTTCCTGAGCATGTGAGGCAGGTGCAGACTACTTTCAGGGAAATTTCCTCAAAAGTTCAGGTTAGATTAGAATGAATTTATCTGCCTCTCCCCGATACTGGCCGTTGCCACCGCCACCGCCATCTTGGACCTCCTCCCGACCATTTTTCTTACATAGTATGTTGTCCAGAATTCCTGAGCATGTGGGGTAGGAGCATTCTTTTTGGAGGTAGATTTCTCCAACAGTTCAAGGTGGGTTGGATTGGTTTTATCTACCTCTCCCAAATACTGGCCACTGCTGCCACCACTGTCTCTACCATCTTGGTCAGAAATAAATTTTGAAATTTAAAAAAATTGAAAAGAAAGCTGGGTGTGGAGGCACACACTTGTAATCCCAGTACTTGGGAAGCTGAGACAGGAGGATCTCAGGTTCGCGGACAGCCTCAGATGTACTTAGTGAAGCCCTTTGCAACTCAGTGAGGCCCTGATTCAAAATAAAGAATACAAAATAGGGCTGGGGATGTAGCTCAGAGGTAGAATGCCCCTGGGTTTCATTCTCAGTACTGAAAAAAAAAAACATGTAAAAATCTCCAATAAACAACCTATCACTGCAGTTTGAGGAACTAGAAAAACAAAAATAAACAAAGCCGCAGAGAAACAGTAAGTGGGCTGAGGGGGACAGTGGAGTGAGCAGAGGGACAGCAGAGCTACCCTCAGTGCAGGAGGAGTATTCCTCTAGGCAGCTGCCCCATCCTGGGACACCAGGACCAATGTGAATAGCAGGAGCAAGTGTCCAAATATGATGGCAGAAAAATCAAAGAAAAAGCCTATTCATCCTCACTAGGTAATGAAATAAATAATGGCAAATCAGAAGAGGTGTCCTGGCACCAAAGATATGTTCTGTGCTTGGGATGAAGAATTCTTTGTAGCTGTAAATACCAAAAGTAGTTTCATTGCCTATCTGAAAGATACAAGTTGAAGGATGAATAATAAAAATGTAATCCAGACAGTGCTAGGAGAACACCGAGTTTGAGATGTAAATGCTGGTGAGCCTTTCAGTACTGGAAAAGAGAGCTAACAATGTGGGATCTTTTAATTAAGATAAACTATTGTTCCAAACCTGCAGTTCCCAGCTCCTGGCTCTTCTCATCTATAAATAAGGGGTTTTTTTTTAAATAGTATTTTCATTTTATGTGAGATGTATGTCAAAGATACACAATATATAATCTATATAAAGTACCAGGGAAAGTGTCTAGCTCCAGAAGAAATGTAAAGATGCAACAAAGAAATCAAAACAGAATTCGGATGACAAAGCACCTCCCTCGAGGCCTCTGAGGACACCATTCCCATTGCTGCACGTGTTTTTACATTGTTGATTATACTGCCACCAATTTGTTAGTAACTTCTGAAATGGAATCACCAAGGACTGCTATTGTTCACCCAGATGTTCCCTGTGCACTGGTAGCAATATAAAACCTGTGTTGCTATTCCAGAAATTTCAGGGAAACTGCCTCCCTGTCCAGGAAGATCAGATGTGCCTCGGATAAAACTAGAAAGAAATTTTCATTATTTTCCTATACCATTTTTTCTTTCCTTTGAACTAATAGAATATTGGGGAAATTTCATATGAAATGCCATTTTAGACATGGCAAGGGAAGACGGGACCGAGGCTGAGCTCATTATGGCAGGAGCAAAGAAAGTCTAGGCAGAACTGTCAATTGTCCCCCTGTGTGAGGGAGGAAGGAAGGAAGGAAGGAAGGAAGGAAGGAAGGAAGGAAGGAAGGAAGGAAAAGAGAGAAACAGAGAGAGACATGCAAGTGTGTATGTGAAGGCTGAGGCTGAGGATTGAAATAGGTGACATATGAGTGGAAACAGAATACACATGAACCTCCTCACCAGCTAACACTCCTTAAATTGTGGTTCAAGCCTCTCTCATAAAGAACTGTCAAAAAAAGTAAGTACATAATTATTATGACACATCTTTCCATATAATCTCTAAATACAGGCAGAGGATGAATAGTTGGTTTTTTCTTTTTTAATTTTTGGGGTTCTTTTTTTTTCAAATAATGTTCTCTCAATGGAAATGGGCCTGGGGACACAAAGGATAAAAAAGCAATGTACATGGTGCTTCAGCAACAATGCTTGATTCTCTATTCTTGTCTCCAAAATCAACCCAAAGCTACAAAAGAACAAAAAGTGGAATGGTAGTTCACACAATATAACCAGGAACTGTGACTCCTCCCCCTTTGCAGATATAGAAATGCATTGACAATTTCATATGTATTTTAGCAAAACCAGGAAATGAGTATATGTATACATTTATTTTTATGTGAACTTATCCATTTATTTCATGATGATGGTAGGCAATAGGAAAATGTTTTGTGTGTGTGTGTCTCAAACAGTGTTGTAGCTGTTGTTGTTGTTGTTTTAAATATACATTATTGGTGCATTTTAATTATACATCATAATGAGATTCAGAGTGTTAAGAACATGCTTGCATACACTTAGTGTGTTTCCCTCTGGATCCCACTCCACTCCCTTCCCTTCCCGGTACATGTCATTGCGCTTGGTATTTGGTGATTTTATTTATGTACATAGCATTATATAAACTCTTGACTTCATGTCTCCTTCCTGCTCCTCCCTCACTAAATCCCTTCCATCACTCCAGTGGGTCTCTGCTCCTTTATCTGAGTTCCCCTTTGTTACTAAATTTCTCTCTAGCTTCCACAAAGGACAAGAACATACAATGAACAGTCAGTTTAAAAGTTTGGAATTTAGCTAGCTACAACTGATACCCCGAAAGGGGATTGACAATATCTAATAAAGTGCCATCCTGAAGGAACATAAAATTAGAATTTTCTTGCAGTGGTCATTTTATCCTAGCCATAATTATGCTAGGATACGTTACTATTTACAAATATAAAGGACTATGGAAAAGGCACTTCCACCCAATAATATTACTAGTGTCTTAATAGTACTAGTACTATTAAGACACTAGTACTTAATAGTACTAGTGTCTTAGAAATCACGTAATATCAGTATCAGAAATGATCTTATGGGAAACTTTACCTTGTTATCTATCAGATATTTAAGTCTTTTTTGCCACTGTTTTTTTTTTTGCTTTTTTTAACTTTTTAATTTTTTATTTTTATGTGGAACATAATAAAAATGGCATACATTCAGACTGTGCTTGGTGTCCTCTCCCCCACACACTTCCCCTTCCCCACTCCCAACACTGAGTGTCCAGGTTAACCATGCTACATTCATACTTTTATACATATTCAGATGTAGCTCCTCCATTAATCAACCTCAGCCTTCTTCCTCTCCTATCTTTCCATTATAGCTTTGCTGAGGTTTCTCCTCCACTGTTTTGAGAGATGCAGAATTTGAGCTCTTTTTGAACCCAAACTACCCAGTCCCTTGGAAGCTTCATCCAAAATGAAGATAAAATGAGGTTTGTTTCAAATTAAGTAAGACCAAAGTGTCTGAACTAAATATAAATTGGTACTGGGGATTGACTCCAGTAGCATTCTACCTTTGAGTTACACCCCCAACTCTTTCTACTTTTTATTTTGTTTTGTTGGGTTTTTTTGTTTTTGTTTTTGGTTTTTGGTTTTTTGGTGGTACTGGGGTTCCTGGAAGCCCTTCTACCTCCGGGCTACACTCCCAGACCTATTTTATATTTTAATTTGGAAACAGGGTCTCTTAAGCCAGGGAGGCTGGCTCTGAACCAGCACGATCCTTCTGTCTCCGCCTCCCAAGCGCGGGGATTACAGGCGTGCGCCACCACGCCCGGCTCTACTTTTTATTTTGAAACAGGGTTTTGCTAAGTTGATGAGGGCCTCACTAAGTTACTAAGGCTGGCTTCAAACCTCTGATCGTCCTATCTCAGCCTTCCACATACTAGGATTACAGGTTTATGCCCCCAGGCCCAGAAGGAAATATATTTTTAAATCCATTCAACAGGAGTCTATGAAGAAAAAAAATTCTCAGTCAATCTTAGAATTACCAAAGTAACAGAATAGATGGTCATCAAGGTTACTAGTAGGCTGTCACCAAGGGCTGTCATTGAAAACACTACTAAGAAGAAGATAGCAAAGTTTATTGTTCATTTAATGAAACTGCTTCAAATTTCAGTCTCCCAGGGAAAATTGCCCAATATAACACATATCATTAGTGTTGCTATTTGTAGATAAAGGTCACAACAATGTAATGTCATATGCAAAGGATCTGCACCAGAGACTTAAATACATTGCTAGTTGTGGTGTTTATTTTAACAAGCTTTGTGAATTAAAACACATCACTGGAATCTAACACATTATTATGCCAGGCACTTTAAATGCTAAATAAGTATTCAATACTACTATGAATTTACCAGTCTTTTCTAACTATATAGAAGAATAAAAGAACTAAAAACTGGAAATAATTATAAAATCTAGGAATGTCATAGGAGAGGGAGTGCTGGAATGAGACTGTCAAGGGCTGTTACAAAGATTTAAAACAGTCTACAATGGGAAATTAGAACTGCAGAAATGACCCAGGTCTACCACCATGTTCAGTTAGAGTCCTCCCCTGGAAAATACACAGCAAGATGCCGTCTCTCCAGTGAACTATTTCTCCCAGAACCAAAGAGGGAAGACAGTTTTTCTTGTCCTAAAATCACAGCTGTGAACCCGAGCAATGTGCCCTGCTTGCTAACTAACTCAGCTTTTAGTGACAGCTTAGACTGCCAACTTCAGTAGAAAGAAAAAAGCCTGGAAAATCTGAATTAACATAAGAAAAAGAGATGCAGGTACAACTCAGAATAATTTTCAGGAAAAAAGCACAGAATAGTTACATCCAGAGCTGCGTTTTCACTATGACCTTTGTTACTGAAAATGTACTAAAATGATATATTAACAGCTACCGGTAGCAACTTTGTCATAACTGAATCTCCAGTCAATATTATGCTCTGTAAATAATGGGAGGCTTCTTTCTTTTTTCCTTTCTTTCTTTCTTTCTTTTTTTTTTTTTTTTTTTTTTTTTGGTGGCTAGCATTAGGGATTGAACCCAGGGGCATTCTACTTCCAAGCTACACCCACAGTCAGCCTTAATTTGTTTTTTATTTGGAAACAGAGTCTCACTAAGCTGCTGAGAGCCTCACTACATTTTTGCAGCTGGCTTCCAACCTATGATCCTTTTGTCTCAGCCTCCTAAGTACTGATATTACAAGTGTTACACCACCACACCTGGATGCTCATTCAATATTCATTTGAATGAATGAATGTTGATTATTAACTTGAACAATATGAAAGAAGAGAAACTTAAAGTATCTTTTATTTTTTTCTGTGTGTGTGTGTGTGTGTGTGTGTGTGTGTGTGTGTGTGTTGCTGGGGATTGAACCCAGGGACATTCTTACCTCCAAGCTCACCCCCAGCCCTATTTCATTTTATTTTTATTTCAAAACAGGGTCTTATTAGGTTGATGAGAGTCTTACTACTTGCTGAGGCTGCCTTCAAACCTATGATCTTCCTATCTCAGCCTCAGTACTGGGATTACAAGCCTGCGCCACCACATCCAATTTAAGTATCTTTTATTCTTAACTGGGAGCATACACACTAGGTATAACTGGGACAGTTATTCGTTTGTTTGCTTGCTTATTTGTTTGTTACTTTATTATATGCTGAATTTATTCCTATCCATACGTTTTTTGTTTCTTCTGGAATATATTTTTCTTTTGTGCAACCTCCTCTTCTGGTTGTTGGAACAATCTGCTTCTCGGTGAGGATCATCTCAGTGCGGCAGAGGGAGCTCTTGCCTGAGTTAATCTGACCATGAGCTCTGTATGTACAGTGGTGCATCTTGGGAGCTTTGTTCACCTGAATATGTTCGTACCAGAGAATCAAAATCTAACCCTTATGTCCAGCATTACTTTCTGCACTTTTAAGCCTGTGCAGCCAAAATCCAGCACTTTTTTTGGATCATGACCCTGTGTCCAGCACTCTTTGGCTTGAGCTCACTATGAACTCCACTATTGTAACACCAGAACAGCACGCACTGCTGCTGTAAAGGGATACCTTTCAGATACTCGGTAGCTTTTTGGATAGGCATGCCCTTGGTGGCCTGGGTGGTTCTTAAAATGAACACAAATATTTGAACCTCTTGATTAGCCTGATTTTGAGGGATTTTCTGGAGACTTGCAGGAAGAGAAATAGGGGACAGTTTTTTAAACAACAAAGAAATTAGATTTTTTTCTTCTCATATGGAAGTTCGTTGGGTTTTTCATAAAACCTCTAAAATTTTTCAGACCTAAAATTGCTCATTTAATAATTAATCTCCCCAAATAACACAAACTTATTATAGATCAATATATTAAATCATTAACCATTTGCATGGCTGTGAGAATGAATTTTTCGCATTTTCTTTTGTAAGGTGGATATTAGAAATCAGCTACTTGAAATATGACTTTCAATATGAAGTAAGTCTTGACATGAAGAAAAAGAGAATTCCCTGATCCCATATCTAATGTAGTTTCTGAAAAACATATAAATTGGAATACAAGGAGGCTTGGAATTGCTGGGAGGTGCTGAAATGGACAGTGATACATGTCAAAGAGAAAGGTAGGGTACTTTACTGTTTGTTTACAGACTTTCATGTCACAGACTAATCTCAGTCGGGTCGTTATTGTCCGTTCCCGGTCAAATCCTCAGAAAGATGGGACAAAAGGCAGGCGACGTTCTGCAGATTCTTATCTGCAGCGGTTCTTTTCCCTCTATGAATTCCTTAAGTTTTTAGTTACGATGCTTTGGAAAAGAACCTGAGGTGGACAAAGGCTTCTTGAGCCAATGACACTTTATTACAAAAACCCCAAGAAATTTATACACTTCACCAGTAAAGTTAAGAGAAAGGGGGGCGGTCTTTTAGCTGGCTGTTGGCCCTCGAAGAATTAACTTCTGTTCCTCTCCAAGGTCCCAAGGTCTTGTAGATAAGCAGTTCCAGGTGGCAGCCTCCCAGAATAGTCAAGGCTTAGGAGCTTCTCGGGAACTTTTCCTGGAACTTTCCATCTTTTGGGCTCAGTTCATATAGCAAGTGTGGGGAGATGTGGTGATTCAGGTGGATGTGATGGAGTTTCTTCAGGTGTTGGTACCTTGTCTTCTAAGTCTGAAAGCTTAAGCATACTCACAACACAGTTTGGCGGACAAAATATCACAAACAACACCACAAGGTTCTTAGTTCTAATTGTCAGATGTATTTCCTTAACTGCTGAGCACTCTTCTTTAGACAACAAGCCTATTAAAAGAATCCACTTCCCTGTCACAAACTCTCTGCAGCCTGCTTCTAACTTTCTAATTTCTTTCTTTCCCAGTTGGGACTTTCTTATGATAAGCTCTTTTTCATGCAAAAATGCTTTTCTTACTCTTACGGTATTTCTTTTCCTTCATACATATATATTTAAAATGTCTGTCCTTTATTTTGTAATATTTATTTCTAATTATGCGGCCAGTTTTTCTATCTCCTGGAATGCTCACACTGAGGTAAAAGTTAACAGTCTTTTTCTTTGGGTCTATTGTATTTGGGCAGCTAAGTTGTTTCTTTAAGGTTGGTTACACACAAGGTTTTTCTCTGTCTCTAGGCAGGATTTCAAGGGTGAATAATTATTTTGAACTGAGCTACTTTTGCCAGAGTTGATAGATAGTGATGAAGGTCGGAGGCCATTTGTGATTGCTGCAGCTGGGGTGCTTATCACAGTACCTGAATTCTGGCCAGTTTCTCATTATTGTTGAGCAGAGCCAAGGACGTTTAGACAAATTATTAGAGAGTTTATTTCCACGGACTCAGTTTCTTTTTATAATTCTAATTTCACATCACTGGAGCAATTCGTGTAGAAAGTTAAAAGGAATAATAGTGAAGGGTATCTAAAAGTGGGGGGTACTTTGGCCAGAGACGACACCTCCTTCTCGGGGCGTTTTTGCCGATTTAACTATGTTGAGTGGGGGTCAACACATAGATGCCGAGGCAGCAGGATGTCTTGGCACTTTCATGCTGATATGTATGAGTCTATTTATTCCTGGATGTTACCTAAGCAAATTACAAGTATCTAAAAAACAGAGCCTAGACAAGGTGGTGCATGCTTGTAATTTCAACACTTGGGAGACTAAAGCAAAAGGGTCCCAAGTTCAAGGCCAGCCTCAGCAACTCCACAACTTAGTGAGACCTGTTTCAAAATAAAAAGGGCCAGGGTGTATCTCAGTGGTAGAGTGCTCCTGGGTTCAATCTCCAGTATCAAAAAGAAAAGAAAAAAAAGTAGAAATTCAGCAGCATGTGGGAGATAGTTGATAAATTAGTGGAAAGATTGACTTGAGAAGGAAAGCAGCACAAATTGTTCAAAAAAGAAGTCAAAGAAGGGTTAATCCAGTTGTAAGGAAAGCGCGATCCAAAGAGCATTCCTTCTGGTTGTCTCTGACCCAAGGCATCACAACTGGTAGGCAGATTTATACTCAGGTTCCAAAAAATGCTTTTATACCACTTCGCACGAGTTTCGGAAACCCTCTGCCTGGGCAATCTCATAACTGGCTTAGACATACTTCTCATTCACTAAGTACAATGAAACAAAGATATACCTTTATGTTTTAAACTTTTCACCTCCGTATTTATAGATAATTAGGAGTGCAAAGAGCGCTAAGAGTGAATTGCTGCTGTTAAGATTCATCTTGGTGCCTCTCGGGAGGGCACCAAGAGCCGTGTGACTGTATTTTTCAAACACTCTGGACACCGATATGATGTAAAAATTTTTTTAAAACCATCACAACAACATAAAATGATTAGCAGAAACTCCTAGTTAATAGATCCCTTCTTAATTTTGAAAATAGAGGATTTTAATATAATGAGAGAAAGCAAACAAAGAGATGAATATAGAAGAAAACTCCAAAATTATCATAACTTCTTTCAGAATAAGAACAAATAGTCTTCACCTTAAAGCAATATTGTTAAGAAACTGCACACTGGGCAGACGAAAGATGTTTTGCTTGGTTTTTATTTGACTTCTTTATAAATGTGTCCAATCAAAGAATTTTAAATGTAATATGTATATTAGATATTTCCTAATAAAGCCTCCTAGTACGATGTCAATAGTATGGCTATGTTACATGGATTATGAAGTTAAAGAAGAGCTGGCTGGCTGGGCTGCCTTCAGGTGGGGTCCAATGCCAGCTTCTTATGACTCTTCTCCCTTCAGGTCCAATCACTTGTGACTTGGCACAAGGAGTGATGAGGAATCGCACAGCAATAACCACATTCATCCTGCTGGGATTGACAGATGACCCCAAACTCCAAGTTCTCATTTTTGTGTTTTTGTTCCTTACCTACATATTGAGTGTGGCTGGGAACCTCACCATTATCACCCTCACACTTTTGGATACCCATCTTAAAACTCCCATGTATTTTTTCCTCCGAAATTTCTCTTTCCTAGAAGTCTCATTCACCACTGTTTGTATTCCCAGATTCCTATACATGATGACAACTGGAGATAATACTATCACTTACAATGCTTGTGCTACTCAGATATTTTTTGTGGTCCTCTTTGGAGCGACAGAGTTTTTCCTCCTTGCTGCCATGTCCTATGACCGCTATGTGGCCATTTGCAAACCACTGCATTACACAACCATCATGAGCAGCAGAGTCTGTACCACACTCGTTCTCTGCTGTTGGTCTGCGGGCCTGTTGATCATCCTCCCGCCTCTTGGGATGGGCCTCCAGCTGGAATTTTGTGACTCGAATGTGATTGATCATTTTGGCTGTGATGCCTCTCCCATTCTCCAGATAACCTGCTCAGACACCGTGTTTATAGAGAAAATCGTCTTGAGTTCTGCCATACTGACACTCATTATTACTCTAGTTTGTGTAGTTCTCTCCTACACGTACATCATCAGCACCATTCTGAAATTCCCTTCTGCCCAGCAAAGGAAAAAGGCCTTCTCCACATGCTCTTCCCATATGATTGTGGTCTCTATCACCTATGGCAGCTGCATCTTCATCTACATCAAACCTTCAGCCAAAGAAGGCGTGGCCGTTAACAAGGTGGTGTCTGTGCTCACGACTTCAGTTGCTCCTTTGCTTAACCCTTTCATTTACACTCTTCGAAACAAACAAGTGAAAGAAGCTTTCAAAGACACGGTAAAGCGAATTGTATTTCTTACAAAAAAGTAAGAGCCTATTCATGTCTTTTGAGGTTCATTTAAATTAAACTTAAACCTGAACCACCATAAACAGCATTCATGATTTGACAAACATATAGTTTCTCCCTGTTCTAAAGATTCATGAAGCTAATCTTCCCCCATGAAGATTTTCCTTTTATAATCAGCAATTTATTTCACCTTACCTTAACTTTATTAGGGATGGTTTCTTCAATTATTGTATGCTCCAAAAATTAGGTTCCCCAAATACCCAATGTTATGAATAGAAAATGCAAATGAATGGAAATTGTATTTCTGGCCATATAGCCTTCTCATGATGCAGAATCACAGTGTCCAAAGATAATTTCCCACATCTTGAGACTACTTAAATATCTAGCCCCGAATGTCCAAGAGTAAAGATTCCCTCCAAAAGCTTACAAAGTGATATGAAGCAAAATGGTGGGCTCCAGAGCTCTCCTTCTCATAGTAAAATGTCCATTTTTATTGTCCTTTATCTTCTATTGAAATATCAGGAATTTTTCAGAGCCCAGTTGAATCTCCACTTCCTTCCCCTCATCCTTTCTGACCAAAATAATCTTCTGTTTCACAAACCAATGTAAAAATTATTGCTTATTCCATATGTTTTGTCTTTATACCCCTATTAGTTTTTATTGTTTACGATCTGCATGTATTAATATTGTGGCTATGATTCTCTAAAGGCAAATGCCTTTGACAGAGGAAGTATTCAAAAATGTTTTGATAATAGATAATCATCATCTATGTATACTTGTCAGATTTGACTATATGACCTGAACTTTTTCTACAAGAAATCACATCTAGCTCAAGAATATAAAATTACAAATGCTTTTAATATTTGTGAATTATTTCCTAATTGTACTTTATACCTTTTCCTCCAATAATTTAATAAAACTACATTTCTTCTTAATTAGATATAATCTAGTTTGATATCACTTAGCCCTCTCACTACAGTTGCTATTGCTACCTGAATGACAAAGGAGATGAGTGTGGCCATAGGAGATCCCTAGGATACAAGGTTGGAGGGAAAGAGAAAAAGAAAAATACCAAATAATAGAGTTAAGACAAGCATGGAAATATTCCTATTACATCTATCTAAGACCTGTCATAATTTTTTCACTTATTCATTCTATCATTATTTATTAAAAACTACTTGTGTCAGGCTTTACTTTATGCACTGAGAATATAATATTTATAATGCAAGCTGGGCCTCTCATGTGCATCCCTTCCATTGGTCTCTGGAAGATTTCTTCAAGTCTGAGCCTTCTTGGAAAATTTTTTAATGCAATCACATAGATGAGGTATGTTAAAGGAGCAGAGAAACCAGTTGAAAGAGCTAGAACAGTTTGGGTAACAAGATAAATGATGTGGTACTAGATTATAATCCAAAGTATAAAATGAGTATCCAAAATCCATGATGATGCAAATAAATGATTAAATAAATAAATGAAGGAGAAGAAACAAATATCATGTGCAGAAGTAGTTAAGGTAATTTATGTACTCTACCATAAAGGAGGGGAGCATAACTCCCCACTCCTTAGACATATGGTATGCAGGACTTCTTCCATAGAGTACATTACAGAGACAATGTGGGGAAGAGGGCAACTGTGTAGTGGACAAATGTGACCAACATGCTCTCAGCGGGTGAACCAGGCCAGCATCAGTCATCATCAGTTATGTCAATCACCAGGATCCTGGATGTCATGTGCTAAAATGGATCTTTACCTCTGTGGTCTTCCCAAAAACAGCAAATTCCAGTAGTGGAGCATGCTACCAAATACTGACCAATACTCCTCAAAAATGACAATGTCATCAAAAATAAGGAAAGTCTGAGGGTCTGGCAGCACCGAGAGAAGCTTAAAGATACATAACAACTAACAAAATATGCTATCCTAGATGAGATCCTGAAATAAAAAAGGGATTGAGTAAAAGGCTAAACAGTCTAATAAGCTGTGGGTTTTATTTAATAATGATGATTTCCCAATATTGGTTCACTAACTGTAGCAAAGATATCACACTAATGTAAGATACTAACAATAGGGGATAATGGGCATAGGATATTTGGACAGCCTCTGTATATTTTCTCAATTGTTCTGTCATATTTAAGAAAAAATAGTCTCCTAAAAAAAATACAATTCTCAAGTTAAATAGCTACTTCCTCCATGATGAGAAAGATCTGTGACTACCCACATGATAGATTTGAAGGGAAACTTCAAGATTCCTTTGAGGACAGCACCCAGCCCGGTTCCCACCCTGCTGCTCTTCTTTAGCCTGTGTTTGATTCTCCCATTGCAACTTCCTTAGGTCTCTCTAGACCAACTTCTCCTAAACATCTATTTAAACTTTGTTCTTAAAGATGGTAACAAAGGGTCTTTATTAGTCCTTAGTACCAAGACCCCCAGGGAACATATTGTTTGTTAGCACAATTGATCCCAGAGTGACTGTTCTGAATAGAGAAGATAAATTGCAATGGGGGATATAAAAAAAAAAAACAACTCTACAAACTAATGTGTCTCCTGAAAAAAAAAAAAGTCTGCCTCAGGATAATAAAACAATATATAAACTATACACATGAAAGGATAACAAGAAACTGCACAGGCAACCTGTGTTAAGTACCACCTAAGTGCAAACACCATGATTGTCTTTAAAACAGAAAAGAAATTCTCATAGTTAAATGAAATAATACGAGCATGTATGTGATGTACTATATGCCACACACTAACTAAGTAATATGTATGACAATAATAGAATCAACTAAAAATTTTTGTGTAGTTTTTTGGGGGTATGTATCGGGGATTGAACCCAGAAAACATACTACCTCCAAGCTACACCCCCACCTGTTTTGTTTCTTTCTTTGTTGTTTTGTTTTGAAACAGGGTCTAATGAGGTTGCTGAAAGTCTTGCTGTATTTCTAAGGCTGTCCTTAAACCTGCAACCTCCTGTCTGTGCCTTCCAAGTACTATAATTACAGGCATGCACCACTGTACCAAGCTGCATATAATTTTATCATCACTGAATATTATTAGTAACTAATAATGGCACAGTATTATCAACATTATTATACTACAAATAAAGTATTTGAAGCACAGAGTCTCAGTCACACAATTAATAGCTAGAAAAGCTGAAATTTGAACCCATGTGAACCCATGAGATCTCTACCTAAGTGAACCCAGAGCCATACTCGTGACCCGAATGCAACACTGATTCCTATTTTGATAGGGTCTGCCAAGAAATAGAACTCTCCTTAGATCTAGAAGAAATTAAGAAGATGAATGAGTAATCAGAGAGCATTTCTTGAAAAAGAACAGGATCAAAACAACAGATTAGACTGTGTTTCTAAACCCTTTGAGTAAATTTTCTTGGGCAAAATGTTATCAAAGGCAGATATAAAAAATAGAACTAATTAATAATATTTAGCATCTGATTAAAAAGTGAGGTGAAAAGAAAATGAACTGTAAGTCATTCGTAGAGTTTAAGTCTGGGTGAAAAAAATGTCACTGTCCTGACACAAAGAGGTAATTAACATTTCCAAAAATTTCCAGAATAATCTTCCAAAAAGGAATATGAGCTCTCAGCAATTCCTCAACAATTATTTAATGGCTGCCTACTGAGGACAGATTAAAGTCAAAGCTCCTTAAAATAACATTCCAGGCTGGCGTGGTGGCGCACGCTTGTAATCCCCGCGCTTGGGAGGCAGAGACAGGAGGATCGCGCAGGTTCGAAGCTAGCCGCTCCCGCTGGCTTAGGAGACCCTGTTTCCAAATAAAAGTGTAAAAATGGGTCTGGGAGTATAGCCCGGAGGTAGAAGGGCTTCCAGGAACCCCAGTACCACCAAAAAAATAAAAAATAACATTCCAGGACTTTAGACTGCAATGTAGTCTATGCAGTCTGGAAGATCCTCCTTCACATGCCAAATATGCCATTCATTCTTCAAGGCTCAAACAATGCAAAAAGAATTTTTATTTTACTGTGAATGTAATTCAGGGGCATTCTACTGCTTAGCTATACCCCCAGCCTAATTGGGTGTTTTATTTTGAAACAAGACCTCATGTTTTATTTTGAAACAAGATCTTTGAAACAAGATCTCACATTTTATTTTGAAACAAGATCTCAAGTTGCTAAGGCTGGTCTCAAACCTGCAATTCTCCTGTCTCAGCCTCCCAAGTACTAGGATTTCCGGTATGTACCATCACACCTGGCTTTAAAAATAATTTTTATAAATTCTCGCCATCACTTGGCATTTGTGAGCATCTGCTTCACTTTCCCTCCTGTTTCTGAGGGATTACAATAAATTGCTCAACATGGAAGTGTTAGTAAAAGGACACTGGCAGGCACTAACTACCCAGAGCTGACCTGTTATGTATTTATCAGACTTTCCAGACAATCAAGAAATAATTGAAAGTGATAACCAAGCCTAACTCATCTAGGTTTACCTGCCCACACTGGCCTCTTTATAGCCCTCAGGGCAGTCAGATAACTTGGTGAGGAAAAAGTAAAATCAGCCAGTCTCAGAAAGTCAAAGAAGCTAGAGAGAAAATAGAAAACAAAAGGAACTTGAGATAAAAGAGGAGAGAGACTGGTTGAATAGTGGAAGGGGATCAGGGCGTGGTGTTCCACACCTGTAATCCCAATATTTGGAAAGCTGAGACAGGAGGATCGCAGATTTGAGGACAACCTCAGAGAGTACCAAGACTCTTAGCAACCAAGCAAGAATTTGTTTCAAAACAAAAAATAAAAAGGGCTGATGGGCAGAGCTTGGAGATAGAATGCCTCTTGATTTAATCCCCAGTACCACAAAAAAAAAGTGAAAGGGAAATGTGTGGAAGGGGAAAGAGGGGAGAAAAGAAAAAAAAATTAGTTCAAAAATGGTATTCACACACATGACAGCATCACTACAAACCTCACTCACGTGTGTGGGCATGGGGCCCAGAGGGAATCTCACCAAGTACAATTTGCATGTATGTTTATATCACATTGAACCTCACTATGATATATTATTACAAAGCACCAATAAAAGTATATAAAAAAGATGTCTCCCCTCTAAAATATATATATATGACTATACTACAAAGCCATAGTAATAAAAAAAAAACAGAATGGTACTGGCACAAAAATAGATACATAGACCAGTGGAGCAGAATAGAAGACTCAGAAACAAATCCAGAAACATACAGCCAATTGATTTTTGACAAAGGGGCCAAAAACATACACTGGAAAAAAAAGATAGCCTGTTCAACAAATGGAGTTGGCAAAACTGGTCAACCATATGGAGAAAAATGGAAATAAATCCCACATTCTCACCCTGAACAAAAGTCAATTCAAGATGGATCAAAGATTTGGAAATTAGACAAGAGACCTTGAGGCTCCTTGAAGAGGGCATAGGTGCAACACTGCAACACCTTGGCACAGACAAAAACTTTCTCAACAAGACCCCAAAAGCACAAGAAACTAAAAGGTGAATCAATATGTGGAACTGCATAAAACTGAGGAGCTTCTGTTCAGCAAAGGAAACTGTCAAGAACCTCAACTGAGAACCAACAGAATGGGAGAAGATTTTTGCCAATTACACCTCCAATAGAGGACTAATATCTACAATATACAGAGAACCCAAGAAACTCAACACTAAAAAACATGATTCAATCAAAAAATGGGCAAGCAAACTAAATAGACACTTCATGAAAGAAGAAATTCAAATGGCCAATAAATGCATGACAAAATGTTCAACATCATTGGCAGTCAGAGAGATGCAAATCAAAACTACCCTAAGATTCTACCTAACTCCATCTAGAATGAATAATTCAAATGCAAACAACAACAAATGCTGGCGAGGATGTGGAGAAGTGGGATCTGTCAGGTACTATTCTAGGTATATTTTATACACTACATTGTGTAATTCTCATAACCAACCTATGAAGCTCAAGCAGGTTAAGAATCTTACCCAGTGTCACACAGTTGCTCAGAGGGAGGGTAGTACAGCAATCCAGGCACCTGCTCTGGGGTGTGTGCCCTAACCATGACCCCTGCACCACCTCCCTGCATTCTAGACCAATGTTGGAATGAGGACCATTAAGCTGTTAGAATCCTGCTAGATCCTCTCACCTGTATTTGTCAGGCAAAAAAGAAAATCTGCATGCAAATCTAGTTGTGCCAGTAGCATTTTATTATCAGGAGCAAATTCACTGCTCAGCCTCGTTATATGTGACATCATTGTATGAACTGAGATGAACTGTTCAGAGTACACTCTTCCTAACTGTCCCTGCCTACACTCATGAGTTGTGCCCCCCTATTTTGTTTTATTTTTAAATATTTTAATTAAATTTGCTCCCATGTATACAACATAAATCTACATGCATATAACTAAATCTATCAGAAAACATCTCTCCACTGTGCAATAGACTCCCACATCTACTCACAAAGACAGTGCACCCTTAGTGTTCTCCTCCATCACCTTTAACCTTTCTAACAGATTGTTCCCCTGCCCTTACATGCATTTATCTTATTACATTCTAAAGTTCCTTTTTGGGAGTTCCGGGAAGATGGCGACCAAGAAAAGCAGGGCTTCAGAGCCCTGCTAACAACCAATCTCTATTACGACAAAATCAGCGCCTTTCATAGCCAGAAAACACCATCACCAGAGAAACAAAAAAATCATCAGCCCCAGAGAAGAGGGGGTCTCATAACAGAGCTCAGAGCCACAGAGGAGATACACCGGCCTCACGGCCGAGGACATGGCAGCAGCGCCTTACTGCCGGCGGCAGCGGCGAATTCACCAGACGGCTCCAGACCAACACACTCAACAGCCCACCAGGCTCCAGAGAGGAGCGGCGGACAGCGAGGCAAGGTGAGCCACTGCGGAAGAGCCCAGACAGCGAGCCGAGGTGAGCCGCTGTGGAAGAGCCCTGCGGGATTCGGCAGATTTTTCGGCGCAGGGAGCTTCTAAAGCTCCCAGTGGCTGGGCTCAGCACACACTGCAGGGACTCAGAGCAGAGTTCAAAAACAGAGAAGAAATACGCCAGCCTCGTGGCCGAGGGCGTAGCAGCAGTGCCATATTGCCACTAACGGCAGCGGCAGCAGTAGCGAGTTCACCGAGTCCACTACAGCTCCATCTGCGTATTCAACAACAGTGACTCAAATTGTGGGCCCCAGAAGAGAAATCCCAGTACTGACTCCCAGGGACTTGACCCAGTGGGGGCGGGGGGGCAGAAATATCACACCATAGGAGAACGCCCAACCTGGCACCCCCCCACAGTCTAAAGCAGCCTCGGTTGACTCCCTGGGTCTGAGACTCTGCAATACAACCCAGTAAAGGAGTAGTGGTGACTGAGATACCACAGACTCGAGATCCAGAGCACCTTAAGTGAAGTCGTAGTGACCCAAGGAAAGAACCCAGAGAAGGCACAAACTCCTGAAATCATGGGAAAGAGGAATAAAAACGGAGCAGTGAATGCTCACAATCCCACAACATCAGAACCTGATGAAACAGAAATTCAGAGATTTCTAGAAGATCAAATCAGGAAAATAACTTTAGAAATAATAGAGGTGTTTCAAAAAGAATTCAGAGAGAGCCAAAAAGAGATAAAGGATGCAATTAATGAAGTAAAGGCCTCAATTCAAAGTACAAACAACCGATTAGACCACATAGAGAATAGAATCTCACTCTTAGAAGATGAGCAATCCAAAAATGAACACATAGTTTCTAATCTAGAAAAAAATATCCGACAGCAGGAATCTGACATTGAAGAAATATGGGCCCATTTTAAGAGAGCTAACCTAAGAATAATTGGAATAGAGGAGGGAAAAGAAGGTGAAACCAAAGGGATCAACAATCTCTTCAAGGAAGTAATAGCAGAAAATTTTCCAAACATAGAGCAAGAGGTTGATACACAGGTGGTCCAGGAAACTTATAGAACTCCCTTTAGACAGGATCGGAGAAGAGGATCCCCACGCCACATAATTGTCAAAATGACCAATGTGGAAGCCAAGCAGAGAATCTTAAAGGCAACAAAAACAAAGGGCCAAGTGTCATTTAGAGGCAAACCAATTAGAATCACTCCAGACTTCCCAAACCAAGTCATGAGAGCCAGAAGGGCTTGGAGTAACATATTCCAAACTCTGAAAGAAAACAACTTCCAACCAAAAATTTCCTACCCAGCAAAACTTTCTATCAAATTAGATGGAGAAATAAGAAGCTTCCACGACAAACAGAAACTGAAGGAATTTATGTCTTCAAAACCAGCACTAGAGAAAATACTCAAAAAGATTAACTACAAAGAAGAAATAGGTAACACACACCAGAACCAGAGAAACAAGGTTTTCCATCCAACAGACAAATAAGATTAGTTATCTGTGGAGATTCATTATTTATGTTAGTTTTATACCTATCTCTAAATTGTATTGTTTACTTTTATTGTTAATTTTTAGGATTTCTAGTTGGAATATTAATATACTTTTAGATATAGCATTTGGAAATATCTCATCCCATTCTATCAGTAACTTTTAACTGTTTACATTGTCTTTGGATATACAATATTTTATTTTTTTAGGGAGTTTGTATACCCTTTTGTTGCCTGTGCCATTGAAATCATATCCAAGAAATCACTGCCAATTTCAATGTTGTGAGGTTTATGACCCAGATTTTCTTCTAAAAGCTTATAGTCTTAAGATTTATATTTAGGTCTTTTATCTATTTTGAGTTAATATTTGTATATGGGATTGGGTAAGGGTCCAATTTTATTCTTTTTCATGTAATTATTATTTTTCAACAATATTTAGCTAAAAGATTATAATTTCCTCCACCAAATGTTTGTGGAAATCTTGTCAAAAATAACTTGACAATATATGGAAGAATGTATCTCTAGGCTATTATTTAACTCCAATAGTTTATGCATCTGCCTTTAGAACAGTACTACACTGTTTCAATTATTGTAACTTTATATGGTTTGAAATTAGAAAATATATATCTTCTAGCTTTTTTCCTTTTCGAGATCGTTTTGGGTATCTAGAGTCCATATTACATATTAGGATAGATTTTTTTCTGAAAAATAAATATATAAATATATGATAGTTTCACCTAAAAAAAAGAAAGAAAATATATTCTCTGGTAAGAAAGAAAGCAAAAAGAAATATTAAAATGTTATCTTTAAGTTATCAAAAGCTTGGTATCAGACAAATGAAACTGTTATGTGAGATTATCATTGTTAATTTTTGATAAATTGCTATAATACTAGATGTCAACCACTAAGCCAAGCATGGGAAGGAGGGATGGGGAGGGGTGGGGGTCAGGTGGGGGCTGACTGGGCAATGTGTGCATGTATGTCTACAAAAGTTTTTTGTATCCCACTATGATGTATGAATACAGTGCACCAATAAAAAATTAAAAATAAAATAAAAAATAAATAAATAAATAAAAAATAAAGTTCCCTTTCTTGGCTCCACCAACCACCTCATCTGCCACCTCATTTCTCTTTGGACTTTTATAGCAATATTTTCATAAACACTGTTATATTCCTTTTGGTTTTGTTGATTTTCTGTATTTTTTATTCTCTACTTTGTTGATTTCTGCTCTGATTTTAATAATTTTCTGTCTTCCACTGGCTTTGGGGTTAGACTGTCCCTATTTTTCAAGAGCTTTGAGGTGAAGCATTAGGTTATTTAGTTGGTGGTTTTCTATTCTCCTTATGTAGGCACTCAGTTCAATTAATTTTTCTCTTAATACTGCCTTCAAAGTGTCCCAGAGGTTTTGATGTGTTGTCTCTATTTTTGTTGGTTTCTAGAAATTTCTTTATTTCTTCTATGCCTCATTCTTCATTCATCAGTGTGGTGTTCAGTCTCCACATGTTTATGTGGTTTCTCTGAGTCTTCTTATAATTTTTAGTTTCATTCCATTATGGTCTGAAATGACACTGGGGAGTATGTCACATTTTTTTAATTTGCTAGTGCTAACTTTGTGGCCCAGAATATGATCTATTTTGGAGAAGGTTCCGTGAAAATCTGAGAAAAAATGTAAAATCTGATATGGTTGAGTGGAATATTCTATATGTGTCTAATAGGTCCATTTGGTTGATGGTATTCTTTAGGTCTGAGGCATTTTTACTGACCTTTTGTCTAGAAGATCTATCTAATGGTGTGAAAGGGATATTGAAGTCTCCCAGTATTATTGTATTTGGACTTATGTGTTACTTAATGTCACAAGGAGTTTATTTTATGAAAGTAGCTACAACTATGTTTGGGGCATAAATGTTGACTATAGTTATTTGACTATAACAATCCTCTTGCTGGATTGTTCCTTTCACCAATAAAAAGTGTCCTGTTTTGTCTCTTCTAATAAGTTTGAGTTTGAAGCATAATTTGTCTGATATCATAGTTGCTACTCCTGCTCGTCGTCAAGTTCTATTGGCATGAATTACCTTGCTATAGCCCTTTATCTTGAGTTTGTTACTTACTTTATTTGTATGGTGTGTTTCTTGCAGGCAGCAGATAGATGGATTCTGGTTTTTAATCCATTTTGCCACCTTATGTCTTTTTATTGGGGAGTTGAGACTATTTATGTTCAGTGTGATTATTGAGAGATGATTTTTAATTCTGAACATTTTGAGTTTTAACTTCAGTTTGAGGCAGTGTTTATTCTTCTTTGCTTAGTTGTTGGCTGAATGTAAATTCTTGTTTTTCTGGTGCTGGCATGTATTACTTGTTTCTTCTTCAAAGTTAATCTCTGAGTATTTTCTCTAGTGCTATTTTGGAAGACATAAATTCCTTCAGCTTCCATTTGTCATGGAAGCTTCTTATTTCCCCATCTAATTTGAGAGATAGTTTTTCTGGGTAAAAAATTTTTGGTTGCAAGTTATTTTCTTTCAGAGTTTGGAATATGCTACTCCAGGCCCTCCTGGCTTTCATTACTTGGTTTAGGAAGTCTACAGTGGTTCTAATTGGTTTGCTTCTTAATGTCACTTGGTCTTTTATTTTTGTTGCCTTTATAATTCTTTCTTTGGCTTCTACATTGATCAGTATGACTATTAGGTGGTGTTATGAACCTTTTCTCTGATCTTGTCTAAAGGGGATTCTATAAGTTTTCTATACTTGTGTATCAACTTCCTATTCTATGTTTGGAAAATGTTCTGATGTTACTTCTTTGAAGATTATTGATCCCTTTGGTTTCACCTTTTAGTTCCTCTTCTATGCTAATTATTCTTAGGTTAGCTCTTTTAAAATGGGACCATATCTCTTCAATGTTCAATTCATATTGTCTAATTGTTTGTCTAAATTACATACTATGCATTCATTCTCCATGTGGTCTAATCAATTGTTTACAGTTTGAACTGATGCCTTCACTTCAATAATTGCATACTTTATTTCTTTCAGACTCTCTAAATTCTCTTCAGAAGTCCTGTATAATTTCTACAATTATATTCCTGCTTTTGGAGATCTCTGCTATTCTTTGTTGTAGGTTCTGCTATTGTGCTGTTGTGGGAGCTCACTGCTTCCTTGTTATTCCTTCTTCTCATGATTTCAGAAGTTTGTATCTGTTGCTTTTGATATATTTCTCTCAGTCTCTAAGTGTCAGCTGGTATATCCAAGGGCAAGTTATGTTGTATTCAACAGTGAAGGTTAAATGAGGAGGGAAGTGAAGTCGTAAATGCAAGAATAGGGTAAAGTAACAGATAGGATCAAATAGAATGAGAGTATGAGTTTGGTAAGGTAGTATATAGTAGAGATTAGAGATAATGAGTATGTAGTAGTATTCTAGTAACTAATTTCAAGTTTTTAAGTATAGTGATATGAAGTGGATTTAATACAAGACAAAGAGAAAAAGAAAAAAAGGATGGAGAGAAGAGAGTTGATATGAACAAGGAAAGAAGCTTAGGACAGGGGTTGGGAAGAGAGAAAACAACAAGCATACATACTCACACAAAAACAAGAAGAATCAAAAACAACAACAATAAAATAATATAACCCTACAAATATATTAATATTCAGCAGGCTGGGCCTCTGCAGTCTCTCTTTGTGCAGACACTGAGTGCCACTGGCACCTTTCTTGCTGCAAGTCTAGTTTTCTAAGTCTTTCTCAGCCTATACTTTATTTCTTTCAGACCAGTATCAATGGAGCTAAATCTAGTGTTAAGTATAGGTCACCCTCCATACTTTCCATGGATGTGGAGCCTGAGTCTCTCCCTGCCTGTGTAGGTGGCAGAAGCCTCTGGGACCAAACCCAGGGTAAGAATCTATTTTCCACAGCTAGGGCTGGGCTGGTCTGACTTCTCCCCATTCACCATGATTGGGCGGTCTCTGGTGATCCCAGAGATCCTATTAGTTGGACCTAGTGTTAAGCATAGGTTTCCCTTCGCACTTTCCACTTATGTAGAGCCTGAGTCTCTCCAAGCCTTTGCCATATCCAACAGCATACTCCACTCCACCTTCGCTGGATTGAACCGTAAAGTCTCAGACCCAGGGAGTTTGTTATGGCTGCATGGCTGCATGAGTCCCTGTGGGTGTCGCACTGGATGTTCTCCCCTGGGGAGGGGATGGCGGGTTCACTTACAGTGTTGTTGAGTGCCACTCAGTATCACTGGAGAATGTGATGAGCTCAGCCACCACTGCTGCAAGTTGTAGCCAGTGTATGTGCAAGAGGAACTGATGGCTTATAATTCTGATGATCTTCAGCTGCTTACTTGAAGTCATTGGTTGTTTTCCTGTGAGTCTCTGGAGTCAGTTGCGGTAAGGCAAGATGGCACTGCCATGGCACCCATGGCCACAGTTGTTGAAGGTGGGCAGAGTTCTTTTCCGCTCTCTGATCAGTCTTTTATCATGTCATCTTTTACTTATTGTATTCTTTTTAAAGTTATGGTGTTTTTGTTGTTGTTGTTTTGTTTTGTTTTGTTTTTGTTTGCTTGTTTTTTCTCTTGTAAGAACACAATGTAAGGCAATGGAAATCTAGTGTCACCAGGACTGATATGTGCTACGTTGCCATCTTCCCAAAACAATACTCTTTTATTCTTGGTTTCCAATAATCTACCCTATTCATACAAAAACCCATTCCAGTCAGGCTTTTGCTCTGACCAGTCACCAAAAGAGTTCTTCTTGTGGTCAATAGTGACAACCACATTGCTAAAAATAATAGTCAAAGTTTGATCATCACCTTATACTTTTTTGTGTGTGTATGGTACTGGGGATGGAACCCAGGGGCATTCTATCTCCAAGCTACATCTCCAGCCCTATTTTTTATTCTTTATTTTGAAACAGGGTCTCAATGAGTTGCAGAGGGCCTCACTAAGTAGCTGAGGCTGGCCATGAACCAGGATCTTCCTGTCTCAGCCTCCCAAATGCTGGGATTAAAAGAGAGTGCCACCACACCTGGCTCAATCATCACCTTATTTGATCTTCCAGCAGTATTATACTTAGTTAATCACTCCTGCCTCCTATGGAACAATTTCCTTGCCTAGTCTTTCAGTATACAATATTCTCAAGGTGTTTGTTCATTTGTTCATTTTGTTTTGTTTGTTTATTCAACCAATAATCAGTTAATGGACACTAAAAGTGTATTTTATTTTTTACTATTACTGATAAAATTGTTATGAGCATTTCTGGACAATCATTTTGTAGTTGTATGCTTAGTTGTTATCTTCAGAGCCAGAAAAAGGTTCATTCCTAGGATATAATGCAGGAAAACCTGCCTATGTGCATGAGATTGCATTCATTAAAATATTTATAACATTTCTATGAAATTAAAGAAAATCAATCACTACTTTAAAATCTTCCAATGAAAAAACATCAAGGCCAGATTCTTTTTTTTTCTTCAGTACTGGAGCTAGAACCCAAGGGCATTCTACCTCCAAGCTATATCCTCAGCCCTATTTTATATTTTTTATTTGGAAACAGGGTCTCACTGAGTTGCAAAAGACCTCATTAAGTAACTGAGGCTGTCTGCAAGCCACAATCCTCCTGTCTCAGACTCCCACATGCAAGGCCAGATATTTTTAACATGATCCTACCAAATTCTCAAAAAAAGATACTTCTAAAGAAATATATTTTTACAAAGCTAATATAAGTATTGTCCTAGTACCATGTAATATGAGTATAAAAAAGAGAGAGAGAAGCTAGTTATGGAGTACCTGCTTGTAATCTCAGTACTTGGGTGGCTGAGACAGGAGGATTACAGGTTTGAAGCCAGCCTCTGCAATTTAGTGTGACTCTGTTTCCAAATAAGAAATAAAATCAGTCTTGGGGTATAACTTGGAAGAAGAATGCCTCTGAGTTCAGTCCCCAGTGCCACAAAAAAGGGAGAAAAAAAACTTATAAAGACAGTTTAACTCAGGAACACATATACCAAAAATCTGAATTATCTAACATAGTATCTGACATTTAGTAACCATCTTCAAAAAGTTACTAACATTACCATTCCTTGGAAATTTTTGTGAATTAAGTTGAATATAGAAAAAGGATAAACTTCTGGGAAGATGGCGACGGAGAAAAGCAGGGCTTACAAGCCCCGCTAAGAACCAATCTCTATTACTACAAAATCAGCGCCTTTTTTTTTTTTTTTTTTTTGGTGGTACTGGGGTTCCTGGAAGCCCTTCTACCTCCGGGCTACACTCCCAGACCTATTTTTACATTTTTGTTTGGAAACAGGGTCTCCTAAGCCAGCGCGCGCAGCTGGCTTCGAACCTGTGTGATCCTCCTGTCTCTGCCTCCCAAGCGCAGGGATTACAAGTGTGCGCCACCACGCCCGGCAATCAGTGCCTTTTGTAGCCAGAAAACACCATCAGCAGAGAAACACAAATGTAATTACAAGGGACAGAGAAAAAGGGGGCTGGAAAAACGAGACACCAGAAAGAAAACAGACTGCAGTGCTGCAGCCGGAGCCACGGCACGAAGCGGCGGGCGCCATTTTTGCTTGCAGCACCAGGCTCCAGAGAGGAGGGGAACTCATAACGGAGCTCAGAACCAGAGAGGAGATAAGCCGGTCCCACACCCGAGGATGTGGCCGCAGCGCCTTACTGCCGGCAGCAGCGGTGAGCTCACCAGATGGCACCAGACCAACGCACTCAATAGCCCACCAGGCTCCAGAGAAGAGCGGCGAACAGCGAGCCGAGGTGAGCCGCTGCGGATCAGCAGGGCAGAATTCGGCAGATTTCTCGGCGCATGGAGCATCTTAAGCTCCTAGAGGCTGACCGCAGCACACCCTGCAGGGATGTAGAGCGGAGCTCAAAAACAGAGAAGAAATACGCCGGCCTCACAGCCGAGAGCGTGGTAGTGGTGCCACATTGCCACCGACGGCGGCGGCAGCGAATTCACCGAGTCCACAACAGCTCCATCTGCCCACTCAAAAACAGTGAGTCAAATTGTGACTCCCTAGAGGAGAAATCACAGTACTGACTCCCAGGGACTTGACCCAGTGGGGGCGGGGGGGCAGAAATATCACACCATAGGAGAACGCCCAACCTGGCACCCCCCCACAGTCTAAAGCAGCCTCGGTTGACTCCCTGGGTCTGAGACTCTGCAATACAGCCCAGTAAAGGAGTAGTAGTGACTGAGATACCACAGACTCGAGATCCAGAGCACCTTAAGTGAAGTCGTAGTGACCCAAGGAAAGAACCCAGAGAAGGCACAAACTCCCGAAATCATGGGAAAGAGGAATAAAAATGGAGCAGTGAATGCTCACAACCCCACAAATTCAGAACCTGATAAAAAAGAGATTCAGAGATTTCTAGAAGATCAAATCAGAAAATAACTGTAGAAATAATAGAGGTGTTTCAAAAAGAATTCAGAGAGAGCCAAAAAGAGATAAAGGATGCAATTAATGAAGTAAAGGCCTCAATTCAAAGTACAAACAACCGATTAGACCACATAGAGAATAGAATCTCGCTCTTAGAAGATGAGCAATCCAAAAATGAACGCATAGTTTCTAATCTAGAAAAAAATATCCGACAGCAGGAATCTGACATTGAAGAAATATGGGCCCATTTTAAGAGAGCTAACCTAAGAATAATTGGAATAGAGGAGGGAAAAGAAAGTGAAACCAAAGGGATCAACAATCTCTTCAAGGAAGTAATAGCAGAAAATTTTCCAGACATAGAGCAAGAGGTTGATACACAGGTCCAGGAAACTTATAGAACTCCCTTTAGACAGGATCGGAGAAGAGGATCCCCACGCCACATAATTGTCAAAATGACCAATGTGGAAACCAAGCAGAGAATCTTAAAGGCAACAAAAACAAAGGGCCAAGTGACATTCAGAGGCAAACCGATTAGAATCACTCCAGACTTCCCAAACCAAGTCATGAGAGCCAGAAGGGCTTGGAGTAACATATTCCAAACTCTGAAAGAAAACAACTTCTAACCAAAATTTTCCTACCCCGCAAAACTTTCTATCAAATTAGATGGGGAAATAAGAAGCTTCCATGACAAACAGAAACTGAATGAATTTATGTCTTCAAAACCAGCGCTAGAGAAAATACTCAAAGAGATTAACTACAAAGAAGAAATAGGTAACACACACCAGAACCAGAGAAACAAGATTTTCCATCCAACAGACAACTAAGATTGGTTATCTGTGGAGATTCATTATTTATGCTAGTCTTTTACCTATCTCTAAATTGTATTCTTTGCTCTTATTGTTGCTAATTTTTAGAATGTCTAGTTGGAATATTAATATACTTTTAGATATAGCATTTGGAAATATTTATCCCATTCTATCAGTAACTTTTAACTCTGTTTACATTGTCTTTGGATATACAATATTTTTTAATTTTCTAGGGAGTTTGTTTACCCTTTTGTTGCCTGTGCCATTGAAATCATATCCAAGAAATCACTGCCAATTTCAATTATGTGAGGTTTTATGACCCAGATTTTCTTCTAAAAGTTTATAGTATTAAGATTTATATTTAGGTCTTTTATCTATTTTGAGTTAATATTTGTATATGGGATTAGGTAAGGGTCCGATTTTATTCTTTTTCATGTAATTATTATGTTTCAACAATATTTAGTTAAAAGATTATTATTTCTCCAACCAAATGTTCATGGAAACCTTGTCAAAAATAACTTGACAATATATGGAAGAATTTAGCTCTAGGCTTTTATTTAACTCCAATGGTTTATATATCTGCCTTTAGAACAGTACTACACTGTTTCAATTATTGTAGCTTTATAACATTTGAAATCAGAAAATATACATCTTCTAGCTTTGTTCTTCTTCAAGATTGTTTTGAGTATCTAGAGTCCATATTCCATATCAGGATAGATTTTTTCTGAAAAATAAATAAATAAATGTATGATAGTTTCACCTAAAAAAAAAAGAAAAAATATTCTCTGGTAAGAAAGAAAGCAAAAAGAAATATTGAAATGTTATCCTTAAGTCATCAAAAGCTTGGTATCAGACAAATGAAACTGTTATGTGAATTTATCATCATTAATATTGGATAAATTGCTATAAAACTAGATGTCAACCACTAAGCCAAGCATGGGAAGGAGGGATGGGGAGGGAACGGTGTGGGGGTCAGGTAGGGGCTAACTGGGCGATGTGTGCATGTATGTCTACAAAAGTATTTTCTTTATACCATTATGATGTATGAATACAGTGCACCAATAAAAATAAAAAATTAAAAAATTAAAAATAAATTTAAAAAAATAAATAAAAAGATAAAAAAAGAAAAAGGATATTCTTTTCCCTGTTATCTCTCATAAAAACCTATTCTTACTATATTAAACACCTTACTAGAAATGTATTAGAAACATCAATATGGTTTCTGGGAAGATGGCGCCTGAGAAAAGCAGCATTTATGGGTCCTGCTAAAACTCGATCTCTATTGCCACAAAATCAGCGCTTTTCATAGCCAGAAAACACTAGCAACAGAGGGAAAAAATGTAAACACAAGGGACAGAGAAAAAAGACTAGAATAACAACCAGAGACCAGAAAAGAAATCAAGCCCGCAATGCAGCAGCAGAGCCATGCAGGCACCGTCTTCCCTCATGGCACCAGGCTCCAGAGAGGAAAGGTAAACAAGGAGCTGAAATGAGCAGCTGCGGATCATTTGGGTGTAATTCAGCAGTTTTTTCAGCGCAAAGAACATCTAAAACTCCCAGTGGCCAAGCTCATCATGCCTTCCAGGGACTCAGAACAGAGCTCAAAACAAAAAAGAAATACGCCAGCCTCACAGCTGAGGGTGTGACAGTGGCACCATATTGCCAGCAGCTACAGCAAGTTCACCGCACCCCATGACAGCTCCTTATCAGCACGCACAATAACCATGAGTAACATTGCTGCCCCTAAACAAGAAATCCCTGTACTGCACTCCCAGGGACTTGCACAGCTTTGATAATCTCCTTGGAGATAGTGGTGGCTGAGATTACCACAGAGTCAAGATACAGAGCACCCTAAGTGAAGTCGTAGTGACCCAGGGAAGGCACAAGATTCTGAAATCATAGGAAAGAGGAACAATAGAGCAATGAATGCCCACAACACCATATCATCAGAACCTGATAACAAAGAAATTCAGAGATCTCCAGAAGATCAAATCAGGCATATAACTGTAGAAATAATACAGGACCTTCGAAAAGAATTTAGAGAGAGTCTAAAAGAAATAAAGGATGCAATCATTGAGGTAAAGGTCTCAATTCAAAGTATAAACAATCAATTAGACCACATGGAGAATAGAATCTCACTCCTACAAGATGATCACTCCAAAAACGAATGCATAATTTATAACTTAGAAAAAAATCCGACAGCAGGAATCTGACATTGAAGAAATATGGGCCCATTTCAAGAGAGCTAACCTAAGAATAATTGGAATAGAGGAGGGAAAAGAAAGTGAAACCAAAGGGATCAACAATCTCTTCAAGGAAGTAATAGCAGAAAATTTTCCAAACATAGAGCAAGAGGTCAATACACAGGTCCAGGAAACTTATAGAACTCCCTTTACACAGGATCAGAGAAGAGAATTCCCACACCACATAATTGTCAAAATGACCAATGTGGAAACCAAGCAGAGAATCTTAAAAGCAATAAAAACAAAAGGCCAAGTGACATTCAGAGGCAAACCAATTAGAATTACTCCAGACTTCCCCAACCAAGTCATGAGAGCCAGAAGGGCTTGGAGTAACATATTCCAAACTCTGAAAGAAAACAACTTCTAACCAAAAATTTCCTACCCAGCAAAACTTTCTATCAAATTAGATAGGGAAATAAGAAGCTTCCATGACAAACAGAAACTGAATGAATTTATGTCTTCAAAACCAGCGCTAGAGAAAATACTCAAAGAGATTAACTACAAAGAAGAAATAGGTAACACACACCAGAACCAGAAAAACAATATTTTCTATTCAGCAGACAACTAAGATTGGTTATCTATGGAGATTCATTATTTATTTTAGTCTTTTACCTATTTCTAAATTGTATTGTTTGCTTTTATTGTTGCTAATTTTTAGGATTTATATTTGGATTATTAATATACCTTCAGATATAGCATTTGGAAATATCCCATTCTATCAGTAACTTTTAACTCTGTTTATATTGTCCTTGGATGTACAAATTTTTTTTATTTTTTAGAAAGTTTGTTTGTTTATTCTTGTATTGCCTGTGCCTTTGAAATAATATCCAAGAAATCACTGCCAATTTCAATGTTGTGAAGTTTTATGACCCAGATTTTCTTCTAAAAGTTTATAGTCTTAAGATTTACATTTAGGTCTTTTATCTACTTTTAGTTAATATTTGTATATGGGGTGAAGCGTCCAAATTTATTCTTTTTCATGTAATTATTATTTTTCAACAATATTTAGTGAAAAGATTATTATTTCCTTCACCAAATGTTCTTGGAAACCTTGTCATAAATAACTTGACCATATATGGAAGAATTTATTTCTAGGCTTTTTATTTTACTCCACTGGTTTATATATCTGCCTGTATAGCCGTACTAAACTGTTTCAATTATTGTAGCTTTACAAGGTCTGAAGTCAGAAAATGTACATCTTCTAGCTTTGTTCTTTTTTGAGATTTTTTTGGGTATTTAGAGTTCATATTTCATGTTAGGATAGATTTTTTTCTGAAAAATAAATAAATAAATAAATAAATAAATAAATAAATAAATAAATAAATGTATGATAGTTTCACCTTTAAAAAATGAAAAACATATCCTCTGGTAAGAAAGAAAACAAAAAGAAATATTGAAATGTTATCTCTAAGTGATCAAAAGCTTGATGTCAGACAAATGAATCTGTTATGTGAGATTATCATTGTTAATTCTGGATAAATTGCTATGATATTAGATGTCAACCACTAAGCCAAGCATGGGAAGGAGGAAAGGTGAGGGAATGGGGTGGGGATTGGGTAGGGATTAACTGAGTGATGTGTACATATATTTCTACACAAGATTTTTACCTCATTACAATGTATGAATACAGTGCACCAATAAAAAAATTTAAAAAAGAAACATCAATATGCCTAATAAGTACCATAAATGCAATTATTAGCCCCTTAGGCATTATTTTTTTAATTTACTTTCCATATCTCCTACAGCATTAATGGTAAGTTTTCCCAGAAGTAATGTAGAGATTCAGGAAAGAGAGAGAATGAACTAGCACCCCTTGAAGACAAGAAACACATTATAAGTAGCAAACTTCCTAATGAGTGAATGACACCCAGAAAAATCAAGAAAAACATTCTCACATTTTTCCCTATTTTGATATTGTGGCTGAGGATGTGACTCATTGTTAAAAACACTTGCCTGCTGGGTGTGGTGGCACACACTGTAATCCCCGCACTTGGGAGGCGGAGAAAGGAGGATCGCGCAGGTTCGAGGACAGCTGCACTGGCTTAGGAAACTGTTTCCAAATAAAAATATAAAATAGGTCTGGAAGTGTAGCCCGGAGGTAGAAGGGCTTTCAGGGACCCCAGTACCACAAAAAAAAAAAAAAAAAACTTGCCTATAATATATGAGGCCCTCTGTTTGATCCCCAGTACTGCAAAACAAACAAAAATTGACTTGATATGGTTATGTCATGGTTATTCTGTGGTTTTAGCATAAAAACAGACACATGAAACAAACTAGTGAGCCTAGAAGTAAGTCCATACATTTATAGCCAACTATTTTTCAACAGCATTCCCAAGAACACACAGTGGGTAAAAACAGTCTCTTCAACAAATCATGCTGGAAAAAGTAAACATCTATATGAAAAACAATAAAATTAGACCTTCGTCTATCTCTCCCCATGCACTTTTGTGCATTATCAATTTAAACGGATTCAAGTCCCCAAAATAGCAAACTACTAGAAGAAAACATCCAAGAGAAAATTCCATAACAATGGTTTGGGTGACTTTTTTAATACAACCTCCAAAGCACAAACAATGAAAACAAAAATAAAAGAGATTACAGAAAAATTAGAATTTTTTTCACAGCAACCAATAGAATTTAGGGACAACCCACAGAATTTTCTTCCTTTTAGAGAAATATTTGTGTAATACATATCTGATAGGAAATTAATATCACGAGTACGTAAGGAATTCAAACATCTAAATTTCCAAAAACTACAAATAATCCAATTTAAAAATGAGCAAGGAAGGCAGGCATGGTACCATACACATGTAATCTGAGACTGGGGAGGCTGAGACAGGAGGATCACAGTTTCAGGCCAACCTCAGCAACTTAGCAAAGCCCTCAGTTATTTCATGAGATTTTGTTTCAAAATGATGAATAGAATTAGGTTTAGGGTGTAGCTCAGAGGTAGAATGCCCCTGAGTTCAGTCTCCAGCACACACACACAAAAAAGAAAATGGCAAATATTCTTTGAATTTCCTCACATAAGGATGTTATCAGTATACTATCATACACATGGAGAAAGTTGGGTGTGGTTAATATTTTGCCTACAGACTGTGCGCCAGCAGACCTGTAGAGATAGCCCATTGGGAAGTGAATCAAAGTCTTTTGTTCAGTTCATTCAAAGGTGAAGAAAAAATGCTTTTGAGAGTCTGTTTGAACTATGCATTGACTAGAATACGCCGGCCAAATTAATAACAACACACTGCTTCCCGTTGCTGTAATTTAGGGAAATGAATATTAACAGAAGACATTAGGATGTAACTTCAGCACTGACCACCAGGGTTAAAAGGAAAGACAACTGTAAGAGTGTCCATGCCAGGCATGCGCATGCCCAGGAGTCTCACTCCATGGCTCTCAAGCAGGTCTCTCTTGGAACCCTCATTTCATGGTCTCCCCGGGCCCTCAGCCAATTGTTCCCAAAGTTGTCAACAATTGCGGTTCATTAGCACCTTTTGAATTTGTATCCACAGGGCATCTTTAGCTTCTTTAGGAAATTGATCCCCATGTGCCTGTTTCAGAAAGAACAGATAAAACTGTTCCAGATAACACAGAAACTGCAAAGAAGCCCATAGCCTACCTTCTAAGACTTATATATAATCCTCTTATAACAGGAATATTAAGGAATTTTCATACTATCAAAATCTTCTAATACTATAACTGTTGGGTAGGGTGTGTGTTGGGGTGTGGGTGTGGGTGTGGGTGTGTGTGTGTGTGTGTGTGTGTGTGTGTGTGTGTGTATGTTGGTGAGGATTAAACCCAGGGCCTTGTTTTTCTTTTTTATTATATACATGAAGGACTGTGTCTGTCAAGAACTGTGATTTGATTCTGGTTTGTATTCTTGGAATGGAAGATAATATACCTCTTTCCTAGTTGAGCGCCTTGGATAATTCTCTTAAGAGAAGGGCCAATGAGAAGCAAGCACAGCATGTAGATGAGAAGCCAACAGAAACGTCAAATTTTAGCCAGCGCAGAGAGTCACATGACACATCTTACTTTGACTTGCCTCTTAAGAACAAGGTGAACAGCCCAATGCAAACAGTATGATTGCTTAAAGTGTGAGCACTGTATGTTTTTAAAGTCACTGATATCATCATTCTGTAAACATGGATCATGAAAGCAATCGATTGTGAGTGTCTGGAAGAAAATGCAGTACTTGCCAAAGACCACAGATTGGTATAAAGAGGGAAGGGAGACCCAGGTCAGTGTTTAACATTACCTATTACTTTTTAAAGCTGTCTGCAAAAAGTAGAGAGATTGATGAGGATAATCGTGATATGATTTTCCCAACATTATGCATGTGAATTGGAGGGGCTCCATCATATTGTCTTCACTTCTTTATCAAAAAAAATCTACAGATGTATACAGGATGCTTTGGCAAAGTTTCATTCCTGGGAAGTACCAGTTTGTCTACAAAGGGCTCTTATTGTTGACAGTCTGGATATCTCACATCCTGGTTTCTTTACACCAAGGACAGAGGGCAGGCAAGTTTTGGATGATGAACTGTCATTCTTAGTTGCCATCGAGGATGCTTCAAAACTGAACAAAATCCACTCTGTGGTGGCACCTGTGCAACTTTCCAGGTCTCTATTCTCAGGGATATAATGCAGATTGATGTGTTGGACACTCTGAAGGTGGGAGAGAAACATAGAAGAAAATTCTAATTAATATGACTTAATTAATATGATTTATTGATGCCTGAGCCTTGTTCTTGCAAAAGGAAAGACGCACAATATAAAATGAAATGCTGTTCAGCATTGCCAGTGTGGGGAAATTCTTACTTATTTCTGAAACATGGAAGTTGGATGTGTGGGTGGTAAGGAAGATCAGGATCTACAGCAGATAACAGTGAAGCATCAAGTAGTACAGAGAGGATAGAAAAAAGAAACAGAAAAGAGAGTCAGGTGGAGATATTCCTACCAAGAGCACAGGAGAAAGGAATAGGGAAGAGTGCTTTAAATGTGGAGATTTCATAAACACTTTAAGAGGAAAAGAAACTTCAAAAACATATTATCCTTAAAAAACGTGTTGAGTAATTATTCTAGAATATATTTTAGGTGTCCAGGAATAGATCAACTTGAGACTTACAGAATAAGGTCACTTATGTGAAAGATACTGGGCTTCTGTAGAAACAAGCGCAGGCCAAGGGGACACTGATTTGAGCTAGAAGGACAGAGGGCAATATATGACCTGATTTCATTGGTTACAGTAAGCGTTCTCTCTCCTACTTGGAGAAACTCTTCAGTTTTTCCCTTCAGATCAAGGTCAGCGATGAAAAACAGGACCATGTTTACTGAGTTTATTCTGCTGGGCCTCACAAGTCAACCTGGACTCCAGGTGATAATATTCATCTTTCTCTTTCTCACCTACGTTCTCAGCATCCTAGGAAATCTAACTATCATTGTCCTCACCTTACTAGATTCTCACCTCCAAACCCCCATGTATTTTTTCCTCCGAAATTTCTCCTTCTTAGAAATTTCCTTTACATCCATTTTTATTCCCAGATTTCTGACAAGTATGACAACAGGAAAAAAAGTCATCAGCTTTGAGGGCTGCTTGACTCAGTATTTTTTTGCTATATTTCTTGGGGCAACAGAGTTTTACCTCCTGGCTTCCATGTCCTATGATCGTTACGTGGCCATCTGCAAACCCCTGCATTACCTGACAATTATGAGCAGCAGAGTCTGCATACAACTCGTGCTCTGCTCCTGGCTCGGGGGATTGCTGGCAATCTTACCACCAATCATCCTGATGAGCCAGGTGGATTTCTGTGCCTCCAATGTTCTGAATCATTATTTCTGTGACTATGGGCCCCTCCTGGAGCTTGCCTGCTCAGACACCAGATTCTTAGAACTGATGGTCATCCTTTTGGCTGTGGTGACTCTCGTGGTGACGCTGGTGCTGGTGACGCTTTCTTACACATATATTATCAGGACCATTCTGAGGATCCCTTCTGCCCAGCAAAGGACAAAGGCCTTTTCCACTTGCTCCTCACACATGATTGTCATCTCCCTCTCTTATGGCAGCTGCATGTTCATGTACATTAACCCCTCTGCAAAAGGAGGTGCCTTCAACAAAGGAATAGCAGTGCTCATCACCTCTGTCACCCCCTTGTTGAATCCCTTCATTTACACCCTAAGAAATCAACAGGTGAAGCAAGCCTTCAAGGACACTGTTCAAAAGATTGTGAAAAAGGCAACACAAAATGAATCAAAGATGTAGGAATAAGACCAGGACCTTTGCAACTGCTAGGAGATAACACAGGAGAGACGCTCCAACAATAGGTATAGGCAATCCTCAGTAGGACTCCTAAAGCACAGGAAATAATACTAAGATTCAACAAATGGGATGGCATCAAACTAAAAAGTTTCTGCACAGCAACGGAAACAATAGCACAGAGAACCTACAGAAAGTAAGAAAATCTTTGTCAGCCATTCTTTTGTTGTTGGTGGTGGTGGTGATGGTAGTGGGGTTCCTGGAAATCCTTCTACCTCTGGATTATACTCCCAGACCTATTTTTATATTCTTATTTGGAAACAGGGTCTTAAGCCAGCAAGGCTGGCTTTGAACCTGCGTGATCCTCCTGTCTCTTCTGACAAGAAAATATTATCTAGCTAGGTGTGGTGGCACATGCTTGTAATCCCCACGCTTGGGAGGCAGAGACAGGAGGATTGTGCTGGTTCGAAGCCAGCCTCGCTGGCTTAAGAGACCCTGTTCCAAATAAAAATATAAAATAGGTCTGGGAATGTAACCCAGAGGTAGAAAGGTTTCCAGGAACCTCAGTACCACCAGAAAGGAAAGAAAGAAAGAAAGAAAGAAAGAAAGAAAGAAAGAAAGAAAGAAAGAAAGAAAGAAAGAAAGAAAGAAAGAAAGATCTAGAATATGCTTTTAAAAATTCAACACCAAAATAAAACCTGTTCATTAAACTTGCAAATGAACTAAATAGATACTTCTCGAAAGAAGTACAAGGGTTGAAAATATATGAGAAAATGTTTTAAAACGTCAAGAATATAAATAATAAATGCTGAGGGGGATGTGAGGGAAGAAACTTTTGTACACTGTGGGGTAGAAAATGTAAGTTAATACAGCCCCTATGGAAATCAGTATGGAGGTTCCTCAAAAACACTAAAACTGGAACCACCATAGAACCCAGCTATACCACTAAGTATTTATCCAAAAGAACTAAAGTCAGCACTCTGCAGTGGTACATACATACCCGTGTTTATAGCACTACAATTCACAGGGACCAAGTTATGGAACTGATATAAGTGTTCATCAACATATTAATGGATAAAAATGTGTGTATGTATATATATATTAAATGTAATTTTATTCAGCCATAAAGAATAATGAAATTATGTCATTTACAGGAAAATATATGACACTGAAGAATATTAGATCAAGTCAAATAAGCCAGGCTCAGAAAGTCAAGGGTTATATTTTTCTCTCATATGTGAAAGAGAGAAAAAAGGAAAAAAAAAGAACCTCTTAAAAACATGAAAGGAGACAGGGCCAGGCGTGGTGGCACATGCTTCTAATCCCAGCATTTCAGAGGCTGAAACAGTATGACCACAGTTACGTGGACAGCCTCAGCTACTTAGTGAGGCCCTTTGCAACTCAGTGAGACCCTGTTTCCAAATAAAGAATAAAAAATAGGGCTGGCAGTGTAACTTGGAGGTAGAATGCCCCTGGACTCCATCCCCAGTACCAAAAAAAAAAAAAAAATTAGTACATACTAATGGGGTTCAATGTCATATGTCAGTATAGTATACACTGAACAAATCGAGTCTCTTTTTATCTTCTTTTTCATCTTTTCATTTATATTAATTAGATATTAGAGTCGGATGTGGTGGTGCACACTTGTAATCCCAGCTCTTGGGTGACTGAAACAGGAGGATCGCAGCTTACAGACAACCTCAGTTACTTAGTGAGGCCATTTACAACTCAGTGAGAACCTGTTTCAAAATAAAAAATAAGCCGGGCGTGGTGGCGCACGCTTGTAATCCCCGCGCTTGGGAGGCAGAGACAGGAGGATCGCGCAGGTTCAAAGCCAGCCGCACGCTGGCTTAGGAGACCCTGTTTCCAAATAAAAATATAAAAAAAATAGGTCTGGGAGTGTAGCCCGGAGGTAGAAGGGCTTCCAGGAACCCCAGTACCACAAAAAAATAAAAAATAAAAAAATAAAGAATAAAAAAAATAAAAAATACAAAATAAAAAATCGACCTTGGAGTGTAGCTCAGAGTAGAATGCCCCCGGGTTCCATCCCCAGTACCGCAAAAAAAAAAAAAAAAAAAATTAGATATTAGAAAAGCCAAATTCTATGATCTGGCTTCATTCCTTTAACTTGTCCTCAAATTACTGCTTTGTTGTTAATGCAAACCACAGATAACTGTTTTGTAAAGTTAAAAATAATATCAAGTATCGTACAATTTATATCCAGAACGTTCCAAATTATGAAGTCTTGAAAACCAACTGAGAATAGACTACCCTACCAAAAGATAAAAAAAATATTAGCATGCCTGTAATTCCAGTACTTGGGGGAATCTCAGGTTCAAGGACAGTGCATGGTAACTTAGTGAGACCATGTTTCAAAATGAAAATTAAAAAGGGCTGGGGGTGAAGTTTGGTGGTAGAAATTCCCTGGGTTCAATCCCTAGTGCCAAAAAAAAAAAAAATACACATGGATTCAAGATAATAAATTTGAATAGTTGATGGCAAGACCTGAATTTCAATAGAAGTAAAGGTATTTGCTTTTAATCTGAGCACTTCTACATAGTTTAATGAGGTCCTAATCATACCATAGGATGTCATTTACTGTTTGGCGTACAAGTGGAACATAAACTAGTATTTCACATACCATATAGGTGATAACATAATGAGTAGAATGGTGTTTCTCAAGCTTTTAAGGAACAAGGTGGATTGTACTGATCATAAAATGAAATTGCCAGACCCACAGATAGTATTGGAGCATGTATTGTGTTTTTTAATAAAGAATCTTTTATGTAAAGCTTCTGCTACTTTGACTATCTAGTTTTCTTTTTTTGCTAGCTAGAAATTAGTGGTGACTTTGACTTTTGGTTTGTTCCAAATTCACTGAGCTACCTTTCGATGGGTAGAGAAATGTTCTTCATTATTTCCCTAAATTATTAAGTTCTTCCACATTCAAATTTCTACCAATATCCATGACAAAGTGGAAGCAACGTCACACAGTGGTTTATTTTTTTATATATATTTTTATTGGTGCATTTTAGTCATACATCACAATGGAATACAAGGCTTGTGAGGATATACAAGCACACATCATCCAATTAGCCTTTATCCAATCCCCATCCCATCCCCTCTCCCTCCCTCGATCCCATGCTTGATTATTGATTAACTTTGATACATTTGTTTACGTACATCATGAGTTTTAAAGAGATTCCATCATCCCCCATTCCATCCCCTCTGATTGGTCAACTTAATGGCTCCTCTATAGGGCCCTTTCTTCAACTAGATCTCCTCCTATTACCTATTTCTTCCTAGTTTCTGCATATAAGAGAAAGCATCTGGTTTTTTTTTATTTTCTGTGATATTTCTCTGTGTATGCCGCATTGCAAGTTCCAATCCCACTCTTGATGGCCCCAGCACTGGCCTGGCCACCCAGCAGACTCTAATCCCGGCCTCGCTGGCTCCAGCACCGGCCTTGCCTCATGGCAGGCTCCAATCCCAGCCTCGCTGGCCCCAACACTGGCCTAACCCCTCGTCAGGCTCCAATCCCATCCTCGGAGGCCCCAGCACCGGCCTTGCCTCATGGCAGGCTCCAATCCCAGCCTTGCTGGCCCCGGCACCAGCCTAACCACTCAGCAGGCTCCGATCCCGGCCTCAGAGGCCCCAGCACCAGCCTTGCCTCACGGCAGGCTCTGATCCCAGCCTCGCTGGTTCCAGCACTGGCCTAACCCCTCGGTAGGCTCCGATCACAGCCTCAGAGGCCCCAGCACTGGCCTTGCCTCACAGCAGGCTCCAATCCTGGCCTCGGTAGCCCTGACACCAGCCTAACCCCTCATCAGGCTCCAATTCCAGCCTCAGAAGCCCCAGCACTGGCCTTGCCTCACGGTGGGCTCCAATCCCTGCCTTGCTGGCCCCGGCACTGGCCTAACCCCTTAGCAGGTTCTGATCCCGGCTTCAGAGGCCCCAGCACCAGCCTTGCCTCATGGCAGTCTCCGATCCCAGCCTCACTGGCCCCGGCACTGGCATAACCCCTCGGCAAACTCTGATCCCAGCCTTGGAGGCCCCAGCACTGGCCTTGCCTCATGGCAGGCTCCGATCCCAGCCTCACTGGCCCCGCAACCGGCATAACCCCTTTGCAGGCTCAGATCCCAGCCTCAGAGGCCCCACCACTGGCCTTGCCTCACGGCAGACTCCATCCTGGACTCACTGTTCCCAGCGCAGGCCTAACCCCTCGACAGGCTCAGATCCCAGCCTCGGAGGCCCCAGCACCAGCCTTTCCTCACGGCAGGTTCCGATCTTGGCCTCGGTGGCCCCAGCACTGGCCTCACCTCTCCACAGGCTCTGGTCCCGGCCTCAGAGGCCCCAGAAATAGCCTTGCCTCATGCAGACTCCAAACCCAGACTCGGTGGCCCCGGCATCAGCCTCACCCCTCGGCAGGCTCTGGTCCCAGCCTCGAAGGCCCCAGAAATAGCCTTGCCTCATGCAGGCTCCAATCCCAGCCTCGGTGGCCCCAGCACCGGCCTCACCCCTCATCAGGCTCTGATCCCAGCCTCGGAGGTCCCTGCACCGGCCTTGCCTCACGACAGGCTCTGATCCCAGCCTTGCTGTCCCTGGCACTGGCCTCACCCCTTGGCAGGCTCCGATCTGAGCACCCTCTTCACACAGCATGTTGTCCCAAGTTCCCGAGCATGCAAGGTGGTAGCATTCTGCCTCTGGGGTAATTTCTTCAAAAGATCCAGGTGTGTTGCATCCAATCTCTGCCTCTCCTAAGTACTGGCTGCTTCCATTGCCGCTGCCTCCACCATCTCAATACTTTCCCAAACTCTTTCCCCACACTGCATGTTGTCCAGTATTCCTGAGCATGCTTGACAGTAGCATTCCACCTTTGGGGCAATTTCGTCAGAAGATCAGGGTGGGTTGGATCAGATTTCTGCCTCTTCCAAATACAATCCTCCACCACCACTGCAGCCACCACTGCCAACACCACCTTTCTCCTAGGTCTCCGCTGAGCTCCCTCCTTACAGATGATGTCCAGGATTCTTAAGCATGTAAGGAAGAAGCAGTCCCCCTTTGCGGGGAATTTTTCCAAAAGTTCCAGGTCAGTTGGACATGTTTTGTCTGCATCTCCAGAATCCTGGCTGCTGCCGCAGCCATCTTGACCCCTCTCCAGTATTTTTTCTTTTCTTTTTTCTATTGAATAAGAGAAGACATCATGTGTGGTTTGAAGTGGTTGTGGGATCAGGCACTCAGCAGCAATGGATTTTTTCTCCCTTCCAAGAACAGAGTCTAATAGCCTCACTGCACAGAGCAGAATCTGCTGTTCTAAGCGCACCACGGTCTGACGCAGCACAGCAGTGCTGAGTTCCTTGGTTTGCATGGCTCGGCCTCCTGCCCGGCACCAGCCCTTCCAGGGAGCATGCCATGCCGCCCGCCCCCTGCGCAGCACCAGGCCTTCCCGGGAGCGGCCCGGGCCACCTGCCCCCGGACCGGCACCAGGCCTTCCAGGGAGCGGTAGGGCTGCCCGCCCCCGACCCAGCACCAGGCCTCACACACAGTGGTTTAAAACATAGGCTTTATACAGAAAGAGAAGGAACATATTTTTTCTCTAATATGCCCAAACTAGGGAGTATTCGGAATACCAGAGGGACTCCAGATAATGGAGGGGAAACCTCAGCAAACCTAGAATGGAAAGATAGAAGAGGAAAAGGCTGAGTTTGAGTAATGGAGGAGCTACATTTGAATATGTGTAAAAGTATGAATATAGCATGGTTAACCTGGACACTCATTGTCGGGAGAGGGAATGAGGAAAGGGGGGGGCAGGGAAAGGGCACAAAGCATAGTATGAATGTATGCCATTTTCAATATATTCCACATAAAAATAAACAAATAAATAAATAAATAAATAATTTTTTTAAAACACAGGCTTTAGTTCAAATCCCAGATTTTCAGCTTTCTACCAGGATCATCTAGGGATAGTAGCTTGACACTTGTAAGATTCACCTTTCTCAACACTAAAATGTGAGTATTAATAGTGTCTATCTTATAGACTAGTTTTTCACATTAAATAACAGATATAAGGTATTTTAAAAGTCAGTATTATGGTTTAATAATGATGTCCATATAATAATTATAAACAAATACTGGAAAGAATAGGCATAAATAGCTTGGTTTAAAATAACTGGGAGCCAGGCATGGTGGCACATGCTTGTAATCCCAGCATTCGGGAGGCTGAGACGGGAGGATCGCAATTCACAGACAGCCTCAGCTACTACTTAGTGAGACCCTCCGCAATTTGGTGAGACCCTGTTAAAAAATAACAAGATAGAAGAGATATGTTGACTCTCCAATAAGGAAACAGAAAATAAAAGGCTAAATAGGGAAGCCAGGTGTGGTGGTACATGCCTGTAATCCCAGCACTTGAGATGCTGAGCAAAAGGACTGCAAATTAGAGGCCAATCTCAGCAACCTAGAGAAATCCTCAGCAACTTCATGATATCTTTCCAAGAGGACTGAAATCAATATATTATAGAGATACATTCATATCCATATTTGTAGAGACCCTGTTTCAAAATTTAAAAAATATAAAACATGGCTGATGGTTGGGAATGTAGCTTGGAGATGGAATGTCTCTGGGATTAATCCCTAGTACCAAAAAAAAAAAAAAAAAATCACCCGGGCATGGTTGTGCACGCTTGTGATTCCCACGCTTGGGAGGCGGAGACAGGAGGATAGCACAGGTTCGAAGCCAGCCTCGCTGGCTTAGGAGACCCTATTTCCAAATAAAAAAATAGAAAAAATAGGTCTGGGAGTATAGCCCGGAGGTAGAAGGGTTTCCAGGAACCCCAGTACCACACACACACAAAAATCACATCAACTTCATCAACATGTATAAATAGGACATGTCAATTGAAAAAAAATCACATTTCAATTTTTTTATCTTTTTTTATTGGTTCAATGCATTCATACATCATAATGGTATAAAGAAAATACTTTTGTAGACATAAATGCACACATTGCTCAGTTAGCCCCTACCTGATCCCCACCCCGTTACCTCCCCATCCCTCCTTCCCATGCTTTGCTTAGTGGTTGACATCTAGTTTTATAGCAATTTATCCAATATTAACTATGATAATCTCACATAACAGTTTCATTTGTCTGACACCAATTTTTTATTTTTGAAACAGGATGAGGCTAAATGGTTAAGGCTGGCCTCACACCTGTGATCCTCCTGTCTCAGCCTCTCAAGTACTGGTATCACAGGCATCCACCACCATGTTCAGCAATGGCGTTGATTATTGGATTACAGTTGGTTTGGCCACATTCCCTCTTTTGACCTCATCATTGTTTCAAGAATTTTATGAAAACGTGTGGAGAAGCCATTTGTAAAGCAAAGGTATAGTAGATGTTTTGTCCCTAATTCTGGCATTTTATTTCCAAGGCTAGCATTAGTTTTCTGATGATTATATTCTGTAAATAAATAGGTGATTAACCTAATAAATTAATTGGTGAGATGTCCTCAGAGCCCTGATGTAATTTTGTCCTGAGCATCTATTCTCTGAGGCATTAGTCGTCTTTCTCCATCCCCCTTCTCTCTCATCTAAGTGCTGCTATCACCTCATGGAATATTTGATGGACATGGACATGAGCCCCCTGAGGCCACAGAACTATCTTTTCAGTTGTGAGCTCAAGGCTGGCAAAGATTATCACTTTAAGGTGGATAATGATGAGGACAAGCACCAGTTATCATTAAGAATAGTCCATTTCGGTGCTGGTACAAAGGATGAATTGCACATTGTCAAAGCAGAGGCAATGAACTATGAAGGCAGTTCAATTAAAGTAACACTGGCAACTTTGAAAATGTCCGTACAGCCAACAGTTTCTCCTGGGGGCTTTGAAAGTACACCACCTGTGGTCTTAAGGTTGAAGTGTGGCTCAGGGCCTGCGCATATTAGTGGACAGCATTTAGTAACTGTAAAAGAAGATGAAGAAGAGGAAGATATAAATCTCTTAAGTATATCTGGAAAGCAATCTGCCCCTGGTAGCAAGGTACCACAGAGAAAATGTAAAGCATGCTGCTGATGAAGAAGATTATGATGATGATGATGAGGAGGAGGAGGAGGAGGAGGAAGAGGAGGAGGAGGAGGAGGAGGAGGAGAAGCAGGAGGAGAAGCAGGAGGAGAAGCAGGAGGAGAGGAGGGGGAGGAGGAAGCTGAAGAAAAAATTCCAATGGAAAAAAATCTGTTTGAGATACTGCAGCCAAAAATGTGCAGAAATGAAACCAGAATGGAAAAGATTCAAAACCATCTACACCAAAATCAAAAGGTCAAGAATCCTTCAAAAAAAAAAAAACAGGAAAATCTCCTAGAACACCAAAAGGACCTATTTCTGTAGATGATATTAAGGCAAAGATGCAAGCAAATATAGAAAAAGTGCACTGAACAGTCCTGAGTTCAGGTCATTAATTTACTAACTTAGCAAATTAAGCCCAAAGATGGGGAGAGAGGAAAAGGAGAAACAAATATAGTCCATACCGAGTACCATAAACAATCCAGACTCAAGCCTTCTATTTTAATCTCAATCCCCTTTCCTAGGAGATTTGCCACCCACATCCCCTTACAGGCTGGAAGCAATCTCTTTCTCTCCTAAAGCACTGTCTTTTTTTCCCACAAAAATTTTTCTTATGGTTTGGAGATATATGTTTATTGGGGTTTTTTGTTTTTTTAATTTCACAATTTATTGACAAATTTATTAATCACAATTTTGGTTCAAAAAAACTTAATGTAGCCGGGCGTGGTGGCGCACGCTTGTAATCCCCGTGCTTGGGAGGCGGAGACAGGAGGATGGCGCAGGTTCGAAGCCAGCCGCGCTGGCGTAAGAGACCCTGTTTCAAAAATATAAAATAGTCCTGGGAGTGGAGCCTGGAGGTAGAAGGGCTTCCAGGAACCCCAGTACCACCAAAAAAAAAAAAAAAACTTAATGTACATTTACTTAAATATAAAATCTAACTTTTGGACTTCCGGGAAGATGGCGACCGAGAAAAGCAGGGCTTAAGAGCCCCGCTAACAACAAATATCCATTACCACAAAATCAGCGCCTTTCAAAGCCAGAAAACAACATCACCAGAGAAACAAAAAAAATCACCAGGCTCCAGAGAGAAAGCGGACTGAGAACAGAGCCACAGAGGAGATCCTCACGCCCGAGGACGCGGCAGACGCGGCAGCAGCGCCATACTGCCAGCGAATTCACGGGACGGCCACAGCAAGCCGAGGGGAGCCGCTGCGGAACAGCCAGGCGGGATTTCTCGGCTCAGAGGACATCTAAAGCTCCCAGTGTCTGAGCTCAGCACACGCTGCAGGGATTCAGAGTGGAAATCAAAACCAAGAAAAAAAAAAACGCCAGCCCAACAGCCGAGGGCGTAGCTGCGGCGCCATATTGCCACTGGCGGCAGCAGCACCGAATTCACTACAGCTACATCTGTGTACTCAAGAACAGTGAGTCAAATTGCAGGCCACAGCGGAGAAATCCCAGTACTGTACTCACTAGGACTTGACCCAGTGGGAGAGGGGTGGTGGCAGTGATATCACACCATAGGAGAACGTGCAACCTGGCACCCCCCACGGTCAAAAGCAGCCTCTATCGACTCTCTGGGTCGGAGACTCTGTGATACAACCCAGTAAAGGAGTAGTGGGGTCTGAGATACCACAGACTCGAGATCCAGAGCACCTTAAGTGAAGTCATAGTGACCCAAGGGAAGAACCCAGAGAAGGCACAAACTTCCGAAATCATGGGAAAGAGGAATAATACTGGAGCAATGAATGCTCACAACCCCACAACATCAGAACCCGATAAAACAGAAAATCAGAGATTTCTAGAAGATCAAATCAGGAAAATAACTGTAGAAATAATAGAGGTGCTTCAAAAAGAACTCAGAGAGAGCCAAAAAGAGATAAAGGATGCAATTAATGAAGTAAAGTCCTCAATTCAAAGCACAAATAACCGATTAGAACACATGGAGAACAGAATCTCGCTCTTAGAAGATGATCATTCCAAAAATGAACGCATAGTTTCTAATCTAGGAAAAAATATCCGACAGCAGGAATCTGATATTGAAGAAATATGGGCCCATTTTAAGAGAGCTAACCTAAGAATAATTGGAATAGAGGAGGGAAAAGAAAGTGAAACCAAAGGGATCAACAATCTCTTCAAGGAAGTAATAGCAGAAAATTTTCCAAACATAGAGCAAGAGGTTGATACACAGGTCCAGGAAACTTATAGAACTCCCTTTAGACAGGATCGGAGAAGAGGATCCCCACGCCACATAATTGTCAAAATGACCAATGTGGAAGCCAAGCAGAGAATCTTAAAGGCAACAAAAACAAAGGGCCAAGTGACATTCAGAGCCAAACCAATTAGAATCACTCCAGACTTCCCAAACCAAGTTATGAGAGCCAGAAGGGCTTGGAGTAACATATTCCCAATTTTGAAAGAAAACAACTTCCAGCCAAAAATTTCCTACCCAGAAAAACTTTCTATCAAATTAGATGGAGAAATAAGAAGCTTCCATGACAAACAGAAACTGAAGGAATTTATGTCTTCAAAACCAGCACTAGAGAAAATACTCAAAGAGATTAACTACAAAGAAGAAATAGGTAACACACATCAGAACTAGAGAAACAAGATTTTCCATCCAACAGACAACTAAGATTGGTTATCTGTGGAGATTCATTATTTATGTTAGTCTGTTACCTATCTCTAAAGGGTATTGTTTGCCTTTATTGTTGTTAATTTTTAGGATTTCTAGTTGGAATATTAATATACCTTCAGATATAGCATTTGGAAATATTTTATCCCATTCTATTAGTAACTTTTAACTCTACATTGTCTTTGGATATACAATATGTTTTTTATTTTTTAGGGAGTTTGTATACTCTTCTGTTGCCTGTGCCATTGAAATCATAACCAAGAAATCACTGCCAATTTCAGTGTTGTGAGGTTTTATGACCCAGATTTTCTCCTAAAAGTTTATAGTCTTAAGATTTATATTTAGGTCTTTTATCTATTTTGAGTTAATGTTTGTATATGGTGTTAGGTAAGGGTCCAATTTTATTCTTTTCCATGTAATTATTATTTTTCAACAATATTTAGTTAAAAGATTAGTATTTCCTCCACCAAATGTTCATGGAAACCTTGTCAAAAATAATTTGACAATATATGCAAGAATTGATCTCTAGGCTTTTATTTAACTCCAGTGGTTTATATATCTGCCTTTAGAATAGTACTACACTGTTTCAATTATTGTAGCTTTATATGGTTTGAAATCAGAAAATATATATCTTCTAGCTTTGTTCTTTTTCAAGATCGATGTGGGTACCTAGAGTCCATATTCCATATTAGGATAGATTTTTTTTTCTGAAAAATAAATATATAAATATATGATAGTTTCACCTAAAAAATAGAAAAAAATAGATTCTCTGGTAAGAAAGAAAGCAAAAAGAAATATTGAAATGTTATCTTTAAGTCATCAAAAGCTTGGTATCAGACAAATGAAACTGTTATGTGAGATTATCATTTTTAATTTTGGATAAATTGCTATAATACTAGATGTCAACTACTAAGCCAAGCATAGGAAGGGGGGATAGGGAGAGAACGGGGTGGGGATCAGGTGAGGGCTGACTGGGCAATGTGTGCATGTATGTCTACAAAAGTATGTATCCCACTATGATGTATGAATACAGTGCACCAATTAAAAATAAATATGAAAAAAAACTATAAAAAATAAATAAAATAAAATAAAATAAAATCTAACTTTTTTAAACAAATTTTTATTGAAAATAATGGTATACATTTAAACTATATTTGGTGCCCTCTCCCCCTGCCGCCCCCATTTTCCCTTCCCCCCTCCCACCAATGGTTGTCCAGGGTAACCATGTTTTCATAATTTTACACATTCATAATTTTACACATATTCAGATGTAGACCCTCATTAATCAAGATCAGCCTTCCTCCTCTCCTATCTTTCCATTCAAACTTTGCTGATATTTCCCCTCCATTATCTGGAGTCCCACTGGTATCCTCTGTGTTCCCTAGTTTGGGCATATTAGAGGAAACATATGTCCCTTCTCCTTCTGTGCTTGGCTGATCTCGCTTAAAATAATGTTCTCCGGGACTTTCCATCTTCTTGCAAATGATATAATTTTGTTATTTAAAGCACTGTCTTTTGACTGCTGTGATTCCGTGAACCTTAGATAATACTTTCTATTGTACATATACCTCATCTCTTTGACCATGTTTCAACATCTTTGTATCTCCTTAGCTGCTCAACAAATATGTGAATGAATTTTTTTCAGAAGATGTCCTTAGATAGCGATGTGTCAGCCCTGCCAGGAAATGTATACAAGTCCTCACAAATTCTCTACTACCTAAACTGGAGATTTCTAAATGTTTTCTCAGAAGTCACTCACAAACCAATGATGGGCTTCTATCCCTACTTCAATTTGAGCATTTCATTTTTATCTGCTTTATATTTCATTTCTCCATCCAAAGGAAAGCTGCTTTCTGGTGCCTTTAACCAATCATCTCTAAATGAGCTAATTGAAACCAGGTTAGTGATAGTTAGGAAATATGGCTCTTGGGGTCCTTCATGACCTGCAAATGGTTCCACCTAATCTGCATAACCACAATCAAGACCAGCTTTGACCACCCACAGGGCAAGAAAAATACAGTGATCCACACTTTTCCACATCTCTGTAGCCTCTTGCTACCTCCCCTGAGCCCTTCTCCTCCAACTCGCTCCTGAACTAGTCTCTCTGGACCCTCTTCCCTCTGTTGTGTATGTAAAGCTTGTTCTCAAAGTTCTCCACAAAGGACATTCATTAGCCTGCTCCAAACAAAGATCCCCAGGGCAGCTTGTACTTCTTCCTTCAGTTGATCCCCAGTGCATGTCCTCAGTAAAGCAGATATAACCTGTGTCGCTCTGAGTAAAGTATAATCTGGAGTGTAACCAGAAGTTCATTTTCTGCCTTCTCTGGTCAGTCTCATTTGTCCTAGACCAGAAAAATTCTGAACCACTTTGCACTTCTGATCCTTCTGGCTTTTCAATACAGGATGCCCAAAAGCTCTGATTCAGCTTCAGCCTGATTGCATTGATAAGCAGAGATCATCAAACCCCTACTAAACTGAGAAGGGACAGGAGCAGAAGGAAACGACTTTTTTTTTTTTTTTTAAGGTACCGGGGATGGAACCCAGGGGCGTTCTACCTCCGAGCTACACTCCCATCTCAATTTTTTATTCTTTATTTTGAAACAGGGTTTCACTGAGTTGCAAAGGGCCTCACTAAGTAGCTGAGGCTGACCGTGAATCGCATTCTCCTGACTTAGCTTCCCAAATGCTGGTATTACAAGCGTGCGCCACCACACCCAGCTGAAACAATTTCTTACCAAGAGAAGCTGTGAAAGTTTGTGGATTTCTGTGAAATGCAGAGTGGGATTGGTGGCAGAGAATACAGAAATGCAATACATTTATATTAGTTTATAATTATACATCCTTGTAATTTTGCTTCATTTCTAAGAATATTTAGGATTAAAGTCCCACTGTACACACATGAATAGTCCAGTGATGAAGTATGTTCTCTGTCTACAGCTTCATCCACTCAGCTTCTCTGTGGTCATGAAGCCTAAAATTGATGCCAGTGTGAACACTCAGCTGCTCCCTGAAGACGCCAGGTTGGTAACCAGAGGGGCAAGGGCACCCTGAGCATCGTGTAACTTTGTTTGATCTCTAACTGTGGAATGTACCCCACTAGAGGGTTATAACATTAATTTAGTGAGTTTCAACTAATATTTAAAAAATTAAAATAAAATATAAAACATCATATTGTATTATATGTAGTAAAAAGTGTGCAATGTTTGCTGGGAAAAACACAGAAAATGTAGACTGAATCATGGTCAAAATGCTTAAAATCTGCTACCTTATAAATGTTTACAAAAATAATAAATAGAAAAAGTCTTCAATAACCCAATAAGGACATCCCCAGATAATGGACTCTTTAACCTCATGAGCTCACAAATAAGTAGAGACTTGAAAAGCCAGAAGTGTTTAAATATGGAGTCTCATATAAAATCTTAGATCGTAGCTTTATACATGTTCCCCATAAAATTCATATACTTAGCTGGTTATGGTGATGTATGTCTATAATCCCAGTACTTGGGAGCCTGAGATGAGAGGATTGCAGGTTTGAGGACACACTCGGCAGCTTAGACAAACTCATAGTAACCTAGTGATATCCTGTTTCAAAACAAAAGACAAAAAAGGGCCAGGGAGCTGAGTGTGGTGGCTCCCACATGTGATCCTAGTACTTGAGGCTGAGACAGAAGGTTCACAAGTTCAAGAGTAGCCCCAGCAACTTAACGAAACTCTCAGCAACCTAGTGAAATCTTGTTTCAGAACAAAAAATAAAAAGGGCTGTGGGTATAGCTCAGAATGCCCCTGGGTTCAATCCCTACTGCTGAAAAAGAAAAAGATTCATGCCAGGCGTGGTGGTGCACGCTTGTAATCCCAATACTGGGAGGCTGAGACAGGAGGAACACACAGGTTTGAAGCCAGCCTCAGCTACCTAGTAAGGTTCTCAGCAATTTAGTGACACCCTGTTGACAAATAAAATATAAAATAGGTTTGGGAGCATATCCCAGGGGTAGAAAAGCCCCTGAGTTCTACTCCCAGTGCCACAAAAAAATTTACATACTCCCATATACAAAATGTTAGACACATAATTTATTATATTCACAGACATAAAATCTAATCTAGGAATGAATGGATCCTTACTCAGAGTTTCAGCTTTAAGTATCCTAAGGTTCCTAAAATTCCTTGAAATGTAATAGACTCTCTTTATCCTTTTAGGAATGTAAAACTCCAAACCTCAAGATTCTAAGTGCTCTTGACTAAGTAAATGAAGATAATTACTCTAATACTATTTGGATCCCTCATCAGGTGTGTAGTAACACTCCAAAGGACAGAATGACATGTTCCTACCATAGGGATCTTTGAATTCTCATCAACAGATATCAGCAAAGAAGACTAGAGCATCAGCTGGGATGATGTGAGGAGCTGTCACTTCTTGGGCATCAAGAGAACTAAGGAGGTTGAACCAAAAGAAAAATGAGAGATTGCTATAATTATAAGAAAAACAGAAAGGCAAGAAAGAATAACAACAGCAGCAATGCTAGGAGTTAAGCAGACAAAGACGGCAGGGAAATGAATGGAGTCAATGGAAAGTGAGTACTGGGGAAAAGAAATTAGTAACTCTTGCAGGGCATGGTGGCACACACTTGTAATCCCAGTACTTGGGAGGCTGAGAGAGAAGGTTCACAGGTTCCAGGACAGTCTAAGCAAATAAATAAAAGGATGGGGGGTGGCATAGCTGGGAGGTAGAATGCCCATGGGTTCAGTCCCCAATACTAAGAAAGAAAGAAATTAGAAACTCTTCTGGAAGGAGGCAGCAGATGGAGACAATCCTTTATTAATTCATTACACCTACGAAGTGGACACTCACTTCATGCAGGCGCTGGGGAGAGGCTCATGAAGGGAAACCAAAGGACAAAAAGGCCTGGGGAAGTCTCGGCCCCACTCAAATGGGCCACTGGTCTGGATGGACCAGAGGGAAAGCTCTGGTCCGTTTCACTTTGTTCACCTCACATTTCACCCGTTCACGTCAGAGCGCCTCTTCCTTCCTCACCTTTCATAACTCTCTTTTTCACTTTGAGACTCAAAATCTTTTCAGCCATGCAAAATAACACCATGTTGACTGAGTTCATCCTCCTGGGTCTGACAGATGTCCCTGAACTCCAAGTGGCAATTTTCACTTTTCTTCTCCTCGCCTACTTCTTCAGCGTTGTAGGAAATCTAACTATATTCATCCTCACCTTGGTGGACTCCCACCTTCAGACCCCCATGTATTTCTTTCTCCGGAACTTCTCCCTTTTGGAAATTTCCTTCACAAATATCTTCATCCCCAGGGTCCTGATCAGCATCGCAACAGGGAACAAGAGTATCAGCTTTGCTGGATGCTTCACTCAGTATTTCTTTGCCATATTCCTTGGGGCAACAGAATTTTATCTGCTGGCCGCCATGTCCTACGATCGCTATGTGGCCATCTGCAAACCCCTGCACTACACGACCATCATGAGCAGCAGGGTCTGCGTCCAGCTGGTGCTCGGCTCCTGCCTGGCTGGGTTAATGACTATTCTACCACCAATCGTTCTGATGAGTCAGCAGGACTTTTGCGCATCCAACAAGCTAAATCATTATTTCTGTGACTTTGAGCCTCTTCGAGAACTCTCCTGTTCAGACACAAGCCTCGTAGAGAAGGTTGTCTTTCTTGTAGCATCTGTGACCCTGATAACCACTCTGATATTGGTGATTCTCTCTTATACGTTCATTGTCAGGACTATTCTGAAACTCCCCTCAGCCCAGCAAAGGACAAAAGCCTTCTCCACCTGCTCTTCCCATATGACTGTCATCTCCCTCTCTTATGGAAGCTGCTTCTTCATTTATATTAAACCCTCGGCAGAAAAAGCACACACATTCAACAAAGGAGTGGCCCTGATCATTACCTCAGTCGCTCCGCTGTTGAACCCCTTCATTTATGCCCTGAGGAACCAGCAGGTAAAACAAGCCTTCAAGGATACAGTCAAAAAGCTTATGAATCTTTAAAGAATTTAAGAATTAAAGCTTTGGAACTGAATGAGCTCCTATTATGTACCAAGCTCCATGCCAGTTACGAGATACCCAATAAAGAGTCAAATTCCAGTCTGGTGGAGTTAAAGTCAGACTTCAGTGGGTCACTGGTAAGTTATTGCTGAAAACTGAGAGAACAGTAAAATAGAATTTCAAGAACAGAGGAATGAAAAGAATGACACACACCTCCCCAACCCTCTGGTTATGTTCCCCATAGAATCCTGTGCTTTCTCAGATACAATATCCCCATCATAATGGCTATGTATTTTAAGTGTGCATTCACTTCTATTCTGTAAAGCCCAGGAGTATGGGGATAATATATTTCCGATCAGAATTCCACCTACAATGACAAGCAACTAGAGGTGCTCGATAAAGAGCTATTGAATGGATGAAGAAGGAAGGATGGCTGAACAAATGAATAAGGGTTCCCAAAATATCATTTTTAAGTGAAGAGCTCTGCTTATTTGAAGTTTAAATACTAAAAGCAATGAACTAGAAAGGCATGCTTCCTGTGGACTTCTTAGGTCTGCCTAGAAATTTTGCAGATGGGAAAACTGAAACTTAGAGAGCTGCAATGGCTTACACAAGTCACACCGCAAGGAGCCTGAGCTGTAGCCAGACGTGAAATCTTCAGGCACCAGAGGCTGCCTGCTGGCCTCCTGAGCCACACAGCCATTCAAGCCCATGTTCACTCTCCTCAACCTTTCTAAGCATCCCAATAGTTGTTGGGTTTTTACCTGTCTCCCTCTTCTCCAAGTTCTCAACATGAGCTCAGTCAGGAGATCGAATCTCTTGAATCTACAACATGAATCTTTTTAGAAAGTTGGAAGCATGAAAAAGCCCATATTACTCTACCCCATGGTTCTTGACTTCTTTCAGGATGCATCTCCTTTCCTGACCCTCACCCTTGAGAACAGTGTGGGTCTTATTTACTTACATAAAGAGCATGAGAACTAAGAAAGCAGTATTTTTCATCCAGTCTTACCCCTAGTAAGCTTCCAGTAAGGATCCACATTGGCTGATAACTGTGCTCACCTCAGTTTACCTTCTTGCTGAACTATAGGGCAATGGCATGGATTCCCAGGCCTGAGACCAGGAATGATGGTCTTACTGCCTGCAACAGCACAAAGCTCATAAGAAGCACTCAATAAGCATTTCATCAGTAAAAGAAAAAATATATGAGTGAATAACATCATTATTATTCCTTAATGGCTAAGTAACTTTTATAAGCTTTTCTACCATCTACTTGATTTTTTTAAAGGACTGTTTTTTTCTTAAAATTTTTAAGCATATTTTAAACTACACAGTTTTTGCTTTGTAGATACATCTTCAAATAAATCCTCTGTTGATATCACACCTTGTCTAACATTATTCTAAGCATTTCTTTTTCTTTTCTCAGGGGGATTCATAGATAAATAAATTAAGACTATAACCAGATTTTCACAAAGACAATCAAAGCATGTTTTCAGAAGTCTGAGGGATACACATATTCCTTAAAAATTTATTCCTCACCAATCTATTTTTGTATCTACCATCTACTACTAGGAATTGAATTGTTTGAACTTAAGTCTTTCTTGCTGATGAGAATTAGTGTACTAAAATACTATATTGGTGACCCCCTTCCCCATCTTCAGTGGATTAAACAACAAAAGATGATTTATAAAGTCTCTCACACTATATGTCAAATAAACTCTTGACATATAGTCAAGTCATATAAACTCTGTCCCATTGTAGTGCCTCCACGTAGTTTTATGATGCCGCCATATCCACAGACACTTCAAGTGTCACTACAACAGGAAAAGCACAGAGCTGGAATGTCTCAGACTCAGAATTATATACTCCCTCCAAAACCTACTGGCCAAAAGTAGTCAACAACTGCAAACGATGCAAGTGTCATGTTCCCACACAGAGAAGAGAAAAAGAATGAAAGAACCTATCTCCCAAAGATGAGAACACCCTAAATCTGGAATGTGATATTCTTCCCAAATTATAGCAAAAATATAAAACAATATCAGCTAAGGAAATCTGGCAGAGCAATTACTGCCATGAAAGTTGCAGTAACAACAGAATGAGGAAGATAAGCTCTCACAATTTGATTTTTTTCAAAATATATCATGCCACACTGTCTTTCCTAAGACCTTCTAATGGTTTCTCATTATTTAAATTCTAAATGTCTTATCATAATCTACAAAGAGTACCATGACCACACCAGTACTTCCAAACGCTTTTTTTTTTTTTTTTTTTGGTAGAACTGGGGTTCCTGGAAGCCCTTCTACCTCCGGGCTACACACCCAGACCTATTTTTATACTTTTCTTTATTTGGAAACAGGGTCTCTTAAGCCAGCATGCTGGCTTTGAACCTGCGCGATCCTCCTGTCTCCACCTCCCAAGCGCAGGGATTACAAGCGTGCGCCACCACGCCTGGCTTTTCCAAACCCTTGTCCACAACACTGACTAATGAACCATGTGCAGGAGAAGTAATGGTTGAAACAGATGGTCCTCCTACTTCTAACAGAACCCAAGATTAATTTCATCATGATAATTACCTTCCTGTCTACCTTAATCACCACCAGAATCACAAGCACTATGGATCATTCTTCATTACCACAAGTGGTCTTTCATCTTTAAAATCTCCTATAACTTCAATGTCTTCTCTTAATATTCTCTTCTCTTCCATCCTCCTCTAACTGAAACCTTCTACCCTGTATCACTTACTCCTTTTATCTTTCTTAGTGGCCTGACTATCTTATATGATCCAAACATCCTGGCCTCTTGTTTCTTCTTACCATCCTTATTTCTAGGAGCTTTGTCGACCTCCTGTTCCCATGATCATATTCTAAAACTTGCCATTTACAATAACTGTATCACAAAAGCTAGATTTATTCATAATCCCTGAAATTTATTAAGGCCTCTCTTCCCAAGTGTGCTAAAAAGTCGACAGATGTTTTATTTATTTTTTTTAATTTATTTATTGGTGCACTGTAATCATATATCACATTGGTGTACAAGACTTGAGAGGATATACAAGCACACATCATCCAATTAGCCCTCATCCAGCCCCCATCCCATTCCCTCCCCCTCCCTCGATCCCATGCTTGTTTGGTGATTAACTTTGATACATTTGTTTATGTACCTCCTGTGTTTTAAAGAGGCTCCATCCTCCCCTATTCCATACCCTCTGATTGGTCACCTTAGTTGCTTCACTATAGGGCCCTTCTATAGCTCGACCTCTTCCTGTTGCCCCTTTCCTCCTAGTTTTTGCTGATTAAGGGAAGCATCTGATTTTTATTTTCTGCGATATTTCTCTGTGCATGCCGCGTTGCAAGTACCGATCCCGTTCCTGACGGCCCCAGTAGTGGCCTGGCTACCCGGTGGACTGATCCAGACCTCACTGGCTCAAGCAGCGGCCTGGCCTCATGGGAGGTCCCAATTCTGGTCTCACTGGTCCCCAAACCAGCCTAACCCCTCAGCTGGCTCCGATCCCGACCTCGGAGGCCCCAGTAGCAACCTTGCCTAACAGCAGGCTCCGACGCCAGCCATTGGCCCCAGTACTGGCCTAACATTCAGCAGGCTCCGGTCCTGGCCTCGGAGGCCCCAGCACCAGCCTAGCCTCACAGCAGGCTCCGATCCCAGCCTTGGAGGCCTCGGTAGCTGCCTTGCCTCACAGAAGGCTCTGATGCTGGCTGCTGGCCCCGGCACCAGCCCAAACCCTTGGCAGGCTCCAATCCCAGCCTCGGAGGCCCCAGCACGGGCCTTGCCTCATGGCAGGCTCAGATGCCGGCCATTGGCCCCGGCACCGGCCTAACCCCTCGGCAGACTCTTATCCCAGCCTTGGAGGCTCCAGCACTGGCCTTGCCTCACGGCAGGTTCCAATGCTGGCCGCTGACCCAGGCATCAGCCTGACCCCTTGGCAGGCTCTGATCCCGGCCTCGGAGGCCTCAGTAGTGGCCTTGCCTCACAGAAGGCTCCAATCCCGGCCACGCTGGCACTGGCACCAGCCTAACCCCTCGGCAGGCTCCGACCCCGGCCTCGAAGGCCCCAGCACCGGCCTTGCCTCACGGCAGACTACAATACCGGCCATTGGCCCCAGCACCGGCCTAACCCCTCAGCAGGCTCTTATCCTGGCCTCGGAGGCCCCAGCACCAGCCTTGCCTCACGGCAGGCTCCGATGCCAGCCTCGCTGGCCCCGGCACCGGCCTCACCCCTTGGCAGGCTCCTATCCTGGCCTCAGAGGCCCCAGCACTGGCCTTGCCTCACAGCAGGCTCTATTGCTGGCCATTAGCCCCGGCACCAGCCTAACCCCTCTTTAGGCTCTTATCCCGGCCTCGGAGGCCCCAGCACCGGCCTTGGCTCACAGCAGGCTCTGATGCTGGCCGCTGGCCCTGGCATCAACCTAACCTCTTGGCAGGCTCTGATCCCAGCCTCGGAGGCCCCAGCACCGGACTTGCCTCACGGCAGATCCGATGCCATTCATTGGCCCCGGCACCAGCCTAACTCCTCGGCAGGCTCCAGTCGCTGCCTCGAAGGCCCAGCACCGGCCTTGCCTCATGGTGAGCTCTAATCCCAGCCTTGCTGGCCCCGGCACCGGCCTAATCCCTCAGCAATCTCCGATCCCGGCCTTGAAGGCCCCAGCACCAGCCTTGCCTCATGGCAGGGTCCGATCCCGGCCTCACTGGCCCCAGCATTGGCCTAACCCCTCGGCAGGCTCCGATCTCGGCCTTGGAGGCCCTAGTAGTGGCCTTGCCTCACGACAGGCTCCAATGTCAGCCATTGGCCCTGGCACCGGCCTAACTCCTCGGCAGGCTCCGGTCGCTGCCTCAAAGGCCCAGCACCTGCCTTGCCTCATGGCAGACTCCGATCCCAGCCTTGCTGGCCCTGGCACCGGCCTAACCCCTCAGCAGGTTCCGATCCTGGCCTTGAAGGCCCCAGCACCAGCCTTGCCTCACGGCAGGCTCCGATCCTGGCCTCATTGGCCCTAGCATTGGCCTAACCCCTCAGCAGGCTCCAATCCCGGCCTCAGAGGTTCTAGCACCGGCCTTGCCTCACGGCAGGCTCCTATCCCAGCTTTGCTGTGTTCATCACTGGCCTCACCCCTCGGCAGGCTCCAATCTGAGCACCCTCTTCACCCAACCAATTGTCCCACGTTCTTGAGGGTGCGTGGTGGTAGCATTCTGCCTCTGGGGTTATTATTCCAAAGGTTCCAGGTGTAATGCATCAGATCTCTGCCTCCCCTGAGTACTGACCACTGCCATTGCCACTGCCTCCACCATTTCAAATCCTTCCCAAGCTCTTTTTCCACTCTGAATGTTGTCCAGTGTTCCTAAGCATGCGTGACGGTAGCATTCGACCTTTGGTGTAATTTCTCCAAAAAAATAAGGTTGGTAGGATCCGATTTCTGCTTTTCCTGAATACAAGTCTCCACCGCCATCGCGGAGACTGCTTTCAACACCGCCTTTCTCCTTGGTCTCCACTAAACTCTCTCCTTACAGGTGATGCCCAAGATTCTTAACAATATAGAGAAACATCAGTCCTCCTTCATGGGGAATTTTTCCATAAGTTCCAGTGCATTTGCATAAGTTTTGCCTGCATCTCCAGTATCCCAGCATCTGCCACGGCCTTCTTAACCCCTCTCCGATATTTTTCTTTTTTCTTTTTCTTCAGTATGTGTGGTTTGAGGAGGTAGTGGGATCAGGCTCTCAGTAGCACTGTGACCCGGCCCAGTTTCCCCATGGGTCCAGCGTGCTCCGCACTACTCCGCCTGGGTCCCAGAGTCCCACAACCCGGGCCCCAGCTGATCCAGGGTTCTGGCATGCCCCGCGCGATCCCTGCCCCGGACCCAAGGTCTTACTGGGCCTGGTTTCTCCAGGGGTCTGGCGTGCTATGTTCAGTCCGGCCCAGGGCCCAGGGTCCCGCGACCCGGGACCGGCTGTTCCGGGGTTCCGGCATGCCCCACGTGACCCCTGCCTGGGACCCAGGGTCTCCAGGGGTCTGGCGTGCTACATGCGATCCAGCCCGGCCCGCAACCCGGGCCCGGCTGTTCCGGGGTTCTGGCGTGCTCCGCCCGACCCCTGTATGGGACCCAGAGTCTTACTGGGCCCGGTTTCTCCAGGGGTCTGGCATGCTACACGCATTCCAGCCCAGTGCCCAGGGTCCCGCGACTGGGGCCCGGCTGTTCCAGGGTTCCAGCGTGCCCTGCCCATAGATGTTTTATAAAATAAAGGATAAGTTCTCAAAATCTATGAGAAGGGATCACATTTTCAAAGTGAAAACCCTCCCCTACCTCAAGTTAAAGTGCATTGCTATACTGTATTTCTCAAAGAATCTTATAGCCACAATCACACATAGAAGTCAAAACCACTCTATAGGAATCCTGGAAGAATTATCTCTAAGGAGGCAGGCACTCCATGGCTACAAAATTACACAACTATAGAGGGAAAACTCGACCTGTATCAAATATGCTGGGCTTCATTCTACAAACACTTTAGGAAGACATATAATAGACAACCAGAACCCAAAGATAGATATTTTTGTCTCTGATTCTTCTAATTTTAGACAATGCTCCAAGGCATACACAGCACACCCTGCTCCATCCAGCCCGAGACATGAACCATTCCCCATGTCCAGTATCTCCATACTGTATATGCTATCTACTCCTCAGTCACTTAACAGACATCTCAGCTAACATGGTGGAATAAAATAAGAGTTCAGAGCCAGGCGTGGTGGCACACACTTGTAATCCTAGAATTCGGGAGGCTGAGACCAAAGGATCATAGTTCGTGGACATCCTCAGCTACTTAGTGAGGCCCTACGTAACATAATGAGACCCTGTTTCAAAATAAAGAATAAAAAATAGGGCAGGAGGTGTAGCTCAGAAGTAGAATGCCCCTGGGCTCCATCTCCAGACCAGCAAAAAAACAAAAGAAAAAGAAGAGTTCAAATAACTCTTTTTTTTTTTTACTATATAGTACCAAAGCACAAGTGCAATGCTGCTCTCAATTCAAATATGCCGAGAAGCTATAAAATGTTTCCTTCAAGTTAAAAGGCAAGAGCAAGCCGAGGTGAGCCGCTGCGGAACAGCCAGGCGGGATTTCTCGCCACAGGTAAAATCTAAAGCTCCCAGTGGCTGAGCTCACCACACGCTGCAGGGATTCAGAGTGGAAATCAAAACAAAGAAGAAATACGCCAGCCTCACGGCCGAGGGCATGACAGCAGCGCCATATTGCCACCTGCGGCAGCAGCAGAGAATTCACCGAATCCAGTACAGCTACATCTGCGTACTCAAGAACAGTGAGTCAAATTGCGGGCCAAAGAGGAGAAATCCCAGTACTGCACTCCCTGGGACTTGACCCAGTGGGGGAGGGGCGGTGGCAGAGATATCACAACATAGGAGAACAGGCAACCTGGCAACCCCCACGGTCTAAAGCAGCCTCTATCGACTCTCTGGGTCGGAGACTCTGTGATACAACCCAGTAAAAGAGTAGTGGGGTCTGAGATACCACAGACTCGAGATCCAGAGCACCTTAAGTGAAGTCATAGTGACCCAAGGGAAGAACCCAGAGAAGGCACAAACTTCCGAAATCATGGGAAAGAGGAATAATACTGGAGCAATGAATGCTCACAACCCCACAACATCAGAACCCGATAAAACAGAAAATCAGAGATTTCTAGAAGATCAAATCAGGAAAATAACTGTAGAAATAATAGAGGTGCTTCGAAAAGAACTGAGAGAGAGCCAAAAAGAGATAAAGGATGCAATTAATGAAATAAAGTCCTCAATTCAAAGCACAAATAACCGATTAGAACACATGGAGAACAGAATCTCGCTCTTAGAAGATGATCATTCCAAAAATGAACGCATAGTTTCTAATCTAGGAAAAAATATCCGACAGCAGGAATTTGATATTGAAGAAATATGGGCCCATTTTAAGAGAGCTAACCTAAGAATAATTGGAATAGAGGAGGGAAAAGAAAGTGAAACCAAAGGGATCAACAATCTCTTCAAGGAAGTAATAGCAGAAAATTTTCCAAACATAGAGCAAGAGGTTGATACACAGGTCCAGGAAACTTATAGAACTCCCTTTAGACAGGATCGGAGAAGAGGATCCCCACGCCACATAATTGTCAAAATGACCAATGTGGAAGCCAAGCAGAGAATCTTAAAGGCAACAAAAACAAAGGGCCAAGTGACATTCAGAGGCAAACCGATTAGAATCACTCCAGACTTCCCAAACCAAGTTATGAGAGCCAGAAGGGCTTGGAGTAACATATTCCAAACTCTGAAAGAAAACAACTTCCAGCCAAAAATTTCCTACCCAGAAAACTTTCTATCAAATTAGATGGAGAAATAAGAAGCTTCCATGACAAACAGAAACTGAAGGAATTTATGTCTTCAAAACCAGCACTAGAGAAAATACTCAAAGAGATTAACTACAAAGAAGAAATAGGTAACACACACCAGAACCAGAGAAACAAGAGTTTCCATCCAACAGACATCTAAAGATTGGTTATCTGTGGAGATTCATTACTTATGTTAGTCTTTTACCTATCTCTAAATGGTATTGTTTGCCTTTATTGTTGTTAATTTTTAGGATTTCTAGTTGGAATATTAATATACCTTCAGATATAGCATTTGGAAATATTTTATCCCATTCTATTAGTAACTGTTAACTCCGTTTACATTGTCTTTGGATATACAATATGTTTTTTTTATTTTTAGGGAGTTTGTATACTCTTCTGTTGCCTGTGCCATTGAAATCATATCCAAGAAATCACTGCCAATTTCAATGTTGTGAGGTTTTATGACCCAGATTTTCTCCTAAAAGTTTATAGTCTTAAGATTTATATTTAGGTCTTTTATCTATTTTGAGTTAATATTTGTATCTGGGATTAGGTAAGGGTCCAACTTTATTCTTTTCCATGTAATTATTATGTTTCAACAATATTTAGTTAAAAGATTATTATTTCCAACACCAAATGTTTGTGGAAACCTTGTCAAAAATAACTTGACAATATAGGGAAGAATTTAGCTCTAGGCTTTTATTTAACTCCAGTGGTTTATATATCTGCCTTTAGAATAGTACTACACTGTTTCAATTATTGTAGCTTTATATGGTTTGAAATCAAAAAATATATATCTTCTAGCTTTGTTCTTTTTCAAGATCGTTTTGGGTATCTAGAGTCCATATTCCATATTAGGATAGAGTTTTTTTCTGAAAAATAAATATATAAATATATGATAGTTTCACCTAAAAAAATAGAAAAAATATATTCTCTGGTAAGAAAGAAAGTAAAAAGAAATATTGAAATGTTATCTTTAAGTCATCAAAAGCTTGGTATCAGACAAATGAAACTGTTATGTGAGATTATCATTTTTAATTTTGGATAAATTGCTATAATAATAGATGTCAACCACTAAGCCAAGCATGGGAGGGAGAGATGGGGAGAGAATGGGGTGGGGATTGGGTGGGGGCTGACTGGGCGAAGTGTGCATGTATGTCTACAAAAGTTTGTATCCCACTATGATGTATGAATACAGTGCACCAATAAAAAAATAAAATAAAATAAAAAAATAAAAGGCAAAAGTTCTCAACTTAATAAGGGAAGAAAAAAATTATGTGTTGCTAAAATTGAGATCAATGATAAATTATTATTGTTAATCTCTTACTGTACCTAATTTATAAATTAAATGTTATCATAGGTATATATTCATGTATTTGAAAAACATAGTATATATAGGATTTAGTGCTACACACAGTTTCAGGAATCTACCCAAGGGTCTTGGAATGTCCACCCTATGGATAAATGGGATTAACTTAGAGTGGAGGCAGCCATTTTCTTTACAAGAAGAGACTTTTATTCTGAATATGTATTTCTTTTCCTAGTTCAGCATTATCATCCAACAGGCAGACTGAATGCCTAGTTTATCATTATATTAGCCTACAGTACTTCTTATAAAGAAGTGTTTTTATAATGTATTTGTTGATATATAATGTGTATATGCACATGTGTATGTATAGTGTATATATCTTCTGCTAGCTTTACCAATACACACTCTGTATCCAACTCCATATCCCTAAAAGAGAGAACATCACAGAGCCAGGCACAGTGGTACGTGCCTGTAATCCCAGCACTTGAAAGACTAAGACAGGAGAATCACATGTTCACAGCCGACCTCAGCAACTTTAGAGAGACCTTCCACAACTTTATGAGAGTTTGTTTCAAAATAAAAGTTAAAAAGACGTTGGGTCCCAGGCAGGGGTCGCACAGGGCACGCCAGCCGGGGCCCAGATCGTGGGACTCTGGGCCCCGGGCCGGACCATGCATAGCACGCCAGACCCCAGGAGAAACTAGGCCCAGTAAGACCCTGGGTCCTGAGCAGGGGTCGCACGGGCACGCCAGCCGGGGCCCGGGTCATGGGACTCTGGGCCCCGGCCAAGACCGTGCATAGCACACCAGACCCCTGGAGAAACCGGGCGCAGTAAGACCCTGGGTCCCAGGCAGGGGACGGGCGGGGCACACTGGACCCCAGAACAGCCGGGGCCCGGGTCACAGGACTCTGGGCCCCAGGTGGAGTAGTGCAGAGCACACTGGACCCATGGGGAAACCGACCAGGTCACTGAGTGCCTAATCCCACTACCTCCTCAAACCACATATACTGTCTTCTCTTATTTAAAAAAAAAAAAAAAGGGAAAAGAAAAAGAAAAAGAAAAAGGAAAAATATCGGAGAGGGGTTAAGAAGGCTGTGGCAGATGCCAGGACATTGGAGATGCAGACAAAATTTATCCAAATGCACTGGAACTTATGGAAAAATTCCCCGTGAAAGAGTACTGCTGTTTCTCTATATTGTTAAGAATCTTGGGCATCACCTATAAGGAGAGAGTTTAGCGGAGACCAAGGAGAAAGGCAGTGTTGAAAGCAGTCTCCGCGATGGCGGTAGAGACTTGTATTCAGGAAAAGCAGAAATCGGATCCTACCAACCTTATTTTTTTGGAGAAATTACACCAAAGGTCGAATGCTACCGTCACGCATGCTTAGGAACACTGGACAACATTCAGAGTGGTAAAAAGTTTGGGAAGGATTTGAAATGGTGGAGGCAGTGGCAATGGCAGTGGCCACTACTCAGGGGAGGCAGAGATCTGATGCATTACACCTGGAACCTTTGGAATAATAACCCCAGAGGCAAAATGCTACCACCACGCACCCTCAAGAATGTGGGACAATTGGTTGGGTGAAGAGGGTGCTCAGATTGGAGCCTGCCGAGGGTGAGGCTGGTGCCAGGGCCAGCAGGCTGGGATAGGTGCCTGCCATGAGGCAAGGCCGGTGCTGGAGCCTTTGAGGCCGGGATCGGAGCCTGCTGAAGGGTTAGGCCGGTGTGGGGCCAGTGAGGCCAGGATCGGAGCCTGCCATGAGGCAAGGCTGATGCTGGGGCCTTCGAGGCCAGGATCGGAGCCTGCTGAGGGGTTAGGCTGGTGCCAGGGCCAGCAAGGCCAGGATTGGATCCTGCCATGAGGCAAGGCCTGTGCTGGAGCTTCAAGACAGTGATCGGAGCCTGCTGAGGGGTTAGGCCTGTGCCGGGGCCAATGGCTGAGATCGGAGCCTGCCATGAGGCAACGTCACTACTGGGGCCTCCGAGGCCAAGATCGGAGCCTGCCAAGCGGTTAAGCCAATGCTGGGGCCAGTGAGGCCGGGATCGGAGCCTGCTGTGAGGCAAGGCCGGTGCTGGGGCCTTCAAGGCCGGGATCGGAGATTGCTGAGGGATTAGACTGGTGCCAGGGCCAGCAAGGCCAAAATCGGAGCTCACCATGAGGAAAGGCCGGTGCTGGGGCCTCCAAGGCCTGGAATGGAGCCTGCCAAGGGGTTAGACCGGTGCCGGGGCCAGCAAGGCCGGCATCAGAGTCTGCCATGAGGCAAGGCTGGTGCTGGGGCCTCCAAGGCCAGGATAAGAGCCTGCTGAGGGGTTAGGCCGGTGCCAGGGCCAATAGCCAGTATTGGAGCCTTCCGTGAGGCAAGGCCGCTACTGAGGCCTCCGAGGCCAGGATCGGATCCTGCCAAGGGGTTAGACAGATGCTGGGGCCTGCGAGGCTGGCATCAGAGCCTGCTGTGAGGCAAGGAGGGTGCTGGGGCCTCCAAGGCCGGGATTGGAGCCTGCCGAGGGGTTAGGCTGGTGCCAGGTCCAGCAAGGCCAGCATCAGAGTCTGCCATGAGGCAAGGCTGGTGCTGGGGCCTCCGAGGCCAGGATAAGAGCCTGCTGAAGGGTTAGGCCCATGCTAGGGCCAGCGAGGCCGGCACCGGAGTCTGCCATGAGGCAAGGACGGTGCTGGGGCCTCCAAGGCCAGGATAAGAGCCTGCCAAGGGGTTAGGCTGGTGCCGGGGCCAGTGGCCAGCATCGAAGCCTGCCATGAGGCAAGGCCACTACTGGAGCCTCCGAGGCTGGGATTGGAGCCTGCCAAGGGGTTAGGCTGATGCCGGGGCCAGCGGCCAGCATTGGAGCCTGCCGTGAGGCAAGGCTGGTGCTGGGGCCTCCAAGGCTGGGAGAAGAGCCTAAAGAGGGGTTAGGCTGGTGCTGGGGCCAATGGCTGGTATTGGAGCCTGCCGTGAGGCGAGGCTGGTGCTGGGGCCTCCGAGGCTGGGATCGGAGCCTGCCGAGGTGTTAGGCCGGTGCCAGGACCAGCAGCCAGCATAGGAGCCTTCCGTGAGGCAAGGCCACTACTGGGGCCTCCAAGGCCGGGATCGGAGCCAGCTGAGGGGTTAGGCTGGTGTCAGGGCCAGCGAGACCAGAATCGGGACCTCCCATGAGGCCAGGCTGCTGCTTGAGCCAGTGAGGTCTGGATCAGTCCACCGGGTAGCCAGGCCACTACTGGGGCCGTCAGGAACGGGATCGGTACTTGCAACGCGGCATGCACAGAGAAATATCGCAGAAAATAAAAATCAGATGCTTCCCTTAATCAGCAAAAACTAGGAGGAAAGGGGCAACAGGAAGAGGTCGAGCTATAGAAGGGCCCTATAGTGAAGCAACTAAGGTGACCAATCAGAGGGTATGGAATAGGGGAGGATGGAGCCTCTTTAAAATGCAGGAGGTACATAAACAAATGTATCAAAGTTAATCACCAAACAAGCATGGGATCGAGGAAGGGGGAGGGAATGGGATGGGGGCTGGATGAGGGCTAATTGGATGATGTGTGCTTGTATATCCTCTCAAGTCTTGTACACCAATGTGATATATGATTATAATGCACCAATTTAAAAAAATAAAAAGAAAAAAATAAAATCATGAAAAAAAAACACAAAATAAAAGTTAAAATAGGGTTTGGAATATAGCTCAGAGGTATAATGCCCCTGGCTTCAGTCCCCAGTACGAAAGAGAGAGGGTGAGAGAAAGAGAAAAAGGAAGAAAAGAAGAAAGAAAGGAAATGAAAGAAGGAAAGAAGAAGGAGGGAGGGAGAGAAGAAGAGGAAGGAGGAGGGGAGGGAAGGGAAGGGAAGGGAAGGGAAGGGATCACATCCATATATAGTTCGTTCTCCAATGGTGTTCTCAAAAGGAAGTGTGGGCTGGGAGGGAAAAAAATCAATCTAATATATCTATTATTAAGTTATCTCTTTGTCTAGTGTCTTGACTCAAGGATTATTCATAAATAAATCCCCCTAAAACCTCAAGACCATTTTGAATTAGTCCCCTCATCTGCAAATTATACTGTTATTGTTTTGCTATTCCCTCTTTGTTAGCCTTTCCTAGACACCTATTGTTGTAGTGTGTATGCTGTTGCCCTCTGGTAATTATTCAGGACTGTGTCTAAAAAGTTCTATATGCTATATTCTGCATCATATCAGATTTCTCAAAAGTCCATATTTGATGCACTCATCCATTAGATCTCTCTTACTATGGCCAAACTGGGGTCAGGAAAAAGAGATTGTTCACAAATTAATCATAGACTGATCATCTAGAATCAACCACAAATAGAAATTTCTATCACAGAACAAAGGCTAAAAGTACAGACTCTTGGCCAAACCCAATCACTGAGCCCTCCAAGACCATGTTCCTTGGCACCATCTAATCTGAAAATCCTTTGGCTGAGAAGAGACATTTTATAGCAATTAGAGACATCATGTGACAATTATTTCCATGTAAAGACTGACAGTGCATGGATTTGAAAGTTTTGAGCAAGAGTGCCAGTGAACAATTGGAGAAGCAGTTTTCTAGCTGTATGAAGGAAACAGGAGGAAAACAAGGCCTCCAACCTTCCATTAGGGAACGGTTATCAGGGCACTAAAGACCGATAGGAAAGGAGCTGCTGGAGGGAAATGCTTAGCTGTCCTCCATCACTGATATTTGTTGTTTTGTTTTGTTTTGTCTTATTTTGTTTGTGATTAAACCTAGGAGAGTTCTACATCTGAGCTACACCCCCAACCCAATTTTTATTTTTTATTTTGCAATGGGGTATTGTTATGTTGCTGTGAGTCTCCCTAACTTGCTGATGCTGACCTCAAACCTATGATCCTCCTGTCTCCACCTCCCAAGCACTGGGCTTACCGAGGTGCACCACCACGCCCAGCTCAGCGCTCGTATTCATTGACCAATATATAAAACAGCCACAGCAACAGCAGGCAAAGGCCCTGAAACTTCAACCATCTTGCACATTAGTGTCATGTGGCATTATGACCATTAAGCAAACAATTATCTTTTACTGTCTATCATTATACTTTAATAAAAAGGTTTATTGTTTATGCCCTGCATATAGTAAATTGCCAAAAAAGCATGTCATTGTTCTATTTGCTATGACTGTTCTCGTCAGTATTACTACTGCAGTTTCCACTGGGCTTTGTTTCCACATTTGCACCAATGTTCTCTTGTTACCTCCTCAGAGTCTCTTAGGAATTCTTCCCCACTCTCCTATTAAAAGTTCAATCCAGAGTCCTTGACAAACGAGGTTCATTAGCATGTTCTGCACGTGGGACTCTTGGGATCCTTTTTTTCTTTCCTCAAATGATTTTTCTCAAGTCTCCTCTGAACAGAACATTTAAAATATATGTTAGTCCATTGTAAAATCAGAAAAGAAGCACATAACCTGCCTGGCTCATGCAAGTCAGCCAGGAAGTAAGGCTTCAAAAGGCTAGTGCACCATAGGGCTTTATCATTACTATTATGCACGTACATGACTACCTCACGTCTCAATGGATTACTTACTGGCCAGAAAATTGATGCATTTAAATGAATATGGACATAAGAAGGGGCAAATGAGAGCTAAACTCATATATAGCAGGATGGGTAGGATTTTTCCTACTAAATTTTCTTAAGTTTTTGAACTTCTGTGAGAATTATATCAACAAGTACTGATAGGAAAGAAAACAAGTTATTTTTATGCCACTTTTCACCCACATCTGACTTCTAAGCTGTGATTCATCCATGGACATCTCTGTTTACATATCCACAGCATTTGCCCTGAAAGTCAACTGTAAGTATAATCTCAATTGGTAATTAAATCAGTGTTTTACTGTCTTATGGTTGTGGAGCATGAAATCATGTAACTGTAATTTTTTATTAAAAGGCAATTAATGTTTGTTTTACAACATTGAAACCCTAGAAACACATATAAAGTAAAAAAAGAAAGCTCTTTTTATGTCCCTTACTTTGGCATCTAACTCCATAAAAGTAATTACTGTTAACAACTTATACTTTAAAACCTATGCAACTCTGCACATCACAGCATATCAAATCTGCCTCTCCAAGTGAGTTCAAGTGAATTTTTCACTCACTTTTATTGGCCCGTTGCGTTGTATGGTTTGGATGTTCCCTATTGACAGAAGTTTGACTCGTTTCCATTTTTAATCACTCACAAGGCTAAAATGAACAGCTTTGTAAAATTATTGATGCAGAATTACTATAGACTTCAGGTGTTGGATGAGTGCAAAGTTTCAAATGGTAATACAGAGCTGTTTACAAAAATTTTTAAAAATGATTATCAATAAATGCCAAAGCCTGGAAATTCAAGTCACAAAATGACCTGGCCTTGTTTCATACATCCTAGTGATTAGGACACTGCCGGGATATGTAACAGAAAAGATGGGTTTCTGGTCATTCAAACCTAGCCCAGGGTACAGAGAGGGGGCTTAGGATTTCTTTATTTCAGGGATTTTAGACCATCAGAGCAATATGAAGAAGCCCAAAGGATTTTTTTGGTACTGGGGATGGAACCCAGGGGCATTCTACCTCCAAGCTACACCTCCCAGCTTTTTTGGGGGGTGGGGGGTGAAACCCAGGGGCATTCAACCACTGAGCTACACCCCCTGACCTATTTTTTATTCTTTATTCTGAAACAGGGTCTCACTAAGTTGCAGAGGGCCTCACTAAGCAGCTGAGGCTGTCCGCGAACTGCGATCCTCCAGTCTCAGCCTCCCAAATGCTGGGATTACAAGCGTGTGCCACCATACCTGGCCTAAAGGATTCTTGATATGCATGGATTCTTGGAAGAAACTCTGACCTTTCTGGAAAAGAATACTATGACCAACACCCTGGTGGCCCCTTTCCTAATTCTCTGTATTGGGGCTATACCTATATGCCAAAGGAAGGAATCCAGCATATTAGGAGACTTAATGAATGTAGGTTGGGTAGCCTGAAGTACAAATGAACATTTCTCCCTGTGTCAGTGAGAATTTAAAGTGGTCCCTGAAAGCCTCTACTGAAGTCATTTGATGTCTGAGGTTTAGTTGTTGCTGTTGTTTTTCCATTAGCAACAGATCGCTCAATATCCTGAAAACTACACACAAGTAACAGTTCTGTGTCAAAATAAACTACACACATTGTCTTTATTTCAGCCAATCCACAATGAGTATGTATATATATATATATATATATATATATATATATGTACATGAATTTATATGTATATATACTAAAACATTATACATAAATATATATACAACTTTACCTGTAGATTTAAAAAATAACTTGACCCTAAAAAAGTAAAATGAAATGAAATTATTGTATTTCCCTTTCCATTATTAACAAACAGAACAAATGCAAATTTTTGTTTCTTGGTGAGAAGATCACCAGCTATAAACAAGGAAAAAAATCTTAAAATACAATCTTGCTGATACAGGCCTGACTTCCAGATCTTGAAATCCCAGCAGAGACCAAGTAACCTATGTGACTCACTGACTATTCATTAGTAGAAGAGAAGCGAAGAGAAGTGAGACAGGTAAACTCAGTTTGTAGATTCAAGAGTCTGTTGAAAGTTCTTATATGTTGCTAGAAAAAAAAACGGGAAAATGTAGAATTTACTTGGTAAATAGCCAAGAATAGAGGGAAAAGTGGGAGACAAAGTAAAGGCAGGGAGCTAGTTTTTTATTAACAAATAATATTTCTGGCCATATTCCTTGGTTTTTCTGTTGTTTTGGGGGATAGAAGAACACCAGAAAAGAGGAATAATATAAGAGACTAAGCAGGAAGACAGTAGTGGTGGTACACACTTGTAATCCTAGTACTTCAGAGGCTGACACAGGAGAATTTCAGGTTCAATACCAGCCTCAGTCAAGACTCTAAGGAGCCTAGTGATACCCTATTTCAAAAACAAAAAAATACAAAGGGCTGGCGATGTAGCTTGGAGGTAGAATACCTCTGGGTCAATCCCCAGTGCCAGACAGAGACAGAGACAGAGATACAGAGACAGAAACAGAGAGAGACAAAGACAGAGAGACAGAGACTAGCACAAATCCAATATGATCATCCAGTAAGTGCTGGTTCTCTTGTCCTCCCCCTGCTATGAAGAAACTTATAATATGGTTTTGGAAATACATTGAATATATTGAATATGTTGAAATATGAGCATAGGCTCATAAAGAAAAATGGATAATGCATTTAATAAATGAATTGTAAGCCAGGCGTGGTGGAGCTGGGCGTGGTGGTGCACACTTGTAATTCCTGCACTTGGGAGGCGAAGACAGGAGGATCGCGCAGGTTCGAAGCCAGCCGCGCTGGTTTAAGAGAGCCTGTTTCCAAATAAAAATATTTTTTTAAAAATAGGTCTGGGAGTGTAGCCTGGAGGTAGAAGGGTTTCCAGGAACCCCAGCATCACCAAAAAAAACCAATAAATAAATAAATAAATAGTATTAATTCTTAGAATCAGGCCTCTGCATTCATTCTGTATCATAGATATTCAGATATTTATTTTGATGTAAAAATTTTATGCAGAGCACAACCACTATTAAAAAAAACATAGCAATTGCTGAAATAACTAAAATTAAACTGGGTGTGGGGGTGCACACCTGTAATTCTAGTACTTGAGAGGCTGAGACAGGAGAATAGCAGGTTCAGGGCCTGCTTCAGCTATTTTTGTGAGGCTCTTGAAACTTAGTGAGACTGTTTCAAAAGAAAGAATTAAAAAATAGGGCTAGAGTGTAACTCAGAAGTAGAATACCCCTGGGTTCCATTCCCAGTACCACAAAAAAAAAAACTAAAAGCAAAATTACAATATGATTCAGCGATATATAATCCTAAGTATATACCCAAAAGAATTGGAAGGAGGGTCTCAAAGAAATATTTGCAAATCCATGTTTAGAGCAGCACTAATAACAAAAACCAAGCAGTAGAAGTAACCAAATGTTCATAAACAGATGAATGGGTTGCAGGTATGGTATATACATACAATGGAATATTATTCAGCCTTCAAAAGGAAGGAAATCAGCCAGGTGTGGTGGCGCACACTCATAGTCCCAGCATTTGGGAGGCTGAGACAGGAGGATCACAGTTTGTGGACAGCCTCAGCTACTTAGTGAGGCCCTCTGCAATTCAGTGAGACCCTGTTTCAAAATAAAGAATAAAAAATAGGGCAGAGGGTGTAGCTCAGAGGTCAAATGCCCCTGGGTTCCATCCCCAGGTCCACAAAAAAAAGAAAGAAAGAAAGAAAGAAAGAAAGAAAGAAAGAAAGAAAGAAAGAAAGAAAGAAAGAAAGGAAGGAAGGAAGGAAATCCTGTCAACATTACAGTAATAAAATATACCAATCACAAGCAGATAAATATTGTATGATTTCAATTATATAAGGTATATAAAGTAGTCAAATTCATAAAATCAGAGAGTAGAATGGTGTTTTCCAAGGACTGGGAAAAAGAAAGAAATAGGAAGTTGTTCTTTAATGGGTTTAGAAATTCAGTTTTACAAGATTAGAAAGTTCAAGAGAGTTTTTGAACATATAAATATTTTTAAATATTATAATACTTAACATGTAAATATCATATATTTGCATAATACATTGCAAATATGAATTTACAACCCTACTCAAATGTAGTCTTAAAATGATTAAGATGATAATTTTATATCAAGTAAATTTTTATTATAAGAGCTATATAAATATAAATATTCAGGAACCTGTTCCTCATCTATAAAACAAAAAATAGTCACTCGAGTTTGCAAAGCATGATGTAAAAGGTCCATTCATTCAAGCTCACAAAAATAAATTCCTAATATTTGAAACTTTTGGTCTGAGTTATATTTTTTCAGCCAAAGCAAAATTATGTAGCCATTAATTAAACATAGACATGGAAGAAGCATGAATCTAATTGGAGATATATCACCTGTTCCTCTGCTGAAACCCTCTAAGACAGAACTGGGACCTGAGGGAAAGAGACACCAGCAGCAAATGCATAGAGGCTGATTATGTAAGTTACGGAGATCCACAAATTCAATTGTGTAGAAGCTGGGAATCTTTAGTTACCCAGCTTTAACGCTATAGCTGATTCCCTTCTGAGAGCTTCCGTGAGCTAACCTCAGGTCTTCTCCCACTGAACCTTAGGGAGTGACAGATATGAGGCATCACTGACAAATATAATGAAAGATCAAAAGTAGAGGCATGTTCAAAGTGAAAATAAAAGCTGGGTGTGGTGGCATATGCTTGTAACCCCAGCATTCAGGAGACTGAGAAAGGAGGATCAGGGTTCTTGGTCAGGCTCAGCTACTTAGTGAGGTCCTTTTGCAACTCAGTGAAACCCTGTTTCAAAATAAAGAATAAAGCCTAGCGTGGTGGCGCATGCTTGTAATCCCTGCTCTTGGGAGGCAGAGACAGGAGGATCCCGTAGGTTCAAAGCCAGCCACGCTGGCTTAAGAGACCCCGTTTCCAAATAAAAAAGTATAAAACTAGGTCTGGGACTGTAGCCTGGAGGTAGAAGGTTTTCCAGGAACCCCAGTACCATCAAAAACTGAAAGAAAGAAAGAATAGGGGTGGGGTGAAGCTCAGAGGTAGAATGCCACTGGGTTCCATCCCTAGTACTGCAAAAAAAAAAAAAAAACAGAAAAGAAAAAAATATATATATATATGTTTGAGGCCAGCTTCAGCAACTTAGCAAGGCCTCAGGAACTTAATGAGACTATTTCAAAATAAAAATTAAAAAGCCGGGTGTGGTGGCACACGTTTGTAATCCCTGTGCTTGGGAGGCTGAGACAGAAAGATTTCACATGTTCAAAGCCAGCCACAGCTACTTAGTGAGGCTTTCAGCAACCTAGTTAGACCCTGTTTCCAAATAAAATATAAAATAGGTCTGGGAGTATAGCCTGGAGGTAGAAAGCCTCTGGGTTCCAACCCCAGTACCACCAAAAAATAATGTTTATAAAAAAAAAAAAAAAACAGGGCTGGAGTTGTAACTCAGAAGTAGGATGCTCCTGGTTCAATACTCAGTATCACACAAAAAAAAATAAAAATAGAAATAGAAAATGAAGAGAATAACTTGAGTATTGGTTTAGAGGATAGAATCAGGAAGTACATGAAAATCCTGAAAAGGAGCCACAGAGAAAACTCTTCCTGCATCAGAATTTAAGAAAACAGTTCTTGTGAAAAGTCATTCAAGATCCAGTAGCAAATCTTGATTGACTTATTGAGTCACTGACTTAAATCCTTTGTTCCTTCACAGGCAGCAGAGGTTAGCAATGAAAAACCAAACGCTGACAGAATTCATCCTGCTGGGACTCACAGATATCCCAGAGCTCCAGATCCTCATTTTCATCTTTCTCTTCCTCACCTACATGTTCAGCATCCTTGGGAATCTGACCATCATCATCCTCACGCTCCTCGACTCCCACCTCCAGACTCCCATGTATTTCTTCCTCCGGAATTTCTCCTTCCTGGAAATTTCCTTCACGTCCACTTTCACTCCCAGGATGCTAGTCAGCATCTCAACTGGCAATAAGACTATCAGCTTTGCTGGGTGCTTCGCTCAGTATTTCTTTGCCATCTTCTTTGGGGCCACAGAGTTTTACCTTCTGACCGCCATGTCCTATGACCGCTACGTGGCCATCTGCAAACCCTTGCATTACACGACCATCATGAGCAGCAGGGTCTGCGTCCAGCTAGTGCTCTGCTCCTGGCTCTGTGGATTCCTCATCATATTGTGTGCGATCATCCCAATCAGTCAGCTGGACTTCTGTGGCTCCAATGTGCTGAATCATTATTACTGTGACTATGGACCCCTCATGGAAATATCCTGCTCTGACACAAGGCTACTGGAACTCTTTGACTTTGCCTTAGCAGTGGTGACCTTGGTGGTCACCCTGGGGCTGGTCACTCTCTCCTACACACACGTCATCAGGACCATTCTGAAGATTCCTTCTGCTCAGCAAAGGAAAAAGGCCTTTTCCACGTGCTCTTCCCACATGATCGTCATCTCCCTGTCTTATGGAAGCTGCATCTTCATGTATATAAAGCCCTCAGCGAAAGAAGGGGTTGCCTTCAATAAGGGAGTAGCTGTGCTGAACACCTCAGTTGCCCCTTTACTGAACCCATTCATTTACACTCTAAGGAATAAACAGGTCAAACAGGCCTTCAAGGAAATGGCCAGGAGAATTGTGAGTCTTTAATAAAAATAATGACCTCAAACTCAATGCAAATTCAGAACCATATTCATAAAGCTCCTCCACATGAAAATGAGGGATTTCATAACCCTTCCTTGTAAAGGTAACATCTGAGAAGAGTGCATCACGAAGAGGTATCAGCATTTCACATCAAAGTGGCCAGGAGAAGAAAGTCTTCTCAAAATGAAGCTTAAATATTTCTTTTTAGTACATAGATATTTTAGCCCTTTTTTTTTTTTTGGTGGTACTGGGGTTCCTGGAAGCCCCTCTACCTCCGGGCTACACTCCCAGACCTATTTTATATTTTTGAAACAGGGTCTCTTACGCCAGCGCGGCTGGCTTCGAACCTGCGCGATCCTCCTGTCTCCGCCTCCCAAGCGCAGGGATTACAAGTGTGCGCCACCACGCCCGGCTATTTTAGCCCTTTTTAAAATTTGCAAAACTGTAAAACAATGCCACTCTTGTTACCATTTTTTCAATGCAGTGACACGCAACATATATAAACTATTGTACTAAAAAAAAGAAATGGGAGATCCACAATGGCAGAGATGAAGCCGACTGCAGACCTTAACACCTCTGCAGTTTGAAATCAAAGTGAGGAATCAAGAGGTGGGTGACAGAAGGAACGCACTGACTCACAATATTGGAAGGGCAGAGACTTGGGGAGACTTGGGGAGACTTAGGGATTCTGTTACTGGAACACAAGACAGGATGGAATTCGCTGCCCCAGAACCAGAGCATGCACCCGTTAGGGCAGGTCTGGGGGTGGGATGACAATGGGAGAAAGAGGCAACACTGACAAGCTTACTTTGGAAACAGTGTTAGAAGAAAAAGTCAAACTGTGTTAAGCTGGGACAGGAGCTGCTAGGCTGCCCTGTGATAGAGAGGTACTCTGCTTTTCTCATTTTGCTGGTGGAGAACCATGGTGGACAGCCAACTTGAGGGTTCAAGTCTAAGATTACAGCTCAGGAAGCAATTAAATCTGTATGGCTTCATCCCAACTAGTGATCCTAGCTAATGATGTGACAGGGTACACCTCTGAAGCAGGTAGGCCAAGTAATCTGTGAAGTCGGACAGCTGCAACAAGAGGCTGCTCAATGGGTGGGAGACTTCTACAGAGCAACAAGCACCCTGTGCTAGCTGCCACTGTCTCCTACAGGGAGGGTGGAGGCTAGGGACCAGGCAGAACCTCTGCTTCCACTAGAAAGATGGCACCTAGGAGGCCAAGTGCATCTCTGACAGGAAATATGGAACCAAAGAAACAGCACACACAGCTTCACATCTGCCATGCATTTCTATGCAGCTAGTCTGCCAAGGAGGACAGTACCTAGTGAGCAGCATGCACCTGTGACATCAGCAGCCATCAGAAGCACCTCTGACAGGGAGGCAGCCTGGGGAACTGTGTGCACCTCAGCCACTGAGTGCCAACACACCAGCAGCAGCACTCCTATCCCTGCAGCCCCGTGCCCCTGACACACCCTGAGCTCTGCCATGGCCACAGCCCCCACCCCAACTGCTGCCCCACTCTAGTCTCTGCCCATGATCCCTACCCCAAACCCAGGCTGTCTGTTCACCCATGCCTCTGCCATCACAGCCTCACCCAAAGCACCAGAAACTACAAGAGCAAGCCCACACCTGTTTACAGCTAAGAGAGGGTGAGGAAAATGTCTCCATTTCAAGTATCCCAGTGAAAAGAAAACACTGAAAAGATATAAAAACTCATGCACACACTAGAGGAAGCACCCGCAATGGCACACTGTGCCCTCCAGAGACTGGCCTGCAAGACAGAAAAGTAACTGCCTTACATTACTTTACTGTCCTTACATTACTCAGTGGAAGACCACTCAGAGCAGCTGTGGATGCCTGAGGGCTAAAACCTGGTGGCCCGTCCTGGAGGTAGTTTAATTAGAACCAGAGACACAGGAAAGGCAAACTGCTCAAGGTGCGGTGCCTGCACAGGGTCACAGGGGGTCGCTCCAAGACTCACTGGACACCCTCTGCTGCAGCGGCACACTGTGCCCTACAGAACCCGGTCCACAGGACAGCAAGATAATACTTGCATTATTCATTCATTACTCAGTGGAGGTGGAAGACTGCCCAGAGCAGCCACTGACCGCATCAGGCTAAGCTGGCAGCCCATCCCAAACGTAGTCCAGTTACAACCTACAGAGACACAGGAAAGGCATAGTGTTGAAGGCACAGTGCCTGCACAGGGTCACAGGAATTGCTCCAAGACTGCACTGGATGCCCTCTGCTGGGGCAGGTAAGGAGGTGCAGGCTCAGGGTGGGAAAGCGCAGAGCACAAAGCCTGAGATCACAGAGTTCAGGGATGGAGAGCAAGGAGCACAGACACTCATAAAGAGGGTCCAGAAGCTGACAATAGGCTATGTAGCAAATGAGAGACATTGAAATATACTCCAAATTCTACCACACTGAACAGACATACAGATATTATACGGCCTCGGGACCTGTATATGTAAATTAGCAGGACTGCTTTTTTTTTTTTTATTGGGAGGGGGTTCTCTCACTCTGTTGCTAGTTCTTTTTGTTCTTTTTGTTTTTTATTTTTGTTCTTTATTTGTTTCTTATCCATTTTTTTCCTTTTGGTTAATTTTTATTTTGTCTTTGATTTATAACTGTTAGTTTTTGTAATTTGTTTTATTACTTTATGCATGTTTATTGTTTGCTCCTTTCCCTGTTCCTTTTACAAACTTCCCTACTCTAGCCTATCTACTCTCTTCTCTCAAAACTGTTTTCCCTTACTATATCTTCTTGCTTTATATTCATGCTATTTCATATCTCCATACCTAAATACTCTACTAACTACAAGAATCCTGCTATGTAACCTTCTCTCATTCTCAACCAGATACTACCTTATTATACTTAAATCCTTACTCAACTTAATCATATCCTCTACTTTACCTGACTCCTGTACCCATCATCCCAGCTCCTCCGCTTTACCCAACCCTCACCATTGAATAAAGCACTGCTTACCCATGCATGAACCTGCTGACAGCTCTAAATTCCTACAGCTAATATTGAATCATACAGGTTACCCACAGAATCACAACAAAAAAGATGCCAAGACCTCAGAAAAACAAGCCTGAGAACCCTGAAACTGCTATAAAGACTAGAAATAATGAGGAAATAAGGGAAATCACAAATACTGACCTACAAGAAATGCAAAAAGGATAATTCTGAATCCTGATCTTCAATATGATGAAAGGCTTCACAGCAAGTGTACAAGAAAATAAAGAGGAAATGGAGGCATTAAAAAAAAGCATCAAAAAGAGGTGTGGAATGAAATGAAAGAGTCAATAAATGAAATGAAGACAGCAATAGAAAAATATTCTGGAAGATTGGATGAAATGGAAAATAGAATATCACTGTTGGAAGACAGTTCATTCAAAACCGAAAGCAGAATCAGCACCATACAGAAGTCACCATAGCAATAAAACCTAAATATCCAACAACTATGGGACAACATAAAATGTCCTAACTTGTGGATAAAATACATTGAAGAAGGGATTGAGGTATAGATAGAAGGGTATTCATAATCTCTTCAGAGAAATAATTTCAGAGAATTTTCCAAACATGGAAAGAGAAATGGACATACATGTAAAGGAGACATACAGAACACTGTTAAAACAAGATCAAAGAAGGACATCCCTATGTCATGTAATAATCAAAATGACCAACATAGAGACTAAGGAAAGAATCTTAAAAGCAGTGAGAACAAAAGAACAGGTGGCATACAGGGGCAAAACAATAAAAATCACCCCAGAATTTACAACCCAATTATGAATGCCAAGAGAGACTGGCATGATGTAATCCAGACCCTGGAAGACAAGAACTTCCAACCAAAACTGCTATATACAGCAAGGTTATTATTCAAAATTGATGAAGAAACAAAGCATTTCAAGATAAGCAGAATCTCAAAAAATCCATGAAAACAAAGCCAACACTAGAGAAGATACTTAAAGAAATAAACCATAAAGAAGAAAAAAGAAACAAATTTCAGAACCATAGAAGAGATGAAGCTGATCAATGGGGCAATTAAGCAAAGAAAAAATAACATTATATCAACAGAAGATAGTACACAAAATGGCAGAAGACAAAAATCATATTTCAATAATAACCCTGAATGTCGATGGACTTCCGGGAAGATGGCAACCGAGAAAAGCGGGGCTTAAGAGCCCTGCTAACAACAAATCTCCATTACCACAAAATCAGTGCCTTTCATAGCCAGAAAACACCATCACCAGAGAAACAAAAAAATCACCAGGCTCCAGAGAGAAAGAGGACTGAGATCAGAGCTCAGAGCCACAGAGGAGATACACCGGCCTCACGCCCGAGGACGCGGCAGAAGCACCATACTGCCAGCGGCGGCGGCAAATTCACCAGTCGGCTACAGCAAGCCGAGGTGAGCCGCTGTGGAGCAGCCAGGCGGGATTTCTCGCCGCAGGTAAAATCTAAAGCTCCCAGTGGCTGAGCTCAGCACACGCCTCAGGGATTCAGAGAAGAAATCAAAATCAAGAAGAAAAACGCCAGCCCCACAGCCGAGGGCGTAGCAGCGGCGCCATATTGCCACCAGCAGCAGCAGCAGAGAATTCACCGAATCCAGTACAGCTACATCTGTGTACTCAAGAACAGTGAGTCAAATTGCGGGCCACAGAGGAGAAATCCCAGTACTGTACTCCCTGGGACTTGACCCAGTGGAGGAGTGGCGGTGGCAGAGATATCACACCATAGGAGAACGTGCAACCTGGCACCCCCCACAGTCTAAAGCAGCCTCTATCGACTCTCTGGGTTTGAGACTCTGTGATACAACCCAGTAAAGGAGTAGTGGGGTCTGAGATACTACTGACTCGAGATCCAGAACACCTTAAGTGAAGTCATAGTGACCCAAGGGAAGAACCCAGAGAAGGCACAAACTTCCGAAATCATGGGAAAGAGGAATAATACTGGAGCAATGAATGCCCGCAACCCCACAACATCAGAACCCGATAAAACAGAAAATCAAAGATTTCTAGAAGATCAAATCAGGAAAATAACTGTAGAAATAATAGAGGTGCTTCGAAAAGAACTCAGAGAGAGCCAAAAAGAGATAAAGGATGCAATTAATGAAGTAAAGGCCTCAATTCAAAGCACAAACAACCGATTAGACCACATGGAGAACAGAATCTCGCTCTTAGAAGATGATCATTCCAAAAATGAACGCATAGTTTCTAATCTAGGAAAAAATATCCGACAGCAGGATTCTGACATTGAAGAAATATGGGCCCATTTTAAGAGAGCTAACCTAAGAATAATAGGAATAGAGGAAGGAAAAGAAAGTGAAACCAAAGGGATCAACAATCTCTTCAAGGAAGTAATAGCAGAAAATTTTCCAAACATAGAGCAAGAGGTTGATACACAGGTCCAGGAAACTTATAGAACTCCCTTTAGACAGGATCAGAGAAGAGGATCCCCACGCCACATCATTGTCAAAATGACCAATGTGGAAGCCAAGCAGAGAATCTTAAAGGCAACAAAAACAAAGGGCCAAGTGACATTCAGAGGCAAACCAATTAGAATCACTCCAGACTTCCCAAACCAAATCATGAGAGCCAGAAGTGCTTGGAGTAACATATTCCAAACTCTGAAAGAAAACAACTTCCAGCCAAAAATCTCCTACCCAGCAAAACTTTCTATCAAATTAGATGGAGAAATAAGAAGCTTCCATGACAAACAGAAACTGAAGGAATTTATGTCTTCAAAACCAGCACTAGAGAAAATACTCAAAGAGATTAACTACAAAGAAGAAATAGGTAACACACACCAGAACCAGAGAAACAAGAGTTTCCATCCAACAGTCAACTAAGATTGGTTATCTGTGGAGATTCATTATTTATGTTAGTCTTTTACCTATCTGTAAAGGGTATTGTTTGCCTTTATTGTTGTTAATTCTTAGGATTTCTAGTTGGAATATTAATATACCTTCAGATATAGCATTTGGAAATATTTTATCCCATTCTATTAGTAACTGTTAACTCTGTTTACATTGTCTTTGGATATACAATATGTTTTTTTTATTTTTTAGGGAGTTTGTATACTCTTCTGTTGCCTGTGCCATTGAAATCATATCCAAGAAATCACTGCCAATTTCAATGTTGTGAGGTTTTATGACCCAGATTTTCTCCTAAAAGTTTATAGTCTTAAGATTTATATTTAGGTCTTTTATCTATTTTGAGTTAATATTTGTATATGGGATTAGGTAAGGGTCCAACTTTATTCTTTTCCATGTAATTATTATGTTTCAACAATATTTAGTTAAAAGTGTGAAGAGCCCCACCCATTGCCTGCTAGCTCGAAGACCTAAAAATAGCGCCGAGCGGAAGCTCTGTGAGGCCCATTAAGCAGTAAACAACTTTCAGGAAGTCAGGTAACCGGAGCATGGGGCGCACGGGAACACAACATACCACTGTTTGTAACAAATGAGCTAATTTTGCATGGAGCGAGTGATCTGAGTGCTGACTGGCTGCTTGGGATATATAAGCGGGGAGCGGGGAGCGGAGAGGAGGAGAGTATGTAAGAGCCTGGGATAATAAAGAGTCCGAAGAAGATCGTCTCCGGTGTCGTGCTTGAAAGCGGCAAGTGGTGGCCCGTACGGGGAATCTCTCTCAACGAGACGGTCAGAACTTTGGACTTTCCAGGGCAGCCGGCTGGTAAGTTCTCCTGTGAAGAGGGAGGCTCTACAAAGTAGAGGATCATAAGATTGTTCTTTCCCAACTCCGTTTGAGGACGAAGGGGAGCTCCTTTGAGGGGAGGATTTATAGGGTAGTATACTCTCAGGCTGGACCTGAGGCTGAATAGGTATGGGAAATAATCCATCTCATCCAATACAAAAGGCTTTAAAAGCCTTATTAAACAGAAAGGGGTTAAAACTTAGGGATAAGACTATTCAGGGTTTTTTGAGCCAAGTGGATGAGGTGGCCCCTTGGTTTGCAGTATCAGGAAACTTGACCCTGGCAAGTTGGGATAAGTTAGGGAAGGATATTAAAAGGGCAGAGAAAAACAATCAAGTCACGGGAGGAACTTATCCTTTGTGGCGCCTCGTCAGGGCATGTTTGGAGCAGAAATACTACAAACCGCTAGTGCGAGAGGGACAAGTGGCACTTGATCTGTTAAAAGAGGAACGGTCCACTTCCTCTCACCCAGCTAGTGAACTAGGCTCTGAAGGGGAGGGGGACTCGGACGAGGAACTTGCGGCAATAGAGGAGGAAGTCAGCAGATTAACCCTAGCTACGGGCCCCTCGCAGGGCTCTGTTCCTCCGCCCTATAATCCCTCAGCTCCAGGACAAAGCGGAGGCCGCTCCTTTAATGAAAAGGTATGGCGTGAGCCGAAAATGTTACTATCCAGACAGGCTTTCCCCGTGTTTCAACCACAAGGAGGAGGACCTCGGTATCATGAGCCTTTAGATTATAAGCTTGTAAAACATATTGCTGAGTCCGTGCGGACTTATGGTACCAATGCTGCATACACCGTAGCCACCTTAGAAAGCATTTACAGGTATGCCATGACCCCTGGAGATTGGCAGAACTTGGCCCGAGCGGCTTTGACCCCAGGACAGTATTTAGATTGGAAGGCTTTCCTTATTGAGTTCGCAGCAGAGCAAGCAGCGGTGAATCAGGCCGCAGGACAACCTGCCTGGAATTTGGATATGCTTTTGGGACAGGGACAATTTGCTAACAACCAGACCTGTTACCCTCAACAAGTGTATGATCAGATAAACAATTTGGCCACCAGGGCATGGAAAAGTTTGCCTAATAAAGGGGAGGTGTCAGGCAATCTTACTAAGATAATTCAAGGTCCCACTGAGCCTTTTTCTGATTTTGTGGCTAGGATGGTAGAAGCTGCTGGACGAATATTTGGGGATGTCGATGCAGCCATGCCACTTGTTAAACAGCTTATTTTCGAACAATGTAATACTGAATGCAAACAAGCTATAAATCCATATAAAAGTAAAGGTTTAGAAGTATGGATGAAGTTATGTAGAGAACTCGGCGGACCTTTAACCAACTCGGGGCTCGCTGCGGCTATCATGCAAGCATCTGGCAGGCAAAAGGGCAATAACAACACCCGACTAGGAAATTGCTTTTCATGTGGGGCGGCAGGGCATTTAAAAAGAGACTGCCCAAAACGAGGCTCTCTCTCTCAAAAGAGCCCACCAGACCTATGTAAGAGATGTAGAAAAGGCAGACATCCCGCCTCAGAGTGCCGGTCCGTTAAGGATATTGACGGCAATATCCTACCGTCCCATGATCAGTCGGGACAGGGTCGCCCGCTGTCAAAAAATGGGAAACGGGGCCCCCATCCCCAGGGCCCTTACAAGTATGGGGGCCAACAAATGTACAATGCTATAGAGACACACCAAACACCCCAATGGCCCAATCTCCAACCGCCCAAGGAATCCGGAGAGCCACTCCCGGTTCAGCGGGATTGGACCTCTGTGCCACCACCCGGCTGGTATTAACCCCTCGAATGGGAATTCAAATTATGTCGACTGATATGTCAGGGCCATTACCCCCAGAAACGGTGGGCATAGTTTTGGGGCGATCATCATCCACCATGAAAGGCCTAATAACTCATCCTGGAGTTATTGACCAAGATTATGAGGGCGTTATAAAGGTTATGGTCTCCGCCCCCAGAGGAATTGTTGCCATCTCTCCTGGTGATCGGATAGCGCAGCTGTTATTATTACCTAGTCTACATTCTCTCTTCCCTTCAAAAAAGGAACAGCGAGGAGAAAAAGGGTTTGGGTCCTCTGGTACTAATATAATATCTCTCGCCTTTGATATGGGAAAACGACCTTTAATTACTTTGAAAGTGGAGGGAAAGCCGATTCTAGGATTGCTTGATACAGGGGCAGATACTAGTGTAATTGCTTCTAAGGATTGGCCCCCCACCTGGCCCATAAAAAAGGCTGACACACAGCTTAGAGGATTAGGATACATTAAAACACCTGATATTAGTGCTAGACCCCTTCATTGGGAGGACCAAGAAAAACATTCTGGGACCTTTACACCCTATATGCTGGAAATTCCGGTCTCCTTGTGGGGTCGAGATCTACTTCTGGACATGGGATTCCGATTACATAATGAATATTCTCCCCAGGCGCTACATATGTTTAACAAGCAAGGTTTTCATCCATCATTTGGATTAGGGCGAAACCTACAGGGACGGAGGAGCCCTGTCCCCACTGAAGGACAAAACACTAAACAGGGATTGAGTTTTGTGGAGTAGCCACTGGGGAGGCAATTCCCATCACTTGGAAGACAGGGGATCCAGTATGGGTTTCCCAGTGGCCTCTCCCCCGTGAAAAATTGGAAGCAACAAAAGAGTTAGTAAAAGAACAACTAAAATTAGGACATATCCAATCATCCACATCACCCTGGAATACCCCTATATTTGTAATAAAGAAAAAATCAGGAAAATGGAGACTATTACATGATCTCCGAGCCATAAATGAACAAATGCAAGTTATGGGACCAGTCCAACGTGGACTCCCCCTTCTCTCAACTATTCCAAAATTCTGGCCAATTATAGTGATTGATATAAAAGATTGCTTTTTCTCTATACCATTAAATCCTCTAGATACCCCACGTTTTGCTTTTACTGTGCCATCCCTAAACCAAGAGCAAATTGACCAGAGATATGAGTGGAGAGTGCTCCCCCAGGGTATGGCGAATAGCCCCACTCTTTGTCAACTATATGTGGATGCTGCCTTACAACCTGTTAGGGATAAATTCCCTCCATTGCGTTGTCTCCATTATATGGATGATATCCTATTAGCCTGTGAAAATGAAAAGGTACTGGATGAAGCGTATTGTGTGCTTGTTAAAGCCCTTGAGGAAAAGGGTTTAGTTATAGCATCTGAAAAGGTTCAAAAGGGCACCGTCACCCATTTTTTGGGAAATATTCTTTATCCCAATTTTGTCACGCCTCAAAAGGTCACCATTCGTACAGACCAGTTACACACTTTAAATGATTTTCAAAAGTTATTAGGAGATATTAATTGGATACGTCCTGCTTTAGGAATCCCAAATTTTATGCTAAAACCTTTATATGATATCCTCAAAGGAGATTCTTCCTTAACCTCTCCTAAAATGCTGACTGCTGAAGCCCGGGAAGCCTTAAGTTTGGTAGAACAAGCTTTAACTAAGGCTTCCCTTAAGCGCATTTCACCGAGGGATTCTATTTGGGCATGCATACTGGCTACTGAGCTCCAACCCACTGGGGTCTTATGGCAACAAGGACCTCTATTATGGATTCATCCTAAACTATCTCCTCAAAAGGTTATTGAGTATTATCCCTCTATGGTGGCAAAGGTTGCTGTTCTTGCCATACAGCAATGTATTCAACATTTTGGCCAAACCCCTAATAAGCTTATTGTTCCCTATAGTAAACACCAAATATTAATTTTACAAACCTCCCTGGATGATTGGGCTATATTACGATGTGTGTTTAATGGAGAGATAGATAATCACTTACCTAAAGATCCTATATTACATTTTGCAACTCAACATCCTATTATCTTTCCAACCATAACCAGAAGAACACCTATACCCTTCACTATCAATATTTTTACTGATGGATCAAAATCTGGCCTTGGAGCTTTTATGATAGAAGGACAAAAACCCATAGTTGTTCAATATCAGCATATATCACCTCAGCTAGTTGAACTAAATATTATATTAGAAGTGTTTGAGAGATATGATTCTTCCTTTAATTTGTTATCGGACTCCTCCTATGCTGTAGAGATGATAAAGTCCCTTGAATGTGCGGGGCAAATATCAACACATACGCCCATCCACTACTTGGCATCTAAAATTCAACATTTAATTTTGATGAGGAAAAATCCCTTTTATGTACAACATATTAGGGCACATACAGGCTTACCAGGGCCTGTTGCCCAAGGTAATGATTATGTAGATAAGCTTACGAAGATGCCCATGATTTTCTCTCTCACCCCACTTCAACGGGCACAAGATTTTCATCGCCAGTTTCATGTAAATGCTAAAACTTTACAGATTAAATTTAAAATTCCTCGTTGTCAAGCCCGTGACATCATCAAGGCCTGTGGTACTTGTGCACCCTTTATCCCCTCTTCTAATGTTGGTGTTTGCCCACGTGGGTTGCTCCCCTTACATTTATGGCAAATGGATGTGACCCATATACCTGAATTTGGCTCTGTTAAGTATGTACATGTTTCTGTTGATACTGTTTCTGGAATTATATATGCTTCTACTCACACAGGGGAAAAAGCTCGTGACGTTATCGCTCATTGTCTTGAAGCTTGGGCAGCATGGAATGTGCCAAAAGAAATAAAAACTGATAATGGTCCGGCTTATACCTCACAAAAATTTCAGTCTTTCTGTAAACAGATGGGCGTAACATTAAAACATGGCCTTCCATATAATCCTCAAGGACAGGGCATTGTTGAACGCGCCCATCGCACAATAAAAGAATGTCTAATAAAACAAAAAGGGGGAATAGGTGAGAATCTGAAACCAAGGCAGCGATTATCTTTGGCACTTTTTACTTTAAATTTTTTAAATTTAGATATTAATGGCAAATCGGCCGCAGATCGCCATTTTTGTCCTTCTAGTATTCCCCATGATATGGTAAAATGGAAAGATGTCCTCACCGGAAAATGGAAGGGACCTGATCCGGTACTCACATGGGCCAGAGGCTCTGTTTGTGTTTTCCCACAGGACGGAACCGATCCGATTTGGATCCCAGAGAGACTGACTCGTCAAATAATATCGCAAGATGGCGCCTCAGGGATGGATACACCTGATCACCATGCTGATCTGGACAAAACCAGTATGGAGTGAGCAACAATGGGGCAACTGGAGCTGGGAGTTTGATAAACTCACCGAACAATTACGTGCTGAAATCATCAAGGTCAACACCACCTGAATCGACCGAACAATTACGTGCTGAAATCATCAAGGTCAACACCACCCGAATCGACCCCAAAGTGGCCCAAACGCTGGCGTCCCGGATCCAGAAGGCAGCATTCCATCTAAAAGAATGGGCCGGGTTGGGAGCATTTGGGATTTTGTTTTGTTTTCCTGTGCATTCTATGTCTCTGTTGCCTGAGACGTTTATTTCTGCAGAGGGCCAAGGATCAGATGCTCCTAGCTCAGGCTTTCATGGCGGTTGAAGCAGGACAATCGCCTACTGTTTGGCTAGCCGCAATGGAAAAATCATAAAGCAGAATGTCAGCAAGGACTGCACTTGGGACCCCGGGAGGGTGCATCCCAAGGAGGATATGCTCAGCTGCATACGGGTTACCACTGTATTGCTCGCCCGTCCCTGCAAAAAAGGTGGTGGCAAATAATTGCATAAACTATAGCAGGGGTTGAGTCCTCTATCCTCTTCTGCTTAAAAACAAAAAGGGGGAACTGTGAAGAGCCCCACCCATTGCCTGCTAGCTCGAAGACCTAAAAATAGCGCCGAGCGGAAGCTCTGTGAGGCCCATTAAGCAGTAAACAACTTTCAGGAAGTCCGGTAACCGGAGCATGGGGCGCACGGGAACACAACATACCACTGTTTGTAACAAATGAGCTAATTTTGCATGGAGCGAGTGATCTGAGTGCTGACTGGCTGCTTGGGATATATAAGCGGGGAGCGGGGAGCGGAGAGGAGGAGAGTATGTAAGAGCCTGGGATAATAAAGAGTCCGAAGAAGATCGTCTCCGGTGTCGTGCTTGAAAGCGGCATAAAAGATTATTATTTTTACCACCAAATGTTCGTGGAAACCTCATCAAAAATAACTTGACAATATAGGGAAGAATTTAGCTCTAGGCTTTTATTTAACTCCAATGGTTTATATATCTGCCTTTAGAACAGTACTACATTGTTTCAATTATTGTAGCTTTATATGGTTTGAAATCAAAAAATATATATCTTCTAGCTTTGTTCTTTTTCAAGATCGTTTTGGGTTCTAGAGTTCATATTCCATATTAGGATAGATTTTTTTTCTGAAAAATAAATAAATAAATATATGATAGTTTCACCTAAAAAAATAGAAAAAAAATATTCTCTGGTAAGAAAGAAAGTAAAAAGAAACATTGAAATGTTATCTTTAAGTTATCAAAAGCTTGGTATCAGACAAATGAAACTGTTATGTGAGATTATCATTTTTAATTTTGTATAAATTGCTATAATACTAGATGTCAACCACTAAGCCAAGCATGGAAGGGAGGGATGGGGAGAGAATGGGGTGGGGATCGGGTGGGGGCTGACTGGGCGATGTGTGCATGTATGTCTACAAAAGTTTGTATCCCACTATGATGTATGAATACAGCGCACCAATAAAATAAAATAAAATATAAAAATAAAAATAAAAATAGAAATAGAAATGAAGAGAATAACTTGAGTATTGGTTTAGAGGATAGAATCAGGAAGTACATGAAAATCCTGAAAAGGAGCCACAGAGAAAACTCTTCCTGCATCAGAATTTAAGAAAACAGTTCTTGTGAAAAGTCATTCAAGATCCAGTAGCAAATCTTGATTGACTTATTGAGTCACTGACTTAAATCCTTTGTTCCTTCACAGGCAGCAGAGGTTAGCAATGAAAAACCAAACGCTGACAGAATTCATCCTGCTGGGACTCACAGATATCCCAGAGCTCCAGATCCTCATTTTCATCTTTCTCTTCCTCACCTACATGTTCAGCATCCTTGGGAATCTGACCATCATCATCCTCACGCTCCTCGACTCCCACCTCCAGACTCCCATGTATTTCTTCCTCCGGAATTTCTCCTTCCTGGAAATTTCCTTCACGTCCACTTTCACTCCCAGGATGCTAGTCAGCATCTCAACTGGCAATAAGACTATCAGCTTTGCTGGGTGCTTCGCTCAGTATTTCTTTGCCATCTTCTTTGGGGCCACAGAGTTTTACCTTCTGACCGCCATGTCCTATGACCGCTACGTGGCCATCTGCAAACCCTTGCATTACACGACCATCATGAGCAGCAGGGTCTGCGTCCAGCTAGTGCTCTGCTCCTGGCTCTGTGGATTCCTCATCATATTGTGTGCGATCATCCCAACCAGTCAGCTGGACTTCTGTGGCTCCAATGTGCTGAATCATTATTACTGTGACTACGGACCCCTCATGGAAATATCCTGCTCTGACACAAGGCTACTGGAACTCTTTGACTTTGCCTTAGCAGTGGTGACCTTGGTGGTCACCCTGGGGCTGGTCACTCTCTCCTACACACACGTCATCAGGACCATTCTGAAGATTCCTTCTGCTCAGCAAAGGAAAAAGGCCTTTTCCACGTGCTCTTCCCACATGATCGTCATCTCCCTGTCTTATGGAAGCTGCATCTTCATGTATATAAAGCCCTCAGCGAAAGAAGGGGTTGCCTTCAATAAGGGAGTAGCTGTGCTGAACACCTCAGTTGCCCCTTTACTGAACCCATTCATTTACACTCTAAGGAATAAACAGGTCAAACAGGCCTTCAAGGAAATGGCCAGGAGAATTGTGAGTCTTTAATAAAAATAATGACCTCAAACTCAATGCAAATTCAGAACCATATTCATAAAGCTCCTCCACATGTAATGAGGGATTTCATAACCCTTCCTTGTAAAGGTAACATCTGAGAAGAGTGCATCACGAAGAGGTATCAGCATTTCACATCAAAGTGGCCAGGAGAAGAAAGTCTTCTCAAAATGAAGCTTAAATATTTCTTTTTAGTACATAGATATTTTAGCCCTTTTTAAAATTTGCAAAACTGTAAAACAATGCCACTCTTCTTACCATTTTTTCAATGCAGTGACATGCAACATATATAAACTATTGTACTAAAAAAAAGAAATGGGAGATCTACAATGGCAGAGATGAAGCCGACTGCAGACCTTAACACCTCTGCAGTTTGAAATCAAAGTGAGGAAGAGCTAATCAAGAGGTGGGTGACAGAATTTTGTATAAATTGCTATAATACTAGATGTCAACCACTAAGCCAAGCATGGGAGGGAGGGATAGGGAGAGAATGGGGGGGGATCGGGTGGGGGCTGACTGGGCAATGTGTGCATGTATGTCTACCAAAGTATGTATCCCACTATGATGTATGAATACAGTGCACCAATTTAAAAAAAATAACATTGTCAAAAAAAAAGATGTATGACTACAATGCACCAATAAAAAATAAAAAATAAAGGTATCTTAAGCAGCAAAAAAAATAATAATAATAACCCTGAATGTCAAATGACTTAACTCACCAATTAAAAGACATAGACTGGTAATGTGGGTTAAAAAATATAATCCAAATGTATGGTGCTTGCAAGAAATTCACCTTACAGCCAAAGACATTCATAGGCTGAAAGTGAAAGGATGAAAAAGGTATATCATGAAAATGGAGACCAAAAACAGGCAGGGGTAGCAATGCTGATATCCAACAAAACAGACTTTAAGCTAAAACACATCAGAAGAGGAAAAGCAGGTCACTACCTTTTAATAAAAGGAAAAATCCACCAAGAAGATATAATGATAGTAAACATTTATGCCCAAAATGTGGGTGCACCCACATCTGTAAAACAAACCCTTCAAGACATCAGATCTCAAATAGACCCAAATACAATAATATTGGGACACTTCAGTACACCACTCATGCCACTAGATTGATATTCAAGGCAAAAAATGAGTAAAGACTCTTCTGAACTAAAGAAAACTATAAAGCAAATGGACCTAATAGACGTATACAGAATCTTTCAACCAGGAACAGCAGAATACATATGATTCTCAGCAGCCCATGGAACTTTCTCCAAAATAGATCACATTCCTGGGCCATAGAGCAAGCACCAAAAAATTCAAAAGATGTAATTAATTAATTCCCTTCATTCTTTCAGACCACAATGAAATTAGAAATCAACAACAGGAAGGCCAAAAGAAACTATTTAAATACATGAATATTGAATGATACACTATTGAATGATGCATGGGTAAGATCAGAAATAAGGGGAGAAATAAAATAACTTCTGGAATTAAATGAAAATAGAAATACAACTTACCAAAATCTATGGGACACTTTGAAGGTGGTGTTAAGAGGAAAATTTATAGCACTGAGTGCTCACATAAGAACAGAAAGTCGCCAAGTAAATGACCTAATGACACATCTCAAGGACCTAAAAAACTGCAACAGTCTATCTATACCAAAGCCAGCAGAAGGCAGTAAATAATTAAAATCAAAGCAGAACTAAATGAAATAGAGAATAAAAAAACAATTCAAATAATCAACTAAACATAAAGGTGGTTCATTGAAAAAATTAATAAGATTAACAAACCCCTAGCCAATCTAACCAAAAGAAAGAGAGAATCAACTCAAATCATTAAAATCAAAAATGAAAATGGACACATCACCACAAACTATGGGGAAATTCAAAGGATTATCAGAAACTATTTTGAAAATGTATACTCCAATAGACTGGAAAATGTGGAAGAAACTATAGATTTCTAAGAACATATAACCTACCTAAATTGAACCAAGAGGACATAACAAGCCTAAACCAACCAATAGCCAGCAAATAAATAGAAACAGCAATAAAAAATCTGCCATCAAAGAAAAGCCCAGGTCCTGATAGGTTTCTAGCTGTATTCTACAAAATCTTCAGTGAAGAACTAATCCCAATGTATTCCAGGAAATTGAAAGAGATGGAATTCTACCAAACTCCTTCTATGAGACCAGTATCACATTAATACCAGAAACAAATAAAGATACTTCAAGGCCAATATCCTTGATGAACAGAGATGCAAAAATTCTAAATAAAATACTAGCTATACACATTCAAAAGCATATCAAGAGAATTGTACACCATGACCAAGTTGGTTTCATCCCAAAAAAGCAAGGCTAGTTCAACATATGCAAATCAATACATGTTATTTATCATATACAAACTGAGAACAAAAACCATATGATCATATCAATAGATGCTGAAAAGCACTTGACAAAATCCATCACCCATTCATATTAAAAACACTGCAGAAAATTGGAATAGAAGAAACGTATTTCACCAACATTAAGGCAATATACAACAAACACAAACCCAACATCATATTGAATGCGGAAAAACTGCAAGAATTTCCTCTAAATTCAAGAACAGGACAAGGAAGCCCATTATCACCGCTCCTTTTCAATATAGTCTCTGAGACTCTTGCCATAGCAATAAGACAAGAGGAGAATATCAAAGGAATTCAAATAGGAAAAGAGGAATTAAAATTATCTTTGTTTGCAGATGACATGATTCTTTATCTAGAAGACCCAAAGAACTCAACCAAAAGAATACTGGACCTGATTAACAAATTCAGCAAAGGAGCATAGTACAAAATCAACCTAAGGAAATCAGTTGCTTTTTTTATGCTAACAATGAATCCACAATGAAAGAAATAAAGAAAACAATTCCGTTCACTATAACTTCAAAACCAACAAAATACCTAGGAATGAACCTACCCAAAGACATAATAGACCTCTACAATGAAAACTATAAAACATTAAAGAAAGAAACTGAAGAAGACCTTGGAAGACGAAAAGATCACCCTTGCTCATGGATAAGCAGAATAAATATTATCAAAATGGCCATTCTGCCAAAAGTGATCTACAGATTCAAAGCAATTTTTATCAAAATGCCAACAACATTCTTCATAGACCTAGAAAAATCAGTCATGAATTTTATATGGAGAAAGAAAAAAACCAGAATAGCGAAAGCAATTTCCAGCAATAAGAACTATGCAGGAGGCATCACAGTCCCTGACTTCAAATATACTACAGAGCAATAATAGTAAAAACAGCATGGTATTAGCACAAAAACAAGCAAACAAACCAACACACTTATAGTCAATTTATTTTTTTTATTGTGGTACTGGAGTTCCTGGAAACCCTTCTACCTCCGGGCTACACTCCCACACCTATATATATATATATATATATATATATATATATATATATATATATATATATATATATATATATGATTTGGAAACAGGGAAAGCCAGCAAGGCTGGCTTCGAACCAGCACAATCCTCCTGTATCTGCATCCCAAGGGGAGGATTACAAGCATGCACCACCTCACTCGGCTATTGTCAGTTGATCTTTGACAAAGGGGCCATACTCATACCCGGAAAAAAAGACAGCCTTTTTAACAAATGGTGCTGGGAGAACTGTCTATCCATTTGTAGAAAGATGGAACTAAATTCTGACCTCTCACTGTGCACAAGAATCAATTCGAGATGTATCAAAGACTTGGAAATTAGCCCAGAGACTGTGAAGTTATTATAGGAGGGCATAGGCTCAACACTCCAACATATATACACAGGGAGTAACTTTCTCAACAAGACCTCCAAAGTACAGGAAATTAAAGCAAGAATTAACAGTGGGATGGCATCAAACTAAAAAGTTTCTGCTCATCAAAGGAAACCATCAAGAACCTAAAGAGAAAGCATACAGAATGGGAGAAGATCTTTACCAGCCACCAGTCTGATAGAGGGCTAATATCCAGAATATACAAAGAGCTCAAAAGACTCTACACTAGCCAAACAAACAACCCAATTAAGAAATAGGCAATTGGATTGAATAGAAACTTCACAAAAGAAGAGATATAAATGGCCAATTGATACATGAAAAGATTTTCTACATCACTAACCATCAGGGAGATGCAAATCAAAGCTAAGCTGAGATTCCAATCCCAATCAGAGTGGCAAGCATAAAGAAATCAAACAACAACAAATGGTGGCGAGGATGTGGGGAAAGAGGAACTCTTTTACACTGTTGGTGGGAGTGCAAACTAGTTCAGCTGCTATGGAGATCAGTGTGGAGATTCCTTAGAAAACTAGGAATGGATCCACCATATGATCCAGCTATACACTCCTAGATATCTTTCCAAAGGGGTTGAAATCAGAGAGCTACAGTAACATATGCATATCCATGTTCATAGCAGCAAAATTCGTAATAGCTAAAATATGGAACCAACCTAGATCTCCATTATGTCATTCACAAGATGGAAAGACCTGGAGAACTTTATGTTAAATGAGATCAACCAAGCACATAAAGAGAAGGGACATATGTTTTCTCTAATATGCCCAAACTAGGGAGTATTAGGGATACCAGAGGGACCCCAGATAATGGAGGGGAAACCTCAGCAAGCTAGAAAGGAAGGTAGGAGAGGAGGAAAGCTGAGGTTTATTAACTGGAGGGGCTATATTCAAATATGTGTATAACTGTGAATATAGCATGGTCAACCTGGACATTCATTGTTGGGAGGGGGGAAGGGGAAGTGGGGGGGCAGAGAGCATCAAGCACCAAATGAATGTATGCCATTTTCAATATGATCCACATAGGAATAAAAAATTTATTAAAAAGAGAAAAAAAAAGATATCCAGGCATGCATGGTGGTGCATGCTTATAATTCCAGTACGTGGGAGGATCACAGTTTCACGGACACCCTCAGCTACTTAATGAGGCCCTCCATGACTTAATGAGACCCTGTTTCAAAATAAAAAATAAAAAAATAGGATCAGACCTGCTGCAGATACAGCCAGGCCGCCCGCCAGTGGGCCACGTGGGCTGCCTGCCCAAACTGCATCCCCTAGTCCTGACTGATACCACCATGGCAAAATAACCTGAGACTGAAAATGGTCATAGAGCCTCATCTTAAGCAGCAAGCGGCGCCCACATCAGAATACTGTGCACTCACCAGAGTCGGGACCACAGCGGCACAGGGACTCCCACAGACGCCTGGACCACGGAAGCCAGTCACAGGTGCCATCTCTGCAACAGAAACAGAGTTGTGGTGGTAAAATTTCCAGAATGTAAAAAAAAAATTCACACCATGTGCCTTTTCAAAACCAACTAAACGTCTATAAAACATCTCTGGTTCTGTGTCATAAGGAGCAATGTAGGCAGTGCTATAGTACTTCATATTTTTACTTACAATGACAACTACCAATTCCTTTTCATTTAAGTTAGGTTGAGAAATTTCATTTAATGGCAGCTGAGGGGCCATTTTTCAATTGGGAAGATTCACATACATCTGTGGTAAACTTTATTTTGATGAGAAGTTGAGAAGTATTTTACCACCAGATGAAAAAAATGAGCATTTAAAAATTAATGTATTTAAAATATAGAGAAAAACACGTATGTAATATATCAGGTTTTTGTTTTGAATAGAATCTTTTCCCCAATCCTTAATGTAAATATCTTGTGCTATAACTTTTAAAGCCATACAAATAAGAGTGCTAAACTGTGGACTTAAAAGTAGGTGTGTAAATATTTTTAATCAGTATTACTTGGAAAATAAAAGATAACAACCACATTAAAAAAAAAAAAAATAGGAATGGGGATATAGCTCAGAGGTAGAATTTCCCTGGGTTCCATCCCAAGAACTGCCAAAAAAAAATTTTAAAACAACATAAAATAGGACTGGGGGTGTGGCTTGGAGTTAGAATGGTGGCCCTGGATTCAATACCACAAAAAAAGTTGAACAAAGAGGATATGGAAAATACAAACAGACCAATAATGAGCAATAAGATTGAAGTGCTCATAAAAAACCTTCCAACAAACAGATATATCCTCAACTGAATTCTACCAGACCTCTAAAGAACTAATACAAAAAAAGAAGAATTAATACTAGAGCCCTCAAATTATTCCATGAAACATAAAACAGGGAACACTTTAAAATTTATTCTATGAAGCCAGTCTCACACTGATATCAAAATCAAATAAAAGTGCATCAAGGAAAGAAGACTACAGACCAATATCCCTAATGAGCATTGCTGTAATAAAATAGAGCACTTGGTATTTAAAACACATTATAAAATATGGTACATGAGGATCAAGGGGTTTTTTCATTTTATGGATGCAAGGATGGCTCAGCATATTCAAATCAATAAATGCAATTGATCACATACTTACAACTAGGAAAAAAATCACATCATCATCTCAATAGATACAAGAAAAGCCTTCAGTAAAATAGAGAATTCATTCATGATTTCAAAAAACACTGAAGAAATTACAAATGTAAGGAACTTATCTCAATATCATAAATGTTATATATGACAAACCCAAAGTCAACATTACATCAAACTGGGAAAATCTTGTAGCATTTTCTCTAAAGCCAGAAACAAGTCGAGGATGTACACTTTTACAACTCTTATTAATTATAGTATATAAAATTTTAGTCAAAGGAATTAAAAAAGAGAAATAAAGAAAAAGGAATACAAATAAGAAAGAAGTCAAATCATCACTACTTGCAGATGGTATGATTCTATAGAAGACTTCCAGAGATGATAAACTCAGTAAAGTAGAAGGACATAAAATAAACACACAAAAATCAATAACTTTTCTACATACCAATAATGAATCTGCTGAAAAAGAAATCAGAAAATTTAATTCAAAATAGCCTCAAAAGTATAAAATACAAACTGGGTGTGGTGGTGCAGGCTTGTAATTCCCACGCTTGGGAAGCTGAGACAGGAGGATCATGCAGGATCAAAGCCAGCCTCAGCTACTTAGTGAGGCTCTCAGCAACTTAGTGAGACCATGTTTCCAAATAAAATATCAAATAGGGCTTGGAGTATAGCATGGAGGTAGAAAGCCTCTGGGTTCTACCCCTAGTACCACAAAAAAATAAAAATTAAAAATTAAAAATATAAAATATAAAATATAAATATAGGGAGGCAAAAGACTTCCACAATGAAAATTATAGAACACTAAAGAAAGAAACTGAACACTAGAATAGAAAGAAATCCCATGTTTGTGGATAAACAAAATATTGTCAAAATGGCCCTAATACCAAAAGCAATCTACAGATTCAATGCAATTCCTATCAGAATATAAATGTCATTCTTCATACAACCAAAAAAGTTCTATAATTCATAAAGAAGAAGACCGAGAATAAACAAAACAATCCTGAGCAAAAAGAAAAATTCTGAACACATCACAATATCTACTCTTAAAGCATACTAGAGTTATAGTAACAAAAAAGTATGGCATAAAACAGACACATGCACTAATGGATTAAAATAAAAGACAAGGAGAAAAATCCTCACAGACACAGTCATCTGATCTTTGACAAAGATACCAAAAAACATACCTTGGAGAAAAACCATGCCTTTCAACCTTTACTGATGCAGGGAAAACTAGATATCCATATGTAAAAGAATGGAACTAGACCCTGTCACTCGCCTTGAATAAAAGTCAACTCAGTATGGATCAAAGACATAAAACTTATTCCCCAAACTCACAAATTCTTTTAAAAAATGGGATCAATGCTCCAAAATGTAGGCATAGACAATAACTTATTGGTCAATCGGCCCCTTAAAACAGGAGAATAATATCAAAAAATTTTAATAGGCTGGCATCAAATATAAAGGCTTCTGCACAACAAAGAAAACAAGAACATGAAGAGTGATCGCATGAAATGGAAAAAAAATCTTTGCCATCCACTCTTCAGACAGAGTATTAATATCCAGAATATATAAAGAAATTAAAAAACACCAAAGCAACAAATAGCCCAATCAATAAATGGGCAGATGAACTAAACAAACTCGTTTCAAAAGAATAAACACAAATGGCCAACAAATTTATGAAAAATATTCAATGTTTTTAATCAAACAGGGAAATGCAAATCAAAAAAACTGCACTGAAATTTTATCTCACTCCAGCCACAATGACAATTGTTAAGAAAAATAACAATAAATTCTGGCAGAAAAGTGGCAGGGACAGAAAGGAAAAGAACAAGTATACATTATTGGCAGGACTAAATTTCTATAGTGGTTACTATGAAAATTAGTGATAGGTCAGGTCCCCCTTCCACTCCCTGCCATGTGAACCCTCAGCAGGAACAGTAGGCAGAACCCCAGAAGCTAGAAGCAAAGATATCCCGAGAATCCAAAGTACAAAGCTTCCTCAAAAACTGGGAGTGAAAGCCAGGCATAGTGGCACATGCTTGTAATCCCAGAATTTGGAAAGCTGAGACAGGAGGATCATGGTTTATGTACAGCCACAGCTACTACTTAGTGAGGCCCTTTGCAATCCAGTGAGACCCTGTTTCAAAATAAAGAATAAAAATAGGGCTCAGGATATAGCCCAGAACTAGAATGCCCCTGAGTTCCATCCCCAGTACCACAAAAAAAAAAAAAAAATAGGGAATTGAACCACCATATGACCCAGAAATGCCACTTCTAGGTATTTACTGAAAGAATTAAATTCAGCATTCTATAGAGGTACATGCATACCCATTGCACATGCTATAAGAAGTGCAATTTAATATAGCCAAGTTATGGAACCATCCTAGGTATCACTCCACAGATTAATGGATAAAGAAAATGTAATACATGCACACACACATGCACACACACACACACACACACACACACACACACACAATGGCATTCTATTCAGTCACAAAAAAGAGTGAAATTATTATATTTGCAGAAAAGTGAATGGAACTAGAAAACATCATGCTGAGTAAAGTGAGCCAGACTCAGAAATTCAGAAGTCATATGTTTTCTCTCTAATGCAGGGGATAAGGCAGAGGTATGAAAGAAATAAAAGAGGTACTGAGAAATTAAATTGACCAAATTATGTGCTTGAATGAACATATCACAATGAATCCCATTATTGTATATTATCATAATTAACCAACAAAATTTAATGTGCTTAGAATAGCTTTTTTAAACAAATTAATGTATAGATGTGGTAAGGTCTCAGTTTTCATCTCTAACATGCTAAAGAAAAGATATAACCATAACTTCCAACAGATAAATTTTTCTAGGAAATAATATGGCCAAGTAATATTATTAAACTGAGAATAAGAAAGGAACATCTGGCTAAAATATCTAGAATTGTTACAGAATTGAGATGCCTGGCTATACTTGGTTACTCAGCTGTATGAAGGGACTAAGGTTATGATGTCTTTAAGAAAGCTGTTCAAACATTTTGTTGAAAATAATAGACACTTCCCAATCACTTTTATATGAGTACATATGACAAAATTAATGATATGGGGTTTGTTTGTTTGTTTGTGGTAATGGGGATTGCACTCAGGGGCATTCTACCCCCAAGCTACAACTAGCCCTTATTCTTTTTATTATTTTTTTTTAATTTTGAAACATGGTCTTGCTAAGTTGTTCAGAGTCTCGCTAAGTTGACGAGGCTGGCCTTAAACCTATGATTCTAGCCGGGTGTGGTGGCACATGCTTGTAATCCCAGCATTCGGAAGGCTGAGACCGGAGGATTGCGGTTCAGGGACAGCCTCAGCTACTTAGTAAGGCTCTCCGCAACTTAGTGAGACCCTGTTTCAAATTAAAGAATAAAAACTAGGGCAGGGGGTGTAGCTGGGAAGTCAAATGCCCCCTGGTTCCATCCCCAGACCTGCAAAAAAAAAAAAAAATAGACTAAAAAATAGGGCTGGGTGTGTGTTGCTCAGAGGTATCTAGAGGAATCAGGTAGCTATTATAATGCAATGCACCCTAGCTAAAAGTGATTAGCAAGTTGTTAGGGAGTTGGAATTTCATTGCCCCTGGGTTCCATCCCCATTATCAAGGGGGGGGAAAAAACTATGATTCTCCTTTCTCAGCCTCCCAAGTACTGGAATTACAGTGAATACCCAATGATATGGGTATTATTATTACTGCCATTCTTGTGGATTAGACAATGGGAGTGCCTGGAGGTTAGGTAACTTCCTCAAGTTCTCACAAGCAATAAGGAAGTGAGATAAGAGCCTAATAATAACTGCCTCAAATATTACAATAATGAAATTATAAGAGAAATGGAAATTCCTAAAACCTGCCCCACTCAAATAAACCACTCAAGAAACTAATGTTCATTTTTTCTTTCTCTCTTTCTTTCTCCCTTTCTTTCTTCTTCCCTCTGGTACTGAGAGTTGAATTCAGAGGCCTCTGCCTCCAAATGACACCCCCAGTCTTTTTTTTTTCCTGTTTTGAAATAGAGTGTTACTAAATTGCTGGGGGATCCTCCAACCTACAATCCTCCTATCTCAGTCTCCCAAGTATAGGGATTACAAAAGCTTTCCTGGTTATTATTCCATTTTTCACCTTTTTTGTCATGATTATTGTTTCAGTTTCCAAAAGGTTGTTATCCTGTTATGGATTGTACAAGTTTTAGAAATGGCCTAGAAATGTAAGTTTTGATTATTAATATATTTGTCAAAAATTGAGACATGGAGGTCAGATCTGTGAAGGAGAAGGGTGGTCAGGGCTTGGTTACTGCCAGGAATCAGGTAGCTATTATAATGCAATGCACCCTAGCTAAAAGTGATTAGCAAGTTGATAGGGAGTTGGAATTTCAAACTTCCACATTCTGAAGACAGGTTTGCATATACCCCAAGAGGGTGGGTGGAGGAGATTGACCTTCATGAAAGGAGAATAGATACCACATGGCCCTTGACTTTGTGAATGTTCTGGTTTAAACAAAGAAACCTGGGCATAGACCAAGAATTAGGCAGGAAATTAAGGGGTGGACCTTACCTGTGTCACAGAATTATATAGGAAAGCAAGATGGAGGATGTCATATCTATAAAAGGCTGTTTTATATTTTGTAGTTGGGTGAGTTCATTCAGGCCAACCCCCCCCCATGCTATAGCATGAGGCTATAACTGTCTTCTGTATTTCTATATTTTTAATAAACTCATTTAAATCTTCAGCAAGAGCCTAGACCAGTGTACATTGGTCCTAAGTCTGGACAAGAACCTGCAGTTTTATGGAAATTGTCTCTGGGAGCCTCATAGAGGTCCCTAGGGACAGTTCCCCCAAATGGTAACACTTATTCCCAAAACATAACACAGATGATCTGTGGCAGCTTCCTCATGGGTCTGTTTGGAACATGTTCCCTAGTCCCCTGTTCAAAGTTGATTACTAATCTTATTTTTTTATTTAGAACATGCTAATTAACATTTTTTAGACCTGGGTCCCAGGGCAATAACTTGTCCCCCAAAGACTCTCTGAGTGAACTAGACAAAACATGCAACACTGAAACTGGTATAATATTACATTGACATCCATTACCAACCTTCAAACAAAATGGAGAAAATGAAACTTTAAAGAGAAAAATGTCCCTATACACTTTTATTAGTTGAAATAAGACAGCATCTTAAGGATTTATAGATCCAGTTCCAATTCAAATCACTGAAGAAAGAAGAGCTAGAACTGTCTTTTCAAACTACGGCCAAGAAACCAGTCTCAGATGAATTTGTATTGTTATATTTCTTTCCACCACTTCATGCACATCTGACCTCTCAGTCCTGATGCCACACGCAAAATGCAGATGTAAAATCCCTCATCTTTTCCGTGTCTCAAAGTGAGTATATGCATAGCTCATCGATGCTACTCTTCCATGATCCTGACTTGTGAAATTCCTCTTAATGTGAATCTCTACTATTCTTTGTGATAATCTTTGTTACTAATGCTCATTTAGGCTTGTATTAAAAGTTTTAAATGATCAAAGTAAAGCTGGATATGGTGGCACACACTTGCAATCCTAGCATTTCGGGAGGCTAAGACCAGAGGATAGTGGTTCCTGGACAGCCTCAGCTACTTAGCGAGACACTTCACAACTCAGTGAGACCCTATTCTAAAAATAAAAAGACTAAAAAATAGACCTGGGGATTTAGCTCAGAGGTATAACGCCCCTCGGTTCCATCCCTAGTGCCAAAAAAAAAAAAAAAAGAATAAGAAATAGGGCTGGGGGTGTAGCTTGGAGATAGATGCCCCCTGGGTTCCATCCTCAGTACCGCAAAATAAAAAAGTAAATAAATGATCAAAGTAAGAATAAAGTAAAAATAAAAGTCTTTCATTTTTTGCATGGTGAGACAACAAAAATTACTATCCCTGACCATTTAGTATTTTTCCACATTTCTCTATGCACATATTAGATGTTTCATTAGCAATATATTAAAATCATACCCAAGTCAGTACATATAAATTTCTCATTTTTTCCACAGCAGAAATGATCATAATTTATTTAACCATTTATCGATGAAATTTTTATTTTTACAATGTTTATTATTATAAGCAATGATGAAATTGAGAAAGTTGGACAATTATCTATGTACATTTATGCTGATGTTTGTATAAAATATGAATGTGAATTTTTTTGTGGCACCAGAAATGAAACCCAAGGGCATTGTGCCTCTGAGCTACACCCCCAGCCCTATATTTTAGTCTTTTTTATTTTTGAAACAGGGTCTCATTGAGTTGTGAAGGGCTTCACTAGTAGCTGAGGCTATTTTCCAGGAACACAATCCTCCAGTCTCTGCCTCCCAGAATGCTGCTGCGATTATAAGCTTACACCACCACACCCGGCTGAATGTGAATTTTTGAATGATAAAACAGAGGAATTCCCCCCAAAGAAAATCTGTTAAACAAAAAGTACTTTTGAAGCCTGAGCCTCCCAATTGCTTAGACCTTAAATCCCAGAGATTATGAAGGTTCAAGGACATGGACCGGCCTCCACTGTGAATTTCTTCCAGATAAGCACTCTGTTCAGACCTCAAGTTTCCTTCATTGCAAGGATTCTAGAACAGAAAACAATATAAATGCTCAAAAGGATCCTTTTTTTTAATTTGCTATTGGTGCATTATAATCATACATCTTAATAGAGTACAAGATGGTAGCAGCATACATGCACACATCACTTAAAAAGGATCCTTTTTCTAATGTAAGAAAACTATCAGCCTAAGTTCAACCCTTCCCTAGTTTCCTATAGCAGAGCCATATTTGTGTCCTGTCCCCTAAAGAAGGTAAGAAGGGATCCAGGTCCAGATGAGCATTTTACACTTAAGCAATTTTAAAAAATCCTTCCTAGTGTTACTGACTCTGCTAGCATTATCCAATTAGGTAAAAGTGGAGAAAGAGAAACATATGAAATTCAATATTTTGAAGTTTTTTTGAGCTCTTCCCCCAGGCACAAACACTAAAGCACATAAAAAGAGCACTTTGCTCCTGCAGGGGCAGTTTGGGCATTGTTATCAAAGAGCAGAAAGCAGAAGGATGGAATAGATGTTTAATAGGCTGGAGAGGGCCTCGGTAAAATAATCATGAAGCCTACAACCAGGGAATGAGGACACATTCCTGTTCCAGGTGTGGGAGAAGAGTGTAATAGATAGGAGAGAAAAATAAAACATGATGAGAACCTTGTGGCCATGGTGCTGTACAGGGAAGAAGGTCTAGGAACAACACCTCTAGGTGGAATTTATAAAATAAAAAAAAATTGTAAAGGAACAGATTAAGACCTGCAGACCTTCTGTTTGGGTCACGTTGGACAGAGGAATTGCCTATGCACAAATTTCAGAGAAAATCTACAACCCCTACTTAATATCTCTGAGCTGAATATCTCTTTCTCCTCATCCTTTTTTTTCTTTCTCAGCTTGATGGGCTGCAAAGGTTAGCAATGAAAAACCAAACGCTGACAGAATTCATCCTGCTGGGACTCACAGATATCCCAGAGCTCCAGATCCTCATTTTCATCTTTCTCTTCCTCACCTACATGTTCAGCATCCTTGGGAATCTGACCATCATCATCCTCACGCTCCTCGACTCCCACCTCCAGACTCCCATGTATTTCTTCCTCCGGAATTTCTCCTTCCTGGAAATTTCCTTCACGTCCACTTTCACTCCCAGGATGCTAGTCAGCATCTCAACTGGCAATAAGACTATCAGCTTTGCTGGGTGCTTCGCTCAGTATTTCTTTGCCATCTTCTTTGGGGCCACAGAGTTTTACCTTCTGACCGCCATGTCCTATGACCGCTACGTGGCCATCTGCAAACCCTTGCATTACACGACCATCATGAGCAGCAGGGTCTGCGTCCAGCTAGTGCTCTGCTCCTGGCTCTGTGGATTCCTCATCATATTGTGTGCGATCATCCCAACCAGTCAGCTGGACTTCTGTGGCTCCAATGTGCTGAATCATTATTACTGTGACTACGGACCCCTCATGGAAATATCCTGCTCTGACACAAGGCTACTGGAACTCTTTGACTTTGCCTTAGCAGTGGTGACCTTGGTGGTCACCCTGGGGCTGGTCACTCTCTCCTACACACACGTCATCAGGACCATTCTGAAGATTCCTTCTGCTCAGCAAAGGAAAAAGGCCTTTTCCACGTGCTCTTCCCACATGATCGTCATCTCCCTGTCTTACGGAAGCTGCATCTTCATGTATATAAAGCCCTCAGCGAAAGAAGGGGTTGCCTTCAATAAGGGAGTAGCTGTGCTGAACACCTCAGTTGCCCCTTTACTGAACCCATTCATTTACACTCTAAGGAATAAACAGGTCAAACAGGCCTTCAAGGAAATGGCCAGGAGAATTGTGAGTCTTTATTCATTTTAGGGGCCTCAAAATAAATTGAATTTATGATGTTTACGAAGTTCTTCTTCTTTTGTTAAGGTGATTTCTCAGATAAATTGAATGTGAGCACATGTCAAAATTTTATTTCAAATTTCCTAGAAGAGAAAAGTAATAAAAGAGGGCCAATTCAAAAATTTTTTCCTGGCAAATAACTTTTAAGAATGGAGAAAAAGAAAAATAATATTGTTAGACTGTGTACATGATACAACTGGATAAAAACTATTTTTTTAACATAAATCTGATGGCTCAGTCTGTCTTTCCATGAGAAGCTCTGAGTTTTATCCATAATTACCAGGGCTAGGGATGTAGAGCACTTGCCTAGCATGTGTGAGGTCCTAGGTTCAATCTTCACTATTCCAAAATTAACAATAATAATAATAATAATAATAATAATAATAATAATGAAAATACAGGCGAGCATGGTGGCACATGCTTGTAATCCCAGTTCTTGGAAGGCTGAGACAGGAGGATCTCAGGTTCGAAGCCAGCCTCAGCAGCTTAGTGAGGTTCTCAGCAACTTAGTGAGACTCTGTTTACAAATAAAATATAAAATAGGTCTGGAGGTATAGCTCAGGGATAGAAGGCCTCTGGGTTCCATCCCCAGTACCACAAAAAAAAGCAAATACATTGTATCAAAAATGACTAGCTGCCTTTCAGAAAAAATTATTCATTCATAATGACATGAAAAAAAAATCTAGACCATGCCGGGCGTGGTGGCACATGCTTGTAATCCCTGCACTTGGGAGGCTGAGACAGGAGGATCACACAGGTTCAAAGCCAGCCTCAGCTACTGAGTGAGGCTCTCGGCAACTTAGTGAGACCCTGTTTCCAAATAAAAGTATAAAATAGGTCTGGGAGTATATCCCGGAGGCAGAAAAGCCCCTGGGTTCCACCCCCAGTACCACCAAAAAATAAAATATATATATACCAGATCACCTTTCCTAAGTTGTTGTTGCTGTTGTTGTTGTTGTTGTTGTTGTTGTTGTTGTTGTTGTTTGCTTGTTGTTTGTTGTTTTGGTGGAACTGAAGATTAAACCCAGGAATATTCTACCTCTGAGCTACACCTCCAGCCCTGCTTTATTTTTTATTCTGAAACAGGGTCTCACTAGGTTGTGGAGGACCTCACAAACTTGCTGAAACTGGCCATGAACTTGTAATTCTCCTGTCTTGGCCTCCCAGATACTAGAATTACAAGAGAGTGTCACTATGCCGGGCCTCCTTTTTTTTTTTTTTTTTTTTTTTTTTTGCAGGTCTGGAGATGAAACCTAGGGGCATTTGACCTCCAAGCTACACCCCCTGCCCTATTATTTATTCTTTATTTTGAAACCAGGTCTCACTGAGTTGCAAAGGGCCTCACTAAATAGCTGAGGCTGTCCGCAAACCAAGATCCTCAGGTCTCAGCTTCCCAAATGCTGGAATTACAAGCATGCACCACCACGCCCGGAATTCGGCATTTTTTTTTTTTTTTTTTTTTTTTTTTGGTGGTGGTGGTACTGGGATTTCTGGAAACCCTTTTACCTCCGGATACACTCCCAGACACCTATTTTTTTATATATATTTTTATTTGGAAACGGTCTCTTAAGCCAGCGAGGCTGGCTTTGAACCTGCGCGATCCTCCTGTCTCCGCCTCCCAAGCGCAGGAGCTTGCACCACCACCCTGGCTGGCTTCTAACAACTCTTAAGACTACCTGTTTCTGGCATCTCCTACAGCGATGATATTTCATTGTACAGTGTTAGGTTTTATGTGCTTCTGAGGACATTTCTGACTGTCTCATTTGAGTGCTGAAAACAGAATGAAAGCTATTCCAAGAAAATCATTGGGACTCCCTTTGAAGGAAGACTCAGGAAAAGAGATCTTACACAACTACAGCAATGATAAAATCTATTAAAAGCTGAAGTGTGGCAAGGTGTGTGCCTGACTTTTTTTTTTCCTGGTGGTACTGGGGTTCCTGGAAACCCTTCTACCTCCAAGCTACACTCCCAAACCCATTTTATTTATTTTTTTAAATTGGAAACAGGGTCTCTTAAGCCAGCACCGCTGGTTTCAAACCAGCGCGATCCTCCTGTTTCTGCTTCCCAAGCATGGGGATTACAAGTGTGCACCACCATGCCCGGCAAGGGTGTACCTGACTTTTATGGTGAAAGGCCAGACCCCCGAAGGGGAGACCCTCACTCAAGCCTCAGGATAGGCGACGCCCAAAATCCACACGAGAGACTTTTCCTTGATGCAAAGCGCAGGAGGTTTATTAAAGAGCCAGTGCACTGGGGCCGCCTCTTAACTCACACAGGAGCTTAGAGAGAGTGACCCCCAGCAACTAAGGCAGCCAGTATTTAAAGGAAAAAACCACAAAGTAGGGGGGGATTACATGCGTCAATGGAAAATTACAAATCCATTTCCAAAGTACATTTGCAGGGCAAACATTGGTCAATGCTAGGTGGGCCCAGTTTGTGGTTAGCCGGTTCCTAGAACAGACCGACCTGGGAGGGGGTCATCATTTTTAAGGGTGTACTCTCTTTTTAAACTTAAGGTTCTGCAAGCCTTCATTTCTTAAACTGCACCAGAAATTTTACAAGCCTGTACTTTAAAATGAGGAACAGTAAAATTTCTCAAGCCTGGCACTTTTCAAACTGCAGCAGGGAATAAGGACCTATTTAATTTTCTTTTCTTTTCTTTAAAATGGAGCCTTTCAATGGAACACTTTTTTTTTTTTTTCAGTACTGGTAATGGAACCCAGGGGCATTCTACCTCTGAATTACACCTCCAAATCTATTTTTTATTCTTTAATTTGAAACAAGGTCTCACTAAGTTGCAGAGAACCTCACTAAGTAGCGGAGACTGGCTGCAAACCTGTGATCCTCTTGTCTCAGCCTCTCAAGTTCTGGGATTACAAGCATGCGCCAACATGCCCAGCTTACAGGACACATTTAAAAGTGATTCTGGGTTGGTTAATATGAATGTTAGATAGGCTATGCCATGATATATTAACCATTTCCACCAATCACTGTGACCATTGTAGTCCCCCAGCATCCTAGGCTTTACTGCAGCTACCTGGTATCTTTAGCAGACAAGGGGTTGTGGCAGTATGGCATCCGAAGAGGGAGGGTACCGTATAATGTAAACATGTGGACCTGCTAAAATAAAAACATCAAAGAGAATTATGCCAAGAAAAACAAAGCTTTGTAGGCCCCAACCCTGTGCAAGAGAATTTGTCATGGGACTATTATACCGGAGCCCTTTTTAGCCAGGTAAGATGATGCCAGTTGGGGTCCCCCAGCAGTTTGGCTGCGGTAGGTGTGGTGAGGATCCTGTGAAGGGCCCAGTCCACCGTGGTTGAAGATGTTTTAGTTGAAGTGACTTGAGGAGGACTTGATCCCCTGGCTTAAGGGCCTTGACTGCAGGGTGTGGAGCTGCTTCTTCAGTCCCGGGTTGGGGAAGATACCGGTCAGCATGTTCCCGAAGAAGGTGCCTGAGAAAAGACAAGTAAGGAAGATAGGAAGACAAAGGAGGGACGTCTGAAGGAAGAGTGTGATTAAGCAGGAAAGGGTGACCGTATAGCAATTCAAAGGGGCTCATAAAGGTGGGGCCTCGAGGGGTGGCCCTCACAAGGGCCAGAGCTAGTGGCAGGAGTTCAGGCCATGATACTCAGAGCTCTAGGGAGAGTTTTGTTAGGTGGTTTTTAAGGATCCCATTCATTTGTTCTACCGTTCCTGATGACTGTGGTTGATATGGGATGTGGAGCTTCCATGAAATGCCAAGAGCTTGTGCCACCTGTTGAGTAAACTTAGAAATAAAAGCTGGTCCATTATCAGACTGTAAGGAATTAGGGAGTCCAAACTGAGGGCTGATGTTCGAGCATAGCCACCATGCTGGCTGTCTCATCCCTTGAGGGAAAAGCCTCTACCCAACCTGTTAGGGTATCGACCGTGGTAAGAAGATATTTAAGTATTCTGTGAGGCAGCATATGGGTGAAGTCAATTTGCCAGTCCTGTCCTGGAAAGTATCCTCTCATTTGGTGGATAGGAAAGGAAGGACGAAGGCCTCCTTGGGGAGACACAGTAGCGTAAATAGAACAGGAGGCACTGACTTTACTAATCAGCTGCTGCAGGAGAGGAGAATAAAACGAGGGGCTTAGGAAATGCTTTAGCGCCATAGGTCCCACATGAAGGGAATGTGTATTAGGCTAATGACCTTTTCGGCCTGAGTCTCAGGCAGAGCAATCTTATCCTGTATCATGACCCAACCATCCCCTGTGCTGGAAGCCCCAAGTTTGATCAGGTGTTTTCATTCAGCCAGACTTTCATTAGGTGCCATTGAGGGGAGGGTTAAAAATAGTACAGAGGCTGGTGGGCTTGGCTTAGCTTGTTGTGTCAGCTGTCTTGCTGTATAATCAGCTTTACTGTTTCCTTTGGCCACTGAGGAAGATTCTGTCTGGTGGCCCCAACAGTGGATGATGGCCAGCTCAGATGGTAAAGAAAGGGAATCTAGGAGCTTCTTAATCAAGGTGGCATTAACAATGGGTGAACCCTTGGTGGAGAGAAATCCCCTCTCTCTCTCCAAATTGAGGCATGGCAATGTGCTATTAAAAAGGAATATTTAGAATTGCTATATATGTTTACCCACTTATTTTTTGCCAGGTGTAGAGCTCGAGTTAGGGCAATCAGTTCAGCCTTTTAAGAGGTAGTACCATCTGGTAACCTGGCAGCCTCAATGACTTGAGTTAGGGTGACCACTGCATAGGCTGCCCTTTTCTTACCTCTGGTGTCAGAAACAGAGCTACCATCAACAAAATAAGTAACATCTGGATTAAGAAGGAGAATGTCCTGGAGGTCTGCCCAAGGTAAGCTTCAATTATATTAACACATAAGTGAACATTGTTAGGTGAACACGAATCAGGGCCTGAAACCTGGCTCACTGTTAAAGGAGTGGCCAGGTTAAGGGCCAGGGAATGAGACAGTTTAACATCTGGATTTTCCATGAACAACAAATAAAATTCCTGAATGCGAGAAGGTGACAGAAGAGGGAGTGCTCAAGGAGAGAGCAAATCCTGGAGTCTATGTGGGGAAAAAACCTGCAGGGGCATCCAGAGACAAATTTTAAGAGCCTCTTTTGTGAGTGTGGCTGCTGCTGCCAGAGCCCTGAGGCAGGGTGGCCACCCACGAGTGGTAGAGTCAAGCTGTTTAGATAAATAGGCCACTGGTGCCTGGGTTGGTCCCAGGGATTGAGTGAGAACTCCTGTGGATATCCCTTGCCTCTTATCAGTATATAACAAGAAGGCCTTAGTGAGATTGTGGAGTGCCAAGGGAGGGGATTTAAGGAGGGCTTCCTGGAGAGCCAGGAAGGTTCAGCGAATGACCAAGGGCGAAGTGAGGGGGCCAACCGGGGTTTCCTTAATTGCCTCATGTAGTGGCTTAGCTAGAATGGCAAAGTTTGGTATCCAATGATGGAAAAATCCTACAAAACCCAAAGAGGACTGGATCTGGTCAGCTGAGGTGGGTGGCTGCAAGTCTCGTAAGGCCTTGACCCAGTCAACAGTTAGTCCTCGGGTATTTGGGGTGAGATGTAGGCCTAGATACTGTGCTTCAGGCACTGATAACTGGGATTTATGTGGGGCCACCCTGTAAGCCCTGCTTCCAAGGAAATTAAGAAGGGCAGTGTGCCATTTGGATGCTTCCAGGGAGGGACTACAAAATAAAAAGTCATCCACATACTGTAACAGAGAACTAGGCTCCAAGGAGCATTGAAGGAGGTCCTGTGCTAGAGTCTATCCAAAGAGGTATGGGCTATCCTGAAAACCCTGGGGGAGGACGGTCCAGGTTAGTTGTTGAGCAACCTGGGTATCGGGGTCCTCCCAAGTGAAGGCAAAAAGAGGGTATGATTCAGTATTCAGAGAAATTGTATAGAATACATCCTTCAAGTCAAGAACTGAAAAGTGGGTGGTATTGGGGGGATTTTCTGAGAAAAGAGGGTATAGGGATTAGGGACAACTGGGTGGATTGGGACCACGGCATCATTAATTAAATGGAGGTCCTGGACTAAGCAATAGGTCCCATTAGGCTTTTAAACTGAGAGAATGGGGGTATTATAAGGGGAATTAGTAAGGATACGCAGTCCCTGGACCAAGAAATGAGAAATAATGGGTTTAAGCCCACGTCGGTGAAAGAGGGATATGGGAAACTGGGAGCAGGCATGGAAAATAGTAGGGTTACATAGGACAATCTGGGGTTTACCACAACTGGGGTGCTGGTATCCCATACTATAGGGTCAACCAAATCTATTGGAAGGGGAGGTTTGGCTTCACGGTCATCAATTGTAGCTGCAGCCATTAAAAGTATATTAGAGGAAACAGAAGCTGTAGGGAAATTAAATGAAAGTTCAACCTCAATTTTGGTTAAAACATCTCTACCTAAAAGGGGGTAGAATATGAAGGGATAATCAGAAATGGATGGTTAACCATAAAGATCTCTAAATGGCATAAATGGGGGTCCATAGTACATGGGCAAAAGAGCATGCCATCAATCCCCTGAACTGCAATTTGGAATGGAAAACTAGGTCCTGAGAAGGAAGGGAGGACAGAGTAGGTAGCATTTGTATCAATCAAGAAGGAGATTGGCTTACCCACTACCTGGAGAGTTACCCTGGGCTCAGCTTGAAGGCATAGTATCATGTGATTTTTCTTTTTTATCTCCTCACCCCTGTCATTATAATCCCAGTGGGGATCCTCAGAAGGAACTGCAGCTGTTCCGGTAAGGAGCTGTGGATTGGTTAGGTGAGCCTGATCGGCACGTCCCCTGGCAGCCTTAAGAATATGATCTCATTCGTCTGAAGTTAAAGAAGAGGTTAAAATGACATTGAAGATCCCGCCAAGATAAATCATATGCTTGTACAATATGTTGGAATTTCTTAATAAAACCAGAGGGATTGGCGGAAAAAGAACCCAGTCTCTTTTTAAGTTGAGCAAGGTCAGGAAAGGAAAAAGGAATAATGGACACGGACCATGCCTTCTGTACCTGACACCTCACGAAGCGGGGCCAAGAGAGAAGGGGGAGGTCTCTGAAATGGGTACGGTGACCTACAGGGTTAGGCAAGGGGGAGGTAAGGGTTGGTTCCTTAAGGGAGAAAGGTGAGGGAGAAAGGAGTGGGTTCAAATGGGAGGCAGCCCTGGAGTAAGATGATGATCACAGTGGCAAGGAGAAGTCTTGTGGGTCAGGGTCATCAGGAAATGGGGCATCCACATGTCACAAAATGGCAACCATGAGTCAGCAGAATTGCAGGCCTGTGACCCAGAAAGACCACCAGGTGGTGCCTGTGAGTTGCCACGTGGTGACCAAGATGACAACTGTGGCTGGCAGGAATCCCCAGCAAGCATGACTCGAGCAGTAGAGCCGGAAGGGGTGGAAAGCAAAAGCCGGGAACACATACACAGAAAAGCCTGTACGTACAGAATTTCTGACCATTTTTTTTTCTTTTGCGGGTTTGAGGATGGAACCCAGAGGCATTTGACCTCTGAGCTACTTCCCCTGCCCAATTTTTTATTCTTTGTTTTGAAACAGGGTCTCATTGAGTTGCAGAGGGCCTCGCTAAGTAGCTGAGGCTGTCCACAAACTGCAATCCTCCGGTCTCAGCCTCCCAAATGCTGGGATTACAAGGGTGTGCCACCACACCTGGCCTAGAATCTCTGATCATTTACCTGCCCATTTGCAAAAGTTACTGAGATCAGTCAACATTTTAAGATCTAACGTACCCATCTCAGGCCACCAAGAACCATTACCCAACTCATAAGTGGGCCAGACCTATGTGCAGAAAAAATATGCTGCTCGGGGTACAGTTCCCCGGATAAACCTAGAGTCTGGAGATTAACCAGAACATGGCCCAGTGTGGACAGGGAGTCTGTTTTTGATGGCTGGCTTGCCCTCATGACTGGTCAGCGGCAAGGATGAAAACAGGAATTTGGCATCCCAAGATCCTGCCTAACGTCTGGAAACAACGTGGTTGTGTTAGAGAAGGACATCTCCGTTCTCTTTACACAACCACAGGGCAGCCTGGCTACCCCCAGAGAACTTGGGCACCAAATATTTGTTTTTTGGTTTTTGTTTGTTTGTTTGTTTTTTGGTGGTGGTACTGGGGTACCCGTCTACCTCCGGGCTACACTCCCAGACCTATTTTATATTTTTATTTGGAAACAGGGTCTCTTAAGCAATTATTTTGGTTTATTTAACAGCCATGAGCCCAAGTCCATTAGAGGCTAAAAGCCAGAACCCACTTGTCCAAGGAAGGGGAAGCTGAGAGGCTGCAGAGCTGGGGGCACGCTGTGGAGCTGTTGGGTGGAATTAGGGCTAGGTGAGTTTTAAGATGGCCACCAGGGCTTAGCTGGGTGGTATCCAAGACAGCAGCTGGCTCTCTGGGCTGGATGGAAGTCAAGATGGCCGTCGGGAGATCCTACAAGGAGCGTCTGGCTGGGTGGTAAGATGGCCACCAGCTCTCAGGGAGAGCGTGCAGCTGGGGAAGATGGCCGCTGGCTATCAGGGAAAGCAGGTGGCTGGGCGGCATGGTTACTGGGTTCATGGTATGGAAAAAGAAAAAAAGAAAAAAAAATGGCTGCCAGGCACTCACCAGACACTGAGGCCAGGCTATGTGGCGTGCACCCTGCGGGTCTGACTGGACGGGTGGGAGGACCAGAGTAAGAGCCGAGGTAGGGAAGGAGGTCTAGAGTCCGGGAAGGGCGGGACGCTGGGCTAGAGGAAGTGCAGACAAAGGGAGCAGGGAAAGGAACCTGGGCACTTGTCCAGGTCCGCTGAAGGTCAGACCTAGATGGAGTAGAGCGGAGCCACAGCCACGGGATGTGGGGCTGGAAACAAGTGGCTTATGGTCTCTGGTCAGGGTGGGAATGGGGAGGTGGTAGTCCTGGAGCAGCGGCGGTGGCAGTCTAGTGAAAAAGTGGCAAGAGGGGCAATTGCGGTCCCAGCGGATCCACGCACCCTGGCAGATCTGGGAAGGTGGAGGTTTCTACCAAGGCCGCGCAGAGTACAGTGCGGCAGCAGCAGGGACTTATTTTTTAAAAAAGAAGAAAAAAAATTTTTAATTAAATTAAATTAAAATTTAAAAATAATCATCCCAGGGTCAGCACCAGATGTTAGGTGTGTGTGGTAAAGAGAAGAGAGAGACCAGGAAGTGCGGTAAGTATTTTAACGTGGTCCTCTCGGGGATTGGGGCTGGAACACCCCAGAGACCTGCGGGCCTTCTGAGGCTGGAGGGAAAATGCCTCTCTTTTTAAGGTATACATCTTGGGGTTGGGACTATGCATTGGAAAGCCACTTCTCTCATGATATTACATGCCTCGCGATATCGCCTGCGATATCACCTAGCAGAGTCTCCTCCTCCTTCTCTAGGGTTCCACCTGTGGAAAGGGGAAGGGACCTGACTTGTCAAGAGGTAAAAGACCTGTACAAAGAAAAGTATAAAACATTGAAAAAAGAAATCAAAGACCTTAGAAGATGAAAAGATCTTCTTGTCCATAGATAGAATAAATATCATCAAAATGGTCATACTTCTAAAAATGATCTACAGATTCAATGCAATACCCATTAAATTACCAAGAACATTTCTCACAGACAGAGAAAAATCAGTCCTTAAATTTGTTTGGAATAACAAAAAAAAAAGAAAGAAAGAAAGAAACCAGAATAGCCAAAATAGCTTTCAGCAACAAAAAAACATGCAGGAAGAATCACAATACCTGACTTTAAACTATACTACAAAGCCATAGTAATAAAAGCAGCATGGTAGTGGCACAAAAACAGATGCATAGACCAATAGAGCATAATAGAAGACTCAAACAAATCCACACATGTACAGCCAATTAATTTTTGACAAAGTAGCCAAAAACATACACTGGAAGAAAGCCTCTTCAATAAATGGTGTTGGCAAAACTGGTTATCAATATGCAGAAAATGGAAATAAATCCCTCTTTCTCACCCTGCACAAGAGTCAATTCAAGATGGATCAAAGACTTGGAAATTAGACCAGAGACTTTAAGGCTCCTTGAAGAAGGCATAGGTCCAACACTGTAACACATAGGCACAGATAAACACTTTCTCAACAAGACCCCAACAGCACACAAATCAAAAGGCAAATCAATACATGGGATTGCATGAAACTGAAGAGCTCATGTACAGCAAAGGAAACTATTAAGAACCTCAACCAAGAGCCAACATAATGGGAGAAGATTTGCCAACTACTCCTGTGATAAAGGATTAATATCCAGAACATAGAGAGAACTCAAAAAACTCAGCACTAAAACAAATAACCCAATCAAAGAAATGAGCAAGTGAACCAAATAGACACTTCACAAAGGAAGAAATTCAAATGGCCAATAATTTCATGAAAAAATGTTCTATATCATTAGCAAACAGAGAAATGGAAATCAAAACTACCCTGAGATTCCACCTAACTCCAACTAGAATGGCAATCATTCAAAACACAAACAACAGCAAATGCTGGTGAGGATGTGGAGAAGTGTGAACTCTAAGACATTGTTGGTGGGATTGCAAATTCATGCAACCACTTTGGAAAACAGTATGGAGACTCCTCAGAAGAATGGGAATGAACTTACCATATGATCCAGCAATACCACTTCTAGTTATCTAACAAAAGAAAGGAATCCAAACTACCAAACTAATGTATGCATATCTATGTTTATAGCTGCACAATTCACCATTGCTAAACTATGGAAACAGCCAAGATGTCCATCAACAGATGAATGGATTACAAAACTATGGGATATGTACACAGTGGAATTTACTCAGCCATAAAGAAAAACACAATAGCTGGGCATGGTGGTGCACGCTTGTAATCCCTGCACTTGAGAGGCGGAGACAGGAGGATCGCACAGGTTTGAAGCCAGCCGCGCTGGTTTAAGAGACCCTGTTTCCAAATAGAAATATACAAAAATATATGTCTGGGAGTGTAGCCCAGAAGTAGAAGGGCTTCCAAGAACCTCAGTACCACCGAGAGAGAGAGAGATTGAGAGAGAGAGAGAGAGAGAGAGAGAGAGAGAGAGAGAGAGAGAGAGAGAGAGATTGAGAGAGAGAGAGAGAGAGAGAGAGAGAGAGAGAGAGAGAGAGAGAGAGAGGAAACAATTGCATAAATTTACAGGGAAATGGATGGAACTAGAGGACATTATGCTAAGTGAGATTAGTCAGTCACAAAAAATAAGAAATCAGATGTTCTTCCTAATATTGAAAGCTAGAGAGAAAATGGGTCACAGGAGGAACTCTAGACAAAAAAGGAGATAGTATAGATGAGCAAATAAGGCAACCTAACTGAGGGAATGGGAAGGGGGAAGAGGGAAATTCTCTAATGCACATGATGTACTTTAACAAACATATCAATGTACTAAGCCAAACATAAAAGGAGGGAGGAGGAAAGAATGGGCTGGCAAATAAGTAAGGGCTAAATGGGTGATGTGTGTGTGTGTGTGTATGTCTCCACCATCTTGCATCCCATTAAGATGTATAAATACTATGCATCAATTAAAAATTTAAAAATAATAATAATAAAATAAGAAAAAAGAAAATAAATTTCCTTACCACACTAAAAAAGGAGAACAGCCTCATCAAGTAGTGAGACTCTCATCCACCTAGTGAGACCCTATTTCAAAATAAAAGTAAACCTCTGGGCATGGTGGCATATGCTTGTAATCCCAGCATTTGGGAGGCTGAGACAGGAGGATGGCAGTTTGAGGACAGCCTCAGCTAGTTAGTGAAGCCCTTCACAACTCAATGCTACCCTATTTCAAAGTAAAGAATAAAAATAGGGCTTGGGGTATAGCTTGGAGGTAGAATGCCCCTGGGTTCCACTTCAAGTACCGCAAAAAAAAAAAAATAAAAGTAAAGTAGGGCTGGGAGTACAGCTCAGAGATAGAATGCCCCTAGGTTCAATCCCCAGTACAGGGGCGGGGGGGAAGCAGACCATTCCAAAGTAATGGAAAATTACCAATCCCTCAAAAAATATGTACTCTATAATTTCTAGAGAAAAAAATGTAAGAATGGGGGGGAATGTTCAAAGTGGTATAGGCAGACAATTTACACACACACACACATACACACACATATCATAGTCAAAATAATTAAACCAAGAATAGAGAGAATATCTTAAAGTCGTTTAAAAGGAGAGATAAGTTATATGCAAAGAAACAAATATAAGAAAAGCAATAGACTTCTCAGAAGAAATTATAAAAGCAAGAAGACAATGGACTAGCAGCTTTAAAATACCAGTAAGATAGGGACAACTGTCCCAAAATTCTTTACCCATATGTATGTCACCATCACTATGAACCTTATTTTGTGAGATTAAAATGCACCAATAGAAGTATTTTTTCTTTATGTGGTCCTGGGGGTGGAACCCAGGGGCTTTTCTACCTCCGGGCTTTACTCCCAGACCTATTTTTATACTTTATTTGGAAACATAGTCTCGCTAAGTTGCTGAGAACCTCACTAAGTAGCTGAGGCTGGCTTCCAACCTGTGCGATCCTCCTGTCTCAGCCTCCCAAGTGCCGGCATTACAAGCGTGCACCACCATGCCTGGCCCAATAAAAGTATTTTTTAAAAGCCTTAAAAAAGAATTCTATGCCCAGTGAAAACATCTTTCATATTTTAGGGCAAATCAAAAATTTTAAAGTGAACAAAACTAAGAGAAAATATGTTGCCAACAAACCTATGCTACGGTAAATTTTAAGGGAAATCCTTCAAGTAGAAGAAACATGACACCAGAGAGAAAGTTGAATCTACACTAAGAAATATTGGTGAACATAAAAGACATGCCTCATTTTTAAGCATTTTTAAAAGTAGTTGAGTTTAAGCATTTTTAAAAGTAGTTGAGTTATAAAACAAAAATATAATACCATATTATCAAGTTAATAACATATGACATAAGATATATGTTATTAACTTGATAATATAGTATTATATATTACAAGACCAGTAGGAAATAATGATACAAGACCAGTAGGAAATAATGATACAAGACCAGTAGGAAAAAATTATAGAGTTATACAGTTAATATACAATATGTGAAATAGTATAACATTATTTAAAATGAATTATGATAATATTAAAAATGATATTAAAGCATAATCTTATATTTAAGACTAAGGATGTAGCTCAATGTTACAGTGCTTCACTAGCTTGTGAAAAGCCCTAGGTTAAATTCTCAGCATCACCAGGCATGGTGGCGCACTCTTGTAATCCCCATGCTTGGGAGGCGGAGGCAAGAAGATTGCACAGGTTTGAAGCAAGCCTTGCTGGCTTAAGAGAGCCTGTTTCCAAATAAAAATATAAAATAGGTCTGGGAGTGTATCCCAGAGAAAGCCCCTGGGTTCCACCCCCAGTACAAAAAAAAAAATCTAAACATTGCAAAAAAAAAATAGAAAAAAAATCTTATATTCAGAATATTCTAAAGACCACCAAGAAATTTCCAGAACTAAAATGAACAAATTCAGTAACATTGCAAAACACAAAGTCAACATTAAAAATTAATTACCTTTGTATACACTAACAACTAACTACCTGAAAGAGAAACTAGGAAAACAATTTCATTTATAATGTTACAACCACTATGGAAATCATTTGGAGGTTCCTCAAAATAGTAGGAATGGAGCCACCATTTAACCCAGCAATACAACTTCCAGGTTTTCACCCAAACAAATTTAAGTCAGCATTCCATAATGGTAGATTCATACCTATGTTTATAGCAGCATAATTTACAACAGCCAAGTTATGGATCAACCTAGGTATCCATCAACCAATGAATGAATAAATAAAATGTGGTATATACACACAATGGAGTTTTATGCAGGCAGAAAGAATGAAATTATGACATTTGCAGGGAAATGGATGGACCTGGAGACATTATGCTGAGTGAAGTAAGCCAGGCTCAAAAGTCAAGGGTCATATGTTTTCTCTCATACATGGATGCCAGAAAGAAAAAAGGGATATCATAAAATGGAAAGACCAGTAGAGTAGAGAATGAGAAAGGGGGAAAGGGGAACGTGGCAAAGGAAAGGGGAGGTATTAGGAAATTACTTTGAACAAATTATGTTATGTACATGAGTAAATATAGCACAGTGAAAGCCACTGTTTTGTATAATTACTATCTATATACCAATTAAAGAGAACATATTTTAAAGTCATAAAAATAAACTTATGAAAACAATAAATAGAAAAATATTCTGTGTCCTTTGATAGGAAGAATTAAACAGTGCTAAAATGTCCATACTACCCAGCTGGGCATGGTGGCGCATGCTTGTAATCCCAGCACTTGGGAGGCTGAGACAGGAGGATCGCACAGGTTCAAAGACAGCCTCAGCTACTTAGTGAGGCTCTCAGCAACTTAGTGAGACCCTGTTTCCAAACAAATCATAAAAAAATAGGGCTAGAGGTGTAGCCCAGAGGTAGAATGCCTCTGGGTTCCATTCCCAATATCCTAAAATAAAAAAGTTCATACTACCCAAAGATTCAATATAATATCTATCAATATTTCAATTATACTTTTGTGGAAATAGAAAACATAAACTTAAAATGTCTATGGAAGTAAAAAGTCCATAAATAGCCAAAACAGTCTCATGTAAGAATAGGACCAGGGGTGTGGCTCAGTAATAGAGCACCTGCCTGACATGCACAAAGTCCTCAGTATTCTCCCCAGTACCACAAAAAGGAGCAATAAAAATAAACAGAAGCAGAAGCATAAAAAAGTTGAAGCAATTGCACTTGATGATTTCAAACTATAAATAAAACCTTAATAATCAAAATAGTATGGTACTAGCATAAACAGATATATAGATCAGTGGAACAGAATAAAGAACCTAGAGATAAACTCACACAAATACAGTCACAGAACCTTCCCAAAGACACCAAGAATACACCACAGTAAAAACTATTATCCAACAAATGGTTTAGAAAAGCCAAATGTCCACATGCAAAAAAAATAAAATTAGATTCTAATTTTATGCAACCCAAAAAATCAACACAAAATTAATTCAAGATTTAAAAATTTGGCCTTAATTATAAAACTCTTGAGAAAAACAAAACATGGAAGGGAGCTCCATGGAAGTGATCTTGGCAATAAGTTTTTGGATATGACATCAAAAACAAAGGCAACCAGCCAGGCATGATGGTGCACGCTTGTAATACCAGCATTTGGGAGACTGAGATGGGAGGATCACAGTTCGAGGACAGCCTCAGATGATACTTAGTGAGGCCCTTTGCAACTCAGTGAGACCCTGTTTCAAAATAAAGAATTAAAAAATAGGATGGAGGTGTAACTCAAAGGTAGAATGCCCCTGGGTTCCATATCCAGTACCGCAAAAAAAAAAAAAAAAAAAAAAAAAGAACATAGGCAACAAACCAGGTGTGGAGGCATACACATGAAAGAAAAGAGCGCAGGCAACAAAAGCAAAAAGGAAAAAGTGAAACTACATCAAACTAAAAAAATTTCTGCACAGAAAATGATCAACAAAATTAAAAGTCAACCTGCAAAATGAGGAAAAATATTTGCACACCATATATCCAATAAAGGATTAATTTCCAAACAATCTAAGGAATTCAAGCAACTCAATAGTAAATAAGACAACTAATACCTTATTGATAATAATGTAAATTAGTATAGCCATTATGAGTATTCCTAATGTGGAGAATTATATAGAGACTCCTCAAAAAACTAAAAATTGAATTACAGTATGATCCAGCAATCTCATTTCTGGATATTTACCCAAGGTAACTGAAATCAGCATATCAAAGAGATTTCTGCACTCACAAGTTTATTGCAGCATTATTGACAGTAATCAAAAGATGTAATCAACTTATCAGTGGATGCATAAGAGAAGAATACATCATTGGGTGTGGTGGCACACACTTGTAATCCCAGTACTTGGGAGGCTGAGACAGGAGGATCACACAGGTTCAAAGCCAGCCTCAGCTTCTTAATGAGGCTCTCAGCAACTTAGTGAGACCCTGTTTCTAAATAAAGTACAATAAAAAGGTCTGGGAGTATATCCCGGAGGTGGAAAAGCTCCTAGGTTCCACCCCCAGTACCACAAAAAAAGAGAGAGAGAAAGAGAAAAAATATGATATATATGAACAATAGACTAGTTTGCCTTTAAAATGAAGGGAAATTCTGTTGCTTGCAACAGCATGGATGAACCTGGAAGACATTACTTTAATTAAAATAAGCCAGTCACAAAGAAACAAATATGCATGAACTCATGTATACATATGTTTTGGGTTGGATTTGGGATATCCCTAAACGCCTATGTGTTCAAAGCATGATTTTCCCATGCATCAAGGTTCAGAGGTGAGGCTTTTAAAAAATTATTGTAGATACAAGATGGTGGAATAGAGGAAGTCAATGTGTTTCAATTGCTCCAAGACTCAGAACTCAACCAGCAAGAAGACTGCTTCTTGGCAAAAGAAGAAAAGCAGTCAGAATTCAAAAGAAAAAAAGACAGTCAAAATGTGGTTGAATTGGAGGCACCACAAAGAGCAGACCACTGAAGAGCCCCATATGCCTCATCTGGTGAGTGGAGAGTGGAAGAGGGCTCCATCTTGGCCAGCCCACACCAGGGCTGGCAGCTGCTGCAAATGGTGGCTCTCAGAGACCAACTTCCAGCAAAGAAGCCAAATCTTTTCAAATCAGTGTTTGTAGAGAACCATTATCAAAAGCAATAACATTCTTCTCTCTGCACTCAAATACATCAAGACTGTGACTCTCTAAACTTCCCAGCCAAATGATCTAGCAAACTCCTGCACCTGTAGCTGAACTTGAACCAAGAAATGACAGGACCTTCCTGCAGGGACCTGAGTGGCTACAACCCATCTCATCAAGACTACTGTGAATCTTTAGACCACCCAGCCAAATCTCCCAGCAAACTCCTGTGGTTGCAATGGTACTTATCAGGATCAAAAAACTATAGACCCTTCCTGCAGGGACCCAGGCAGCTACAGTGGAGCTCATCAAGACTGAATTTACAAACTATCTCATCAGGAACCTGTTTGGTACCAGAGACTTACATGACAACAAACAAACCTGTGAGGTCTATGAGTTTGCAAACCATCCATGTGGAGGTAAGGGCAGGGCTACACTCAGACATAGCAGAAATGTGAATTACCAGACAGTCCCTAGGGAAAGTTGGGCAGGACCTAAGGTACACAGTTCACTCTGCCCCTGCCAGGTCTCTAGTGTCCACCACAAGACTGACAGAAGTGATGCCTTTGGGGTAAAATAACTCAGCCAAATGTGCTACAGGCCGGGCAGGTGATAAACTCTCACCCAACAGTGTTTGGGCACCACAAATACCATAGCCTTGCCAGCAAGGTCTCACATGATCACAACTAGCCAGAAAATCAGTGGTGTCCCTGGGGCTAATAACTCAGCCACCCAAGCCCTAAACTCAGAACAGTATAATCTTTCCCTGCCAGAGTTTGGGCCATGAAAGCAGGGAGGCCAGAGGCCAGCAGGGTTTCACATGATCGCAGCTGGCAGAGCAGCAACAGTGAGCAGTATCTCTGGAGAAATTTGACTCAGACAGCCACACCACAGGCTGGTAATGCAACACTCTCTTGGCCAGCAGAGTTTGTGCCTGGTGGTACTGCATGCTAACAGCTGACAGGACTCCATATGATAACACCAACAGATCAGCAGTGGTATTCCTTAGGCATCAAAGCTCAGCCAGCTGAACAACAATCCAGGCCCTCCTGGGCTTGTGCTCAGTGGACACAGAGCTGGATCCAGAAATATAAAAGATTTCATGTGTTTACAACCAGCAGAGCAACAGTAGTCTCCCTGGGGCATTAAGTCTCAGCCAGCAGGCTGCAGGATCTGAACCAAACATTATATACTCCCTAACCCTGCTGAGTTTGGGCCTAAAGACCACAGGAGCCTGCAATCAATCATGCTGCTGGCCTGCACTGACTAAGAAGTATATTCTGTTAAAGAGGTTTGGTAGGCTAACTTAAAATTCTGATTATATTAGACAGATTTAGTGAGGCAAATATGTACTCCCACTATAGGCCTTAATATAAAGGGATAAAAAATAGACATAGGTCTCCCACACAAGAGGATGCCACGACAACAGAGATACAAACTTGAGAATTCTGAATACATGAGAATGAAGACTAATGAGGAAACAATAAATTCCCACAATCCAGCAAGGGAGATCACCAAAATGCCAAAAGAATAATTAAGATTCTTTTTGTACTAGGGATTGAACTCAGGGACAGTCTACCTCTGAGCTACATCCCAGGCCCTTTTTTTTTTTTTTTTTTTTTTTAGTACTGGGGGTGGAACCCAGGGGGTTTTCTACATACGAGCTATACTCCCAGACCTATTTTATACTTTATTTAGAAACATTCTCATTAAGTTGCTGAGAGCCTCTGTCAGCCTCCCAAGTGCTAGGATTACAAGCATGTGCCAACATGCGCAGCTATTTATTTTTATTTTGAAACAGGATATCACTAAGTTACTGAGAGTCTAACTACATGCTAAAACTGTATTCAAATTTATGATCGTCTCATGTCAATCCCAAGTATTGGAATTTCAAATGTGTGCCACCATTCCTGGCTTTAGGTTTTTGGTTTTCAATAAAGTCCTCAGAAATGAAATCAGAGAATATTTATAAGATATGAATAAACATATCAATAGAGGCCTTGAGTGAAAAGAAGGGAAAATAAATGAAATAAAGACCTCAAAAGAAACCACTTCTGAGCTAGATGTGGTAGCACACACTTGTAATCCCAGTATGTAGGAGGCTGAGTCAGGAGGATCTGTGCTTGCAACTTAGTGAGACCTGTTTTAAAAATAAAGAATAGGACTTCTGAAGCTGGGCGTGGTGGCGCACGCTTGTAATCCCCGCGCTTGGGAGGCAGAGACAGGAGGATCGCGCAGGTTCGAAGCCAGCCACGCGCACTGGCTTAGGAGACCCTGTTTCCAAATAAAAATGTAAAAATAGGTCTGGGAGTGTAGCCCGGAGGTAGAAGGGCTTCCAGGAACCCCAGTACCACCAAAAAAAAAAAAAAAAAAAAAAAAAAAAAAAAAGAATAGGACTTCTGGGAAGATGGCAAATGAGAAAAGCAGCATTTATGAGTCCTGCTAACACTCGATCTCTATTGGCACAAAACCAGTGCTTTGCATAGCCAGAAAACACTATCAGCAGAGAAATAAAAAATGTAAACACAAGGGACAGAGAAAAAGAAGACTAGAAGAACAACCAGAGACCAGGAAAGAAACCAGCCCTCATTGCGGAGCCGCACCGGCGCCATCATGCCTCAGAGCACCAGGCTCCAGAGAGGAAAGGTAAACAAGGAGCTGAAGAGAGCAGCTGCGGATCATTCAGGTGTAATTCAGCAGTTCTTTCAGGGCAAAGAACATCTAAAACTCCCAGTGGCCAAGCTCATCACGCCTTCCAGGGACTCAGAACGGAGCTCAAAACCAGAAAAGAAATATGCCAGCCTCATGGCCGAGGGCGTAGCAGCGGCGCCATATTGCCAGCAGCAGCAGCAGTTCACCACACCCGGGAAAGCTCCAGATCAGCACGCACAATAACTGAAAGTGAAATTGCGGCCTCTACAGGAGAAATCCCAGCACTGCACCACCAGGGACTTGCACAGCTTTGATAATCTCCCTGGGTCTGAGATTTTGCAGTCCAACCAGTGAAGGAGTAGTGGTGACAGAGATACCACACCCTAGTCACAGCTCCCCATTGCAAAATGCCCAGCTCGGCATTCCCACGGACTCAGGTGGCCTCAATTAACTCCCTGGGTCTGAGACTTTATGATACATCCCAGTAAAGGAGTAGTGGTGACTGAGATTACCACAAACTTGAGATTCAGAGCACCTTAAGTAAAGTTGTGGTGACCCAGGGAAGAACCCAGAGAAGGCACAAACTTCTGAAAGCATGGGAAAGAGGAATAACAATAGAGCAATGAACACCCACAACCCCACAACCTCAGAACCTGATAACACAGAAATTCAGAAATCTCCAGAAGATCAAATCAGGAATATAACTGTATAAATAATACAGGACTTTGGAAAAGAATTTAGAGTCTAAAAGAAATAAAGGATGCAATCATTGAAGTAAAGTCAAAAATTTAAACTATAAACAATCGATTAGACCACATGGAGAATAGAATCTCGCTCCTAGTAGAGGATCACTCCAAAAACATGTGGTCTAATCAATTGTTTATACTTTGAATTGAGGCCTTTACTTCAATGATCACATCTTTTATCTCTTTTAGACTTTCTCTACATTCTTTCCGAAGGTCCTGTGTTATTTCTACAGTTATTTTCTGAGGCAGACACTGGAGGATCACAGTTCACAGACAGCATCAGCTATTTAGCAGCTCCCTTCACAACTCAGTGAGACCCTGTTTACAAAAATAAGACCAAAAAATAGGGCTGGGGGTATAGCTCAGAGGTACAATGCCCCTGGGTTCCATCCCAGTACTACAAAAAAGAAAGAAAAGACAATATAACAACATGACCAAAATATTCAAGGAATATTTGATAATATGAAATGACCTAACTTACAGTATTTTGCATTAAAGAAGGTCTAGAAGCACAACCCAAAGGGCATTAGAAATCTCTTCAGAGAAATTCCCAAACATAGAAAATGAGATGGATGTACTTATATAGGGGACATTCTGAAACACAATAGGTCAAGGAGAGAATCTTAAATGCATTGAGAGCAAAATAACAGTTGACATTCAGAGCAAAACAATAAGAATTACTCCAGACCTCTCAACTGAAGTCATGAAAACCAGGAGGGACTGGTATGATGTACTACAAACACTAAAAGAAAAAACTTCCAACCAAGACTGCTATATTCAGTAAAGATATCATTCAAGTTTTACAGGCAAATAAAAACCTTCCAAGGTAGGTAGAGAATAAAATAATTCATGACTACCAAGCAGGAACTAGAGAAAATACTTTTAAAATAAAATACATATGGGCATGGTGATGCACGCTTTTAATCCCAGCAGTTGGCAGGCTGAGACAGGTGGATCACAGTTTTTTGGCCAGCCTCAGAAACTTAGTGAGACCCTCCTCAACTTATTAAGACACTATTTCTAAAGAAAAGAATAAAATATAGCTGGGGGTGTGTATTGGAGGTAGAAAGCCTCTATGTTTTATCAGAAGGAGAAGGAGGAAGAGGAGGAACATAAGAACCACCAGAGCACCAGAGAAGGAACAAATTCCACCAGAGGGGCAACCAAGTGAAGGAGAAATAAGACTATATCAAACAAGATATATAACTCAAAATGACAGGAAACAAAAATCATCTCTAAATTATAAAATAGAATGCCAAAGGTTTAAACTCCCCAATTAAAAGTCATAGACTGGCAATGTGGATTAAAGAACATAATCCAACTATATGCTGCTTGCAAGAAACTCATAGGTAAAAATATTCATAGGCTAAAGGTGAAAGGACATAAAAAAGACATTCTATTCAAATGAAGACCGTAAGCAGAGGTATCAATTTTCATATCCAACAAAGAAGACTTTAGCCAAAACTTATCAGAAGAGACAAAGCAAGTCACTTCTTACTAGTAAAAGGAACAATCCAACAAGAAAATATAATAATAGTAAACAATTATGCCCCAAATGCATGTGCACCCACTTTTATAAAAACAATTCTTTGGGACATTAGGTCTCAGATGAACCCCAATACAATAATATTGAATGACTTCAACACACCTCTCACACCACTATACTGATCTTCCAGACAAAATACCAGTGAAGACTCTTCAGGCCTAAAAAACACTATAAATAAAATTGACCCAACAGACATATACAGAATATTACAGCCAATAACAGCTGAATAAATATTCTTTTCAACTGTTCATTGTGCCTTCTCCAATATAGACCATATTCTGGGCCACAAGCAAGTACCAGAAAATTCAAAAAAATGTAATATACTTCTGTGCATCCTTTTATATCATAACTGAATGAAAGTAGAAATCAACAACAGGAAGACTCAAAGGAATTACATAAATACATGGAAATTAAATGGTATACTTTTGAATGAGGACTGGATTATAGAAGAAATAAGGGTAGAAATTTTAAAATTCCCAGAATTAAATGAAAATAGATACACAACATACCAAAATCTATGGGACACTTTGAAGGTAGTTTTAAGAGAAAAAGTTATAGCACTGTATGCCCACATAAGAAAAACATAAAGCCACCAAATAAACGACCAAATGACACACATCAAGACCTTTAAAAAACAGATTAGAAGGAACTTACTTCAACAATCATAAAAACAATATAAAATAAACCCAAAGCCAAAGAAATGTGCATTTTTGCTGAGTGTGAAATTTTAACTATAATTATTGGGTTTTTTATATGTCTTCATACCTTCTAAAACCTGTCTCTGTTTATTTTTCCTAGATAAGTAAATTTCCAACCTACAGAACATAAGAAAATACTTTTAAATAATATATCTACTAAAGGCTTAATATTCAAAATGTACTATAAGGAACGCATATAATCCAATAGCAAAAAAACAAATAAACCAAATTTTAAAATGAACAAAAGACTTGTTGGGGAAAAAGAATCCTTTACCTTCTTGCTACTCCTTGGTCTTATCAAGCTCATACTTATCTAAGGCATTTCTACTTGACATTTCTCTGCCTAAATATTTTTCTTCTGGATTTCTGCATACTTTAACTTCTAATATCATTCAGTTCTCTGCTCAAATGTTGCTTCCTCAAAGAAGCATTCCATGACCCCTCTACCTAAAAATGCTGTTCCTCATATACCCACTGTCATTCTTTTACTTGACTTGATTTTTCTTCTTATATTAACACTGCCTAAAATGACATACAGTGCGAATTGGTCTGCTCCAAGAATGTAAGGTCCAAGAAGACTTACATGCTGTCTTCACCATGATCATGCATCAGCACTTTCAATAAAGCCTATCACACAGCAGCCACTACACACAATACTTACTGAATGAATGAGTTATGTATGGATGACTCCGTATTTTATTTCCACTCTTTTTTTCTGAAATCAACATGTTATTCCTCAGTAGTTCTTCAATATTTCTGACTTTTTGATCAAATTCTTTGGGCTGCATTGAGTTTTTTCGTTGTTGTTTTGTTTTAGTTTTTTGTTTGTTTGTTTTTTGGGTTTTTTTTTTGGGGGGGTTGCAGTACTGGGGACTGAACCCAGGGGCATTCTATCTCTGTGTTATACCCCGAGCCCTATTTTTTATTCTTTATTTTGAAACAGGGTCTCACTAAGTTGCAGAGGGCCTCACTAAGTAGCTGAGGCTGTCCTCAAACCTGCAATCTTCCTGTCTCAGCCTCCCAAGTACTGTGATTATAAGTGTGAGCCACCACACTTGGCTGAGATTGTTAATTTTAAATATTTTATGACCATCTTATAACACGGGATATCATAAAATCTGTATACATCTGCAGTATAAATATTGCTATACTATCCCCTTTTCTAGTTTTTTTTTAATCTCAAGAAAACATGATTGAAAAAATACACAAAGTTATAATTAGATACAGAAATAAGTCCTGGTATACTATGGCACAGTAGGTTGACTATAGTTGGCATTATATACAGTCACCCCTCAGTATCTATGGAAGACTGGTTCTAGAAACCCTCTTTCCTTGCAGATACCAAAATCTTTAAACACGCAAGTCCCTCAAGTAAAACAGCATAGTATTTGCATTTAATCTATACACATCCTCCCATATACTTAAAATCATCTCTAGATCACTTATAATACCTGCACAATGTAAATGTTATGTAAATAGCTGTTGTGTTGTGTTATTAAAGAAATAGTAACACACAAAAAAATCGGTAGGCACATTTTTTTCAAATATTTCCAATCCACACTTGGTTAAGTCTGTGGACATAAAACCTATGGATATAGAGAGTCACCTGGGTTGTGTATTTCAAAACTAGAAGAGAGAATTTCAGTGCTCTCACCAAAGATACCGGGTGTAGCTCAGTGGTAAAGTGCTTGCCTACTATGCACAAGCCCCTGGGCTTGCTTTCCAGCACAACCAAAAAAGTGAATGTTCTCACCTCAAGAAAATAATAAATGTTTGAGGTGATGGATATACTAACTTCCCTGATTTGATCAATTCAAATTGACAAATATATAGCAACTTCTAATTTGATCAATTCAACTTGATGCAATGCATTGCAAATTCACACCTAACATTGTACCCCAAAAATGTTAGTATGCGCCAATTAAAACTAAAGCTTAAAAGAGAAAATATTTAGAGAATATTTTGCCTGGCTTATTTAAGAAGGCAAATAGGAATGATTGGGAGTCATTCAAGGAGACAAAAAGGAAATCAGAATTTCAGATGGGACCAGGGAGGACATGGACAAGGCAAGCAGAACACTCTTCACAGAACCCGGGAGTGCAGAGGCGTGAGAGGAGACTCCTGAAGCTTGACCTAACTGAAATGAAGACAAATGGAAAGGCATCCTATTTCACCCCTACCCTTATCAGCTACAAAGTGCTATCAGAGGCTGAAATACCAAGAGTCAAGAAGGGGGAAAGAACTGTACCATGTCCCTGTGTGAGCTCATAGACAAATTATAACTGGAATTTAAGTCCTCTGGCTTTGTGGGGGTGAGGGGGTACTAGGGATGAAACCCAGGGGCGTTCTACTTCTGAGCTACATCCCCTGTTCTATTTTTTTTTTCTTTTTCTGCAGTACTAGGGATGGAGCCCAGGTTCCAGTCTACCTCTGAGCTGCACCCCTAGCCCTATTTTTTATTCTTTATTTTGAAACAGGGACTCACTGAATTGCAGAGGGCCTTACTAAGTAGTAGCTGAGGCTGTCTGTGAAACCAGGATCCTCCTGTCTCAGCCTCCTGAATGCTGGAATTACAAGTGTGCACCACCACGCCCAACTTTATTTTTTATTTTGAAACAGGGTCTCGTTAGGTTGATAAAAATCTCACTACTTGCTGAGACTGTCCTCAAACCTGCGATCCTCCTGTACCAGCATCCCAAGTACTGGGATTACAGGCTTGCACCACTGCTTGCACCACTACATCTTGCTTGTCCTCTTCTTCTTTTTTTTTTTTTTTTTTTTTGTGTGTGTGTGTGTGTGTGTGTGTGTGACTGGGGATGGAACCCAGGGGCATTCTACCTCTGAGCTACACCTCCAACCCTCTTTTATATTCTTTTTTTTTTTTTTTTTTTTTTTTGGTGGTACTGGGGTTCCTAGAAGCCCTTCTACCTCCAGGCTACACTCCCAGACCTAATATATATATATATATATAATTTTTTTTTTTTGAAACAGGGTCTCTTATGCCAGCGCAGCTGGCTTCAAACCTGCGCAATCCTCCTGACTCTGCCTCCCAAGCACGGGGATTACAAGCGTGCACCACCACGCCCGGCTATATTCTTTATTTTGAAACAGGGTTTCACTAAGTAGCTGAGGCTGTCTGCAAACCATGATCCTCCTACCTCGGCCTCCTGAATGCTGGGATTACAGGCGTGCATCACCACGCCCAACTCAGTCCTCTAATTTCTGATATATACAATATGGACATCATTCAGAGGTACCCATATGTAATACCACAGCTGAGCATAAATTATTGGCAATTGAATTAAAACCAAATTTAAAATGCCGGGCGTGGTGGTGCACACTTGTAATCCCCAGCATTCGGGAGGCTGAGACCAGAGGATCACGGTTCACGGACAGCCTCAGCTACTTAGTGAGGCCTTCTGCAACTCAGTGAGACCCTGTTTCAAAATAAAGAATAAAAATAGGGCAGGGGTTGTAGCTCGGAGGCCAAATGCCCCTGGGTTCCATCCCCAGACCCACAAGAAAAAAAATTTAAATTGCTTCTGAACCTTATTGTGATGTATAATTATAATGCACGAATAAAAGTATATTAAAATAACAAGAAGTAAGCTGGGTGTGGTGACGTACACTGGTAATCCCCGTGCTTGGGAGGCAGACAGAAGAATCACGCAGATTCGAAGCCAGCCATGCTGTCTTAAGAGACCCTGTTTCCAAATAAAAAATATAAAATAGGTCTGGGGGTGTAGCCCGGAGGTAGAAGGGTTTCTAGGAACCCCAGTACCACAAAAAAAGAGACCCTCTTTCCAAATAAAAAATATATATAAATAGGTCTCGTAGTGTAACCCGGAGGTAGAAGGGTTTCCAGGAACCCCAGTACCACCAAAAAAATAATAATAACAAGAAGCAATATAAATTGCTGAACAGGCTGGGCACTCATATTTGTAGGTAGGCCAGCCAAAATTGCAAGAAAGTTGTCTTCCAAATGCCTTCCCACTCTTTATCCATTCTCAAAAGTAATTGTCTAACAGATCATCACCCACTACATTATTAACATCTGACCATGACACAAATATTCATTTTAGGAGAAGGTTCTTGGATAGATAATCTATCATTTTCTCTGGAGATTTTTTGCAAATTTTCCTGCTTACAACTTGTGACCAGATCAACCATCTCCTAGGTTCCTTAGTGAATTCTGAGCACAGATTCCCCTGAGCACCATCTGTTTTGTCTCCCAATTGGCCCCTTGAGTCTGTAATAAAGATTCTATAATGCAAGTGAACTTTCCATTGTGTGAAACCTGTGCAGAAGCCTCTCATGTGGCCCAAAACTTCAGCACCTTAGACTCCTGGAGGAAATCATGGGCTGCAGTAGCGAGCAGGAGCTCCCAACCCCAATGCAGATTCTCCAGCCCTTTAGCCATGTGGTTTGGATGTTAACGGAGCACAGAATCCTGTCCTTGGCTAACCGTGTTTCAGGGTCATTGATGCTGAAGTGACCTGCACATGGGAGAAGACCAGAGAAATGAAGAGTGAATCAAATGCAAATTTCCAGGACACATAAGCCTGAGACTACTGTTACAGAGTTGGCTCCAGGGAGCGTTGCTGCAAGTCTGAGCCTTTTTCATGGAACCCATTCATGGAGCCATTCAGGGCTTTGCACTCCCTGCTCCACCTTCAGGAAATCATCAGATGCCTGAGAACTGATGTCCCTGGGCTGGTGAGTCTTGGAGGCGCTTTCCACATAATGACTTGTACAGAAAGCTGCATGTTCCAGCCTCTCTATACAGGCCCCAGAAATGGCCCAAGTCCAAGGTTTCTGTATCATTAGGCAAATTCCCTACCACCCCTAGGAGTTCCGTCTTGCTCGTTCTAAGAAAATAATAGACCAGAAACTGTCTTTTTAAGTGAGGGTAAAGAATAGCTTCTCCTCCCCTAAATGGACCCTTTTGCAGCCAGGCATGGTAGCTTACACCTGCAATCCAGTACTTGGGAGTCTGAGAAGAAGGATCGCAGGTTCAGGCATAGCCTCAGCAACTTAGAGAGACTGGTTTCAAAATAAAAAATAATATAATATAGGGCTGGGGTGTAGCTCAGAGGTGCAAGAATTCTCCAAACTTTTTTAAATTATACATTATAAAAATTTAGAGAGTATTGCTAATATATGTGTATGTTTATTCATTTGTAAGCTATTTGCATATACAAATACATAGTTTGTTTTAAAAAATACACACAAAAATAGAATTTTTTCAAACAAGCTAAAAATAAATGCCATAGTTCACCAACTTTAAGACATAGTTCAACATCTCTGAGACTGTAATACATCTTAGAGTCCATGGTTTCTTAGCATGATGTCACAGTCTAGTAGGCACATTTTTTTAAAATAAGACCTCACTAAGTAGCTGAGGCTGACTGTGAACTTGCAATCCTCCTGTCTCAGCCTCCCAAGTACTGGGATTACAAGCATGCACCACCATGCCTGGCTATATTTTCTCTCTTAATAGGACACAAAGTAATAGTATATCCCAAATGTGATTGTACCCTGGATTTTATGAAACAGCATAACTCAAAGCTTTCATTTCTCCTTCCCATACCCTAGTATATCACTTGGCATACCCCATGATCTGGGTTTCCCCCATATTTGAAGACCCTGGAATTCCTATGCCATTGGTCTCAAACAAAAAACACTGAGAGAAAGTCACTCATAAGGACTCCATAGGTCTCTCCAGGCAAAAAAAAAAAAAAAAAATCTCCCTTCTGCTCGGTATAGCAGTAAGCCTGAGGCCTCGGTGACTCCAGTTACAGCAAGAAAACATCCAAGTGGCTCCCAGTGATTTTTTATGCTCTCACTATGACCTCAGGCCAATAGTTCATTTTTCTGGGCTTTACTTTCCTCATCAAAGAATGGGTACAAAGCCGGATGTGGTGGTTCATGCTTGTAATCCCAAAATTTGGGAGGCTGAGACGGACCAGGGTTTGTGGACAGCCCCAGCCACTTAGTGAGGCCCTTTGCAACTTAGTGAGACTGTTTCAAAATAAAGAATAAAAAACAGGGCTGGGGTGTAGCTCAGAAGTAGAATGCCCCTGGGTTCTGTCCCCAGTACTGGGAAGAAAAAAAAAAAAGCCAGGCATGGTGGCACACGCTTGTAATCCCCGAGCTTGGGAGGCGGAGACAGGAGGATCACGCAGGTTTTAAGAGACCCTGTTTCCAAATAAAAATATAAAATAGGTCTGGGAGTGTAGCCCGGAGGTAGAAGGGCTTCCAGGAACCCCAGTACCACCAAAAAATTTTAAAAAATTAAAAAATATATTTTAAAAATTGGTGCAATTAGCTGGGCATGGTTGCACACACCTGTAATCCTAGTACTTGTAAGACTGAGACAGGAGGGTCACAGGTTCAAGGCCAGCCTCAGCAATTTACTGAGGCCCTCAGCAACTTAGTGAGACACTGTTTCAAAATAAGAATGGGAGTGTAGCTTGGAGGTAGAACCTCCCTTTCCCCCATCCAACCCCAATATAAAAAATGAGAGCAATAAGCCTCGTGTCTCATGTCTATAGCTAACTCTGGGTATCAGACCCCCAAGGATCAGTATGAGAGTGGTGTGAGCAAAGATAAGGAAAACATCCAGTCTTCAAGGGGAATCCTGTACCACCCAGATACAAAAGTCAGGCAGGGCTGTGTGGTTGGTTGGTTTTACAGACAATTTTTAATAAGAATCTGGTGTGAGCAAATGGCAACATCAGGGAGAGTGGCTTCTTATTCCAAAATTTCATAATACAAGTCAGGCGTGGTGGTGCACACTTGTAATCCCAGTACCTAGGAGGATCACAGGTTTGCAGCCAGCCTCAGCAATTTGTGAGGCCCTCCGTAATTTAGGGAGACCCTGTTTCAAATAAAGAATAAAGTCAAGCTGAGGTGTAGCTCAGAGGTAGAATGATGCCCCTGGGTTCAATCCAAAGCACCACACACACACCCAAAAAATGACATGTTACAACTGTGAGCAGTCCTTTAGGAAGTAGAGTGTTCTGCTATAAATGTAGATCTGAGACCACGGGAGCCCCACTAAGGAAAAAGGGAAGGTAGGAGCCAAGATGCCCAGACAAATGGAAATAGTCTGAGGACAAGTTGGGGCCCCGCAGAGGATACGGGTTCTAGCCCACATAACTGGCTACAAAGAAATACAGTCGAGGTCCAGGCCATGGACCTCCATGGACCTCCTTCTCTAAGGAAGAAGACAGCTCAGCCTTGTGACTTCAGGAAAGACTTCATCAGAGAGGTCACCCTGGAGCTGGATCTCAAAGAATGAATGAGTTTCCCAGTTCTTAGGAAGATGAGGGAGAACAGTAGAGAATTTTTAAGACCTTTTCAGAGAGGAAAAAAAGAAAGAAACAGAGAAAGAAAAAGAAAGAAGGAAAGAAGGAAGGGAGGAAGGAGAGAGAGAGAGAGGAAAGTCACTTGCATTCAATAATTCTTTAAAAATTCTGAACGAGGTGACTTTTATGGCTAGGTAAGAAGCTTCCTTCTCTGGCTGGGCTTCCTGAACCTATGGGGAGACAGAAAGGCGTAAAGAAATGCTGGCCGGCAGGAGCACTTTTCCCCTTCCGTGTCCTAATTTCCGATGGTCCCGTGTCCTCAGGCTTACACACTTTGGGAAAGGGCCTGAGTTCCACGATGGCCAATCAGACCATGGTGACTGAGTTCTTCCTGCAAGGCCTGACGGACATCAAGGAGCTCCAGGTGATGGTTTTCCTGCTGCTGCTGCTTGCCTACCTCATGACCGTCTCTGGGAACCTGCTCATCATCACGCTGACCCTGCTGGACATGCGCCTGCAGACCCCCATGTACTTCTTCATCCGGAATCTGTCCTGCTTAGAAATCTGGTTCCAGACAGTCATCGTGCCCAAGATGCTGCTGAACATCGCCACGGGCACCAAGACCATCAGCTTTGCCGGCTGCATCACCCAGGACTTTTTCCACATCTTCCTGGGGGCCACCGAGTTCTTCCTCCTCACAGCCATGGCCTATGACCGGTACATCGCCATCTGCAAGCCCCTCCATTACCCCCTGCTCATGAGCAGCAAGATCTGCACGCACCTCATCCTCACCTGCTGGCTGGCGGGTTTCTCCCTCATCATCGTTCCTGTCATCCTGACCAGCCAGCTTCCATTCTGTGACACCCACATCAACCACTTCTTCTGTGACTACACGCCCCTAATGGAGGTGGTCTGCAGTGGGCCAAAGGTGATGGAGACCGTGGATTTCAGCCTGGCCCTGGTGGCCCTGCTCACCACCCTGGTACTCATCTCCCTGTCTTATGTCCAGATCATCCGCACTATTGTCAAGATCCCGTCTGCCCAGGAGAGGAAGAAGGCGTTCTCCACCTGTTCCTCCCACATCATCGTGGTCACCATGTGCTACGGCAGCTGCTTCTTCATGTACGTCAAGCCCTCTCCAGGCAAGGGGGTTGACCTCAACAAAGGAGTGTCTCTGATCAACACCATCATTGCTCCCCTCTTGAATCCCTTCATCTACACACTAAGGAACCAACAGGTTAAGCTGGTAGTAAAAGACCTAGTCAGAAAAATAACATGGTTCCAAAAGAAATAAGAGGCACCAGGTGTGGTGACACACGCCTGTAATACTTGGATGGCTGAGACAGAAGGATTGCAGGTTCAAGGCCAGCCTCAGCAACTTACCAAGGCTCTATTTTTTTAAAAAAAATTTTTAAATGACTGGAGGTGTAGCCCAAAGGTAGAATTCCCCAGGCTATAATCCACTATATCCCCCCAAAATTAATAAGTAAGAAGCCTACAAAGTGTCTTCCAGGGGAAAAAAATGAGGAATGTGTCCACATGGCACCAGGCCAAGAGGCAGGGCTCTGCGGCTCCCCTCCCCATCCACCCCAGGCCCTGAGGAAGGTGTCCTGCTCTCGTGTGAACTGCCTGCTTCCTAGCTCAGCCTTGGGTTTGCACCTGTTTTAAGTGTTCTATCAGCCAAAGAAATGAGACAGGGCCGCCCTGTGTCCCCAGGTGCCCTCACCCAGACTCCAGTGACAGCCGCGGGTCATCGTCACACTGTTTTCATTTCCATCCCCCGCAATGGTTGTAGGATGATTTACAGTTTCTAAGCATTTAAACAATAGCCCTATTAAGTAGATAGAAAAGTGATTGTTCACATTTTCATAAAGAAATTGAGACTCCAACAATTAAGTGAATTACCAAAGATTACACAGGACATGAGGATTCAAATCCAGAACTTCTAGGTCTAAATACTGTATTTCCTAGGGGTGTGGCTTTATTGTCATCTATTGCTGCATATACATTGCCCCCAAAGCTTAGCAGCTTCAAACACCAACATCAGGTGTCTCGCAGTTTCCGTGGGCTCATAATTTGGGGGTAACTTGACTGGGTGCCTCTGGTCCAGGGTCTCTCGTGAGGCTGCAGGCGAGATTCTGGCCAGGGCTGTGGTCTCTTCTGAAGACTCTCAGGAAAAAGGATTCACTTCTGGGTTCACTCTGGTAGTTGTTGGCAGGCTCGAGTTCTTCCACAGCCTGTGGACCACTCCATGGGACCGCTGTCCACTCGGCCACTGGCCTTTCTCAGCGCAAATAAAAGGATGCCCAAGAAGAAGTCTCTGTAAGCTAATGTTAAAAATGACATCGCATCACTTCTGTCGTATTTCATCTGGCAGAAGGTTTCTAAAATTGGCCACATACCTTGCTTTGGACAACGTGACGCTAGCAAATACCCTGCTTGCAGACACATAAAAAACTTACTTACTGCCCTGGAAACCCTCCACCTGCCAGCCAAACGAGCCTGGGCTATCCTGTGGGATGATAGGAGGCCCATGGCCTGTTTGCCCTCATCCGCACAACTGACAATAATCACACACGCGCACACACACACACACACACACACACACACACACACACACGCACACTCCAAGACAGAACGGCCCAGCCCTTGAGGATGCCTGAGTGAACCTATCAAAGACCAACAGAAGAACCATCCAGTGAGCCCAGCCCAAACTGCCCACCACAGAACCATGGGCTAAGTAAACGCTGTGTAAGCCATTAAGTATTGGGCTGGTTTATTACTCAACAAAAAACTAATCAGCACACTAACAGAAAGTAAGCTATGTACATGGTAAGTACCATCTGTGTCCTGGCTAAGAATCCAGGATTAAGTCCAGGTCAAAGTGTTCAGGTTGATTGAATCAAACCAGGGCACAGAACCTACCTGGTCTCTTGTGGTCTCTGGTCATAGGCAGCAGGAAATTACCAACAAATGAGCTCCCAACAGAGGTATTCTGTTACCCACATCTTGTAGCAGATAGTTTTAATTTTCTTCTGGGATATTAAATACTCTTTTCCCTGGATATCTGGCCTCTGAAATGAGATGAAGATGGGAAAATTGACCTGGTAGGTAGTGAAACTCATCCCAAGAAGCCAGGCTTGCACACATTTTTCTTGTGAAATAAGTTTTTAAAGTCTCCTAGAAAGCTGAAGAGCTGCCGTGGTCCAAAGCTCCATCAGCTCTCATCAGGAGCATCTCTGGGCCACCCCTTTCCAGGGACTCTGCCCCTCAACAAGTGAGAGTGATGCTCTACAAGAGAGATGCCCAGACCTGCTCAACCTGGGTTGTGTTTCTCAGAAGATAAGGAAAACCCGTAGGAGCATGTACTGATCTGCTCCTTTATAGGCTGAGTCAGTCTTGACTGAATGTTTCTCTTTCATTTCCCCAGATCCAGTAAGATACACAATTTATGATCCAGGTTTATATAAACAAATGCTGAATGTATCAAAACTGTACAGAAACATCTTAAACACTAATAAATTGCTTAAGTACCTAGCAAACTCATTCCATCATCCAAATTATTATGATGTAAAAGTAATTCCTGTGAGTATCCTGAGGACCTGTGGAATGAGGGATGGGAGTTGAGGTCCTAGTACATTTTAGCCCTTGTACTTATGAGACACACCAAATTCCCAAAACATGGAGGCTTATGTCCAGGGATCAAATAGGTAAGTGGCTCCCTCTAGTGGGAGATTCTATGCTTACAATATTACACTCGGCACGTTAGACACTAAAAGAACTTAAATTCTCCCGGAAGACAATCACTGTCCAGGAATGACCTAAGCAAACACCTCCCGCTAGTGAGGGTATTTTGTTGGTTTTTTTTTAGAAAATGTCAAATACTGAAAGGGAGTACTCACAGATTCAAGAACTCTGCTTAGATACAACTGTCAAATAGGTGCTTTCAAGACACTCTGTAACAAGTAAAAGATCAAAGTAAAATTATTAAAGGAAAGAGTCACAAGACTGAGGATATAGCTCAGTACTGGTACAGCATGGGAATTCACTACCATCTTCTATATTGTGTCTTTACATAAATTTAAGTGTAAACACTAACGTTTTTTGGTCTCAGGTTTGATGTACTTTCTTTTTGTGTGTGGTGGGAGAAGTTGAACTGAAGAGGGGTTCTACCTCTGAGCTACACCCTTAGTGCGCTCTCTCTCCTCTCTTCTCCTCTCCTCTCCTCTCCTCTCCTCTCCTCTCCTCTCCTCTCCTCTCCTCTCCTCTCCTCTCCTCTCCTCTTCTCTCTCTCTCTCTCTCTCTCTCTCTCTCTCTCTCTCTCTCTCTCCCTCTCTCTCTCCCCGTGTGTGTGTGTGTGTGTGTGTGTGTGTGTGTGTGTGTGTGTGTAGATCACACTCAGGGGCAGTGTACCTCCAAGCTACATCCCTAGTCCTTTTTATTTATTAGTTTGAAATGAGGCCTCATTAATTTGCTGAGGTTTACCTCAAATCTATGATCTTCCTGTCTCAGCTTCCTAGGTACTGGGATTCAAACCTAGGCAGGTTTGGTGTACTTTCTAATGAAAAAGATAAATTACTCTGTAGCAGGGAGCACCTGCAATGGACTTAAAGGTTAAAACGATCACAGATCAAAGTCAGTCATTTAAAAGGCCACAGGTCAACAATGAGCAGTCTCATTAAATGTTCTTTGTTTAGTTCTAGGAAAAGTTTCAGGCCTTTAAAAGAACATGGTTTAAACTGGGCGTGGTGTGCACCCTTGTAATCCAGCACTTGTCATCTCAGCGCTTGGGAGGCTGAGACAGGAAAATTACACAGGTTCAAAGCCATCCTCAGCTACTTAGTGAGGCTCTCAGCAACTTAGTGAGACCCTGTTTCCATATAAAATATAAAATAGGTCTGGGAGTATAGCCCAGAGGTAGAAAAGCTCCTGGGTTCTACCCCAGTACCACAAAAAAAGAAAGAAAGAAAGAAAGAAAGAAAGAAAGAAAGAAAGAAAGAAAGAAAGAAAGAAAGAAAGATGGCTTGCCCGGCATGGTGGTGCACCCTTGTAATCCCAGCATTTGAGAGGCTAAGAAGGGAGAATCGCGGTTCACAGACAACCTCAGCTACTTAGTGAGGTTCTTTGCAACTCAATGATACCCTGTTTCAAAATAAAGAATAAAAAATAGGACTAGGGGTGTAGCTCAGAGGTAGAATGGCCCTAAGTTCCATCCTCAGTACTTCAAAAAAAAAAAGAATATAGAATATGGCTTGAGTCTTCTGCCATTCTATTCAATCTACCTGGAAATCATGACAGTCTTAGAAACACTAAAACCTACAAATACTTCTGTTCATCAGATTTGTCCCAAGTATCCTATCCATCTAGCCTGATAACATACATATGTTCATCTTAAAATAAAATTTTCAAGCTGGGCAGGGTGTCATGCACCTGCAATCTTAGTACTTGGGAGGCTGAAACAGGGGAATCATAGGTCCGAGGACACCCTCAGCAAGTAATGAGACTTTCATCAACCTAGTGAGATCCTATTTCAAACAAAAAATACAGTAGGGAAGGCTGGAGGTGTAGCTCAGAAGCAAAATAATCCTGGCTCAAATCCCCAGTAGCACAAAAAGAAATAAAAAATAAATAGAAGTTTCAAAAATTGTTTTGGAGGCTAAGACAAGAGGATCACAGGTTCGTGGACAATCTCAGCTACTTAGTGAGAACTTATTTCAAAAATAAAAGAATAAAAAATAAGGCTGGGGTGTAGCTAAGACATAGAACTCCTCAGGGTTCCATTCCCAATACCAAAAAAAAAAAAGAAAGAAAGAAAGAAAAGTTGCATCTTTACAAATGAAATTTTTAGCTGGACAGTGGCCCATACCTGTAATCCCACTTACTGGGGAAGCTGAAACTGGAGGATCAACATTTCAAGGCCAGCCTGGGTAACTTAGCCAGACCCTGTATAAAATTTTTAAAAAGGGGTTGGGATGCAGTTAAATAGTAGAGCACCCCTAGGTTCAATCCCTAATACTGAATTATGTTTCAATATAGTACTTAGAAAAAAATTATAAATATAAACTAATTTCTGAGAACACATCCTTTGAACACCTAAAGATTTTATACACAGCAGTCTCAAAAATAGAACCTTTCTCTTCCCTCCCCAGAGAGAATTTTTCAACAGCTTCTAAGCTGAAAGGGGACCAAAACTCCTTTTTATCTCTTATAAAGGGCAATTATAAAGTGTTTAAAATAACACATTGAAAATATTTTAAAATATATACCATTCTAATCCAGAGTTTATATAAGAAAACTTTATATTTACATTCCAAAAACTCCAAGCATTTTAACAAAAACACTGTGATTCATGTCTTGGATTACATTCTAAGTATAGAGCAAGACGGTTTGAAATAAATGTCATGAATAAGAATATTCCTATTCATGGTAGTGAGAAAAATGGCTTCATTGTTACATACAATGCAATTGTTTATTCACATACATATTACTTTATGACTGGGGTATTGGCTTAAGCATTTGGCATCCTAGCACAATTGTTTTATAATAACATTTACTGTATTATGTTTTAGGTGATCCATTGAATGCTTAGGGTGGACACATAGCAAGTGTTTTCTCCTATTTAAAGTGATGGGAAACAGGTTCCCAGTTAGCATGATCACACAGAACGTCTCATTTTAATAAACAGATTATTGGTCTTAAACAGGAGATGCTGAGCTGAGCATGACAGCACACGCCTATAATCCCAGTACTTCAGAAGCTAAGACAGGAGGATCACAGATATTGGTTCTAGACCGGCTTCAGCAACTTAGTGAAACTCTCAGAAACCTAACAAGACACTGTTTGGAAATGAAAAGTAAAGAGGGCTGGAGGTGTAGCTTAGAGGTAGAATGCCCCTGGGTTCCATCCTCAGGACCACAAAAAAAAAAAAAAAAAAAAAAAAAAAAACAGGAGAAGCCTGTGTTTTAGAATGTCCCCTGAGAGTTGTAATCTCAGCAAAGGACAAGTCCATTGTGGTGGATTTACCTGGGTGGTGGCCAAGCTGGTCTGCTGTGGCTGGAAACTGTGGGTCCCTGGGCTGTGGCCTTGGGGGTGATATATGGTTGCTCCTGCCCTTGCTGGCTCTCTCTTGCTCCCAGCCTCCATGATGTGAGGAGTGAAGCCTGTATTCTCCCTCTCCACCACCATGCCCTGAGATCCACGATCCGCAGCCTCACATAGGCTGACCTACAAAATCTCAAAAAAAAAAAAAAAATCATGAGCAAATAAATCTTCTTCAGAGTTACGTGATGGCGCACGCTTGTAATCCCCAGCATTCTGGAGGCTGAGACTGGAGGATCACGGTTCTCGGACAGCCTCAGCTACTTAGTGAGGCCCTCTGCAACTCTGTGAGACCCGGTTTCAAAAAATAAAGAATAAAAAAATAGGGCAGGGGGTGTAGCTCGGAGGTCAAATGTCCCTGGGTTCCATCCCCAGACCCGCAAAAAAAAAAAAAAAAAAAAAAAAAGAATTAAGCTATCTCAACAGCATTGGAAGCTTGAAGACATCAAACAGTACCTTCAAAATTCCATACATTTGAAAGCGGGAAAGATGGCGACTGAGAGCAGCAGCGTTTACGAATCCTGCTAACACTTAGTCACCATTGTCCCAAAAACAGAGTGCTACAAAACCAGATAAGATGTTTAGCAGAGGAAAAGCAATAATACACACAAGAGACGGAAAAAAAGAAGGCCGACTGAGAGGGGGAAAAAAAGAACAAAAAACAGCCCCGCCCACCACATGGGTGCCCGGTGCACTGGCTGCAAAGCCTTCCTGCACAGCTCTGCATGCCAGAGACAAGAATTTAAAGGGAGAGATGGCAGCCCCACGGACTGCTAGCCAGCAGTCTTACAACTTCCATGGAGCTAAACACACCACCAAGGGAACCAGAGTAGAGTTAAGCACCCACCACTCACATGACGAGCCTGCGGACATCATCAACCCAGCCAGCTCAGCCTTCCACGCCCCGCCCCCAGAGTCCCAGCCCAGCGAGCTCCTACAGCAAGGGATTGCTCAGCGCCTTGCCCCTAGGGACTCGCACAGCCACGCTAAACACCCCAGGTCTGTGACTTCCCCATACAGCCCGGAGAAAGTGAGAGAGGGGGCTGCTGTTGGACATAACAGAAGCTCTGACAGACTCAGGCTTTGATTAGCAGAAAATAGTGGGAGGAAAATCTAGCTAGACCCATCTAACAGATCATCACAGACCTCCCATTGGGGATGAAAGTGGAGAAGTAAGGCAAGACCAGCCCTAGCTGCAGAGAGCAGAGTCACCAACAGTGAGTTTGGTCTCAGAGGCAACGTCACTAGTGGTGGCAGGGAGAGACCTAGTCTCCACACTGGTGGAAAGGGTGAGAGTACCTGTGCATAATACATAACACAGCTCAAACAGTATCAGCCATCTTCATAAACTGAGAAAATCGCAGAGAACCGAACCCAAAATAGGAAGGGGGCAGGTGGTACTCAGTTTCTGCACAGAGAAAAACAGCAGAAGATCTATCTGCTAATTAGACATTTAATTGTAGACCTGCATTAATTTGTAGTTGAGGGTTTTTTGTTTTATTTTGTTTGTTTCTGTTTTTTGTTTTTGTTGTTTGTTGTCTGTTTATTCTTTTTTGTATATGAGTATATACACCTGGTTGGTTTTATTGTTGTTTTTATTTTCTTTTGTTTTTATTTGTAACCTATTCCCAAACCCTCTCCCAAGCTTCTTCCTTTGTACATACCAACCCTCTTCTCACTATCCCTTTCCTTTCTTGCTCCTGCTTTTTATCCCTCCCCTGTCTTATATCAAACCCACTTTATATCATTATACCACAAACTCTACATCATTTACCAGAATACTACTTTATTCTTGCTACCTCTAATCCCAAGTATATTCTAGTATATTCTGCTCTACGAAACGCATACTTTCATTCTATTCGACTCTATCTGAGATTTTACCCTATTCGTCCATTCACTCCTGCACTTCCCTCCTTCCTCAATCTCCACTATTGAATACAATAAAAACTCCCCTCAGATATACCAGCTGACACCTAGAAACTGAGAAAATTCTACCAAAAGCAACAAAGGCAAACATCTGAAATCATGAAAAGGAGAAACAACAAAGAAGCCATGAGCTCCCACAACTCCACATTTACAGAACCTGATAACACAGAACTGCAGAGATCTCCAGAAGGTCAAATCAGGAATGTAACTGTAGAATTAATACAGGAATTCCCAAAAGAATTTAGAGAGAGTCTGAAAGAAATAAAGGATGCAATCACTGAAGTAAAGGCATCTATTCAAACAATAAACAATCATTTATTGGAGAGTAGAATCTCGCTACTAGATGATCACTCCAAAACTGAACAAAGAGTTCATAACATAGAAAAAAAATTCCACAACAGGAATTAGACACTGAAGAAATATGGACCCATTTTAAAAGAGCCAACTTAAGAATTATTGGTGCATGCTTGTAATCCCCGCACTTGGGAGACAGAGACAGGAGGATCGCGCAGGTTCAAAGCCAGCCTCGTTGGCTTAAGAGACCCTGTTTCCAAATAAAAATATAAAATAGGTCTGGGAGTGTAGCCCGGAGGTAGAAGGGTTTCCAGGAACCCCAGTACCAACAAAAATAAATTATTGGCATAGAGGAGGGAAAAGCAGGTGAAACCAAGGGGCTCAACAATCTTTTCAAAGAAGTAATAGCAGAAAATTGTCCAAACATTGAGCAAGAGATTGACACATGGGTACAAGAAACTTATAAAAACCCCCTTGAGACAAGATCAGAGAAAAGATTATCCATGCCACATAATAGTCAAAATGACCAATGTAGAAGACAAGGAGAGAATCTTAAAGGCAACAAAAACAAAAGACAAAGTGACATTCAGAGAGAAACCAATTAAATAACTCCAGACTTCCCAAACCAGGTCATGAAAGCCAGAAGGCCCTGGAGTAACATATTCCAAACTCTGAAAGAAAACAACTTCCAGCCAAAAATTTCTTACTCAGTAAAACTATCTCTCAAACTAGATGGGGAAGTAAAATTCTTTCATGACAAACAGAAGCTCAAGGAATTTATGCCTTCAAAAGCAGCACTAGAGAAAATACTCAAAGATTAACTACAAAGAAGAAACAAGACATATACAACAGAACCAGGGAAACAGAATTTCTATCCAACAGACAACTAAGAAGGGAAGAACAAACAGTATTTCAAACAGAAGTAAAATCTCAAAATGTCAGGAATTAAAAATCATCTCTCAATAATCACACTGAATATAAATGGCCTCAACTCCCCAATAAAAAGACATAGAGTTGCAAAATGTATTAAAAACCAGAATCTATCTATATGCTGTTTGCAAGAAACACACCTTACATGCAAAGATTGCAACAAACTCAAGGTATAGGGCTGGAACAGGGTAATCCATGCCACTGAAACTCGAAGACAAGCAGGAGTTGTAACTATATCAGATAAATTAGACTTCAGGCCCAAGCTCCTCAGAAGAGACAAAGATGGTCTTTTTTTTTTTTTTTTTTTTTTTTACTGATAAAAGGATCAATCCAGCATGAGGATATAATGATAATCAACCCCAAACATAAGTGCAGCTACTTTCATAAAACAAACTCATTGTGATATCAAGCCACATATAAATCCCAATACAATAATACTGGGAGACTTCAACACACCTCTCACACCATTACATCAATCTTCTAGACAAAAGGTCATTAAAGACACCTCAGACCTAAAGAACACCATTAATCAAATGGACCTATTGGACACATATATAATATTCCACCCAACTACAAAAGAGTTCACATTTTTCTCAGCAGCTCATGGAACCTTCTCCAAAATAGATCACATCCTGGGCCACTAAGTAAGCACCAGCAAGTTCAAAAAATGAAACATACTTCCCTGTGTCTTTTCAGACCACAATGGAATGAAACTAGAAATCAACTATAAGAAGACTCAGAGAAACCACACAAACATGTGGAGACTGAACACCACACTTCTTAATGAAGAATAGGTGATAGAAAAAGTAAGGGATGAAATCGAGAAATTTCTAAAAACAAATGAAAATAAAGATACAACATATCAAAACCTCTGGGACACTTTGAAGGCAGTATTAAGAGGAAAATTCATAGCACTGAGTGCTCACATAAGAAAAACAGAAAATCATCAAATAAATAACTTAATGACACACCTAAAATCCCTTGATAAACAGGAACAATCGAACCTCAAAGCCAGTAAAAAAAAACAATAAATTATTAAAATTGGAGCAGAAATAAATGAAATAGAGAATAAAAAAAGGTACAGAAAATCAACAAAACCAAAAGCTGGTTCCTCGAAAAAATTAATAAGATAGATAAACCACTAGCCAATCTAACTTAAAAAAGGGGAGAATCAACCCAAATTTTGAAGATAAGAGATGAGAAGGGAGATATCACAACAGACAGTGCAGAAATCCAGAGGACTGTCAGAAATTACTTTGAAAAACTATATTCCAACAAAATGGAAAATCTGGAAAAATTGACAACTTCCTAGAAAAATACAACCTTCCTAAACTGAGTCAAGAAGATATAGAAGACTTAAACCAATCAATAACAATCAAAGAGATTAAAACAGCAATAAAGACCTTACCATCTAAGAAAAGCCCAAGTGAATTTTATAAAAGGTTTCCCAAGTGAATTTTATAAAACCTTTATAAAAGAGCTAATCCCTATACTCCTCAAGCTATTTCAAGAGATAGAGAGATATGAAATGCTCCCAAATACATTCTACGAAGCCAACATCACACTAATACCAAAACCAAATAAAGACAGTTCAAGGAAGGAAAACTATAGGCCATGGACACAAAACTGCTAAACAAAATACTAGCAACACGCATTCAAAACCACATCAAGAAAATCATACACCATGACCAGGTAGGCTTCATCCCAGGGATGCAAGGCTGGTTCAATATACGAAAATCAATCTATGTGAGCCAGGCGTGGTGGCGCATGCGTGTAATCCCAGCATTCGGGAGGCTGAGACAGGAGGATCGCAGTTTGCGGACAGCCTCAGCTACTTAGTGAGGCACTTCGTAACTAAGTGAGACCCTGTTTCAAAAATAAAGAATAAAATATAGGGCAGGGGGTGTAGCTCGGAGGTTGAATGCCCCTGGGTTCCATCCCCACACCTGCAAAAAAAAAAAAATCCATGTAATTCATCATATAAATAGAACCAAAGACAAAAATCACATGATCATTTCAATAGATGCTGAAAAAGCCTTTGATAAAATCCAACATCCATTCATGATAAAAAGCACTACAGAGAATTGGAATAGAAGGAACATACCTCAACATAATAAAGGCAATCTACAATAAACCCACAGCCAATATCATATTAAATAAAGAAAAACTTTGAGAATTTCCCCTAAAAAGAGGAACAAGACAAAGATGTCCATTATCACCACTTCTCTACAATATAGTACTTGAGACCCTACCCAGAGCATTAAGGCAAGAAAAGGAAATCAGAGGAGTACAAATAGGAAAAGAAGAACTCAAACTTTCACTATTTGCAGATGACATGATATTATACCTAGAAGACCCAACAAACTCAACCAAAAGACTTATAGAACTGATCAATAAATTCAGCAAAGTATCTGGATACAAAACCAATCTTTAAAAATCAGAAGCTTTTCTGTACACCAACCATAAATCTACTGAAAAAAAATTCAGATGCCAGGTGTGGTGGTGCACGCTTGTAATCCCTGTACTTGGGAGGCTGAAATAGGAGGATTGCACAGGTTTGAAGCCAGCCTCAGCTACTTAGTGAGGCTCTCAGCAACTTAGTGAGACCCTGTTTCCAAATAAAATATAAAATAGGTCTGGGAGTATAGCCCGGAGGTAGAAAGCCTCTGGGTCCCACCCCCAGTACCACCAATTAAAAAAAAAAAAGAAATTCAGAATACACTTCCACTCAGGACTTCCCACAAAAAAATAAAATGCTTAGGAATAAACTTAACCAAGGAAGTAAAAGACTTCTACAAATAAAATTATAAAACATTGAAAAGAGAAATCAAAGAAGATCTTAGAAGATGGAAAGATCTGCCATGCTCATGGATAGGCAGAATAAATATCATTAAAATGGCCATCCTTCCAAAAGTGATCTACAGATTCAACGCAATACCCATTAAATTACCAAGATCATTTCTCACAGACATAGAAAAATCAGTCCTTAAATTCATTTGGAACAACAAAAAAAAAAAAACCAGAATAGCCAAAGTAGTTCTCAGCAACAAAAACCAATGCAGGAGGAATCACAATACCTGACTTTAAACTAAACTACAAAGCCATTGTAATAAAAACAGCATGGTACTGGCACAAAAACAGATACATAGACCAATGGAGCAGAATAGAAGACTCAAACAAGTCCACACACTTACAGCCAACTGATATTTGACAAAGGAGCCAAAAAACATGCAATGGAAGAAAGACAGTCTGTTCAACAAATGGCAAAACTGGTTATCCATATGCAGAAAAGTGTAATTAAATCCCACCTTCTCACCCTGCACAAGAGTCAACTCAAGATGGATCAAAGACTTGGAAATTAGACCAGAGACCTTGAGGCTCTTTGAAGAGGGCATAGGGCCAACACTGCAACACCTTGGCACAGACAAAAATTTTCTCAACAAGACCCCAAAGGCACAAGAAACTAAAAGGTGAATCAATACATGGAAGTGCATGAAACTGAAGAGCTTCTGTACAGCAAAGGAAACTGCCAAGATCCTCAACCGAGAGACAACAGAATGGGAGATTTTCCCCACCTATTCCTCAGATAGAGGACTAATATCTAGAATATACAGAGAGCTCAAGAAACTCAACACTAAAAAAACAAATAATCCAATTTTAAAAATGGGCAAGCAAGCTAAATAGACACTTCATGAAAGAAGAAATTCAAATGGCCAATAAATGCATGAAAAAACGTTCAACATCATTGGCAATCAGAGAGATGCAAATCAAAACCACCCTGAGATTTCACCTAACTCCAACTAGAATGGCAATCATTCAAAACACAAACAACAACAAATGCTGGAGAGGATGTGGAAAAGTGGGAATTCTAAAACATTGTTGGTGGGCCTCTGGCCCCGACCCGGGGCAGGTGGGCAGGCGCTGGTGGGGCACCCCTAGGTGACCCCCTTTCCACCTGGAAGAACCCTGTGGTCCAGGCCTCTTGCCCCGACCCTGGGCGGGTGGGCAGGCGCTGGCGCGGCACCCCTAGGCTACCCCCTCCCCACCCAAAAGGGCCCCGTGGTCCGGGCCTCTTGCCCTGACCCTGGGCGGGTGGGCAGGTGCTGGCAGGGCACCCCTAGGCGACCCCCTTTCCACCCAGAAGGACCCTGTGGTCCGGGCCTCTGGCACTGACCCCGGGCAGGCGCTGGTTGGGCACCCCTAGGCTACCCTCTTTCCACCCAGAAGGACACTGTAAAAAAGGAAAAGAAAAAGAAAAAAGGAAAATATCAGAGAGGGGTCAAGGAGGCCGTGGCAGATGCCAGGATACTGGAGATGCAGACAAAACTTATCCAAATGAACTGGAATTATTGGAAAAATTCACCGCTAAGGAGGACTGCTTCTTCTCTACATTGTTAAGAATCTTGGACATCACCTGTAAGGAGAGAGAGTTTAGCGGAGACCAAGGAGAAAGGCGGTGTTGAAAGCGGGCTCCACGTTGGTGGTGGAGACTTGTATTCAGGAGAAGCAGAAATCGGAGCCTACCAACCTTATTTTATTTTTGGAGAAATTACACCAAGGTTGAATGCTACCGCCGCGCATGCTTAGGAACACTGGACAACATTCAGAGTGGAAAAAGAGCCTGGGAAGGATTTGAAATGGTGGAGACAGTGGCAATGGCAGTGGCCAGTACTCAGGGGAGACAGAGATCTGGTGAATTATACCTGGAACCTTTGAAGTAATGACCCCAGAGACAGTATGCTATCACCATGCACCCTCGAGAACGTGGGACAAATGGTTGGGCAAAGAGGGTGCTTGGATTAGAGCCTGCCGAGGGGTAAGGCCAGCGACAGACACAGCAAAGCTGGGATTGGAGCCTGTCGTGAGGCAAGGCCAGTGCTGGAGGCTCCGAGGCTGGGATCGGAGCCTGCTGAGTGGTTAGGCCAGTGCTGGGGTCAGTGAAGCCGGGATCGGATCATGCTGTGAGGCAAGGCCAGTGCTGGGGCCTTCAAGGCCAGGATCGGAACCTGCCGAGGGGTTAGGCCGGTGCTGGGGCCAACAAGGCCGGGATTTGAGCCTGCCATGAAGCAAGGCTGGTACTGGGGCCTCCGAGGCCGGGATCAGAGCCTGCTGAGGGGTTAGGCCGGTGCCGGGGCCAATGGCCGACATCGGGGCCTGCCGTGAGGCAAGGCCACTACTGGGGCCTCCGAGGCTGGGATCAGAGCCTGCCGAGGGGTTAGGCCAGTGCTGGGGCCAGTGAGGCTGGAATCGGAGCCTGCCGTGAGGCAAGGCCAGTGCTGGGGCCTTAGAGTCCGGGATCGGAGCCTGCCGAGGGGTTAGGCTGGTGCCGGGGCCAGCAAGGCTGGGATCGGAGCTTACCATGAGGCAAGGCCGGTGCTGGGGCCTCCGAAGCTGGGATCGGAGCCTGCTGAGGGGTGAGGCCGGTGCGGGACCAGTGGCCAGCATCGGAGACTTCCGTGAGGCATGGCTGGTGTTGGGGCCCCGAGGCTGGGGCCAGAACCTGCTGAGGGGTTAGGACAGTGCTGGGAGCAGCGAGGCCGGCATCGAAGCCTGCTGTGAGACAAGGCCAGTGTTGGGGCCTCCAAGGCCGGGATCGGAGCCTGCCAAGGGGTTAGGCCAGTGACGGGGCCAGCGAGGCCGGGATCGGAGCCTGCCGTGAGGCAAGGCCGGTGCTGGGGCCTCCGAGGCCGGGATCGGAGCCTGCCGAGGGGTTAGGCCGGTGCCGGGGCCAATGGCCGGCATCAGAGCCAGCTGTGAGGCAAGGCCACTACTGAGGCCTCCAAGGCCGGGATTGGAGCCTGCCGAGGGGTTAGACTGGTGCTGGGGCCAACGGCTGGCATCGGAGCCTTCTGTGAGGCAAGGCCTCTATTGAGGTCTCCAAGGCCGGTATAGGAACCTGCCGAGGGGTTAGGCCAGTGCCGGGCCCAATGGCTGACATCGGAGCCTGCCATGAGGCAAGGCCATTACTGGGGCCTCTGAGGCTGGGATCAGAGCCTGCCAAGGGGTTAGGCCAATGCCGGGACCAGCGGCTGGCATCGGAGCCTTCCGTGAGGCAAGGTCGCTATTGAGGCCTCCGAGGCCGGGATTGGAGCCTGCCGAGGGGTTAGGCCGATGCCGGGACCAGCGACCAGCATTGGAGCCTGCCGCGAAGCAAGGCCGGTGCTGGGGTCTCGGAGGCTGGGATCAGAGCCTGCCGAGGGGTTAGGCCAGTGCCGGGGCCAGCGGCCGGCATCAGAGCCTTCCATGAAGCAAGGCCGCCACTAAGGCCTCCAAGGCCTGGATCAGAGCCTGCCAAGGGGTTAGGCCGGTGCTGGGGCCATCGGCCAGCATCGGAGCCTGCCGTGAGGAAGGCCGGTGCTGGGGCCTCCGAGGCCGGGATCAGAGCCAGCCTTGAGGCTAGGCTGGTGCTGGGGCCACCGAGGCCGGGATCAGAGCCAGCCAAGGGGTTAGACCAGTGTCGGGGCCAGCGAGACCAGAATCGGGGCCTCCCATGAGGCAAGGCCGCTGCTTGAGCCTGCGAGGTCTGGATCAGTCCACCGGGTAGCCAGGCCACAACTGGGGCCGTCAAGAGTGGGATCGGGACTTCCGGGAAGATGGCGACCGAGAAAAGCGGGGCTTAAGAGTCCCACTAACAACCAATCTCCATTACCACAAAAAGAGCGCCTTTCATAGCCAGAAAACACCATCACCAGAAAAACAAAAAAAACCACCAGGCTCCAGAGAGAAAGCGGACTGAGAACAGAGCTCAGGGCCACAGAGGAGACACACGCGCCCGAGGACGCGGCAGCAGCGCCATACTGCCGGCGGCAGCGGCGAACTCAATGGACGGCTACAGCAAGCCAGGTGAGCCGCTGCGGAACAGCCAGGCGGGATCTTTCAGCGCAGACAGCATTTAAAGCTCCCAGTGGCTGAGCTCAGCACATGCTGCAGGGATTCAGAGTGGAAATCAAAACCAGAGAAGAAAAAATACGCCAGCCTCATGGCCGAGGGCGTGGCAGAGGCGCCATATTGCCACCAGCGGCGGCAGCAGCAGTGAATTCACCGAGTCCAGTACAGCTACATCTGCGTACTCAAGAACAGTGAGTCAAATTGCGGGCCACAGAGGAGAAATCCCAGTACTGTACTCCCTGGGACTTGACCCAGTGGGGGAGTGGCGGTGGCAGAGATATCACACCATAGGAGAACGTGCAACCTGGCACCCCCCATAGTCTAAAGCAGCCTCTATTGACTCCCTGGGTCGGAGACTCTGTGATACAACCCAGTAAAGGAGTAGTGGGGTCAGAGATACTACAGACTCAAGATCCAGAGCACCTTAAGCGAAGTCATAGTGACCCAAGGGAAGAACCCAGAGAAGGCACAAACCTCCGAAATCATGGGAAAGAGGAATAACACTGGAGTAATGAATGTGCACAACCCCACAACATCAGAACCTGATAAAACAGAAAATCAGAGATTTCTAGAAGATCAAATCAGGAAAATAACTGTAGAAATAATAGAGGTGCTTCGAAAAGAACTCAGAGAGAGCCAAAAAGAGATAAAGGATGCAATTAATGAAGTAAAGGCCTCAATTCAAGGCACAAACAACCGATTAGACCACATGGGGAACAGAATCTCGCTCTTAGAAGATGAGCAATCCAAAAATGAATGCATAGTTTCTAATCTAGAAAAAAATATCCAACAGCAGGAATCTGAAATTGAAGAAATATGGGCCCATCTTAAGAGAGCTAACCTAAGAATAATTGGAATAGAGGAGGGAAAAGAAAGTGATACCAAAGGGATCAACAATCTCTTCAAGGAAGTAATAGCAGAAAATTTTCCAAATATAGAGCAAGAGGTTGATACACAGATCCAGGAAACTTATAGAACTCCCTTTAGACAGGATCGGAGAAGAGGATCCCCACGCCATATAATTGTCAAAATGACCAATGTGGAAGCCAAGCAGAGAATCTTAAAGGCAACAAAAACAAAGGGCCAAGTGACATTCAGAGGCAAACCAATTAGAATCACTCCAGACTTCCCAAACCAAGTCATGAGAGCCAGAAGGGCTTGGAGTAACATATTCCAAACTCTGAAAGAAAACAACTTCCAGCCAAAAATTTCCTATCCAGCAAAACTTTCTATCAAATTAGATGGAGAAATAAGAAGCTTCCATGACAAACAGAAACTGAAGGAATTTATGTCTTCAAAACCAGCGCTAGAGAAAATACTCAAAGAGATTAACTACAAAGAAGAAATAGGTAACACTCACCAGAACCAGAGAAACAAGAGTTTCCATCCAACAGACAACTAAGATTGGTTATCTGTGGAGATTCATTATTTATGTTAGTCTTTTACCTATCTCTAAGTTGTATTGTTTGCCTTTATTGTTGTTAATTTTTAGGATTTCTAGTTGGAATATTAATATACCTTCAGATATAGCATTTGGAAATATTTTATCCAATTCTATTAGTAACTTTTAACTCTGTTTACATTGTCTTTGGATATACAATATTTTCTTTTATTTTTTAGGGAGTTTGTATATTCTTCTGTTGCCTGTGCCATTGAAATCATATCCAAGAAATCACTGCCAATTTCAATGTTGTGAGGTTTTATGACCCAGATTTTCTCCTAAAAGTTTATAGTCTTAAGATTTATATTTAGGTCTTTTATCTATTTTGAGTTAATACTTGTATATGGGATTAGGTAAAGGTCCAATTTTATTCTTTTCCATGTAATTATTATTTTTCAACAATATTCAGTTAAAAGATTATCATTTCCACCACCAAATGTTCGTGGAAACCTTGTCAAAAATAACTTGACAATATAGGGAAGAATTTAGCTCTAGGCTTGTATTTAACTCCAATGGTCTATATATCTGCCTTTAGAACAGTACTACACTGTTTCAATTATGGTAGCTTTATATGGTTTGAAATCAGAAAATATATATCTGCTAGCTTTGTTCTTTTTCAAGATCGTTTTGGGTATCTAGAATTCATATTCCATATTAGGATAGACTTTTTTCTGAAAAATAAATATATAAATATATGATAGTTTCACCTAAAAAAACAGAAAAAAATATGCTCTAGTAAGAAAGAAAGCAAAAAGGAATATTGAAATGCTATCTTTAAATCATCAAATGCTTGGTATCAGACAAATGAAACTGTTATGTGAGATTATCATTTTTAATTTTGGATAAATTGCTATAATACTAGATGTCAACCACTAAGCCAAGCATGGGAAGGAGGGATGGGGAGAGAATGGGGTGGGGATCGGGTGGGGGCTGACTGGGCGATGTGTGAATGTATGTCTACAAAAGTTTGTATCCCACTATGATGTATGAATACAGTGCACCAATAAAATAAAATTAAAAATAATAAAAAAAAGAGTGGGATCGGTACTTGCAACGCGGCATGCACAGAGAAATATCGCAAAAAATTAAAACCAGATGCGTCCCCTAATCAGCAATAACTAGGAGGAAAGGGGCAACAGGAAGTGGTCGAGCTATACAAAGGGCCCTATAGTGAAGCAATTAAGGTGACCAATCAGAGGGTATGGAATAGGGGAGGGTGGAGCCTCTTTAAAACGAAGGAGGTACATAAACATATGTATCAAAGTTAATCACCAAACATGCATGGGATCGAGGGAGGGGGAGGGAATGGGATGGGGACTGGATGAGGGCTAATTGGATGATGTGTGCTTGTATATCCTCTCAAGTCTTGTATTCCAATGTGATGTATAATTACAATGCACCAATAAAAATACATTTTTTAAAATAAAAATAAATAAAACATTGTTGGTGGGATTGCAAACTAGTGCAACCACTTTGGAAAACAGTATGGAGGATCCTCAGAAGAATGGGAACAAATCTACCATTTGATCCAGCAATACCACTTCTGGGTATCTACCCAAAAGATAGGAAACCAAACTACCAAACTAATGCATGTGTATCTATGTTCATAGCTGCACAATTCACCATAGCCAAACTATGGAACCAGCCAAGATGTCCATCAACACATGAATGGATTACAAAACTGTGGGATATGTATGCAATGGAATTTTACTCAGCCATTAAAAAAATACAATTACATCATTTTCAGGGAAATGGATGGAACTGGAGGACATTATGCTAAGCGAGACTAATCAGTCACAAAAAGTAAGAAATTGGATGCTTTCACTAATATGTGAAAGCTAACGTGAAAGGGGTCATAGGAGGAGCTCCAGGTGAAAAAGGAGATCCTATATAAGAGCAAATAAGGCAAACTAACTGTGGGGATAGGGGGGGGGAGCTCTTAAAGGTGCATGATATATTTAGACAAATGTATCAATATCAACCATTAAGCCAAGCATGGGAGGGAGGGTTGGGAAGGGAAAGGGGTAAGGACTAAATGGGGGCTGACTGGGTGATGTGTGCATGTATGTCTACACAAGTTTTTTTTTTTTATCCCACTATGATGTATGAATACAATGCACCAATAAAAAAAAATATTGGCATTTCTGGGACATTGATAGTATATATGGACAACAGAAAGAATAGTTGAAATTAAGACTGCCCTGAAAAACTCAAGAAATATCATTCTAAAAATCTGCATAAGAGATAGATCTTTGAGATCTGTGAAATTGAAAACACAAGAGTGGATGGATAGAAGAGTTGCCAAGAGTTCAAGGAAAGACCAAATCAGTCTTGAAGGTCCTTTGGTAAAAAATGAAAGACAGAAGAAAAATAAACTATTCTAATTTTATAATTAAAAAATTCTATACATTCATTCTGTATAAGCTACTACTCAATCAAGTACAAGGGTAGAATGAAGATTCTTTTCAGATATGCGAAGTCAAAACTGCATTTTCCAAGGACCACCAATAGCACGCAGAGCTCCTCGAGGATACACACCACCAAAACAGGAGTAAACTGAGAAACAGAAAGACACGCGACCCAAGGAACAGGAGCTCATGTCAAAAGGGAAATGAAGGGATTCCCGGGCACCCCCAGAGGGAAGCTGTGCGGCATCTAGAGAAAAATCAGTCCAGAGGGAGTCTCTGGACACACTTTCCATACCACCTTCCCCCAGTACACCCCAAACACCCACCGCGTGGCCACACACCTTACTCACAGTTCACACACTTCATGCACTCCAGGCTCAGCTCCCACAGTCTGTACTAACGGGACTCTTGATGCAAGCCCCCAGACTGACTCTCTCAGGCCTCAAGGTTAAGAAGAGGTTGCCTTTAGCTGGGCATAATGGCACACACCTATAATCTCAGTACTTGGGAAGCTGAACCTGGAAGATCACAGGTTTGAGACCAGCCTTAGCAATTTACCCTCAGCAACTTATTGAGACCCTGTTTCAAAATTAAAGAAAAGAAAAGATTGCCTTTTCTTATTCCAAAATATAAATACAGTCCTGATGATTTTCCAAACCAGAGGTCTCTTGCCTGGGTAGGGCAGCCTTCCCTCAGGAACCTCCCTCTACTTCACCCATGCTCCAAGAGTGTGCCTCCTGCCTTCCCGGGCAGCTGGCCTGCCAGCCATCCGTCCAACGGTCTACATCTCCACCTATGCATCCTCAATACAGCTGCCAGCTGCCCCTCCAATCACATGCCTGTCCATCCTCCGGTCAATCAATTTGTCAATCTGTCTGCCTCTCTTGGATTGTTGCCAAGGTAGTTTTCAAACCCCTATCAGTCCCTATCACAAACTCCCCTCAAGGGAGCCTCTGTGACACCTTTATTCCATATCTCTGTGAGGGAGCCAGAGGTGTCACCCCAGGAGCAGGGTGCCTGGCCCAGTTCCTCTGTCCTCAGGCCCAGGGGGAAGCCAGCACACCAGTGTGCACAGGGCTTCTCATCAGACCAAGACTTCTCTCTATATCCTACAATCCAGGAAGCTTGCTCCTGACCCAAATAGAGGGACCCCTGAGATGAGAGAATAGTAGGGCTATTCTCCACGACTGCTCCTGTGCATCCATAAAAGGCTTGTAAGGAGATAGATTGAGATGGCCTCAAGAAATCACATCCAACTCAAGCCTAACTCTGAGACAGGATGGCACAGAGGTGGGCAGGGTGAGGAGGGAGTGGAATCCAGAGGATGGGAGCTGAGAGTCAGGGAAGGGCAGAGCTGGGAGCCAGGGAAAAAAGAGATGCAGGGCCTGGGAACTGAGATTGAGGGGAGGAACAAAATTTGAGAGAAGAGAGACAGTAAAAAGAATCCCAGAAAGAGAGTTTAGCTTGCTTCTTCTTCTTCTTTTTTTTTTTTTTTTTTTTTTTTTTTTTTTTGCGGGCCTGGGGATGGAACCCAGGGGCATTCAACCTCCGAGCTACACCCCCTGCCCTATTTTTTATTCTTTATTTTGAAACCTGGTCTCACTGAATTGCAGAGGGCCTCACTAAGTAGCTGAGGCTGTCTGAGAACTGCGATCATCCGGTCTCAGCCTCCCGAATTCTGGGATTACAAGCGTGCATCACCACGCCCGGCTTTAGCTTGCTTCTTGTGTCTAGTTTGAAAGAATTATGACAAAACTCAGCAAAAGAGTTAAAGGTGCTCAGATGATTAAAATCCGCAATACTGTTTTTAAATATATATATGTATGTATATATGTATATATATACATATATATATATATATATAAAATCTCTTATGGAAATAATTGAACGGGGGAAGGGAATGGGGTAGGAATTGGGGAAGGGCTAAATGAGAGGTGGGTGCATGTATATCTGTCTCTACCATCTTGAACGCCATTAATATGTATGACTACAGCCAGGCATGGTATCGCACACTTGTAATCCCAGCATTCGGGAGGCTGAGACAGGAGGATCATGGTTCACAGCCAGCCTCAGCTACTTAGGCTCTTTACAATTCAGTGAGACCCTGTTTTAATAAAGATGGAAGAGCCAGGCGTAGTGACGCATGCTTGTCATCCCTGCGCTTGGGAGGCAGAGACAGGAGGATCATGCAGGTTTGAAGCCAGTCTCTCTGGCTTAAGAGACCCTGTTTACAAATTTTTTTTTTTTTTTGGTGGTACTGGGGTTCCTGGAAGCCCTTCTTCCTCTGGGCTACACTCCCAGACCTATTTTATATTTTTGAAACAGGGTCTCTTACGCCAGCACGGCTGGCTTCGAACATGCGCGATCCTCCTGTCTCCGCCTCCCAAGCGCGGGGATTACAAGCGTGCGCCACCACGCCCGGCTAACAAATTTTAAAAAATATAAAATAGGTCTGAGAGTGTAGCCCAGAGGTAGAAGGGTTTCCAGGAACCCCAGTACCACCAAAAAAAAAAAAAGATGGAAAATAGAACTTGGGGTGTAGCTCAGAGGTAGAGTGCCCCTGGGAGGTATTCTTCCATCCCCAGTACCACAAAAAAAAAAGAAGAAGAAGAAGCCAAATTCATAGATTTGAGTATTCATTTTAGTTCTTCTAACTAGCTGAACATATATATATATTCACTTAATCTTCCTTCAATGTCCTCCTCTTTTTTTTTCTTTTTTTTTTTTTTTTGCGGGTTTGGGGATGGAACCCAGAGGCATTTGACCTCCCAGCTACACCCCCTGCCCAATTTTTTATTCTTTATTTTGAAACAGAGTCTCACTGAGTTGCAGAGGGCCTCACTAAGTAGCTGAGGCTGTCCGTGAACCGTGATCCTCAGGTCTCAGCCTCCCAAATGCTGGGATTACAAGCATGCGCCACCACGCCCGGCTGGCCTCCTCTTTTTTAAAGTAGGGACACTTATTTTGCAATATCTCTGTGCCAATTTGTTCTGGAGAACTAAAATGAATATCGAAAGCGACCAAAAAAATCACCCTCCTATTTTTTTTTTTTTTTTTTTTGGCCCTGGTATTGAGCCCAAAGGCACTCTACCTACAAGCCACACACACCCCTGTCTTTTGGGGGGGTTTTTTGTTTTTTGTTTTTTGTTTTTGTTTTTTTAACATGTCTTGCTTTGTTGGTAAGAGTCTCGATAAGTTGCTGAGGCTGGTCTAGAACCTGCAACCCTTCAGTCTTAGGGTCCCAAGTACCATAATTACAGGTATATGCCATCTGGCCCATCAAGAACATCACTCTTAACAAGAAAAGGTGGATAAACCACAAACACTTAACTTTTTTTTTTTTTTTTTTTTTTTTTTGGTGGTGGTACTGGGGTTCCTGGAAACCCTTCTACCTCCGGGCTACACTCCCAGACCTATTTTTTTATATATTTTTTTATTTGGAAACAGGGTCTCTTAAACCAGCGAGGCTGGCTTCGAACCTGTGAGATCCTGTCTCCTCCTCCCAAGCGCAGGGATTACAAGCGTGCGCCACCAACCCAGGCAACGCTTAACTTTTCTTGAGGTCATCAGAGAGCTGCGGATGCAAAGCGACCAGGTAACCTGAATCCCAAAGCGTGAGGAACCCCGCCAAAGAGAGGCAGGAAGCTGCTTCGGGCCCCTTGCTTGTTCTTCCCCCCACGGATGCGACCACATAAGCCTTTCGTTCTTCACCCAGAGCATCAGCAGCAACTTCTGGAGCCACACACTTCAGGTAAACTGTACAAAGTTCGTGTTCATCGTCCTGACTTCAGCGAGTTTCTGACAGCCAGTGCTGGGAAGGAGATGCTTAGCTTTATCATGACCAAAGTTTTTATTACAGAAGAACAAGGCGAGCAGAGACCATTTCAGTGTCTCCTGTCCTATTTGGATGCCTTTATTTCTTCTTCTTGATTAATTTCTGGGACTGTCTAGGACTTCCAGTACTATGTTGAATAGAAATTTTGAGAGCCGGGCGTGGTGGTGCACGCTTGTAATCCCAGCATTTGTGGTTGGTGGCCAGCCTCAGCTACTTACTGAGCCCTTTGCAACTCAGTGAGACCCTGTTTCAAAATAAAGAATAAAAAAGAGGTGTTGGGGTGTAGCTCAGAGGTAGAATGCCCCTCGGTCATTGCCTTCCACGTGTCCCACAGGTCTGCAGCTTGGCAGAAACTCGGTCCTTTGCAGAACCTGTGCTGTGAGCGAGTTGGGGAAATGTGATCTTTCACTTTCTAGACTCCAGGAGATAGAAAGAAAGGCATGCTTTGAAAGAGTCAGAATAGAACAGATTGAGCAATCTGCACTATGTGTCTGTATTAGTCAAGGTTCTCTAGAGTATCAGAACTCATAGGATATGTTTATTATATAAGGGGATTAATCCAATTGGCTTGTACACTCATAAAGTGGTGTAGTCCCAGCCGGGTGTGGTGGCGCATGCTTGTAATCCCCGCGCTTGGGAGGTGGAGACAGGAGGATCACGTAGATTCGAAGCCAGCAGCGCTGGCTTAAGAGACCCTGTTTCTAAATAAAAATATAAATTAGGTGTGGGAGTGTAGTCCGGAGGGAGAAGGGTTTCCAGGAACCCCAGTACCCAAAAATAATGTAAAAGTAGCCCGTGTCAGTCAGAGGGCATGCCCCAGCTAGGAAACCACCCTTTTCTCCCAAACTTCACCGCCCCCCACCACCCACCCCGCCCTTCCCAGATTAACAACATTCTGAAGGTTCAACTCCATGAGGACCTGCACAACTCCAATGACAGGAGAGATGCAGAGAGTGGCAGAAACCAGGTCCTTCTTCCCGTGAACCACTAGGGAACCAGACAGGCAATATCCTCACCAGAACATTTTCTTTCTAAAAATTAAACCAAGCGTGAAGACCGATGTGCCTAACTCTTACTTTACTGTTCTTAACTTCCAGAATCTGCCTGAAGTCTCTATATTCAACAGGGAGCTGAAATTCCATACACAGGGAAGAATTCCCCCCAGGAGAATCTAGACACGAGGACAGGAGACCCTTTAAGCCTTGTGCTATCTGGACCCAAGAGACCCTCCATGAGTGGGGAGGCTACAGTGGTGGGGGGCGGGTGATAGGATGTGAGGAAGGAGACAGACACAGGTTGGCCCTGAGAAATGAGCTTGAGGAGAGAAGGACCCAGGCGGCACTGGGGACCCAGGTGGAATCATCTGGCCCATGACACTACTTCAGCTCAGGGTGCCCAGGGAAACCCCAAGAGTCAGGGCCTCCCGGTCCCCAGGGGTAGAGGCCCTATACCTGCTAGAGAATAACCATGGGCTCCACAGAGCTGAGACTCCAGAAGGACGGGGAACGGCAGAGCCTCACCCGTGCCCAGCAGCTCCTGCCCAGGCCGCGTGACCATCTCCACCCCCTGCGCTGGGTAAGTGCCCACACAGCGCCTGCCGCCTCAGGCCTCTTTCTGACAAGGACAGACTGGAGCAGGAACAGGAAGGGGAGAGCGGTGGGCAGATCAGGGCCCACTCGGGGCCTTAGAACCTCTCTGTGTGGGGGGAAAAAACACCTGTCCCCGGGCATGGGAGCAAGGTGTCCGGGAGAGAGTGCCCAAATCTCTCCTTTTTTTTTTTTTTTGCAGAGGTGAGATTTCACTGCCACCGGCCACGCTGCACGGGGAGAGTGGCTGGGAAGGAGCTAGGGAATGACGGGCTATTTCTGCTGAGTCAAACCACAGGCACCCCAGCACAGCAAGTGTGTATGCAGATGGAGTAAGCCTTCGATGTGTGAGGGAGTAGCTGTGCCGGGCACAGGAGCAGGGGATAGTGTGGTAGGCCGTCTAACAGGACAGGGTGTGTGGGGTGAGACGGCGGGCTGTGTACATGGGTCTGTGGTTTGCACGTGTCACATAACTCAGGTGGTCATCACAGCCTCCATGCTGGCTGTGGTCAGTGTCCCTCCAGCTCCTGTTAATGGCCCCCATATCAGAACCCAAAGGTGGAGCTGCCGAGATTGATGTCTCTGCTGCCTCGCACATTCCCAGCTCATACATACTCACACAAACTACCGCCTGCACAGCTCCGATAATACTTGAGGGGAAAAAATTGAATGGACAAAGGTGAAATGCCTGGCCCAGACCTCCCTGACTCCACAGAGACTGTCCCCCCTCACTTCCCAGAACCCCCAGGCTCCAGCTCCCTTGCAGCCAAGACGCCAACCTAACCCTCAGAAGCGGCTTTCTAGTCTATGCACCCTCTAGGGTCCTCGCCTTCCACCCAGGGATCTCAGAGCCCGCCAGGTGGGCAGCCAGACAGACAGACACATCTCCGTCAACCAACCACAGGTTATCTGTTGCCCCATCCACATGTCCATCAGTTGGTCAATTTATCCATCTGCCTCTCTTGCTAAGACTTATAGAAAGCACAGGGATTGTTTTTCTGCTTTAAAAAAGAGCCACTGAGCCGGGTGTGGTGGCGCACGCTTGTAATCCCCGCACTTGGAAGGCAGAGACAAGAGGATCGCACAGGTTCAAAGCCAGCCTCAGCTACTGAGTGAGGCTCTCAGCAACTTAGTGAGACCCTGTTTCCAAATAAAATATAAAATAGGTCTGGGAGTAGAAAAGCTCCTGGGTTCCATCCCCAGTACCGGGAAAATAAATAAATAGATAAAAGACACTGAGAAGTGGAAATGGGGCAGTGTTCAGTGAGGGTAGTGTTTTGATTTTGCAAGGTGAAAAAGTTCTGCGATCTATAGCACAACAAGGCGAATACATCTGTTACTTCTGAACTCAACCCTCAAACATGGTTAAGACTGTAAATGTGTTGAGCCGGGTGTGGTGGCGCACGCTTGTAATCCCAGCATTCCGGAGGCTGAGACCAGAGGGTCGCGGTTCGCAAACAGTCTCAGCTACTTAGTGAGGCCCTCTGCAACTCAGTGAAACCCGGTTTCAAAATAAAGAATAAAAAATAGGGCAGGGGGTGTAGCTTGGAGGTTGAATGCCCCTGGGTTCTATCCCCAGATCTGGAAAAAAAAAAAAAAGACTGTAAATATCATGTGTCTTCGCCAAAATTAAAAATAGTTCTAAAGCTCCTTGCCTGTTTGTGACCCAGTAAGCTATTACTTTCTGTCCTCTCTGCCCCTCTGTGAGGGGCTTTGAAAAGAATAACAGTGGCTTCAGGGCCTGTGCCTCTCTGAAGATTGTCTCAGATGTGTCAGGACATGTGGGAGCTTGGAGAAACTGAAGAGGACAAAGTCAGAGAAGGAACAAAAGTCGGAGCTGAGAAGCAGCGAAGGGTGGAGCAGAGGATGCAGGAGGAGCCTGCCTTTCCACACTCGCAGGCACTGTCATGAAACAAAACTTAATCAGAGGGCCGAAAGTAAAGAAATGCTCACAGCCTGGCACAGATGAGGTGGAGGAAAGGGAGCAGCCCTGGTGAGGACGGGCAGGACTCAGAGCATCCCAGCTTTACAAGGAACAATGGCACAGATGCTGCTCACACATCCAGTTAGAGGAATCCAAAATCATGACAAGACCAATAAAAATGTTCATACTCTTAGCCAATAATTCCACTTCTGGAAATTTATCCTCGGGGAATATGTTCACAGAGGCAGATGGAATTATGCACAAAGATATTGTTTGCATCATTATCCACAATACCAAAAAATATGGAAAAGCTTAAAATTCCAAGAGTGTGAGAAAGAGCTTGTTAATTGTTACTGGAGAAATTCAATGGATTTCTTTGAGAATATTTTTGAAGGGTCATGCAAAATACTATGTGGTCTCATGGCAAAATGCTTACAGCAATTTTTTTGGGAGGGGTGGTACTGGGGTTCCTGGAAGCCCTTCAACCTTCGGGCTACACTCCCAGACCTATTTTTTACATTTTTATTTGGAAACAGGGTCTCCTAAGCCAGCGAACGGCTGGCTTCGAACCTGCGCGATCCTCCTGTCTCTGCCTCCCAAGCGCGGGGATTACAAGCGTGCGCCACCACACCTAATAAACAAACCCGGGTGTGGTTTGTTTAAACCACAAAATAAACCCGGGTGTGGTGGCGCACACTTGTAATCCCAGCATTCAGGAGGCAGAGACCAGAAGATCGTGGTTCGCGGACAGCCTCAGCTACTTAGTGAGGCCCTCTGCAACTCAGTGAGACCCTGTTTCAAAATAAAAAAATTAAAAATGGGGCAGGGGGTGTAACTTGGAGGTCAAATCCCCTGAGTTCCACCCCCAAAACTGCAAAAAATAAAAAATAAAAATAAATAAATAATTAAAAAAACAAAATAATAAATACACTATGATTACAAGCATGTAAATGGGTTTGCAGTAGAACCAAGGCCGAAGGACAATAAGTAAGAAAGAAAATAATTTAATTAAGATGATAGGATCATGGATGGCTTTATTTCAAATATTTCTTTTTTTGGGTTTTTTGGGTTTTGTTTTTGTTTTTTTTTTTTTTTTTGGTACTGGGGATGGAACCCACAGGCATTCTACCTCCAAGATACACCTCCAGACTAATTTTATTTTTTATTTGGAAACAGTTTCTGTGCTTGCTTCAGCAGCACATATACTAAAATTGGAATGATACAGAGAAGATTAGCATGGCCCCTGGGTAAGGATAGAAGCAGTTTCACTAAATTGCTGAGAACCTGGTTAAGTGGCTGAGGCTGGCTTTGAATTTGTGATCCTCCTGTCTTAGGCTCCCAAGTCTTAAATATGTTTAACTAAAAAATAATTTTTTGTTGGTAGTACTGGGGATGGAACCCATGGGCATTCTACCCCTGAGCTATACCCCTAGAACTATATTTTTACTCCTTTTTATTTGGAAACAGGCTTTCACTAAGTTGCCGAGAGCCTCACTAAGTTTCTGAGGCTGGCCCCAAACCTGTGATCCTCCTGTCTCAGCTTCCCAAGTTCTGGGATTACAGTCGTGTGCCACCACACCTGGCTTGAAAAATAACATTTTTATAAATCTGAAAACAACAGAATCCAGTCCACATTATCTAAGTGATGTGAGCATTTGAGGGATTACTGACCAATGGACTCAGCTAATCCTGTCCAAGCTAACAGGATGCAAGTTCATCTCCCAGAAGGGTGCCGTTATGGCCTTCCTGGAGATAAGTAGAAATGGATGGTGGTTCGAAACTCTCAGCATGCTGGTTCCTTATCTGCAATAACAAAAATTAAAATTATCAGTAGAGCTGTTATCAAGGTCAACGGATATTCGGCACAATTCTCAGCATGCACCCATCTCTCAACAGAAGCTTGAGTAACAGTCATCGGCAGAAATTGCAGAGTAAGAAAGGGACAAAGGCTAGGTCCATGAGGCATGGGCAAAAGTTTGAGACTTGCTCTCCTAAACATGAAGATGGCTGAACTAACTTCCTGTGTGGGAAGTTAGATATAATAAGAGCTCCGCAAATCTTAGGGTCCAGGACTTCTGAAAGACTTGAGTCCAATTTCATCATCTCTAACTAGTTGTCTAACTTTAGGCAAACGATTTAATCTTTCTGTTCATTAGTCCCCTGTCTTTATAGCTGGGATTCATTCATTCATCTAATGAATGTCTAGGGACAACCTAGCATGTTCCAAGTTGGGCTAGTTCCAAAGAAGAGGGAGTTGTTTGTTCTAAATGAACTAGTAAGATCAGTTACCAGCTCTAAGACAGCTGGTAACTTAATGACCAAGAGCACAGGTTCTAAAGTTAGATTTGGATTCCATTCCAAATTCTCTCACTTATTATATGTGTGACTTGGAAAAAGTTACTTATACTATCTGGACTTCCATTTCCTTATCTGTAAAATGGAGAAAAATAAAGATTTCTATGTCATAGCATGATTGTGAAGATACAACGATTTAATAAATGTTAAGCTCTTAGCTAGCATAATGCCTGGCAGGGACCAGAGACTTGGGAAACATTAGCAGCTGCTAAAATAGACAAACCCATTCTCCCCCTCCTCACCTTGTCCTGCAGGATCTCACAGCGGAAACTTTACATTAAGAAGTGTTGGGACCAACCTCAAGCAATATCTCATGAGAGTATAGATAAAGGTGACTTCGCAAATACTTGAAGGCTGTCTGGTAAAAAAAAAAAAAAAAAAAGAAAGTGGTTATAAATTCTGTTAGCCAGACCAGCACAGTGGTGTACACCTATAATCTCAGTACCTGGGAGGCTGAGACAAGAGAATCACAGGTTGAAGACCAGCTTTACCAATTTAGAAAGACCCTCAGCAAATTAGTGAGATGCTATTTCAAAATAAAAAATAAAATACGGCTGAGGGTATATCTCAAAGATTGAATGACCCTGGGTTCAATCCACAGGACAAAGAAGAAGAGAAGGAGGTGGAGGAGGGAAGGAGGGAGGAGGAGGAAGACGAAGAGGAGAAAAGGAGGGAAGGAAATTCTATGAACCACTACACATTTAGCCAGACCCATATAATGAAGATTTTTCCAACAGATAGAGCATGCAGAGACTAGAAGGGGCTACTTCACCAGGTGGTGAGCCCTCATCACTGCAGCTGTTCAAACAGGCACTCACATAACACCTTTCTAAAATGCTGCAGATAAGATCCAAGCACTGTCACATAGAAACATGTGGCCTTAAATGTCGCTCTCCATCCTGAAATGCTGTGGACAAATATTTCCAAGAATGAGGAGCACTGAAGGCTGCCGTGGGGAGGTGGAATTTGAGCCAAGGTTTGAAGGTTGAATGGGATTTTTATAGAATGAGTAGAAACGTTCTCTTCAGGGAGGACACTGGCAATGGAGGAGCAACAGACAGTAGGCGGTGTGCTGAGGCAGCAAGCTGGTAGAGCTGATCACAGGGGCCCAGAGAAAAGGAGACGGGAAGCAGGGGTGCCAAAATCCCCACACAGGATGCAGCTAGGAGCATCATCACTAATAGCTATGTCACTGGGTGACCTGCTAAATCCTCAGCTCCCGGTGACCATTAGACACCAGCTTGGGACGATCCCTGGTAAGACCTGGCTTGTTTGGAGCTAGAGTTTCATTTGAATACCAAGGGGCTGAGGCCACAGCAGAGATTCAAGGACAGCCCTGGGGTGGCCAGTCCTTTGTGGGGGCCAGAGCTTGTGCAACAGTGGCAGTATATGAGTCAAGCAGCCTGGATTCCAGGCCCAGCCCTGTCACCCCTTGATATTAGCTCAGGCAACTTGTTTCATCTGAGACTCAAGACTCATTCAAAAAGAGAAGATACTAATTACCTCTTGATTCTGAGAGAAACTGCATGAAAGCGCTTTACTGAATTCCAGAAGTGTCGCTTGCTTCTAAATGGCTTCTCTTTCTTGGCTATGCAGCAGCTTTCAGCCTGAGTGATGGATAAGGAGAACCATACTATGCTGCCTGAATTCCTTCTTCTGGGATTCTCTGACCTCAGGGCCCTGCAGGGCCCCCTGTTCTGGGTGGTGCTTCTGGTCTACCTGGCTACCTTGCTGGGCAACTCCCTGATTATCCTCCTCACACAGGCCAGCCCTGCACTGCGCTCACCCATGTACTTCTTCCTGCGCCACCTCTCTGTGGTGGAGCTCCTCTATACCACCGACATCGTGCCCAGGACCCTGGCTGATCTCACTTCCCCACACCCTCGGGCCATCTCTTTCCAGGGCTGTGTAGCCCAGATGTACGTCTTCATCGTCCTGGGCATCTCCGAGTGCTGCCTGCTCACAGCCATGGCCTATGACCGCTATGCAGCCATCTGCCGGCCGCTGCACTATTCCACCCTCATGAGCCGGCGGGCCTGCGTGGCCATGGTGGGTATCTCCTGGCTCATGGGCATCATTACTGCCACCACACACTCCTCCCTCATCTTTACTCTGCCTTTCCCCAGCCGTCCAATCATCCCGCACTTCCTCTGCGACATCCTGCCAGTCCTGAGGCTGGCCAGTGCTGGGAAGCAGCGGAGTGAAATCTCCGTGATGACAGCCACCGTGGTCTTCATCATGGTCCCCTTCTCCCTGATCGTCACCTCTTATGCCCGCATCCTGGGTGCCATCCTGGCAATGGCTTCCACCCAGAGCCGCCACAAGGTCTTCTCCACCTGCTCCTCGCACCTGCTTGTGGTCTCTCTTTTCTTTGGAACAGCCAGTATCACCTACATCCGGCCCCGGGCAGGCTCCTCGGTCACCTCGGACCGCATCCTCAGCCTCTTCTACACAGTCATTACACCCATGCTCAACCCCATTATCTACACCCTTCGCAACAAGGAGGTGGCCGGGGCCCTGCGACACATGGTCAAGAGGCAGGTCCCCTGACCCTAAAGGGATCCTAGGGCCGCCCACTGGTTCACTGACTGCCCTTCTCCTAGCCTGCAGGTGCTGGACTTGAACCCCAGCCTAACAGAAACCACACAGCACCTCAAAGAAAAAAGGCCTCCTGGTAGAAAGTGCTAGAACCAAAACAAAGATAGATGTAGATCTGATCTCCTATTCCATACCCCAGACTCACTGTCAGAGCATGTGTTATGAGGACAAGATAGAATGAAAATGATGGGAGCCGGGCCTGGTGGAGCATGTTTGTAATCCCAGCATTTGGAGGCTGAGACAGGAGGAGTGCAGTTTGCACAGCCTCAGTTACTTAGTGAGGCCCTCTGCAACTCAGTGAGACCCTGTTTCAAAATAAGGAATAAAAAATAGGGCTGTATGTGTAGCTCAGAGGTAGAATGCCCCTGGGTTCCATCCTCAGTACCACAGAAAGAAAAGAAAGAAAGGAAGAAAGAGAAAGAAAAGAAAAGCCGGGCGTGGTGGCGCACGCTTGTAATCCCAGCATTCGGGAGGCTGAGACCTGAGGATCGCGGTTCGTGGACAGCCTCAGCTACTTAGTGAGGCCCTCTGCAACTCAGTGAGACCCGGTTTCAAAATAAAGAATAAAAAATAGGGAAGGGGGTGTAGCTCGGAGGTCGAATGCCCCTGGGTTCCACCCCCAGACCCGTAAAAAAAAAAAAAGAAAAGAAAAGAAAGGAGGGAGGAAGGAAGGAAGAAAGAGAGATGGGGAAGAACATAGAGCATCCTCTAGGTCACGCTACATTTCTACATCCCTGGGCAAGATGGTTGCAATGGCTACACCAGTAGCCAGGGGACCATGTCAGTCATGAAGACAGATAACTATGAACTTGACCCCCAACTAAGCGGCCCACCCAGAGCCTGTGGCGGAGTTTATCTGGCCTTTGGTTGCGTTTCTTTCACTGTGTCTGAATCAGTTTGTTCAGAGGTATATTTGTTCTGCTCTCGGCCTTCAGAAGGAGGAAGAGCTAAGGGTTCTAAACATGACTCCCTCCTTCCCCAGACACCAGCACAAAGGGAAGATGGGTAGACTGGGGTTGGCCATCAGGAAAGACTTTTTGCCAGGAGATCCTGTGACACGTCTCCCACAAACACACTGGAGTCTTTCGCTCTGGAAGCCTTTCAGGATGGAGCTTGAGGGATTCCAGGAGGCCTGCCGGCCTGGGAGGCAAGGTCCTGAGCAAGCCAGCCAGGGACCCAGAGGCGGGACCTGTGAACAGGAAGCACTTAGAGCCTCGGGTGCTGAGGCCGCCTCCTGTGCATCTCCCCTCAGGCCACTCTGCTTCCCTGGTGTCCACCTAAATGAGAAAGCAGCAAGAGCTGCTGGGAAAGGACATTCTACTGCAGCAATTCCTCCCTGGCCCGCAGTCCCACCTGCGTGTCCTCCACAAAACGGCCTTCAAGAGCTTCAACCTTCAGCAAGGAGCGAGGAGCCCGACATTACATCAGTAACATAAGTTGGGAGGACATGACGGGAACCGAGGCTTCCCTCCCAGAGACCTCTGATCTTCAAGCAGTTCTTGCCCCTCTGGCACTGAGGAGTGCATCGCTCATGAGCATCAAACGTGGTCCTCTGCCGGGCATGGTGGGCAGGGCACGCTTGTAATCCCCGCGCTTGGGAGCCGGAGACAGGAGGATCGCACAGATTCAAAGCCAGACACACTGGCTTAGGAGACCCTGTTTCCAAATAAAAATATAAAATAGGTCTGGGAGTGTAGCCCAGAGATAGAACCCCAGTACCACCAAAAAAAAAAAAAAAATGTGTTCCTCTGCAGCCCACCTCTGCATCCTCTTCTAAGTTCATTTCCCACCACCCATACACACACACACACACACACACACACACACACACACACACAGAGTCATTTTATATTTCTGCAACTTTCTGCAAGCTATTCTGCAGAAATTCCCCACATACATCTTACTTAACATACCCACCTGGCAAACTCCTAATCACCCTGCAAGACCCAAATCAAGAAATTCCTCCTTGGAAGGGAGTAGCAGGATAAAATATGGAAGGAAATACACTGAGAAATTTTGTGCACATATATGAATTTATCACTTTGAATCTCGTTATGATATATGATGATATTGCACCAATAAAATTCTAAAACAAAAACAGTTAAGAAAAAAAAAAGGAAAGAAGAGCCAGGCATGATGGAGCACACTTGTAATCCCAGTACTTGGGAGGCTGACACAGGAGGATCTCAAGTTTGTGGCCAGCCTCAGCTACTCAGTAAGGCCCCCTGCAACTTAGTGAGACCCTGTTTCAAAAAAAAAATTAAAAATAGGGTCAGGGGTTTAGCTCAGAAGTAGAATCCCCAGTACTGAAAAAAAAAAAAAGGAAAAGAGCCAGGCATGGTGGCACACACTTGTAATCTCAGTACTTGGGAGGCTGAGACAGGAAAATTTTGCAGCCAACCTTAGCTACTTAAAGAGACCTGTTTCAAAATAAAACATAAGAGATGGCAACGGAGAAAAGCGGGGCTTACGAGCCCCGCTAACAACCAATCTCTATTACCACAAAATCAGTGCCTTTCATAGCCAGAAAACACCATCAGCAGAGAAACAAAAAAGGTAAATACAAGAGACAGAGAAAAAGAAGGCTGAAAAAACGAGACACCAGAAAGAAACCAGACTGCAGTGCTGCAGCCGGAGCCGTGGCGCAGAGCGGCAGGCGCCATCTTTCCTTCCAGCACCAGGCTCCAGAGAGAAGGGGAACTTAGAACGGAGCTCAGAGCCAGAGAGGAGATAAGCCTGCCTCACAGCCGAGGACGCAGCAGCAGCGCCTTACTGCCGATGGCAGCAGCGAGTTCACCGGACGGCACCAGACGAACGCACTCAACAGCCCACCAGGCTCCAGAGAGGAGCAGCGGACAGCGAGCCGAGGTGAGCGGCTGCAGAACAGCCGGGCAGGATTCAGCAGATTTTTCAGCGCAGGGAGCGTCTAAAGCTCCCAGGGGCTGGGCTCAGAGCACCCTGCAGGGACTCAGAACGGAGCTCAAAAACAAAGAAGAAATACACCAGCCTCACGGTCGAGGGCGTGGCAGCGGCGCCATATTGCCACCGGCGGCAGCAGCAGCGAATTCACCAAGTCCACTACAGCTCCATCGGCGCACTCAATAACAGTGAGTCAAATCGCGGCCCCTAGAGGAAAAATCCCAGTACTGACTCCCAGGGACTTGACCCAGTGGGGGAGTGGCAGTGGCAGAGATATCACACTATATTCACAACTCCATGCAGGAGAACGCCCAGCCTGGCACCCCCCATGAGCCTCAATTGACTCCCTGGTCTGAGACTTTGCGATACAACCCAGTAAAGGAGTAGTGGTGACTGAGATACCACAGACTCGAGATCCAGAGCACCTTAAGTGAAGTCGTAATGACCCAGGGAAGAACCCAGAGAAGGCACAAACTTCCGAAATCATGAGAAAGAGAAATAACAATGGAGCAGTGAATGCCCACAACCCCACAACACCAGAACCTGATAAAACAGAAATTCAGAGATTTCTAGAAGATCAAATCAAGAAAATAACTGCAGAAATAATAGAGGTGTTTCGAAAAGAATTCAGAGACCCAAAAAGAGATAAAGGATGTAATCAATGAAGTAAAGGCCTCAATTCAAAGTACAAACAACCGATTAGACCACATGGAGAATAGAATCTCACTCCTAGAAGATGATCATTCACAAAATGAATGCATAGTTTCTAATTTAGAAAAAAAAAATCCGACAGCAGGAATCTGACATTGAAGAAATATGGGCCCATTTTAAGAGAGCTAACCTAAGAATAATTGGAATAGAGGAGGGAAAAGAAGGTGAAACCAAAGGGATCAACAATCTTTTCAAGGAAGTAATAGCAGAAAATTTTCCAAACGTAGAGCAAGAGGTTGATACACAGGTCCAGGAAACTTATAGAACTCCCTTTAGACAGGATCGAAGAAGAGGATCCCCACGCCACATAATTGTCAAAATGACTAATGTGGAAGCCAAGCAGAGAATCTTAAAGGCAACAAAAACAAAAGGCCACGTGACAAACAGAGGCAAACCAATTTGAATCACTCCAGACTTCCCAAACCAAGTCATGAAAGCCAAAAGGGCTTGGAGAAACATATTCCAAACGCTGAAAGAAAACAACTTCCAGCCAAAAATTTCCTACCTAGCAAAACTTTCTATCAAATTAGATGGGGAAATAAGAAGCTTCCATGACAAACAGAAACTGAAGGAATTAATGTCTTCAAAACCAGCACTAGAGCCGGGCGTGGTGGCGCACGCTTGTAATCCCCGCACTTGGGAGGCGGAGACAGGAGGATCGCGCAGGTTCGAAGCCAGCTGCGCTGGCGTAAGAGACCCTGTTTCAAAAATATAAAATAGGTCTGGGAGTGTAGCCCAGAGGTAGAAGGGCTTCCAGGAACCCCAGTACCACCAAAAAAAAAAAAAAAAAAAAAACCAGCACTAGAGAAAAGACTCAAAGAGATTAACTACAAAGAAGAAATAGGTAACACACACCAGAACCAGAGAAACAAGATTTTCCATCCAACTGACAACTAAGATTGGCTATCTTTGGAGATTCACTATTTATGTTAGTCTTTTACCTATTTCTAAATTGTATTGCTTGCCTTTATCGTTGCTACTTTTTAGGATTTCTAGTTAGAATATTAATATACCTTCAGATATAGAATTTGGAAATATTTTATCCCATTCTATTAGTAACTGTTAACTCTGTGTACATTGTCTTTGGATATACAATTTTTTTTTATTTTTTAGGGAGTTTGTTTACCCTTCTGTTGCCTGTGCCATTGAAATCATATCCAAGAAAACACTGCCAATTTCAATGTCATGAGGTTTTATGACCCAGATTTTCTTCTAAAAGTTTATAGTCTTAAGATTTATATTTAGGTCTTTTATCTATTTTGAGTTAATATTTGTATATGGTGTTACGTAAGGGTCCAATTTTATTCTTCTTCATGTAATTATTATTTTTCAACAATATTTAGTTATAAGATTATTATTTCTTCCACCAAATGTCTGTGGAAACCTTGTCAAAAATAACTTGACAATATATGGAAGAATGTATCTCTAGGCTTTTATTTAACTCCAGTGGTTTATATATCAGCCTTTATAACAGTACTATACTGTTTCAATTATTGTAGCTTTATAACATTTGAAATCAGAAAATATACATCTTCTAGCTTTGCTCTTTTTTGAGATCGTTTTGTGTATCTAGAGTCCATATTCCATATTAGGATAGATTTTCTCTGAAAAATAAATAAATAAATGTATGATAGTTTCACCTAAAAAAAAAAGAAAGAAATATTCTCTGGTAAGAAAGAAAGCAAAAAGAAATATTGAAATGTTATCTTTAAGTCATCAAAAGCTTGGTATCAGACAAATGAAACTGTTATGTGAGATTATCATTGTTAATATTGGATAAATTGCTATAAAACTAGATGTCAACCACTAAGCCAAGCATGGAAAGGAGGGATGGGGAGGGGACGGGGTGGGGATCAAGTAGGGGCTAACTGAGCAATGTGTGCATGTATGTCTACAAGTTTTTTTTATACCATTATGATGTATGAATACAGTGCACCAATAAAAAAATTAAAAATTTAAAAATATATATAAATAAAACATAAAATAGGTCTGGGGGTATAGCTCAGAGGTAGAATGCCCCTGGAGCCAATCCTCAGTACTGCCAAAAAAAAAAAGGAAAAAAATTCCTCCTTGAATTTTGTTATCCAAAATGCAATGTATTACTCACTTCTTTATGCCACTACCATTATAACCCTTTTTGTAATGAATCGTAATCATCTTTCATATTCCTTTATCTATTTCTAAGCTGTTGGTAAATGTGAACACAGGGAAAGAGGTCCCAGTCCCCAGCATCCCCTAAGCTGTTCAATGAATGTTGGTTCATTTAATGAACCACTCAAGTGTGATCATGGTCATAGTGTCATAAACTCCAAAGTGCTACATAAAATTCTGTTAAGCTATTAAACCTCATATTCTAGTTGACTCCCAGTGAGGCTCAAAAATGCCATCTTAGCCTGAGTCCTCCTAAATTATTGAGCCTGATCTGCCTTGAAATATTCTTCATGGCTGAGTGGGGTGATGCACACTTGTAATCCCAGCATTTGGAAGCCAGAGACAAGAGGATCATGGTTCTCGGTCAGCCTCAGCTACTTAGTGAGGCTCTCTGCAACTCAGTGAGACTCTATTTCAAAATAAAGAATAAAAATAGGGCTGGAGAGTGTAGCTCAGAGGTAGAATGCCCCTGGGTTCCATCCCCCAGTACAGCTAAAATAAAATAAAATAAAATATAGGGCTGGGGGTGTAGCTCAGAGGCAGAATGCCCCTGGGTTCCATACCCAGCACTGCAAAAAAAAAAAAAAAAAAAACACTTCATGAATCTTCTTCCTTGCCCTCCCTTTTTTTGTGTTTTTGTTTGGTTTTTTTTTTGTTGTTTTATTTTGTTTTGTTTTGTTTTTTGGTACTGGGTGTTTAACCCAGGGGCATTCTACCTCCAAGCTACACCTCTAGCTCCATTTTATTTTTTATTTTGAAACAAGCTAACCTCAAACCTACGACCTTCCTGTCTCAGCCTCCCAAGCACTGGGATTACAGGTGTGTGTCACTGTGCCCAGATCCACCCTTGATTTCTGGCATCTATAACTGATACCAACACATTCGACTGGACAGGAGGCTCTCCCTGGCTGCACTCGGCCTTTGGATTTATCTGGGTGCCTTCAGCAGCACCCAGACTAGGTGAGCACCTGGGCATGGACACTTAACACTCATTGTGCCCACTCAGCACGTGAACCTCTTTCCATGTCTGGGGGATTGTCTCACTTTAGAAGGATGGTGAGGAAGCTGGGCATGATGGTGCACACTTGTAATTCCAGTACTTGGGAGGCTGAGACAGGAGTATAGCAGGTTCTCGGCCAGCCTCAGCTACTTAATGAGAACATCTGAAACTTAGTGAGACCCTGTTTCCAAAAAAGGAGTAAAAAATAAGTCTGAAGGCATAGCTCAGAGGTAGAATGCCCCTGGGTTCCATCCCCAGTACCTCAAAAAAATATTTTTTTTAAAGGATGATGAGAGAGAGACCTTCTCCATCTGTGACCTGCTTCCACCAATCAAATGCTCCCGGGCCTGAGCTGGTACCCACAAGAGGCAAGCAGCAGTGTGTGGCTCTCTCAGGCAGCAGCAAAGAAGGCCTAGAGCAACAACTGAGCCTGGGGGCAGCACCTATGGCTTCCTCCACTGGCCAACTCCTGTTTGGGAGTTACTCCTGGCAGCTTAGCCTCTGGCATGGTCTCCACCCTCCCCAAGGCTCTGAGAACTACTCTCTGTTTGGTTAATTATTTGCTGCTTCATCATCCAGGTAGTCAAGGATTCTTTGGGGCTGGAGGCAGTAGCAGGAAACATTAACCTTGGTGTACTAGAAATGAAGTAGCCTAGGACCTGTTTACAGAGACTAACAAAAGGGAACTTGGGGTCAGAGAACATCCTCAGACAGAGAGACACAGGTCAGGGAGCCTGAAGCTATCAGGCATTTCTAACACTCGGGAAACAACTGAGAAGGTCCCTGTGCTCATGGGACTCGTGACCTTATGCAGGTCGGGATGAGGCGTTGGAGTGGAGAGAAAGCAAACCAGCTTGAGAAATAGAGGGTGTGAATGTGGCCTAGAAGGTTGATATTTGATAAAAGCATGGGGTTTTTCCTGGAAGAAGTAGGTCAATGCAGTACTGACAGCCTTCCTCACATCAGGGCACAGGATAAATCAAAGGATTCTAGATTTAGAACATCTAGAATAGAGCTTGAAGTAAAAGAAAAGAAGGGTAATAAGTACATTATACAGAATAATAGAGAAGTCTTTAAATACTGGTTGTCTGTGAAACTTCTCAAACACTGATTCCTTCTGTGTACACAATGTCTACATTACATTATGAGCTTGAAAAATGGCTAAACACCTCCTGATCAAGCTCCTTTTTTAATACTGATATTTTAAAATGACTGATGGTCACTGTCAAAGAAAACTGCTCAAAGAAATGGGTGATAAAACATGGAAAACATAACCAGGTGTGGTGGCACATGTCTATATTCCCAGCACTTAGGAGACTGAGGCAGGAGAACTGAAGGTTCAAGGACACCTGGGCAACTTAGGAAGACCCTGCTTCAAAACAAAAATAAAAATAAAAAGGGCTGGTGTGTATCTCAGAGAGAGAATGCCCCTGGTTCCAATTCCCAGAACCAAAATAAATAAATAAGCAAACAAACAAACAAATAAATAAATAGGGCTGGGAATGTAGCTCAGTGATAAAGCACCCCTGGTTTCAGTTCCCAGTACCACCAAAAAATATATATAAACTCTTTTTCAAAGTTATTAAGAATTTTGCAATAGTTGAAATTATATGTAACTCAAGCCGGGCGTGGTGGCGCACGCTTGTAATCCCCGCGCTTGGGAGGCAGAGACAGGAGGATCGCGCAGGTTCGAAGCCAGCCGCGTGCGCTGGCTTAGGAGACCCTGTTTCCAAATAAAAATGTAAAAATAGGTCTGGGAGTGTAGCCCGGAGGTAGAAGGGCTTCCAGGAACCCCAGTACCACCAAAAAAAAAAAAGAAGAAGAAATTATATGTAACTCAATAGCCCCTCCTTTTCTTTCACCAAAAAAAAATGATAATGTTGAAAACTTCTCATTTTATTGAAAAAAGATTTCATATCCTCAGACTGTTTCAATGTTGAGTATTTCAAAATATAGCATGGCTGGAGGTGCGATACACAGAACGTGCATTTAGAGCAGTCCCTGTGTGGCTGGTTTAGATAGGACACCACAGCAGGTAACAGAGTTTCCTCTGCACATAGGAACAGAAGTCCAGAATCAGCATGCGGAGGGGAGCCTGCAGGAGGGCCCAGGGTCTCACCACCCTCAGCCCCTGAGGGCCACACTGTGATCTCACTCTGCGTCCCTGAGGCACTTGGATCAGCTCCAGGCCCCTCATCCATATTGGGCAGCAGGGCTCTCAGGAGCTGGCTGCTGGGATGGATAAGGAGTTGGAGTCAGCTGCCCTCGGCCGACCCAGGGCAAGCAGGTGCTTCACATCCCACGGTGCATTCTCCACACTTAAAGGGGACAAGCAGGTCACTCTCTTAGTGACCACTTCCAGTGTGTGTGGCCCACTAGCATGCCATTCTAAGCCCTCAGGAAAGCTTTGAGTTATACATTTGTTCAGAAAATGTCATGTCAAGCCAGGTGCCAGGAATTTGGTTACAAAAGAGAATAAAGCACAATCTAATGGAGAAGACAGGCCAGTTAACAGGCAACTCAAGTTATACAATATTTTATGAATGTGTATCAAAGATAGCAAGGCAGGCAAAGGAGAGGCCACTATACCAGGCTGAGAGAGACAGAGCGGGCTTCAAGGAGGAGAGGAACATACATACACACACACACACACACACACACACACACACACACACACACTGTGGACTGGACTCAGAGGGGCATTCTACCTCCAAGGTACACCTCAGCCCTTTTTTTTTCTTTTTCTTTTTCTTTTTTTTTTTTTTTTGAAACAGGTAACCTTATTAGGTTGCTAAGGCTGGCCTCAAACCTATGATCCTCTTGTCTCAACCCTCCAAGTACTGGGATTACAGTTGTGTGCCACCACACCTGGCAGAAAAAAAAAAGGCTTATTTAGCTCCCAGTTTGGGAGGACAAAATTCCAAGATTGGGTAGCCCCATCAATTTGGCTTCTGGTGAGAGGCCTCGGCTACATCACATCATGGCAGCTGGCTGGTGAGAGCACGGGGTGAGGTAGGAAGCCAGACAGCAGGGAAATGTCAGTCTTGCTCTGTATAACAACGCTGTCAGGAGACCTAAGGGTCCCACGAGTACTACCTTAATCTCCTCCAAGGACAGAACCCCCACTGACCCTTCAACCTTGCTGTATAGAGCACGGGATATATAACAATTTCAGAAATTCAGAAATGACTTGTTCTGACATGGCAGCATTTAACTCAGACAACTTCAGAAACTCAAAAAACTTGCCTAAACATGTAAACATAGGGCTTAGACCAGGACATCCATCTGTGCTTCAATTGATAATGGACCCTTGAATCTAACATCCCTTCTCAAACTGGGCGTGGTGGCGCACGCTTGTAATCCCAGCATTCAGAAGGCTGAGACAGGAGGATTATGTTTCGTGGACAGCCTCAGCTACTTAGTGAGGCCTTCTGCAACTCAGTAAGACCCTGTTTCAAAATAAAGAATAAAAAATAGGGCAGGGGCTGTAGCTCGGAGGTCGAACGTCCCTGGGTTACATCCCCAGACCCACTAAATAAATAAATAAATAAATAAATAAATAAATAAATAAATAAATAAATAAATAAAATCCCTTCTCAGCTCTGATGGACTTACATCATCAATAGATCTGACAAGAGTCTGGTAGGGTTCGATTAGCCTGGATGAGTTTGCCAGGCCCTTGGCAGCACCCACAGAACACCCTACAAAAGGGCAGTTTTTCCTGCAAGGGATGCACTGAGCTTTGCTTAGGCCCCGCGGTCTGCCCTGTGTGACTCCGCTCCAGCGACTAGCTTCAGTCCTGCCCTTCTCGCCGACCGAGGACCAGTGCAGGACCAGCCAGTCTGCTCTGTACTGGCCAGCTCCTGACGCTCCTCTTCCCATCCTGGATTTGCTCATTATTCCTTACTCCATCCGTCTGTATTGTGTTACCTTTCTAACGTTTGAAAGGCTTTAAGTAGAGTGTGTGTGCTGTCTAGAACACTCATCCAACCTAAATTGTTAGGTCTGCTAGTGTGAAGTGTATTGTTTGCTCATTCATTGCTACAACTTCCAGCATCCGAACTTAGCTTAACTTTATGTACACAATTTCCCCATAAATTCCTGTGTGCTTTAACCTTCAGGTGTTGAATTAACCTCGTGACATTGTGGAACTGTGTGTGATGTCCTAGGACCTCGCAACCCATTGCTCATGACATTTGCACTGGGCCCCACTCCCAACGTCACCACACCAAGGATCATGCTCCAACATGCGAACCTCTGGGGGACACGGGCAAGTGGAATCACTGTGCATCTCATCCTTTTGAGCTCTCTACAAAGCAGGGAATATATCCTGGAGTTAAATGGGGAACAAAACATCAGCTTTATTCTAGTAAGACTGAATTAAAGGACACGGCTCAAACCTAAAGTTAAAATATGCTTCCCAGCTGGGCATGATGGTGTGTGCCTGTAATGCCAGTACTTGGGAGGCTGAAATATGATAGCAGGTTTGAGACCAGTCTCAGAATCTCAGCAAGACTCTATTTCAAAATAAAACTATAAAGCCGGGCATGGTGGCGCACGCTTGTAATCCCCGCGCTTGGGAGGCTGAGATAGGAGGATCGCACAGGTTCGAAGCCAGCTGTGCTGTCTTAAGAGACCCTGTTAAAAAAAAAAAAAAAAAAAAACTATAAACCGGGCGTGGTGGCGCACACTTGTAATCCCCGTGCTTGGGAGGCAGAGACAGGAGGATCACACAGGTTCAAAGCCAGCCGCAGGTGCTGGCTTAGGAGACCCTGTTTCCAAATAAAAATGTTAAAATAGGTCTGGGAGTGTAGCCCGGAGGTAGAAGGGCTTCCAGGAACCCCAGTACCACCACACACACAAAAAAAAAAACTATAAAAAGGGCTGGGGTAGCTCAGACATAGAATGCCCCTGGGCTCAATTTTCAGTACAAAAAGAAAAAAAATGAGTTTCCTGCCCCACACATTTACTGTCAACCCTCACAGGCAGAATCTTCACCAAGAACAGGGCCGTGCAGGAAGGGGTCACCATGTGAAGGAGAAAAGGGTGTGCAAGGTAAGGATGCTCCACACAGTACCACCACCAAGGAGGCGCGGGAGCAGCCAGGGGCTAGGCCGAGGCCAGTGCTTCTGTCTGGTTCTCTTCTGGGTGTGGAATAGAGCATCCCTTCACCTTGCAAAAACCTGAGGGTCAGGATAATTCGGCACGCTCTCACCGACCACACCCAGCACAAGACAGGGGGCTGACTTGGAAACCTGGAGTCTCATCCTGAGGGAGACGAGACAATCAGATCTATTTCTAAAAGATCGTTCTAGCTCTGGTGTGGAGAAGAAATAACAGAGGCACAAAAGAGAAGCACAGGGACCTGATAACTTTCCTGCTAACACCGCAAGGCAGTAACGGGCTTCTTTCCAGCCTAGAGCCCACATGCTTAACCTGCTACCCTATGAATTCTCTCTCCAATAACATGCGTTTTTAAAAAGTACTTACAGAGTCAGGCATGGTGGCACATACTTGTAATCCCTGTACTTGGGAGGCTGAGACAGGAGTATCCCAAGTTCACGGCCAGCCTCAGCTATTAGTGAGGCCCTCCGCAACTTAGTGAGACCCTGTTTCAAAATAAAGAATAAAGAATAGGGCTAAGGGTGTAGCTCAGAGGTAAAACACCCCTGGGTTCAATCTCCAGTACCACAAAAAAAAAAAAAGTACAGATATCCGGGTGCAGAAATGCACACCTGTAATCCCAGTACTTGGGAGGCTGAGACAGGAGGATCAAAGGTTCAAGACCAGCCTCAGAAACTTAGTGAGAATCTCAGAAACCTAGAGAGATCCTGTTTCAAAACAAAAACATAAAAAGGGCTGAAGGTGTATCTCCGAGGTAGTGTCCTTGCATTCAATCTCTAGTACCACAATAAAAGGAGAGAAAGACAGAGACAGAGACAAAGAGAGAAGGGAGAGAGAGACAGAGGGAGGGAGGAATGGAGGGGTAAAGTAGAAAGATGAGACTAGAGAAGGCATTAAGGAAAATAGAGAGGCTGGAGGAAGAGGAGATTAGTGATGGAGAAGACAGCGCAGGCCAGGAAGCGGCCAGGAGCCATTGGTCCAGCCTGGGCTGAGCTTGCATGTGATGTTACTATTCAGGGACTGCTCCAGAAGACATGCATTTGCCTTTCTCGTCTCACCTCAGGGTTGCGTCAACTCTAACTCTATGCTTAATCCACAGCGTGGGCGATCATCTCACCACCCCACAGGACGTGGCACTGGCCCACTGTATTGATGAGATGGTGCTGATAACTCCTGGAGAGGAGAAAATCGTGGCTTTCTAGAGGTACACTCATACCAGAAAGCAGGAGAGGAGCCAGCCAACTCAAGGGCCTGCCACCTCAGCGAGGCTCTCTAGGGATCACAAGATGCCTCCTCAAGTGGCCAGGCATGGTGGTGCACGCCTGTAGTCTCAGTACCTGAGAGGCTAAGACAGGAGGATCGCAGGCTTGAGGCCAGCCTCAGCAATTTAGCGAAGCACTCCGCAATTTATTGAGACCTTTATAAAATAAAAAAATAAAATAGAGCTGAGGGTATAGCTCAGAGGTACAACGCCCCTGATTTCAATCCACAGTAGCAAAAAGAAAAAAGAAAAAAAGATATCTCCTCGAATTCTTGCCTTATCTTTTTCTCCCTACAGTACAAAATAGAGCTCCTGGGTTCTCTGAGTTTTGGAAATGACATACAGCCCATTCAGATGATCTGCTTCATGGGAGGCGAAGCTCCACCTTTGTCTACGGAAGGCAATAAAGCAAAGTTACTGGCTTCCCTAAAGTGCCAGCGGGACACGGGTGGGAGGCCCTAGCTAGATCCAGTGGATGCATCTGTCTACAGCTTTGAAACAGGTGCAAGTGATGTGAAGCAGAGGGAGTCTCCCAGTCATGCCGTTGATGGTGACATCCACAGCCCCGAGGCGCCAGTGCGGGCACCATGCCGCGGGGTGGGGATGGAGAGGTCTCCGGCACCGGTGTTGGCAGTACCCGCAGCTCCTAGCCCTGCGCAATGACCTGGGCTGAGGATCTGGCCTCTCAGCTTCTCTCCGTTCCCTACCATTTTCTAAGCTGTGTTTTCCAGAACTTCCTTCAACTCCACACATCAGATTTTCTGTTTCTGGAGACTGAACCCAAGGGTGTTCTACCTCCTAGCTACAACCCTAGCCCTATTTTATTTTTCATTTTGAAACACGGTGTTGCTAAGTTGCTGGGGCTGGCCTCAGACCTGTGATCCTTCTGTCTCAGCCTCCCAACTACTGGGATTCCAGGTGTGCATCACCATGCCCAGCAAGTCCTCAATTTTAAAGATATCTAAAAACCTTGATGGGGTTCATGGGAAGACAAATGATGGTAGAGGAATCACAGCAGTAACTGAAGTAGATTAGTCTATTCTTCATTATTTACCATTCACCGCATCAAGCAATTTTCATATATCAATTTATTAATTTATTTTACAACTATTTCTTGAATATCTTCTATGTGCCAGACACTATTCTAGGCATTGGGAATACACTAGTGAATAAGGCAGACAGTATCCCTACCCTTATGGGACACTGCATTTTAGCAAAGGGAGAAAAATGGTAGACTAATAAAGAAGTTAATTTCTGGTCATGCAAAGTGATTGTGTTGTAAAGGATAACAGGGAGACGCCCACATTTAATCCTCCCAACAATCATGTGAAACACAGAAACTATTATAATCAGAGTTTAGATAAGGAGGGCGACGTTCACACGTGTACCAAGAATGGGCCTCTGCTCAGACAAAAGACTCAATCAGAGGAAAACAGTCCCCAGGTGGCTTCCGTCTTCCTAAATGGAGGTGATGGGAGCTCTCTGCCTACATCCTCACCTCTAATTGCAGTTCCAGCCCTACTGGGACAGCACCTGGAGATAGGGTTGCTAGGTTTAAAAACAAAAATAAATGCCAGATACAGTAGTGTACGCCTGTAATCCCAGTACTAGGGAAGCTGAGACAGGCGGATCACAGGCTAAGGCCAGCCTCAGCAAGACCCCGTTTCAAAATAAAAAGAACCAGGGAAGTGACTCAAAGGGAGTCCCGGGGTTCAATCCCCAGTACCAAAAAACACAATTATAAGACACCTGGTTAAATTTGGATTTCTGATAAACAATGAATAATTTTTTTAGTGCAGATATGTCCAAAAGATTCCTTTCCCCAGAAAAAAGAAACAACCTGAATCCCTCTGGCTAAATATTTTAAGAAGCTGGGCATGGTGGTACATACCTATAATCCCAGAATTTGGGAGGCTGAGATGACCGAAGGATCACAGGTTTGTGGCCAGTCTCAGCAACTTAGAGAGGCCCTCCACAACTTAATAAGACTCTTTCAAAATAAAAATAAACCCAGCATGGTAGCACATGCTTGTAATACAGTACTTGGGGGGCTGAGACAGGAGAATCGCAGGTTTGAGAACAGCCTCAGCAATGTAGAGAAACTCTCAGCAACCTAGCAAAACCCTGTTTCAAACAAACAAAAGATTAAAATTATTTTTTAAAAAGGCTGGGAACTTCTGGGAAGATGGCAACACAATTCACCATAGCCAAACTATGGAACCAGCCAAGATGTCCATCAACAGATGAATGGGTTACAAAACTGTGGGATATGTACACAATGGAATTTTACTCAGCCATAAAAAAACACAATTACATCATTTTCAGGGAAATGGATGGAACTGGAGGATATTATGCTAAGCGAGATTAGTCAGTCACAAAAAATAAGAAATCGGATGCTTTCCCTAATATGTGAAAGCTAAGAAGAAATGGGTCATAGGAGTAACTCTAGATGAAAAAGGAAATCCTATAGAGGAGCAACAAGACAACCTAAATGAGGGGATGGGAGGAGGGAAAAAGGAAATTCTCTAAAGCACACAATGTACTTAAACATATTGAAGTCAACCACTAAGCCAAGCATGGGAAGGAGGGATGGGGAGGGAATGGGGTGGGAATTGGGTAGGGGCTAAATGGGCAATGTGTACATATATGTCCACACAAGTTTTTTACCCCAATATGATGTATGAATACAATGCACCAATAAAAAAATTATAAAAAACAAATAAAGAATAAAAAAATACAAAAACAAAAAGAAGGCTGGGAGTGTAGCTTGGCGGTAAAATGTCCCTGGGTTTGAGCCAAGAGTGGTGGCCCACGCTTGTAATCCCAGTGTTTGGGAGGCTGAGACAGGAGGGTCGCACAGGCTCGGCTACTTAGTGAGGCTCTCAGCAACTTAGTAAGACCCTGATTCCAAATAAAATAGTCTGGGAGTGTAGCCTGGAGGTAAAAGGCCCCTGGATTTCATCCCCAGCACCACACACACACACACACAAAAAAAAAAATGTCCCTGGATTTAATTCCCCGTGCCACAATAAATAAATAAATAAGGCTGGGGGTATAGTTCAGAGGTAGAATGCTCCTAGGTTCAATCCCAGTCCCCCACCCATAAAACAATTTCAAGAGATGCACTTATACCAACAACTTATTTATTGTTTAGCTGAAATTCAAATTTAATTGGACATTCTGGTTTTGGGTTTTTTTTTTTTTTTGGTGGTAATGGGGTTCCTGGAAGCCCTTCTACCTCCGGGCTACACTTCCAGACCTATTTTTACATTTTTATTTGGAAACAGGGTCTCCTAAGACAGCGCGTGTGGCTGGCTTTGAACCTGCGCGTTCCTCCTGTCTCTGCCTCCCAAGCGCGGGGATTACAAGCGTGCGCCACCATGCCCGGCAAGGTTCTGTATTTTATCTGGCAACCCTACCTGAGTATCATGAAAATAGGGACCTCCGTGTCCAGGTGACGTCACCATGTTGGGTGGGAGAAGCAGGAAGCCACAGAGAGCTGAGCCCGCCAATTCCAGCATCTCCTCCTTTTGCCTCCATCTCAGCTCAGAGCAAAACAGAAAAAAGTCAAAGTCTAGAGCCAGGAATGGTGGCCCAGGCTTGTAATCCCAATCCTTGGGAGACTCAGACAGGAAGATCTCAGGTTCACAGCCAGCCTCAGCTACTTAGTGAGGGCCTCCGCATTTTAAAACCTGTTTCAAAATAAAGAATGAAATAGGGTTGGGAGTATAGCTCAGAGGTAGAATGCTCAGGGTAGAATGCTCCACAGTACCAAAAAAAAAAAAAAGTCAGTCTCTTCTTGTCTTGTTCAGACACCCAGCTCTACCAGAAAATGCCTCCTGAGTCTAATTTTGTTGCCTGATGGTGTATCTCCAGTCCAAATACATCTCATCCTGTCCTCGGTAAACTGAGGAAATGCCAGGTCACGTCCTTCTCGTTGGACACCTTCTGCCTCTTTAAAGTATTAACCATCGAGCCGGGCATGGTGGCGCACGCTTGTAATCCCCACGCTTGGGAGGCTGAGACAGGAGGATTGCACAGGTTCAAAGCCAGCCTCAGCTACTTAGTGAGGCTCTCAGAAGCTTAGTGAGACCCTGTCTCCAAATAAAAATATAAAATAGGTCAGGGAGTGTAACCCAGAGGTAGAATGCCTCTGGGTTCCACCCCCAGTACCACCAAAAAAGAAAAAGTATTAACCATCTACCTACATCTTCCCCATCCTTCTCCTCCCGGGCCATCTCTCCCAACTCTTTTTTGACTCTTAGTTCATTTCTCTATCCTGAAAACTGTGCACTCCATTGTACTATAAAACAATAAAAACGCTTGTGAAGAAAAACTTGGCAAAACTTCAAAAACATTTTTTTTTTTATGTTACTGGGGTTCCTGGAAACCCTTCTACCTCCGGGTTACACTCCCAGACCTATTTTTATATTTTTATTTGGAAACAGGGTCTCTTAAGTCAGCGAGGCTGGCTTTATTTTTTTTTTTTTTTTTTTTTGGTGGTGGTACTGGGGTTCCTGGAAGCCCTTCTACCTCCGGGCTACACTCCCAGACCTATTTTCACATTTTTATTTGGAAACAGGGTCTCCTAAGCCAGCGCGCGCGGCTGGCTTCGAACCTGTGTGATCCTCCTGTCTCCGCCTCCCAAGCGCGGGGATTACAAGCATGTGCCACCACGCCCAGCCAAAAACATTTTGACTCAACAATTCTGTTGAGAATTTTGTACTAAAGAAAGCATAAGATAAATATACAAAGATATAATTGTAACAATATCTATGTCAACAATATTTATGTCCAAAAAATTAATTCCAATTATAGGAGATCGCTTAAAATTATAGTGGAGCCAGCCAGGCACAGTGGTGCATGTCTATAATCCCAGTACTTGGGAGGTTGAGACAGAAGGATCACAGGTTCAAGGCCAGCCTCAACAATTTAGCAAGACCCTCAGCAACTTAGTGAGACCCTGTTTCAAAGTAAAAAATAAAATAGGACTGGGATGTAGTTTGGTGGTAGAATACCCTTGGGTTCAATCTCCAGTATCAAAAAAAATGTAATACATCTATATAGTACACTACTATATGGATATTAAAATCATGCTTTACAAGTCTCCTCGTATGGCACAATGCTAAAAAAATATATAACTTATTAGAGTAGAAAATAAATTAGGCATGGTAGCACATGCCTATAATCCCAGCTATTCAGGAGGCTGAAATGCCAGGATCTCAAATTAAAGACCCACCTATGCAATTTAGCTAGAGCCTATTTCCAAATAAAACAAGAGCTGGAAATGTAGCTTAGAGGCAGAACACTCTGGGCTAAATTCCCCAGTACTTCAAGTAGATAAATGAAGTAGAAAATAACAATCCCAAAGCAATTTAGACAATATAATCTCATTTTTTTATTTTTAGCAATATGCATTTGTATATATACAATATGCAGTTGTATAAATCCAGACTGCAGAAATTCCTCCAAAACATATTAACACCAAAATGTTAATAGCTAACTTCTTTTCCTCTGGTTGCAAAATTATCTGCAACTGACAGTGTTACTTTTATAAACTAGGAAAGAATATCAGTGCTATTTAAATTTATTTGCTGCCAGGCGTGGTGGCGCACGCTTGTAATCCCCGTGCTTGGGAGGCGGAGACAGGAGGATCGCATGGGTTCGAAGCCAGCCGCACTGGCTTATGAGACCCTGTTTCCAAAAATAAAAAATATAAAATAGGTCTTGGAGTGTAGCCCGGAGGTAGAAGGGCTTCCAGGAATCCCAGTACCACCAAAAAAAATAAAAATAAAAATAAAAAATTTATTTGCTGTGCAGGGCATGTTAGCGCACGCTTATAATTCCAGCATTTAGGAATTATAAATTCCTAAATGCTGGAATTTATTTCCATAAGTTTATTTTATTCTTTGTTTTGAAACAGGGTCTTACTAAGTTGCTGAGAGCCTCACTAAGTAGCTGAGGCTGGCTTCCAACCTGTGTGATCCTCTTGTCTCAGCCTCCCAAGTGTGGGGATTACAAGTGTGGGGATTTTATTCAAAATAAAGAATAAAAAGTAGGGCTGAGCTATAGCTCGAGGTAGAATGCCCCCAGGTTCAATCTCCAGCACAGCAAAACTAAAATTTAAAAAGGGCTGGAGTGTAACTCAGAGGTGGTAGAGCAATAGAGCCCCCTTGGGTTTGATTCCCAGCACAGAAAAAGAAAAATAAAAGTCTCAGCTCCTGAACATCCCAAACCAAACCAACTACTTCCTGACCTTTCCTGGCAGCCTGAAACCCCGGCTGGACATGGCACCTACAGTAGAGGAGCTTTTGTTTGATTTGGTACTGGGATTGAGCCCAGGTACATCTACCTCTGAGATACATCCCCAGCCATTTTTAATTTTTTTTTTTTTGGAGGGGGGGTTGAGGTTTTTTGTGTTTTGGGTTGGTTGGTTGGTTGGTTGGTTGGTGCCGGGGATGAAACCCAGGGGCATTCTACCTCCTACTGACACTTCCAGCCCTATTTTTATTCTTTATTTTGAAACAGTGTCTCACTGAGCTGCAAAGGACCTGCTAAGCAGCTGTTAACCACAATCCCCCTGTCTCAGCCTCCCCAATGCTGAGATTACAAGCATGCGCCACCACGCCTGACTTGTTATTTTGTATTTTGAATCTCACTAAGTTGCTGAGGTTGGCCCCAAACCTGTGATCCTCCTGTCTCGGCTTCCCAAGTACTAGGATTCCAGGCCTGTGCCGCCATGTCCAGCACGGAGCAGCAGAGGTGACTGATGTCAGAGAGGAAGTCTTGCAAGAGGGAGTCTCTGGAGAAGGAGTACCAGGGATATCTCAAGAATCATAAGCCCAAGAGGCGCCTGAGCCTCAGAATACTCCAGAAATTTGTAGATCATCATCCCAACCGCCTTGCCTCTCCAACCTCCCTTCCTGAGTGTGTCTGTCTGGCCCTGCACCCACAATCAAGCCAGGCAAGGCCACAGGAACAGGCCCCAGCAGAGGTCAGCACATCTGCACCTGGGTCCCCACACTCACTCCAACGCAGAGCGGTGTTCCATCCTTAAAAATGTCGGGAGATCAGCCGGCCCTCACTCCAAGAACTGGGGCGTGGGAAGGGTGGTCAAGAGCCCCAACAGTATCTCCTCAGGAGCCTCCGCAGGGCCCCCGTGACCTCCTTGTTCCTCAAAGTGTAGATGAAAGGGTTGAACATGGGGGTGACCACCGTGTAGAAGACGGCAAGGATCTGATCCGTGTCTCGAGAGGAGGCTGCCTGAGGCTTCATATAGGCCACGGTCCCGGTCCCAAAAAAGAGCACGACCACGAAGAGGTGGGAGGAACAGGTGGAGAAGACTTTCCGGCGGCCCTGGGACGTCGCGACCCCGAGGATGGTGGCCAGAATGCAGACATAGGAGGCCATGATGAGCGAAAAGGGGGCGAGGATAAAGGCGACGGTGATGGCGAGGTTCCCCACCTCGCCCCGCAGGGTGCTGGCGCTCGCCAGCCTCAGCACCGGCAGGATGTCACACAGGAAGTGGTGGATGGTGTTGGCGCCGCGGAAGGGCAGGGTGAAGATGCAGACGGAGTGGGTGGTGCCGGTGACGACGCCCATGAGGTAGGAGGCGCCCACCAGGGCAGCGCACGCGCCAGGGCTCAGCAGCGAGGTGTACTGCAGGGGCCGGCAGATGGCGGCGTAGCGGTCATAGGCCATGGCCGCGAGCAGGCAGCACTCGGTGACGCCGAAGAGCGCGAAGAAATAGAGCTGGGTGAAGCAGCTGGCCAGCGGGATGGTGGGGCAGGAGGCCAGGAGGTCGGCCAGCATCCTGGGCACGATGGTGGTGGTATAGAGGATCTCCACCAGGGAGAAGTGGCGGAGGAAGAAGTACATGGGAGCGCGCAGGGCCGAGTCCGCCAGCGTGAGCAGGATGGTCAGGGCGTTGCCCAGCAAAGTGACCACGTAGATGCAGAGCACCCCCCAAAAGAGAGCGCCCCTGAGGGAGCCGAAACCCGAGAACCCCAACAGAATGAACTCTGTCACCGCTGAGCCATTGCCACCCTCCATGTCCCCAAAGCCAGACTGGGAGACGGCACCAGAAGGGGGCTCACGGGGCCCCAGGAGGCAGCCAGGCAAAGACAAGGGCGCCGCAGGCAAGGTGCGGGGAGCTGCAGCTCTCAGCGACAGGAGGTGCGCGCCCGGCTGCGGTGACTCTCTCCCAGGAAAACGCCTCCAACAGAAGGAAGATAAGCCAGGGCAGTTAGAGGGGAATGGCGGGCCTTCCTGCAGGAGGGACCCAGGAGTGGTGCAGATGCTGGCTGGGGCCTGGGGCTGGGGCTAGGAGCCAAGAGCTGGGAATGGGTGGACAGCTGCCCTTGCAAAAGTGTTTGAGAATATGGATGGAAAGGTGGGCCAGCAGAAGAAACAGGGAAAGCTTGCAGACAGGAGACTGGAAGAAACACGGATTCGCCCCGAGGCAGAGAGTAAGAAAGATAGGAAGAACAAAGAGGGAAAGAAAAGACAAGGGGTGAGAGCTCAAGAAGGAGCCTGTGCCACTTTTACCTGCAGAGGGTCCCCCAGGCCTCAGGAAGCACCTCCTGGCAGCAGCTCAGCCCTCCCAAGAGCCTGAGTCCCCTGTGCAGGATGGAGGGAAGAGGCAGAGGGAGGAGGTGGCTTGTGCTGCCATGGCCCTGGCCTGCACTCCCCGCTGTCTGTCCGGCCAGGCCTGGTGCATCCTCCTATGGAGAGCAGAGGGACCACCCTGGAGAGCCCTTCAGCAAGGCCCCAACACAGCCAGGCCCAGAACCAGTGTTCTAACTCCCTGGCCAATTTCTGAAGCTGGACTGGTCAGCCCACTGCCCTGCGGGCTGCCTTCTGCCCGACCCACCCCAGAATTAGTCCCTCATCTTTTTTCCATGGCCTAGAAGCACCTTTTCAAAGCCCTTTTCTTCAAAGACAAGAACTGTTGGGATAACAATAAATAGAAGTCTGAGAGTGCTTGGGAGGCTGAGACAGGAGAACGGCACAGGTTCGAAGCCAGCCTCAGCTACTCAGTGAGGCTCTCAGCAACTCAGTGAGACCCTGTTTCCAAATAAAATATAAAATAGGCTGGGAGTGTAACCCGGAGGTAGAAAGGCCCTGGGTTCCATCATCAGTACCACAAAAAAAAAAGGAGAAAGAGAAAGAGAGAGAGAGAGAGAGAGAGAGAGAGAGAGAGAGAGAGAGAGAGAGAGAGAGGTGTTTGACTCTCCCCGGCCATGAGAGAAGCTGCAACATTCTCAGAACCTTAGAAGCAGGAAACACTCTCTTAGATCTTACTGGGGTCCGATGATGTCCCCTGCAGCAGGTGACGAGAGAGGTGACCCAAGGCACTGATGGCTCAGTGAATAAGAACCTTCAAATTGTGCGTATCACTTAAGTGAGAGTTTCTCTTCATTGCCACAGTTCCCCCTTTTAGAGACCTAGGGCGCTCCTCTAACTCGAAGCAGCCTGTTGTTTGCTTGGGCTATTTTCCCTTGCAGGTTGTGGAAGTTTATTTATCAAGGATTTCAAAGAATGTATGTAGGCAGTTTCCCCTCCGAGAGGGACAACACAACTCCCTACTCCTTACGCATGGACGGTGCAAACTGAGTTCCCAGGAAGAGGGGGGAGAAGAGGAACTGCAGTGGGGTGACACCCAACGCACCTCGGTCGTGGACCAGGTCGCATCAACAGTGACAAGTCACTCTGAGCGCGCTCGTCTTTGACATGATGTGGGGAAGCAGCACCTCAGCTCTGTGGTCCTCCCGAATCCATAACCCCCAGCCAGCCAGGAGAAGCGCATCAGACGATTCCCATGAAATGCCTGCGCCGTGCTCCTCCACGCTGACTAGGTCATCTCAACAAAGAAAGTCTGAGAAATTCAGGAAACGTGGCAACTAAATGTAATATATCACCCAAGCAAAGGACACTAAGTAAATACTAAGGAAATCTGAATAAAATTTGGGCTGCTGTTAATCATTATGTTTCCACATTGGTTGTTAATTGTGACAGATGTATTAATTTAACATAATGTGTTACTAATAAGAGATGTATGAGAATCCTATGAAAACAAAACTTCTCTAAAGTAAAATGTTGCCATTTAAAAGTTTATTTACAGCCTGGCGTGGTGGCGCACCCTTGTAATCCCTGCCCTTGGAAGGCAGGCGGAGACTGGAGGATCACACAGGTTCGAAGCCAGCCACGCTGGTTTAAGAGACCCTTTTTCCAAATAAAAATATAAAATAGGTCTGGGAGTGTAGCCCAGAGGTAGAAGAGATTCCAGGAACCCCAGTACCACCAAATAAATAAATAATAAATAAATAAATAAATAAATAAATAAATTTTGTGTGTGTGTGGTACTGAGGGTAGAACCCAGAGGCTTTCTACCTCCGAGCTATACTCCCAGACCTGTTTTGTATTTTATTTGGAAACAGGGTCTCACTAAATTGCTAAGAGCCTCACTAAGTAGCTGAGGTTGGCTTCGAACCTGTGTGATCCTCCTGTCTCAGCCTCCTAAGCTCAGGGATTATAAGTGTGTGCCACCACACCTGGCTAAATAAAAGTTTATTTACTAGCCAGGTGTGGTATGAGCCAGGCATGGTGGCACACCCCTATAATCCTACTTGAGAGACTGAGACAGGAGGATCACAGGTTCAAGGCCAGCCTCGGCTATTTAGTGAGGCCTTCTGCAACTTAGTAAGACTCTGTTTCAAAATAAAGAATGAAAAAAATAAGGCTTGCATATAGCTAAGAAGTAGGATGCCCCTGGGTTCAACCCCAGTACCACAAAATGATAATAATAATAATAATAATAACAATAATAATAACAATAATAATAATAATTTTTTAAAAGTTGGGCTGAGGTATAGTTCTAAGATAGAGTTCCCCTGGGTCCAATTACCAGCAACACAAGCTAATTAATTAGTTTATTAATTAAAGTTTATTATTTGACATGGAAATAAATTTTTAATATATTGCTAAGCAACAAAAACAAAAGTTAAGACATTAAATTGTCAATATCAAATTTGCATTCAGATAGATAACCAAAGTATAAGAACGATAGACTCTAAGTACAATAGAGTTAGGGCATTATATATGTTCTTTATGTTTTTATGCTTTTATTTTTTTCTTTTAAATTTTTTTATTGGTGCATTATATTCAAACATCATATTGGGGTAAAAAAATTATGTGTACAAACATGTACTCATCGCTGATTTAACCCCTACCCAATTCCCACCCCATTCCCTCCCCGTCCCTCCCTGCCTTGCTTGACTTAGTGGTTGACTTCGATATGTTTAAGTACTTTATGTGTTAGAGATTTTCCTCTTCCCCCCTCCTTTCTCCTCCTTTAGGTTGTCTTGTTTGCTCCTCTATAGGATTTCCTCTTTCAAGATTTCCTCCTATGACCCATTTCTCCCTAACTCTCACATATTAGGGAAAACATCTGATTTCTTATTTTTTGTGACTGACTAATCTCGCTTAGCATAATGGCCTCTAGTTCCATCCATTTCCCTGAAAATGATGTATTTGAGGTTTTTTTTTTTTTTTTGATGGCTGAGTAAAATTCTATTGTGTATATATCCCACAGTTTTGTAATCCATTCACCTGTTGATGGACATCTTGACTGGTTCCATAGTTTGGCTATGGTGAATTGTGCAGCTATGAACATAGATACACATGCATTAGTTTGGTAGTTTGGCTTCCTATCTTTTGGGTAGATACCCAACAGTGGTAGTTTTTATGCTTTTAAATATATATTACTTTTTCTTATTTTAAAAAAATATACACTCCCTTGGCCCAATTTTTTTTTTCTTGGTGGTACTGGGGGTGGAACCCAGAGGCTTTCTACCTCCGGGCTATACTCCCAAATCTATTTTATATTTTATTTGGAAACAGGGTTTCACTAAGTTCCTGAGAGCCTCACTCAGTACCTGAGGCTGGCTTCAAAGCTGTGCGATCCTCCTGTCTCAGCCTTCCAAGTGCGGGGATTACAAGCGTGCGCCACCACGCCCGGCTTATTTTTTATTTTGAAGCAAAATCTCACTAAGTTGCTAGTGCTAGTCACAAACCTACAATCCTCCTGTCTAAGCTTTCTAAGTACTGGGATTACAATAAATACTATCTAAAATGTAAAAGTAATATTATTCATTTTAATGCCAGGCGTGGTGGCAAACGCTTGTAATCCCAACACTTAGGAGGCTGAGACTAGAGGATTGCCAGCCTCAGCTACTTAGTGAGGCTTTCAGCAAATTAGTGAGACCCTGTTTCAAAATAAAGTATTTTTTAAAATGGGACTAGGGGTATAGAAAGCCCCTGGGTTTCACTACCACACCGTACCACAAAAAAAATTATTCATTTTAGTTTATTTTGATATTTCTAATGTCTTTCTTCTCTCTCTCTCTCTCTCTCTCTCTCTCTCTCTCTCTCTCTCTCTCTCTTTCTCCTCTCCTTTTTTTTTTTTTTTTTTTTTCAGTTCTGGGAATGGAACCCAGGGGCATTCTACCTCCGAGCTACACCAGCCCTATTTTTTTATTCTTGATTTTGAAACAGGGTCTCACTGAGTTGCAAAGGGCCTAAGTAGCTGAGGCTATCAGTGAACTGAGATCCTCCTGTCTCAGCCTCCCACATGCTAGGATTACAAGCATGCGCCACCACACCTGGCTTAGTCTTTATTTTCGACTAATTATGCCTATTTTGTGTCTTTGGAACCATTCCGTGACTAGTGAATGTTTCCAATCATCACTATCCATTTTTCAAATGAATGGCTGGTAGAAAGACTACAAGCTGTACTCGGGGTGTAGGTCGCTGGTAGAGTGCCATCCCTGGTGTGGACGGGGGACTACAGGAGGAAGGAAATCAATTAGATTTTTCCAAGCTTTTTTTTTTTTTTTTTAAACTGTAAATTGAACCCAGAGGCCCTCTCTGTCATAGCTGCACCCCAGCCTTTTTATGTATTTTTAAATAGGGTCTCACTAAGTTCCGGAGAATCTCCCCAACTTGCTGTGGCTGTCCTCAAACCTTTGATCCTCCTGTCTCACCCTCCCAAGTAAATACTGGGGTTACAGGCACGTGCCACTGCGCATGGTCTGTTAGAGATTTAGGATGCTCAACATTTCTGTAATTTCCGATTAAAGTGAGTTACAAATAAAATAAATGCAGGAGATTTTGAGAATAGAACAAAAAGTAAGATGTTTTATTTTTAATGGGATTCGTTCGTTTTCTGCACTCTGGATCTGCACAATGCTGGAGTTGGTGTACATGGGATCACAGCACCCCCGTGCGGTGAGTCTCTGAATAGCCACGTTATTATAGCTCTCCCTGAGCTGTGTGACCCATATAGTAAAGGGAGGGGCCTTGGAGACCTATTCCTCCACACTCTTCAGCCTTCACAAAAAGAAACTGAGGTTAAAAAAAAATACTCCTTCTGTTTTTCCAAGGTCACCTATCAAATTAATGGCAGAGCTAAGACCAGTAATAATAAGTATCATATATAGGACATGGCCTTGTTACATAAATCGCCTCTCTTAATCCTAATACAACAAGGCTTAAATAATCCTACTCTACAGATCAGGACTGGAGGTGATGGAAGTGAAGGATCTTTTCCAAGGTCACACAGCCTGACAGAGCAGGGCCAGAACTCGACCTCAGTCCATCTGCCCCAGAGTGGATGGATCCAGCCTCTGAGCCTACCACCAGAGCACACGTGTCTATAATGTGCCTGCCTCTGGATCACAGAGGAAAGATGCCTTGGAGACATCTGTTCTAATTCCATCATGGTGCAGAAGAGGAAAAAAGAAGAGAGAGCTGACCCAATCAGTCACCGTAGGACAGAGCAGAGGCTGGTCAGCGCTGCAGGCTCCTGGTCCAGTGCTCTCTCTAGGCCTCTGCTCCACCTACTCATCTTCTGCAGCTCGGGTGTGTGTGTGTGTGTGTGTGTGTGTGTGTGTGTGCGCGCGCGCACACGCACGCATGTAGGAGCAATCCTACTCATAGCAAGAGTGGCCAGAAGAAAACACCCAGAGCCAGCCCAGCCAGTGACCGCAGCTTTTCCAGTCCACACAGAGGCTCTTAAGAGTCAAAGATTAGGGGAAGGAAGGGACCATTGGTGGCCTAAGGTGCCACACCGGGGCCCTGAATGACTGAGGATGCTTCCATGAGTGCACGGTCTGAGGGACACACTTCCCTGAAGTCCAGGGTGAGGGCCTGGAGGGCCACGCAAGGTCGCCAGAGGACCAGATGTCACACACAGGCAGAGTCCAAGCCGTAAGCCCCTGCCTTGCGCAGGTCGCAAGCCTCTCCCCTGCTCCTGCCTCAGCCACAGATCTCAGTGGTCTTCTTGAGATTCTGGGGGAGGGGGACACTCTGGGACAGGAGCCGGGAGGGTGCAAAGCATGAGTCTGGCAGGAGAGGGGAAAGCAGGGCCAGAGAGAAGGCAGATCTCCCCAGGTGCCCTGAAGCCGGGGTGCCCCATGCCCCCGATCACCTGCCAGCGCAGTTAAGGGCGAGGCGAGGGGCAGCGCAGGACCAGGGCCGCGGGGCTGGGCAAGGTCTGTGCCCGTGGGAGAGGCCCTCCCACCCCCGTGGGATGTCTCCATCCCGGTGCCTGTGGAGTGAGATGCTGTGGTGTCCAGAGTGTGGACTGGTTGTGGAGGGGGCCTGGGGGAAGCCATGGAGAGGCAAGACCAAAGGAGGCATGATGAGGGAATAAGAGAAAGAGGACCAGTGGCTGTTGGGCAACTCCACAAAGGTTGGAAGATGGACTTGGCCTCGAGTTGTAGCTGAAGACCCGAGAAGCTAAAAGTGGGGTGGTCTATCCCTAGAGACCCTGAAAATGCACAAAGCTGGGACTACCCTTTATCCTGAGCCCAGAAGTCCTGGACTCTCCCGGGGAACTGTCTTCTCTTATGGAAAGTGTGTAAGAGAATACTTCACACATGCTAAGAGCTCCAGTGAGCACTTGAGACGCCTCTCCAGCCCCCTGAGAGCCTTTTACTCTGCAAGTCTGAGTGGTAACTTGCATCCACCCAGGAGCCGCTCAGTGATTAGCAAAGGCTTCCTCCCCATGGCTGCTGGGTACGTTTTAATTAATTCCCTGGGCTCAGCCAAGTTGTCCCAGCTCCCCCGGGCCTGCTCCCCAGCCTCACGGCCCCAGTGCCTCTGCAGTAGTAATTACCTGTACAAATGAGAGCGCCTCCACATAGCAGCACCAATTACAGCCACAAGAAGTTCTCAGTTATTTTTGTCCCTCGACATTAAAAAAAAAAATTTTTTTAAAGAGTCCGGGCATGGTGGTGCATGCCTGTAGTCCCAATACTTGGGAAGTTGAGACAGGAGGATCACATATTTGAGGACAGCCTCAGCAATTTAATGAGGTCCTCAGCAACTTAGCAAGATCCTGTTTCAAAATAAGAAAGGAGAGTTGGGCATGGCAGCACATGCCTGTAATCCTAGTTCTTGGGAGGCTTAAACAGAAGGATCACAGGTTCAAAGTCAGCCTCAGCAACTTAGCAAGGCTGTTTCAATATTTAAAAATAAGCCGGGTGTGGTGGCACACACTTGTAATCCCAGCATTCAGGAGGCTGAGACAGGAGGGTTGTGGTTCATGGACAGCCTCAGCTACTACTTAGTAAGGCCCTCTGTTACTCAGTGAGACCCTGTTTCAGAATAAAGAATAAAAAATAGGGCTGGGGGTATAGCTCAGAGGTAGAATGCCCCTGGGTTACATCCCCAGTGCCCCCCAAAAATATTTTTAAAATAGGTCTGGGGTGTATCCCAGAGGGAAAATGGCCCTGGATTCAATCCTCAGTAACATACATACCAGCACACACACACACACACACACACACACACACACACACACACACACACAGCTGGGGATGTATCTCAGAGGTAGAATAACACTGTTTTTTACCCCCATATTAAAAGGGAGAATATAAAACAGGAATGAAACTAAAAAATGTTTAGAGTAGCCAGGCGTGGTGGCGCACGCTTACAATCCAACATTCAGGAGGCTGAGACCAGCGGATCGTGGTTCGTGGATGTCCTCAGCTACTTAGTGAGGCCATCTGCAACTTAGTGAGACCCTGTTTCAAAATAAAGAATAAAAAATAGGGCAGGGAGTGTAGCTCGGAGGTCAAATGCTTCTGAGTTCCATCCCCAGACCCGCAAAAAAAAAAAAAAAAAAAAAAAAAAAAAAAAAAAAAAGTTTAAAGTAAGACCTATGCTCTTCTTAAGAGCAGACCACAAGTTTGGCTCAAAACTGTTTACAGCCAACCCAAAAAGGACAGTCTGGTCCATTTTGCAGTTAACTGTCTCTATGAGACAAAGTAGACACGGATTACTCAGGGAAGTACAACTGTTCTTGGAACTAAAACCAGACAGGAATTTCTCCCAAGGACACTCCTAAAGCCATGACTGTGGCTCCCTGACGTTGCCTGGATAGGGGCAATGATGCATCTATCACTTCCCTCCACGGGGTGTGGGCGCCCTCGCACCTGGGACCGCTGCAGTCGGGGAGACAGGTGCTCCCGGTCCCTGCTCTTTCCTGATGGAACTCACCGAAGGCAGAGTCTCTCAACTTTAGCACTATTAGCATTTGGGTCCAGATAATTCTTTGCTGTGGGAGTTGGTCTATGCATTGTAGGATGTCTAGCAGCATGGCTGGCCTCTGTCCCCTGGCTACAGTAACACCCTTCCCTCCAATTGCAACACAGAATATCTTCAGACATTGCCAAATCTATTTTGTAAATCACCCCCAACTTAGAGCCAATGAGACAAGGTTAGAAGTCAGTGTTCCTAGTTCTTTAATGTAGAGAAGCAAAGAAGAAACACCTGGTTTTATTTTTATTATTTTTAAAGCTCTATTGAGGTATAAGTTATGTACCAGAAAGTCCGCTCATCTTAACACTTGCAGTTCGGTCTTCTCAGCATACTTACAAGGTTGTGTGACCATCAGCACTATCCAAATTTGGAACATTTTCATGATACCAAAAAGTAACTCTGTACCCTAACAGTCACTGCCCGTGCTCCCCTCCCCCATCCCTCCGCAACGGCTAACCTAGACTCTCTACGTATTTACCTATTCTGAACATTTTATGTAAAATAATCATTCAAAAGGCAGGCATGCCTGTGATCTCAGCTATGCTGGAGGCTGAGGCAGAAGGATCGCAAGTTCAGGGCCAGCCTGAGCAACTTAGCAAGACCCTGTCTCAAAATAAAATAAGAAGAGCTGAGGATGTATCTCAGTGGAATAGTGCTTTCCTAGCACATGGAGGCCCTGGGTTCAATTCCCAGTGCCAAAAAAAATCATTCAATAGTTGTTCATGACTTGCTTCTTGCACTCATCATCATAGTTTCAAGATTTATCAACATCATAACAGTCTTTTCACTTTATAAGGTCCTTAGAAACACACGTTTTTAATTTGGAAAAGGTAACCTGTAGCTCTTCTTCTTGACCACTTAGCTATTTAAGAATAGGTTGTTTCAAGTGGGCGTGGTGGTGTATGTTTGTAATCCCAGCATTTGGGAGGCTGAGACAGGAGGATCGCGGTTTGCAGACAGCCTAAGCTACTCAGTGAGACCCTGTTTCAAAACAAAGAAAAAAAGATATGGCAGAGGGTGTAGCTCAGCGGTCGAAAGCCCCTGGGTTCCATCCCCATTACTGCAAAAAAAAAAAAAAAAAAAAAGCAATACACACCGGGGATGATGGCACAAACTTGTCATCCCAGTACTTGGGAGGCAGAGACAGGAGGATCGCAGGTTTGGGCCATCCTCATCTAACAAGACCCTGTTTCAGAATGAAAACTAAAAAGGGCAAGGTGTCTATCGCACATGTAGAATGGCCCTGGGTTCAATCACAAGTACCAAACCAAATAAACAAAAATGGTGGGGAGAATAGAATGTTCACAGTTTCAGAACACACAGAAGCATGAGTAATGTTTTACAGCTGTCAGAGCTGATTTTACGCAATATTTCATGCTATAGAGCTGGTGTCATAGCTAAAACTCACGTACAGCAAGCAGGGCTTCTCAGAGATTAGGGAGGGCTAGATTTGTTCCACTATGTAGGTATACTAAAAATTGAAGCAATGCCAGAAAAGAGTTACTAAAATAGTAGTATATTTCAGATGCTTTTTTTTTGGGGGGGGGGGGTGGAGACATACTGGGGATTGAACCCAGATGCCTCTGATTTATATAATCTATATTCCTACCCTTTTCTTTCTTTCTTTCTTTCTTCCTTTCTTTCTTTCTTTCTTTCTCTCTTTTTCGGTACTGGGGATGGAACCAGGGTCATTCTACCTCCAAGCTACATCCCCAGTCCTATTTTTGATTCTTTATTTGTTGAAGCAGGGTCTCACTGAATTGCAAAGGGCCTCACTAAGTAGCTGAGACTGTCTGCCAACCACAGTCCTCCTGTCTCAGCCTCCCAAATGCTGGGATTACAAGTGTGCGCCACCACACCCGGCTTTTTTCTTTTCTTTTGAAACAGGGTCTTGCTAGGTTACTGAGGGTCTTACTAAGTTGCTGAAGCTGGCGTTGAACCTGCAAACCTCAGTTCTCAGCCTCCCAAGTACTAGAATACAGACATGCACCACCACTCCCAGCTTAGAAGCTTATCTTTAACCAACCAAATTTTTGAATAAGCCAATAAATATAAAAACAACTCAATCTTTTGGGCAATAACAGTGCAGTCTATACGTGAGGCCCTTTGTGAGTACGCGGCCCAGGCCATAGTTTTCTAGTTTCCCCAAGTGATAAGATGACCCTTCTTTCTACTCTGCTAGGGAGTTCTCTGCTTCCCTATGGGAAGAGGAGAGTGAGAAGTCAGATAAGTCAGCCTTGAGATCTTTCTTGCCAAATGAACCTAAATCTCCCCACTTCCCTGCCTCCCAATGGAACCACTGTTTTGTTTTCTTGTGGCTCAGTGGATCAGATGCTGGATTCTCCTAGCAGACTCTTGGGATGGGAGAGCTGCATTCTCTCCTGCTCTGGCTCCATCTCACCGCAGAGCAATGAACAGAGTGGGAAGGCTACAAGTTGCAACTTTATCTAAATAGCTCATTCCCTGCATCACACATGCAAAAAAGCCCTTACAGACCTAGGTTTTAATAAGAAAGCCTCTCTCTTGTGGACTCTACTCTTTTTCTTCTTCTTCTCCTTCTCCTCCTCCTCCTCCTCCTTCTCCTTCTTCTTCCTCTTCTTCTTCTTCTTCCTCCTCCTCCTCCATCTTCTTCCTCTTCCTCTTCCTCTTCTTCTTCTTCTTCTTCTTCTTCTTCTTCTTCTTCTTCTTCTTCTTCTTTTCTCTCTCTCTCTCTCTCTCTCTCTCTCTCTCTCTCTCTCTCTCTCTCATACTCAAGCTTCAATTTTTGGACAAATGATAACAGAAGCTTTCTCTGTCCAGGTTTTACCAAGCCTATCTCTAGTCCCAGGAATGAAGTCGACATTGTATGCTGCAGCTCAGTTACCTAAAAAGCAATTAGGGATGGGGGGATGGCTCAGTGGTAGAACATTCGCCTCGCCTGAGTTCAATCCCCAGTACCACAAAACAAAAAATTACCAAAAGCAAATACATCTCATCATAGTAAGGATTAATTTTTCTCTCAAGCCAATTAAATCTGGTCTTACATAAAGAAAGTATATATTATCCTAATGTTAAGGTCCTCGCCCTATTCCTTGAAAAACAGTATCTCTAATATGACTGAGACATCCTTGACTTCGTTGTGAGCCTGCGTTAGCTCCAACAGGTTGCTCAGCTCCTCCCAGGCCAGAATTTCGTTGCAAGCTCCAAATTCTGACCCACAACTCTCTCCCCTGACTGAAGGAAGAAGTCAGTCTTAGCACTTCCTAACACACACCATAGTTCAGGCATAACTCATATCTGGTAGCGTTAATCATGTTTGCTGTGAAATATCAAAATGTCATGTTGGGACACAGGAGCCACGCGCAGGAGCCCCACAACAAATGTTTATGACAAGAAGAGCAGGCGGGGTACCGGAGGCCACGCGTGTCCATCCCTCGCCCTGCCCCAAGCGCTCTGTGAGTTGTCCTTATGACCAGAGCAGGCCTAAAACTGCCAGCTGCAACATAAAACAGGGCATTTTAGCAACCACCTCTTCCAAAGTCAAAAAGATGCTTTGAATTACAAGAATGAAGTTTGCACTAGACGTCTTGACCCTGAACCTCGCCCCATTCCTGAAGCTCACCCTTTCCCTGACCCTCTGAGCTGAGGGCCCAGCCCCAGCACCTGCCCCAACCCTAGGAATCACATCCGCTGAGGCTCTGGCCCTGACCCCTGCTCACTGCCCTGGCCTCTCCGGCCTCTTGCCTATCAAGCCCATGTAGGCCCACTCCTGCTACCCAGCCTGCCTGATCGTGGTTAGACTGTTTGGACCTATCCAGCCAAGCTATTTGACCCTGACTGTGAGGTGTGGGGTTTCCAAACCTGCCCATCAGGGCACACCCACTAGATCAGAGGTTTGGGCTGTAGCTCTCCCGAGGTCAAGCCTAGCATCTGGTCAGCCAGCCCCACAGAGCTTTGCCTCCTGGGCCAGTAAAAGAGACCAAGGATTCTGAGTTCACAAGCTTTATTACCTTTCCCAGCCAAAATTTTCCAGACCAATGTTTCTTAAACTGGAATGCACATATAAATGACCTGAGGGTCTTGTTAAAATGCAGATTCGGGCTGGGTATCCTAGTGTGTGCCTGTATTTCCAGTACTTGAGAGGCTGAGACAGGAGGATCGTAGGTTTGAAGACAGCTCAGCAACTCGTGAGCCTCCCATCAACCTACTGAGACTCTGTTTCAAAACAACAAATAAAAAGGGCTGAGGGTGTGGCTCAGAGGTGGAACATCCCTGGGTTCAATCCCCAGGAATGAATGAAACAAAAATAAAGGAGTTCACAATAACAACATCCCTAATTTCCACGAAGGGAAGAGGAGACTGTATTCACTCACAGAATGAATGGTGCAGTCCACAGAACCTGGACTCTCTCCCATACATCTTTGTAAGGGGGTGGGGGACTGGGGATTAAACCCAGGGGCACTTTACCTCTGAGCTATAACCCCAGCCCTATTTTATTCTTTATTTTGAAACAGGATCTCACTAAGTTGCAGGAGGCCTCACAGGGAGCTGAGGCTGGCCATAAACCTAGGATCCTCCCATCTCAGCCTCCCAAGTACTGGGATTACAAGCGTGCACACCACGCCCAGCTCCCATACATCTTTTTGTACTTATAACATGGGGTATTGCTTTGAATTTTACTTAATAGTTTCTTACATGTGTATTTTATTTACTACTTATCCACTTGGTTTCTTTACAACATTCATTCAGTCTGTAAGCATGATTGATTATTACTCAGCTGGGGTCACAGAAACAGAGGAGATGGTCTCTGTGCTCAATAAGCCAGCAGGCCATTAAAGAAGACAAATACATAAACAGATCTTTTCAGCACAATATGTTAAGTACAATAATAGTGTCTGTATGTAGCATGGAAGAAAAAGAGGCCCATAACCTCAGCAGCGTTGGGAGGGGGTAACAAGCAAAGCCATTTAGGGCTAAAAGGGGCCTGAGCAGAATCTAACAAAAAGAGGTAGTGAGTCAGATGAAGAGTAGGGTACCCGCAGCAGAGGAGCAGGCTGGGAGAGGCACAAAGCAGCTGGGTGGGAGAAGGCTGCACACGCTTGCGTTTTGGAGCATGGTGAGCAAGGGAGAAAGTCTCCAAGGAGAGGCTCACCACAAAGCATGTGTCTGCCTCGCCAAGAGCTTGGGCTTCGCCATCTGAACAACGAGGAAACTTGAGTCCATGCAGGGCCAGTTTGGGCTTTAGGCACATCATGCCTGGCAACTGTGCAGAAAGTGGAATTGAAGGTCCCAAGCCTGTTTTCATGTTCCAGGGACCAGATGAGGAGGAGGTTGGGATAAAAAAGGGGACAGAGCAAGACACACTTTGAAGGTATTTGAGCTGGGCGTGGTGGCGCACGCTTGTAATCCCTGCGCTTGCGAGGCTGAGACAGGAGGATCGCACAGGTTCAAAGCCAGCCTCAGCTACTTAGCGAGGTTCTCAGCAACTTGGTGAGACCCTGTTTCCAAATAAAGTATAAAATAGGTCTGGGAGTATAGCCCAGAGGTAGAAAAGCCCCTGAGCTCCACTCCCAGTACCACAAAAAAAAAAAAAAGGTATTTGGAAATGCACACCTGGATTTAGCTACGGGCCGAATGGAGATGGGATGAGAGGATGGGAGAGGGCAGAATGACTCCCAGGTCCTTGGTCCAGAGATGTATCCAGCCAAATCAGAGAGGACAGAATGATTTTCTACCTTGGAGTATAGAGCACGATCCCACCTCTATTCTGCTGGGCCTCAAATATTTATCAGCAACTAAAATATTCTTTGAATTTCCAGACTCTCATCTACCTCAAAGACAGCATGTCAAAACCAAATCCACTACCATATTTTTTCAGTACTGAGAATTAAATTCAGGGTACTCTATCACTAAGAAAGATACATTCCCAATCTGTGTGTGTGTGTGTGTGTGTGTGTGTGTGTGTGTGTGTGTGTGTGGTACTGAGATCTGAAACCAAGGGCATTCTTCCTCCAAGCTATACCTCCTGCCCTACATTTTTTTTTTAAACTGGTCTGCCGATGGAATCCAGGGGCATTAGACCTCCAAGCTACACCCCCTGTCCTGTTTTTTTTATTATTATTATTTTTTTTTTCTTTCTTTTGAAACAGGGTCTCACTAATTTGTGGAGGGCCTCACTAAGTAGCTAAGGCTATCCGCAAACCGCTATCCTCCTGAATGTTGGGATTATAAGCGTGCCCCCACCACGCCTGGCTGAGAGCATTGTTAAGTTGCTGAGGCCGGCTTTGAACCTGTGATCCTCCTGTCTCAGCCTCTCAAGTACTGGGATTACAAGCATGTGCCACTATGCCCAGCTTTATTTTGAGAGAGGGTCTCTCTAAATTTTTCAGGCTGGTTTTAAATTTACAATCCAGAAATTTGAACCCAGTTCAAATTCTTTCTCTCTCTCTCTCTCTCTCTCTCTCTCTCTCTCTCTCTCTCTCTCTCTCTCTGTACTGGTAATTAAAACTGATAGCATTCTACCTCTGAGATACACCTCAGTCCTTTTTATTTTTACTTTGAAATAGAGTCTTGCTAAGTTACTGAAGGTCTTGCTCAAATTCTCTATCTAAAATTTTAAAAAAACAAATAATGAATAATGAAAAGTAGAGCAATAGTACTAGGGTCAGAGAGGAAGATATTTACATAGGTATTAGAAAATCACATTTTTTAGCCAGGCATGGTGGTGCACGCTTGTCATCCCAGTACTTGGGAGACCAAGACAGGAGGACTACGCAGACTCAAGGCAACCTTAGCTACTTAGTGAGGCTCTCAGCAGCGTTGTGAGACTCTGTGTCTAGATAAAATATAAAATAGGTCTTGGAGTAAAGCCCGGAGGTAGAAAGCCCCTGGGTTCCACCCCCAGTACCACAAAAAAAGAAAAAAGAAAAAACCTTCTTATTCTACCCAGTAACCAAAGTCAGAATCCTCAGAGTAATCTGCCAGCAATTATCAGTTTGGTAGTGGCCAGGGGCTAAGAAGAGTTACTGCTTAGTAGTGAAGAGGTTCCGTTGGAAAGATTCGAAAGCACTGGGGATGTATGGTGGTGGTTGGTGGTTGCAAAGCAGTGCCGCGTGCTCAACACCCTGTGCTCTGCACTTAAAGAAAGTTCAGATGGTAACTCTTCAGTGTCAGTCTCAGCATCCTGGATGAGGAGGGGAGGGAAGGGGGAGGAAGGGGGAAGCCACCAAGTGCTGTGTGCATACATGTCACTAACTACATTATGATCGAGACTACAGAGCACCAATAAAAGTGTGTGTGTGTGCACGCGCGCGTGTATTTTTTCCTCTACTGAGGAAAAATAAAATGTTAATTTTTTCGAGGGGAGAGATGCTGGGGATTGAACCCAGGTTTACTAAGCTATCCCTCAGCCCCTAAAATGGCACTTTTTATGTTAACGCATATTTACCAAATTTTTAAAAATAAAAAAATCCCATTGTCTTTCTTTGTATGTGTGTGTATATGTGTATGTGTGTGCATGCGGCACACCCAGGCCTATTTTACTTTTTTAGTTTGAAACGGGACCTCACTAAGTGCTGAGGCTGGCTGCAAACCTGCACTCCTCCTGTCTCAGCCTCCCAAGTACTGGAATCACAAGCATGCACCACCATCCCTGGCTCTGAGTTCCTATATTCTTGCACACAAGACGTATGGAGACACTTAATCACTGAACATACTTATTAAGCACTTGCTATAGACTGAGGGAAAAAAAACAGCAGCAAAATAGACTCATGGAGCCGGGCGTGGTGGCGCACACTTGTAATCCCAGGACTTGGAGGCTGAGAAAGGAGGATCGCACAGGTTCCAAGCCAGCCTCAGCTACTGAGTGAGGCTCTCAGCAACTTAGTAAGATCCTGTTTCCAAATTTAAAGAGGAGGAGGGCCTGGGAGTGTAGCCCAGTGGTAGAATGTCCCTGGGTTCAATCCCTAGTACCCACAAAAATTAAATATTAAAAAAATGCACAGACCTAGTTAAAATTTAAATCTCAGCAAAACATTTTTCCCTGCAAGTATAAAATCCTGTTCCCATCCCCAGATCAGCCTTCTTTTGGTTTTTCCTGAGAATTTTTAGACTAGCAACTGCCTGACTTCACCCCTGCCTACTGACTCCCCTCTCTCGGACTGGCTAGGACCTTTTAGGAAACTCAAACCTTCCTTAGCTGGGCATACAAGCGCACACCTGTAATCCCAGTACTTGGGAGGCAGGGAAAGGAGGATTGCAGGTTTGAAGCCAGCCTCAATAATTTAGTAAGGCCCTCAGCAACTTAGCAAGACCCTACAAGTGTGGTGGTTCATCCCCGTGCTTGGGAGGCTGAGACAGGAGGATTGCACAGGTTCAAAGCCAGCCTCAGCTACTTAGTGAGGCTCTCAGCAACTTAGTGAGACCCTGTTTCCAAATAAAGTATAAAATAGGTCTAGGAGTATAGCCCAGAGGTAGAAAGCCCCTGAGTTCCACTCCCCAGTACCATAAAAAAAATAAAAAATAAGCAAAATAAAAAGGGCTGCGGGCATAACTTGGGGTAGAATGCCCCTGGATTCAATCCCTAGTACAAATTTCAAGTTTCTAAACTTGTATGTGTTCCTTTTTATTTTACCAATATTTCGGGTTTCTTAATTTTAAAAAAGTGCTTCTAGTCAGGGATGGTGGCTTGTGCCTGTAATCCCAGTACTTGGGAAGCGGAGGTAGGAGAATCACAGGTTCAAGGCCAGCCTCAGCAATTCAGCAAGACCCTCAGCAACCTAGTGAGACCCTATTTCGAAATAAAAATAGGGTTGGAGGTATGGCTCAGAGGTAGAATACCCCAAGGTTCCATCCCTAGTACCACAAAAAAATAAAATAAGGCTGGAGGTATACCTCAGAGGTAGTAGGCCCCTGGGTTCAATCCCCAATACCAACATACACACAAAAAAAATTAGAGGGATAGATTGTAGGAGAAGAAAGATGAACAGTAGGAGAGGATACCATAAGCGCGTGAGCAGATGACTTAGAGTGTAACTCTGAAGTCAACCTGTAAAAAAAGGGGTGAACATGAGATATGGAGTCAAGAGAGTTGGTTGAAATATATTAGATGCTGAAATATGTTAGAGTGTGTTAATATGCTGAAAGAGCCATAAAGAGACAGAGACCGAGGGCTTAAAGAAAGAAAAGACAAAACTCAGAATTCAAGACAGCATTATTTCTGGGGGTGGTGGCACACACCTGTAATCCTAGTACTTGGGAGTCTGAGACAGGAGGATCGCAGGTTCAAGGACAGTCTCAGCAATTTAGTAAGACTTTCAGCAACCTAATGAGACCCTGTTTCCAAACAACAACAAAAAAAGTTAGGAGTGTAGCTCAGTAGAATGCCCCTGGGCTCAGTCTCTAGTACCACATACACACACACACACACACACACACACACATAAAAAAAAAACACCAGCATTATTCATAATACCCAAAAAGTGGAAACAACTCAAATGCCTATCAATCTGAGGAACGAATAAGTAAATTATGGCATATCTTTACAATGGAACTTAACTGGAACATAAAAAGATAAAAAGGATGGATACTGACTGATATATGCTACAGTATGGATTAACCTTAGAAGCATTACGTAAAGTTGGGCGTGGTGGCACACACCTGTACTCTCAGCACTTGGGAGGTTGAAACTGGAGGGTCGCAGAGTCTAAGTCAGCCTGAGCAACTGAATGAGGCTCTCAGCAACTTAGCAAGACCCTGTTTCAAAATAAAATAGGGCCAAGGGTATAGAGCCTGGAAATAGAAGTCCCCTGGGTTCCACACCCCAGGATCACAAAAAAGAAAAGGCATTAGGCAGAGTGAAAGAAACTGGTCACAAAGGCCACATTCATCATAACTCCTATTATATGAAGTGCGTGGAATGGGTGTCTCATAGAGGCACAGCAGCCTGGTGGCTGGGTGGTCAGGAGGGAAACAAAAGTGCCCGCTGGTAGATGCAGGGTTTCTTTTAGGGGCAATGAACTATTCTTTTTTTTTTTTTTTTTTTTTTGGTGGTGGTGGTACTGGGGTTCCTGGACGCCCGTCTACCTCCGGGCTACACTCCCAGACCTATTTTATATTTTTATTTGGAAACAGGGTCTCCTAAGCCAGCGCACGTGGCTGGCTTCGAACCTGCGCGATCCTCCTGTCTCCCCAAGCGTGGAAATTACAAGTGTGCGCCACCATGCCCGGCCTAAAGAACTATTCTAAAATGGATTATAGCTGGGCGTGGTGGCCCATGCTTGTAATCCCAGCATTCGGGAGGCAGAGACAGGAAGATCGAGATTCGCGGCCAGCCTCAGCTACTTAGGCCCTTCACAACTCAGTGAGACCCTGTTTCAAAATAAAGAATAAAGAAGCCGGGCGTGGTGGTGCACACTTGTAATCCCTGCACTTGGGAGGCGGAGACAGGAGTATCAGGCAGGTTCGAAATCAGCCTCGTTGGCTTAAGAGACCCTGTTTCCAAATAAAAAATATATAAAAAATAGGTCTGGGAGTGTAGCCCGGAGGTAGAAGGGTTTCCAGGAACCCCAGTACCACCAAAAATAAAAAAGAAAAATAAAAAAGAAAGAAAGAATAAAAATAGAATTGGGGTGTAGTTTAGAGGTAGAATACCCCTCGGATCCATCCCCAGTACTGCAAATTAATTAATTAATTAATTTTAAAAATGGATTACGGTGGTAGTTGCCCAACTGTGAATATACTGAAAACCACTGAACAACTTAAATGAGTGGATTTTAAGGCAGGTATGGTTGTGCACGCTTGCAATCCCAGTACTTGGGAGTCTGAGAAAGGAGGATCCAGGTTTGCGGCCAGCCCCAGCTACTCAGTGAGGCCCTCTGAAACTTAGTGAGACCCTGTTTCAAAAATAAAGGATTAAAAAAAATCAGGCTGGGAGTATCGCTCAGAGGTAGAATGCTCCTGGGTTCAATCCCCAGCACCACACACACAAAAAAAAGGAAAAAATGTGTGGATTTTATTTTATTTTTTTTTGCAGGTGTGGGGATGGAACCCAGGGGCATTCGACCTCCAAGCTACACCCCCTGCCCTATTTTTTATTCTTTATTTTGAAACCAGGTCTCACTGAGTTGCGGAGGGCCTCACTACGTAGCTGAGGCTGTCCGCGAACCACGATCCTCCGGTCTCAGCCTCCCAGATGCTGGGATTACAAGCGTGCGCCACCACGCCCGGCTGAACTGTATCTCAATAAAGCATTTAAGTAAAGTAAAACTTATAATTAGGAGGAGAAACCTGAGAGGAGAGAGGAGATAAAATAGACATAGAGAGATCTACAGGAGTAATAAAATATCCTCTACGGTCACAAAGAGGGAAACAGAAAAAGAAATAATTTGTAGGTAGTTTTACTGTTATCATTTTTTGTGGGGGATTTGGGAGGGTTTGTTTTGGGTTTGGGTACTGGGGATTGAACCCCGGGACATTCTACCTCTGAGCTACAGCTACAGCCCTTTTTGGTTCTTTTGTTTTTTTGATTTTTGTGTGTGGTACCAGGGATTGAACCCAAGAGCATTCTACCTCCAAGCTATACCCTAGCCCTGTTTTTTATTTTTGAAATAAGTCCTTACTATGTTGCAGAGGGCCTCAAGAAGTAGCTGAGGCTGTCTTTGAACCCATGATCCTACTGTCTCAGCCTCCCAAGTACTGGGATTCTAAGTGTGGGCCACCACACCTGGCTTGTATTTTATTTTTGAAACAGGATTTCATTAAATTGCTGAGGGCCTCTCTAAATTGCCAAGGCTGGCCTTGAACCTGTGATCCTTCTGGCTAAGTACTAAGATTACAGGTGTGCGCCACACCCAGCTTGTAGTTAGGTTTTATGCTAGAAATAAAGGAGTGTACATCTAACAGTTCATATCACAAAGTGTGAGGCAAATTCACCAATTACAAGTAAAGTCAGCCAGACATGGTGGCACGCACTTGTAATCCCAACTTTCGGGAATCAGAGACCAGAGGATCAAGGTTTGTGGACAGCCTCAGCTCCTTAGAGAGTCCCTTCACAACTCAGTGAGACCCAGTTTCAAAAATAAAAAGAAGCTAAAAAAAAAAAATAGTTCTGGGGTGTAGCTCAGAGATACAATGTCCCTGCATTCCATCCCCAGTACTGCAAAAAAAAAAAAAAAAGAGAGTAGAGGCAGAAGGGGGTGAGGTTTGAGGACAGAAGCTTTGGTGTGAAACATCCATCTCAAAACTTAACACAGTGAAATGTTTTCATCTCAACTCCAAACTCCCCACCATTATTAATGGTTATACCTGTCAAGGTCCATATAGGCAAACAGAAACCACTCTGATAGTTTCAAACAAAATAAATGTAACCAAGATGGTGGCAAACACCTGTAATCCCAGCTACTTAGGAGAGTGACCCAAGGAGAGGATCACAAGTTCAAGGCCAGACTGGGCAATGTAGTAGACCCTGTCTCAAAATAAAAAAAATAAAAGCTGGGCGCAGGCTTGTAATCCCAGCATTTGGGAGGCTGAGACAGGAGGATGGTGGTTCGCAGACAGCCTCAGCTACTTACTTAGTGAGGCTCTCTGCAACTCAGTGAGACCCTGTTTCAAAAATTAAAAAAAATAGGGGACTAGGGATGTAGCTTGAAGGTAGAATGCCTCTAGGTCCCATCCTCAGTGCTGCAAAAAAAATAAAATAAAATAAAATAATTTAAAAAGGAGCCAAGGCAGTGGCACCTTTAATCTCAGCACTTCAGAGGCTGAAACAGGAGAGTTGTGGTTTCGAGGCCAGCACTTTGTAACTTAGCAAGTCTCTGCTTCAAAATAATAAAATAAAAAAGGCTGCAGTAGAACCTCCCTCCTGGGTTCAATCCCCAGTACAACAAGGGGAAAAAAAATGCTTAACTGCCTTTGGTCTCTCTGCAGGTGGTGCTCAGCTTTGGGGACTGTGGCACTGTGCATGTGAGGAAGGCTGCCTCCACTAAATAACCCGGGGCCTTTGTGCTAAAATCCTGCCAGCCAGCCGTCTGGCTTCTGAGATTTCACTCCCTCATGGCAGTGTCTGGGCTGGTCCTGAAGCCTGGGGATCCTGGGCTGTGACCCAAGTCCCCAAGGGGCTATGAGGACACCCACGGTCAAGCACTTACCCTGCTCTCCTTAGATCACAACACTGTGGAATTGTGTGAGGCCCTCCAGCCTCCCCTTGTCTCCCCATTTTATGCATGAGAAGTTGAGGCCTGGAAAGGAAAGACTAAGACTTCTTAGGACCCAGGTCTCAGAGCTGGGCGTGGTGGCCCACGCTTGTAATCCCAGTACACTGGAGGCTGAGACAAGAGGATCTCAAGTTCCAGTACAGCCTCACCTACTTAGTAAGGCCCTCCCTCCACAATTTAGTGAGACTTTGTTTCAAAATAAAGAATAAAGAAGCTGGGCGTGGTGGCACACACCTGTAATCCCTGCGCTTGGGAGGCTGAGACAGGAGGATCGCACAGGTTCAAAGCCAGCCTCAGCTGGCTTAAGAGACCCTGTTTCCAAATAAAAATATAAAATAGGTCTGGGAGTATAGCCCAAAGGGAGAAGGGCTTCCAGGAACCCCAGTACCACCAAAAATAAACAAAAAAAAAAATAAAGTATAAAAAGTAGAGCTGGGGGTGTAGCTTGGAGGTGGAATGTCCCTGGGTTCAATCCTCAGTACCATAAAGAAAAAGAAAAAAAGGATCTGGTTTCTCAACTGCTTCTGCGCACTGCTGCTTTTTTTTTTTTTTTTTTCCTCCTTTCTCTCTATTTCTAAGGCCTTGCAGCCTTGAATTTAAAAACAAATACCAGTCAGCTCAGAGAATGCCTTTCTTTTGACCAGTAACTGCCCTCTTTCTTATGACCAATCAGGCCTAAGCCCAGACATTCTGTGCTGGCTCTCCATCTGGGGCAAAGGCACGTTACGGTTTATAAACCCCGGGTGTGTGCTGGGAAACTGCCAGCTTGCATAACCTAAGCAGACCCGACGGAGATCAGAGTGAGGACAGGACGGGCCCATGAATCAGCTCTGCCCCCAAGAAGGGATGATCTGAGACATGGCCCTGTCCCCTCCCCACTGACCCTGAGGTGAGTCGGCCATGCCGCTCTCCTCAGCTGGGCAGAGTGCCCCAGGGAGCAGGAACACGGGCACCATTTGTCCCTTGGCTCCACACAGAACTTGTTGAAGAGCCCGTGGGCTGTCTGGAGGAATTCTACACGCCCACTGAGCCCCCGTAAGGAGAATTGCCAAGCAGGACACAAGGAGCAAAGTCCTGTCGCGGGAGGAGGGGAGGCTGGGCAGAGAGAAAGGCCAGTGCCCCTGCAGCAGCACCTCCCAGAGCCGGTGCCATGGATGCCCTGGTCCGCCTCCTGCAGCTGCTGCTGCTGTTCCTCACCCTGCCCCTGCACCTCATGGCTCTGCTGGGCTGCTGGCAGCCTCTGTGCAAAAGCTACTTCCCCTACCTGATGGCTGCGCTGACCGCCAGTACCAATCGCAGGATGGAGAGCAAGAAGCGGGAGCTCTTCAGCCACATAAAAGGGCTGATGGGAACCTCCGGGAGGGTGGCCCTGCTGGAGCTGGGCAGTGGCACCGGCGCCAACTTCCAGTTCTACCCGCCCGGCTGCAGGATCACCTGCCTGGACCCGAACCCCCACTTTGAGAAATTCCTGAGCAAAAGCATGGCTAAAAACAGGCACCTCCAATATGAGCGGTTTGTGGTGGCTCCCGGAGAGGACATGAAACAGCTGGCTGATGGCTCCATGGATGTGGTGGTCTGCACACTGGTGCTGTGCTCCGTGCAGAGCCCAAAGAGGGTCCTGCAGGAGGTCCGGAGAGTGCTGAGGCCGGTGAGCAGGGCAGGAAGGGTAGGGCCTGGGGCAGGCAAGCACAGCCCCCGAGGGCATTCTGTACTGGCAGGTCAGACCCCTCCACGCCCTCCTGCTGCTGAACAGGAGGCGTGCCCATGAAAGGCATGAGAGGAACCCCAGGAGGGTCACCTCATGCAGGGGTTGGGGCATCCAGGGAGGACACCCAGGAAGTGATGTCTAAATTGATATATGAGGGGTTATGCTGGGTGTGCAGGGGTAGGGGCGTCCAAAATGTCCTAGTAGGGAGGGGTATTGGAGGAGATGGAATTCACATTCCACATGATTTTGAGCTGGGTATGGAAGAGAGAAAACAGAATAGTTTCCAAGTTTCTGGCATGAGCAGCTGAAGGGAGTGTAGATCCAAGCGTCATGGGCTAAAACAAAAGAACCTGCTGGGGACTTGTTCAGTCTCCAGAGCTGCTGAGACAGCCAAGCTGAGGAGTCACATGGCAAGGGAAACCCAAGTCTGGAAGGCAGAAAAAGATGTAGCCCCAAGATAGAGATTTTGACATCACCAGCTTGTAGCTGGGGGGGGGGGGGTGAGTGACCTGGGGGAGTGCAGGAGAGCTTGAGGAGCCCACGCCGCAGCTGGGCTGGGTCCAGGGCCACGCTGGGATGCTTGAGGAGATGTCCAGGAAGAGGCTGCTGTATGCTCCTGAGTCTCAGGAGAGATGCCACACTCGTCTGTACACAGTGAGCTGTCTGCCTGTTTCTCTGTTGCCCTTCTGTCTGCTCGGCTATGCAGTCCCTTGGCCATCTTGGGGTTTTATTGATACTTGTTTTGGGGCACTGGAGATTAAACTGGGGTGGGGGTCTACTCTGAACTAGTCACCCAGCCCTATTTTATTTTTTATTTTGAAACAGGATCTCACTAAATTGCTGAGGCTGGCCTCAAATCTGTGATCCTTCTATGTCATCCTCCCAAGTACAGGAAATACAGATGTGTATCTTCTGCTTCTAGCCACGCTAGGTTTTTATTTTGGCTTTGGTTTTGGTATTAAAGTTTGAGTTCAGTGGTACGTTCTACTTCCAAGCTACACCCCTGGCCCTTTTTCAAACTTTTTTTAAAATAGGGTCTTACTAATTGCTGAGGGTCTTACTAAGTTGCTGAGGTTAGCCTTGAACTTGTGATCCTTCTACCTCAGTCTCCCAAGTCCTGGGATTAGAGGTCTATGCTACCTGGCCATATTTTAATGATCTCTCATCAGTCATCCCTACTCAGTTACAAGATATTCTCTTTATTTTATTTCTGTACTAGTGGCAGAATCCAGGAGTCTTCTACCACAGAGCTATATCCCCAGCCCTTATTTATTTTTATTTTGAGACAGTCTCACCAAATTGCCCAGGCTAGCCTTGAACTTGTGGTCCTCCTGCCTCAGCCCCGCAGTAGCTAGGATTACGGAGTGCCACCTTGTCCCACCGATAGAGGTGATTTATAGGTACTCTGAGGGGGGGTAGGAGCAGGGGGTGCAGAAAATGTCAGAGCAGTCTTTTTGTGTTTCGTTTTATTTTGTTTTGTTTTTTGGTGGTACTGGGGGTGGAACCCAGGGGCTTTCTACCTCTGGGCTATACTCCCAGACCTATTTTATATTTTATTTGGAAACAGGGCTTCACTAAGTTGCTGAGAGCCTCAATAAGCAGGTGAGGCTGGCTTTGAACCTGTGCGATCCCCCTGTCTCAGCCTCCCAAGCGCAGGGATTACAAGCGTGCGCCACCACGCCCGATAGAGCAAAAGGTTTGGGTCCATCAACTCTCAGACCAGCAGCTCTCACCTCGCCAAGAGGTTTGACAGACTTGGAAAGAGGAAGGAGGTGAAGTGAGAAGAAAGGAGCGGAAGGAGCACGTATGTGGCCTTAACTCTCCTCCCTCTGAACTCCAGGGAGGAGTGCTGCTCTTCTGGGAGCACGTGGCTGAGCGGCGAGGGAGCTGGGCCTTCACGTGGCAGCGAGCCGTCGAGCCCACTTGGAAGCACATCGGGGACGGCTGCTGCCTTACCAGAGAGACCTGGAAGGATCTGGAAAATGCGCAGTTCTCTGAGGTCCAAATGGAACGACAGCCGCCTCCCTTCAAATGGTTACCTGTGGGGCCCCACATCATGGGGAAGGCCGTGAAATAAGGGGCTTGTTGGCTCCCTCCCACCTACGGTCAGGACCGGCCGCCCACCGGCCAAGTCAACTGGGAGGAGATGGTGACTGAGAGGAATCCCCCACCCCGACACCCCCATTACCCAGCCAGAGGGAGGAAACCATCGTACACAGTCACTCCTTACCTAGAAAATCCCCGGACTTTGCCCGCCACATCCTAAGACAACTCCTGTCCCTTTCCTGGTCCCCGCACCCACCCCCCACCCCCCTGAGGCTATGCCAGTGTGCCCTTGAAATGGTCGCAAAGGTCAAGGTACAGGCATCCCTACTGAGCCACCTGGGCCTCCCGCCTCAGCACCACCTGCATCCCAAGCTGGAGGGTGCCAGGAGGAGAGACCTGGGGATGAGGGAGCATCACTTAGTAACAAAGCCAGAGGTTTTGTTTTCAATTATTTTTTAATAAATACACCAAACCCATTAGACGGATGCGGCAAACTAAGTCAGAGGGGAGGGGAAAGTAGGAAGGGAGGAGCCCCTGAGTCAGAGACACCATCTCCCTGACCCTCTGGCTAAGGCACTTTGGGGGAGACGGGGACATGGGGTGAATCTCTCCTCCCCACCATGCATCGGGATATCCCTGCCCTTCTCACCCCGCCCCACAGCCCCAGCCCTGATTCGCCCCCTCGTGTCTCACAGCATTCTATGGGGAAGTCTGAGGGGGTTCTCGTGGGTGGGAGAGGTCTGTGCCCCTGAGAAAGCAGGTCCTGCCAAATCTGGATGCAACACCAGCAGTCCACTCCACCCCTTCACGTGGTGAGCCATCCCAGGAGGGATGGAGGGGGCCCACGGGCCAGGGTGGGACTAGCGAAGCTAGGTGGTGCCTGGCACGGGATGCCCGTCAGGGCCCGGCTCTGGATGCCCGTCGGCAGACAGGATGGGGTATGCGTCGGTACCCTCCCACCGGGGGCTGCCCCAGTTGCTCCTCATGATGGTGCCCGTCTTCTCCTCCTTGAACTGTTGTCGGTCTTCCCGAGGGATCTTCACGGCATGGTACTGGGGAACGGTGGCCTCGGGGTGCTTCGCCCGCTTGAAGAATCCCAGCTAGAAGGACACCAAGCCAGACCATGAGGAGCCCGCAGGGCTGAGGCGCCTGGAGCAGATGCCCAGCACAGCCCAGCACCCTGCCCTCACCATCCCTGGGACAGAAAGAACCAGCTGAAGCCGAAGGAAGACAGCTGGCCAGTATCCAGCGCAGCAGACAGCACCCAGGGTGCCGCCCTCAGTGCCAGGCGCCAGGTTCTCACTCACAGAGAGAGAGAGAGATCAGGAGGAGCCATGGCGCAGGACCAAGGAAACCTCCCTTGGCCCCTGAGAGAGAGGATGGAAGCTAGAATACCAGGACCTCTGATCCCAAGGCTTCCACCCACCCAGGCTTCTTAAAAGGCCTCCTAGAGCCCTCCCACAGAACACAAGATCTGAAGAAGGAAGTGGCTCCCTAGAGCCCTGCATGCCCAGAACCGTGCCCCTTGAGCCTCATACATGTACACCCTGTGTGCTTGTACACTAGGCGGCAGCCCCCTTAGGGCAGGCCCCTGTCCATGAATGCAGTGGTGTGGCCCTCCTCAACCATGGCCATGCGGGCCCGACATACCAAAGTGGTAACACACCCCGGCATATGCCCAGGACTGCCCCAGACTCCCACATGCTCAGACCGTACAACATCTCCTCGAACCTTCATCTGCACACACTCATGTCCATAGACATGCATGGGACCTCCCCACGCCCCCACGTGCTCACAGCCCATGAGCCCACCGCTCTCTGTGCATGGCCCAGCTGCACACTTACCCTCGTCACTTGACCCTTTGGATTACTCCTCACCTTGGTTGCTATGACTCACCTCGCCCTCATGCAAACTCCTCCCTGACCCCCTGAATGCTGGAGCTGTACTTACACTTGCACTCACACACGCGCGCGCATTTTTGCATACACACGTGCATACACGCAACAGTTACCCCACGGTCCCTGGACCCTCAGCTTCCATGGCCGAGGGCTGCACTCCCAGATGGGCTCGGTGGTAGTTGGTGGGGAAAGATGAGCTCTGGCTACTCCGACGGAAGAAGCCACACTGGGGTGGTGAGAAAGGGCAGAAGAGGCAAAGGAGGGAGGCTGAGGAGGAAGGGCCCTTGTCTCGGCTCTGTCTCCCTTCCATGGCGCAGGAGGAAGGCATCCTGGGTCTGTTCCACAAGAGTATCAATCTTCCCTAACCTTGGGCAGGTTCCCAACAGCTTGACTGCCATTCCAGAGTCTGGTCCACCACTGATGGCCACTTCTTTTGGGGTTTTGTTTGTTTTTGCGGTACCGGGATGGAACCCAGGAGCATTCTTCCTCCGAACTACACCCCAGGCCCTATTTTTTACTCTTAATTTTGAAACAGGCTCTCACTGAGTTGCAAAGGGCCTCACTAAGTAGCTGAGGCTATCTGCGAACCGCGATTCTCTCGATCTTAAATGCTGGGATTACAAGCATGTGCCCACGCCCACCCGGAGTTTTTTGGTTTTTGTGTTTGGGTTTTGTTTTTGGTTTGGGGTTGTTTTTGTTTGGTTGGTTTGGTTTGGTTTGGTACCGGGGATCAAACCAGGGGCATTCTAACTCTGAACTTTATGTAACTCCAGTCCTTTTTATTTTTTATAAAAAGGTCTCACTAAGTTGTTGAGGGTCTGGCTAAGTTGCTGAGGCTGGCCGGGAACCTGTGATCTTCCTGTCTCTGCCTCCCAAATACTAGAATTACAGGTACATGCCACTGTGCCCAGCTACTGATGGCCAGTCTTGTCCAAAGGGGTACCTGGCCTGTGACTGGTCTTGGGGAGCAGAAGAGAAGTGGGCAGTGTTCCACAGAGCCCAAGGACACGCACGGTTCCGTATAGAGCCCCAGGTGTGGCACGTGACTCAGGGATCATGAGTCCTGGAGATGTATGGGATAGGATTCCCTGAACCAATGTGTGTGTGCGCGCGCGCACTTTTACGTCCAACCCCAGATGCCAAAAGGACTGTCACAGCTGTGTGTGTACAGGAACGTTTCCATGTGGAGCCTGGTATGTGGAAGCTCCGAGTGCAGCCCTGCGGGCAGACCCCTGGAGCTTGCTCTCCACACGTGTTGGCCTTCTTGGCCACAGTTTCAAGCATTCACCGCCACACTCTGCGTAACCCAGACCACCCTCCCACCTCGTGGCTTTGCCTGCCTGTTGGGGCATTCTGGAAGGCTCGGTGGTACCCGCCCCATCGACTCACACCCAGACCCTACTATCCGCCGTCCTGTCTTCCTCGACACTTTCTGTCTTGTCCTCAGCTGAGAAGCTCACCACCCCCACCACAGTATGAAATCCCTCAGGATGAGGTCTGCGACTGACTTATCCTTGAAACCTCCAGGGCCGAAGAGAGGTCCTGGTGCCTGCGGGTTGCATCCACAACGAAGACCCACTGAACACATTGGTGAGAGGGCACAAATGGCGCCCGCCTGCCCAGAGAGCCACCCCGGGGCCCCCAAGCCTCACCTTCCACAGCAGCAGCACCAGCAGCGCCAGCACCAGCAGCCCCGCCAGCACGGCCAGGAGGATGACCCACCAGGGGACGCCCTCTGCCACCACAGCCACGGGGTCCAGGTACACCGTCACTGGAATCTGGGGAGCAGGTCGATGGGTGAGAGCCAGAGGGGGCCGGGAGCCCCTCCCCCACGCCGGCCAGCAGCAGCTCACCACCGTGGAGGCGTCTCTCAGCAGCAAGTTCTTGATGGAGGACTTCACCGTGATGTTGGCTCGCACGATCACTTCCAGGGACTTCACAGCCGCGTACTCCTAAGGGAGTAGGGAAGGAGGCCCTCCTCCTAAATGTCCTGCCATCCCATCCCTCCCTGCCCCTGCTCCTGAAATGATACATGTGTCCAACACAGAGGGTGCATCTGCCTGGCTTGGGTCCGAAGTTTGCTGTGCTTGGACAAGGAGGAGGTAGAAGAAGCTAGTCAGGGTGGGGTGGGGGGTTGCAGAAGAAGAAACCCAGACTGCAGCAGCACCCTCACCTCCAGAAAGGTGCTGTTCCAGAGGCGGCCCCAGACGTGCAGCACAGCGGCGCGGTCAAAGCTGTAGAGCGGGCAGCTGAACACCACGCAGTTGGCCGTGCCCCGGGCGCAGTCCTGGGGACCAGAGGAGGGAGAGCTCAGAGCCGCTCGCCCACCCCACTGAGCCTGCCATCTCTCCCATTTTCTGCACAAGACCTCAAACTCCCCTCCTCCAGAAAGTCTTCCCAAACTAACCCTGTAATCCAAAGAGCTGCCTGCCCCAAATCTGAGCTATTTGGCTTTGAAATGCCGGGCGGGGTGGCATGGAGGGAAACTCTGCGGGGCAACAGGCAGACTATCTTCCCCTACTGATGCTGCGGCTACCTAGTGATGGCCTCCTGGACTGAGCCAACCACCGACTTCATTTAAGTTTCACAGTTTCCACAGGCTGCATATTGTTAACATTTTTCAAAAGAGGAAACTGAGGCCCAAGGGGACCGGGTGACTAGCCCGCCTCAGGTCACAGAGACAGCACAGCTGGTAGACTGTGGAGCAGGTATTTGAAGTCAGGTCCATATTAGACAAAACCACATCCCCATCTAAACCTAAACTAAAGGAGGAGGCAGGTGCTGCTGAAGGGACGGACTCAGACTCGCCTCCTCCCATGCCTGACCTAACCCCATTTTGCCCAACTACAAGTAATAACCCACTGTCTAAAAGCCATGATATATTCACCATGCCACGGTCCATACACAGGAGAATGGCCTTAAGCAAGTTCAAATTCTCCAAATCATCTTTTATTTTGCCACTTTTTTTTTTTTTTTTTTTTTTTGCAGTAACTAGGGATGGAACCCAGGGGCATTCTACCTCTGAGCTACACCCCCAGCCCCATTTTCTATCCTTTATTTTTAAACAGGGCCTCACTAAGTTGCAGAAGGTCTAAGTAGCTGAGGCTGGCCTCGAATCTGCGATACTCCTGTCTCAGCCTCCCAAGTACTGGGATTATAAGTGTGCGTCACCATGCCCGGCTCTGCCACTTTTGAGCAATTCAAGAATCTTTACTCAATTTGTTTAAAAGCAACTGCCTGCTTTAATTTTATGTAAAAGAATCTATTTCAGACATTATGTTAAATGAAACAAGCCAGGCATAGAAAGACAAATACCACATGATCTCACCCATATGTGGAATCTAGCAGAGCTGGATTCATAGAAATAGAAAGTAGAATGGCAGTTACGAGCTGGAGGGTAGGAGGGGCATGAAGATTTTGGCCAAAGGGTACAGTTTTAGTTAGGCAAGAGGAATACTTTGGTGGTACTGGGGGTGGAACCCAGAGGCTTTCTACCTCCGGGCTATACTCCCAGCCCTATTTGTTTTTATACTTTATCTGGAAACAAGGTCTCACTAAGTTGCTGAGAGCCTCACTAAGTAGCTGAGGCTGGCTTGGAACCTGTGCGATCCTCCTGCCTCAGCCTCCCAAGCGCAGGGATTCCAAACCTGCGCCACCACGCCCGGCAAGAGGAATACATTTGAAAGACTTATTCTTGTACCTCATGATGACTATAGCTAATAACAGTATATTGTATTCTTAAAACTCACTAAGAGAAGCCAGGCATGGTGGCACACGTCTGTAATTTCAATTACTTGGGAGACTGAGACCAGAGAATCTCAGGTTCCTGGCCAGCCTCGGCAACTTAGTGAGGACCTTCCCAACTTAGTGACTCTGTTTCAAAATAAAAAATAAAATAGGGCTGGGGTATAACTCAGAGGTAGAATGTCCCAGGGTTCCATCTCTAGCATCACACACACACACACACACACACACACACACACACACACACACACACAAATTTTTTCAAAAGGACTGAGAATATAGGTCAGTGGTAGAGTTCTTACACAGTATGAGTAAGGCCCTGTATTCCATCCCAGTACTGGGGGGAAAAAAGTCACTAAGAAAATAGATTTTAAATGTTCTCATAAATAAAATAAACAGTAAAGTAATGCATGTTAATTAGTTCAGTTGAGCCATCTCACGATGCACACACACTTTCAAAACATCACATTGGCCGGGCGTGGTGACAAGCATTCGGAAGGCTGAGCCTGGAGTGTGGAGGTCTGCGGATGGCCTCAGCCACTTAGGGAACCCTCTGCAACCTATGGAGGTCTGCAGACAGCCTCAGCCACTTAGGGAGCCCTCTGCAACCTATGGAGGTCTGCAGACAGCCTCAGCCACTTAGGAAGTCCTCTGCAACCTATGGAGGTCTGCAGACAGCCTCAGCCACTTAGGGAGCCCTCTGCAACCTATGGAGGTCTGCAGACAGCCTCAACCACTTAGGGAGTCCTCTGCAACCTATGGAGGTCTGCAGACAGCCTCAGCCACTTAGGGAGCCCTCTGCAACCCAGTGAGACCCTGTTTCAAAATAAAGAATAAAAAATAGGGCAGGGGGTATAGCTCGAAGGTTGATTGCCCCTGGGTTACATCCCCAGACCCACAAAAAAAAATCATATTGTATAATTTTTGTCAATTAATAAATAAAGCTGGGCACAGTATTATACCCTGTAATCCCAGTACTTGGGAGGTGGACACAGGAAGATAGCAGGTTCAAGGCCAGCCTCAATAATTTGGCAAGATCCAGTTTCAAAGTAAAAAGGGCTGAGGGAAGAAGTCAGAGGTTGAATGCCTCTCAGTTTAATCCCCAGTACCACACACACAAAAAAAAAAAAATCATGCCAGCATGGTGGCACACACCTCTAATCTTAGTACTTGGGAGGCTGAGATAGGAGTATCAGAATATCAAAGACAGTTTGGGCAACATGTCAAGGCCCTCTGCAACCTAGTGAGACCCTGTTTCAAGATTAAAAATGAAATAAAATAGGCTAGGGTATAGTTCAGAGATAGAATGCCTCTGGGTTCAATACCTGGTACCAAAAAAATAAAATCAAATCACTAAGAGAGACAAGTGAAGTGCCACACAACTGTAATCCCAGTTACTCAGACGGCTAAGGCAGGAGGATCACACATTTGAGATGAACCTGGGCCATTTAATGAGATCCTGTCTCAAAATTTTTTCAAGCTGGGTGTGGTGGCATACACTTATAATCCCAGGACTTGGGAGGCTGAAACAAGAGGATCACAGATTCACAGCCAGCCTCAGCAACTTAATGAGACCCTACTTCAAAAGAAAAGAATAAACCCGGGTATGGTGGCACACATTTATAATCCCAGTATTTGGGAGGTTGAGACAGGAGGATCACAGGTTTGAAGACAGCCTCAGCAAGTAGTGAGACTCTCATCAACCCAGTGAGACCCTGTTTCAAAATAAAATTAAAAATAGGGCTGGGGGGGGGGGTATAGCTCAAAAGTAGAATGTCCCTGAGTGTAATCCCTAGTGCCGCAAAATAAATAAATAAATAAATAAATAAATAAATAAATAAAAGAACAAAATAAGGCTGAGTATGTAGCTCCAAGGTAGAATATCCCTGGGTTCCATCTTCAATACCATCCAAAAGAAATTTTTTTCAAAAGGGTTAGGGATATAAGTCAGTGGTAGAGTATTTGGCAAGATCAAGGCCAAATCAAGTATTTAGCATAAGCAAGGCCCTGGACAGTAGAAAAAAATCACTATGAAAATAGATTTTAAAAGCTGGGCGTGGTGGCACACTGTTGTAATCCCAGCATTTAGGAGGCTGAGACAAGATCATGGTTCATGGACAGCCTCAGCTACTTAGTGAGGCCCTTTGTAACACAGTGAGGCCCTGCTTCAAACCAAAGAATAAATAATGGGGCTGGGAGTATAACTCAGAGGTAGAATGCCCCTGGGTTTCATCCCCAGTACTGCAACAACAACAAAAGAAAAAAGAAAATAGATTTTAAGTGTTCTCATCACACACAAAGAAATGTCATGAAGTAGTGCAAATGAATGAGCTCAGTCAAGCCATCCCACAATATATACACATTTTTAAAACATCGACTTGTATTTGTCAGCTAATAAATAAACCTGGGCACATCTGGGCCAGCCTCAGCTACTTGGTGAAACCCAGTTCCAAACTAAAAAATAAAAAGGGCTGCTTGTAATCCCAGCCTTCGGGAGGCTGAGACCAGAGGATCGCAGTTTGCGGACAGCCTCAGCTACTTAGTGAGGCCCTCTGCACCTTAGGAAGACCCTGTTTCTAAATAAAGAATAAAAAATAGGGCAGGGGGTGTAGCTCGGAGGTCGAATGCCCCTGGGTTCCATCCCCACACCTGCAAAATAAAAAATAAGTAAAAAATAAAAAATAAAATAAAAAGAGCTGGGGGAGTAGCTCATAAGTAGAACATCCCTGGGTTCAGTAAGTACGTAAGTAAATAAATAAATACATAAAATCTGTTTCAAAGTTCTTATTAGAAGCTGGGTGTGGCCAGGCGTGGTGGCGCACGCTTGTAATCCCAGCATTCGGGAGGCTGAGACCGGAGGATCACGGTTCGCGGACAGCCTCAGCTACTTAGGAGGCCCTCTGCAACTCAGTGAGACCCAGTTTCAAAATAAAGAATAAAAAATAGGGCAGGGGGGTGTAGCTCGGAGGTCGAATGCCCCTGGGTTCCATCCCCAGACCCACAAAAAAAAAAAAAAAGCTGGGTGTGGTGACGCACACTTGTAATCCCAGTACTTGAGAGGCTGAGACAGGAGGATCGCACAGGTTCAAAGCCAGCCTCAGCTACTTAGTGAGGCTCTCAGCAACTTAGTGAGACCCTGTTTCCAAATAAAATATAAAATTGGTCTGGGAGTATAGCCCAGAGGTTGAAAGCCTCTGGGTTCCACCCCCAGTGCCACCAAAAAAAAAAAAGTTCTTAATAGAAGAGAGGCCTCTCAGAAGAAATCAGTCTTGTGGCGAAGGAAGGACCAACCACATACTAGAGCAACGGCAGGTTCACAGGCCCATGGTCCCTGGAATTCTTTAGCTCACCTCAGACCATCCTCACAGGGAAGTGGGCAGACTGAGGCCCAGAGTAGGGACCAGGTGTGACAAGGAGCTCCCACCAGCTCCTTGGCAACAGAGCTGGTGCAACTGCTCTGCAAATGTCCCTCTGGCTCTCTTGCTCACCCTGCCCCACGCAGGCTTCTCCTCTGCCTCCTTACATCTAAGCCCCACACCCTCTAGTCGATGCCCCACCACATTCCCACCGCCAGCGCCACCAAGAAGGGACAGACAGTGCACTAAGTGTTGAGTCCACTAAAGCAGCCTGTAACCTCAGCTGCTCAGGACGCTTAAGCAGGAGCACATGTTCCAGACCAGCCTGAGCAACTTGTCCAGACCCTGTCTCAAGAGAAAAAAATAAAAGGGCTGGGTGTGTAGGTCAGTGGTAGAGAGCTCGCCCAGCATACATAAGGCCCTGGGTGCCAACCCAGTGCTGCCAAAATAAAAAATAAAAATGTAATCCCGAAGGTGGCTAACCCCATTCCTCCCCTATAAAATGTAACATTGTATATAAATGTGGGGAGACTCAGTTGCTTGGCTGACTTGCTGGCTGTAGGAGCCCTGCTCTGGGTGCCTGCAGTGTCAGCAGCTGCCTCACAGACGTCCCCTCCCTCAAGCTGTGCCGCAAACGGGACGCTTGATTCTCCCAGGTCGGGCCACCCTCCCTAGACACCCACCGCCCTGATGGCATCCCCATCACCCGTGGCCCTCCCTTCTCCCCACCCTCACCAGGGTGATGTTTCTCTTCTTCTCAGCAGAGGCCACCGGCCACCAGGACGTGCTGGGCTCCAGCTGCTCAGAAGGCTCCTGCTGCTCCAGCTGCCCTAGCTCCCGCCGCCGCCTCTCCCTGCTGTCCACATCCTGGATATATGGAGCGGGAGGGGCCCGTGAGTGCCCTCCAGATACAGCGTCCCCAGGGCACCTCTCCTCCGCCCGCCCACCCTGCCCAAGGCTCACCAGGCGGAGGATGTTGGGCCTAGGGGAACAGAACCCTTTCTGCCCAGGGCCCTGGCCGCCCTCCAGCTCCACCCGCATGGGGTACAGCAGCCACTTCCCATTGGCAATCTCATGGGGCCACATGATGTTGAGGAAGGCAGAGCCCAGAGTGTTGAGTGACTGGCCTTGATTGGAGACCTGTGGGTACAAGACCAAGTGGGGGAAGGTAGCTCGGCTTCTGAGCAGACTCTAAACCCACAGAGATAAAGAGGGCCGGCGCAGGGGGTCTCAGATCTAGAGCAGACTAGGTACCATTCTCTCCCAACATCAAACCTAGGAGACCTGGAGGTCACCTGGGCCAAGTGCAGGCAGAGTTCTGAGGAAAGACAGACTCCATTCCCAGGTCCCATCCCCCTGCTAATGCCCTGCAGAGAAGCTTCCCTGTGCCGTCCCAGCCCCTCCTCCCAGACCAGCCAGCCCTGAGACTGAGAAACAGTCAGTTGAGGTCCCAGAACCAACATCTGCCCACAGCCAATGCCCAGGTGCACAGCAGGGCCTCCCACTCACTAGGCCACCATGCAGCCCTGGGCCAGGCCTTGGCCTCCTGTCTGTGCCAAGGGGGAGGGTTCCCTGCATGGGGGAGGCCAGGACACCTACCGTGACCTCATACTTGACCTTGCTGCCCACATCCCGCTCTGACCGCATGGCGCTCTCACCCCTCACCACGCCGGAGAAGAAGAGTTGCTGGGGAATGGCCACCCTGCATGGAGGGGTCAAAACAAGGGCTAAGGAGGCCTGGGGCTGGCTGAGTGAAGGGTCAGGAGAGTAAGGCCAGACCAGGGCTCAGGCACGACGCCCCACCCTCGGGCGGAGGCGCCCGTGTGGGCAGGCTTACCCCGCAATGGACAGTGGCAGCTCGATAAAGACTCGGGCCCGCGCAGAGACCGGATGCAGCTCCTGCTCGCTGATCCTGGCACGTGGGCAGGGACAGGTGTGGGCGGCAGGTGTGGGTGGCACCCAGGGCACCATGAGGTCAATCCAGATGCCCCCTTCCCCGCCCCGCCTGCCAGGCTCACGTGGCCAACAGCAGCTCCACCTCCAGCTCCGTGGTCTCGATGGTGATCCCAGAGGTGCCCAGGATGAGGTAGAAGGTGACCTGGGCCGGAGTGCAAAGAGAGGGTAGTCAGGGGAGGGCGAGGATTGATAATGAGGAGCAGCCCTCAGACAGGGTAAGGGCAGTATGCCAACCTGGGCACCCCTCTTCATAGGGTTCCCCAGCTCACACTCCACATGGGAGGCATTCTCATTGGACACGCAGAGCGGCTTCTCCTGGAGAGGGAGGAAGACGGTCAGCTGAGGTTCCCAGAGTCCCCCAGACCCCACCCCACCCTCCCCAGGGGCCTCACCACAGGATCCAGGCCCCGGACTCCCGAATAGTGTAGCGTGGCAGGGAGGGTGACCAAGAGCTGAGCTTCGTGGGCATCGTCCCCATCGACCTGGGGCTGGGCTGGGTCCGAGGGCAGGTTGGTGACCGTCAGTTCCAGGCCGATGACTGGCTGCCCACTCAGTGCAAACAAGGCTGTCGTCCCATCCACATCCCTGGAGGGTCAGACCCATGCACTCTAAGACCCCAACCCTTCCCCTGCCTCGCCACTCGCAGCCCCCACACCCAGGACACCCCACCACCTCCGCACCCCAAGCATCGCCTCCCACTGCAGCTCCTCCACGTCACGCACCAGGCCAGTCGAGCCAGGTCCTTCTATGCACAAATGAGGGTCAGAGGAGCTCCAGTGTCCTCCCAGCTCTACCACATACTAACCCTGGGCAAGAGTCTTAACCTCTCTAAGGCCTACGTTTTCAATCTATAAAATGAGACTAAAAATTCCTACCTCCTGGAGTTGTGAAATAAGATGTGGGTAAACCACGCATTGTTACATCAGCCAGGGAAGCCCCCGGGCTCCTAACTGACCCTCATCTCCCAGCCTCTTTGCAGCCACAGACCCTCCTCTGCCCCACTTCCTGAGGGCACTTCCTCCCATCCCTGAGCTCTCACCCCCCACACACACGAGTCCCACCCTCTCACAGGGGCAGAGGCTGGAACTCTGTGTCGCTGACCCGGGCGCAGAAGCGGGCATGGACCAGCTGCAGGTTGCTCTGACAAATCTTGTCTTCACCACAGCCTTGCTTCAGGAAGTGGATCTGCAAAGGGAGTGGAGGAGAGGGTCATTCCCGGGGGTAAGGCAGGGACCGACATGTCACCAAGGGACAGAGCACCACACACAGGGCTCAACGACTCTAGGTCTGCTCTTTCCCATCTGTGTGGTACTGAGCTGGTCATTTAACCACTCTGAACTGTAAGATGGAGCATCGCCATGCTGGGGTAGAGGCTAGCAGGTTACTCTGTGGCCAGACTGTGTTTGCCCAGACTCGACAGCACGTGCTGGATTCCACGCTGAAGACGTGGGGAGTGGCAAAGGGTGCCACCCCTTCCTGCCAAGGACCACCCTGCAAGAGCTTCCTGCTCCCCTTGCAGCTGAGTAGGAGGAAGAACTCTGGTGGCCACATTTGAAGATGATAGAGCCCATCATGAGCCTGGGACCTGAAGGATGGCAGGGAGGACAGGAGCAGTGTCTTCCTGGACCAGGAACACACAGTGTTGGGCCATTTTGCATCTAGGGGTCTCCTTATCGCAGCACCTAGAGATCTGAGGACTGTTGGGGTAACGCGTGTGGTTTGCCAGCTATGGGCTGGCATCACTGCTGTGGGGTCAGGATGGCTGTCCTCCCCGCCCCTCTCCCGTGCTCACCTCTGCCCGCTGGGTGCTGGGCTGGTGGGCACTGAGGATGGGGGCCACTGGGGGCAGCCCCTGGCCAAGGGCCTGTCGCCGGAGCCGAGGGGTCTGAAGACTGTAGGACAAGGTCACCACGATGGCCCGAAGCTTGTCTTTAACATTGTCCTGGGAAGGAGAAAGATGGCTCCTCACTGGCACAACACCGGGCCCCGCCAGACAGAGGACAGACTGGGAAATTGTGAAAGAAGCTTAGGAGACGGAGGACCGAGTTGGAGAACTGAGCAAGGGGAGGCAGAGAGACTGCGGCAGAGGAAGACAGGGGCCCAGGACTCAGGGCCCCGAGGACCAGATGTGACTGTGGAGTTTGCCATCTCCACCCCAGGAGTGCAGGACAAGACAGGAGGCGCAAGAACGCGGCGTGAGGCGGAGGTGGGGCTTCTCAAAGCCTAGCTCTTAGGACGAGGTGGCTAAGAGGACAGTGGCCCTCGGAGGCCAGGGGTCAGTGTCCACCTGCAGCTGGAACATGGTGTCTCCACAGACTCGGTCATGCTGGTGCTTCAGCCACACGGTGCCCGAGGCCTGGTGCTTGGGGTCCTCCGGGCTACGGCTCAGGAAGGTCACCCGGGGAACCTGGCCCCGGAGCCTCCGGTCTGTGTCCCCGTCTAACATGTAATCCAGGGCTGGGCGTGTGGGGACAGAAGAGCTAGTGAGCCCAGGGGACGCCAGCCAGCCCTGTCCCCAAGGCGCAGAGGGGACTCACCCACAATGGGGCTGTAGCTGCTGGGGACCGCGATGTAGCTGAAACAGATCCTCAGATCCACACTGTGGGGGCAAAGGTGGCTCCTGAGCCAAACAAGGCTCCCAGCCCCACCAGGCCCACTGCTCTCACCGCCCAGCCCCAGCCCCAGACTGGGCAGAGAAAGGAACAGAGGGACGTGGACCCCAGCAGCTTCCCCTGCCCGGCCTCAGCTCCCGCCTCACCAGACAGACTGGCCACCAGCACAGTTGGGCTGTTCTAGGTCGATGGCCCGCGGAGCAATGAAGACCTCGTGGGACACGTGGAGGACGGGTCTAGCCCTAGGGGTGGGGAGTCCAGGGTACAAGAAGCATGAGAACCAGAGGCTGGAACCACTTTTAAGCCTCAGATGGGCAGTGGAGCGGGGCTCAAGGAGGGAGAGGCAGAGGGGGGGCCCACCTGAAGAGCACGGCCGTGTCCGCCAAGGAGCCCACCAGCAGGTCAGGGTAATGGTTGCCGTCCACGTCCAGGCCGCCCGACAGAGAATAGCCGAAGCTCTTGATGCCCACAGCCTCGCCCTCCAGCACCTGCAGACCAGCCGTCAGCCTCCCCGCGCCCCCTCAGCCTCCCGGCCCTCTGCAGCCCCCACTCCATCCACACCCATCCCACATCCCAACTCCCCTCACCTGTGAAGGTTTCTCCACGACCCCCAGGCTGCTCCCGTGGTAAATGAAGACCTTCCCATCCCCGTCGAAGGGCGCTCCCACCGCGATATCTGGGGGCGTGGGACATGGGCATCACCCTGGGGCGGGTGTGGACAAGGTCCTGACCCCAAGCACCCTCAGGCACTCAGTTCTATATGTTTTCTGTTTTATTGAGAAGCTACTACATCCCACGTACCGTGCATACATAATTTTTAATCCCCTCAGCCACTCCCTTCAGATATTGCTAGCTCAGAAGACTTAAGTAATTCGCCCAACATTACAAAGCAGGGTCGGGTGCAGATGTAAGCCCAGGCTCCTTCTGTCTCTGAGCCCTCAGAAGACCACTCCCCTGACCTCTGAGGAGCTTCCCCATCCCTATCCTGGCCCTTCCCAGTTCCCAGTCATACCTGGGAAGCCGTCCTGGTTGAGGTCCCCCAGGACAGCCAGGCTGATTCCAAACATGGAGTCGGGGGAGCCGCAGAGCCGGAGCGGGGAGACCTCTGCCCAGTGACCTCCCTGGTTCATGTACACATATACAGCACCCCCCAGCTCTTCTTGGCGCTCAAAGAAGTAGGGGGCACCCACTATCAGGTCTGGCCAGCTATAGAGAAAAGGAGAAAGTCAGCATGTAGTTCTCCTAGGAGAAGATGCCAGAGGCCACCTCCACCTCCTGGACCCAGACTCCCTCCCCCAGGCTCTGCCCCCACCACACTCACCCATCATTGTTGAGATCGGCCACGGCCAGCGAGTAGCCAAAGCCTGAAGTCAGGCGCTCCCCAGACAGCGTAACCTCAGGCACCAGGCGACTGGCACTGTCCTTGCGCAAAATGACCACGGCGCCCTTGTGGTTGGCACGGGGGGCCCCTGCCACAAAGCTCAGCTCTTCAGCACGCACCAGACCCTTCCCAGAGTCAATGGAGAAGCCTAGGTATGGGGGTGTGACTTACCGGTGAGTGTTTCCCCAGAAGCTGGGTGCACTCAGGCTCCCCGCACCCTTTGCCCCAGCCCAACAGGTCCAGAGGCCAAAGCTAGAAGGGCCCCAAGTCATCACCACCGCGATGGACCACTCTGCCTCGCCCAAGGCTGGCGGCCCTCCCACACCGTCCTCCCCAGAGACTGAGGTTAGGCATAAGAAGTGTGAGGAGGCCAGCCTGAGGGACCCCAGGGGAGAGGAAGGCGGAGGCAGAGAAGCCAGGTGGCTGGGCACAGTGGGCACAGTGGCGCTGGGCCAGAGCTACTGCCCATGCCCGACCCCGGGAGCAGACTCCTGCCATCCACACAGCCCAGGAGCCCCCAGTCCTACCCAGGGACTCTCCCCATCACAGCAGGAGTGGAAGTCTTCACATAGGTAGTAGAACCAAAAAGAACCTGCTTCACCCCAACATCTCCCAGAAGAGTACACGTGAGGCCATGTAGAGCTTACCAACAAGGCTGGGCCCTTCTTCAGCATGAGCCCGCCACCCACCCCGGAGAGAAAGGCCCCTAAAGTGAGCACGGTGCTTCCCAGGGTTTCAGCCCGTCCCCTTGCTCCACCTGGATCTTTCCCAGGAAGACTCTCACTCACAGCCCGAGGCTGTCACCACAGCCTCCTCTCGGGCTGCTCTCTAGACTCAGTTTCTCCTCTTCACTTTGGGCCCAGCGTGTATTTTCCTGGGAGGGAGGGGAGGCCAGAGCCAAGCCCCAGGGCCCAGGAGGTGGGAGCTTACAAACCTAAGTAGCTATTCAAGGCCAAGTCTACGGCTGGTCCCGGGAGCCGGTCAGCAGGGTCCAAAGTTTTATACACCAGCTGGTCAGGGTCTGAGCTATCAATGTTGGTCACAAAAAGCAACCCTGTGGGGAGGGTGTGGGGGGGAGACACCAGGGAAAGGACACAAGAGACACCACAGAACAGAGAGATAGAGCCAGAAAGGTCAGAAGACAAGGTGGATGGAGACGAGGCAAAGAACATGAGAAAGACAAAGAGCACGGTGGTAAGAATCGGAGACAGAAAGACAGAGGGACAGTGTGAAAGACAGAGACAGGAGGATGGGAGCGTGGAGAGAGAGGGAGGACAAGAGAGAGGATTGGAGGGTTAGAGTGGCTCCAGCTGGGGAGGGGCCCTACCAAAGTAGCTGTTGGCAGGGACCGGGATGAGACGGGGGTCCTGCTCCTTCTCACCCCCCGCCTCGTAAGGCCCGTCGTCCAGGTGCGCCAGATCCCCCGAGCCCTGCGCACAGAGCTCCACCCTGGCCGTGCCTGCAAGGACAGTTTTGTTAGTGCCCAGGACAGGGCGCAGGGAGCACTCTCAGGCGAAACACTGAGTTAGCCCGGCCCCCGGGGAAGCCACTCCTCTCCTTTCCAGCCCTATGCCCACCCTCTCCCTAGCCCAAGCATCCTGGGCCCTGGCCATGACATCACTCACCGAGTGTCAGCTCAGCCAGGGCAGCGTGCAGAGACGGGAGTGGCAGTGATGAGGTGTGGGCCGTGTTGGAGCATGCAGGCCCCAGCAGGGTAGGGGCCAGCTGCGTATGTGGGGCTCATGCCAGCATGTGAGGGCCGCTTGGCCATGCGAAGGAGGCCATACCCCCATTCACGTGTGTGCTAGCATGACAGGAGCAGAAGGCACACGGCACCAGGGCAACGGGACAGTGAACGTGTGGTCATGCATGGCCCGTGCTGCCCGAGGTCCCATCTCTGGGGTAAAAGGAGGCGTTGTCCCCTTCTCCCCTCCCAAGGTGGGACTCACCCTTCCAGTTATAGGTTCCTGGAGCCCCAAAGAGGAGGTAGTGCCTGTCCGGGGAGAAGGCAGCCGCTGTGCCCTGCTGGCAGAACCCAAATTGCTCGTGGCCTTGGGGGCGCCCCTCACAGAACTTCCACTCCCCCCCATCCAACTCTTCACGGGCGGTCAGGTCCTGGCTTAGCACAAAGCAGCGCCCGATCACGTCCCTGGTCTCCAGGATCTGGCCCACTCGCTGCCTTGACTCATATCGGTGCGCGCAGGTCTGTGGGAGGAAGATAGGCAAGGTAAGGTCACTGCATGCCCAGCACCTGCACGCTGCCCGCGGCAGACACGTGGCAGGCACCCGCATGCACACATCTACACTCACAAGCACACCTACACCAGCAGCACTTGTGCACACCCACCACCCCGCCAGTGTTGGCAGGCCTCACCTGACCCAGTATCCTGTCTGCATGCATTCGCTCACCCTTACAGACAAGGACATGTTCCCCCCGGTCATATAACAACCCTGCAACACGCTAAGCTTGGTCCTGTCCCTGGACCTCAGCTGCAAAGAACCTTCTCCTTCTCCACTCTCCTGGTCTGACTTTTGTCTTTGTTGTTGTTTTGGAGTTTTTTGTGGGTGCTGGGGATTGAACCCAGGGGCATTCTACCTTCAAGCTATGCCCCCAGCCCTATTTTTTATTATTTACTTTGAAACAGGGTCTCACTAAGTTGCAGAGACCCTCATTAAGTAGCTGAGTCTGGCTTCAAACCTGCGATCCTCCTGTCTCAGCCTCCCAAGTACTGGGATTACAAGCGTGCACCACCACACTTGGCTTTATTTTTTATTTTGAAACAGGACTTACTAGATTGCTGAGGCCCTCGCTAGGTTGCTGAGGCTGACCTGGACCTTGCGATCCTCCTGTCTCAGCCTCTCAATTCTTAGGATTACAGGTGTGCGCCACCAAGCCAGGCCTGATCTTTTTTTTTTTTTTTTTTTTTTTTTTTCCAGCACTAGGGATGGAAGCCAGGGGCATTCTAACTCCGAGCTACACCCCCAGTCCTTTTTTTTTTATTTTTTGTTTGTTTGGTGGGGGGGGAGGTACTGGGAGTTAAACCCAGGGGCTTTTCTACCTCCGGGCTATACTCCCAGACCTATTTTTATACTTTATTTGGAAACAGGGTCTCACTAGGTTGCTGAGAGCCTCACTAAGTAACTGAGGCTGGCTTCGAACCTGTGCGATCCTCCTGTCTCAGCCTCCCAAGCGCTGGGATTACAAGCGTGTGCCACCAATGCCCGACTTAGTTTTTTTTATTTTTTGAAACAGGGTCTAAGTTGCAAAGGGCCTCGCTAAGTAGCTGAGGCTGTCCGTGAACGGAGATCCTCCAGTCTCAGCCTCCTGAATGCTGGGATTACAAGCGTGCGCCACCACGCCCGGCCCTGATCTATTCTTAAAAGCCTGGTTCAAATTATTCCACCTGAGGAGTCCCTTCTCGTCCCTCTGCACTGCTCCTTTGGATTTCAGGCCAAGTGCAGGCCATACTTGATGTTAACCATAGTCAGCCCCCAGGTGAGGCACGTGGCTATGCAAGCTAGTGAAGTACAGGAGACATAAAAAATATATATATATATGAGAATCTCCATAAGCGTGTAGCAGGGATCAGGCCTCCCCATCTTTGTATATTCTCTCTCAGTAATAGTTCCTGCTGCTTAAAAGAAAAGAAAAAAAAACAGATACAGCAACACAAGCCTGTAATCCCAGAAACTCAAGAGGCTGAGACAAGATCACAAATTTTAGACCAGCCTGAGCAACTTAGCAGGACCCTGCCTCAAAATAAAATGAAAAGGGCTGGGGATGTAACTCAGTGGTAGGAGATCCCTGGGTTCAATCCCCAGTACCATTTAAAAAAAGAAAAGAAAAGAAAGCCAGGCGTGGTGGCGCACGCTTGTAATCCCAGCGCTTAGGAGGTTGAGACAGGAGAATCGCACAGGTTCGAAGCCACCCTCAGTTACTTAGTGAGGCTCTCAGCAACCTAGTGAGACCCTATTTCCAAATAAAGTATAAAATAGGTCTGGGAGTGTAGCCCGGAGGTAGAAAGCCCCTGGGTTCCACCTCCAGTACCACAGAAAGAAAGAAAGAAAGAAAAAAAGAAAGAAAGAAAGAAAGAAAGAAAGAAAGAAAGGAAGAGTCTGCATATGTGTATATATATATACATATATATGTGTATATACACACACACATATATATACATATATATGTGTATACACACACACATATATATATGTGTGTGTGTATATATATATATATGTATATATATATATATATATATATATATATATATATAATGTATATATTTGTTGTTGTTGTTTTGCGGTACTGGGGATGGAACCCAGGGGCATTCTACCTCCAAGATACACTTCCAGTCCTATTTTTTTGTTCTTTAATTGAAACAGGGTCTCACTGAGTTGCAAAGAGCCTCACTAAATAGTAGCTGAGGCTGGCCACAAACCACAACCTCCTGTCTCAGCCTCCCGAATGCTGGGTTTACAAACATGCGCCACCACGTCATTGACAAATGGATAGTTGGTCCATGAAGAGTTAGTGGCACATGCCTGTAATCCCTATACTTGGGAGACTGAGACAGGACAATCACAGGTTCAAGGCCAGCCTCAGCAATTTAGTAAAACCCTGTTTCCAAATAATAATAATAATAATAAAGAGCTAGGAATGTAGCTCATGGGTAGAACACCCCTGGGTTCAATCCCCAGTGCCCCCCCATAAAATGAATAGTTGCATGGTTAGATGTTTTTAAATCATACAGACAGGACCACGTCTGACATGTTTTTATATCTCCCAGAGGTGCTGGGAATCATACCATGTGCCCAACTCCTCGTGTTCTGTAAGCACACTGTGTACATGCATACACCACACACACCTCCTCCTCCTCACATTCTGTTACAGAAGTAGTACTCACGACAATCTTGCCCCCAGGTCCCTGGCTCCGAACACTGACTCCCAACCACTGGTTCTCCTTGCTCTCCTTCTGCACATCAGCTGGAGGTAAGACACCAGGACTTAGGGAGGGAAGGGGAGGCCAGGCCCTCTCCCCATCCTCACCACTTGCCCCACTCCGCCCCGCGGCTGCACCTCCCCGGTCGATGTCCACTCTGTAGCAGTCGTTCTCCTCCAGGCTCAGGGGGCAAGCGAAGAGGCCTCCGGTGCGGTTCGCCTGCTGCCCAGGAAGAGCCAGGGCCTGGGGGGCACCCACCAGCAGCCTGTAGGAGGTGGCAGGGGCTGGTATTAGAAGTCATGAGCTCAGCCTCTCCACAGCTGCCAGGTCCAAGTGCTAAGCAGTGTTCAAAGGCTAAAGATGCCAGGCGTGGTGGCGCACGCTTGTAATCCCCGCGCTTGGGAGGCAGAGACAGGAGGATCGCGCAGGTTCGAAGCCAGCCGTGCGTGCTGGCTTAGGAGACCCTGTTTCCAAATAAAAATGTAAAAATAGGTCTGAGAGTGTAGCCCAGAGGTAGAAGGGCTTCCAGGAACCCCAGTACCACCAAAAATAAATAAATAAATAAAATAAAGATTAAAGACAAGGCACAAAGGTGATTTTTCTCACATTCTGGCAAGGACAAATTGATACACTTGGCCACACAGTCATCATGCCCCATGCTTTCTGGATGAGGGACCACAGGCACAACAGACACACATACACATATGCACAAACACGCCATCCGGAGGCCTGGCCAGCTCTGCTAGTTTGAAAGAACCGCCTGTTCCCAGCACCTGTTCCTGCCCAGTCCTGCCCTCCCCACTATCTGGCCCCAGCCCCAAGCTCTGCCCTGCTCCCCAACCCTGGTCCAGTTGAAACCCTGCCAGAAAGGCCAAGAATGCTGGGAGCAGGAGCAACAGGGGCCCAGACTGGCACCACAGTGTGGCTCAGGGGCTGCCTCAGAGGCCAGGCGAGAGCTAGATATGGGCCTGCTTCCTCTGCCAGGGGCCCAGCAAAGACCAGCCCAGCCGCTCCGCCAGCCAGGACTCTCAGTCACCTTGGCTGGCATGGAAATAGGGACACGTTTCTCATCTGTCTCCAATCCCGCCCCCATCTCCTCCCTACATCCTGAATCCCCTTCCCCATTCTCCCTTCTCCTCCCACATCCATCATCTCTCCTCCCACCCCCACCCAGCCTTCTCTCCCGTTTCCCCCCAGCCTTCTTCCCAGCTATGACTTTCTTGGCAGGACAATTTTCCATGATCACAGCCAAGACATCTTCCCCAGGGGAGAACTGTGCTGGGAATGGAGGCTGCCTGGACCCCTGGAGGCCGAACCCCCTAGACCAGGAGTGAGGTAAGGTGACAGATACCCAGCTAGCTACATGGGTCCTCATTTTGTGTTTGGTTTGGTTTTGGTGCTGGGGATTGAACCCAGAGGCATTCTGGCTCATAACTATACCCTAGCCCTTTTTTGTTATTTAAACGGGTTCTTGCTAAGTTGCTGAGGCTGGCCATGAACCTGCAATCCTCCTGTCTCAGCCTCCCAACTACTGGGATTACAGGCATGAGCCACCGTGCCCAGTTTACATGGGTCCTCCCTGAGCAGGAGAAGCTGAGAAGTGGTGCAGGACCACCTCCAGGCCTCTCTCCCACACTCTGCTTCCCTCTCCCTTCCTGCGTGGGTGGGGGGCCAAGGCCCAAAACTGTCAGGCAGTATTTCAGGCAGGCATCTGTGGGGCACTGTGCCAGGTCTGACAGGGCAAGGGAGAGGGCACAGAGCCATCCTCCCTTCCCACAATTCCCCATCTCCTAGCAGCTGTCATCCCATGTCAGAGTCAGTCAAGAGAGAAGGGGGGTGGGGAGCAGTGGGGAGGAGAACGGCTTTCATTTAGTAACTACTTGTTGACACACTATCACACTCCAAACCCTGAGTCAGGCACAGGTGAGACAAGGACGTGGTATTTATTCAGCACCTACTATGGTCAAGACCTAAACTAGACACAGGGATATGAAGAAATAACATTTATAACTTTCCACATAAGTGCCAGGAACCAGGCGAGGCAAGTCACATGTATTGTCCCATTTGATCTTTACAACAATCCTATGAGATAAGGATTCTTTTCTCGTCTTCCAAATGAGAAACGTCTATTCAAAGACATGAAGCATCCATGCTGGAATTTGAATTCACATCTGCCTAAATCCACTGCCAGGGGAAGACCGGCCTGTCTGCACAACACTGAGATCACTCCAGAAAAGGAGGGAGAGAAGGAAGAGGAGGGCTTCCAGGGCCCAAAAGGAATCCAGGTGACCGGTCCTGGCTAACAGACGCCAGCCTTCAGATAAGTAGCCACGGCCCCAACCTCCAATCACAGAGGTGGTCTTGGAAGACAGGCTTGCTTATTCATCTTTGCGCATACCCCACCGGAAGAGTCGGGGTGTGTTTACTGAACCTTGCCTGGACTCACGGAGACCCTCAAAGCTTCAGCTGGCCAGTGCACAGCTAAGCACCCAGAGAAGCTCAAACATTCCTGCTCACATCTCCCTGGAGGCCGGGAGGGGGAGGAGGGAAGAGCCCACGTGGAGGAAGGAAGCTGAGGACATGGACAAGCCCAGCCCCATTCTTGATGGAGAGCAGACCAACCAATTCCTCCTGGGACAAGAGCGCCCACACGTCACCTTCCCAGCCTTCCACCCCTGCTCCATGCTCCCTCCTGGCTCCGTTCCACAAGCTTCGGCCATCCCAGGCCTCCAGACAGAACAGTAGCCAACGGCAGCCACTGCAGAGAGAAGAAAAAAAACACGTGGGCCGCTGGGGGCAGAGGGAGCCCTGGGGGCCTAAGTGCAGAGGAAGGAGTGCCCACCACCACTGCACCCGCCACTCTCCACACACACGAGGGCTCCGGCCAAGGCCCACCCCTCTGACCCCTCTCACTCTGGGTGGTCAGCTGGGAAGCTGCCTGGCTGCCTACAGGTCCCTCTGGCCAAGCCTAAAGGATGGCTGGAAGGAACTAACATGTGCTCCAGCTCTGTGGATCACAGTACAAGAGCACTGCAAACACTTCCACAGTTCCCGCCAAGGCTGTGTGCTATTCTGAGATTATATATATCATATGTATACATATATATGATATATATATATGTTTTGTATATGTGCATATGTATTTGTGTATGTTGCTGGGGATTGAACCTCTGAGCTATATCCCCAGACCTGTTTTATTTTTATTTTGGTGCTGAGGGCATTCTAGCCTGAGCTACACCCTCATCATTAATTTTTTTGTTTGAACCCAGAGACAGTCTATGTCTGAGCTCTACCCCCAGCCCTATTCCATTTATATTTTGAAACAGGGTCTCGTTAAATTGCTAGGAGCCTGGATAAGTTGCTGAGGTTAGCCACAAACCTGAAATCCTCCTGACTTGGCATTCTAAGTTAATTTTTATTTGAAACAGTGTCTCTCTAAGTTGTGGAGGGTCTCGCTAAATTGCTGAGGCTAGCCTTGAACCTGCAACCCTCCTGTCTCAGCCTCCCAAGTACTAGGATTACAAGTGTGTACCACCATGCCCAGCTATTAAGAATTCTTAAACCAGATGAGGTGACGCATACCTGTAATTTCAGTATTTGACAGGCTGAGACAGGCTGAGATCAGCCTCAGCAATTGAGTGAGACCCTGTTTCAAAATAAAATTAAAAAAAAAACAGACTGGGGGTGTAGTTTGGAGGTAGAACCCTCCAGGTTCAATCCCCAGTGCCAAAAACAAAAGGAACTCTGTTGCCAAACTACCCTATGTGATTTATCTATTGTTTATCTCCATTTTACATTTTATGAAAATAAACGAGTCTCAAGCATCAATCACAGAACAAAGAAAGTTGTAAAACCTCAAAGTCTCATCTGGAGGCACCACTGAAAGCAGGTGAGAAGGAGTACCCACTCCTGCAACTCAAGAGCTAGAGACCCAGCAAGGAACCTGGCCTCTCAGCACCACCCAGCAGCACAGCGCCCCCTGCTGGACGGGGCCAGGTCCAGGCCGCAGACCCCACGGGGAATGCTCCCAGCTTGGCTTGGGAGACAGAATCAGGAGCCACCTTCAAAGAGGAGGGGGAAATGACAAGAGACCAAGCTATTAAAAATAACCGAGAATTTGCCTGGAAATAGCTCAGAGAGTTCAGCATGTCCTAAAAAGGCCTCCAGTCCTGGAACTCTGGCAGATGGGGGAAGAAGGGAGGGGAGTTGGGAATGAGGCAGAGATGGGGAAGCCATGGCAAGGTGAAGAAGAGGTAAAGTCTTACTTTCTCTCCCCCCCCCAAGTTTCAGGGACCACAGACCCTGCTCCCAAGAGACAGGAATAATGGAAGAAGAAAGATCAGGGCTAGCCCCCAGCCCCAGCGGGCAAGGAGAAAGGAGCTCTTGTCTCTGCCCTCTGCCCCAAGGCCAGTGGTCATGGGGAAAAGACAGTCCCTGCAGACATCATCGATCCCAGTAATGGACACTTAATGTGACGGAGAGCAAAGCCCCGCAGGAGGTGGTGGGAAGGGCTCGTCCACTCTGCTGCTCTTCTCACATGCAGCGTGAGCCAAGGGTACAGGAAGCATGGTTGGCCAGCCCAGGCCCCACACAAGGAGTCCATCTCCCAGGGGTCCCGAACTGATGAGGAGAGCGCTGAAAGTGTCTCCTGCCCCTCGCTCCTCCCGCCTTTCCCCACTGCTCAGACTCCTGGAGTTGGAAATTTCCTAAGCGGGAGAGCAGCCTGGCCAGCATCCTTCTTAGATCTTGCTTGCTGCTGCTGTGTCTGCTACTGTGGCAGCTGCTGCCGCTGCCGCCACTGGACTTTGGGGACACTGTTTTCTGCTACTCTGTCACCAAGTCCCCTGATCCTCCTGTGTCTTGAGCCACAGACGCAGTAGCTGCTCCCTCCTGGCACCCCAGTGCCCTGCGGCCCTCACCGCATCCCAGGGCGATGCTCTGGCAGGAAGTTATTCCTGGAGTCTGCCCTCCATCCCTCCTTCCTCTCTGTCCTTTAGCTCTTCTCCTGCCCTAAGCAGAGATGGTCAGCCTCCCTCCCTGGGAAGTTAGCCCTCTGGAAGAGGGGAGCCAGACCCCAGGACCGGAGCAAGGATGCAAACGAGGGGGAGAGGAAGGAGATGGTTCCCGGCCACGACAAAAGCCTTGCTCTCCATCTCATCCCAACGCATCGGCGTGGGTCTGGGGACCTGGATAGGTGCCGACTCTACTCCAGACTCAAGAAGTGAAGCAGGGCTCGGAGTTGGGATGTGGGATCGATATCTGTGGACAGCTCAGGTCTTGGCGGAGTTGAAGGAGACAAGAGATGACCGGACAACGGGGGATGGGTGATCTGTGGCTTGGGCCTGGGGAACTCTGGGCGGGCGAGCGACTCACCAGCTCTGGGGTAGGGGCTGCAACTGCCGGTGCAGGGCCACAGAGAAGCCGAAGAGGCTGCCTGGCTCGCCTTCCTTGCGCAGGGCGCCCATCACATCCAGATTGAAGGCGGCAGCCCGTGGAAACAGCAGTCCGACGAACAAGGAACCAAGAAGGGAGCAAATTCCCGAAGCCCCCCAAAGACCGCAGCCCCGAGTCCGGGCCATGGGCCGAACCCCGCGCGCGCTCCCCGCCATGCAAGGAAACGCTGGCGCTCCGGAGCGTCAGGGCGCCCGCAGCGAGCCCCGGTTGCCGGTCTGGCTGGTCTGTCGGGGGTCTTCCAGTCTCTGACCCCGCCACTCCTCCCTCTCCGCCCCTCCGCCGAGGCACCGGCTGGGACGACTACGGCGCCGCAGCTCCGGCGTCCACTCGGGCCGCGCTCCTCCCCAGGCCACGCCCCTGACACGCCCAAGCCACGCCCCCTCCCGGCAGGTGGAGACGCCCGCGGCAGGGATGCCCGGGACGCCGCTCGCCCGCGCCCCAGCCCCGGCGCTCCGCCCGCCAGCCCCCGGCCGCGCTCCCCTTCCTCTCGCCCCAGCCCTACCCTAAACAGGAGGGAGAGAGAAGTACGTTAGGAGCCGAAAGAGGAGGGAAAGGGGAGAGTGGGGTGAGGCTGCAGGACTCCCTGCGAAGAGACTCAGGTCGAGAGAGGAGAGGGCAGCGGAGCGGCCTGGGCCGGCCCGGGTGTGGTCCTGGGCGATCGCACCCTGTGGGCTGTGGGAACCAAACCACTTAGCACATCCCGGAGTCGGGCGGTGACCAGGGCAGAACTAGCCACGCCGTCTGCTCGAGGGAAGGGAGCGGGTGGGGAGAGGACGGCTATGGGGCAGGAGAAAGCGGGCTCCAGTCGACCACCTCGGGCTGTACTGAAGGGAGGAGCCAGAAAAAGACTGAGGGTGATACAGGAAGAGCAAACTAAATTAGTGGGGAGAAGGGGGCTTTCGCAGAGGGCACCGATGGAGAGACAGGACCCGGAGGGTGGAAAGGGTGTCCCCAGGCCCAGACTCTTCCCAGGACTGAACATTTCCCAGGCGTCCGGAGAGAAGACTGCAGGGGCCAACCTCGGCAGCAGCTGGGTGTGGCAGAAAGGGATCTCCACAGGGACGCAGTGACCGGTCCCTTTTTCCCTCCCTTCCCCCCAGGCTGGGACAGAAGCAAGGGAGGGGACATTTTCCAACTCTCTGCTATTTATAACTCCAATCCAGAAATGGGGCCTGGAGGAGAGATAGGAAATAATTTGGCAAAACTGTAACCTCATTGGCTCGTACTTCCCTTCCTGCTGTGTGTGTGTGTGTGTGTGTGTGTGTGTGTGTGTGTGTGTGTGTGTGTGTGTGTTACCGGGATTGAACCCAGGGGCATTCCACCTCCAGACTACACCCTCAGCCCAACTTTTGTGTGTGTGTGTGCGTGTGTGTGTGTGTGGTACTGAGGGTGGAACCCAGAGGCTTTTCTACCTCGGGGCTATACTTCCAGACCTATTTTATACTTTATTTGGAAACAGGGTCTCACTAAGTTGCTGAGAGCCTCACTAAGTAGCTGAGGCTGGCTTCGAAACTGTGCGATCCTCCTGTCTCAGCCTCCCAAGCGCTGGGATTACAAGTGTGCGCCACCACTCCTGGCTTCCTATTTTTACTTTGAAATGGGGCCTCATAAGTTGCTGAGGCTGGCCTAAACCTGCAATCCTCCGTCTCAGCCTCCCAAGTACTGGGAATACAGATGTGACCAGCTAGAATCATAGTTCACTGAAGAAGAAATAAATAAATAAAACAGGGTGGGGGCTCTCTCTCTCTCTCTCTGCTGGCCCTGGGACAATCCTTACTCCAGGTAAATTAAAATACATTTGATAGTTAGGCCCTCTGTTCTTGTAGTACTTCACCTCTGGATATCCTCTCCAGGGTAGTAGCACATCTCTAAGCAGGTGCTATGAAGAAAACACATGGGCTACCAGCAGGACTAGCACAAGGTCCCAAAATAGGTCCTCTCCATCTTTTTTTCTATCTAAGAGCCCCAGACTTTAGAGAGGAGCTATGAGAAAATCAGGATAGAACTCAGAACTCCTAACTCCCAGCCCAGACCTCTAACCCTGGTTAAAATGCCTTTACAAGCCAGGTGTGGTGGCACACACTTGTAATCCCAGCATTTGGGAGGCCGAGACAGGAGGATCGCAGTTCAAGGACAGCCTCGGCTACTACTCAGTGAGGCCCTCTGCAACTCAATGAGACCCTGTTTCAAAATAAAGAATAAAACAGTGCACCATTTAAAAAAAAAGGAAAAAAAATAATAAAGAATAAAAAATAAGGCTGGGGGTGTAGCTCAGAGGTAGAATGCCCCTGGGTTCCATTTCCGGTACTGCAAAAATAAATAAAATAAAATAAAATGCCTTTACAAGATGAGCGTGGTGGCACATGACTATAATTCCAGTACTTGGGAGGCTGAGATAGGAAGATCACAGGTTTGAGGTCATCAGCCTCAGCAACTTTGTGAGACCCTGTTCCAAAATAATAAAATGAAAAAAAAAATAGACTGGGTGGTGGTGGTGCACACCTGTAATCCCAGTACTTGGGAGGCTGAGACAGGAGGATTGCAGGTTCAAGGAGAGTCTTAGCAAGTAGTGAGATGATCATCAATCTAGCAAGACCCTGTTTCCAAATAAGAAATAAAATTGGAAGCTGGGTGTGGTGGTGCATGCTTGTAATCCCAGTACTTGGGAGGCTGAGACAGGAGGATCACAGGTTTGTGGACATCCTCAGCAATTTGTGAGGCCCTCTGCAACTCAGTGAGACCCTGTTTCAAATTAAAGAATTAAAAAAAGAGCTGGGGTGTAGCTCAGAGGTAGAATACCCATGGGTTCAATGCCCAGTACCACACACACACACACGTCTTTAGAGCCCTAGCTGTGTTCCTCCGTGCAGTTACAGCTTTTGACTTGTCTCTCTCCACTCCATTGGCTTCTTATAAATCCAACACTGAAATAAGACGCTAGGGATGTGTCTGACTCCTCTGCCCAAATACTTGAGAAGTCACCTCACCAGCCACAGGAGGAAGGAGCAGAAGAGAAGAAAGATTGGCCACCCAAAATTAGCCTAGCTATAAATAGTGGGGCAGAGGAGGAACACACGGGAGAGCTAGACCAAACTTGTAAGTGTAGACAAGAAGATCTTCCCTAAAGGAGATCTGAAACCAAATGCTAGAGTGAGGCATAATACTGTAGGTGGAGGAGGAAATGGAGAAACTAGAGGGACCCAAAGAGTGGAGGAACCTACCATTTAAAAAAAAAAAAAAAAAAACCTAGCCAGGAGTGGTGGCACTGGACTTGGTGGCACACGCCTATAATCCCAGATTTGAGAGACTGAGACAAGAGGATCAAAGGTTCACTGTCAGCCACAGCAACTAAGTGAGGCACTCACTTAATAAGATTCTGTTTCAAAAATAAAGAATAAAATAGAGTTGGTGGTGTAGCTCAGAGATAGAATTTCCCTACATTCAAATACCAGTTCCTCAAAAAATAAATAAACAAAAGAACTAAGAAGGGATGCTGGGTGCAGTGGTTTACCACGGCTGTAATCCCAGTACTTAGAAGGCTGAGACAGGAGGATCACAGGCTCCAGGCCAGCCTCAGAAATGTAGCTAGACTCTCAGCCACCTGTTTTAAAACAAAACCCTGTTTTAAAACAAAAAATGAGCCAGGCGTTGGTGGTGCACACTTGTAATGCCAGTACTTGGGAGGCTGAGACAGGAAGATCGCAGTTCTGAGGACAGCCTCAGCAACTAGTGAGACTTACATCAACCTAGGGAGACCCCATTTCTTTGTGGGGGGGGGGGTCCTGGGATGGAACCCAAGGGCATTCGACCTCCGAGCTACACCCCCTGCCATGTTGTTGTTGGAAGACTGAGACAGAAGGATCATAGGTTCACGGCCAGCCTCAGCTACTTAGGCCTCTCCACAATTTAGTGAGACCCTATTTCAAAATAAAGAATAAAAATAGGGCTGGGGTGTAGCTCAAAGATAGAATGCCTCTGGGTTCAATCTTCAGTACACAAAAATAAATAAATAAATAAATAAATTAATTAATAAATAAATAAATAAAACAAATAAATAAATAGGAGCCGGGAGTAGAATGTCCTGGGGTTCAGTCCCCAGTAACACACACACACACACACACACACACACACACACACACACTCACACACACACACACACACACACACACACACACAGCTAGTGTAAGGAAAATCCTTCATGGTACTGAGCTCTGTACTGTGGTTACAGAGGTGGTGATCTAATATGAAGGAACTCAGGCTGGTGAAAATTGAGTAAGACCTCACAGTTACAAGCTGATAGTACCCATGTCAACTTCCGGATTTTGATATTTCCTACCAGTTATAAGTGATGTCACCACTGAAGAAAAGTGAATAAAGGAACACACGCCTTCAGGTGCTATTTTTGCAACTTCCTCTGAGTCTAATTTTTTTCGTTTGTTTGTTTTTTGCGATATTGGAAATGGAACCCAGGGCAGTCTACCTCCAAGCTACACCCCCGGCCCTATTTTTTATTCTTTATCTTGAAACAGGGTGTCACTGAGTTGCAAAGGGCTTCACTAAGTAGCTGAGGCTGTCCTTGAACCACAATCGTCCTGTCTCAGCCTCTCAAATGCTGGGATTGCAAGCATGTACCACCACACCTGGCTTTAAAATTATTTTTACATTCATTTATTTATTTATTTATTTTTGTGGGTCTGGGAATGGAGCCCAGGGCCCAATACTGGGACCCAGGGGCATTCTACCTCTGAGCTACACACCCCCCTCCCTAATAAAAAATGTTAGATACTGTGTGTCTATATGCTTGCATGTATACTATATATCCTGCAACACTTACTGAATATTTATAATACCTCAGACACTTCACATATATTTATTCACTTAATCCCTCCCAAGTACTGAGATTATGCGTGTTGAGCTCCTTGCTTTCTAGCTCCCACCCCCACCCCATCCCACCCACACACACACACAACTCATACTTTTCCCAGCTGTTATCTCTAACTTACAAGCAAACACTTCCAGAACACACACTCTAGGGTTAACTTCTCCCTCTGCCTGTCTGGCAACACAGGCTGGGAGCATATATCCCAGGGTCAGGCTTTCTCTCCCCAACACAGACTTTCTCACCCCACCCACCTCTCCAGCCCTGGAACCCTTCCGCCTGCCTCTCTATTCTGGCCGTATCCAAAGATCGAACCGGGGAGTGGCTGGAAGAGAAAGAACATAAATGTGATTGAAGGAGCCCATAGGGACACGGCTTGACCACTCTGGTCCCTGAGAATCCAAGAGAAACTCTCGCATCTTGGGAAGGGAACTCTGAGGTCACTTCCCACAGGGAGCCATTTAGAGCAGCTTGAGGGCCCCTTTTCTTTGAGCCCGGCTGCAGGCCAACATTTGGAACTTAGCCACACCACCAACGGCCCCCTCTCTTGAAGCCCAGCCAGATTCCCCAGTATGTGAAGCCTTCTCTACTCCCTCCCTGTCCTCCCTCGGTCCTCACCCAACCCCTAAACACCCCCCTGCACCCCCCACCCCCCACCCCAGCTTCTAATGCTTCTAACCCCCCAGCCCTAATGCTTGGTCCGGCCAGTCAGGAGTTTGCTAATTAGAGCTAACTCTAAAAGAGATCTCAAAAGAATGGGGAAGCGAATGGAAAAAAGAGCATGGAATTGCATTCATTCATTCTAAGAGAAAATAATCTGAGAGCTTGTGGGGAGAGAAAGAGATTTCAGATTTCTGAGCCAAGTATGGTGGCACATGCCTATAATCCCAGGATTTGGGAGGCTGAGACAGGAGGATCACAAGTTCAAGGACAGCTTCAACAATGTAGCTAGACTCTCAGCCACCTAGCAAGACCCTGTTTTAAAACAAAATAATAAGGCCGGGCGTGGTGGCGCACGCTTGTAATCCCCGTGCTTCGGAGGCGGAGACAGGAGGATCGCGCAGGTTCGAAGCCAGCCGCGCTGGTTTAGGAGACCCTGTTTCAAAATATTAAAAAAAAAATAGGTCTGGGAGTGTAGCCCGGAGGTAGAAGGGCTTCCAGGAACCCCAGTACCACCAAAAAAATAAATAAATAAAAATAAAATAAAATAAAACAAAATAATAATCCAGGCATGGCAGTGTATGCTTGTAATACCAATACTTGTGAGGCTGAGACAGGAAAATTGTAGGTTCCAGGACAGCCTCAGCAAGTAGCGAGACTCATCAACCTAGAGAGATCCTGTTTCAAACAAAAAAATAAAAAGGATTCCTCTGAGTTTAGCTGAGCATGGTGGCACATGCTTGTAATACCCGTGCTTGGGAGGCTGAGACAGGAGGATCGCACAGGTTCGAAGCCAGCCTCAGCTACTTAGTGAGGCTCTCAGCAATTTAGTGAGACCTTGTTTCCAAATAAAGTATAAAATAGGTCTGGGAATATAGCCCATAGGTAGAAAAGTCCCTGGGTTGTACCCCTAGTACCACCAAAAAAAAAAAAAAATCCCTGAGTTTAATCCCTAGTACAAAAAGAGAGAGAAAAAGTTGGTGCAGCCAGGCTTGGTGGCACACGCTTGTAATCCCAGCATTTGGGAGGCTGCAACAGGAGAATCACAGTTTGCGGACAGCCTCAGCTATTTAGTGAGGCCCTTTGCAATTCATTGAGACCTTGTTTCAAAATAAAGAATAAAAAGCCGGGCATGGTGGCGCACACTTGTAATCCCCGCGCTTGGGAGGCTGAGACAGGAGGATCGCGCAGGTTCGAAGCCAGCCTCAGCTACTTAGTGAGGCTCTCAACAACCTAGTGAGACCCTGTTTCCAAATAAAATATAAAAAAAATCTGGGAGTATAGCCCAGAGGTAGAAAGCCTCTGGGTTCCACCTCCAGTACCACCAAAAAAAGAAGGAAAGAAAGAAAACAAAAGAAAAGAAAAGAAAAGAAAAGAAAAGAAAGAAAAGAAAAAAAGAAAGAAAGAATAAAAAATAAGGCTGGGGGTATAGCTCAGAGGTAGAATGGCCCTGGGTTCCATCTCCAGTACCACAAAAAAAAAAAAAGAGTTGGTGCCCCTCTCTGTCTCTATCTGTCTCTCTTCTCTCCTCTCTTCTTCTTCTTCTTCTTCTTCTTCTTCTTCTTCTTCTTCTTCTTCTTATCTCTCTCTCTCTCTCTCTCTCTCTCTCTCTCTCTCTCTCTCTCTCTCACATACAAGTTGCAATGCATGCAACTTGTATGTATCTCTCACAAAGGCAGATAAAACTGAGCTTTGACCACAACAGAAGTAGAGGTTAAACTCTGAAGCCTAAGGGCCCAGAAAAAGAACAGATGGCTCTGGCCCTGGAGAGATGAGCTGCTGTCCCTGGATGTAGGTGTCGTGTCCACTGCCCAACCTTAGGGCAAAGAGACAGACAGTATGTGAGAGAGGAGGGCAGAGATGGCCGCAGAATCTTGGCAGTGTATACTGACTGTGCAAATGTCAGGAAGCTGTGCCAAGGGGGTGAGGGTAATACTGGATGGGCCTGACACTCTCCCTGAGTCAGCCTGATCTTAACACAGACTCAGCCCTGACGCTCCCACACACCCCCGTTGGCCCCCACCCTCTGCCTTACTTGCCCCTTGTCACCGTTCTCTGGCACCCCTGCCGATGCAAGTCCCTCTCTCCCAGGCCCCACAGCCCTGGAGCGCAGTGCCAGGCATCTTCCAACCTGCCTCTGTTTTGCTTGTTCATTGCCGTTGGACGCTGGGGCCAGAGGGGGAGGCTGGCCCGGCTGCTAGGTGATGCTCTCATGCTTCCCGCTCCTATTTATCAGCCTTCTCTGGACAGAGCCTCTTCCCAAACACCCTCCCCTTGCCAGGACTCCTTCAGCTCATGCCCAGACAGTGAGGGGGCACGGGGACAGGACAGACAGTGATGAGACCAACCGGGAACTGCTCCTCCCCTCCGGGCCCTCTGATCCTGTGTGCAGTCTTGAGAGGTTACACGGGCCCCCCCAGAGTCAGAGAGCCTGAGCTGCCTCCCAGCTCTGCCACATACGGGCCCCATTACCCAGGCTCTGTGCCTCAGGTACACCATCTGCAAATTGACAAGAACAATAATGTTTCAGAGCCGAGCATGGTGACGCACGCTTGTAATCTCAGTACTTGGGAGGTTGAGACCGGAGGATCTGCGTTCATGGCCAGCCTCAGCTACTTAGTGAGGCCCTCGGCAACTCAGTGAGACCCTGTTTCAAAATAAAGAATAAAAAATAGGGTTGGGGTTGTAGCTCAGAAGTAGAATACCCCTGAGTTCAATTCCCCAATACCGCAAAAAATGATAATTAATAATAATAATATTTCACAGAATGTTGGAGGGATTAAGTGAATAAATATATGTGAAGTGTCTGAGGTATTATAAGTATTCAGTAAGTGTTGCAGGATATATAGTATACATGCAAGCATATAGACACACAGTATCTAACATTTTTATTAGGGAGGGGGGTGTGTGTGTTTTGCTGGGAACAGAACCCAGAGGCTCACACATAATAGGCAAGCACTCTACCAATGAGTCTTGTACCCCAATCCCTATTTAAATTTTTACTTTGAGCCAGGCATGGTGGCGCACGCTTGTAATCCCCGCGGAGGTAGAAAGCCTCTGGGTTCCACCCCCAGTACCACCAAAAATAATAATAATAAATAAATAAATAATAAATAAGCAAGCCAGGCATGGTAGTGCATGCTTATAATCCCAGTACTTGGGAGGCTGAGACAGGAGGATTGCAGGTTCCAGGACAGTCTCAACAATTTAGTGAGACCTGTTTCAAAATAAAAGAACAAAAATAAATAAATAAAATAATAAAATAGGTCTGGAGGTGCAGCTCAGAGGTAGAATTCCCTGGGTTCCATCCCCAGTACCACACACACAAAAAAAAAATTTTTAAGTTAAATGGGCTGGGGGTTAGCTTAGAAGTAGAATGCCCCTGGGTTCGATCTCTAGTCATACACACATACACACAAACACACACACACACACACACACACACACACACACACACACACCACATACTGGGCATGGTGATGCATACTTGTAATCCCAGCATTTGGGAGGCTGACACAGGAGGATTGTGGTTATCAGACACAGCCTCAGCTACTTAGTGAGGCCCTCTGCAACTCAGTGAGACCCTGTTTCAAAATAAAGCATAAAAAATAGGGCTGGGTGTATAGCTCAGAAGTAGAATGCCCCTGCGTTCCATCCCCAGTACCAAAAAAAAAAAAAAACACCAAAAAACTGTCTCAGCTCCACTCCTCAGAGAATCTATTTAATAAATCTAGGATCAAGGCATTTTGTTTATTTATTTTTATTTATTTTTGGTACTAGGGACTGAACCCAAGGGCATCCTACCTCCAAGCTACATCTCCAAATCTTTTTTTTCTATTTGAACTCCTCAACACACTCACTCACTCTCTCTCTCTCTCTCTCTCTCTCTCTCTCTCTCTCTCTCTCGCTCTCTCTCTCTCTCCATATATGTGTGTGTGTGTGTGTGTGTGTGTGTGTGTGTGTGTGTGTACTGGGAATGGAACCCAGGGGCTTTCTACCTCTGGGCTATACTCCCAGACCTATTTTACATTTTATTTGGAAACAGGGTCTCACTGAGTTGCCGAAAGCCTCACCCAGTAGCTGAGGCTGGCTTCGAACCCATACGATCCCCCTGTCTCAGCCTCCCAAGTGCTGGGATTACAAGCGTACGCCACCACGCCCGGCTTTAAATCTTTTTGTTTATATTTTCATTTTAGCCGGGTGTGGTGGCGCACACTTGTAATCCCAGCGCTTGGGCGGCTGAGACAGGAGGATGGCACAGGTTCGAAGCCAGCCTCAGCTACTGAGTGAGGCTCTCAGCAACTTAGTGAAACCCTTTATCCAAATAAAGTATAAAATAAGTCAGGAAGTGTAGCCCGAAAGTAGAAAGCCTCTGGGTTCCATCCCCAGCACCACAAAAAGAAAAATGAATATAAGTCTTTTCATTTTTTTGTGTGTATGGTACTGGGGAAGCATTCTGCTTCTGAGCTACACCCCCAACCCCATTTTTCATTCTTTATTTTGAAACAGGGTCTCATTAAGTTGTGGAGGGCCTCACTAAGCAGCTGAGGCTGGCTGTGAACCTGCGATCCTCCTGTCTCAGCCTCCCAAGTACTGGGATTACAATCGTGCGCCACCACACCTGGCTTTATTTTTATGTTTTTATTTTTGAGACAGGGTCTCTCTAGGTTGATGAGAGTCTCACTACTTGCTGAGGCTGTCCTTGAACCTACGATCCTCCTGTCTCAACCTCCCAAGTACTGGGATTACAGGTGTCCACCACCATGCTCGGCTTGTTTTTTTTTTGTTGTTGTTGTTGTTGTTTTTAAACAGGGCCTTGATAGGTTGCTGCAAGTCTTGCTAAATTGCTGAGGCTGGTCTCAAACCTTTAATCTTCGGTTTCAGCCTCCCAAGTGCTAGGATTACAGGTGTACTCTGCCACACCCAGCAAGTTCTAGTATCTATCTCTATCTCTCTCCCTCCCTTCCTCCCTGAATTCAACCTAGGGTACAGTACCTCTGAGCTACACCCCAGCCTTTTTATATTTTGTTTTGAAACGGGGTCTCACTAGGTTCACTAAGTTTCGCTAAACTGCTGAGGCTGTCCTCAAATCTATGATTCTCCTGTCTCAGCCTCCCAAGGATCGCTTACTGTCCACCATGTGCTGCAAATTGCCACATTTTTAAAGCTCCCCCATGTAAATCAAGTGTGATGAATCCAGTGCACGCTGAGACAGGAGGATAGCAGGAAAGAGGCCAACTTCAGCAACTTAGGGAGACACCTGTTTCAAAATAAAAAAAAAATAATAATAACACTTCAAGGTAGCTTTAAAGTAGAATGCACGGGGCGGGGGAAAATAAAAAAAGGAAAAAAAGACTAAAAGCAGAGAGAGTGGGTGTGCAAATTCCCCAGTCACTCACTATGTCGGTGTAAGATGTGGTAAGAGCCGGGCGCGGTTGTGGAAGCCTGTAACCCCTACTACTCGGAAGGACTGGAATTGGAGGCCAGCCTGCACAACAAGGAGAGGCCAGCATCTCCAAAGAAAATGCACCAAGAGAAATGGTAGCAGTGTCAGTAAGTGGAGGCCGTTGGAGTTAATCCTAGAAGCATTCTTTCGTTCGGAGACGCGTTGTATAATTTACCTCTTGCTTTGACAGCCACACTTAATGCTTGTGCTCACGCTACAATGGGTTCGCATTCCCTGACCACAAAAGGACCGGGATGGAATTGTACACTCGCCACACTCAGCCTTCCAGATCAGCACGCCTCCCCGGGAGGGCCGCGTGGGTTGCCCGAAACGCTCCTCCACCGGGACCAGCCCGACTTGGGCGGCCGGCGCGGGTGAGAGAGCGGGCTGGACCCGGGACGGAGCGCCGCAGCCCCGCCAGGAGGTGAGCGAGGGCAGACAAGAATGCCAGCGGGTCGGGGGAGCCTCCGCGGCCCAAACCGCGCCCGCGACGCCGGCGCGCCCCGGACCATCAAAACGAGCTCCGCGGTACGATCCTCAGCGGTCCCAACACCCACCAGAAAGCGCGCAAGGGCGGAGGAGAGCTCGCCGCCGCGCCCTCGGGCCGGAGCCGCCCGCCCCGCCCCGCCCTTCCTCGCGAGGGGCGGGGCCAGCCTCACGTGACGCCGCCGTCACGTGACCCGCCAGGCGCCCTCCAGCTCCCGCGGCCCCAGGGGCCCGGCGCGCCCCCCCAGCCCGCTGCGACCATGCTGTCCCGCCTGCTCAAAGAACACCAGGCCAAGCAGAATGAGCGCAAGGAGCTGCAGGGTGAGCCCCATGTCCGGTCGGCCTGTCCTCCCCGGCCGCGGCCTAGCCTCAGCCCCGGGCCTGGGCCTCGATCCGGGGAGGGGCTCGGGCTAGCGGGCTACGGGTGTGGAGGAGAGGGAACTGCAGGGTGACTTTTTTGGAAATCCCGTTCCCTTGCCAGCTGGCTCGGTTCCCCTGGGGAACTCTCGGGGCCCCTCGGCAACGCCCCCAGTCCCGCCTCGGCGCCACCCCAGCGCGGAGCCTATTGGTCCCGGGAGCCGCTTATCCTGGAAGTGGGAAGGGACGTCCCTGAAGGAGGAGCGTGTGGGGGCTGGGTCTTTTTTTACTGAATCCAAGCTGGGAATCCCGGAGGAACCTACCGATCCTTGGGGCAAAATAACCAACGAAGGATGTTTGGAAATCAGGAGTGCCGGGCGCTGCCATTCACTCGTTTGTGTTTCCAAAAGAGACATCCTCTGTGGGTACCCGGTTCCTCGTCTCAAAAAGAAGGGCAGTTTTATATTTTGCAGTCTTTTACAGTTTGGGCATTCCGAGATTCGTTGGATGTTCCGGGAGTGAGCTAGCAGAATAGTAATGAATGGGTGGGAACCTTTAGCACCGCCCCCCCCTCCAAAAGCAAGTCTCGATCCCTTTCCCTCTCCTCAGAGAAGAGGAGGCGCGAGGCTATCACTGCAGCGACCTGCCTGACAGAAGCGTTGGTGGATCACCTCAATGTGGGGTATGAACCTCTCCTGGTTGACACCAGTTCCCTCCCACCTACCCAAGTGCACAGTAGCACTAGCGCAGGGCTGTTCTTGAAGGGTTGGGAGGGTCATTCATTCCCCTTCCTGCCCTACCCCTGCCTCCCAGTTCAGCTCTGGAGAGAGTCAGCTCTGCCTGCGCACACGGGCTGGGGAAGGAGCAGCTGCGGTGGTTGTAGAAGCAGCCAGATTCCCCCTCCCCACGTTAACTCCGCTGGCACTCACAACTTGATGCCATCTGCCCGCCTCCCTTCCTCCTTCCAAGTCCAGCTGTCGATTTGGTGGGGAGGAGAGCACCCTCTTTCACCACAGCTTGACACCCTCTCCATCTCTGCCGCCCACCCTCTGGCAAGCCTGGAGAACAGCTGGCAGGAAAGAGATGGCACAGCTGGTGGGGTGAGGGTAGAACCTATGCCAGGAGGCACAGGAGAGCCAGGCTTCTCTTCCCTTCCTTCTGAGTCATCAGGGACACCCCTGCCCCAGCCCTAAATGAGAATGCCAATGATAGCCAAAGATGGGAAAGAACAAAGGGCATTGTCTCTTGACCCTGAATGACCCAGAGATGGTGGTCTGATCATCTGTTGGAAGAAGGGAGGCGCTTTGGGCCTTCCACCCCAGGGCAAGTAGAACAGCTTGGTTCAAATCCACAGACTGAGTCACCCACAGGAGTCATGCCCTGGCTGTGGGCTTCCGGCATCGTCCTTACTCATCTGGAGAGAGATGGGGAAGGCAGGCTGCGGTTAGGGCCTCTGGTCTCCCTTCCCTCCAGGCAGCTCTCTCCTCTCCACTCAGCGCTGGGCACGGTTGGCTCCCTCCCACATGGGCGCCCCTCAGGCTCTCTGTGCCATCGCCATTGTTGTGAGCTTGGCCCGGGCTTCTCCCTCTGCTTCCTAGAGGCCAGCCCATTTCAGCTCAGAGGGCAGCTAAGACCCAGCCAGATTAGAAGGGTTCTGTGTTGCTGCCCACGCTCCTCTTATTCCCCAGAAGGGAAAACAAAGGCCCTAACTATCTGAGCCCTGGTCAGGTGTCCAGCCCACTCTCTGGACCCCCCCTCAGCCCTTTGCCTCCTTCAGCCCCCACACATTCCAGGGGGTGGGGACACCGGATGTGGAGTCTCCCAGCTGACCTAGAGCTTTGGGGTGGGGAGTGAAACATTGATCAGTAAAGAGGGGGGTGGACACTGCCAGAGGATTAGGGACACCAACTCTGCTGGTATTCTGTAGCCTGTACCTCAACTGAGGAGAAAAGAAAAGGATCACCTGGAGCAGAGGAGAGAGAGAGAGAAAGAGAGAGAGAGAGAGAGAGAGAGAGAGAGTGTGTGTGTGTGTGTGTGTGTGTGTGTGTGTGTGTATGTGTGTATTCCCATCTGTGTGGGTAAGAGAAGGGTTGAAAGAGAAGCAGAGCCAAGAAGAAACCCCTGGGATATCTTCTCTTGTCTCAGGTTCCTGGGGAAGGGGTTTGCTCTACCATCCAGATTCAGGGAGGGGCCCAGTTTCCCTTCCCAACCTCTTGCACAGATCCCTGAGCTTCCAATCACTGCCAGATGTATCTCACTGCTGGATTTTCCCAGCATCCTCACACCCCCTCCCCTCAGGGATATCCCCCCTGGTTAACTCTCCCTTCCCCCACCCAGCTGCTGGAACTCCTTTGGGGGATAGGAGATTTCTAGTCGCCTCCCAACTTGGCTCTCCTGGGAATCCTGGGAATGGAGAAAGGAGCCAGCTTCTTTTGCATGAACTGGTAGGATTTGCATCACATCCAAGAAGGGCCAAAATCACAAGGTTGTCCCCAGCTCTGACTCTTAGCTGGCCTCCCAGCCCTACAGTGAAATATTTATCCTGGACACCACCTCCAACAAGTTGAATGCGCTAACTTCCTCCCTCCCCAACCCTTAGTGTGGCCCAGGCCTACATGAACCAGAGAAAGCTGGACCATGAGGTGAAGACCCTACAGGTCCAGGCGGCCCAGTTTGCCAAGCAGACAGGCCAGTGGATCGGGATGGTGGAGAACTTCAACCAGGCACTCAAGGTGGGCCATGTCCCCGCATCACACCCTCATCAGAGCTCCCAGTGGCTGCCTCCAGTCAGGAGTTGGGAGGAAGTGAGGACTACCCAGATACCTTATCTATGACCCCAGTATCAGAGAAGCGAGAGAAAAGAATAAAAGCAGGGGCTAGGGTGTAGATCATTAGTAGAGCATATGCTTAGCACACATAGGACCCTGAGTTCAAGTCCCAGCATTACAAAAAATAAAAAGTGCTCAGAACACACCCAGCATGGTATCACACACCTGTAATGCAGGTACTCGGGTGGCTGAGGCAGGAAGATCCCTTGAGACCAGGAGTTCCAGGTCAGGAATGGAGGAGGGGCGGGCAGCTAGTGGGTCCAAGTAAAGCACTTTCCAAGAGATGGATGAAGAATGTTCCTAGACTGGGAGCCACTCTGCCTGCCCTGATTCCTGGGCTCCAACCTTCTCTCACATTTCCCAGGAAATCGGGGACGTGGAGAACTGGGCTCGGAGCATCGAGCTGGATATGCGCACCATTGCCACCGCCCTGGAATACGTCTACAAGGGGCAGCTGCAGTCTGCTCCCTCCTAACCCCTCTCCCCTCTCCCTTCCCCTGCCGCCCCACCCTCCTACCCTACCACAGGGCAGGTGGGAGCCTGACGAGTCACAAATAAAACACAAGTCTGCATCTCGATTTGGTGTGTGGAGGAGCTACCAGTCTTGATGGGGGTAGAACTGGAAGGTTCAGAGGTTTCCCTGAGGGACGAGGGCCTTTTGGGTAGAGGGTGGAACTTCCTCATCCCAGTTCTCAGGCCAACAGAGGACAGAAGTTTCCCACACCTCCCCAGAGAAGGTCCGAGTGGCCCCTGCCCCAAGCTTCCTAGTTCCAGGCTTTGGTGTCCTGCAGAGGAGCCAGAGGGCAGGCCTGGGCCCCCTGCTCTGGCACCAGGCCTTTCCACGTGCTCCTGGCCTCTCCCAGAGTGTCGCCAAGTAGTGTCATGAGTCTGGACCAGGTGGGAGATTAATTTTGGGGGGGCACTTCAGGGCTGAGAAAAAAAAAAGGAATGACAGGTTTAAGGCCACCAAGAGAGGGGCAGCTGCCGTCCTTGATAGCTTCCTCCTCCTGGGAGCCCCTGGCATAAGTGGTCAGGACCCAGCCTGAAAAGACAGCCCAGCAGGTGGCCTAGGCCAGTCTGGCCTCTGCCAAGCCCGAGCTTCAGCGGGCCCCGGGCTCCTCCTCCTCAGCACTCTGTGCCCAAGTCCACCCACTGGACTTTGGCCTTAACTGCAGCCAGTGTGAGAGCCAGGGAAGATTGGGAATAAAGTCTGAGAAGCATAAGAAGCAGCTGCACACATAATACCTGCCAGCTTTCCCACACAGGAGGTAAGCAGGATGCTGGGAGGTGGGGTGCGCTGAGAGGTGTAGCTAGATGTGGCATGCAGTAATAGCTCAAAGCTGGAAGCCCCGAATGTGCTTCCTCACACATCCCTCTGACCTCCACAACCCTGAGCAGACGTGGTGTGTGCTGGCCCAAATACCCAGCATCCCTAGCAAGTTTGGGGACCCCCCTGACTGCAGTGCAGGGCTCTTGGCTCTATATGTTCTTCAACAAATGAGACTCAGGTTGTGCTTAGAAGTTTTCAGTGTCCCTGGTTTAGTAGGAGAGAAAGTGTGACTGCAAACAAGACCCCTCAGCCCCGCTTCAGCGGGTCTGCATACAGAGCCTGGCTCCTCAGTTTTAATTTTACACAGTAAGCCATAGTTTGCCAATTAACTGCCTAGCAGAAAACTTCTCAATCTGCTCTGATCAGTTGCTTCCATCTAGGAAGGATGTTAGGGGCGAGGACTTAAGGGCCAAAATACATGCCAAGCTTTCCTGCCAGGCCTCAGCCGCCACCTGCAGGTCGTTTGGGCCCAGCCATGTGGCTGCCTCTGCTGCTGGGCGCCCTGCTCTGGACAGCCCTGTGGCTGCTAAGGGACCGGCAGAGTCTGCCCGCCAGCGATGCCTTCGTCTTCATCACGGGCTGTGACTCAGGCTTCGGGCGCCTCTTGGCGCTGCAGCTGGACCAGAGGGGCTTCCGAGTCCTGGCCAGCTGCCTGACCCCCTCTGGGGCAGAGACCCTCCAGCGGATGGCCTCCTCCCGCCTCCACACCACTCTGCTGGACGTCACTGATCCCCAGAATGTCCAGCGGGTGGCCGAATGGGTGGAGATCCACGTTAAGGAAGCAGGTGAGGTTGGGGCAGAGCCCCCAGGATGCAGTGTTCCTGGTCCCCTCAGTGAGGGACCCCAGGGTTCCTTACAGGGGCAGCTAGCGGGATTAGTGGGGAGATATAGTGTTCAGATTCTGCTGGGAGGGAGGGAACATGGATATGTCTCATCTCCCCACAGGGCTTTTTGGCCTGGTGAATAACGCTGGTGTGGCTGGCATCATTGGGCCCACGCCCTGGCTGACACGGGAGGATTTCCACTGGGTGCTGAATGTGAATACACTGGGCCCCATCAGTGTTACCCTCACCCTGCTGCCCCTGATACTGCGGGCCCGGGGCCGGGTGATTAACATCACCAGCGTACTGGGCCGCCTGGCAGCCAATGGCGGGGGCTACTGTGTCTCCAAGTTTGGCCTGGAAGCCTTCTCTGACAGCCTGAGGTGAGGAGTGCAGCCTCCAAGCCCAAGGGGTCCATTGAACAAACAGTAGTCAATAGAGGGCGTGTTCCTATAATCCCAGTACTTGGGAGGCTGAGACCAGAAGATTGCAGTGTCAAGGCCAGCCTCAGCAACTTCAAAAGACCCTCATCAATTCAGTAAGATGTGTTTCAAAGTAGAAAATGTTAAAAAGGGCTGGAGGTGTGGCTCAGAGGTAGAATGCCCCTGGGTTCAATCCCTAGTACCAAAAATACAAAAAAAAAACGGTATTGTTCAAAGTTCCATGAGAGCCAGGTGTGGTGGGGTGTGATTGCCTGCACGCTTGTAATCCTAGTACTTTGGAGGCTGAGACAGGAGGATCACGGTCCATAGACAGCTACTCAGTGAGGCTCTTTGCAACTCAGTGAGACCCTGTTTCAAAATAAGGAATAAAAAATAGGGCTGGGGATGTCATTTGGAGATAAATGCCCCAGAGTTCCATCCCCAATGCCACAAAAAAAAAAAAAAAAAAAAATTCCATGAGAGCACAAAGGGGCCTTAATGAGGCCAGTGCACAGGCCCCAGTATGGAGCATAAGCAGAAGCTGGCCAAGTTGAGCCTGCTGCTAAGGAGGCCTGCACACACTGCCCTCAGCTGGTCACTTACACTTACATGTCTACTTTGCCCTGTGCCTAGTCTTTTTCATTTTCCACATCTTCTGACTTAGATATCTACATCTGGACCAGGGCAGTGGGCTGCATCCCACTCTCCCCATCGGGCTCCCCACCTCACCCCAGCTACGCCAGTGTAGACCCTAGTGCCTAGCCTCAGGGCTCAATCCTGTGTTTTGGGAGCTCAGGAATGGCATTCTTCCAGGTCAAGCATTGGCAAACTGCAGTTCTCAGGCCAGATCCTGCCGGCCTGAGAACAGCCACCTTCAAGGCTAATAACGGAGTTTCCTTTGTTTTATGTGTGGTACTGGGGATGGAACCCAGGGGCATTCTACCCCTGAGCTATACCCCCAGCCCTATTTTTTAGTTCTTACTTTGAAACAGGGTCTCACTGAGTTGTAAAGGGCCTCACTAAGTAGCTGAAGCTGTCCACGAACCAAGATCCTCCCGTCTCAGCCTCCCAAAGGTTGGGATTACAAGCATGCACCACCACACCAACTTAAATAACATTTCTTTTTTTTTTTTTTTTTTTTTTTGGTGGTACTGGGGTTCCTGGAAACCCTTCTGCCTCCAGGCTACACTCCCAGACCTATTTTACATTTTATTTGGAAACAGGGTCTCTTAAGCCAGCAAGGCTGGCTTCGAACCTGCGCAATCCTCCTGGCTTTGCTTCCCAAGCACGGGGATTACAAGCGTGTGCCACCATGCCGAGCAAATACATTTTTTAATACATTGTGAGAGCGGAGTGTGGCAGTGCACTCCTATAATCCCAGTCCTTCGGAGGTTGAGACAAAAAGATCACAGATTTTAAGCTAGCCTTCCACAACTTAGCAAGGACTTGTTTCCAAATAAAAAATAAAATAGGGCTGGGGTGTGTGGCTCAGAGGTAGAATGCTTTTGGGTTCAATCCCCAGTACTACCAAAAAAAATTGTAGCTGGGCATGATGGCGCATGCTTGTAAGTAGTTACATAAGTTCCTGATAATATCTTATTTTTGTTTCTTGGTCTTCAGCATCTAAAATATTGACTCAAGATGAGTGTGGTGGCGCACACTTGTAATCCCAGCATTTGGGAGGCTGAGACAGCAGGATGGTGGTTTGCTAACAGCCTCAGGTACTTAGTGAGGCCCTCTGCAACTCAGTGAGACCCTGTTTCAAAAATAAAGAATAAGGAGCCAGGCGTGGTGGCGCACACTTGTAATCCCAGCATTTGGGAGGCTGAGACTGGAGGATCGCAGTTCGCAGCCAGCCTCAGCTACTTAGTGAGGCTCTCCGCAACTTAGTGAAACCCTGTTTCAAAATAAAGAAGAAAAGAAAATAGGGCAGTGGGTGTAGCTCGGAGGTCAAATGCCTCTGGGTTCCATCCCTAGACCCACAAAAACAAATAAAATTAAATTTTAAAATAAAGAATAAAAAAATAGGGCTGAGAGTGTAGCTCGGAGGTAGAATGCCCCTGGGTTCCATCCCAGTACCACAAAAAAAAAAAAAAATGCTAATCCTTACTCTAGATCATAGAATACACAGGAAAACAAACCTCAAAGATAAAAATCCCCGCCATCACACACACCACAGAAAAGTACACCTCCCTGCAGGCAGGTGTAGCTCAGTGTTGGAGCACTTGCCAGCCTCAGTGCTGGGGAATAAAAGGATACCTTCCTCCTCCACTTGCCCTCATCCCATGACAGCAAAGAATCCCCGTCCAGTCAGGGCTCCTGTGCTTGGCCTGATAACTCTCCATCTTAGATTCCCAGCCAATGTCCCTGAGAGTCCCCTCCCTATAGCACAAGGACCCACCAACTCCTCTGCCCACGCTCCAGGCGAGATGTGGCTCCTTTTGGAGTACGAGTCTCCATCGTGGAGCCTGGTTTCTTCCAAACCCCCGTGAGCAACCTGGAGAATCTGGAGAACACCCTGCAGGCCTGTTGGAGAAGACTACCCCCAGCTACACGGGCCCGCTACGGGGAAGCCTTCCTGACCGCGTGTGAGTAGCTGGGCATGTGAAGGCAAATGCAGGGGCCAGAAGGGCCATCCCCACAGGCCAGCGGGGGGGGGGGGGTACGGTGCCACAGCAGAGTGCCCAAGCTGTGTGAAATCTACCAACTCCCCAAACTGGAGAGGGTACTGGGTCTAGGAGCCGAGGATCCAGGGGGTAGGGCGGGTTGGAGAGGGGAAGGAACACTGATGCAGCCACTCTCGGGCTGCAGATCTGAAAGTGCAGCGGCGCATCATGAACCTGATCTGTGACCCGGACCTGACCAAGGTGAGCAGGTGCCTGGAGCACGCGCTGACAGCCCGTCACCCCCGGACGCGCTACAGCCCGGGCTGGGATGCCAAGCTGCTCTGGCTCCCAGCCTCCTACCTGCCAGCCAGCCTGGTGGATGCCGTGCTCGCCCGGGTCCTCCCCAAGCCTGCCCAGTCAATCTCCTGAATCCAGCCCTCTAGCAAGAAACTACTTTTCAAGAGCAAGAAGTTTTCTTTCCCCACCCTGGTACTACCTGGTGCCAGGCACAAAATAGGCACTGAATAAATATGTATTGTTAAGTGAGAGGCTGACCCCATTTAAGTGCTAACTACCCTCAGCTGTTTACTGCCCAAGGTCTCCAGCCTGTCCAGTGCCTGCAAAACAGCTAGCAACTGTGGAGTCAGAGTGAAGCTTTGAAGCTGTACCTGGGAGGGGTGGCCACCAGAGGGCACTTTCCACTTACTTTTCTGTGTGGAGTAAGTACAGTTCTATTTGTACTGGGGATTGATTTATCTGTTTTTTCCTGGGGGAGGAAAAAAAGCAAAGAGGGTTTAGGGCCAGATTGTGAAAATACTCCTATCTAAGTCAAGAACAAGGGATGCTGAGCCGGACGTAATGGCGCATACCTGAAATGCCACTACTTAGAGGCTGAGACAGGGGGATCACAGGTTTGAGGTCAGCCTCAACAATTTAGCAAGGCTCTCAGCAACTTAGCAAACCCAGTTTCCAAATAAAAAGTAAAAGCCCAGAGTGGTGGTACACACTTGTAGTCCCAGTACTACAGATAGATTCGAGGACAGCCTCAAAAAGTAGGCTTAGCTGGGCGTGGTGGCGCACGCTTGTAATCCCCGCACTTGGGAGGCTGAGACAGGAGGATCGCACAGGTTCGAAGCCAGCCTCAGGTACTTAGTGAGGCTCTCAGCAACTTAGTGAGACCGTTTCCAAATAAAATATAAAATAGGTCTGGTAGTATAGCCCGGAGGTAGAAAGCCTCTGGGTTCCATCCCTAGTACCACCAAGAAAAAAAAAAGTAGTGAGGCTCTCATCAGCCTAGCAAGACTGTTTCAGTATAAAAACGAAATAGCCGGGCATGGTGGCGCACACTTGTAATCCCAGCGCTTGGGAGGCGGAGACAGGAGGATCGCGCTGGTTCAGAGCCAGCCTCGCTGGCTTAAGAGACCCTGTTTCCAAATAAAAAAATATAAAAATAGGTCTGGGAGTGTAGCCCAGACATAGAAGGGCTTCCAGGAACCCCAGTACCACAAAAAATAAAAATAAAAATGAAATAGGGAGCTGGGCGTGGTGGCACACACTTGTAATCCCAGTACTTGGGAGGCCGAGACAGGAGGATCATGGTTCGTGGACAGCCTCAGCTACTTAGTGAGGCCCTTTGGAACTCAGTGAGACCCCATTTCAAAATAAAGAATAAAACATAGGGCAGGGGTTAGAGCTAGGAGGTAGAATGTCCCGGGTTCAACCCCCAGTAACACACACACACACACACACACACACACACACACACACACACACACGGCACTGATGGGAAGTTCCAAGGCCACACTGGGCAACTCAGACCGTTTCAAAGTAAACCATAAAAAGGCTGAGAGCAGGGCAGAGTAGCACATGCCTGTAATCCCAGTATTAGGGAGGCTGAGATAGGATCACAGGTTTGAGAACATCGCAGCAGCTTAGAGAGATTGTTTCTAAATAAAATAGGGCTCGGGGTATAGCTCAGAGGCAGAAGAATACCCTTGAGTTCAATCCCCAGTACCAACAAAGGGAGATCTGGTGACACAGCTCAGCAGTAGGGTGCCCCTGGGTCATTGCATCCCCGTGAAAAGGACCGGGTCCTCTTGAGGATAGAGGGGAGGGAGTTTGCCAAGCCCTCAGAGATGTACAGGCCAGAAAGATGTCCAAAATGGGACCTTGGTGAAAAATCCTTTTGACTCATGCAGGAGATGGCTTTGTGAACATCCAGGGCTCAGTCTAGCAGCACAGACTAGGGGACTGGGGCACGAGGCCACAGCCGCCTCTAGGTCCCCACTTCCCTGCTGACAACCCAGCCCACACCTCTTTCCTCTCAAACACCTCCCAAAATACACCTGCCTTTCCCAAGAAAGGCCCCAGAGGAGAAGGAACATGGGGAAGGAAGCGGTCAAGGATCACTCTGAAGACAAATTAAGACCATCTATTTTTGGTCTGAAAAAATAATTCGTTTAATTGAAAAACCTGGAGGGTGCTACCCCACTCCTCCAGATTAGGATGCAGAGACCAGATCCCTACATCACTTCATAACCACTTCGGATGCTCTTCATGAGACAGCAGGCAAAGACAACGCCCAGGATCTAGGAGAGGACAGAGGGGTGGAGAAGAATCAGAGCAAGCTACAGCCCAAAGCTTCCCCACACGCCCACCCGCACTCCCTCGCTGGGCCGGTGCCCCAGCTCCTCAGAAGCCCTGGACTGAGTCCCAGCCCTGCTCAGGGCATTCTCACCTCTACAAAAGCAATGCCCAGGGCCACCCCAGCCACCAGCAGCGTATTCTGCCTTATCCAGATCCCGATCTTCTCCACACAGCCCTGAAGGGACACAGGGAAAGCACCATCAGAAATATCCTACCAGGCAGGGCGTGGGGGCACACACCTGTAATCCCAGTACTTGGGAGGCTGAGAAAGGAGGATCGCAGGTTCACAGCCAGCCTCAACAACTTAGTGAGACTGTTTGAAAATAAATAAAATAGGACTGGGGGTGCGGATCGGAGCTAGAATGCCCCTGGGTTCAATATAAAAAAAGGAAGAAAGGAAGAGAGAAAAAGGGAGGGAGGGAGGGGGAGGGAAGTAGGGAGGGAAGAAAGAAGGAAGAAGGAAGAAGGAAAGGATGGATGGATGGATGGATGAAGGAACTTCCTACCTACCTTCCTAGCTACCACAGTGCAGCTATCTCTTCCCTGCCCTTTCACCGAACCCTTGCAACCCCCATCCCCTCCCCATCCCTGACCCTGTTAACCATTTCACCTCTGGAAACACTGCCCAGGTTTCGCAAAGCCCCATACTACCTCAGTCCTCTCCCTACCTTGGCATGGACTGCAGCCGGGTGAAAATCAGTGCCACAGCCTGCAGTGACATTGACACAGCAGGAGTCAGGGACCCGGTCCTTCCCCATGCTGGGGATATTCTCCCAATCTGTGTAGTTAACAGCCCCACAGCACTTGAACTGGGAATGGAGAGAGATGGGAGGAAAGGTGCTGGTAAGTAACCTCCACCTCAGTGGAGGGGAGAGCCCTCTCCCCCCCTGCCCTGCTCCCAGCAGCCCCACTTGCCCTCTCCTGTGCCTGGTCTAGGACCGAGGTCGTGTGATTGTTTATCAGGTAGTCCTCCATCTTCTGCTTGAAGTTCTTTTCCAACTCTGACACCACCTGGGAATTGGGACGAGCATTGTTGAGGGGCAGAGTTCAGGCAACTGGGCCCCATAGCAGGCTGAGGCAGGGCTCCCCCTGGCCCCGGCTTACCTTCCCTCTGAACACATAGCCAGCGATGGCCACAGCCACCTCCACCACTATAATAAGAGACAGTAAGATGGCAAACTGCAGGAACAAAGGACAGCAATCAGCTTTGGAGAACGGGAGAAGAAAAACCTGCTCTACCACCCCACACCTCACCCACCCTAGTGAGCCCAAACCAAAGACATTCCCTCTGGAGGTCCCACACTGCACTCACTGTGGTCATGAGGCAGTAGTTCTCCTTGCAAGCCCCACAGCAGCCCACAAAGGCCACCAGGAAGAGGAAGACACCCACTGCGATGATGATCACAGGCAACAGGGAGCCAGCGGTCGCCTCCTGGGTTATGCTGTAACTCAGGACAAACTGGGTCGCGACACCCACCGCGATCAGCCCCACTGCACAGGCCTGAGGGGAAGACAGGCAAGGGTGAGGCCGGAACCCCGGTCCAGCAGCCCTCAGCAGTCTTCGGGACAGGGGGTGCACGGACCTAGTCCAGCAGACAGCCTCTTACACCTCCAGGAGACTTTGGACTGAGATGGGGCTGATCGCCCATCCTTGCCCCACAGTGAAGGCTGGGGTGTGGGTCAAGGCACTCGGGGAGTAGGGCGTCAGGAGCCATGCTTGCTTTAAGCAGCTCTCCTGTCAGGTGACTGACCACTTCAAAAAAAAAAGTGCACAGAAAGGCTTGACCCTAGGGCAAGCATTCCTAACCTAGAAGACTTAAAAGTTTTGCTTTTTATGGGGCCCCAGGGCTCCCAGCTAGATTCTCTCCCAGAACTGCCCACACTACTCTCCAGTGACTAAGGTCCTCAGGCCAGGGAGGAGAGGGAAGGAGGGCAAGGGTGCACTCGTGGTGTGCCCCTCCCTGAACACACAGCCGCTCAGGCCAGCAGCAAAGTAAGGTGAGGAGCCCTTCCCGACTCCCAAGAAAGGGGAGAGCGGAGGAGGAGGAGGAGGAGGACGGGCAGGGGAGGAAAGCCTCGTGGCGATAGCATCGGGCCGTTGGCGGTTGCCCCACTGCCCCCATCACAGTGGTTGTGTCGCCAGACAGGAAGGGCCAGGAGTGGGGGGTGGGAGCCGCTGCAACCCAGGGGCCACTCGCGTTCCCGCCAGCCTCAGGGGCCCGGCCGTGGCCGGGGAGTCCTCGCTGCCTTTGGCCCTTTCCCCGGGCTTTTCTCCCACATCTGGTCTCCAGCTGGCGCCGTCATTCTTGGTCCGTCGGCCACCACGGCGCCCCATCGCTCCCACTCCCCACTCACGCAAAAGGCCAGCAGAAGAACGTAGAGCAAGAACTTGACACACTTTATTCCTCCTTCCACCGCCATGGCTGCTGGGCCTGGAGCCGAGGGGGGGGAAGGGGTCAGCGCGCGGGGCTCCGGCTCCCGCGCCCCCCCTCCCCGGAAGCCCGCGGCGTCCACGTCTCCAGCCGGGCGGGGCGGGGCGGGGCGGGGCGGGGGGCGACGCCGGGAGCGGACCCCGGCCCCCCCCCCAGGACGCCCGCCCGCCCAGCCCGGCCTCCGGGAGCGCGGCCCCCGGAGCCCCCGGGGCGCCTCACCTGGTCCCGCGCCGCCGTCCGCTCGGCTCGGCCGCCCGCCCCGCTCATGTGACCGCGGGCAGCCGGGCCTGAGTCACCGCGGCCGCGACCACGTGGCCCCGACGCGGAAGGCGCCCCCGGCCGCGGCCCCGCTGCCCGGCCCGGGGGAGGGGCGGGGCGGCAGGGGGAGGGGACGGGGCGGGCGCGACGGCGGAGGGGGGCGGCCCTGGGGGGCGAGGAGACGGCGCGGGGGGCGGGGGCCTGGCCCCGCCGCCGGGTCCCGACCGCGGACGACTGCTGCCTGGGCCGGCGGACACTACTGGGGGCCGCCCGCGGTCCGCACGTCGGGGCTCCCGGGGCTCCGCGGCCTCGTTTCCAGGGCTTTGGGGCGAGACCAGGTGGAAGGTCCGCGCCGTCGAAGCGGGGCCGTCGGGGAGGCCGGTGGACTGCGGCTCCTGCGGCTCCGTGTTGCTTGCACGGGGCGGGGCGGGCCCTGCGCAGGTGAGGCCGTCCCGGGACCTCCCACCCCACCCCGGGAGAAGGCTGGAGGCGGCGGGGCCAGCTGCCCGGCCCTGGGGTGCCGCCGCCCCAAAGGAGCGGACGGGAGAGGAAGGGTGGACCGGCCCGCCGCCCGGCCCACCCCCTAGGACTCAGTCACCCCCTAGGACTCAGTCAGCCCCTAGGACTCAGTCAGCCCCTAGGACTCAGCCCCTAGGACTCAGTCAGCCCCTAGGGACTCAGTCAGCCCCTAGGACTCAGTCAGCCCCTAGGCACTCAGTCAGCCCCTAGGACTCAGACACCCTCTAGGACTCAGTCACCCCCTAGGGACTCAGTCAGCCCCTAGGACTCAGGACTCAGACACCCCCCTAGGGACTCAGTCACCCCCTAGGGACTCAGTCAGCCCCTAGGACTCAGACACCCCCTAGGACTCAGTCACCCCCTAGGACTCAGCCAGCCCCTAGGCACTCAGATACCCCCTAAGCACTCAGTCAGCCCCTAGGACTCAGACACCCTCTAGGACTCAGTCACCCCCTAGGGACTCAGCCCCTAGGCACTCAGACACCCCCTAGGACTCAAGTCACCCCCTAGGACTCAGCCCCTAGGACTCAGTCAGCCCCTAGGCACTCAGACACCCCCTAGGACTCAAGTCACCCCCTAGGGACTCAGTCACCCCCTAGGACTCAGTCAGCCCCTAGGACTCAGTCACCCCCTAGGACTCAGTCAGCCCCTAGGACTCAGTCACCCTCTAGGACTCAGTCACCCCCTAGGCACTCAGTCAGCCCCTAGGACTCAGCCCCTAGGGACTCAGTCAGCCCCTAGGATTCAGACACCCCCTAGGACTCAGTCAGCCCCTAGGACTCAGTCAGCCCCTAGGGACTCAGTCAGCCCCTAGGCACTCAGACACCACCTAGGCACTCAGCCCCTAGGACTCAGACACCCCCTAGGACTCAGTCACCCCCTAGGACTCAGTCACCCCCTAGGACTCAGCCCAGGCCCCGGCTCGGGAGTACTTCCTGAGTCGGGGGAGGGGCGGTGCCGAGGCCGGGACGCAGCCCCAGCCCGGCTGGGAAGGAACGGAAGGGACCGGAAGTGGGACGCGGCTGGGCGGAGGAGCCGCTCCCAGGTCCACGCCTGGGCAGAGCACCAATCCGCCCTTCTTTCTGGCCCTGGCCCCCGCGAATCCTCAGGCTGGCTGTGGAGGAGGAGTCCAGATGCCAAAGAAAGGAGTATTCATTACTTTCTTCTTTGTGCCGCCACTAGATGCCAGGCATATGCTAGGCACGAGGCAGCAGGGAGAGAAAGATGGTGTACTGCGCTCTGCCAGGAGGCGGAGACAAGTCCTGTCCACCGTAAGGCGGGGTAGAAGGCCCTGGGGCAGCTGGATGAGCTGGGAGAGACAAAAGAGGAGAGTAAATTTCAGGGAGGCAGGTGGTGGTGCTCTCCAAGGTGTTCTCGGTTATTTTGAAGAATATAGGGGCAAGCATGGTGAGCATGATTATGTACACCTGCATCCCAGTACTTGCGGGGGGGGGGGGGGGCTGAGACAGGAGGATGACAGGTTCAAAACCAGCCTCAGCAACTTATCGAGGCCCTCACTAACTTAGTGAAACCCTGTTTCAAAATAAAAAATAGAATAGGGCTCAGAGGTAGAACAGTCCTGGGCTAAACCCTAAGTACCACAAAAAGAAATTTTTTTTTTTAATTTTTTAAAGAGCTGGGCAGCCGGGCGTGGTGGCGCACGGTTGTAATCCTTGCGCTTGGGAGGTGGAGACAGGAGGGTCGCGCAGGTTCAAAGCCAGCCTCGCTGGCTTAAGAGACCCTGTTTCCAAATAAAAATATAAAAAATAGGTCAGGGAGTGTAGCCCAGAGGTAGAAGGGTTTCCAGGAACCCCAGTACCACCAAAAATAAATAAATAAACAAATAAACAAATAAATAAATAAATGAGCTGGGCATAGTGGTGCACAACTGTAATCCCAGTTCTTGGGAGGCTAAGACAAGAAGGATTTGAAGATGGCAGGAAGATTTGAAGTCAGCCTCTTAGCAATTCAGGGAGACCATTTCCAAATAAAAATAAAATAAGGCTGGGGGTGTGGCCCAGAGGTAGAATGCCCTTGGGTTCAATAACCAGCACCAAAAATACATACATACATACATACATACATACATACATACATACAAGCTGGGGGTAGCCCAGCATGGTGGTACACACCTGTAATCCTAGTATTTGGATTTCTTTGTTGCTACTAGGGATCAAACCAGGGTGGTATACTTGCAAGGCAAAAGCTTTGCCACTGAGCTACATCCTAGTCCTTGGGAGGCTAAGACAGGAGTATCACAAATTCCAGATCAGCCTCAGCAAATTTTTTTTTTTTTCAGTACTAGGAATTGAACCCAGGGACATTCTATCTCCAAGCTACACCCAAGCCCTTTTTTTTTTTTTTTTTTTTTTTTCTGGTCTGGGTATGGAACCCAGGGGCAATTGACCTCTGAGCTACACCCCCTCCCCTATTTTTCATTCTTTTTTTTTTTTTTTCTTGTGGTGCTGGGATGGAACCCAGGGGCTTTCTATCCCCGGGCTACTCTCTCAGATCTATTTTATATATTTTATTTGGAAACAGGGTCTCACTAAATTGCAGGGTCTTCACTAAGTAGCTGAGGCTGTCCACAAACTGCAATCCTCTGGTCTCAGCCTCCCTAATGCTGGGGTTACAGCCATGTTCCACCACGCCTGGCTCCCAAGCCCAATTTTTTTTTATTTTGATGGTCTGGGTATGGAACCCAGGGGCATTCGACCTTCAAGCTACACCCCCTACCCTATTTTTTATTCTTTATTTTGAAACCATGTCTTACTGAGTTGCAGAGGACCTTACTAAGTAGCTGAGACTGTCCGTGACCCGCGATCCTCAGGTCTCAACCTCCCGAATACTAGGATTACAAGCGTGTGCCACCATGCCCGGCTCCCAAACCCTATTTTTTAATTCTTTATTTTAAAACAGGGTCTCACTAAGTTGCGGAGGACCTCAGTAAGTAGCTGAAGCTGGCCATAAACCTGTAAGCCTCCTGTCTCAGCATCCGAAGTACTGGAATTACAAGCAGGTACCACCACACCCGGTTTCAGTCTCAGCAATTTAGTAGTGAAGCCCTTTGCAACTCAGTGAGACCCTGTTTCAAAAATAAAAAGACGGGAGCACTCCCCAACCCCAGGAGAAGCCGGGTCCCGGTCGTAGGACCCTGGGTCTCGGGCGGGGGTCAGGCGGGGCATGCCGGACCCCGAAGAACCGAGGCCCGGGTCACAGGACTCTGGGCCCCAGGCCAGACCTTGCAGAACACGCCAGACCCCTGGAGAAACCAGGGCCTGGTCGCAAGGCCCTGGGCCCCGGGCGGAGGTCAGGCGGGGCACGCCAAACCCCTGGAAGAGCCGGGGCCCAGGTCGCAGGACTCTGAGCCCCAGGCGGAGTAGTGCGGAGCACGCTGGACCCCTGTGGAAACTGGGCCCGGGTCACTGTGCTACTGAGTGCCTGATCCCACAACCTCCTCAAACCACACATACTGTCTTATTTAAAAAAAAAAAAAAGAAAAGAAAAGAAAGAAAAATGAAAAGAAAAAGAAAAATATCGGAGAGGCCGTGGCGGATGCCAGGATACTGGAGGTGCAGAAAAAACTTATCCAAATGAACTGAAACTTTTGGAAAAATTCCCCACGAAGGAGGACTGCTTCTTCTCTACATTCTTAAGAATCTTGGACATCACCTGTAAGGAGAGGGTTTAGCAGAGACCTAGGAGAAAGGCGGTGTTGAAAGCAGTCTCTGCGATGGCGGTGGAGACTTGTATTCAGGAGAAGCAGAAATCAGATCCTACCAACCTTATTTTTTTGGAGAAATTATACCAAATGTCGAATGCTACCGTCGCACATGCTTAGGAACACTGGACAACATTCAGAGTGGAAAAAGAGCTTGGGAAAGATGTGAAATGGTGGAGGCAGTGGCAATGGCAGTGGCCATTACTCAGGAGAGGCAGAGATCTGATGCATTACACCTGGAACCTTTGAAGTAATAACCCCAGAGGCAGAATGCTACCACCACACACCCTGGAGAACGTGGGACAAATGGTTGGGCGAAGAGGGTGTTCAGATTGGAGCCTGCTGAGGGGTGAGGCTGGCAACGGACACAACAAAGCTGGGATTGGAGCCTGCCGTGAGGCAAGGCCGATGTTGGAGCCTCCGAGGCCAGGATCGGAGCCTACCGAGGGGTTAGGCCGGTGCTGGGGCCAGTGAGGCCAGGATCAGAGCCTGCCATGAGGCAAGGCCGGTGTTGGGACCTTCGAGGCTGGGATCGGAGCCTGCCGAGGGATTAGGCCAGTGCCGGGACCAGCAAGGCTGGGATCGGAGGCAAGGCCAGTGCTGGGCCTTGGAGGCCAGGATCGGAGCCTGTCGAGGGGTTAGGCCAGTGCCGGGGCCTACGGCTGGCATCGGAGCCTGCCATGAGGCAAGGCCGGTGCTGGGGCCTTCGAGGCCGGGATTGGAGCCTGCCAAGGGGTTAGGCCGGTGCCGGGGCCAATGGGCGGCATCGGAGCCTGCCGTGAGGCAAGGCCGCTACTGAGGCCCCCGAGGCCAGGATCGGAGCCTGCCCAGGGGTTAGGCCGGTTCCGGGGCCAGCAAGGCTGGGATCGGAGCCTGCCGTGAGGCAAGGCCGCTACTGGGGCCTCCGAGGCCGGGATCGGAGCCTGCCGAGGGGTTAGGCCGCTACTGAGGCCAACGGCTGGTATCGGAGCCTGCTGTGAGGCAAGGCCACTACTGGGGCCTCCGAGTCCAGGATCGGAGCCTGCCGAGGGGTTAAGCCTATGCTGGGTCCAGTGGCCAGCATCAGAGCATGCCATGAGACAAGGCCGGTGCTGGGGCCTCCAAGGCCGGGATCAAAGCCTGCCGAGGGGTTAGGCCAGTGCCAGGGCCAGCGGCCAGCATCGGAACCTTCCATGAGGCAAGGCCGCTACTGAGGCCTTCGAGGCCAGGATCGGAGCCTGCCGAGGGGTTAGGCCGGTTCCGGGGCCAGCAAGGCTGGGAATGGAGTCTGCCGTGAGGCAAGGCCGGTACTGGGGCCTCCAAGGCCGGGATCGGAGCCTACCGAGGGGTTAGGCCGGTGCTGGGACCTATGGCCAGCATCGGAGCCTGCCATGAGGCAAGGCCACTACTGGGGCCTCCGAGGCTGGGATTGGAGCCTGCCAAGGGGTTAGGCCGGTGCCGGGACCAGCAAGGCTGGGATCAGAGCCTGCCGTGAGGCAAGGCCAGTGCTGGGGCCTCTGAGGCTGGGATCGGAGCCTGCTGAGGGGTTAGGCTGGTGCCAGGGCCAGCGGCCGACATCGGAGCCTGCCACGAGGCAAGGCCGCTACTGAGGCCTCCGAGGCCGGGATCTGAGCCTGCCGAGGGGTTAGGTCAGTGTTGGGGCCAGCGAGACCAGAATCGGGACCTCCCATGAGGCATGACCGCTGCTTGAGCCAGCGAGGTCTGGATCAGTCCACCGGGTAGCCAGGCCACTACTGGGGCCATCAGGAATGGGATCAGTACTTGCAACGCGGCATGCACAGAGAAATATTGCAGAAAATAAAAACCAGATGCTTCCCCTAATCAGCAATAACTAGGAGGAAACGGGCAACAGGAAGAGGTCGAGCTTTAGAAAGGGCTCTATAGTAAAGCAATTAAGGTGACCAATTAGAGGGTATGGAATAGGGGAGGATGGAGCCTCTTTAAAACGCAGGAGGTACATAAACAAATGTATCAAAGTTAATCACCAAACAAACATGGGATTGAGGGAGGGGGAAGGAATGGGATGGGGGCTGGATGAGGGCTAATTGGATGATATGTGCCTGTATATCCTCTCAAGTCTTGTATTCCAATGTGATATATGATTACAATACACCAATAAAAAAGAAATTAAAAAAACAAAAAATAAATATAAATAAAAATAAAAAATATTAAAAAAAAAACAAAAAATAAAGACTGCTGGGCGCTTGGGAGGCTGAGACAGGAGGATCGCGCAGGTTCAAAGCCAGCCTCAGCTGGCTTAAGAGACCCTGTTTCCAAATAAAATACAAAATAGGTCTGAGAGTGTAGGCCGGAGGTAGAAGGCCCCTAGGTTCCATCCCCAGTATCACCAAAAATAAATTAATTGAATTTTAAGAGACTGAAAAAAGGGCTGGGGGTATAGCTCGGAGGTACAGCGCCCCTGAGTTCCATCCCCAGTACCATAAATAAATAAATAAATAAATAAATAAATAAATAAATAAATAAATAAACATTATAAAATAGGTCTGGGGGAGTAGCTCAGAGGTTCAGTGTCCCTGGGTTCAATCTCCAGTACCAAAAAAAAAGAAAAGGGCTGGGGTGTAGCTTGGATGTTGAATGCCACTGGGTTCAATCCCTAGTACCAAAAAATAAAACATGAAGACCTGGACTACAATATAGAATGGTAAACTGGGCGTGGTGGTGCACACTTATTATCCCAGTACTTGGGATGCTAAGACCAGAGGATCACAGGTTGGAAGACAGTCTCAGCAAGTAGTGAGAGTGAGGATCTCACCAACATAGTGTGACCCTGTTTCTTTTTTCTTTTCTTTTTTTCTTTTTTCTTTCTTTCTTTCTTTCTTTCTTTCTTTATTTATTTATTTATTTATTTATTTATTGGTACTAGGGATAAAACCCAGGGGCATTCTACCTCTGAACTACATCCCCAGCCCTATTTTTTATTCTTTATTTTAAAAACAGCATCACACTGAGTTGCAAAAGCCTCACTAAGTAGTAGCTGAGGCTGTCTGCAAACCATGATTCTCCTGTCTCAGCCTCCCAAATGCTGGGATTTCAACAAGCCTGCACCATCACTCTCAGCTGAGACCCTGTTTCATAATAAAAATAAAATGGGTCTGAGGGTAGCAAGGTGGCATAGCTAGGAGGTAGAATGTCCTGTGTTCAGTGTTCCTGTGTTCCTCTAGTATTGAAAATTAATTAATTAAAATAATAAAGCTGAGCCCGGTGTGGTGGTGCACACTTGTAATCCCAGCATTTGGGAGGCTGAAACTGGAGGATCAGCAGTTCTCTGCAGACAGCCTCCGCTACTTAGTGATACCCCTTGCAATTCAGTGAGACACTGTTTCAAATATAAAAGAATGAAAGCCGGGCATGGTGGCACACGCTTGTAATCCCCACACTTGGGAGGCTGAGACAGGAGGATCACACAGGTTCGAAGCCAGCCTCAGGTACTTAGTGAGGCTCTCAGCAACTTAGTGAGACCCTGTTTCCAAATAAAGTATAAAATAGGTCTGGGAGTATAGCCCAGAGGTAGAAAGCCTCTGGGTTCCACCCCCAGTACCACCAAAAAAAAAAAAAAAAATATATATATATATGAGTGAAAAATAGAGCTGGGAGTATAGCCCAGAGGTAGAATACCCCTGGGTTCCATCCCCAGTACCGCAAATAATATAATAATAATAATAATAATAATAATAATAATAATAATAATAATAATGAAGCTGAATATTAGCCAGGCATGGTGGCACGCGCTTGTAATCCCAGCTTTTGGGAGGCTGAGACAGGAGGATCAGCTTCGAGGACAGCCTCAACTACTACTTAGTGAGGCCCTTTGCAACTCAGTGAGACCCTCTTTCAAAAATTAAGAATAAGCCGGATGTGGTGGCTCACGCTTGTAATCCCAGAATTCGGGAGGCTGAGACCAGACGATGGCAGTTCGCAGACAGCCTCAGCTATTTAGTGAAGCCCTCCGCAACTTAATGAGACCCTGTTTCAAAATAAAGAATAAAAAATAGGGCTGGGGTGTAGCTCAGAGGTAGAATGCCTCTGGGTTCTATCCCCAGACCTGCAAAAAAAAAGGAAGGAAGGAAGGAAGGAAGGAAGGAAGGAAGGGAGGGAGGGAGGGAGGGGGAGGGAGGGAGGGAGGGAGGGAGGGAGGAAGGTTGGTTGATTGATTGAGCCCGGCGTGGTGTAATCCCAGTGCTTGGGAGGCTGAGACAGGAGGATCGCACAGGTTCAAAGCCAGCCTCAGCTACTTAGGCTCTCAGCAACTTGGTGAGGAGACCCTGTTTCCAAATAAAGTATAAAATAGGTCTGGGAGTATGCCCAGAGGTAGAAAAGCTCCTGGGTTTCACCCCCAGTACCATCAAAAAAAGATAACAAAAATAAATGATAAAAAGAATAAGCCAGTGCCGGGCGTGGTGGCACACACTAGTAATCCCCGCGCTTGGGAGGCTGAGACAGGAGGATTGCGCAGGTTCGAAGCCAGCCTCCCCTGGCTTAAAGAGGCCCTGTTTCCAAATTAAAAAAATATATAAAATAGGTCTAGGAGTGTAGCCTGAAGGTAGAAGGCCCCTGGGTTCCATCCCCAGTAAAATAAATAAATAAATAAATAAATAAATAAATAAATAAATGTAAAAAAAATAGAGGGCGGGCGGGGCGGCGGCTCCTTCCTCCTCTGCACCTGCAGGCGCCGCAGAGGTTGTCCTTTGCGCTCTCTTCCCTGTTCCTCAGGGCTCCCCAGGCCGCTCCCGAGCCTTGTCCTTCGCGACCGACACTGCTACCTCCTCCCTGCCCAAGGCGACTGCGGCCGCCCCCCCGAGGGCGCGGGGAGGGGGGGGACGACACCGGGGGTGCCCGGCGCACAGTGGGGCGCCGAGGGCGGGGGAAGGCGGTGGACCTGCTGGCGCAGGACGCGGACGTCGCGTGCCGCTGCCAGCGAGGAAATAATGCTGGCCATACAGTGTCGTAGATTCAGTGGAATATGATTTCCATCTTTTACCCAGTGGAATAATTAATCCAAATGTTACTGTATTCATTGGAAATGGTGTGGTGATTCATCTACCTGGATTGTTTGAAGAAGCGGAGACAAGTGCTCAAAAAGGAAAAGGTTTAGAAGGCTGGGAAAAAAGACGTCATTTCGGACAGAGCTCACACTGTGTTTGATTTTCATCAAGCAGCCGATGGTATCCAGGAACAAGAGAGACAAGAACAAGCAGGGAAAAAATTGGGGCACCACAAAAAAGGGGATTGGCCCAGTTTATTCTTCCAAAGCTGCTCGGAGTGGACTTCAGATGCGTGATCTTGTCTCTGATTTTGATGGCTCCTCTGAGAGGTTCAGAGTTTTAGCTAACCAGTGCAAATCTATATACCCAACACTGGAAATAGACATTGAAGGTGAATTAGAAAAACTCAAGGGTTACATGAAAAGGACTAAGCCAATGGTGAGAGGTGGAGTTTATTTCCTTTATGAGGCCCTACATGGACCACCAAAGAAAATCTTGGTAGAAGGAACTTATCCTTTTGTCACCTCTTCAAACTGCACTGTTGGAGGTGTTTGTACAGGCTTGGGTATGCCGCCTCAGAATGCTGGAGAAGGATACGGAGTTGTGAACGTTTATACCACAGCCGGGCGTGGTGGCGCACGCTTGTAATCCCCGCACTTGGGAGGCTGAGACAGGAGGATCACACGGGTTCGAAGCCAGCCTCGGCTACTTAGTGAGGCTCTTAGCAACTTAGTGAGACCCTGTTTCCAAATAAAATATTTAAAAAAAAAAAAAAGGGTCTGGGAGTATAGCCCGGAGGTAGAAAGCCTCTAGGTTCCACCCCCAGTACCACCAAAAAAAAAGAAAGAAAGTTTATACCACTAGAGCTGGTATTGGTGCCTTTCCTACTGGGCAAGACAATGAAATTGGAGAATTATTACAAACAAGGGGTAGGGAGTTTGGTGTGACTACTGGAAGGAAAAGAAGATGTGGCTAGTTGGACCTCGGTTTACTCAAATATGCTCATATGATCAGTGGGTTTACTGCGTTAGCTCTTACCAAGTTGGATATTTTGGACACCTTTACAGAAATCAAAGTTGGAGTTGCTTACAAGTTAGATGGTAAAATCATACCTCATATCCCAGCAAACCATGAAGTCTTAAAGTCGAAGTTCAATATAAGACTCTCCCAGGATGGAACACAGACATATCCCACGCAAGGGTGTTTGAAGAATTACCTGTTAATGCACAAAATTATGTTCGATTTATTGAAGATGAACTTCAGATTCCAGGCAAATGGATTGATGTAGGTAATTCCAGGGAGTCTATGACTCAGCTCTTCTGATGATTGCCAGCCACACAAGAAACATTCCTTCAGAGGGAGGTGAAAGACTTTAAGTATTTCTTTGTGACCTGCGAGTTGAGGATCAGACGCCGCAGCGAGGCCCAGGATCAGATGCCGCAGCGAGGCCCATTGGTGTGCTTGGCGCCGTGCCAGCCATCGCCGCTCCCGCTGCCTACGGTGCCATGCTTTGTTTCGGTGTGTACTGAGAGTCGGTGTGTATTGAGAGTCGGTGTGTAGTGAGAGTCGGTGTGTATTGAGAGTCGGTGTGTAGTGAGAGTCGGTGTGTAGTGAGAGTCGGTGTGTATTGAGAGTCGGTGTATAGTGAGAGTCGGTGTGTAGTGAGAGTCGAGTCCCAGTCGTCTGAAATCTAGTCACTTTCAAATGCAGTTTTCCTCACTGTCATCACCACGTGTTCTGTTTTGCCCCTGCTAGATGTTAGGAACAATTAATGCAATTTTGCACAAATCTCTTCACATTCTGATCATCTAGTTGTCACTGTAGTCCTTACTGTTAGAAAAAAAAATGTTGAGAAGATAGTTCTGTAAACTTTGGTGATGCTACAAATTCTGTTTAAATTGTGAATTGTCTATTTTCTGCTGAGACCTTTGCAAAATTGAGCTTTGGCAGGGGGTAGGGGGTCTTTTATTTGTACAGAACACAGAATTTATTTCTCTCTATAAAGTATTTAATGCATTGAACATTTAACCAAATGTTCAAAGAGAAAAGATGTTTCCAAACAATATTCTTAATGCTAAAAAAATCATTAAAAAAAACTCTTGTGATATTTGGTGGATATTTTTCTTTAGTTTCAGACATTAACTGAAATGTATCTTTCTTTTATATCATACCATTATTTCTAAGTCTAATGGTTTTGTTTTTTCAACACTGTGCCTATGAATATACCTAGAGATTATAGGTTTCCAAATGAACCTATTGTTGACCAGACTTTTGATCATGCCTTCATTTTTTCTTAAAAATGTGTTATTTTGGCAATTAAATTTAACATATTGTGTTGTAGATTATCCTTAAATGAACTATTAAATGTTTAAATTAGGTGCCACTTAAATTTATTTTATTATACCACCAATAGCTGAATTTAAAAAACCAAATATTTCTAGTAAAAAAAAATAATAAGCCGGGCGTGGTGGCGCACGCTTGTAATCCCCGGGCTTGGGAGGCAGAGACAGGAGGATCGCGCAGGTTCGAAGCCAGCCGCGCACGCTGGCTTAGGAGACCCTGTTTCCAAATAAAAATGTAAAAATAGGTCTGGGAGTGTAGCCCGGAGGTAGAAGGGCTTCCAGGAACCCCAGTACCACCAAAAATAATAATAATAATAATAATAATAATAATAATAATAAGGCTGGATATGGCAGCGCACACTGCAATTCTAATACTCAGGAGGCTAAAGTACAAAGACCACAAGTTCAAAGTCAGCCTTGACAACTTAGTGAGACCCTATTTCAAAATAATGATGATGATGATGATGATGATGATAATAATGATAATAATAATAATAATAATAATAAAGCTAGGAGTGTAGCTGGAAGGTAGATCACACCTGGGGTCAATCCCCTATGCAGTAATAAGATAAAAATAAAAAGGCTGTGATAACCAGGCGTGGTCGTGCTTACTTGTAATCCTGGTACTTGGGAGGCTGAGACAGGAGGATCGTAGGTTCAGCAGCCACTCTCAGCAACTTGTGAGTCCCTCTGCAACTTAGTAAGACCCTGTTTCAAAATAAAGAATTAAAAAGGAGCCAGACATGGAGGTACATGCTTGTAATCTCAGCACTTGGAAGGCTGAGACAGAAGGAGACAGCCTTAGCTTCTTAGGCCCTTTGCAACTCAGTGAGACCCTGTTTCAAAATAAAGACTAAAAGCCAGGCGTGGTGGTGCACGCTTGTAATCCCAGCATTCAGAAGGCTGAAACCAGAGGATCGTGGTTTGTGGACAGCCTCAGCTACTTAGGCCCTCCGCAATTTAGTGAGACCCTATTTCAAAATGAGGAATAAAAAATAGAACAGGGGATGTAGCTTGGACCAGACCCACAAAAAATAAATAAATAAATAAACTTAAAATAAAGACTAAAAAAATAGGGCTAAGGGTGTAGCTCGGAGGTAGAATGTCCTTAGGTTCCATCCCCAGTACCACAAAAATAAATAAATAAATAAATAAATAAATAAATAAATAAAATGGAATTGGGGTATAGCTGGAGGTAGAATGCCCTGGGTTCAATCCCTAGCTTTAAAAAAAAAGTGTTGGAATATAGCTCAGTATTAGTATTAGATGGTCCCTGGGTTAACTCCCCAACACTAAAAAAAAAAAAAATCTGTGGATGGAAGCCAGATGTGCTATCGCACACCTGTAATCCCAGCTACTCAAGAGGATGAGGCAGGAAGATCCACTGAGTTCAGGAAAGGGCCAGCCTGGACAACATAAGAAGACCCTGTCTCTTAAGAATTAATTGATTAATCCCTGGATGGGTGAGAGGCAGAGCCAGGAAAGAAAAGAGACTGTCTCAGAAAACCTTTCTGTTCAAGAAACAGGATTGGAGCTGGGCGTGGTGGCGCACGCTTGTAATCCCAGCATTCGGGAGGCTGAGACCGGAGGATTGCGGTTCGCAGGCAGCCTCAGCTATTAGTGAGGACCTCTGCAACTTGTGAGACCCTGTTTCAAAAGAAAGAACAAAAAAATAGGGCAGGGGGTGTATAGCTCAGAGGTCAAATGCCCCTGGGTTCCATCCCCAGACCTGAATTGGGGCACACAATGGCTGAAGGGAAAGGATTAGCCAGGCTGGCCTCTGCTGGGCACTGTGCTGAGCACCTACATCTATTAGCTCAGGGTTTAACCCCACTGTGACCCGTGAGTTCAATATTATTTTTCCTGTCTGAGAGGTAAGGAAACTGAGGGTTGGCGACAAGGCATAACACACCCAGACCCAAGCCAGTGGATGGCAGTCTTAGGATTTGAACCCAGCTCTTCAGGTTCCAAAGCCCACGCTTGCTGACCCTTCTCAAGGAGGCCAAGGGAAAGACAAGAAGCCAGGAGGTGGGGCCAGTGTCCAGAAGTGCTAAAGAGTGTAGAGGTCAACTTGGGCAAGAACAGGAGAAGGCCATTTGCTGGGGTGGTCTCCAGAACAGCCAGGAGCTCTTGCTGGGTCCCAGGAGTTGGGGAAGAAGTGGAGAGGCTCAGGCGGGCAGGGGAAGCGCTGAGGTAGGGGTAGGAGAACAGGTGTACTGGGGAAGGGCCGAGGGCCAACTGCGGCAATAGCACATGGCAAGCCAGGCGTGGGGGCGCATACTTGTAATCCTAGTACTTGGGAGGCTGAGACAGGAGGAGCACAGGTTCAAGGACAGCCTCAGCAACACAGGAAGTCTCTCAGCAACCTACTGAGACCCTGTTTCAAAACAAAAAGTAAAAGAGCCGGCGTGGTGGCGCACACTTGTAATCCCAGCATTCAGGAGGCTGAGACCGGAGGATCACGGTTCGTGGACAGCCTCAGCTACCTCTGCAACTTAGTAAGACCCTGTTTCAAAATAAAGAATAAAAAATAGGGCAGGGGGTGTAGCTTGGAGGTCAAATGCCCCTGGGTTCCATCTCCAGACCCGCTTAAGACCCAGGGGCATTTGACCTCCAAGCTATACCCCCTGCCCTATTTTTTATTCTTTATTTTGAAACAGGGTCTCACTAAGTTGCAGAGGGCCTCACTAGGTAGCTGAGGCTGTCCGGGAACCACGATCCTCCAGTCTCAGCTTCCCAAATGCTGGGATTACAAACCTGAGCCACCTTGCCCGGCTTAAAATTTTTTTTTTTTAAATAAGGAGCTGGGCGTGGTGGTACACACTTGTAATCCCAGTGCTTGGGAGGCTGAGACAGGAGGATCGCACAGGTTCGAAGCCAGCCTCAGCTACTTAGTGAAGTTCTAAGCAACTTAGTGAGACCCTGTTTCCAAATAAAGTATAAAATAGGTCTGGGAGTATAGCCTGGAGGTAGAAAAGCTCCAGAGTTCCATTCCCAGTACCACCAAAATAAAAAAAAAATAAATAAAAAATAAAAAAGGATTGGAGGTATAGCTCAGGGGTAGAATGCCCTTGGGTTCAATCTCTAGTACCAGAAATAAATAAATAAATAAATAAATAAATAAATAAATAAATAAGCCAAGGTGTACCACAGAGGGAAAATGTCCCTGGGTTTAATCCCTAGTACAGAGGAAGGCAGAGAGGGAGGTAGTTCAAGCCCCTAAGTTCCATCTCCAGCACCAAAACCAAAAAGATAAGGAACAAGGCTAGGGCTGGGGGTGTAGCTCAGTGGTCCAGTGCTTGCCCAGCATGTCCTGGGTTTGATCTACAGCACTACAAAAGCCATGATCAGGCTTTATCATGCTGTTTTTGTGGTTGATTGGTTTGGGACTTTTGTACTACTAGGGATGAACCCAAGGGTTCTCTACACTGAGCCACATCCCCAGCCTTTTTTTATTATTATTATTATTTCTCTTTTTAAGACAGTCTTGCAAAGTTGCTGAGGCTGGCCTCTATTTTGTAATTCTCCTGCTTCTGCCGCCCAAGTAGGTGGAATTACAAGTATCCAGCACTGTACCTGGCCTCATACTGTTTATAAACTCATGGAAATTAAAGTAATTTTGCTTTGAGAGTTATGTGGATAGAGCCAATGGATAGAGGGGCAGCCCACCCTCCTTCTGACCTTTCACACCGCCTGGGCTTGGCCTAGACAGGGCCCACCACATCCCACTCACCCTGTTCAAGCCCCAGGGTCACCACATCCCACCCCTGCCAGGCTCTGTCCTCAGGGACCTGAATCCATTCCTTTTCCTACTCCTTGACTCCAGCCCCTGACCTCTGGGCCATCATCCCCCAACTTCCCTGGCTCCTGCCCCACCTCCTCACAGCCAGTGTCACCATTAACGATGGGCTGAGCTGGGTATGGTGCCACATGCCTAGAATCCCGGTACCTGGGTATCACAGATGTGAGGCGGGGCTTTGCAACTAGAGAGGCCCTCTGCAACTTAGACCCTGTTTCAAAGTAAAAAAAATAAAATAGGGCTGGGATTGTAGCCTGGCAGTAGAATGCCCCTGAGTTCAATCCCAGCACAAGAAGAAGAAAGAAGGAAAGAAAGAAAGAAAGAAAGAAAGAAAGAAAGAAAGAAAGAAAGACAAAAAGGAACAGTGGGGTTGATCCACTACCCTGCTGGTGAGCAGGCAGCCTGAGCAGCTCCAGAGACCCAGAAAGGGAGCCTAATCCAGGAGCAGCAGCCCCCTGAGAGTCCCAGGGTCTCACAACTAACACTTCTGGAGAGCCAGAAGGGAGGCAGTGCCCAGGGCTCTGACCCTGAAAGGCCCCTGGGCACTCCCCCAGGCTGCCCTGGAACCGTGTGGATTCCTCCCCATGGATGTGGTCTGGCAGCGGAGGCAGGCACCCTGGGGTGGGCGCAGGCCGCTGCACTGCCCCAGCACTTGGTCCTGCCTTCACATCGCTGATTTCTGGCTCCCATTTCCAGATCTTAGCCAGACCCTCTGGATGTCCTCACATCCTCCTCATGGCTATCCCCGTGCGCACCCGCGCATGGACACACGGGCGCACACAGCACCCCTCGTCTGTTAACAGCTCTGCCCTGCGCTACCTGTGTACTCTTTACTTCCTTCTGGAGACTGGACTTCTCTCAGAGCCCACCTCCCGCCGATCCTTCTTCTCACCAGCTCCCTCACCTGGCAGCCGGAGCCATGCTTTGCCACCTTCCAGACCACCCTTCTGCCAGCATGTTGATGTCCCTGGAGGAGCCGACAGAGCGCTCACACCCTCCTTTTCCTTGACTAGGAGCTGGACTGTGGCGCCACCTGCTGGTATATTAGGAAAATACAGCTAGCTGCGACCAGGCCCCCACCTGGGCTTGCAGTGAGGACCCATAAGCAGGAGAGGGAGCAGAGGGTGAGAGGCAGGGAGGTGGTGGGCAAGCCAGGAGAGGGGCTGCCGAGTGGAGTTGGAGAGCCGGCCTTCCCTAAGAGCGCACCCCTGGTTGGAGGTGGGGCGAAGGCTCTTTTGGGAGGCCAGAAACAAAGGAAGTCATGACCCCAAATGATTCTTGAGGTTCCAGCTGTATCAGGCCCCCACTACCACCACCACCCCAAACAAACTCTCTGACTGCCTTCTCCCAGCCCCCCCCCATTTCTTTTAGAGGGCCTTGGGGCTAAAGAGGTTAACAGGGCTGCCAGAAACCCAAGCAAGGTAATTATAGGGTTTAGAGAAGGGCTGTAATTACTCAGGGTTTGGGGGCAGTGGCCTGTTCCACCAACAAACCACCTCACTCCAGAAGAGCCTCCCCACATACCCAAAGGCACATCTGGCAGGGAGAAGTAACCCGCCCCTCCCCTCTTGAGAAAGCCCCGCAGAGCCAAGGAATGAGTCCACTGACCCCAAGAATAGAGCCTTCTGGAACAAACAGGGAGAAGAGATAGGGTTAAGAATCCTCCCTAGGGAAGAGAGAAATAGCGGCTCCCTGCGGGGTTCAACTCTGATGAGCAAGGCAGTTGGGAGTAGCGAGGCCTGCAAGTTGGGGGTGCGGGGTAGAAGCCTCTCCTCCTTACAGGGGACCCCGATCCTAGCAGCAGCACCCCTGAGAGTGCCCCAGGCGTCTCTGGCCTCGAACCCCTGCGACCTGTTCGCAGGAGCTGCATCTCCACCCGAGGACGCGCCAGCGCGACTCTCCCTCCTGCAGGTCCTGACACTCATTCCCTCCCCCGGGACACCATCTCTTTCACAACCTTCAAACCTAAACGCCTCCCTTAGGCCCCGACCCACATTTGCTATGAACCAGTCAGGACCTTAAAGGAGGCGGTCCCCAACGTTGCCCGGGTAACACCCGGCGAGGGGCGCCCCGGGCAAAAGCGGAGTTGCCAGGGAGACCAGCGCAGTGGGCGGGGTCCCAAGCCTTGGCTAGTTTGTGCCGGGATAAGCACGGATTTTTCTTGTTTGTGGTCTTGGAGATCGAACCCAGGGCTTTGATCTGCTAAACAAGCTCTAGCACTCCACCACTAAGCTACGTTCCAGCTTTAAACAAAGACACTAACGGTTCTCCCTCTCCCTCCCTCTCTTCCTCTCTCCCTCTCCCTCCTTCTCCCTCTCCCTCCTTCTCCTCTCTCTCTCTCTCTCTCTCTCTCTCTCTCTCTCTCCCTCTCCCTCTCCCTCTCCCTCTCCCTCTCTCCCTCCCTCTCTCCCTCCCTCTTTCCCTCCCTCTCTCCCTCTCTCCCTCTCTTCCTCTCCCTCCCTCTCTCTCCCTCTCTCTCTCTTGTGCTGGGGATAAAACCCAGGGGCATTCTACCTCCGAGCTACACCCCAGCCCTATTTTTTATTCTTTATTTTGAAACCGGTCTCACTGAGTTGCGGAGGGCCTCACTAAGTAGCTGAGGCTGGCGGTGAACCCGCGATCCTGTCTTCGCCTCTCCAGTACAAGCGTGCGTCCCCACGCTCGGCTTTCTAGCTCTCTTTCAACAACTTTTCGGTAAAGCCACCACCAGGGGTCACGGGCAGCTGGAGTTCCAAAGCTCCTGAAAGAAGCCTCCGAGGGCTTAGTTCCTGCAATTCAGAGGACTCCAACAGGACCAAGCCCGAAGGAACTCAAGAAAAGAGACAAGCTTTAGGAGGGCTGGAGAAAGGACAAGACTACTAAGGCATTATGAAAATAACTTCTGGGGACGCAAGGCTGGGTACCATCCCCAGCACCGGGTAGTCGGGAGAGAGCACTTCTCGGATTCGAAGTCTAAAGTGAAAACATGCAAGCCGGGGGTGGCCGCTTGTCAGGACCTCCAGTACTTGGGAGGCTGAGCCAGTAGGATTGCAAGTTCGCAGACAGCTTCAGTTACTTAGTGAGGCCCTTTGCAACTCAGTGAGACCTTGTTTCAAAATAAAGAATAAAAAATAGGTCTGGGGGCCTCGGGGGTAGAATACCCCTGGGTTCAGTCCCCAGTACTGCAAAAAAGTAAAGAATAAAAAATAAAGTGAAAATAGGCCGGGCGTGGTGGCGCACGCTTTTGTAATCCCAGCATCCCGGAGGCTGAGACCGGAGGATCGAGGTTCGGGGACAGCCTCAGCTATTTAGGCCCGCTGCAATTTAGTGAGACCCTGTTTCAAAATAAAGAATAAAAAAAAATAGGATAGAGGGTATAGCTTGGAGGTCAAATGCCCCTGGGTTTCATCCCCAGACCTGCAAAAAATACAAAATAAAAATAATAAAGTGAAAATATGCTAAGTGTGAAAAGAAAAAACTACCGTGGTTTTAGTTCCGCCTCCGAGGAGCTGGCATTCCATATTATACCACCAGATGGCAGTCCTGTCCGTCTATCGGATTACTTGTAGTCCTAGAAATAGTGTGGGGAGAGCCCAGGAATGAAAATCTCTATCTCGAAAACTGATTTTTGCTCTCTAATTCCTGGGTATTTGACAGACAACAGATACCCTCCATGAACACAAATATACAGTTTTCTCTCCCCACCCAGCTCTGACCAGGTCCACTTACCAAGGTGTGTGTGTGTGTTGTGTGTGTGTGTGTGTGTGTGTGTGTGTGTGTGTGTTTTACTGGGGGTTAAACACAGGGGTGTTCTACAACCTAGATACACCTCCAACCGTTTTTTTATTGTTTATTTTGAAAGAGGTTCTCAGTTTCTGAGGCTGGCCTCAAACCTGTGACCCTCCTGTCTGGGATTACAGGTGTGCACCACCATGCCTGGCTCATTCATTCTTGATTCAAAGAAGCTAAGGAAAACTTTGGCCGGGTGTGGCGACGCACACTTGTAATCCCAGAATTCAGGAGGCTGAGACTGGAGGATCACGGTTCGAGGACAGCCTTAGCTACTTAGTGAGGCCCTCCGAAACTTAGTGAGACCCTGTTTCAAAATAAAGAATAAAAAATAGGGCAGATAGGGCAGGGGGTGTAACTCAGAGGTCGAATGCCCCTGGGTTCCATCCCCAGACCCGAAAAAAAAAAAAAAAAAAAAAACTGGTGGAAAAAGTTTCTGCTCTCTTGTGTTATAAATTGAGTAAGAGTTGAGAGGCGGATCGTACAGGTTCAAAGCCAGCCTCAGCTACTTAGTGAGGCTCTCAGCAACTTAGTGAGACCCTGTTTCCAAATAAAGTATAAAATAGGAGGTCTGGGAGTATAACCTGGAGGTAGAAAAGCCCCTGGGTTCCACCCTCAGTACCACAAAAAATAAAAAATAAATTGAGTAAGCGTAATGACTAGCACATTTATAATGGTGTCTTATTGAACATAAGATTATGAGGATCAAATGTTTGATCCTCATAATCTTATCAAATAGGTATAATACTAACTCCATCTCACAAATGAAGAATTTAAAGTATAAAGAGGTTTAAGAACTTGTTGGAAGCTGGGAGTGGTGCTGCACACCTGTAATCTCAGTACTTGGGAGGCTGAGACAGGAGGGTTGCAGGTTCAAGGACAGCCTCAGCAAGTAGTAAGACTCTCATCAACCTAGGCGAGACCCTGTTTGTTTCAAAATAAGGATAAAATTGGGCTAGGGGTACAGTAGCTCAGAGGTAGAATGCCCCTGGTTCAATCCCTAGCATCGTGGCCTGTAACCATATAGTACTTGGAATGCTGAGGCAAAATAATCACAAGTTCGAAACCAGACTGGGCAACTTAGCAAAACCCTGTCTCAAAGTTTACAGAGGATGGGGGCCGGGGGTGTTGCTCAGTGGTAAAGTGTTCCTGGATTAAGTTGCCAGCACCCCCTAAAAATGTCAAAGTTCACACAGCCTGAAAATGAGAATTGCTGAGATTTTAATCTAGGCAGCTCAGCTAGAGGAAGGAAAGAACATCTGGATGGCATATCTAAAATCTCATCTAGAGCCGGGCGTGGTGGCGCACGCTTGTAATCCCAGCATTCGGGAGGCTGAGACCTGGAGGATCGCAGTTCGCGGACAGCCTCAGCTACTAAGTGAGGCCCTCTGCAACTCAGTGAGACCCGGTTTCAAAATAAAGAATAAAAAACAGGGCAGGGGGTGTAGCTCAGAGGTCAAATGCCCCTGGGTTCCATCCCTAGACCCACAAATAAAATAAAATAAAATCTCATCTAGGCCCGGAAGAGACGTCGCACCGCGCATGCCCCTTCCTTTCCAGCCTCCGCCTCGGACCCTGAAGCCTCAGCCATGTTGAGGCCCAAGAACAGGATGGCCATCAATGAACTCCTTTTTAAGGAGGGAGTGATGGTAGCCAAGAAGGATGTCCACATGCCCAAGCACCCGGAGCTGGCAGACAAGAGCGTGCCCAACCTTCACGTCACAAGGCCATGCCGTCTCTCAAGTCTCATGACAACATGAAGGAACAGTTTGCCTGGAGACATTTCTACTGGTACCTCACCAACGAGGGCATCCAGTATCTTCGTGATTACCTCCACTTGCCTCCTGAGATCGTGCCTGCCACCCTGCGTCGCAGCCGGCCAGAGACTGGCAGGCCTGGGCCCAAAGGCCTGGAAGGAGAGCAAACTCACAAGGGGGAAGCCGACAGAGACACCTACAGAGAGCGCTGTGCCCCCTGGTGCCCACAAGAAAGCAGAGGTAACTGAATTCCAGTTTAGAGGCAGGTTTGGTTGAGGACACAGTCAGTGAAGTCGATGGGGATTGCTTTGTGCTGAATAAACTTGTAGCTCTAAAAAAATAAAATAAAATCTATATTGAGAGGTAAAAAAAGAGTAAACCTAAGCAAGAGATTGGAGGTGGGCGTTTGGTATTGGATATCTTCTCAGGGCCCCAAATGCTAAGCGCACATGCTCTACCACTGAGCTCCACCCCCAGCTGGGGAGTTGTTCTGGAAAAAAGAAAATCCTGTGTAAGGATTCAGAAATATGAAGAGGGCCAGGCGTGGTGGCGCAGGCTTGTAAATCCCAGCATTCGGGAGGCTAAGACAGGAGAATCGCGGTTCACGGACAGCCTCAGCTACTTAGTGAGGCCCTCTGCAACTCAGTGAGACCCTGTTTCAAAATAAAGAATAAAAAATAGGCTGGGATGCAGCTCGGAGGTAGAATGCCCCTGGGTTCCATCCCCAGTACCACAAAACAATAAAGAAAGAAAGAAAGAAAGAAAGAAAGAAAGAAAGAAAGAAAGAAAGAAAGAAAGAAAGAAGAGAACAGGGAGATAGGAATGTTATGACCGGTGTCTAGCTTGGATGATCACCAGTCACTAATGTGAGAATTGCAGGACAGGGCAATTCTAGGGGAAAGAGGAAATTCTGTGCTCAGCCTGTGATGCAGCCCAGCAAGGCAGCACACACCTGGAATCCCTGGACTGGGAGGCTGAGACAGGAGGACTGCGGGCTCAAGCCTGCGCACACTTAGACCCTGCTTCAAACTAGAAACTGCAAAAAGGGTTGGAGAGGTAGCTCAGAGATAGAACGCTCCCAAATTCCAGCCCCAGTACCATGTAATCTGTGATGTTTGAGGTGCCTTAGGTCGACTCAGGAAGCATCTGGCCTGACGTTTAGGCTGGTACTATGTCCCTAGTGTCCTGACTAGCAAGGAGGTGGTCTTATTTATCTTTGCATTTCCTTGGAGCCACTAGAAACACATTTGGTGAGGAAATGCAGGTGGGCTACTGGAAGGAAGTAACACCACCTCTTCACACAAGGTGTTTACAGTGTGTGTGTGTGTGTGTGTGTGTGTGTGTGTGTGTGTGTGTATTGCTGCGGATGGAACCCAGGGGCATTCTACCCTGAACTACACATACTCCAGGACTATTTTTTGGTGGTACTGGGGGTGGAACCCAGAGGCTTTCTACCTCCAGGCTACACTCCCAGTCCTATTTTTATACTTTATTTGGAAACAGGGTCTCACTAAGTTGCTGAGAGCCTCACTAAGTAGCTGAGGCTGGCTTCGAACCTCCACGATCCTCCTGTCTTGGCCTCCCAAGCTCTGGGATTACAAACGTGCGCCACCACGCCAGGCTAATCCCAGTACTTGGAAGACTGAGATAGGAGGATCACAGGTTCGAAGACAACCTCGACAACTTAGGAAGAACCTGTTTCCAAATAAGAAATACAATTGAGCTGGGGGTTTAGCCCAGAGATAGAAATGCCTCTGGGTTCAGTCCTCAGTGCCACAAAAAGTTATACATATATAATATAAAATAGGTCTGGGAGTATAGCCCAGAGGTAGAAGGCCCCTAGGTTCCATCACCAGTATCGAGAGAGAGAGAGAGAGAGAGAGAGAGAGAGAGAGAGAGAGAGAGAGAGAACGCGCACGCCTGGCGTGGTGGCGCACACTTGTAATCCCAGCACTTTAGAGACTGAGACAGGAGGACTGTAGCTCAAGGTCAGCCTCAGCTACTTAGGCTCTCCACAACTTAGTGAGACCCTGTTTCAAAATAAAGAATAAAAAATAGGGCAGGGGGTATAGCTGGGAGGTCGAATGCCCCTGGGTTCCACCCCCAGACCCACAAAAAAAGAAAGAAAGAATAAAGAATAGGGCTGGGGATGTAGCTGGGAGGTAGAATGCCCCTGGGTTTAATTCTCCGTACCACCAAAGAGAGAGAGAGAGAGAGAGAGAGAGAGAGAGAGAGAGAGAGAGAGAGATATGGAGATGTAGTTCAGTGAAAGAGTGCTTGCCTAACATTTGTGAGGACTTAGGTTCAATGCCCAGTACCAACACACACACACACACACACACACACACACACACACACACAAACACACACACACACACAGAGAGGAAAAAAAGAGAGAAAAAGAAAGCCCCTCATAAAGGCCCTTTTGACTGATTAATTGATGTGTGTGTATTTGTGTTTGTGTGTGTGTGCATTACCAGTGATGAAGCCAGAGGCATTCTATCTTAAAGCTATACCACCACCCCCTGCCCTATTTTATTTTTTTTATTTATTTTTGAGGTACTGGAGATGGAACCCAGGGACATTCTACCTCCAAGCTATACTCCCAGCCTTATTTTGTATTTTCTTTTTTGTGTGTGTGGTATTGGGGTTCCTGGAAAACCTCTGGGCTACACTCTCAGACCAACTATATAATGCCATATATATTGGAAACAGGGTCTCTTAAGCCAGCGAGGCTGGCTTCGAACCTGCGTGATCCTCCTGTCTCCGCCTCCCAAGTGCAGGGTTTACTGGTTTACAAGCTTGCGCCACCACGCCCAGCTATTGTGTTTTTCTTTTGTGTGGTGTGTGTGTGTGTGTGTGTGTGTGTGTTACTGGGGATGGAACCCAGGGGCTTTCCACCTCCGGGCTATACTCCCAGACCTATTTTATATTTGTATTTGGAAACAGGGTCTCACTAAGTTGCTGAGAGCCTCACTAAGTAGCTGAATCTGGTTTTGAACCTGTGCGATCCTCCTCTCTCAGCCTCCCAAACGCTGGGATTACAAACATGCACCCCCACGCCCGGTTTGTATTCTTTATTTTGAAATAGGATCTCACTAAGTTGTAGAGGGGCTCATGAAGTAGCTGAGGCTGTCCCCAAACATGCGATCCTCCTGTGTCAGCCTCCCAGGTACTGGGATTCCAATTGTGAAGCACCTCACCTAGTCACACTAAGTTTATTATGTAATCTTTATAACAGGTGAAGGTAAGTATTGTCAGCCCCATACTATAGATAGGAAACAACGAAATGCTGGCATGCCCAGGTAAGTCTTGGTACAAAGTAGGGAGGAAACCAGCTGCCTAAGGTTTTTGCTGTCTATTGCTTTCTCAGTTCCCGTTCCCCATGGGAATGGATCATCGATTTAAAGGATTTAAAGTTTCCCAGGCCAGGCTTGGGAGGCAGAGACAGGAGGATCGTACAGGTTCAAAGCCAGCCTCACTGTCTTAAGACACCCTGTTTCCAAATTAAAAAAATAAATAAATAAATAAATAAAATTAAAAAAAATTATATATATATATATATATATATATATATATATATATATATATATATATATATATATATTAGGTCTGGGAGTGTAGCCCAGAGGTAGAAGGGTTTCCAGGAACCCCAGTACCACCAAAAATAAATAAATAAATAAATAAAATAAAAATAAATAAATAAATAAAGTTTCCCAGGTTGGTTTCCAGGCATGGTGGCACAGGCTTGTTAATCCCAGCATTTGGGAGTCTGAGACCTGAGGATCGCGGTTCGCGGACAGCCTCAGCTACTTAGTGAGGCCCTCCGCAACTCAGTGAGACCCTGTTTCAAAATAAAGAATAAAAAAATAGGGCAGGGGGTGTAGCTCGGAGGTCGAATGCCCCTGGGTTCCATCCCCAGGCCTGCAAAAGGAAAATAAAAATAAAAATAAATAAAGTTCCCCAGGTTGGTCTTCATAACCCTGACCCAACTTTCTGCTCCCACACCTGGACCCCTAATGTCTTCCCTCATTCCACTCCAGCTCCCTAAATCAACTGTCTTCTTATGTTTATGTCAGGCCAACTTTAAGATATTTTATAGGCTCTAATTCCAGAGAGGAAAGCCCAGTGTGGTGGCTCACGCCTGTAATCCCAGTGCTTGAGAGGCAGAGAGGAGGAGGATCACAGGTTTGAAGACAGCCTCAGCAAGTAGTGAGACTCATAACTGTAGTGAGACCCTGTTTTCACATAAGAAATAAAATCAGTGTGTGGGGGTGTGTGGCTCGAAGATAGACTGCCTCTGGGTTCAATCCCCAATACCACACACACGTACAGAGAAAATAATTATTACGGAGAGGAAACGTTTCTGTTCTGAGAAGCCCAATAATGAAATCCATCTACTTATTCAATAAACATTGTATATAGCCGGGCATAGTGGCGCGGGCTTGTAATCACAGCATTCAGGAGGCTGAGACTGGAGGATCACGGATCGTGGTTCACAGACAGCCTCAGCTACTTAGTGAGGCCCTCCGCAACTCAGTGAGACCCTGTTTCAAAATAAAGAATTAAAAATGGGGCAGGGGGTGTAGCTCAGAGGTTAAATGCACCTGGGTTCCATCCCTAGATCCCCCCAATAAATAAATAAATAAACAAATAAAGATTGCATATGCCAGGAGAGCAGTAGGACCTGACTCCTCACACATTTTCAACGTGCCCAGTGTCAGTCTGGGGAGAGGCACCCGAGAGCAGCATTTTAGCCATGGCACTCTTCCACTCTGCCCTCTGGCCGTGCCTCAGGTCACACCTGAGATCTGCGCTGTCCCATATCTGGGTTTCTCCCTTGCCAACTTGCTGCCTCCAACTCTAGCATCCATTTCCAATGTAGACCTTTCTCCTATCCTCACCCTGCAACTTCAAGCCCCCTTCTGGAAGACCCTGCAGACACACAGCTAGCAATCCAGAGGGCCAGATCCTCTCCAAGTCTAGTGGCCTTGGGCACTGTCTTCGCGCTCCCTGCAGGCCCCAGCTCCCATCTTCTCCAGCCTGCTGACTGACCCCTTTGCTCTGTTAACCCCCAGCTGTTAGTGTCTCTCCCCAAGGTGCTTCCTTCACCTGCCCAGCTTCTCAGGTGTGCCGGCTGCCTCCTTTCCTAATCTCCCTGAACACCCTACACTTTGTGGTACTGGGGACTGAACCCAGGGGCATTCTACCTCTGAGTTACATCCCCCAGCCTAATTAATTAATTAATTATTTTTTTTTTTTTTTTGGTGTGGTATTGGGGGTGGAACCCAGGGGCTTTTCTATCTCCGGGCTATACTCGCAGACCTTATTTATTTATTTTTTAAATTTGGAAACAGGGTCTCACTAAGTTGTTGAGAGCCTCACTAAGTAGCTGAGGCTGGCTTCGAACCTGTGTGATCTTCCTGTCTCAGCCTCCAAGTGCTGGGATTACAAGCGTGTGCCACCACGCCTGGCTTATTTTATTTTATTTTTGCTGTACTGGGGATGGAACCCAGGAGCATTCTACCTCTGAAATACACCCCCAGCCCTATTTTTTGCTCTTTATTTTGAAGCAGGGTCTCAATTGCAAAGGGCATGTTTTTTTTTTTTTTTTTTTTTTCAAGCAGGGATGAAAGTCTCACTACTTGCTGAGACTATCTTTGACCCTGTTGTGATCCTCCTGTCTCAGCCCTCAAGTACTGGGATTACAGGCAGGCGGCTCCTGACCTCTCTCATTTGAGCCAGTCTCCTGCTCCCCTCCACAGCTGCTTTATGTGTGGGGGGAGGAAGATGGTGCTGGGAACTGAACCAGGGGTTCAATCTACAGCCCTAAGGGGTTGCGTCTAAGGGGTGCATCTACACAGCCCTTAAGGTCTCACTGAGTTACAAAGGGCCTCACTACGTAGCTGAGGCGTCGGGTCTCAGCCTCCCAAATGCTGGGATTACGAGCCCGTGCCACCAAGACCGGCTGCTTTTCATTTATTTTGAGACAAGGTCTAGCTAGGTTGGCCGGGCTGGCCTTCAACGTGCCACCTCCCTGCCTCAACATGCCAAGTAGCTGGGATTACAGGTGGTGCCACTGCGCCCATTCTCTCTAAACACCTCTGGCCACCTCTGGCCGAGCTGGGCCTCCCCCTCTCGGCGCGCACCAGGCTGACCCTCGAGGGTGTCACCCCTCCCTCCAGTCTGCATTCGCCCAGACCCTCTGGTTTGTCCCAGTCTCTGCCCCCTCCCCCTGCCTCTTCCAGGGTGCTGGTGTCTGTCCCGTGAGTTCCTTCGCCCCCCCCCGTTCCCATCTCTCTGCCCTTCGCCGCTCCTGATGGCTCCGAGGGCCTCAGTTTCCCCGTCCTGCGCACCTCGCTCTGGGCCCCCCTAGCTTTGTCTCTAACCCCCCCCCCCGTTGCCCCTCTCTTCCTTCTCTGGCGCTCGCGAGCTGAGTCTCCCCTCTGACTTCTCCCCCCCTTCGTCTCCCCTCGCTCGCCCCTTCCAGCCTCGGCCCCTGGGGTCGGTCCCTCCGCGGCGTCCGCTCGACTTTCCCGCGGCCTCCCCTCCCCCCCGCCCCGCTCCGCTCGCCCGGGCTCCCGCGCTCCCTCCCTCTCCATCCTCCGCTCTCTCCGGCTCCCTCTCTCGCCTCGGATGACAGCGCTACCTCTTTTGTTGGCTCCGCAGCCAATCGCGGCCGCTGACGACACGGGGGCCGGGGCTATAAAGGGCCGGCCCGGGCGCGGGCCCCCCCAGCCGCCCGCCCCGGCCGCCGCCCGCCCCGCCCGCGCGCCCGCCGCCCCCGGCCCCCGGGCCCCCGCCGGGGCAGCCCCGCGCCGCCCGCCCGGACCTCCTCCTCCTCCCGCCCCTCCCCGCGGGACTCCGGCGTCCCCGCCCCCCAGTCTCCTCCCCTCCCCTGCAGCATGGTGCTCGCGGCCCCGCTGCTGCTGGGCTTCCTGCTCCTCGCCCTGGAGCTGCGGCCCCGGGGGGAGGCGGCCGAGGGCCCCGCGGCGGCGGCGGCGGCGGCGGCGGCGGCAGCGGCGGCGGCGGGGGCCGGGGCCGGGGCCGGGGCCGGCGCGGGGGCCGGGGCCGGGGCCGGGGGCGCGCGCTCCAGCCGGCCGGCCCCGTCCGCGGCGCCCGAGCCCGACGGCTGCCCCGTGTGCGTGTGGCGGCAGCACAGCCGCGAGCTGCGCCTGGAGAGCATCAAGTCGCAGATCCTCAGCAAGCTGCGGCTCAAGGAGGCGCCCAACATCAGCCGCGAGGTGGTGAAGCAGCTGCTGCCCAAGGCGCCGCCGCTGCAGCAGATCCTGGACCTGCACGACTTCCAGGGCGACGCGCTGCAGCCCGAGGACTTCCTGGAGGAGGACGAGTACCACGCCACCACCGAGACGGTCATCAGCATGGCCCAGGAGAGTAAGTGCCCCGGCTGCGAGCCCCGCGCGCCTTCTCCGCAACACTTGACGGACTGGGGAGCGGGGGCTACTTCGCTGAACTTTTCCGAGCGGCGAGGACCGGCCGCGGAGTTGTGTGCACGCCCCTTTCCCGCAGGTGGGAGGGGGCCGCCGGGCGGCTGGCGGGGTGCTGCCTCCCACCCCCGGTGTGCGGAAACCCGGTGCGGACGGAGTCCGCGGCTAGTCGGGGGTCCGCAGCCTCGGGCCGGGGCAGCAACCCTGCCCTGGAGGCTCGGGGGAGGGAGGAGGGGAAGGAGCGGAACCCGGAGGCTCGGGACCCCCGCAGCCCCAGCTGGGCCGTAGCGCTTTTCTCTCCCACCGCCCCGGCACCGACTCCCTGCCTGGTGCCCGCAACGCGCCCGCCGGGCTGCAGAGAACCGAGCGCCGCTCTCGCCTTCCCAGGAATGGGGTTCCAGAACCGGGTGCTCCGGCAGCACCCTCCATCCTGAGCCTGCCACTGAGTAGTATCCCCAGGGGCCGGAATGCCTTGCTCAACTCTACTGCGCTGGGGCTTCGGGACAACCGTTTGCTTACTTAAACCTGAGTGTTCCGTCCCTTATTCTCCCGCCCTGCCCGCAGCAGGACTTGAGAGAGGAAGACCCCGGGAGAAGGAACTGGATTGGGGGGGGGGGCAGGCATCCGAGTCTCTGGCCAAACGGAAGATGAACATGTTAATAGACATGAGCTGCTTTGAAATTTTATGGCCTGGAAAATCCAGGCCAATACTACACCCCCATCCCTGCCTTTCCCTAGGGTCAGGTGACTCCCTCTTCCCCTCCCCCAACGGGTCTCCCCCCACTCAACTCCAGGGAACCAGGCCCTCCCATTCCCTAGTGGCTTGGCAAAGTCTCCCCCCCCCACACACACACAGTTTAGTTTTATGGCTCAGAACAGAGGAGGGGGGAGGCTGGTTTATTGGCAGATGGGTCATAAAAAGCTGGGGGCTGAGGGGAGTCCTAGTGGCTCACACCCACGGGAGAGGCACAAGAACCCAGGTGTGTATCTGGGAGGCTGAGTACCTGGTACTGACACACAGATTTCTCAGAACCCATCTCCACAGCATTTGGTCAGGGCTGTAAAGAAAACTCAAAGAACCAGGAAACTTTGTGTGTGTGTGTGTGTGTGTGTGTGTGTGTGTGTGTGTGTGTGTGTGTGTAGATCTAGTCTCTCTAGCCCACAGACCTAGTCTCAGGGTCCTCAGTCTCTCTTCTGTTCTTAAGGCTTCTGCTATGAAGCAAGGGTCAGTCTGAGAGTGACTGAGGGCAGGGGTAGGGGTGGGGGTGGGGATTCTAGGAATCAGTTGTAGAGGAATTTTGATCAAGAGTTTGCTGGGAGATGAAGGGTACAGATACTCTGGTCTGTGCGGTGAAGTGTGTGTGTGAAGATTTCCAGGATGAGTGACCAGGCTGTGGACTTCCCCTTGCCCCCCACGACACCTAGCATCCCTTGGCCATTGGGGTCTGAGCCCAGAATGAGCTCCTGTGATGGGGATGCAGGAAGTCAAGGGATCCTACAGACATGAATTAATTGTGCAGTGCAGGTTAGGCCTAAAGAAGGCATCAGCAGGTGGGGTCTCACTCCAACTTCTACTCCTGTGCCACCCTAGGACTTGGCTAAGTAGGGACCTGGTTCTCCAGCCAGGTGCTGTACGTCCCCTTTAAGAGCCTAGCTGAGCTCTTAAGGGAGGGAGGGGGAGTGGAGGGGAGGGGAGGGAGAGAGGGGAAAAGGAAAAAGAGACTTTTATAGTCTAATCCCCAGGGACCCGCTTTAATAAGAGACTTGTGCTCTGCTAATCGGGGGAGGTGTTTGTCAGCAGAGATGGCCTCTGCTCCCCTCCCCCTGCCTCCCCTCCCCCAGCCCACAACCCTGGACCCCAGCCCCCACCTCTCCTAGGCGGCTTTGCCTGCCCTAGTTCCCTCTACCCTCTCAGGCTCTCCCACCCCAGCCTTCATCCTGGGAACCCAGCCCCCTGCCCTTCTGAGAGCCAAGCCCAGCCCCTCAATTTCTCTCTCCTCCCCATACCAAGAGGCCCCTGCCCTCTCAGCCCAACCTCCTGCCCCTGGGCCTTCTAACAGAGTTGGGAAAGGGTGTATAGTGGGGGGTGGAAAGAGGAGGCCATGAGTAGGGAGGGGGTTGGGCTTTTGCTGAAAATAGTGCAATGACCTCTCTCCCCCACCAGCACCGCCCACTAAACCTGACCTGCTGCCTGCCACCAACCAGATCAATCCAACACATGTGTGGCCTGGAGCTGGGCTTATTTGTGTTGGGGACTCTCAAGCCCCTGTTCTCTCTCTAGCTCTACCTGCCTCTCTTTGTTCCTCTGTACCCTTCCCTGTCCTCTCTTTTCTTTCCCCCTCTAGGTTCAGCTCCCCCACCTCCACCGCTCTCTCCTTTCTACCCCACCCTGGCTGGCATCTTCCAGCTCCCCTCTCTCATTTCCTCTAACCTGTCTTCATTCCTCTCTTCTCACTCGTACCTCCCTCATCATCTACAACCTGTCCTGGGCTCTGCCCTATCCCTTTTCTTTCTCTCTAAGTCTTGTCTCTACACGGACGGTCCCCACATCCACTGGGGAACAAGAATATGAGGATTCCCTGGGGGTGGGCACGGGGGAATTTCAGTCCAAAAGAACCAAAGACTTAGAGGGACGGGGTTCTGTTGCCAGACCCCTCACCTCCAAACCCTAGGGTAGCTTAGGTACAGCAGTATGTTTTGCGCTTAGAAAAACCACCAACGTTTATTGAGAAACTACTACTATTTTCACATTATATATTTAATGCTCATCACTCCTGTGAATCCAGAATCACCTGTATCACACTGAGATAAGGTCAGGCTCAAAGAGGAGTCAGGCATTAGTTAAACCCGCTTCAATTGTAGCCAAAGAACAGAGTCTAGAAAGCTCTCAGGCACTTACCCGTGCAATCTAAGATTGGAAATTAATTCCACACCTAGAGTACTGCTTGGTACCTAGAGTATGGGCTTGGTACTTGGCTTACAGACTACAGTGTCAGCAGACACAGTGTCCATCCTCAAGATGTGTATCTAATAGCAAGAAACAGACAATTCCTCGTCCAGTGTAGACATGACAAGCTAATTGTTGCTTGTTATTCCTGATCTCACCAGGAGCGCCCCTGCCCCAGCTACTCTCCTAATCTCTGAATCCCCACCCCTCAAGATGTAGTCCAGCCCAAACACTGGAGCTCCAGCCAGCAGAGTGACTGGGAGGGCTACCTGAGCACTGGACCGCAGAGAAAAACCAAGGCAAAGGTGCTACAGGACTTTTTGTATTATGTCCTGTATGTATGAAGATTATTCACTTTCCTCCCCGGCCCATTTGGAGGGTCCTCCCTCTCCTGGGTGAAGTGAGGTAGTGTGCTGATGGGAGGCGACAGATGTTAAGTCCTTCGTGATTATGCAGAACGTGAGACCTAGGCTTGATACACAAGGGCCTAGACTTCACCATCCTTCAGTGGCTCCGGAAAAGCTCATTCCAGATTCTATCTAGAATGAGAATGGACATTCCTGTCCAGAGGAGACATGATGCATTCCTAACCCATTTAAGAGATTAGGAAGGGAAACTGGGAGGAAATGGAACGAAAGCAGAGGATATATTGAGAATCATCCTTTAGCCCCCCACCCCCACACACAAAGGGTCAATTTATGTCCAGAACAAGGGGAAGCAGGTCAAAATGCAAAGTTATTCAGAATGTTGAATCTTTGTAGAGACTTGCTGGCACTGTACTGAGAAACTCAAGGAGGCTCAAGGGAAAAAAGATGACTAGATGTAGTTTTATGTTTGCAGTACTGGGGACCTAACCTCAACCTCAGATCTCCCTGCTTCAGCCTCCCAAGTGGCTGGGATTATAGGTGTGCCACTGCACTGCACCCTGCTGATTATGATTGATTTGATGTGTTGAAATTTTTCTTTTTCTTTTTTTGTGGTACTAGGGATGGAACCCAGGGGTCTTCTACCTCTGGGCTATACCCCTAGACCTATTTTATTTTTTATTAGGAAACAGGGTCTAAGTTGCCGAAGCTGGCCTCTAACCTGCGATCCTCTTGTCTCAGCCTCGAAAGCACTGGAGTTACAAGCATGCACCACCATGCCCTGCAAATAGTTATTTCTGATGCTTTGAACAAACAGGAAGAAACGGTTTTTCCTTTCCTCAAAAGCTGAGACAGTCAAGGTGGTGGTAAGGAAGCAGCTAAGGAAACTTGTTCTTAGGGGAGAAGGAATGGGAGTCCTATGCATAGGAAGTACTTGAGTAGTTCCATTCTGGTGGGCATGCTATTGGGAATGAGAAGCCTAGATCTGAATTCTGGTTTACTTTATGAGATAAATTTAGCCTGTATTCCCTCTCTGGACCCTGGGTTATCTCCTCTGAGGCCATCTTTTCTTTCTTCTTGGAGGATGGGGGAGTGCCAGGTTTTTGCCTGCCCCTCAGACAAATCAGAGCAGAAATGGGGCAAGGTGACCTAAGGACAGCAGGTGTGATAAGAAGAGCATAAAAGATGCAGAAAAAGTTGGAAGATGCAAATGAAGGGAAAATACCCTGATAACTATCTTTGCACATTATCTGGTAGAGGGGAATCAATCTATAGGTCAGAGTAAGTGGGCTAGGGAATGGGTGCAGAGCAGTAAAAGCCTGACAGAGCCACCATCCTACACAGAGGAGGCAGTGCGTGGGTACCACAGACTCTGTAAGGGTGGTCCACAAGACAGGTGCCAGAGAGGTGAAGAAACTGGAAAACTGCCAGGCATGGTGGCGCACGTTGTAATCCCAGTACTTGGGAGGCTGAGATAGATAATCACAGGTTTGCGGCCAGCATCTTAGCAAGTCGCTCACAGAGGGTGCGGTGCAGGGCGTGGTGGCGCACGCTTGTAATCCCCTCGCTTGGGAGGCTGAGACTGGAGGATCATGCAGGTTCGAAGCCAGCCTCGGCTGGTTTAAGAGACCCTGTTTTCAAATAAAAATATCTATAAAAAGAAATAGGTCTGGGAGTGTAGCTCGGAGGCAGAAGGCCCCTGGATTCCATCCCCAGTACCACCAAATAATAATAATAATAAAATAAACTAGGGTTGGGGTGTAGCTCAGAGGTAGAATGACCCTGGGTTCAATCCCCAGTACCAAAAACAAAAACAAAAACTGGAAACCTCAGGCTCAGGAGACCAAACTACCACTGCCACCCAGGGCTGCTGATCCTCCCCCAGAAGCACCTTTTGCTGATGCTGTGCCCCCTTCTCTCTTATCAGCGGACCCTGCAGTGCAAACAGACGGCAGCCCTCTGTGTTGCCATTTCCACTTCAGCCCCAAGGTGATGTTCACAAAGGTACTGAAGGCCCAGCTGTGGGTGTACCTTCGGCCTGTGCCCCGCCCAGCCACAGTCTACCTGCAGATCTTGCGACTGAAACCCCTAACTGGGGAAGGGACCCCCGGGGGAGGGGGTGGAGGCCGGCGTCACATCCGTATCCGTTCACTCAAGATTGAGCTGCACTCACGCTCCGGCCACTGGCAGAGCATCGACTTCAAGCAAGTGCTACACAGCTGGTTCCGCCAGCCACAGAGCAACTGGGGCATCGAGATCAACGCCTTTGATCCCAGTGGCACAGACCTGGCCGTCACCTCCTTGGGGCCAGGAGCTGAGGGGCTGGTGAGCGGCGGGCCTGAAGCGGTGGTGGATAAGTGTAATCTGGCCTTGAGGAGGTGGGAGGTTAGGGAGAGATGAGGAATGCGAAGGGGGCTGGGGACCAGGAGCGGACTCCAGAGGAGCTGGAGGGTGGGGTAGCAACTATCACTTTTCAGGGAACCAAGCCAGGCAACAGCTGAAACTGAATTTGGGGTGAAGATGCCAGTTAACGGGAGATCCGTGGGACACAAAAACTGGCTGTTGATGAGGCCCTGGGCCAAGGGGCTGATGAGGGTCAGATTGCCAGGAGAGGAATTAGGGAAGGAGAGATGGTAGATGACAAAAAGGGGGGACAGAAGATAAAGTCTAGGGGTGGGAGCAATGGAAACCCCAGGTCAATGGTTTCGTTCTGGTGCCCCTGTTGAGAGGCGGGTGGGAAGGAACAGGGAAGAGGGACTGTTCAGGGCTGTGTCACATCTCTCTCCCCTCTCCCTGACCCTCAGCATCCTTTCATGGAGCTGCGAGTCCTAGAGAACACAAAACGGTCCCGGCGGAACCTGGGCCTGGACTGTGACGAGCACTCCAGTGAGTCCCGCTGCTGCCGATATCCCCTCACAGTGGACTTCGAGGCTTTCGGCTGGGACTGGATCATCGCACCTAAGCGTTACAAGGCCAACTACTGCTCCGGCCAGTGCGAGTACATGTTCATGCAAAAGTATCCGCACACTCATTTGGTGCAACAGGCCAATCCGAGAGGCTCCGCTGGGCCTTGCTGCACCCCGACCAAGATGTCCCCAATCAACATGCTCTACTTCAATGACAAGCAGCAGATCATCTACGGCAAGATCCCTGGCATGGTGGTGGATCGCTGTGGCTGCTCCTAAGGTGGGGGACAGTGGATGCCTCCCCCACAGACCCTACCCTGAGATCCCCAGCCCTGACCCCCGTTCCCTCAAGCCCTGGCGCTCCCTCCACCTCTTCCCATGAACATCACACCTTGTTCCCTGACCAAGCAGTGTGCAATACAACAGAGGGAGGCAGGCGGGGACTGAGGGATGAGGGGTTGGGGCAAAGGAAAAGGAAGAGCATGGTCAGGGTGGAGTGTTTGAGGTTTGCAGTGAGAAGGTTTGGCAAGAAGACAGAGAGATGTAGACAGAGAAAGAGAGACAAAGGGAAGGAGACAGAACGAACAGAGGAGCACTGAGAAGGCAAAGGAGTAAGAGGCAGGAGAGAGACTAGGCAGAGACACACAGACTGAAATGGAGTGATAAAGGAACGCCCCGCACCGAGCCTCCTTTCTTCCACTGGCAAGGTGAGGGGCTTGGTGTAGTTTGGGGAGATCCCCGACTACCCAGTAGGAGAGGAAATAAAAATCCACTCTTAGCTTCTTCCCTCTCTCCCTCCAACAGTAGACAGGGAGAAGGAAGTGAGGGCAGGGGCAAAAGTAAGGATTTGGGGATTTTATTTATTTATTTATTTGTGACTTTTCATTTTTTGGTATTTGGCTTTACTGGAATAGGAGGGCCCCTGCCCACTATGCCCCGTTTGTCCCTTATGCCCCAAACCCTGCTTTTCCCCGATACCCACCCGCTTAAGCACTTGTATAAAGCCTCCAGGGTTGGGAGTGGGAGTAAAGGACAAGAGGGCTGACACGTTTCTGACCCATAACCACCCTAACCTTCCTGAGCCAGTTGGGTTGAACTAAGTGGCCATGGAAACTGAGGTTAGGGTTTAGGAGTTGGGGGTGGGGAGTCCTCAACATCCAGGATCTATATGAAAGCCACTAGACTAACCCTCAGGCCCACCTTCTTCATACTGATTTAATGTAGCTAGAGGGTACAGCCCGCTTATGCCCAAATTACTCAGCCGAGATAGACCAAAGAGCCTGTGGAATGCCCCTGCTCCCAGCCTCTATTTTCAGGTCAATAAAAAAACAATAGAGATCCCAGAGCGCCCCCCCCCCCCCAGATCTGGGAAAAGTCAGGAGGGGCCAAGAAAGTAGTTGTAAGGGGATGAAGATTACAGGGCATTTGAATCCAAATCACTGCTCTGGGCGAGGGAATAGACCAAGGTGGAAGGGATTCTGGAGGGGGACATTTTAGTCCCCAACCCCAAAGCTCAGGGTGGAAGGAGGGAGAAAAAGGAAGCAGAGTGTCTGTAATTTTTTTTATTTTTGGAGGATAGCAGTACCTGGCAGCAGGGAGGACACAGTACAGTGGGGGAAGGCATCTGACAAGACCAGTGACGGCAGAGATGGGAAGGATGGAGACTCCCTGGTTTGGAAGGCTAGAAAGCAGGCAGAGACTGGTGGCCACTTCACGTCACTAGGTGGGCCCATTCATCCCTCCCACAATCCTGACCCGCCCTCCTCGGGACTCACCGTGCCTCAGTTTCTTCCCCTCGATGGAATGAGAAATAGCAGCACCCGCCACAGCCAAGAGATGAATTCTGAGCACTTACCACGGGCACTTTATGGACATAAAATACCTCTCGCTGTGGGACAAGATAACCAGGGCACCAGAGTAGTGGTGAAGAGATGTGAGGCTTAGAGGAGTCACAGGCTTCAGAGAGTACAAGTTCCCTTCTGCCTCCCAGCTGGACAGAGCCTGAAGCAAGGAGTCGAGAATCTCCACATCCTACCCATTACCTCACCAGCAGACCTCTGGCTCCCATCACAGCCTAGGGGGTGTTAGGGAGCAGGAGGGGCTGCAGCAAAATGATCTCTCAATGGAGCCGGCAGTTATGGTCTGGTAGAATAGTACTGAACTGAAGTAAAGCCCAGGCTGGAGACCTGGAAGGCTTGTTCTTCCTGAAAGCATGTCTCTCCCGCTGGGACCAGACCATACCAGGACAAAGGTACGTGACCACCTTTGGGAAGGTGGTGCTGGTGAGCTTTAGCATCTTACTCTTATTCTCATAGTGAGAAAATGAGATAAGGTTTCAGTAGAGGAGTAGGCAGGGGCTGTTAAGCTTTTCGATTCACTTTCTCCCATATAGCAGGTATGTTAACGCCAAGCCTCTCCTCTCGGGCCCTCATCATCCTTCTGCCCCAGTCTTAAAAGAACAAGACACACCTGGCCATCAACACTATTCACATTTGCTTGGTGGAAGGAGAGGAGCAGAAAAATGAAGAGAAGATGGTCCCCTGAGGTCAAATACCTCTTGATCTTGGATAGGGTGGGGCCTGGGCAATAGGCATCAGGTAACTTTCCTTCTACAGAATCTAGGTAGATAGGGCATTAAATTTGGGGGACACTTAAAATATTGCCCCTTTAATACCACCAAATAAAGACCTTTGCAGTCAGGGAAGGGTGGTATCTCTTAGGAACATAAATCTATGAGTTGAAGTCTTAGTCCCTTGTTCTTCTGTACCCCCAAAGAGGCATGGGATAAAGAAGCTTGACCAGCAACTCAGTGGGCACTGCTCACCCCTCCCCCACCTGACGTGCGTGGACCTGGCCAGTGCCCCTCTGAACATATCATTCTTGTTGTAATTATTTACTTTGTGTATCTGTTACATACTGTGTGTGTGATTGCCTTTGTTTGCTAAGGGTGCCTGAGGAGTATGGGGCTGACGGGGCACTGGAATGCCGGGAAAGAGCTTCTTCACTGAGACTAAGGCTTCCTGGAGGGAGCCACTGCAAAAGGCCATCAGTCAGTTTTCAAGTTATGTGACAGAGGGCAAAGATGGCCATAGGGTGCTCTGAGTTTTGGGATGGTCACATGACACAATCCAGCACTTGAACCTGAAAAAAGAAAAATAAAAGCAGTCAAAGAGTTTAGAATTCAGTGCTGAGCTCTTCTCCCTAATCAAGCACCACATTTATACCTCAAGAGACCAGGAACCGAAGAAGATCTAAGAGAGGGAAAAAAAAACTTTTGCACTAGGTCTAAGAAGATGAGGTCCTTAAAGCAAGAGAAAAACATATGGAATGTGGGGTGAGGGTTGGAACATTCAGCTCAAGGCAGAGGGTGGGAAAGCGAGGGTCTTAAAACAACCTTTGGAGAGATCGATTCAAAACAGTTCTCAAGATTATAAAACCCTTTCCTAGCCTCCACAGAATGGAAAATGTAGGTCTCTTGAGATGATCCAGCTAATATCTGTCCTCTTGTTTTGCAGTCGCCAATCCTAGGTTTTCTCAACAGTTTTACCAAAATCCATAAACCAATTTAACTTGCCAATGTAACAACGATGGTTAAGCATCTCAAACACTGAGTCTGTTGTTAAAAAAAAAAAAAAGTTCCCATGTGCCTAGAGCACAATTCCCAGGACATAAAAAAGAGTTGAGCCAGGCGTGGTGGTGCAGGCTTGTAATCCCTGCGCTTGGGAGGCTGAGACAGGAGGATCACACAAGTTCAAAGCCAGCCTCAGCTACTTAGTGAGGCTCTCAGCAACTTAGTGAGACCCTGTTTACAAGTAAAATATAAAATAGGTCTGGGAGTATAACCTGGAGGTAGAAAAGCTCTTGGGTTTCACTCCCTGTACCCCAAAGAAAAAAAAAAGTTGGGTGTGGCACACACCTATAATCCCAATATTGAGGGGGGGACTGGGACAGGAGGATGGTAAGCTCATAGCTGCCTCAACAAACTAGTGAGGCTCTGTTTCAAAATAAAAAAGAAAATAGGGGGGTATAGCTCAGAGATAGAATGCCCAAAGTTCTAGCCCCAATAACACCAAAAAAAAAAAAAAAAAAAGAAAAAAATTTGCCCAGGGTCTCTCAGAAAGTAAGGAATTAAACTTAAGTAGTTGCTACACATTACATTCTACTCAAGTCTACTGAGAGTGATAGGAAAAAAATAGACAACAGAGAGGAAAGATATGAAAGTCTGGAATACTCTTGGCTCAAAAGGTTTACAAGCTGGGTGTGGTAGCCTACCCTTGTAATTCTAGTACCTGGGAGGCTGAGACAAGAGGATTACAGGTTCAAAGCCAGCTTCAGCAACTTGGCAAGACACTGCTTCCAAATAAAAAAAAAAATGGGGGGGGGGCGTGTAGCCTAAAGGTAAAAACCTTCTGATTCCATCCCCAGTACAACACACAGTTTCCAAAAATGTGACTGGCACCTTTCATTTTTCAATCCCTTAGGAGGGAAAAGTAAGAATCTGGAAAGAATATAATAAAAAGAGGTGGATAATAATAATTAGAAAATAATAATTAGAAAGTGGAGGTGATTTAGAGCCAGGCATGGTGGCTCACAGTTGTAATCCCTGTACTTGGGAGGCTAAGACTGGAAGATTGCAGGTTTGAGACAGCCTCAGCAATTTAGGGAACCCCTTTACTACTTAGTGAGACCCTGTTTTAAAATTAAACAATAAAAAATAGGGCTGGTGTGTAGCTTGGAGGTAAAATGTCCCTGGGTTCAATCCTAGTACCACACACACACACACACACACACACACACACACACACACAATTTGTGGGGGATGATAAAAAATCAGAAGTGCCAGGCACAGTGGTACACACCTGTAATCTCAGTAGTTGGAAGTCCCAGACAAAAGGATTGCCGGGTTGAGGTCAGTAACTCAGTGAGACCCTATTTCAAAGTAAAATGAAGCTGGGTGTGATGGCACACCCTTGTATTCCCAGGACTTGAGAGGCTAAAATAGGAGGATGGCAGGTTTGTGGCCAGCTTCAGCTCCTTAGTGAGGCCCTGTTTCAAAATAAAGAATAAAAGAGCCGGCGTGGTGGCTCACGCTTGTAATCCCAGCGCTTGGGAGACTGGGACAGGAGGATTGCACAGGTTCGAAGCCAGCCTCAGCGACCTAGTGAGGCTCTCAGCAATTTAGTGAGACCCTGTTTCCAAATAAAGTATAAAATGGGTTTGGGAGTGTAGCCCGGAGGTAGAAAAGCCCCTGGGTTCCACTTCCAGTACCACAAAAAATAAAAATAAAAAATAAAAATAAAAAAAGCCAGGTGTGGTGGCCCATGTTTGTAATCCCAGTACTTAGTAGGCTGAGACAGGAGGATAAGGCAGGTTCTAAACCAGCCTCAGCCACTTAGGCTCTCAGCAACTTAGTGAGACCCTGTTTCCAAACAAAATATAAAATAGGTCTGGGAGTTAGCCTGGAGGTAGAGGCCCCTGGGTTCCATCCCTAGAATCCCTAAATAAGTTCATAAATAAGTACACAAATAAAAATAAAAATAGGGCCGGGCATGGTGGTGCACGCTTGTAATCCCAGCATTCGGGAGGCTGATTGGAGGATTGCAGTTCGGGGACAGCCTCAGCTACTTAGTGAGACCCTCTGTAATTTAGTGAGACCCCGTTTCAAAATAAAGAATTAAAAAAAAATAGGGCAGGGGGTTTAGCTTGGAGGTAGAATGCCCCTGGAACATCCCCAGACCCAAGGGGGTAAAAAATAGGGCTGGGAGTATAGCTTGGAGGTAGAATGCCCCAGGGTTCAATTCCAAATTTAGGATTGGGGGGCTGAAACATGAGAATCCCAGGTTCAAGAATAGTCTCAGCAAGTAGTAATTCTTTTTTTTTTTTTTTTTTGTGGTACTAGGGGTGAAACCCAGAGGCTTTCTACCACCAGGCTATACTCCCAAAACTTTTTTTTTTTTATATTTTATTTGGAAACAGGGTCTTACTAAGTTGCTGAAAGCCTCACTAAGTAGCTGAGGCTGGCTTCAAACCCGTGCGATCCTCCTGTCTCAGCCTCCCAAGTGTGGGGATTATAAGCGTGCGCCACCATGCCCGGTTTGCAAGTAGTAAGACTTTCATCAACCTAAAAAGATTTTTTTTTTTTTTTGTCTTTGGTACCTAGGATTGAACCCAGAGGCATTCTACTTCCAAGCTACATCCCAAACCCTTTTTTGAAATTTTATTATTTGGAAACAGGGTATCACTAAGTTGTTGAGGGCCTCACTAAATGGCAGAGTCTGGCTTTAAACCTGAGATCCTCCTGTCTCAGCCTCTTAAGTCAAGTGTGTGCCACCATGCCTGGCTTGCAAGACTCTTTTCTAAATAAAAATAAAATAGGGCTGGGGGTATAGCTCAGACATGGACTGTCAAATAAACAAACAAACAAACAAACAAAAATAGAAAAGTAAAGTAAAAAGAAAAGAGACAATGAGCCAGGTGTGGTGGTATAGCCTTCACCCACACAGAATCGTCTAGCCTTCGATCTCCAATAGTTCTTAAGAGCAAGGGCGGGGGAAGCATTTTAGGGTTATAGTGGAAAGAAAAAGGAATGATCCTAGAGAACCATAAAAAGGTGCAGATTTACAGCTGAGGAAGCTAGTTCCCTCCACAGCTTTTATAGACTCCCTCATTAAGAGCTTCCAGGTATGCAGAGAATGTTACAATTTCAGAGAAAGGAAAAAACTAGAGTCAGCTAACCACATCTGGATGCTGGATCTGCTACAGGAGTAAGACTGGAGAATAGAAAGAAAAGGTAATTGGATCCCAGATAATTATAAGCCTAGGTATGTGTTCTTTCTAGGCAAACAAAATGGATTTACGACCGTGTGTGTGTGTGTGTGTGTGTGGGGGGGTACTGGGGATGTTTTCCAGGGGCCTTCTACCTCCAGCCTACACTCCCAGACCTATTTTATATTTTTTTAAATTTGCAAACAGGGGTCTCACTAAGTTGCTGAGAGCCTAAGTAACTGAGGCTGGCTTTGAACCTGTGCGATCCTCCTGTCTCAGCTTCCCTGGTACTGAGATTACAAGTGTGCGCCACCACGCCTGGCTGGACTTACTACTTTACGACTTAGTAAAAAGACGTACTAATTTTGAGCATCCAGTGTTTCATGTTCAGAAAGTGTGGAATGACGACAGTAAGAAAAAGGGAGTGAACAGACTTGGAGGTTATAGTCTTTTTCTTTTTTTAGTACTGGGGATTGAACCCCGGGGCATTTTGCCTTCAAGCTACACTCCCAGCCTTATTTTTTATTCTTTATTTGGAAATAAGGTCTAAGTACTGGGATTACAAGCATGTGCTACCACACCCAGCTGTGGTTATAGTCTTCTCACCAATATAGGAACAAATGTAGAAATGGGATTTAAAAAGTTAAGAGCCGGGGCGTGGTGGAGCATGCTTGTAATTCCACAGAATTGCAGGTTCAAGGATAGCCTGAGAAACTCTTAGTGAAGACCCTGTTTCTAAATAAAAAATAAAATAGGCTTGGAGGTAGAATGTCCCTAGGTTCAATCCCCAGTACTCCCCCTCCCCAAAGTTAGTAAAAAATTACCATACACTGAGAAACACTCTGTCAAAGATCTGGGGAAGCCAGGTGTGGTGCATGAATGTAATCCTAGTAGTTGGGAGGCTGAGACAGGAGGATCACAGGTTGGAAGCTAGCTTCAGCTTACTTAGTGAGGCCAGCTGCAATTTAGTAAGATTTTCAAAATAAAAAATAACTGCTTTCCCACCTTTTGGCTAAGATCAAATGTAACAAAATAAAGAAAAATAGGGCTGGGGGTGTAGCCTGGAGACTGAACACCTCTGGTTCAATCTCCAGTACCACACACACACACAAAAATTGAATTATAAAACAGAACAAATCTCTAGATTATTTCTAGATGAAAACACAGAGCTGAGGGTGGTGGCATATACCTGTAATCACAGTGCTTGCAAGGCTGAGACAGGTGGATTATAGGTTAGAGAAGGCTAGCCTCAGCAACTCAGTGAGACATTGTTTCCTGTTTCAAAATAAAATAGGGCTGGGGGTGTAGCTCAGAGGTAGAATGCCCCTGGGTTCCATCCCCAGAACCACACAAGAAAAAAAGGAGCTGAAGGTGTCACACAGAGGTAAAAACCTTCTTGGGTTCAATCTCCAGTGTTAAAAAAAAAAAGGAAACAAAAAACACAGGCAAGAGTAAAAAGGTAGTTTTGCATGGTGTGCTGTATACCTATAAATTTAGGACTTAGGGAGACAGGAGAAGGAGGACCTTGTAATCCTGGGGCTTGGGAGGCGGAGACAGGAGGATCACACAGGTTCAAAGCCAGCCTTGCTGGCTTAAGAGACCCTGTTTCCAAATAAAAATATAAAATAGGTCTGAGAGTGTAGCCTGGAGGTAGAAGGGTTTCCAGGAACCCCAGTACCACCAAAACAAAAACAAACAAAAAACCTAAAATAAAATTTAAAAATAGGGCTAGGGTATAGATCGAAGGTAGAATGCCCCTGGTTTAATCCCCAGTACTGCCAAAAAAAAAAAAAGATAAATAAATAAATAAATAAATAAATAAAGGGCTGTTGTATAGCTTGGAGGTATGTAGCTTGGAGGTAGAATGCTCCTAAGGCCAATCCCCAATAATGAAAAAAGGGGGAGGCTTAGGGTATAGTGCAGTGGTAGAACATCCCCCACTAACACACACACACACACACACACACACACACACACACACACACAAAGAGAAAAGCTACAGTAGCACATCCAAGAAGATTACCTGGTCTCAAATCTAAAAGGAACTTAGAATTTATAGCCGGGCGTGGTGGCGCATACTTGTAATCCCAGCATTGGGGAGGCTGAGACCAGAGGATTGTGGTTCGCAGACAGCCTCAGCTACTTAGTGAGGCCCTCAGCAACTTAGTGAGACCCTGTTTCAAAATAAAGAATAAAAAATAGGGCAGGGGGTGTAGCTCGGAGGTCGAATGCCCCTGGGATAGATGGATGGATGGATGGATGGATGGATGGATGGATGGATGGAACTTATGCCAGGTGTGGTGGCGCACGCATGTAATCCCAGCATTTGGGAGGCTGAGACAGGAGGGTCATGGTTTGTGGATAACCTCAGCTACTTAGTGAGGGCCTTGATACTCAGTGAGACCCTGTTTCAAAATAAAGAATAAAAACTTGAGCTGGGGGTGGAGCTCGGAGGTAGAATGCCCCTGGGTTTCATCCCCAGTACCACAAAAATAAATAAATAAAAGCAATTTACAACGCAAACAAGCAGCCTGTAGAAGAAAAGCTAAACCTCTCCTAGGCAGGAAGCTCAGAAAAGTACTAGGAAGCCGGGCGTGGTGGCGCACATCTGTAATCCCAGCATTTGGTAGGCTGAGGAGAATCACAGTTTGCGGACAGCTTCAGCTACTCAGTGAGGCCTTTTGTAATTCAGTGAGACCCTGTTTCAAAATAAAGAATAAAAAATAGGGCTGGGGTGTAGCTCAGAGGTAAAAAGAAAGAAAAAAAAGTACCAAGATTGCAGGCATGTGCCACCAGGCCTAGCTGAAAAAATAATTTTTTTTTTCATTACTGATGATGGAATTCAGGGGCACTGTACCTCTGAGTTATACCCCAGCCCTATTTTTCAGTCCTTTTTTTCTTTATTTGTTTTTGTGGTTTTGGGAATGGGCCTCTACCTCCAGGCTATGCCATCTATCTATCTATCTATCTATCTATCTATCTATCTATCTATCTATCTATCGTACTGGGGATGGAACCCTTCTACCTCCAGGCTACACTCCCCAGACCTATTTTATATTTTTATTTGGAAACAGGGTCTCTTAAGCCAGCGAGGCTGGCTTCGAACCTACGCGATCCTCCTGTCTCCGCCTCCCAAGCGTGGGGATGACAAGTGTGCGCCACCATGCCCGGCTATATTTTATTTTGAAAAAGGGTCTCAATAAGTTGCTGAGAGCCCCACTAAGTAGCTGAGGCTGGTTCTGAATCTGTGCGATCCTCCTGTCTCAGTCTCCCAAGTACTGGGATTACAAGTGTGCATCATCATTGCCCGGCTATGGAAAAATAAGTTTTAATAATCCAAGAAACATTACCACCCAAACTACAATCATATTCTTTCTTCCCCACGTGGTACTGGGATGGAACTCAGGGGTATTCTACCTCCGAGCTATACCCCTAGCCCTATTTTTTATTCTTTATTTTGAAACAGAGTCTTACTGAGTTGCTGGCCACAAACCACAATCCTCCAGTCTCAGCCTCCTAAATGCTGGGATTACAAGTGTGTGCCACCACACCCAGCACAATCATATTCTTCTGCAATAGAAGAGGACTAACTAGCACAGGGTATAACTAGAAAGTAGAAATGGAGAGCCAAGGGTGGTGGCACACACTTCTAACTCCTGTACTTGGGAGGCTGAGGCAGAAGGTCTAAGGTGTGGCCAGCCTCAGCTACTTAGTAAAGCCCTACAACTTAGTGAAACCTTGTTTCCAAATTAAAAATAAAATAGGTCTAGGGGTATAGCTCAGAGGTAGAAGATTCCTGGATTCAATCCCCAGTACCATACACACAAAAAAATGTAGAAGTGGAGCTGGGCAATACTTAAGAGGCTAAGACAGGAGGATCCAGGTTTTCAGAGTACCTCAGCTACTTAGTGAGGCCCTCTACAACTTAGCGAGACCCTGTTTCAAAAATAAAATATCGTGCTGGGGGTGTAGCTTGGAGGTGGAATATATTTTTTATTAACAATCCCCAGCAACACACACAACATCTAGTCCTACTGCTTAGGTAGTCAATTATTTAGGTAATAATGTTTACATCTCTATCATGCTTTGAATCTCTATACTTTATCTCTAAGGGGTATCCAGTCCATCTACCTTCCTAAACTGCAAACCAACAAGGTCCCACATACTGGCTTCTGGTGGAACCAGACCATATCACGCCAAGGCCACCTTGGAAAATAAGGCCATTCTTATTATGAAACTCTGGACTCCATTTATCTAACAATAAGGCTTCATTACTAACTTACAGTAGAAAACTATAAATCTTTATAAATCTTTTCTTAAAATATCCTGTGCTCTCCCTATTTTATCTCAATGGGTTTCTCCAACCTGCTAAAGCAAAGATTCAGGGGTAACTTGGCCTCTTTTTATCATGGATGTGGTACTGGGGATTGAACCAAGAGGCATTTTACCTTCAAGCTACACTTCAAAGCGGACTTTATTTCTTATTTGGAAACAGGGTATCACTAAATTGATGAGTCTCACTACTTGCTGAGGCCGTCCTCGAACTTGCCACCCTCCTGTCTCTGCCTCACAACTACTGGAATTAGAGGCGTGTGCCACCACACCTGGCTTTAATTTGGTCTCTTTTGGGAAGATAAAAGAGGTATCAGATGCCTTGGGTATGAGAGAAGGTAATAAATAGGCTTAAAGTATAGATGCAATCCTCTTCCTTCTCTTGTATGGCTAATTCTGGCTCCAAGAACTTAAAAGAACACCTAATAAAACACATTGCTCTCTTTTCTATATTTTTTATTAACAAGCAAAAATAATTAAAAACACAAATACAACCTTAAAGTTGGAAAAACAATAAGTAAACTGCTGCTGGAGTTCATGGATGTACCTGGGGTACATGCTCCCTCATTGCGAGGCAGGACGTAGGCACGTGGCTGTGCATTTATGTATATATGTGGCCAAGAAGAATCGAGAAATGGAAACCACTGGAGAAGAGAAAGCATCAAGAACTTTTCATCATGCAATCCCAAAGCGCTCTGCTCTTTTCCTCTTCTTTGCCTAAAAAGAAAAAGCAAGGAAAAAAAAAATCAGATGGTAAGATAACAGTGGCCTAGGTTCCTGGCTGCTGTAATCCAAACTCACATGAACTGTCACAAGGTCCAAAGAGGAACAACCCAGATTTTAAGCTCTGTAGGCAGACCTTTCATTCCTGAATCTCTCTAATTATCCAGTTAGAACTTTAGTGAAAAAGGAGGGTTAAGAGGAAATATTATGGGAGGCAGGAGGGGACAGAAGAAACAGGAAGAAAATGATGGTAGAAAATGGAAAGAGAAAGCCGGGTGTGGTAGCACACACTTATAATCACAGCCTTTGGGAGGCTGAGACAGGAGAGTGTGGTTCAGACAGCTTCAGCTACTTGGGCCCTTTGCAACTCAGTGAGATCCTGTTACAAAATAAAGAATAAAAAATAGGGCTGGGGGTGTAGCTCAGAGGTAAAATACCCTCCCCCCCATTCCATAAAAGAAAGAAAGAAGATTTCCTGAAAGAGAGGGCTATGCTTGGGAGGTGGAGACAGGAAGATCGTGCAGGACTCTGTTTCCAAATTAAAAAAAAATATATATATAAAATAAGTCTGGGAGTGTAGCCCAAGAAGGGTTCCATCTCCAGTACCACAACCCCCCCCCCCAACGCGCGTGCGCTAGTCTGGAAATAATAGGCCCCCAGGTGGGAAAAGTCTTCAAGAAAACGGGGAGATAGATTTCAGAAAACAAAAAATTAGCCAATGCTATACCTTAGGTTTCCAATTCATATAGAAGCAAACAACTCTTCAATGATACCAGAATAAATTTGAGAAGGAAAGGTATTTTAGGGTGACTCCTTGTTATGGCTCAGCATTGGAGAGAAGGCATAAAATTGGGTGGTGAGTGGGTATGGTAGCACATGCCCGTGATCCCATTACTTGGGGAGCTGAGACAAGAGGATTGCAACACAGTGAGACTCAAAAACCTAGTCAACCCTGTTTCCAAATAAAAAATAAAAAAGGTTGAGAATGTAGCTTGGCGGTAGAATGCCTCTGAGTTTAATCCCAAGTACCACAAACATACACACGCAAAAATAAATAAGTTAGGGGTGGAGCAGGGCTTTTCCTTTTAGAAGTGACTCATGAAACAGTACTGAGTCCATTCTTTTTTCTTCTGTTTTTTGTGGGACTGGGGATTGAAACCAGGGGCATTCTACCTCTGAGTTACCCCACCTCCAGCCCTATTTTTTATTCCTTATTTTGCAACAGGGTCTCACTAAATTGTGGAGGGTCTCACTAAGTAGCTGAGGCTGGCCGTGAACCTGTGATCCTCCTGTCTTAGCCTCCCAAGTACTGGGATCACAAGTGCCAGGCTCATACTGAGTCCTTTATTCTCACTTCAAACACTGCCCTGGCAAAGAGGGGACTTTTTTCCAGCCCATTCACACAGAAGGTTTAATGTAGACTTAAAAAGCTGAAGAGACATGTGCTCAGCCATTCCACCTGGACTACTGACACACAGTTCTTTGGAATCAAACAAAAATCCTCTGGTTTGTGTGAACTCCACTCTCCTCAAGAGTAAGGCTCCTTCTCTATACACTGATTCTTCCAACAAAATCCACTATTCCAGCCGGGCATGGTGGCGCACGCTTGTAATCCCCGCGCTTGGGAGGCGGAGACAGGAGGATCGTGCAGGTTCAAAGCCAGCCGCGCACTCTGGCTTAGGAGACCCTGTTTCCAAATAAAAATGTAAAAATAGGTCTGGGAGTGTAGCCCGGAGGTAGAAAGGCTTCCAGGAACCCCAGTACCACCAAAAAAAAAAAAAAAAAAAAAAAAATCCACTATTCCTTGCCATTCCAATCATTATCCTCCTCAACTTGGTGAGGCCAAATGTACCTATTTAGCAATCATCTGGCTTAATAATTTCCTTGGCATAGATGGAGTTATTTTAACAATTACAAAATTAAAACAAGCTAAGTATACTTCAAGATCATCATGGTAGCTGGGCATGGTGACACACACTTGTAATCCCAGCATTCAGGAGGCTAAGACAGGAGGATCGTGGTTTGCAGACAGCCTCAACTACTTAGTGAGCCCCTCTGCAATTCAATGAGACCCTGTTTCAAAATAAAGAATAAAAAAAAAAAAAATAGGGCTGGGGTGTGGCTTGGAGGTAGAATGCCCCTGGGTTCCATGGTTCCATCCCCAGGACCAAAAAAAAAAAAAAAAAAAAAAATCATGGTAAGCCAAGCCAGTAAGCAGATACTTATGTCAGGCATTTTATTCTCAATTGCACAAGGAATACTAACTCTTTTATTTTTTTTCCTAGTGGAGAGTGTAAGCTAATCTGACTAAAATTTGCATGGCTTATTTTCAAGACTAGCCTGAAATAATGGCACATGCCTATAATCCCAATCCTTGGAAGGCTGAGACAGGAGGACTGGATGTGACAGGAGGACTGGATGTTGGAGGCCAGCCTTAGCAGCACAGTGAGACTCTCAGCAACCTAGTGAGAACATTTTTCAAAATAAAAAGTTAAAGCTGGGCGTGGTGGCGCATGCTTGTAATCCCAGCACCTGGGAGGCTGAGACAGAACTGTGGTTCGTGGACAGCCTCAGCTCAGCTAGTTACTTTGCAACTCAGTGAGACCCTGTTTTTTTTTTTTTTTTTTTTTTGGTGGTACTGGGGGTGGAACCCAGAGGCTTTTTTATATTTTATTTGGAGACAGGGTCTCACTAAAAGTTGCTGAGAGCCTCACTAAGTAGCTGAGGCTGGCTTCGAACCCATGCGATCCTCCTGTCTCAGCCTTCCAAGTGCGGGGATTACAAGCGTGCGCCACCACGCCCGGCAGTGAGACTCTGTTTTAAAATAAAGAATAAAAAATAAGGCTGGGCTGGGAGTGTTGCGCCGAAGTAGAATGCCCCTGGTTTCCATTCCCAGTACTACCGAAAAGAAAGAAAAAAAAAAAGTCTAGAGGTGTATTCAGAGGCTGAGACAGGAGGATCGAGCAGGTTCGAAGTCAGCCTCAGCTACTTAGTGAGATCCTGTTTCTAAATAAAATATAAAATAGGTCTAGGAATATGAATGTATAGCCCAGAGGTAGAAGGCCTCTGGGTTCCAAACCCAGTAACACACACACACACACACACACACACACACACACACACACACACACAGTCTAGCGTAAGTGGGCATGGTGGTGCACACTTATAATCCTAGTACTCGGAAGGCTGAGACAAGAGGATTACAGGTTTCAGGACAGCCTCAGCAAGTAGTGAGCTTCTCATCAACCTAGCAAGACCCTGTTTCCAAAGATAGCTCAGAAGTAGAATGCCTCTCACTTCAATTCTCAGTATACACACAAAAAAGTTCAGGGGTGTAGGTTGGAGACAGAATACTCCTGGGTTCAACTCCCAGCCACAAAGCCCAGCTTCATTCTTTATTTTGAAACAGGGTCTCACTAAGTTTTGGAGGGCCTTACTAAGTAGCTGAGGCTGGCTGCAATCCTATGATCTTCCTGTCTCAGCCTTCCATTGGGATTACAAGTGTGTACCACCAGCCCCATATTATTTTTTGTTTTGAAACATAGTCTCATTAGGTTGCTGAAAATCTTACTAAGTTGCTGAGGCTGGTCCTGAACCTGCCACTCTCCTATTTCAGCCTCCCAAGTACTGGGATTACATGGTGTGGCCACCATGCCAGGCTGGAGAAAGCAGTGTTTTTCCACTCAGTGTATTCACTCTCATTTTTCTTCAACAGCTCCATGAAGCATTGTAGGTATATTTTACCTCTGTATCTTCTGTGGTTCCAGTTCCAGCTGAACTTGTGACAATCCCAAATCGCTCCTTCCTCTTTTTCAGTTTCTCATCATCTTCCGACTGATCAGGGACAAGTAAATGGTTGAAATAAATTAGTCTCTATTCACAAAGTAAATGAGAATGAACATTTAATTTGTTGGTTATAATATATAAACAATCTACATAACAAGACCTAAGGATCACACAAACAGATTAAGAAACTAATAAGCAAGTGCTATGATTTGGATGTGGTTTATTCTCCAAAGAGTCACGAGATGGTAGTTTCATCTTCAACTGTAGAGATGTTGGGAGGTGACAGGATCTTTAAGAGGTGGGTTTAGTGGGAGTTGGTTATGGCATGATAAATCTCAAAAGGATTAAGAAAGTTCTCCTGAAACCCTGAATGAGTTCTTCTGAGAGGAGTTATTAGAAGAGCAAGTCTGACCTGAGTCCTATTCTTGTTTCCCATCTAGAGATGTGATCTTTTTCAACCATACACACTCCTGCTGTTATTTTTGCCCCCCCCCCCCTCCGCCCAGTACTGGGGATGGAACCCAGGGACATTCTACTTCTGAGCTACACCTTCAACTATTTTTTATTCTTTATCTTCAAACAGAGTCTCACTGAATTGCAAAGGGCCTCACTAAGTAGCTGAAGCTGTCTGCAAACTGCGGTCCTTCTATTTCAGTCTCCCAAATGCTGGGATTATAAGTGTGCACCACCATGCCTGGCCACATGATATCATTTGCCATGTATGTGCTTGCTGATAATGCTATTTGGACTTTGACCTCTTATACTAAGGTAAATAAATTTCTCCCTTTCTCCCTCCCTCTTTCTCCCTTCCTCTCCTTTGTGGTTCTGGGGGATAGAACTCAAATCGCATTCTACCTTCAAACTATACCTCCATCTCTATTTCATTTTGTAGTACTGGGGATTGAACCCAGGGGCATTCTATCTGTGAGTTACACCCCCAGCTCTATTTTATTCTTTATTTTGAAACTAAGCTGCAGGGGACCTCACTAAATAGCTGAGGCTGGCAGTGAACCTCTGATCCTCCTGTCTCAGCCTCCCAAGTACTGGGATTGCAAGCATACGCCACCACACCCGGCTCACTCTTATTTTTATTTTTTGCAGTACTGAGGACTGGACCCAGGAGCATTCTGCCTGTGAGCTACACGTCCAGCCCTAACCCCCCCCCCATAACTGGGAATTGAACCCAGGGTTATTCTTTTGTTTTGTTTTGTTTTTTGCAGGTCTGGGGATGGAACCCAGGGGCATTCGACCTCCGAGCTACACCCCCTGCCCTATTTTTTATTCTTTATTTTGAAACCGGGTCTCACTGAGTTGCAAAGGGCCTCACTAAGTAGCTGAGGCTGTCCGCGAACCGTGATCCTCCAGGTCTCAGCCTTCCAAATGCTGGGATTACAAACGTGCGCCACCGCGTCCGGCAACCCAGGGGTATCTACCTGAGAGCTACACTCCCAGATCTATTTTTTATTCAAAACAGCGTCTAAGTTGCAGAGGACCTAAGTAGCTGATGCTGGCCACAAACCTGCAATTCTCCTGTCTGTCTCCGTCTCCCAAGTACTACTCTTTTATTTTTAAACAAGGTTTTACTAAGTTACAGAGGACCTTACTAAGTAGGTGAGGCTAGCCACGAACCTGTGATCCTCCTGTCTCAGCCTCCCGAGTAGTGGGATTACAAGTATGCACCACCATACCCAGATAAATTTCCTTTCTTTATAAAGTTACCCAGCTTCAGGAATTCTACTGTAGTAACCAAAATTAACACAGTAAGCATGCAGTGGGTTTTTTTTTTTTTTTTTTTTTTTGCAGTACTGGGATGAAACCCAGGGGCATTCTACCTCCGGGCCACACCCCAGCCCTATTTTTTATTTTTTAAATTTTATTTATTTATTTATTTAGGTGGTACTGGGGTTCCTGGAAACCCTTCTACTTCTGGGCTACACTCCCAGACCCCCCCACCTTTTAAATTTGGAAACAGGGTCCCTTAAACCAGAGAAGCTGGCTTCGAACCTGCGTGATCCTCCTCTCTATGCCTCCCAAGCGCGGGGATTACGGGTGTGCGCCATCATGCCCGGCTATTCTTTAAGACAGGGCCTCACTGAGTACTCACTGATCCTCCTGCTCAGCCTCCTAAATGCTGGGATTACAAGTGTGTACCACCACACCCAGCAGTAGATTTTTGTTTTTATTTTTTGTACTGAGAATTGAACACATGGTAATTCTACCTCTAAGCTAAGCCAACTAGACTTTGTGTGTGCAAGGGCACTGGGGCTGAAGCCTGGGGCAGTCTACCTCTAAGCAATATCCCAACCCTATTTTTTATTTATTTGGAAACAAAGCCTCACAGTTGCTGAGACTAGCCATGAACCTCCAATTCTCCAGTCTCTGCTTCCCAAATACTGGAATTACAAGTATGCACCACCATGCCCAGATTTTTTATTTGGAAACAGGGACTAAGTTGCTAAGGCCTTGCCAAATTGCTGAGGCTGGCCTTGAACTTGCAACCCTCCTATCACAGCCTTCCAAGTACTGGGATTACAGGCATGTGCTACTACACCCAGCACAACCCCAGACTTTTTTATTTTAAATAGGGCCTTGCTAAGTTTCTATGACTGGCTGCAAACCTCTGGTCCTACTCTCTCTGCTTCACAGATCCTGGGATTACAAGCATGTGCCATCATCATATGGGTTTTTTTTTTTTTAAGCATATAGTATATTGTACCTAGAATGACTAAACACTTAATTTTAAGTATGACCTCAATATTTTTAAGTAGAATGAAAAAATAGTAAGAAGTATATAAAAAAAAGCTTCTTTGCGCTCAAGAAATGTTGGCAATTCTGAGATATGCAATACTGAGGTTTTACTGAATAACTCCTACAGGTGATAGAAGGCTTTCAATTTGTTAGATTTCTTTTTTCTTTCTTTCTTTTTTTTTTGCGATATTGGGGATGGAACCCAGAGGCATTCTACTTCTGAGCGGCACCCCCCACCCTATTTTTTATTCTTTATTTTGAAACTGGGTTTCACTGAGTTGCAGAGGGCTTCACTAAATAGCTGAGGTTGTCCGAGAACCACGATCCTCTTATCTCAGCTGCCCAAATGCTGGGATTACAAGCTTGTGCCACCACACCTGGCTTCAATTTGTTTAACATTACTTACAAATTCCATTCATTTACCAAGGGATGGAAGGGAAAGAGGGCCAGAATGGTATTTCTGAAAACTTATAAAAAAAGCAAAAATGTTTGAAACACTCAGCAAAGTTATAAAAGACTCAGAACAGCTTAAATATTAATTTTTTTTGTGGCACTGCGGATGGAATCCAGGGGCCTTCTACGTCCTGGTTACATCTCTAACCTATTTTATATTTTATTTGGAAACAAGGTCTAAGTTGCTGAGCCTCACTAGGTAGCAGAGGCTGGCTTCGAACCTGCGTGATCCTCCTGTCTCAGCCTCCCAAGTGCTGGGATTACAAACATGCACCACCACACCAGGCTTGAAATAATTTTGAAAAGGGACAGCCAAGGTGACAGCTGCAGTCATCTCTCTAAGAGAGACATGCTCTTGGTATTTTTTAAGCATTCATGATATTCACAATGCCTGCCCATTAGCTGAGGCAAATGTTTCAGCTTACATGATTTGGAGCTAACCATTACTTATAGCTGTTTTAAAGACTAAACTACTGTTCCCACCCAATACTGTTTAATATATGAGCCTTAAATATATTGTTATTAGGACTAAACACTGTAACTTTTAAGGTTTTTTTTTTTTTTTTTTTGCGGGTCTGGGGATGGAACCCAGGAGCATTCAATCTCTGAGCTACACCCTCTGCCCTATTTTTTATTCTTTATTTTTGAAACATGGTCTAAGTTGTGGAGCGCCTAAGTAGCTGAGGCTGCCCGTGAACTGCGATCCTCCAGTCTCAACCTCCCGAATGCTGGGATTACAAGCGTGTAACATCACGCCCAGTTTAAGTTTTTTAAAGTTATTTTCTCCTTTATCACTTTCCCTTCATACCCAGTCAACAGTAACTCAAAACTCAGCTTCCGGATTAGTAAATATCCAATAGGCTTCCCAGGCTTTTTTCTCCCCAGAAGAATTTCCTAAAACATGGCACATCTATCCAAAACTCCCATCCTCTCATAACCTCGACACACTTCTACTCCACAGAAACACAACCATACTCTTACCACAGGGAAGGTCAATTTCTTCTAAATTAGCTTCCATGTGGTGCTTCAAGACTGGATCCTCCGCCCCGTAAACCACAAGGAATTTACATTTCTAGTCTATAGTAATCTTTGGGTGTCCACAAAGCACAGAGTCAAAAGCAAAGGCAATGCAGGGTGTGGTGGCACAAGCTTGTAATCCCAGTACTTGGGAGGTTGAGACAGGAGGATCTGGGTTCATGGCCAACCTCAACTACTAAGTGAGGTCCTCTGCAACTTAATGAGACCCTGCTTTAAAATAAAGAATAAAGCCGGGCGTGGTGGAGCACACTTGTAATTCCAGTGCTTGGGAGGCTGAGAAAGGAGGATCACACAGGTTTGAAGCCAGCCTTAGCTACTTAGTGAGGCCCTCAGCAACTCAGTGAGTCCATTTCCAAATAAAGTATAAAATAGGTCTGGGAGTATAGCCCGGAGGTAGAAAGCCTCTAGGTTCCATCCCCAGCACCACCAAATAAATAAATAAAAGAATTAAAAATAGGGCTGTGAGTATAGCTCAGAGGTAGAATGCCCATAAATTCAATCCCTCATACCAGGGGGAGGGGGGAAGGTAGTCAGGCATGTTGGCACACACCTGTAATCTCAGTACTGGGGAGGCTGAGATAGGAAGATCTCAGGTTGGAGGACAGCCTTGGCAAGTAGTAAGGCTCTCACCAAACTAGCGAGACCCTGTTTCAAAATCAAAATAAAACGCCAGGCGTAGTGGCAGACGCTTGTAATTCCCGCAATTGGGAGGCGGAGACAGGAGGATCACGCAGGTTGGAAGCCAGTTCCAGGGGTTCGAAGCCAACCGCGCTGGCTTAAGAGACCCTGTTTCCCAAAATAAACAAACAAACAAACAAACAAATAAATAAATAAATAAATAAATAATATAAATAAAACAGGAGCTGGACATGGTGGCACATGCTTGTAATCCCAGCATTTGGGAGGCGGAGGCAGGAGAATTGCATTTTGTGGCCAGCCTCAGCTACTTAATGAGGCCCTTTGCAACTCAGTGAGGCCTTGTTTCAAAATAAACAATAAAAAATAGGGCTGGGGGTATAGTGAGGCCTTGTTTCAAAATAAACAATAAAAAATAGGAAGATGGCAAGTTCATAAGCAGCCCCAGCAACTTAGTGAATCTCTCTAAAACTCAGTGAGACCCTTTCAAAATATAACACAAAATAGGGGCTGGGGTATGACTCAGAGGTAAAATGACCCTGGGGGTTCAATCCCTAGTAACACACATAAACATCCTCCCCCAAGAAGCAAGGTAATCAAGAGACCTATAAATATGAGGGTTTTTTTGTTTTGTTTTGGTGAAATTTGGGGTGGAACCCAGGGGCTTTTCTACCTCGGGGCTACACTCCCAGACCTATTTTATACTTTATTTGGAAACAGGGCCTCACTAAGTTGCTGAGAGCCTCACTAAGTAGCTGAGGCTGGCTTCAAACCTGGTGCAATCCTCCTGTCTCAGCCTCCCAAGTGCTGGGATTACAAGCGTCCACCACCACACCCAGCTTAATATGGGAATTTTCTAATTCATCTACTTTCAACCCCAACAGAGAAAGCCTTTCCCCCTCTGACCACAGCAGCTACCTCTACAGTTAAAAGCAGGGTAGCTATCCAGCAACCTGTGCATACTTTAGTCCAGTTCTTTGAACACAGCCATCAGGAATACTGTCATAGTCTTTGATTTTTTGTTATTTTCTCCCTTTTGTTGTGCCTGCTTTCTAGTGAGTAGGAAGGGAGCCAAGAAAGCTTAATGGCTGTTAAGGAATAAAGAATCCTACACAGGAGTTATTAAATAACGTAGGAGTAGCCGGGAATGGTGGCGCACGCTTGTAATCCCAGCATTCTGGAGGCTGAGACTGGAGGATAGCAGTTTGTGGACAGTATCCGCTACTTAGTGAGGCCCTCCACAACTTAGTGAGACCTAGTTTCAAAATAAAGAATAAAAATACAGTAGGGGGTATGCTTCGGAGGTCAAAGGCCCCTGGGTTCCATCCCCAGACCCGCAAAAAACAACAACAAAAAAACAAAACAAAATACACACACACACACACACACACACACACACACACACACACACACACACACTAAACATAGGAGTTATTTAAACATAGTGTATTATGCCGGACATGGTGGCACACGCTTATAATCCCTGCACTTGGGAGGCGGAGACAGAAGGATCACACAGGTTCGAAGCCAGCCTTGCTGGCTTAAGAGACCCTGTTTCCAAATAAAAATATAAAATAGGTCTGGGAGTGTAGCCCGGAGGTAGAAGGCCCCTGGATTCCACCCCCAGTACCACCAAAAAAAAAAAAAAAAAAAAAAAAAAAAAAAACCCATAGTGTATTACTAGGATAAATTTGCTTATATAGTTTTTCTACCTTTTTCATCATAACCATCAGCAAATCCACAGTATGTGCCCAATTAATGTAATCTCAACTACTGAAAAAATACTAAACCAGCTTCCAAGGAAAAGATGGGTTCTGGTTGGGCATAGTGCCACAAGCCTATAATCCCAGTACCTGGGAGACGGAGACAGGAGAATCACAGGTTCAAGGACAGTCTCAGCAAGTACTGAGACTCTTATCAACCTAGTGAGACTGTTTCCAAATAAAATAAAATTGGAAGATGGGCGTGGTGGCACACACTTGTAATCCCAGTATTTGGGAGGCTAAGACAGGAGGATTGCTCAGGTTCAAAGCCAGCCTCAGCTACCTACTGAGTTTCTCAGCAGCAATTTAGTGAAACTGTTTCCAAATAAAAAGTAAAATAGGCCTGGTAGTGTAGCCAAGAGGTAGAAGGCCCCTAGATTCCATCCTCAATACACATTCAAAAAATAAAAATAAGTAAATAAAATTGAGCTGGGAATGTAGCTCAGATGTAGAATGCCCCTGGGTTCAATCCCCAGTGCAAAAAAAAAAAAAAAAAAAAAAAAAGCAATAGTAGTATTAGTACTATTTGAGTGTTCCCTATGTACCAAGTGCTATGTGAAGTTCTTTTTTTATTTTGTGGATCTGGGGATGAAACCCAGGGGCATTCGACTTCTAAGCTATACCCCCTACCCTATTCTTTATTCTTGATTTTGAAATGGGGTCTCACTAAGTTGGAGGGCCTAAGTAGCTGAGCTGTCTAAAATAGGAGGATCAAGGTTTGCAGATAGCCTCAGCTACTTAGTGAGGCTCTTTGCAACTCAATAAGACCCTCTTTCAAAATAAAGAATAAAAAAATAGGGTTGGGGATATAGTTCGGAGGTCGAATGCCCCTGGGTTCCATTCTCAGTACCAAAAAACAAAAAAACCTGAAGCTTAGAATGATTAAGTAACTTGCCCCAAATCTCATGAATAAATAGCAAGCGGCAGAGCCAGGACTGGATTCCTGGAAACTTTACTCAAGAAACCACTTTGAGCCAGGTATAGTAGCACATGCCTGTAATCCCATTATTTTCAAGGCTGAGACTCTCAGCAACCTATTAGTAAGACCCTGTTCCAAAACAAAAAAATAAAAATGGCTTGGGTATAGCTCAGAAGTAGAACGCCTTTGGGTTTATCCCCTACTACCAAAAAAACCAAACAAATAAACAAAAACTACCAAAACTTCTGCTATCTTACATAAGTATTTCTTTGGAAGAATAGTAGACTAGAGGAAATGTTTAGTTCCCAAGGGAGAATGTTCACCAAAATCCTCAGCTAAAAGTACTTGTAAATTATTTTAATCATCTTCATGTCACTCATATAACTGGGTCGGTACTAGGATCACATCTCCTTTCTACCATACCACTTGCTTCCATTTTATAAATTAAAGATCTAGAGAGGCCGGGCGTGGTGGCGCATGCTTGTAATCCCCGCACTTGGGAGGCAGAGACAGGAGATCACACAGGTTCGAAGCCAGCCTCGCTGGCTTAAGAGACCCTGTTTCCAAATTAAAAAAAAAATATATATATAAAATAGGTCTGGGAACATAGCCCGGAGGTAGAAGGGCTTCCAGGAACCCCAGTACCACCACCACCAAAAAAAAAAAAAAAAAAAAAAAAAATCTAGAAAAAAGACTGCAGTTAGCAATCTAGGTTTTTCAGCTGATTTGTTTCTAATGTGGCTAACTGGCCCTTATGAATCAAAAGCCTTTCTAATAAACACAGGCCCCCTGCCGGGCGTGGTGGCACACACTAGTAATCCCTGTGCTTGGGGAGGCGGAGACAGGAGGATAGCTCAGGTTCGAAGCCAGCCGCGCTGGCGTAAGAGACCCTGTTTCAAAAATATAAAATAGGTCTGGGAGTGCAGCCTGGAGGTAGAAGGGTTCCATCTCCAATACCACCAAAAAAATAAAAAATAAATAAACACAGGCCTCCAAATATTTTCACTCTAAAGTTAAGGGAGAAAGTTTTCTTGATTTCGTCTATTACCACTAAGATAAAAGTGAATAAGGGATTAATGGTTCATAAGGAGAACCAGAACCAGTTTGGGAGGGAATAAAAGGAACATCCCTTTTGGGGAGAGGCAAGACTAGATCAACACTATGCTGAACCAACACTGCGAGCACCCCCCTCATTCCATTCAGTGCTAGGAGTACTGCAGCAAGTTCAAATCAGAGAAGTACTACTGCCGAACCTAGATATTATCTTAGCACAAACCCAAAGGCTACACCCTTTACAAACTTCATCACAAATCCTATGTCCATTTGCCATGTGGGGAGACAGTCTTTTTCTTTGTGCTTTATTTTGCTACATCTTGAAATGGGGCAATGGAATAATAAAATAAATTTCCTGTAGTTTCTTTTGAGTTCAAAGGGGAGGAAAGAACAAGGACCAGGAAAAGGGGGTGACGATAAACTTCTCTAGCCACCAAGGCTAGTATGAGAGATTTCCCATGAGCTTCTCTTTTTAATCAGATTTTTGGGGCCTCTCCTAGAGATAGAGGCGGAGCATCTGCTCCAAACTCATCAGGAGCTCTGGGGGAGCACTAATACAGCGTCCCCCAACTCACTACAAGCAGCCTGCCCTTCCTTCCCGACCCCAGAACCTCTCAGTTTCCCTCTAGAGCCTCTCTCCTCTTTCCCCCGAAGGGAAAGTACACAAGGGGCCCAGTAAATCAACACAGTTCTAATGATCTCTCTCACTTGACCCTTCTAGCGTGACGGTGTCACATAGAAACAAACGTACAATAAACTTCACTCCATCTTTAGCTCCTTGGTGACAGGTTTTGATTCATGAGATAAAGAGACCCATCTGAGGGAAATTACCTCCATCAAAACCCATCTCTCTCTGTATTCATCAGACCAATGCTCCCTCAGGCCATGCTCAAGTGCACAAATGGGGCTGTATATCTGCAGGCGGCACTGACCCCTCTAACTCAGTGTCATATACATTTGCAAACCTTTCCCGTCTTCATCATTCCCTCAATTCTCTCCTCCAAACTCTCAATACTAACAAATATCTTTTTTTATCCTGTGCATACTCCTGTACAGGAAGAAAGATGCTTAAAATGGAAGTGCCTTATTTTCTATCAAATGCAAACTCCTCAAAACATACAACTTGCATCCAAAACCAAATAAATCTGCTCTGACTGACCAAATACAGGTACTGAATTCTCAAACTGATCCATAAACTTCACTTCTTCCCACACTCTGATTCTTCAAGATATAACACATAAAGCTGGGCGCGATGGTGCACGCTTGTAATCCCAGTATTTGGGAGGCTGAGACAGGAAGATGGAGGTTCGCGGGCAGCCTCAGCTACTACTTAGTGAGGCCATTTGCAACTCAGTGAGGCCCTGTTTCAAAATAAAAAATAAAAAAATAGGGCTGGGGGTGTAGCTCAAGAGGTAGAATGCCCCTGAGCTCCATCCCAAGTACAGCAAAATAATAAAATAAAATAACACATAGCTGGGTATGGTAGCACATGCTTGTGATCCCAGTACTTGGGAGACTGGACAAAAAGGATTGCAGATTTGAGACCAGCCTCAACAACTCTGTGAGGCTCTCTACAACTCAGTGAGACCTTGTTTCCAACTAAAAAATAAAATAGGGCTGGGGTGTGGCTCTGAGGTAGAATGTTTCTGGTTTCATACCTAGTCTATCTGTCTCTCTCACACACCACACACACATGACTTAAAACAAAGCCAAACCATAAGACCTTCTTTCTTTCTTTCTTTCTTTCTTTCTTTCTTTCTTTCTTTCTTTCCTTTTTTGGTGGTACTGGGAATGGAACCCTGGGGCCTTCTACCTCCAGGCTACACTCCCAAACCTATTTTATATTTTTTATTTGGAAACAGGGTCTCTTAAACCAGCTGAGGTTGGCTTCGAACCTGCGCAATCCTCCTGTCTCAGCCTCCCAAGCGCTGGGATTACAAGCGTGCGCCACCACGCCCGGCATATGACCCTATTTCTAAATTAAAAAAAAAAAAAAAAAAAAAAAAAGGATAAGCACAGTGGCAAACACCTGTAACCCCAGTACTTGAGAGGCTAAGATAGAAGAATTGAATTGCAAATTTGAGGAAGTGTACAGTAACCTAGCATGACTTTTTTTTTTTTTTGGTGGTACTGGGGATGTTGGCCCAGGGGCTTTCTACCTCTGGGCTATACTCCCAGACCTATTTTATATTTTATTTGAAAACTTAGTGTTTCTGATAGCCTCACTAAGTAGCTGAGGCTGGCTTCCAACCTATGCAATCCTCCTGTTTCAACCTCCCAAGCGCGGGGATTACAAGCATGCGCCACCACGCCTGGCCTAGCATGACATTTATTTTTTCTTTATTTTGCAGGGCTGGGGATGGAACCCAGCAGCATTCGACCTCCAAGCTACACCCCCAGCTCTATTTTTTATTTTTGAAACAGGGTCTCACTGAATTGTGGAGGGCCTCAGTATGTAGCTGAGGCTGCCTGCGAACTGCAATCTTCCTGTTTCAGCCTCCCAAATGCTAGGATTACAAGCGTGCATCGCCACGCTTGGCTTTTTTTTTTTTTTTTTTAAATAACAGGGTTCAAAGACAGCCTCAGCTACTTAGTGAGGCCCTCAACAACTTAGTGAGACCCTGTTTCAAAATAAAGAATAGAATACAGGGTGGGGGTAAGCTTAAAGGTAGAATGCCCCTATGTTCCACCCCCAGTACAGGGGAAAAAAAAAAAAAAGCCTGGTGAGGTGGCACATGCTTGTAATCCCAGCATTTGGGAGGCTGAGACAGGATGATCACAGTAGTTTGCAAACAGCCCCAGGTATTAAGTGAAGTACTTTGCAACTCAGTGAAAACCTGTTTCAAAATAAAGAAGAAAAAATAGGATTGGGAGTGTAGCTTGGAAGTAGAATGCCCCAGGTTCCATTCCCAGTATCGAAAAAAAAAAGAAAAATCTGAAAGAGAAAAGGGTGGAATGTGGCTCAGGTGTTTGTCAGTGGATTAAATCTCTAGTACTAACATAATAAAAATATAAATAAATAAAAAATAAATAGGGCTGGATGTGTAGCTCATGGGTAGAATGCCCCTGGGTTCAATCCCAGGCACCACAACAAATAAATAAATACATTAAGAGTCCTGCATGATGGCAGACACTTGTAATCCCAATACTTGGGAAGCTGAGACAGGAGGATGTCAAGTTTGAAGATAGCCTCAACAAATAGTGAGATTCTTATAAACCTAGCAAGAGCCGTTTTTTATTCTTTATTTTGAATGATCCTCTGGTTTCAGCCTCCCAAATGCTGGGATTACAAGTGTGTGCTACCACACCCGGCTCCCAGCCCTATTTTTTATTCTTTATTTTGAAATAGGGTCTCACTGAGTTGCAAAGAGCCTCACTAAGTAGTAGCTGAGGCTGTCCTTGAACTGCAATCTTCCTCTCTCAGCCTCCCTAATGCTGGGAATACAAGCATGCACCACCACGCCTGGCTTCAAAATAAAAATAATTTTAAAAGGGCTGGGAGCCAAGCATGGTGGTGCATGCTTGTAATTGCAGCATTTGGGAGGCTGAGACAGGAGTAGTGAAATTATGAAATAAAGCCAGTACCAAACAGAGACATTTAGAAGACAACCCTTAACCTACCTACCTTCCTTTACTCCTTCCTTCCTTTTTGTGTGAAGCACTGGGAATTGAACCCAGGGGCATACTACCTGCAAGCTATACCCCCAGGACATTTTTTTTGGTTTGAAAACAGGGTCTTGCTAGGTTGCTGAAACTGTCCTCAAGCCTGAAATTCTCCTATCTCAGTCTCCCAAGTACTGGTATTACAGACACCCACCCCCATGCCTGGCTCTTTGTTTCCCTTTTATATTTAGCAAATCCTCAGACTATATAGCCATATATAGCTGGGCATGGTGGTGTACACCTGTAATCCCAGTACTTGAGAGGATGAGGAGGATCATAGGTTCAAACCAGCCTCAGCAATTTAATGTGACTCTTAGCAACCTAGAAAAACCTTATGTTAAAATCAGAATATTCAAAGGGCTGGAGTTGCGGGCATGGTGGCGCAACCTTGTAATCCCTGCGCTTGGGAGGCGGAGACAGGAGGATTGCGTAGGTTTGAAGCTAGACTCACTGGTTTAAGAGAACCTGTTTCCAAATAAAAATATAAAATAGGTCTGGGAGTGTAGCCCGGAGACAGAAGGGTTTCCAGGAACCCCAGTACCACTAAAACAACAACAACAACAACAAGAACAACAACAACAAAGGGCTAGAGTTGTAGCTCAGAGAGGTATTAAAATAAATGTTATCAAGCTGGGCGTGATGGCACATGCTTGTAATCCCAGTATTACAAGGAGGCTGAGACAGGAGGATTGCGGTTCACGTACAGCCTCAGCTACTTAGTGAGGCCCTCTGCAACTCAGTGAGACCCTGTTTCAAAATAAAGAATAAAAAATAGGGCAGGGGGTGTAGCTCAGAGGTTGAATGCCCCTGGGTTCCATCCCCAGACTCGCGGGGGAAAAAAAAAAAAAAAAAAAGAATTTACCCCTTGTTAAATATATAAATATTTATATAAAATAAATTCAAGCTTGGTGTTAAGCACATGCCTATGATCCCAGTACTCGAGATGCTGAGACAGGAGGGTTGCAGATTTGAGGACAGCCCCAGCAATACAGCGAGATTCTGTTTCAAAAGCAAAAATTTAAAAAAGAGCTGGGAGCCAGGTGTGGTAGGTGGCGCATGCTTGTAATCTTGGTATTCAGGAGGCTGAGACTGGAGGATCATGGTTTGCGGACAGCCTCAGCTCCTTAGTGAGGTCCTTTACAAACCAGTGAGACCCAGTTTCAAAATAAAGAATAAAATATGGGGCTGAGAGTGTAGCTCAGAGGTAGAATGCCCCTGGGCTCTATCTCAAGTACCGCACAAAAAAAAAAAAAAAAAAAAGGGGGGAGTGGGGCATGGTGGCACATACCTGTTATGCCAGTACTTGTGAGGCTGAAACAGGAGAATCACAGGTTTGAAGCCAGCCTCAGCAACTTAGCAAGGCTCTCAGTGACACCCTATTTTCAAATAAAGAATAAAATATGGCTGGGGTGCAGCTTGGAGGTAGAATGCTCAGAGCTTCAACCTCAAGCACCAAAAGGAAAAAAATGAAGGACAGAAAGGATTTCTTCTGAGAAGGAAAATGAAGGTACCAGGTTATAACTAAAATTTTTTTTTTCTTTTAGTACTAGGGATTGAATCCAGGGGCATTCTACCTCTGGGACCCACCCTCAGCTCTGTTCTATACTCTTTATTTTGAAACAGTCTCACTAAGTTGCTGAGGGCCTCACTAAGTAGCTGAGGCTGGCTATGAAACTGATATCCTCCTGTCTTGGCCTCCCAAGTAATGGGATTACAAGTGTACACCACCATGCCAAGCCCAATTAGGAGTTCTGATTTTTGTTAGAGTCTAAATTCAATTTGTATCTTCAAGATTCAAATTCAAAAGAACATTTTCAAAACTTAAGAATTTTATCCTGGCTGAATGTAGTGGCACACATCTGTAATCCCAGTACTTGAGAGGCTGACACAGGAGGACTGCAGTTTCCAGGCCAGCCTCAGCAACTTAGCAAGACCCTTTTTTCAAAACAAAAAATAAAACAGAGCTGAGTGTGTAGCTCAGAGGCAGAATGTCCCTGGCTGGCGCATGCCTGTAATCCCAAGAGTTGGGAGGCTTAGACAGGAGGATCACAGACTTAAAGCCAGCTTCAGCAACTTAGCAAGACTATGTTTCAAAATAAAAATATAGAAGGGTTGAGGATGTAGGTTGGAGGTAGAATGCCCTTTGGGTTCTATCACCAGTATTAAAATAAAAAAAAGAAAGAAACATAGCCTGAATATAATAAAGACAAGTGCTCCTGGCTTGTGCTAGGGCTATTTTCTCTGCCAAAAAAAGTCCAATCGGATGTAAATAGCACCCTGTGGGCTGTGTGTTCAAAGCATTCACTTTCTTCAAGCTTATGACTAGTGCCACTCTTTACCGTAAAAAGAAAGTAGGAGAAACAAAACAGTGACCTAAAGTATAACCTAGGCATATTTAGGACAGTTGAAGTCAGTAATTCCCAAGATTACTAAGCAGGGTATTCATTGGACTCAAGTAAGAAATATCCTCATTATGTATTCTCTGAGGAGACCAAAAGAATTAACCAAGCCAGGCATTGTTTCTGATTGGTATAACAAACTCACCAACCATCCTCTTCTACCATGTATGAGAAGCAGAAATTTCAATTTAACAACAAATTCAGTTAAGAGATATCCTTACAAACAGAAATGGGTCTTTCAGGGAAGCTCAGATAACACAACTAATTCTTCCTTTTCCCTGGAGTCATGAAAGACAGGCTGACAATAAGCTAAAATGGTCATATTTTGCAAAAATAATAACTACCCCCTTTTGTACATGAGTTATCATACTAAGATGTTAACAGTTCTCAGGCCAATCTGATTTTCAAAGAGAATATAAGGTAGTGAGGCAAAAAGGAAAATAGGGAGCTTTACGGTTGCTTTTCAGAATCTTACTTCCATGTGACTGATGGCAGGATGGAAAGCAGAGCCTGGGGGCTTTCAGGCCCATGGCAGATTAATGACAACATGGCCTTGACTTCCCGGAGGTAAAGGTTATGAAGCACTCCAGGGTGAGCTTCCAATTTCATACTCACAGAGTGAATGACAACAACTGATGGCTTTTCTCTCAGAAACACTTCAGTACACAGCAGCTGTCACTTCCCTACTCAGTTTCTGAAATCCATCTTAACTTTATTTTTTAAATTCCCAAGCCTCTACACCAGCCACATCACATGAGGCGGTCCCCCAAAACCAATGAACATAACCTAGGCAGATTAAAGATGAAGGACTAAGCTAGCAGAGTATGCTACCTTAGAAATACATGGTAAAGACACTTTAACACTCTCTATACACATGAGCATAACAACTCAAAATAACCATATTATCTCCTCTCAGTAATCTCCAGTTGTGAGAAACAGAACAGAACCAACTTTCTATGGCTAGTAGGTACTAGAAACTTTAAAACTACACCAGAGCTGGATGTGGTGGCATGCCTGTAATCCCAGTACTTGGGAGACTGAGTCTAGAGGATCACAGGTTTGAGGACATCCTCAGCGAGTAGTGAGACTCATCAATTTAGGGAGACCGTTTAAAATTAAAAATAAAAGCTAGGCAGGTGGAATAATGCTTGTAATCCCAGTACTTGGGAGACTCTAACATGAGGATCACAGATTCAAAACCAGCCTCAGCAACTTAGTGGGACCCTGTTGCTAGGGGTGTAGCCCAGAGGCAGAAGAACCCTGTGTTCTAACCCCGTACCAAAATAAATTAATTAATAAAATAGGGTTGGGTGTGTAGGTTGGAGGAATAAAATGTCCCTGGAGTTCAATTCCCAGTACCTTTCTAAAAAGCACTGTATCTCCTCACATCTTCACAGAATTTGAAGCCCCAAATCACAGTCAGCTCAGAACCAAACACACTTCTGATTCATTAGCTCCTCTACTTTTTCTTTTGCTCATTCAAATCAGGCTCTTTAGTCCCAAACCCCCCTCTTCAAACCAGAGGAGGTCGTCTCGGTTTTGCCCCAGCCAATTTTAGGACAAAACAAAGCAGGTGGAGGAAATAAAGGTTTCACATTTGAGACCCCCGGAAACCAAGTTTCTTTTCTACTAAAAGTCCCCACCTCCCTCCCTTAAAAGCCAGGAAGCTGCTGCTTTTAAGGATAAGTGATGCAGAGCTTGGCAGAAATGTCAAGAAGTCAGTAGAGGGTAGCTAAAACTTCTGAGAGGAGGTGAATGCTGTCTTAGTCAAAAAAAGCAGACAATGTAGAAGCGAAGGACAGTTACCTGAGCATTCAGAAATTTAGAAGGAGTACCAGGAAAACAATCTTTTCACCTGAAGTATTTAAAAATGGCAGATTCCAAGGGTAGTTCAGTGGTAGGCCATTTGCCTGGTATATGCAAGGCTCTGGGTAACACACACACAGTCTGGCAGGCAGGCAGGCAGGCACACACACACACAGTCTGGCTTCATCTCAACCTAATGAATCTCAAAAGAACAGACAAAAGATATATTTTTTAAGGGTCCCTCTGGTGATTCTTATGTGCAGCCATACATGAAAACAATTACAAATGGCTTTGAAAAGTATAGTTTAAATTTTTTTAAGAATAGCCAGGCACAATGGCACATGCTTGTTAATTCCAATATTTCAGACGCTGAGATAGGAGGATTGCAGGTTCATGGCCAGCCTCAGCTACTTAGTGAGGCCCTTTGCAATTCAGTGAGACCCTGTTTCAAAATAAAGAATAAAAAATAGGGCTGGGGGTAGAATGCTTCTGGGTTCCATCCCCAGTACCACACACAAAAAAAGGACTGGGGTGCAGCTTGGAGGTAGAACACCCCTAGGTTCCATCCCCAGTACCACATACACACACAAACATTTTTTTGTGGGTCTGAGGATGGAACCTGGGGGCATTCAACCTCTGAGCTACACCCCCTGCCCTAGTGTTTATTCTTTAATTTGAAACAGGGTCTCACTGAGTTGCGGAGGGCCTCACTAAGTAGCTGAGGCTGTCTGCGAACTGCGATCCTCCGGTCTCAGCCTCCTGAATGCTGGGATTACAAGTGTGCGTCACCACGCCCGGCTTACATTTTTTAAGAATAATTTCTCAGCTGGGTATGATGGAATATTCCTGCAATCCCATTACTTGAGATGAGACAGGAGAATCACAGGTTCAAGGCCAGCCTCAGCAACTTAGCAAGACCTTGTTTCAAAACAAAAACACAAAGGCTGGGGATGTAGCTCAGAGGCAGAATGCCCTTTGGCTCAACTCCTAATCACACACACACACACACAAACATACACACACACACACACACCACACACACACACCCCTAGTAATTTCTTATCCAGTCCAAATAAGGCTGCCATCTAGCTCTAGTTTTTGCCCACTAGGGGCCTTCCAAAAAAGTTTATGCTCCTACATACAAGTTATCTTAGTTGCAGGGATGTGAAAAAAAAGAAAGCTGTGAAAGAAGCACAGAGGGCCAAGTAGCACATTTGTTTTATTGCCTTCCCAGAATTAAAATAGAGAAACAGAGAATCTTTTGCCAGGGTAGTTCAATACAAGAAACCCATGCGAAAGGTGGGCCACTTGAGCCCAGCAGTTGGAGGCCAGCCTAGGTAACAGAGAGACCTATTCCTTAGAAAGACAGGGAAACATGCCAAAATAAGATCAGAGCATACCTCAGATGTGTTGAGGCAAAAGAGAGAGGCAACTAGGTCCAAGCATTTTTCCCCTATAGGACTAATACACAGAAGAGAAATTATCAACAAAATGGGAAAGAGAATTTTCTTAAGGCTTACATATTTGCTCATCATTTATAGCACTGAAGATGTCCACCCTACAACGCCTCTCATCATAGTTTGTTCATTTCTAATTGCTCCTTTTCCTCAATCATCACATACCTAAGCAGGAATATGGTAAAGAAAAATTCTGTTACTGCTCTGCTTTATACCCTAATAAACTCCTCACCAATAAATACTTTCTAAAGTCCAGCCCAAAGCTGGATGTGGTGAAAGTTGGGCATGGTGGTGCACACTGTAATCCCAGTACTTGGGAGGCTGAGACAGGAGGATCTTGGTTCACAGCTAGCCTTACCTAGTTAGTGAGGCCTTCTGCAGCTTAGTGGTAGAATGCCCTGGGCTCTATCCCAGTACTGCATGCAAAAAAAAAAAAAAAGGGTGGGGTGGGGTGCGGTGGGTATAGGCCAGAGATAGAATGGCCCTGGATCCAATCCCTTATACCAAAATGAATAAAGCCCAAACCAACCATTTCAAATATAACTTCCTTCTCAGTAATACATCCCTCATTGCTAGGGTGCTATGGATTTAAAAGACTCAGTATTCTACATGAATTCCAAATGTAGAACACTCTGCAAATACTTTTCTTTCTTTCTTTCTTTCTTTCTTTCTTTCTTTCTTTCTTTCTTTCTTTCTTCTTCTTCTTCTTTTTTTTTTTTTAGTGGAACCCAGAGGTTTTTCTACCTCCGGGCTATACTCCCAGACCTATTTTATACTTTATTTGGAATCAGGGTCTCACTAAGTTGCTGAGGCTGGCTTTGAACCTGTGAGATCCTCCTGTCTCAGCCTCCCAAGCACTGGGATTACAAGTATGGCTCTGCAAAAGCATTTCTATTTCTGCCCTAAGAGTGTGCTTTGAGAATGAAAAGGTTAAGATTTCATTAAAAAAAATTTTTTTTCCCCAGTCCTGGGGATGGAACGCAGGGTCATTCTACCTCCAAGTGACACTCCCAGCTCTATTTTTTATTATTTATTTTGAAACAGGGTCTCACTGAGTTGCAGAGGGACTGAGGCTGTCCACAAACTGCGATCCTTCTGTCTCAGCCTCCCAAATGCTGGGATTACAAGCGTGCGCCACCACACCTGGGTCAAAAAAAAAAAAATTTTTTTTTAAAGTGAGAAAAGGCCGGGCGTGGTGGCGCACGCTTGTAATCCCCGCGCTTGGGAGGCAGAGACAGGAGGATCGCGCAGGTTCGAAGCCAGCCGTGCGAGCTGGCTTAGGAGACCCTGTTTCCAAATAAAAATGTAAAAATAGGTCTGGGAGTGTAGCCTGGAGGTAGAAGGGCTTCCAGGAACCCCAGTACCACCAAAACAAAACAAAAAAAAAAGTGAGAAAAAAATAGTAAAGGGAGAGAAGGAGAAAAGGAGCGAATGTCTTCTAGATTTTAACAAGGGATACCAGATTATGTTAAAAGCAGAGACTTTTAGTACTCTACAAACATTACTATCATCATTCCTCAGGCATGAAGAACAATTTTACTATTTTGGTGAGTATATAAGAAAAGAAACTATCATTTAATTATCAAATCTTTTTTTCTATTTATTTTCTTTTATTTTTTTTGGTGTTGGGGATTAAACCCAGGGGCATTTTACCTCTGAGCCACACACCCCCAGGCCAAGTTTTTAAATTTTGAAACAATGTAGCAATATGCTACACTGTGGAGGGTCTCACTAAGTTGCTGAGGCTGGTCCCAAACCTGTGATCCTCCTACCTCAGCCTCCCAAATACTAGGATCACAAGTGTAAGCCATTACACTAGCTTATTCTTCGTTTTGAAACACAATTGCACTAAGATGCTGAGAGCCTCACTAAGTTGCCAAGGCTGCATTTGAACCTGCAAACCTCCTGCCTCAGCATCCCAAGTACTGAGATTACAAGCATGCACCATTATGCCTGGCCCCACCCTACCCTTTTATTTTTAATTTTTTTATTGGTGCATTATAGTCATACATCTTAAGAGTACAATATGGTAGAGGCAGATACATGTACACACCACTCATTTAGCCCTTCTCCAATTTCATGTCATTTCCTCCCCCTCCCTCCTTCTCATGTTTGGTTTAGTGATTTACATTGATGTTTGTGAATGTACATCAACACATTTGGTAATTTCCCTCCCCCTTCCCTCCCCCTCTGTTAGGTCACCTTATTTGCTCATCTATGGTTTCTCCTTCATCTAGAATTCCTCCTATAACCCTTTTTCTCCCTAGCTTCCATATATTAGAGAGAGCATATGATTTTTTACTTTTTGTAACTGACTAATCTCACTTAGCATAATATTCTCCAGTGCCATCCAATTCTCTGCAAATGATGTAATTATGCTCTTTATGGCTGAGTAAAATTCCATTGTGTACATATCCCATAGTTTTGTAATCCAACTACAAAGTCATAGTAATAAAAACTGGCAAAAAAAAAAAAAAAAACAGCCACATAGACCAATGAAGCAGAAAAAGACTCTGAAACAAATCCACACACTTATAACCAGTTGACTTTTGACAAAGAGCCAAAATTATACATGGAAAAAAGCCTATTCAACAAATAGTGTTGGCAAAACTGGTTAAACCACATGCAGAAAAATGGAAATAAACCCCACTTTCTCAACCTGCACAAGAGTCAATTCAGGACGGATCAAAGACTTGAAAATCAAACCAAAGACCTTGCAGCTCCTTGAAGAAGGCATAGGTCCAACACTTCAACACAAAGGCACAGGTAACAAGTTTCTCAACAAGACCCAAAAGGCACAGGAAATTAAAAGAAGAATCAAGCCCAGCATGGTGGCGCATGCTTGTAATCCCCGCGCTTGGGAGGCTGAGACAGGAGGATCGCACAGGTTCGAAGCCAGCCTCAGCTACTGAGTGAGGCTCTCAGAAACTTAGTAAGACCCCATTTTCAAATAAAGTTTAAAATATAATAAGCTGGGCATGGTGGCGCATACTTGTAATCCCAGCATTTGGAAGGCTGAGACAGGAGGATCTGCGCACAGCCTCATCTACTTACTGAGGCCCTTTGCAACTCATTACCTGTTTCAAACATAAAGAATAAAATATAGGGCTAGGGGTGGAGCTCAGAGGTAGAATGCCCCTGGCTTCCACCCCCCCAGTACCACAAAAAATTACACACACACACACACACACACACACACACACACACACACAATAGGTCTGGGAGTATAGCTCAGGTCAAATGCCCCTGGGTTCCATCTCCAGACCCGCAAAAAAAAAAAAAAAAAAAAAAAGTGGGAATACATTAAACTGAAGAGCAAAGGAAACTATCAAGAACCTCAACAGCCGATAGAATGGGAGACAAATTTTCCCCAGCTATTGAGGACTAATATCTAAATATACAAAGAACTTAAGAAACTCACTGCTAAGAAAACAAATAACCCAGCCAGGTGTGGTTGTGCACATTTGTAATCCCAGTACTTGGGAGGCTGAGACAGGAGGATCCCAGGTTCACAGCCAGCCTCAGCTACTTGGTAAGATCCTTTGCAACTTAAGTGAGACCTTGTTTCAAAATAAATAGGGCTGGGGTGTAGCTCTGAGGTAGAATGCCCGTGTTCCATTCTCAGTACCTCAAACAAACAAACAAACAACCCAATTTAAAAAATGGAGCCGGGCGTGGTGGCACACACTTGTAATCCCCACACTCGGGAGGCTGAGACAGGAGGATCACACAAGTTGGAAGCCAGCCTCAGCTACTTAGTTACTGAGGCTCCCAGCAACTTAGTGAGACCCTGTTTCCAAATAAAAATATAAAATAGGTCTGGGAGTATAGCCTGGAGGTAGAAAACCCCTGGGTTCCACCCCCAGTACCACCAAAAAAATAAAAAATAAAAAAATAAAAAAAAAATGGGCAAGTGAAATAGACACCCCACCCACCATTTAAAAAATTTTTTAATTTTGAGACAGGTCTCACTAAGTTGATGAGAGTCTCTCTAAATTGCTGAGGCTATCCTGGAACCTGCAATCCTCCTGTCTCAGCCTCCTGAAAAAGAATACTTCAGGGATCACAGAAGTATGCCATGGTTCCTAATTCTATTAAATTTCATTTTTATTTATTTTTTGTGGTACTAGGGATGAAACCCAGGGGCATTCTACCTCCGAGCTCCACCCCCATCCCTATATCTTATTCTTATTTTTGAAACAGGTATCAGTGAGTTGCAAAGGGCCTCAGTAAGTAGCTGAGGCTGTGCGTGGATCCTCCTGTCTCAGCCTCCCCAATGCTGGGATTACAATTGTGCACCACCATGCCCAGCTTTTTAAGTCTTATTTTAATTGAGCTCAAATTTATAAAAAATTACCCCTCCTTATCAAGGTCAGCCCAAAAGAATGGTACTACTCAATTGTTTAATACTTAGGTGTTAAAATGTATGTTACATTACTGAACTGCTAGAGTTCTCACATCATGAAGGTACATTTGAACACAAAACTATTTCACAAAAAATACTAGTAACACAGAAAGCAAAAAACAAAAACAAAACACCTAAAAACTGAAACACTCCCACCCATTTTCTCTCTTTCCATACAGATTTTTAAGGATGATTTTTAACTAACTGAATTCAGTTAGTTAACTCATATTTCACCATAGCTAAGGTACATCTGGGAGTGGATAGATATTGTTCCACTTAAAAAAAGCCATGCCAGCTTATGTAATACAAGTAGCATTAAAAATAAAAAATCAGCTGGGCATGGTGATGCCTACTTAAAATCCCAGTACTTAGGAGGCTGAGACAAGAGAATCACACCCCTAACGCTTTTTTTTGCTTTTGCTTTTTTTAAAGTCTTGCTAAATTGCTACTGAGACAGGCCTCCAACCTGAGATCCTCCAGTCTTAGCCTCACAAATACTGGGATTACTGGTGTGTACCATTACATCAAGCTATCTGAAGGTATTTAAAAGTAAAACTTGTAATCTCAGTACTTGGGAAGCTGAGACAGGAAGCTCACGTTAGCCACCAGCCTCAGCTACTTAGTAAGGGCCTCCACAACTTAGTGAGACCTTGTTTCAAAATAAAGAATAAAAAATTAGGGCTAAGGGGTGCAGTTCAGAGGTAGAATGTCCCTAGGTTCCATCACCAGAATTGCAAAAACACATACATACATACATATATACATACATACATACATACATACATACAAAAGTAAATGAGCCAGGCACATTGGCACACACTTGTAATCTCAGTGCATGAAAAGTCGAGAAAGGAGAATCAAAGGTTTGAGGCCATCCTCAGCAACTTAGTGAGATCCTATTTCAAAATAAATTTGGCTTAGCTGGGCGTGGTGGTGCATGCTTGTAATACCAGCGCATGGAAGGCTGAGAAAGATCACACAGGTTCAAAGCCAGCCTCAGCTACTTAATGAGGTTCTCAGCAACTTAGTGAGACCCTGCTTCCAAATAAATTATAAAATAGGCTAGGGGTGTATCCTGGAGGTAGAAAGCCCCCGGCCTCCAGCCCCTAGTACAACAAACAAACAAACAAACAAACAAACAAACAAACAAACAAACAAACCAAATTTGGCTTGAGGTAGAGTTCAGATAGAACACCCCTAAATTCAATCCCCAGTGCTTTAAAAATAAGTTAAAAAAGGAACTGCCTCCACAGAATCTAATATTCTCTTCCTTTTCTAGGTTATATTTACTCTGGGGCAAAGGGGGACCACAGAGAGACATAAAAACTTTTTTTTTGGTGGTGGTACTGGGGATGGAACCCTTCTACCTCTGGGCTACACTCCCAGACCTATTTTATATTTTTACTTGGAAACAGAGTCTCTTAAGCCAAAGAGGCTGGCTTCGAACCTGCGCGATCCTGTCTCACCTTCCAAGCGTGGGGATTACAAACGTGCACCACCACGCCCGGCAGACATAAAACATCTTTTAAAATCAAAGTCATTAATTCTGACTTGTTAGAAGAAGGAATGTAAAGACCTTAGTGGGGGGTGGAATACTAAACAGGGAAGTGGTTTATTTTTTCTTACTATAATTTTTTTTAACCTATAGTTATTTGAGTTCAAGCTCAGTCAATAAAATCAGGTAAAAAATAAAAGGTACAAGATCTTAGTGTTCTCAACCATACCTTTATGGAAATCTAATCCTGTATCAGAAACTTCCAAAATATCCAGGACAAAGTACCAGTCATGAAAATTGAAGTCACATCAAAACTTTCACCTTGCTTCCCCAAATTTTAAAAAGTTTCTGAAAATGTTGTTTATATCATTCATATTTCCTGTCCAATTTTCTCCCACCCCTTCATACATGTCTCGTTAAAGTGTGTTTCTGAGTATTAGAATATAGAGTGAAATTAGAAGGAGAAGCTAAGCAAAGAAAAACCCATCTCCGATTTCTCTAATTAGAATACATTTTCATGAGCCCTGGGCAGAAGAGAGGAAAATTCCATTCTGTCCCTTTGCTCTTCCAAATTCCTATAGCCCAGTGGTTCAACAGCAGCTGAATGGCACACATAATGACATCATTGATTGGAACCATAATAGAAGGGAGTGAGAAGAGTGGGCAGAGGAGGGGAGTGGAAAGGGAGGGAGGTGAAGATGTATTTGTGTTACTAACAAAAGACAAGTTCTGTTCCTCAGCAGGAACAATTGAAGAACCAGATGACAGGATAAGCTGAGGTCAGAGTTTCCCCTTCTGTTTCTTCTTTAAACAGCTCCTTCTCCACTCTCTCAAGGCCTGTTCCATTGGGGTGGAGGTAGAAGAGTATGTTTTTTCTTATTTAATAATTTTTTATTGGTGCATTGTAGTCATACATCTCAATGGGATAAAAAAAACTTGTGGAGATACACATGCACACATCACCCAATCAGCCCTACCTAATCACTAACCCCTTCTCTCCCCCTCACTCCTACCCATGCTTGGCTTCCTTATTGACTTTGATATGTTTATGTATATCATGTGCTTTTAAAGAGTTTCCCTCATCCATCCTCTTATATGTTTTTTTTTTCTTTGCGGGTCTGTGCATGAAATCCAGGGGCATTCAAAATCTGAGCTACACCCCTGCCCTATTTTGTGTGTGTGTGTGTGTGTGTGTGTGTGTGTGTGTGTGTGTGCGCGCGTGTGTGCGCGTGTGTGTGTGTGTGTGTGTGTGTGTGTGTGTTACTGGAGGTGGAACCCAGGGGCTTTTCTGGCTTTTCTACCTCTGGGCTATACTCCCAGAACTATTTTATATTTTGGAAACAGAGTCTCAATATTTGGAAACAGAGTCTCAATAAGTTGCTGAGAGAATAATTAAGTAGTTGAGGCTGGCTTTGATCCTGTGCAATCCTAAACCTCCCAAGCCTTGGGATTACAAGCATGCACCACCACACCTGGCCTCTGCCCTATTTTTTATTCTTTATTTTGAAACAGGGTCTCATTAACTTACAGAGGGCCTAAGTAGCTGAGGCTGTCCATGAACTATGATCCTCCTATATCAGCCTCCTGAATGCTGGGATTACAAGTGTGCACCACCACACCCGGCTAAGAGTGTATGATTTTATTTCAGAGAGGAAGAAGAAAACAAAGACAGGATTATATATTGTGTAACTCTCCTTTAAAAAAAATATCTATTTTCCAAAGTATTATGAATTAAGAGGGGATTTAAAGGTAAAGTTAAAAAATTTTTTTTAGCTGGGCATGGTGGTGCACGCTTGTAATCTCCGTGCTTGGGAGACAGAGACAGGAGGACAGCGTAGGTTGGCATCCAGCCTTGCTGGTTTAGGAGACCCTGTTTCCAAATAAAAATATAAAAAATAGGTCTGGGAGTGTAGCCGAGAGGTAGAAGGGTTTCCAGGAACCCCAGTACCCCCCCCCCCACACACACAGTTTTTTTAAGATGCTCAGGATTGAACCCAGGGGCATTCTACCTCTGAGCTACACCCCCAGCCCTATGTTTTATTCTTCTTCTTTTTTTTTGGCGGGGGGGGGGGTACTGGGGATGGAACCCAGGGGTATTCTACTTCCAAGCTGCACTCCTAGCCCCATTTTTATTCTTTATTTTGAAACAGGGCATCACTGAGTTGCAAAGAGCCTCACTAAGTAGCTGGGGCTGTCTGTGAACAGCAATCATCCAGTCTCAGCCTACTACGGAATGCTGAGATTACAAGGATGCTGGGATTACAAGGATACATCACAACACCCGGCTCTTATTTTGAAACAGGGTCTAAGTTGTGGAGGGTCTCACTAAGTAGCTGAGCCTGGCTGCCAATCTGGATCTTCCGGTCTCAGCCTTCCAAGTACTGGAAGTACAAATGTGCACCAATATACCCAGCTGGAAAGGTTAAATTTTTGTTGGATCTTAAAATGTTCTGAGAAATGTTACCCAAGAAATTTCGAAGACTGAGAATGCATCTTAGATCTTTCTAAAATTCATCCTTTTATGATATTTACTTTCAACTGCTATTTCTAGCTACCATATATAGCTGCTCCCCAATTTACAATGGTCTTATATCCCAATAAAACCATAAGTTAAAAATATAGTAAGGTGAGCCAGGTATGTAATCCCAGCGCTTGGGAGGCTGAGACAGGAGGATCGTGCAGGTTCAAAGCCAGCCTCAGCTACTTAGTGAGGCTCTCAGTAACGTAGTGAGACCCTGTTTCCAAATAAAATATAAAACAGGTCTGAGAGTACAGCCAGGAGGTAGAAGAGCCTCTGGGTTCTACCCTCAATACCACACACACACACACACACACACACACACACACACACACACGCACACACTACATTTAATACCTAACCCACTAAATATCATAGCTTAGCAACACAATGCACTGTCGTTGCAGCTACTTACCATGGTAACTGCATGGATAACTGAGAGCTATAACTTGCTACCAAAAGTATCCTACCACATATTGCTAGCTCAGGAAAAGATTAAATTCAAAGTGTGGATACTACTGAGTGTGTATTGCTTTCCCACCATCCTAAAGTAAAATATCATTAAGTTGTACCACTGTAAATTAGGAACTGCCTTTATGTAGGTGACTCATATCTTTTTGCTGGCTAATCCAAACTAATACATAATTTTTCAAGTGGAAGAAGCATTTTTGGGAACACTGACAATCTAGGATGAAAAAAATGGAGAAATTTCCCCAGAAGCCTTACCAATAAGATACAATAACGAATAGGACCTACACTGACATTTTCTCCTCATCTACAATTCTATTTATTTCCACTTTTATTGGTCCCATGAGGCCCTATGAGAAAGGAAAATGAAGAATCAAGTTTTATACGTGGCTTAGGTTCTGCTAATTGAGTATATCTGGAAAACACACAAACCTACTCAGCAGTCTACTTCTCCAATGTACCTTAGGATCTAATTTTCCTACAACTACCCCCTTTATTTAGTTTTCTGTGGTACTAGGGATTGAATCAGAGGCAGTCTACCACTAAGTTATACCCCAGCCCAATTTTATTTGAAATCAGGGTCTTGCTAAATTGCCAAAGCTGGCCCTGAACCTGCAATCCTCCTATCTCAGCCTCCTAAGTACTGGGATTACAAGCATTTGCCACCATCCCTGGCTCAACTACCCCCTTTAGGAATATTGTACCAAATCCCTAACCATAGCTTATAGTTTTTCAGCTCTTAAAAGATCCACACTGGCACTGTCTTATGCATGACCCCATAGTTATTCTTTTGGAAAAGTCTGTTCATGCATACTTAAACTAACAAGTCCTAACCATGGATCCTCTGAGAAAGCTAGTGACTAAATGCATAGTAAGAACTTCTTCCTTCTGTCTACACCCCAACAGCTAACTTCTATGCCAAAACCTGCACTAAAGAAGAAATAATGAGAATAATGAGTACGTCTTCATTTATTTCAGATGGTGGAAAGGAATCAATAAGAATCAAACAGGTCTTCCAAAAAAAAAAAAAAAAAAAACCAGCATGAATTAGCCAGGCGTGGTGGCACACACTTGTAATACTAGTACTTGGGAGGCTGAGACAGGAAGATCTGGGTTCATGGTCAGCCACAGGTACTTAGTGAGGCCCTCGGCAAAATAAAGAATAAAAAATAGGGCTAGGGGTATGGCTCAGAGGTAGAATGCCCCTGGGTTCAATCTTCAGTACCCCCCTAAAAAAATCATGAATTGAAAGCAGACTGCCATTAGTTAGCCACATGAAATTTGTATACAGGAAAACTCTAGTGCTTTCCTATGCCTGAAATTGACTTTTTGTCCTAGCTTCTTTGGAATCTCAAAACATTTCAGTGAGAAGCTCTTCAAAAACAGGCAGGTGGCAAGGCATGGTGGTGCACGCTTGTTATCCCAGCACTTGGGAAGCTGTGACAGGAGGATCATAAGTTTGCGGCCAGCCTCAGCTGCTTAGTGAGGCCCATTCACAAGTTAGTTAGGACTAGAGGTGTAGTAGGCTTGAGGTAGAATGGTCCTGGGTTCTACCCCCAGTAGCAAAAAAAAAAAAAAAAAAAAAAAAAAAAAAAAAACCCAAACAGGCAGGCCTAATATCTTTCCCACTCTGAGGTAGTTCATTTTCAACCAATAATAAGCAAAGATAATAGCCAGGCATGGTGGCGCACGCTTGTAACCCCAGCATTTGGTAGGCTGAGACAGGAGGATCGAGGTTCAAGGACAGGCTCAGCTACTTAGCGAGGCCCTTTGCAACTCAGTGAGACCCTGTTTCAAATTAAAGAATAAAAAATAGTACTGGGGATGTAGTTCGGAGGTAGTATGCCCCTGGGTTCCATCCCCAGCACCGAAAAAAATAAAAAAATAGGACTGGGGGTATAACTTGGAGATAGAATGCCCCTGGGTTCAAATCCCGGTTCCAAAAAATGAAAAAAGAAAAAAAAATCACTGTAACTATTAAAAAATATCCTAGCTACCAACCTCAACAAAAGGAAATTCATCAGCAGAGAAATATTTAGTTTTCAACCTTCTTAAATTTTAACACTGTGTTACACAGAGTAATCAGAGAAGAAAACTGGCAGTAGGCCCATACCTGGGATCCCAGCTACTGGGTGGCTAAGGCAGGAGGATCAAAGGTTCAAGACCAGCCTAGGCAACTTAGTGAGTGAGTCCCTGTCTCAAGATAAAAAAAGGGCAAGGGACAGGGACGTTCACCACGTCAAAATTACGTAAACAAGATGGAGGTCATGGGTATAAAAATTCCGGTTCACGTACTGTATCGGGGGAGTGGTGAGTTGGCCAGGGCCACCCTCCCCCCTCATACCATTTTGGCATGGGGCTGTAACTATTTTCTGTATTTCTATCTTTTCAATAAACTTTAAATCTTAAAAAAAAAAAAAAAGAGGGGGCAAGGGAATAGGTCAGATGCAGACACTCTGGGTTCAACTCATGTATTGCCAAATCAGAAACATATCAGTAATGTGCCCTATATATTCCTGGGAAGGGAAGAGAGTATCAACCACTCTCCAGTGTCCTTCGTAGTGCCTGGGCTCTTTATTTCCTAAAACACACCCCTTAGATGGATATCCTATAACTTCCTAAAATATAAAGTTTCATTTTCCCAAGTATACCAGTGTTTGAAAAACAAAATAATCCGCTATATCAGTTAACACTACAGCTCTAAGACTAGGATTTAGCCCTTTTTATTTTTTGTTCTAAAACAGGGTCACACTAGGTTGCTGAGGCTGTCCTCAAACCTATAATCCTCCTGTCTCAACCATCCTAAGTATTCGGATTACAGGAATAAGTTACCATGCCCAGCACTAGATTTAGAGAGAGAGAGAGAGAGAGAGAGAGAGAGAGAGAGAGAGAGAGAGAGAGTGTGTGTGTGTGTGTGTGTGTGTGTGTGTGTGTGTTAGTAGGGATGGAACTTAAGGCATTCTACCTTAGCGTTACACTCCCAGCCCAATTTTATTTCTTATTTGGAAACAAGGTCTCACTAGTTGATGAGAGTCTCACTACTTGTTAAAGCTGTCCTCAAATCTGTGGTCCTCCTGTCTCAGCCTCCCAAGTACTGGGATTAACAGGCGTGTGCCACCACACCTGGCTCTAGATTTAGTTTTAGCAAAACTAATGTCCCTTGACCATAATATATCAATTGGGCTGCCTGACCATCTTCACTTCCCCTATGCAAATGTTCTTACTCCTTTCAAAGAGAATTTCCTCTGTGCCTGGCCTATCTTTAACCAATAGGACTAACTCAAATACTACTTCTCTTGGGAGGCATGAAAAACTAACCGAGAAAAAAACCCAACCAGTCAAGCACAAGACTGAAAACGAAGCTGGTGATCAATCTGAACCAACCAGGCAGATCTTATTTATCTGGGTTTTGTTTTGTTTGAGGGGGTAAGAGGCTTCTTAGCCCGTAGTCGCTATGAGGCTTATATGAGAAAAGGGATGCCATTCTATCCTCAAAAAAGCCAAAGAGTTGGAGGGGACAATTTACAGCCTCTTGTGTAAAAAATGTCTATAAATGCCAAAGCCATTCTATGCCCTGTCACTTCCCATTATCCTAAACCAACAGGATCCTATTCACTGAAAGTCTAGCTAGGAACATGAACGGACAGACTTTTATTGGGCAGGGGGGAAAGGCAAGGATGATGGGGGAAGTGAGTGTGGGAAGCCAAATTTTAAGTTTCTGTTTGTACCTAATGTGTACGGTATATCAGTGGAGCTGAAAACCAAAATTATGAGCAGTTATAAAAAGTCACCCTAGGAAGAACGGCAGAGATTTTGTTTCCTCACATCTGTAATATACTCAAGCTATAAATCCAAATTATAAAGAAGAGATGAGCAGACTGCAACTTTTTTATAAAAATCCATCATAGCTGGGCATGGTGGTGCACATTTGTAACTCTAGTACTTGCAAGGCTGAGACAGAAGAATTACAGGTTTGAGGCCAGCCTCAGCAACTTAGTGAGACCCTGTTTCAAAACAAAAAATAAAATAGGGCTGAGAATGTAGCTCAGAGGTAGAATGTCACACACACACACACACACACACACACACACACACAGACACACTTTTTCTCTCACTCTCACTCTCTTTGTCTCTTATAAATATTACTTGATCCTTGGTTCTTTTGCTCTCATATACTTCCTTTTTCTATCCATATATACAGGTCTACAGCTCTGTTAACTAAAAAGAAAGCAAGAAAGGAGGGCTTTAACTTGGATCAAGCAAACACAAATTATATGCAACAGAGATGACAGGAGGTGTGTTCTTCATACTAGTATGAAAAAGACACATCTCTACTACCGTTCCACATCTAACTGAATGAAATCTCCACCTAGAAAACTATAAAACAAGTGGCTAGCCGGGTGTGGTGGTGCACACTTGTAATCCCCGCACTTGGGAGGCTAAGACAGGAGGATTGTACAGGTTTGAAGCCCACCTCAGCTACTTAGTGAGGCTCTCAGCAATTTAGTGAGACCCTGTTTCCAAATAAAATAAATGAGGTCTGGGAGTACAGCTCCTGGGTTCAACCCCCAGTACCACCAAAAAAAAATTAAACAAAACAAGTGGCTAAAAGATATAGGGATGTGTGTGTGTGTGTGTGTGTGTGTGTGTGTGTGTGTGTGTGGTACTGGAGGTGGAACCCAGAGGCTTTTCTACCTCCAGGCTATATACTCCCAGGCCTATTTTATATTTTATTTGGAAACAGGGTCTCACTAAATTGCTGAGAGCCTCACTCAGTAGCTGAGGCTGGCTTTGAACCAGTGCAACCCTCCTGTCTCAGCCTCCCAAGCACGGGGATTACAAGCATGCACCACAATGCCCAGCTAAATATATAGGCTTTACTGGAACCCAGAACTTCAAGATATTCAGACAGGAGTGTGTTGATATGGCTGGTCCTTCATCATATCACAAAGATTGGCTAACTAAACAAATATGAGGTAGCAAATCATCTCCAGTGATAGACAAGATTAAGCAAATGACTTGGAACTAGACAATTCTTATCAGAGTGTGTGGCCAGTTGCAATTTCAGGATTTAGGTTAACGCTAAGTTCTAAGAGAAAAAAAATTACTTAAAAACAAATACTATGCCCAGAAGTGGTGACATACGCTTGTAATCCCAGAATTTGGAAGGCAGAGACTGGAGGATTGAGGTTCACGGATAGCCTCAGCTACTTAGGAAGGCACTTTGAAACTTGGTGATACCTTGTTAATAAAAGGACTAAGCCAGGCGTGGTGCCACACACTTGTAATCCCCGTGCATGGGAGGCAGAGACAGGAGGATCGTGCAGGTTCGAAGCCAGCCTCACTGGCTGAAGAGACCCTGTTTCCAAATAAAAAAATATAAAATAGGTCTGGGAGTATAGCCCGGAGGTAAAAGGGTTCCATCCCCAGTACCACCCAAAAAATAAATAAATAAAAAGTAAAGTAAAAGGACTAGCCGGGTGTGGTGGCACACGCTTATAATCCTAACATTTGGGAGGCTGAGACAGGAGAATTGTGGTTCGCAAACAGCCTCAGCTACTTAGTGAGACCCTTTACAACTCAGTGAGACCCTGTTTCAAAAAATAAAGAATTAAAAACTAGGGCTGGGGGTGTAGCTCGGAGGTAGAATGCCCTGGGTTCCATCCCCAGTACTGCAAAAAATAGTTAAATAAATAATAAATAAATAAAAGGACTAGCGGAGTGTGGTGGCGCATGCTTGTAATCCCAGCATCTGGGAGGCCGAGACAGAAGGACTGCAGTTTGCTGACAGCCTCAGCTATTTATTTAGTGAGGCTCTCTGCAACTCAATGAGACCCTGTTTCAAAATAAAGAAAAAAAAAAAAAAGGGCTAGGGGTGTACCTTGGAGGCAGAATGCCCCTGGGATCCACCTTAGTACAGCAAAAACAAACAAACAAACAAACAAACTAACTAACTAACTAACTAACTAACTAAAAAATAGGGCTGGGGGTGTAGCTCAGTGGTACAATGCCCCTGGGTTCCACCCCCCAGTACCACACACACACACACAAAAGCTTCCTGTTGAACATGGTGGCACACATTTGTAATCCTAGCATTTGGGAGGCTGAGACAGGAGGATTGCAGTTTGCAGACAGTCTCAGCTACTTAGTGAGGCCCTTTGCAACTCAGTGAGACCCTGTTTCAAGATAAAGACTAAAAAAATAGAACTGGGTGTGTAGCTTGGAGGTAGAATGCCCTTGGGTTCCATCACCAGTACAGCAAAAAAAGCTTCCTTTTCCTATGTTTTTTTTTTTTTTTTTTTTTTTTTTTTGGTGGTACTAGGGTTCCTGGAAGCCCTTCTACCTCTGGGCTACACTCCCAGACCTATTTTTACATTTTTATTTGGAAACAGGGTCTCCTAAGCCAGCGCGCGCAGCTGGCTTCGAACCAAGCGTGGGGATTACAAGCTTGCGCCACCATGCCCAGCCTTTCCTATGTTTTAATCTCTTTTCTCCAAGTTCTCTCCTTCCAGATTCATTCTGAAACAGCTTATATTTACTACAAATAGGGAGAGAAAAAATCCGGTTATAGGGCTGGAAGTGGGAGGTGTAGCTTAGTGGTAAAGCACTTACCTAGCATGCTTGAGACCCAAGGTTTGATCTCAAAGCAAAAACAAAAACAAAACAAAAAAACAAACCCATAAAGCCAGCTTACTAACAGAACTAAAAAAAAAAAAAAAAAAAAAAGGAAGCCGGACATGGTGGCACACGTTTGTAATCCCCGGGCTTGGGAGGCGGAGGCAGATGATCACGCAGATTTGAAGCCAGCCTCACTGGCTTAAGAGACCCTGTTTCCAAATAAAAATATAAAATAGGTCTGGGAGTGTAGCCCGGAGGTAGAAGGGTATCCAGGAACCCCAGTACCACCAAAACAAAAACAAAAACAAACAAAAAACCCTAACATTTATTAAGTCAAAAATGTCACAAGACTTCAAGTACATAATTATTTATTCTTCCCAACCAAGTGTTAGGTATTATTCTAAACTTTAAAGATGAAGATTGAAGTTTAGTCATTTGCTCAAGGTCACAAAGTTAATAAAAATCACTTTTATGTTATACTCAGTCTCCTATGAACTAAAAGTAGGTCAAATATGGAGACAGGGAATACAAGAAGACAATATAGTATGATGGAATTCTTCTAACAAATGTGTACATATGAATTAAACAGTAGGAGATATGATGTTCAATTTTGTACAATTTTTTTGGTAGCACTGGGAATTGAACCCAGGGGTAATCTACCTCCAAGCTACCCCCCAGTCTTATTTTATTTTTTATTTTGAAACAGGGTCTAAGTTGTAGAGGGCCTCACTAAGTAGCTCAGACTGGCCACAAATCTAGGATCCTCCTGTCTCCGCTTTCCAAGTACTGGGATTACAATCATGTGCCACCAGGCCCAGCAAGGCAATTTTGTAAATCCTGAAGATACAAAGTTCTCCTAGAAGACGGGGTGAAGTTACTGCTGAGCGTCTCAGACACTTAGCTCTCATATTCAAAAGGAGATAGATGAGAGCCAGGATCAAAGATCCAAAGTACCTTCGTCCTTGGCCATTCACCACAATACAAATTTCTTCTGTTTATAATATTTTTAATTATACTAGAGGTGGTCTAAGAATCATTATTCCTAGCTGGGTGTGGCAGCACATTCTTGTAATCCTAGTACTTGGGAGGCTGAGACAGGAGGATAGAAGAAGCTTCATGACTAGCTTCAGCTACTTAGTGAGGTACCCTGCAACTTAGTGAGACCCTGTTTCCACATTAAAAAAAAAAAAAAAAAATAGGGCTGGGTTGTAGCTTTGAGGCAGAATGTCCCTGAGTTTAATCACCAGTCCCACACACTCACAAAAAGTTGCTGAGGCTGTCTTCAAACTTGCGATCTTCCTGTCTCGGCCTCCCAAGTACTGGGATTACAGGTGTGTGACACCAGGCCTGGCTTTTTTTGTTTGTTTGTTTGTTTTATAATTTAGAAATTGCTGAGAGTCTCATTAAATTGATTAGGCTGGCTTTAAACCTGTAATCCTCCTATCTCAGTCTCTCAAGTATTGGTATTACAGGCATGCACCACCATGCCCAACCAGATGTAACAAGGTGTGTGTGTGTGTGTGTGTGTGTGTGTGTGTGTGTGTGTGTGTGTTTTACTGGGTATTACGGGTATGCACCACCATGCCCAACCAGATATAACAAGGTGTGTGTGTGTGTGTTTGTTACTGGGGCTGGAACCCAGGGGCATTCACCACCATGCCCAACCAGATTTAACAAGGGGTGTGTGTGTGTGTGTGTGTGTGTGTGTGTGTTACTGGGGATAGAACCCAGAATGCCAGGGGCATTCTACCTTTGAGCTATTTTCCCAGCCCCATGCACCACCATGCCCAACAAGGTGTGTGTGTGTGTGTGTGTGTGTGTGTGTGTGTGTGTGTGTGTGTGTGACTAAGGATGGAACCCAGGGGCATTCTACCTTTGAGCTATATCCCCAGCCCTACAGGGTCTCACTGAATTGCAAAGGGCCTCATTAAGTAAAAAATTGAGGCTGGCCGCAAACTGTGATCCTCCAGTCTCAGCCTCCCAAATGCTGGGATTACAAGCGTGTGTCACCATGCCTGGCTAATGTAACAAGTTTTTACATCACTGCATTCAACATCTTTTTGTGTATGTGTGTGTGGAACTAGGGATTGAATCAAGGGGCATACTATCTCTGAGCTACACCCCCAGACCTATTTTATTGTTTATTTTGAATCAAGGTCTCGCTAAACTGCTGGGCTGGCCTTGAACCTGCAATTCTCCTATCTCAGTCTCCCAAATACTGGGATTACAGGCATGCACCACAGTACCCAGCTTGCATCCAGCATCTCAACCTAGAGAAATATAGATCATGCTTCAGCGGCCTGGATGAAAGCTATGACACTAATCTGTAGAATTAAATAATTATCTTATCAAACAGGTCCTATGTCAGTGAGAAAAGGTTTAATTCAAAGGAAATGAAGTGCTAAGTCTCAGGAGTGTCATTTCCAAACTATGCAAGCCCCCCAAAAAGCTGCTCTAATATTGTATAAACAGCACTTTCATCCGATCTACATTACCTTTCTAGAAATCGAAGAAACATTCAAACCAAATCTTTGTGCTCGTTCCTTTAGCTTATCCAGGTTAACCTACAAAAACACAGGGATACTTTTAAAAATCAAGGTGGCCTAAGGAGGTTTTAAGAACAAAGCAGGCCAAACACTATTTGAAAACATACATAAATTGTCACCTCTAAACAAGTCCATCGTTCACAATTCAAATCATTAGTTCCTATATAATTTCTTCAAATAGTTCTTAACTCAATCTCCAAGCAGAGGGAAATTATCATTTCGGTCTTCCCATCTTCAGAAACAAATGTACCACCACTACCCAATTTAATTCTCTTCCCTCTCTTTTCTTGGAAGCCTTGGTATATGAGACTTGTAATCATAAGGTTGTTTAGGACATTTTTATTAATAACATCAATAATAAACATTTCAATTTCACTTACAATACTTAACAATAACCCCAAAACAGGATTTCATAAAGGTGAATATATTTTACTACAACATGTTTTCATTTTTTAAACATGCTGACTGGTTACAATGGCCCAGGCCTTTTTTCTTTCCTTTTTCTTTTCATAATAGGAATTGAACCCAAGAACATTCTATCTTGGAGCTATACCCCCAGCCCTTTTTATTTTTTATTTTTAAACAGAGTCTCCCCAAGTTGCTGAGGATGGCTTCAAACTTTCAATCCTCCTATCTTACTTCCCAAGTACAGGGATAATAACAAGCATGCACCACCACAACCTGTAAGCCCATACTTATTTTACCATTCTTTACTTCTGACTTTATCAATACTTTTTAAGTGTGTGGTACTGGAAATTGAACCCAGGGGCATTCTACCTCTGAGCCACACCTCCATCCTTTTGATTTTTTTTTAATGGCACTGGGTATTGAATCCAAGGGCATTCTACCTCTGAGCTACACACCAACCCTATTTTATTCTATTTTTAAATAGGGTCTTGCTATGTTGATGAGTGTCACTATTTGCTGAGGCTGTCCTCAAATCTGCAATCCTGTCTCGGCCTCCCAAATACTGAGACTATAGTATGTGCAACCAAACCCAGTTATTTTTTTATTTTGAAATAAGGTCTCTCTAAGGTGCTGAGGCTGGCCTTGAACCTGTGATCATCCTGTCTCAGCTCCAAAATACTAGAGTTATAGGCATGCAACACCACACCCAGCTTTACTACTGATTTTATTATTTTTTATTCACTTTTTTTGAGCCAGGGATGTGGCATATGCTTGTAATCCCAGCATTTGGGAGGCCAAGACCGGAGGATCGCAGTTCTCAAGACAGTCTCAGCTACTTAGTGAGGCCCTTTGCAACTCAGTGAGACCCTGTTTCAAAATAAAGAATAAAAAATAAAGCAGGGGTTGTAGCTCAGAGGTCGAATGGCCCTGGGGTTCCATCCCCAGACTCGAAAAAAATAAATAAAGTGTATTTATTCATATTTTTTTTGGTACTTAAGATCAAACCTGGGGGAATTCTGAGCTCCATCCCCTAGTGCTGTATTATTTTCATTTTTGAAATAGAGTCTCATTAAGTTGCTGAGGGCCTTGTTAAATTGCTGAGGCTGGCTGCTAACCTGTAATCCTTCCATCTCAGCCTTAAAATACTAGGATTATAGCATGTACCACCAGTCCTGCCCTCATGTGGTAGTTAAAAATTAGACATTTTTTAAAGTTCTGGGTCAAGGCCTCTGAACTCCAAATCCAAAAGGAAAGGGGATTGTTTTGTAAGTAACAGGGTTTTGTTTTTTGTTTTTTGCAGTACTAGGGATTGAACAAGGGGTGTTCCACCTCCAAGCTACACCCCCAGCCCTATTTTTTTTCTTTATTCTGAAACAGGATGTCACTAAATTGCAGAGGGCCTCACTAAGTAGCAGAGGCTGGCCGTGAACCACCGATTCTCTTGTCTTAAGACTTCCAAAAACTGGGATTATAAGCATGTGCCACCATACCTGGGAACAAAATCATTTTATGTTTTCAAAAGAGGAAGGAAGCTGGGCATAGTGGCTCACTTCTGTAATTTCAGTACTTGGGAAGCTGAGATAAGAAGATCATGGCCAGCCTCAGCACCTTAGTGAGATTCTCAGCAACCTAGTGAGAGACCTGTTTCAAAATTAAGAAGTGCTGGGAGTAGCTCAGAGACAGAATACCTATGGATTCAATTCCCAATACCAACAAAACGAAGGAAGACGTTTCCAGTAACGAAGATAAGAGCAATTTTCCTGACCTTTCTGTGCCTCTAACAATATATACAACTGGACATCGTGGCACATACCTGTAATCCCAGTACTCGGTAGGCTAAGACAGGAGGATCAAAGGTTTGAGGACAGCTGGGCATGATGGCGACCCTGTAATCCCAGTACTTGGGAGGCTAAGACAGGAGGATCACAGAAGTTCAAAGCTAGCTACTTAGTGAGGCTCTCAGCAACTTACTGAGGTCCTATTTCCAAATGTCTAAAATAGGTCTGGGAATGTAGCCTGGAGGTAGAAAGCCCCTTAGTTCCATCCCCAGTACCAAAAAAAAAAAAAAAAAAAGTTTGAGGACAGTCTCAAAAAGTAGTGAAATTCTCATTAACCTAGCAAGACCCTGTTTTAAAAATAAAAACATCAGCTGGGTATGCACGCTTGTAATCCCAGCATTTGGGAGAATGAGAGAGGATAGTGGTTTAATGGACAGCCCCAGCTACTTAGTGAGGCCCTTTGCAACTCAGTGAGACCCAGTTTCAAAATAAAGAATAAGATACAGGTTTGGGGGTGTAGCTCGGAGGTAGAATGCCCCTGGGTTCAATAAGCAGTACCACATATAAATAAGTAAGTAAATTAGTAAATTTACATATAAAATATACATTTTATATATACATAAAATACATACATACATATATATATGTATGTATGTATGTATGCATATTATGGGTAAGGAGAGAACTAGAGATAGAAGCCAAGGGTGTTCTACCTCTGAGCTACCCCAGCCCTTTACCTTGTGTGTGTCACACTGGGGATTGAGCCCAAGGACATTCTACCTCCCCGACCCAATTTTTTAATTTTTTTGTTTTTGATTTTTGGCACTGGGGGTTGAACCCAGGGGCATTCTACTTCAAGCTACACCCTCAGCCCTTTTTTATTTTGAAAAAAAGGTCTAAGTTGTAGAGGGCCTCACTAAACTGCTGAGGCTGGCCAAAAACCTGAGATTCTCCTGTCTCAGCCTCCCAAGTACTGAGATTAAGAGTGTGCACCACCACACCTGGCTTAAAAGGTTGTTTTGTTTTTTCCTTCTTGCCCTTAACTTTCATTTTTGGGGTACTCCTTTTGTTGCCTTTTTGGAATTGGGGATCCAACCCAGATTGCTGGACTTGCAAGGCAAGCACTTTGCCACTGAGCTACATCCCAGCCCCTTATGTTTATTTCAAGGCAGGATCTCACTACGTTGATGAGAGTCTATTTGTTGAGACTGGCCTTGAACCTGAGATCCTCCTGTTTCAACTGCCCAAGTACTGGGATTATAGGCATTTACCACCATGCCCAGCCCTTTTTATTTTGAAACAGTGTCTCATTAAGTAGCTGAGGATCTCACTAAATTGCTGAGGCTATACTCAAGCCTTTGATCCTCCTATCTCACCTTCCAAAGTACTGGAATTATAGGCATATGACACCATGCCTGTTTTTTTTTTTTAAACAGTATATCACAATGCTACCCAAGTTGGCCTCAAATTTACAAACCTCCTGCACAGCCTCCTGAGTAGCTGGTACTGCAGGTATGTGCCACTGGCTCAGCAAACACTGTACTGAAAGAGTCACCAAACTAAGGAGAAGGAGTCTTTAACTTTAAAACTAACTGTATAGAGTTATGATCTGGATCTGCAAGGTATAAAAAAAGATTTCATACCATAGGCTTGGAGTCAGATGACAGACCTAAGGAAGCAAAAAAAAGTTTTACTTAATTCCTTTATGTCATAAAAGAAATTAACAGTCTTCAAATAAACTTAAGACAGTATAAACACACTATATAAGACAAAAGTCCTTTCTTTACCCCAAGATGAGAAGGAAAATGCATCTAGAGATCATCATGTCTGCATTCTTTGCTGGTAAAGACATAAAATGGTGTGCTTCTTTTCTATAACAGTTTGGCAATTTCTCAAGAAGTTAAAAATAGAGTTCCGTATGTTCTAGCAACGCTATTCCTAGATATATGCCCAAGAGAAATGAAAACATATACCTACAAAAAATTATACTAAAACGTTCACAGCAGCATATTCATATAAGATAAAAAGTAAAAATAACCCAAACAACCATTAACTGACAACTAGATAAATAAAATGTGGTATATCCATAAAATAGATTATAAGCAATAAAAATAAATAGAATAATGGTACATGATATAACATCAACCTTAAAAACATTAAGATAGAAATCAGGCATGGTGGTGCATGCATATAATACTGGCAATTTGAGAAGATAATAGGTTTCAGGTCCATGCTGGCAATTGAGCAAGATCCTATTTCAAAATAAAAAGGGCAAGCCAGGCATGGGTGGTGCACGCTTGTAATCCCCACGCTGGGAGGCTTAGACAGGAGAATTGCACAGGTCCAAAGCCAGCCTCAGGTACTTAGTGAGGCTCTCAGCAACTTAGTGAGACCCTGTCTCCAAATAAAAAATATAAAAAATAGGTCTGGGAGTATAGCCCAGAGATAGAAAAACCCCTAGGTCCCACCCCCAGTACCCCCCCACAAATATATATGTAAATAAATAAATAAATACAAACAAAAAGGGCAAAGCTGGGTATGGTGGTGAATGCTTATAATCCCAGCATTTGAGAGGCTGAGACAGGAGGATCAAGGTTCATGGCCAGCCTCAGCTACTTACTAAGGCCCTTTGCAACTCAGTGAGACCCTGTTTCAAAATAAAGAATAAAAAACTGGGCAGGGGGTATAGCTCGGAGGTCAAATGCCTCTGGGTTCCATCCCCAGACCTGCAAAAGAAGAAGAACAAGGAAGAGGAAGAGGAGGAGGAGGAGGAGGAGGAGGAGGAGGAAAAAGGAGAAGAGGAGGAAGAGGAGGAAGAGGAGGAGGAAGAGGAGGAGGAGGAGAAGAGGGGAGCCAGGCTTGGTGGCACACGCTTGTAATCCCAGTACTTGGGAGGCTAAAATAGGAGAATAGCACATTCAAAGCCAACCTTGGCAAAGTAGCAAGACTCTCAGAAACCTACTGAGACTCTGTTTCCAACTAAAGAAATAAAAAATGAGGCTGGGGGTATGTGTAGCTTAGAAGTAGAATGCCTGTAGATTCAATCCCCAGTGCCCCCCCCAAAAAGGGAAAAGAGGGAGAATTCTACCTTCAAGCTATACATATAGACCCCCTTTTTAATTTTTTGTTTTTAATCAGGGTCTTGGTCAGTTGCTGAGAATCTTACTAAGTTGCTGGTCTCAAACCTGCCATCCTCTTGTCTCAGCATTTCATGTACTGGGGTTACAGGTATGCACCACCACGCCCTGCCAAATAGCATCATGTTTGTTTGTTTGTTTATTTTTGTGGTACTAGGGATGAAATCTAGGGACCTTCTACCTCTTGAGCTACACCGCCAGCCCGATTTTTTATTCTTTGTATTTTGAAACAGAGTCTGAGTTGCAGAGGGTCTCACTAAGAAGCGAGATTATAAGCGTGCACCATCACACCAGGCTTAGCATCATCTTTAATGATTTCCGTTGTACCTTCACCAATTTTTTTTGTGTGTGTGGGTCTAGAGGTTGAACCCAGGAGCATTCAACCTTCAAGCTACATCCCCTACCCTATTTTTTTTATTCTTTAGTTTTGAAACCAAGTCTCACTGAGTTGCAGAGGGCCTCACTAAGTAGCTGAGGCTGTCCGCGAACCATGATCCTCTAATCTCAGCCTCCCAAATGCTGGGATTACAAGAGTGCGCCATGCTACCAAAAATTTCTTAATGATATAATAATAGCCTTTTTTTTTGGGGGGGGGGGCGGTACTGGAGGTTGTACCAGAGGCATTCTACTTCCAAGTTACACCCCCGGCCCTATTTTTTTATTCTTTATTTTGAAACAGGATCTCACTAAGTTGCGGAGGGCCTCACTAAGTAGCTGAGGCTGGCAGTGAACCTATGATCTTCCTGTCTCAGCTTCCCAAGTACTGGGATTACAAGTATGTGCCATCACGTCCAGTTCATTATTTTTATTTTGAAACCAGGTCTTGCTAAATTACTATGTGCTGTCCTCGAACCTGTGATCCTTCTGTATCTGACCTCCACGTACTGGGATTACAGGCAAGCACCACTGCACCCATCTTATGTCTCTCTTGTTATAACTATGAGCCAGTTTATAGTGGCCCAAAATTTTTTTCATTGGTCTTTTTATTTATTTTATTTTATTTATGTTTTGGAACTGTAGAATGGACCCAGAGGATTCTACCTCCAAGCTATACTCCAAACCTGTTTTGATCTCTTATTTGGAAACAGAGTCTCACTAGGTTAATGAGAACCTTGCTAAGTTGCCAAGGCTGGCTGCAAACCTGAGATCCTCCTGTCTTAGCCTCCCAAGCATTGGGATTGCAGGTGTATGCCACCATGCCTGGTTTCAGTCTCTTTTTCTTTTTTTCCTCCCTTGTGGTACTAGGGATTGAACCCAGGAGCATTCAATGTCCCCTGAGCTATATTCCCAATCCTTTTTATTTTTATTTTTTTTGAAACAGTGTCTCCAGTAGGTTGCTGACAGTCTCACTACATTGCTAAGGCTATCCTCTAACTGGCAATCCTCATGTTTCAATGTCTGGAGGCTGAGACATTGGTGCACAATGGATTCACAAGTGTGCACCATCATGCCTGACTTTACTTTTTTTTTTTTTTTTTGCTGGAACTGGGGTTCCTGGAAGCCCTTCTACCTCCGGGCTACACTCCCAGACTATTTTATATTTTTATTTGGAAACAGGGTCTCTTAAGCCAGCGCGGCCGGCTTCAAACCTGTGCGATCCTCCTGTCTCTGCCTCCCGAGTGCGGGGATTACAAGCGTGGGCCACCATGCCCGGCTTACTTACTATTTTTTTTTGGGGGGGGGTGTGGGGATGGAACCCAGGGACATTTGATCTCTGAGCTACAACCCCTGCTGTATTTTTATTCTTTATTTGGAAACAGACCCTGTTTCCAAATAAAGTATAAAATAGGTCTAGGAAGCAGAAAAGCCCCTTAGTTCCACCCCCAATACCACAAAAAAAAAAAAAAAAGTAGGGCTAGGGGTGTAGCTTGGAATTATAATGCCCCTGGTTTTCGTCTCCAGTACTACAAAAAAAAAAAAATTAAATTAAATTTAAAAAAAAAAAAATATATATATATATACACACATATATCCCCCTTGGGGAAGGGAGGGTATTGGAGACTGAAACCAAAGGCGTTCTATCTTCAAACTATACCCTCAACTAGATTTAATATGTTTAGTTGAAATAGGGTCTAAGTTGCTGCGGACCTCACTAAGTTGCTGAGCATGGTCTTAAACCTACAATCTTCCTATCCAGTCTCCAGAGTACTGAGATCACAAGTATGCACCATCACACCTGGCTTATATATCATTTTTAACATAGAATAATCTATTATATCATAGCAGCCATTTATTTAACTGATTGTCTACTGTCCATTTGGTTGCTTCCAGTTATTTATCGTTATAAATACTGTTGTGCTAAACCTCATGGCTAAGTCCCAAATGTATTTTCTTATAAGTTCCTAGAAGTAAAATTGTTAGGGTAAAAGATACCCTTTTTCCTGTGACCTATCCAAAACACTGAATAGGTACGTAATAATTCTATGCTAATTAAGATACCAGAATAAGCAAGCAAGGTTTTAAAAACTTTTCTGAAGATAGCCAAGGGAAGAAAACAAATACTGGCAACTCCTTCTATTCTTTCCTAATTTCCGAATGTTAATTGCCAGGGCAGGCTTAAGTAAGATTTACTGAAGCATAGAGGCAAATGCTATAACCTCTTAAGTGCTTCTATAGCTAACAAGTTTACTCCTATTTGTTGAAATTATGTTATGTCAGAAATAAAAAAAAAAGATAAGTTTTTCAAAAGAATCTCTATTCTCTTTTACCTTTTGTTGGAACTGAAGAAATCCCAAACCTGTAGAAAGAAAAACAAGCTAAATTTTAGGAAGCTGTTCACACTCCTGGTTGTCTGTCTCCGCATCAAGGGTATACATGACACTTCTTGCTTGTGATCTCAAGTTTTGCAATCATTAGCTAATTCTAACAACTTCATGAAAGAGGTTCACTCTTCTTCTCACCAAAAGTCCAGAGAATAAGGTACAAGGAAGTCTTTAGAATGAGAAGCAATACACTCCTACTTTTACCTATTTTAAAAACTCTAGCCGGGTGTGATGGCGCACACTCGTAATCCCAGCTTTTGGGAGGCTGAGACCAGAGGACTGCAGTTCGAGGACAGCCTCAGCTACTTAAGTGAGGCCCTCCACAACTTAGTGAGACCCTGCTTCAAAATAAAGAATAAAAAATAATAATAGGGCAGAGGGTGTAGCTCGGAGGTTGAATCCCCCCTGGGTTTCATTCCCAGACTCGAAAAAAAAAAGCCCAACAAACCCACAACCCTTTATTCAGCAATAAAGCCCCTTCTATAGCTACTATATCCATATCAGCAGAAATGTTCTGAACAGACCAAAAAGAATTTCCTTTGAGCAGGGCCACTGTTCTACTTAAAATCAACATTTATAGCCAGGTGTGATAGATTGGTGCACACCTATAATCCCAGTATTTGGGAGGCCGAGACAGGAGGATAACATTCTAGGCCAGTCTCAGCAATTTAACAAGACCCTGTTTTAAAATAAAAAATAAAAAAGGTTGGGGGTATAGCTCAGAGGTAAAATGCTCCTGGGTCCGATTCCCAGTACCTGAAACTCAATATTTATATCTAAAAACACAGGATCACACCCCCACACCTCTCTACCATCACTTATCTCAGGTCTAAAAAGGCTGTAGACACTCACCTAGCTGCCCGAGCAGCTTTTTTACTCTCCAAGCTCACAGGTACATTAAATCGTTCAGCCCTCTTCTGCATTCTCTATGAGACAATAGGCCAAAAGAAAAAAAAAGAAGAGAAACATTCACTTCCTGGTTTAAAAAAATGTTGGTTAGAGATGGTGATGTACACCTGTAATCCCAGCTACTAGGGAATATGAGGCAGAAGACTGCAAGTCTAAGGCCATGATGGGCAACTTAGGGAGACCCTGTGTCAAAATAATATAAAAAGGGCTAGGGACATGGCTCAGCACTAGAGCATGCAATTACCATGCACAAAACCTAGGTTCACTCCATAGCATCTGGGAGAGAGGGAGAAGGGAGGGGAAGGGATCATTTGTCAAAATTAAAAATACTGACAATTTTAGAGGATATCAAGTTATGATCTAGGGCTTAACATGAAGAGTTGTTTCCAGAAAGCAAATATAAAAACTATTTTACATTCATGCCTTCAAAAACAAGAGGGAGGAATAAAAGAAAACCCACATTCTGCATGAAGCTAAGAAGAAAAAAGCTGTGTTTGGTTGACCTTTGAAAAGGGATCAAAAGAATAGCTTGGTTTCAATACTAGTGGTAATCTTCCAATTAGAAATTAGTTAACATTGTCTCATGGCATTCTAGAAAAGCTTAATAATTTTCTAATGGTGTGAAACTGAATACATCTCAATTAAAACCTGGTTTCAAAGATCTTGAAATAGAATCCAAAGAAATTTCAGTATCACCTACCAACAAGCAGCAATTTAAAAGGAACATATACCAGTGTTGCTTTCTCAAGGTACTGTCCTCCCAAACTCTAATCTAAGGTTTGTTTTGTGAACAACTTAGAGAATTACCATTATATAGAAAGACTTTAGGCTCAAAGGTGACTACCTACTGTGCCAGTCCAATTACTGCCCTAAGAGTAATTGGTAAAGAAATCAACATCAAATTTTGTCAATACCGATGAATGAATTTTTTTTACATGACGACACAAATAGAAATGTAGAAAGAGAATGCAGACTGCTCTTTCACTAGGGAACAGAATACCTACCTCTGTTTGTGGTAGTTCAGAGGTGATTTTTACCACTTTCTTTTCTGCTGCCCTAGAAAAGAAAGATTTTTAAAACTCAGAAAGTTGAGTCGGGAGTCGTGGCACACACTTTGTACTGCCAATATTTAGGAGGCTGAGATAGGAGCATTGCAGATTCGCGGTCACCCTCAGCTACTTAGTGAGGCCCTCCACAACTTAGTGAGACCCTGTTTCAAAATAAAGAATAAAAAATAGGGCTCAGGAGTAGAATGCCCCTGGGTTCAATCCCTAGTATTGCAAAAAAAAAAAAAAAAAAAAGAAAAAGAAAATAAAAAACTGATATTCTAAGAATCTTAGAACTATGTAAGAATTCGAATCATAAACTCTACCCATACCTCTCTGCCACCACTTTATTAAAAAAAAAATGAAGTCCATTAGAATTCTGATATCTTAGCTGGGCATGGTGACGTACTCTTGTAATCCCCGCGTTTGGGAGGCTGAGACAGGAGGATTGCACAGGTTCAAAGTCAACCTCAGCTACTTAGTGAGGTTCTCAGAAACTTAGTGAGACCCTATTTCCAAATAAAATATAAAATAGGTCTGGGAGTGTAGCCCAGAGGTAGAAAGCCCCTGGGTTTCATTTCCAGTACTAAAAACAAACAAACAAACATTCTGTTTCCTTGAACCGGCATCTACTGAGAAGAAAGGGTTCAGATAACACTAAGCTACGTTAGATAAGGTATAAAAAAGTAATCAGGAAAGAAGTCTGGTTAAATATACTGGCTGAAGGGTAGCACTAAAAGGACACTAGACACCATTCCATTTGCTTTCAGGAAACTTATAAACTTATTTTTGGATTAATGATTATCCCTCCAATGCACATTAAATTCTAGCTCTCAATTTCACCACAACAATTAATAAGTACTCTACATGCCCCGATTTCCTTCTTTTACAAATCCCTTATTTCTCCCATGGGAACTGTAGCTCTAGCCAAAACAGTCAAAGTGGAACAAATAAAAATGCCAAAGGGAGTGGGAAGAAAAAAGGCTAAAGGGGGTTTGAATTAGGAAAACATGGTAAGTTACTGGTCAAAAGGTTTAAGAGAAAACAAAAGCGGGGACCATTGGGGCGGGAGGCAAAGTTCAGAAGTGCCCAGGATAAATGGAAAGGCATTAACTGTCCACCAAACAACTCCCATAAAACTGTGGGTCATAACCAGTCTCATTAAGGTCCCTCATTTAGAGACATGTGCGGCTTTTGTTCCAGTATCCCAGACACTTTTCCCATTTGATGCCCTGAAAGGTAGTAATGGTTTAATGACATTTTCAGAGGAAGCAATTCTGAAACAGGAACTTACTCTCTCCTCCATTCTTTTGTTGGAGATCCCTGGGCTGACAGACAAGCAATGGGTGCCCCCTGCTGACTGAAACTAGACCCTACAACATTTAACAGCTTTGGCTTAAAAAATAAATAAAAATAAAAATCAAACTAGAAACAAAGGTATATTTACAGAAAACCTCAGGCCAAAGATAAAGCAAAGGGATTTCCTTTTGACTACTCAAAGGACCTAAATCAGCCTGAACATTGTGACTTTCTAGGAAATTTCTACATAATTTCCATTTCTTGGTTATTCTTCCCCAAGTCCTCTTATTCAGACCAAAAAGGCCCTAGAAGTTTTTAAAGTCCAATGTCATTAAAGAATAGTTATCTCCATCAACCTCAGGCTAATGACTTCTTGCACGTTCTCATATTAAACACAATCATTGCAGTAGAGCTCATGGCAGACAAGAGAACCCAAGAGAGAAAGCTTCCTACCGCTCTATTTCAATTCCCGTAGACAAAATTACACTCAAGTAATAAATATACATCACATTCTGGTACTCATGGAAAATTTCTAATTTTCACCAACAAAATTTTCTCCCACCTATAACAGCCACATACAAGAAACAATGCTCAACTACAGAAACTCAGATACTTTCTGTACATATTCAATCAATCCACAACTATCCCTCTATAAAAGGCAAAATCTACCATCCTATATACTTCCCATTTCCTTGTTTTGAGAGGTGGCACACATCTACAATCCCAGCACCTGGAAGGCTGAGACAGGAGGATCACAGGTTCAAGATCAGCCTCAGACATTTCGTGAGACCTTGTTTCAAAATAAAAAATTAAAAACCCAGGGATAGTGGCACACTCTTTTAATCCCAGAACTTAGAAGGCTGAGACAAGAGGATTGCAGGTTCTTGGCCAGCCTCAACTTGTTAGGCCCTCTGCAACTTAGTGAGACCCTGTTTCAAAATAAATAATAAAATAGGGCTGGGGGAGCTGTGTGTGATAACACACACTAGTAATTCCAGCATCTGGGAGGCGAGACAGGAGGATTGCAGTTCACAGACAACCTCAGCTATGTAGTGAGGCCCTTTCCAACTCAGTGAGACAGTATTTCAAAATGAAAAATAAAAAATAGGGCTGGGGGTATTGCTCAGAGGTAGAATGCTCCTGGGTTCCATCCCCAGTACCATACACACACAAAAAAAGTAAAATCAACAAAGTGTGTATAGCAAGACAGACAAAGATATCCTGAAGAAGCCTCATGTAGTGATGCACAACTATAATCCCAGTGCTTGGAAGGCTAAAACAGGAGGATCTAGGTTTGAGGCTAGCCTAAAAACTTTAGATATTTCAAAATAAAGAAAATAGAACTAGTGGAGGTATTTATAACCTATCTCCAAGTTATATATACCAAAAAGAAAGAAACCCAAAATAATCTGCTAAAAAATAAGAAGAGTATTATGGTAAGGATACAAATGTGATTGGAATGGATACAAGAGGCATTTAGTTTTCAATTTTTCTTCTTCTTTTTTTTTTTTTCTTCAGTACTAGGATTGAACCCAGGGGCATTCCACCTCTGAGCTACACCCCCAGGCCCTATTTTTTTTTTTTTTTTTGGTGGTACTAGGGGTGGAACCCAGGGGCTTTCTACCTCTGGGCTATATTCCCAGACCTATTTTTATATTTTATTTGAAAACAGGGTGTCACTAACTTGCTGAAAGCCTCACTAAGTAGCCGAGGCTGGCCTCGAACCTGTGCAATCCTCCTGTCTCAGCCTCCCAAGCACGGGGATTACAAGTGTGTCACCACATCCGGCTTTTCTTTTTTTGGGGGGTGGTACTGGGGTTCCTGGAAGCCCTTCTACCTCTGGGCTACACTCCCAGACCTATTTTTTATATTTTTATTTGGAAACAGGGTCTCTTAAGCCAGCGCGGCTGGCTTCGAACCTGTATTCTTTATTTTTTAAACAAAGTCTCACTGAGTTGCAAAGAGCATCACTAAGTAGCTGAGGCTGTCCATTAATCCTCCTGTCTCAGCCTCCCAAGTACTGGGATTATAAGAGCATGCTACCACACTCGACTTAATTTTCAATTTATATACTCCTCAAGGTACTTTGATTTTTTTTTTTTTTTTTTTTTGGTGACACTGGAGTGGAACGCAAGGGCTTTTCTACCTCCAAGCTACACTCCCAGACCTATTTTATATTTTATTTGAAAACAGGGTCTCACTAAGTTGCTGAGAGCCTCACTAAGTAGCTGAGGCTGGCTTCGAACCTGTACGATCCTCCTGTCTCAGCCTCCTAAATGCTGGGATTACAAGCATGCGCCACCAAACCCAGCTATACTTTGACTTTTTAATTATATATATTATCTTTTTATAATTAATTACATTTAACATAGCTGTAAGGAACAAAAATGTTAAGAGGGACTCAAATGTTCTTAATGTGTTGGGTACAAAATGGCCAGACATTTGTGGGGGGAAAAACCAGATAAAAGATGTTTATGAAGCCAGGCATGGTGGTACACATTTGTAATCCTGGTACTTGGGAGGCTGAGATATGAGGATCACAGATTCGAAGATAGCCTCAGCAACTTAGTGAGGTTCTCAGCAACTTAGCAAGACCCTGTTTCCCAATAAAAAATAAAATAAAACTGGGGGTTTAACCCGGAGGTATACTGCCCCTGGGATCAACCCCCAGTACTACAAGAGAAGGGGGGAAAAAAAAAAAAAAGAAAAGATGTTTATGACCAACCTTGTGGGGATAGTTTAAACAAATCAAGATCTATTTTCCACTCTAGCAGTCTCCCTTTCAGCCCTCCACTGTAAATCAAACAATAAGAAAAAAATACAGCACAACTTGAGAAATGTCTTCCCAATACCCTCCCTACTTACAAAATTCCTTATATTCATCTTTAATATTATTCTGAAGAAGTGTAAAACTCTGTAAAGAGCGACAGATTTATAGAATGTTACAATGTATACAAAATCATATAGGTTCTAACAGAATAATCTACTATGGTGATCCTAAACAAAAGAACAAAGGCTAAGAGAACTAAGCTGTGTCTGGGCTTGAAGTCACCTGGTTCTAATTATCTGCTTTGCTGGGACCATGTACTTGAATGGTCCCTTCTGAAAATGTCTAATCTAACCAGAAATGAAAAGGTCAATGGTAAAATATAAGAGAGAAAATGTAAACTTTATTATCTTTTTTTTTTTCCCCCCCCAGAACTGGGGATTGAACCCAGTGACATTCTACCTCCGAGCTACATCCTCAGCACTATTTTTTGTTTTTTGGTGGTACTGGGGGTGGAACCCAGAGGCTTTCTACCTACAGGCTATACTCCCAGACCTTTTTTATATTTTATTTGAATACAGGGTCTCACTAAGTTGCTGAGAGCCTCACTAAGTAGCTGAGGCTGGCTTCGAACCTGCACGATCCTGTCTCAGCCTCCCAAGCGCGGGGATTACAAGCGTGCGCCACCACGCCCTGCTCCTCAGCACTATTTTTCCTTTATTTTGAGAAAGGGTCTCACTAAGTTGCAGAGGGCCTCACTAAGTAGCTAACGCTGACAGCAAACCAATGATCCTCCTGTCTCAGCCTCCCAAGTACTAGGATTACAAAAGCAAGCCACCACACCTGGCCCAACAATGAATTTTAAATCCAATAAAAACCAAATGATGTATTTAAATGATAAAAAACAAATAATTACACATCAACAGTTTTTTCAGGGGGTTCTTCCTCTTTGACTGGCAGCTCTATAGGCTTCGGCTCTTCTTCCTAAAACCAAATGAAACAACAGTTAACACAAAGAGTACATATCCCTCAAAAGAGGAATGAATCAATCTTTCAGAATCTTGATTCCCTATTAGGATCCCTTAATCAATTAACATCTAAGTACTCTAAAAACTGATACTAAGCAATGTGGCAAATGAGTGGCACATTAACAGGACAGTTACTACCCTTAGGTGTTTTCAACTCACCTCTGTTTCATCTCCCAGCACATCTTCTTCATTTGCCTCCTCTTCAGCTAAGAAATATTAAAATACTCTTGTCAAATTCTGCTACAATCCATCTTGATCACTGTGCTAAGACTAAAATTATAATCATCTCGTTTTCCCAAAATAAAATTCAATAATGAAACCAGGAGTGATGGCGCATGCTTGTAATCTCAGTACTTGGGAGGATCACAAGTTCGAGGCCAGCCTCAGCTACTTAGTGAGCCCCTCTGCAACTTAGTAAAACCCTGTTTCAAAATAAAAAATAAGCCGGGCGTGGTGGTGCACACTTGTAATCCCCGTGCTTAGGAGGCAGAGACAGGAGGATCGCGCAGGTTTGAAGCCAGCCTAGCTACTTAGTGAGGCTCTCAGCAACTTAGTGAGACCCTATTTCAAAAATAAAATATAAAATAGGGCTGGGAGTATAGCCCGGAGATAGAAAGCCTCTGGGTTCCACCCCAGTACCACATAAATAAATAAATAAATAAATAAATAAATAAATAAATGAAGTCGAGCATGGTGGCACACGCTTGTAATCTCAGCATTTGGGGGCTGAAACAGGAGGAGCACAGTGCGAGGTCAGCCTCACTAACCTAAGAACTCAGTGAGACCCTGTTTCAAAATAAAGAATAAAAAAACAGGGCTGGGGGTATAGCTCGGAGGTAGAATGCCCCTGGGTTCCATCCCCAGTACCACACACACACACAAATAAATAAATAAATAAATAGGCTGGAAGTATAGCTCAAAGGTTCAACCCCAAGTATCACCAAAAAAAAAAAAAACCTCTACCTAACATTAGTACATAGTTGAACTGAAATATTAAATGTGATGAGCTCATACTACAAAATTAATTAAAAAGTAATGTAGAAGAGCTAGGCATGTTGACACGCACTTGTAATCCCACCATTTGGAGGCTGAGACAGGAGGATCATGGTCCAAGGACAGCCTCAGCTACTTAGTGAGGTCCTTTGCAACTCTGTGAGACCCTATTTCAAAATAAAGAATAAAACGTAGGGCTGGGGGTGTAGCTCAAAGAATGCCTCTGGGTTCCATCTTCAGTACCCCCCCCATAAAAAAAAAAGCTGAGTGTGGTAACACATGTCTATCATCTGGCACTGGAAGGTTGAAACAGAAGGATCACAGGTTCAAGGCAGCCTCAACAACCTAGGAGAGCCTGTTTCAAAATAAAAAGTAAAATAGGGCTGGAGATGTAGATCTGAGGTAGAATACACCTGGGTTCAATCCCTAGTTCTCTAGTACAAAAAAAACCCATTTTTTTTCTAAGTGACAAAGCCTGAAAATACCCTCACTCCTATCACCTTGCCTCTACAAAGTACTCACCATGCTCTTCAAGATATGCCTGCAGCCTGTTGATGAGGTCTTGCTTTATTCCCTTGGTCTCTAAGCCGCGGGCAAGACATTCTTGCTTTAGTTCAGCGAGCTGGGGGAGGGGGGAATTTAAACTTCATTAGTTAACAAAGTGAATCCTAATGAATGAAGAGGCAGCTCTCACAAGAAAAAACAAGTGGATGTTATACCTTACTCCCAAATTACTGAACTTCATCCTACTGAAACTCTAAGTTCACAAAATTGACTTTTTTCCCTCTAACTCAGGATGGGGATACAGTTAGGTACTTGTCTAAAAAGCTTACCACCCTGGGTTCAATTGCCAGGCACCACTAAAATTTAGATTTTAAAATAAATAACCTAAAGATAATTTTAAAAGTATGTTCATCAATCTTATAGACAACTGAAAGAGGATCTGAGGTTCAAACCCAGGGCCTCACACATACTAGAAAGTACTCTACCAGTGAGCAACATTTATCTCTAGTCCCATATATTTTTAATTCATGAAGCACAAAATGTTGATTGAAAATGAACAAGCAGGCAAAGGTCTCAGAAATCCTATTGCAGATCAGCACACAGATACATGTTTAGTTTGAAAGACAACCTTATTATTTTGAGGTACAGATCTAAGACCAAACAGAAGTTAGAATACAGATTCTAATAGAAGAAAGAACTTTTCAACCATGAAATATGCTCTGCATCTCCAAAGTTTTCAGCCAGGGAACATTTGGAAATGGAGAGTAGAGATTCTGTTGTTTTGTGGTACAGAATTGAACCCACGGTTCTAACTCTGAGCTACATACACCTCAGCCGTATTTTATTAATATTATTTTGTGTGCGTTCACACGTGTTGTATTTATTGGGAACTGAACCCAGAGATGTTCTACCACTGAGCTATTTCTTCAGATTTTTTCTATTTATTTATTTATTTATAAGCGGTTTCAATAAATTATTGTGCACTAGACTTGAACCTGTGATCCTCCTATCTCAGCCTCCTAAGTACTGGAATTACAGGCATAAACTACAATGCCCAGCTATTTTGCTGTTTAAAAAATGTTACAATAAGATGGGCGTGGTGGCACACACTTGTAATCCCAGCATTCAGGAGGCTGAGACTGGAGGATCGTGGTTCGTGGACAGCCTCAGCTACTTAGTGAGGCCCTCTGCAACTTGGTGAGACCGTGTCTCAAAATAAAGAATAAAAAATAGGGCAGGGGGTGTAGCTCAGAGGTCGAATGTCCCTGGGTTCCATCCCCAGACCCGAAAAAAAAAAAAAAAAAAATTACGATTCCAGGCACAGTGGCACACATCTGAAATCCCAGTACCTGGGAGGCTAAGAAAGGAGAATCACAGGATCTAGGACAGCTTTAGCCACTTAAGTGAGATCTTTCTCAAAATAAAAAATAAAAGAGGCTGAGAGTGTAGCTCAAACATTAAGACATCTCTGGGTTCAGTCCCTGGTCCCAACGATACCACACACAATTATTAGGGAGGCAGAGTATTTAGTGAGTGGGGTAGGCAGGCAGGGAGGGATGCCATACAGAAAACTATCCAACAATCCAATAGCATCCTCTATTGAGAAACATGGTAGATAATAAAACATTCAAAATTATGTTTAAAACTTCTGCCTATGGAAAAGTCTGATATAGTGACTGCAGCTGCAGAGTATAGTAGTTAAGAATATGGCCTCTGAAGCTAGCTACTTGGGTTTAAATTGCAGCTTTACCATTTACACCTATGTAACCTTAGAAGAGTATTTTTTTAACTCTCAGTGTCTGTTTCCTTATCTGTGAAATACAAATAACAACATTATCTATCTCATTAGGTTGTTGTTGTTTTTTTAATGGTAAGAGGGAGGGAACCCAGGGGCACTGTACCTCCAAGCTACACCTCCAGCCCTATTTTTTAGTATTTTTATTTTTGAAACAGGGTCTCACTGAGTTGCAAAGAGCCTCGCTAAGTAGCTAAAGCTGAAACGATCCTCCTGTCTCAGCCTCCTAAGTGCTGGGATTACAAGCATGCACCATAACGCATTGCTCACTAGGTTGTTAAGAAGATTTTTTTTTTCCTGGTAATAGGGATGAAGTCAGGGGCATTCTACCTTTGGGCTACACTCCTACACTCCCAGCCCTATCTCCCCCACCAGGGGAATTCTACCTCAGAGATATACCTCCAGCCCTATTTTTTATTTATTTTGAAACAAGGTCTCCCTGAGTTGCAAAGGACCTAAGTAGCTGAGGCTGTCTGCAAACCTTGATCCTGGAATCGCAAGTGTGTGCCATACCATGCCTGACTTTTATTCTTTTTTTTTTTTTTTTTTTTGGTGGTACTGGGGTTCCTGGAAGCCCTTCTACCTTCGGGCTACACTCCCAGACCTATTTTATGCTTTTTTTAAAATTTTTGGAAACAGGGTCTCTTAAGCCAGCACGGCTGGCTTCGAACTGCGCAATCCTGTCTCTGCCTCCCAAGCGCAGGGATTACAAGCGTGTGCCACCACGCCCGGCTTTTATTCTTAATTTTAAAACAGGGTCTCACTGAGTTGCAAAGGACCTAAGTAGCTGAGGCTGGCCAAGAACCATGATCCTCCTGTCTCAGCCTCCCAAATGCTGGGATTACAAGCATGCACCATCATGCCTGGCTGAAGTTTGTTTTGTTTTATAATCAAAGCAGTTTATTAATTTGTCTTTTTTTTTTTGTGCGTGTACAGGGGACTGAACCCAAGGACATCCTATCTGAGCTATACACCCAGCCCTATTTTATTTCTTATTTGGAAACAAGGTCTAAGGTACAGAGGGCCTAGTTAAATTGCCAAGGCTGGCTTCCAACCTATGATCCTCCTGCCTCAGCCTCCCAGTACTGAAATTACAAGTATGTGCCACCATTTCTAGCTTAGCTTTTCTTTCTTTCTTTTCTTCCTTTCTTTTTTTTATGGTGGTATTGGGAATGGAACCCTTCTACCTCCAGGCTACACTCCCAGACCTATTTTATATTTTTATTTGGAAACAGGGTCTCTTAAGCCAGCAAGGCTAAGGCTGGCTTCGAACCTGTGCAATCCTCCAATTTCTGCCTCCCAAACCCTGGGATTACAAGCGTGTGCCACCACACCTGGGCTGGCTTAGCTTTTATCTTAATATAAGAAAAAAAATCCACATAAGTTGTACATCTTTTTCTTCTCCTTCCTTCTTTCCTTTCTTTTTGTGGTGTTGGGGATGGAACCCAGGGGCATTCTACCTCCAAGCTACACCCCCAAGCCCTATTTCATATTCTTTATTTTATTTTTTTGTGGTACTAGAGGTAAAACCCAAGGGCTTTTCTACCTCCAGGCTATACTCCCAGACCTATTTTATATTTTATTTGGAAACAAGGTCTCACTAAATTGCTGAGAGCCTAAGTAGCTGAGGCTGACTTCGAACCTGTGCAACCCTCCTGTCTCAGCCTCCCAAGCGCTGGGATTACAAGCATGTGCCACCACACCTGGCTATATTCTTTATTTTGAAACAGGATCTTACTGAGTTGCAAAGGGCCTCACTAAGTAGCTGAGGCTGTCCTTGAACCACAATCCTGTCTCAGCCTCCCAAATGCTGGGATTACTAGCGTGAGCCACCACACCTGGCTCCGATTTTTTATTACTTAGTTTGAAATAGGGTTCACTAAATTGCATAGGGCCTAAGTAGCTGAGGCTATCTAAGAAGCTAGATCCTCCTGTCTCAGCCTCCCAAGTACTGATATGCCACCACTCCAGGCTTCATCCTTTTCAAATAAAACTGCAATAAATACTTGAATCTCCAAGCTCTAAAATCCATAAACAATTTTTCTTTGTCTTTTACTCTTTTGAGGTGGTAGAGTGTAATATAAAAATGATGAAAACTTTCTCTCATATGCAGAAGCTGGGAATAATCAGGATACCAGAGGGACTTCAGATAATACATGAGAAACTCCAGTCAAGTCAAGGAGGTAGTCTAGGGGAAGGGGGTGAAAAGAAGGATCAATAAAGGAATTACTTCCATTGACATTATGTACATATGTGAGAATACCAAGGTCAATCTCAATACCCCGATAGGGAAGGGGGAAGTAGGTAGGGGAGTGGGGAAAACCCACTAATTGCTGTGTGTGTATATATCACTACCACTGTGAACTACATTATGATGTGAGACTGTAATGGACCAATAAAAGTATAAAAAAAGTAAAAAAAAAAAAAGACCCCACAGCACTTGATATAATGTGAATTGCTATATTGCTATATATAAAGTACAAGAGTCCTAGGATTGCATTTGAGAAAGATTTCACATAGTTGAGAGCACTACATTGTTTTTAGTGTTTGAAATTTAGATTATATGACATTGTTGGCAATCTCCTAAAATTATTTACTTCCCTCTCTTGAAAGCCTGAAAGGTTCCTAAAGTTCATTTAAAATTCACTCTGAAATAGCAAGACTTGGCCAGGTATGATGGTGTACACTTGTAATTCCAGTACTTGGGAGGCTGAGACAGGAGGATCAAAAGTTCAGGGCCAGCCTCAGCTACTTGTAAGGCTCTCTGCAACTTAGTGAGACCTTGTTTCAAAATAAAGAACAAAGCCCAGCCATGGTGGCAGGCTTGTAATCCCCCTGCTTGGGAGGCGGAGACAGGAGTATCATAGCTTCAGAGACCCTGTTTCCAAATAAAAATATAAAATAGGTCTGGCAGTGTAGCCAGGAGGTAGAAGGGTTTCCAGGGACCCCAGTACCACCCAAAAAAAAAAAAAAAAAAAAAAAAAAAAAATATTGGACTAAGGGTAGAACTCAGAGGTAGAAAGGGTGGATGGAGCTCAGAGGAGGTAGAATGTCCCTAGGTATAATCCCCAGTACCTACCCTTCAAACACATACAAATAGCATGACTTGAAATGGGTCACCTACAGTCAGATTAACAAGTAGAATTAAAAAAACAACAACAAAAAAAAACCTTTCTAGCCAGGTGTGATGGCGCATGCCTGCAATTTTAGCAACTGGGAAGCTGAGACAGGAGAACTGCACATTTGAAGCAAGCCTCAGCAATTCAGTGAGACATGTAGCAACTTGAGACCCTGTTCCCAAATAAAATATAAAATAGGATTGGGGTTATAGCTCAGAGGTTGAACGCCCCTGGTTCAATCGCCAGCACCACAAAAACATACAAACAGAAAAACTTTTCATATCACCTGCTGCTTATTGGGTCCTTCCCATTTATTACATGTGAATCAACACATCTCTTCATAATCTTACTATTTTTTTTTGTGTGTGTGTGTGGTGCTGGGGATTAAACCCAGGGACATTCTACCCTCAAGCTATACCCTCAGCCTCTTTCTTTCTTTCTTTCTTTCTTTCTTTCTTTCTTTCTTTCTTTCTTTCTTTCTTTCTTTCTATACTGGGAGTGGAACCCAAGGGCTTTTCTACCTCCAGGCTATACAAGACCTATTTTTTTTAATATATACTTTATTTGGAAACAGGATCTCACAAGTTGCTGAGAGCCTCACTAAGTAGCAGGAGCTGGCTTCAAACCTGTGCGATCCTCCTTTCTCAGCCTCCCAAGTTCTGGGATTACAAAAGCATGCACCACCATGCCCTGCTTAATTCTTTATTATATTTTGAAACAGTCTCACTAAGTTGCAGAGGGCCTCACTAAGTAGCTAGCTGATGCTGTCTGTGAACCTGTGATCCTACTGTTTCAGCCTCCCAAGTACTGAGATTACAAGCATGCACCACTATGCCTGGCTCATAATCTTATTTTGAAGATTTAAATCATTAAATATTTGTAAAACATTAAGATTAGTGCTTGGCAGCTAGTAACTATTTCATAAGTCTTAGCAGATTAACGGACAAAGTTAGACAAAAAAAACTGGTCTTTAGATTTCTGAATTTCATCTTTTTAAATAGGTTAAGTTGGGACCAGGCATGGTAGCAAACACTTGTAATCCTAGCATTTGGGAGGCGGAGACAAGAGGATCGTGGTTGGAGGACATCCTCAGCTACTTAGTGAGGCCCTTTGCAACACAGTGAGACCCTTTTTCAAAATAAAGAACAATAAAAATAAGGCTGAGGATGTAGCTTGGAGGTAGAATGTCCCTGGGTTTCATCCCCAGTACTGCAATAAATAAATAAATAAATAAATAAATAAATAAATAAATAAGTAGGTAGGTTGGTGTGACTGCTTTTTATAACATTCTACCCAGGCCATGAACCAAACTTTTGTAAAAACAAACAAACAAATAAATAAATAAATAAATAAATATTAATTACTAAAAAAAAATGAGCACACACTTGGATATAGCAGTGATATTAAACTGCTATAAAAGTTCCCAAGCCTGGCAAGGTGGCATACTCCTGTAATCCTAATATTTGGGAAGCTGACAGGAGGATCACGGATTCAAGTATACCTCTGCAAGTATAGAGATTCTCCTCAACCTACAGAAAACTGTGTTTCCAAATAAAAACAAAATAGGGCTTGGGGCTATAGCTTGGAGGAAGAATGCTCCTGCATTCAATTCCCAGTAGCATGTAAAATTCTGGGAGGCTGAGACCAGAGGATCATGGTTCATTGGACAGCTTCAGCTGTTTCAAAGTAAAGAATAAAAAATAGGGCAGGGGGTGTACCTCAGAGGTCAAATGCCCCTGGGTTCCATTCCCAGACCCCCCAAAAAAAAGAACACTGTACCTCTTCTGTACCTTCAGAATTATGAGTTGTGCATGAATTACATACTCAAAAATTATTTTTATATCTTATTTTTCAGTATCAATCATTTTCCATTTCCTTCCCCCTTATTTGTGGTGCTGGAGATTGAACCCAAGGGCAATTCTATCTTCAAGTTATACCCCCAGCCTTTTTTTTATTTAACTTTCGTGTGTGTGTGTGTGTGTGTGTGTGTGTGTGTGTGTGTGTGTGTGTTTTACTGGGGATTGAACCCTGGAGGATTCTATCTCTGAGCTACATAACCAGCCCTATTTTATTCTTTGTTTTGAAACAAGGTCTCACTAAGTTGCAGAGGCTGGTCTGAACCTGCTAACCTTCTGTTTCAGCCTCTCAAGTACTGAGAGTACAGGCATGTGTCACAACACCCCAGTATTTATTTTTTATTTGGAAACTGAGTCTGGCTAAGTTGCTTAGACTGGCTTTAAACCTGCAATCCTCCTATCTGAGCCTTCCAAGTACTGGGATTATAGGCATATGCCACCAAAGCATAAAGCATATGCCTATAATCCACTCTACTTATACAACCTAAAGAAAAAAGGGCAGATAAACTGACCCTATAACAGTTGAGACTAATTAATCATTCATTAATATATATATATATATATATATATATTTTTTTTTTTTTTTTTTTCCAGTACTGGGGATGAAACCCAGGGGGCATTCTACCTCCAAGCTACACTCCCAGCCCTATTTTTTGGTACTGAGTATGGAACTCAGGGGCATTCTTCCTCCAAGCTACACCCTAGCCCTATTTTTTATTCTTTATTTTGAAACAGGGTCTAACTGAGTTGCAAAGGGGCTCACTTTGCTCAAGGAAGCTGTCCTTTAACCGCAATCCTCGTGTCTCAGCCTCCCAAAAGCTGGGATTACAAGCGTGTGCCACCATGCCCGGCTATTCTTTATTTTGAAACAGAATCTCACTGAATTGCAATAGGCCTAATTAGTAGCTGAGGCTGTCCAGAACCATGATCCTCCAGTCTCAGCCTTCCAAATGCTAGGATTACAACCGTGCACCACCATGCCCAGCTCTACCCTGTATGTATGTATGTATGTATGTATGTATGTTTCTTTCTTTCTTTCTTTCTTTCTTTCTTTCTTTCTTTCTTTCTTTTTTTTGTGATACTGGAGATCAAATACAGTGGTGCTTCATCACTGAGCTATATCCCCAGGCTTTTTAATTTTTATTTATTTTATATTGTAGTGGTGGGGATTGAACCCATGGGTGTTCTATATCCAAGATACCCCTCCAGCCCTATTTTTTTTTTTTTTTTTTTTTTTTTTGGTGGTACTGGGGATGGAACCCATGGGCATTCTACCTTGCCCCCAACCCTATATTTTATTCTTAATTTTGAAACAGGGTCTCACCGAGTTGCAAAGGCTATCTGCAAACTGTGATCCTATCTCAGCCTCCCAAATGTTCGGATTATAAGTGTGTGCCACCATGCCCAGTCCCAGACCTATTTTTATTTGGAAACAGTCTCACTAAATTGCTGAGGCTGTCTTCAAACCTGCAATCTTCCTGACTCAGTTTCCCAAGTACTAGGATGACAGGCATGTGTCACCAAACCTGGCAATTATTTTTCTTTTTTTTTGTGTGTGTGATACTAGGGATAGAACCCAGGGGCATTCTACCTCTGAACAACATCTCTGGCCCTATTTTTTATTCTTTATTTTAAAACAGAGTCTAAGTTGCAAAGTGCCTCACTAACTAGCTGAGGCTGGCTGTGAACCTATCTATTATCCTCCAACTCAGCCTCACGAGTACTGGGATTACAAGCATGTACCACCACACCCGGCTTTCATTTTTATTTTTATTCTTGCTAAATTGCCCAAGCTGGCCTCAAACTTTCAATCAGCCTCCCAAGTCCCTGAGAGTCGCTGAGATTACAGGTATGTGCCACAAGGCCCGGCCAATTATTTCTTTACTAATCTTCCCCCTACCACTCTGTGCTTGGACTTTGACATATGGTAGGCAAGCATTCTACCAATATGCTACATCTCCAAACTTTTCGTTTATTTTATTGACAGGATCTTGCTAAATTGTTCAGACTGGCCTCAAAACTTGCAATCTTCCTGCCACAGGCTTCCCAAGTAACTGGGACTACAGACAGGGATATGCCACTGCATCTGGCTTCTCTGTGTGTGTGTCACTGGGGATTGAAATCAGGGGCATTCTATTTCTGAGCTACACCCCCAGGCCTATTTTCTTATTTTGAAAGTTGAAGGCTAGCTGTGAACCTCTGATCCTCCTGTCTCAGCCTCTCAAGTACTAGGGTCACAGATATGTGCCACTATGGCCAGCTTAAAAAGCTTTTTGGTACTGGGGACTGAACCCAGAGGCATTTTACCTCCAAGCAACACCTCCAGCCTGATTTTTTACTTTATTCTTATTTGGAAACAGGGTATCACTAGGTTGCTGAGAGTCTCATGAAGCTGCTGAAGCTGGCTTTGAACTTGCAATCCGCCTGCTTCAGCCTCCCAAATACTAGGATTACAAATGTGTGTCACCATACCCGCTTAATCTTGAAATTTAACTAAAACCTTTTACTAAAAATATTTTAACTCTATTATTTCTCTAAACTCTTTGGACAAGAGGCCTCTCTCTTCTCAGCCTCCTTACTAGCTCTTCTACCCAATCCTTTAACTACTCACTATGATTTTTTCTTTGGCCTTCTCATTCCACATTCTCTTTTTCTTTTTCTTTTTTCTTTCTTTTTTTTTTTTTTTTTTTGGTATCCAGGGACTGAACTCAGGGGAATTCTACCTCTGAGCTACATCTCCAGGCCTTTTAATTACTTATTTATTTATTCATTTTTTGAGGTACCAGGGATGGAACCTAGGGGAATTCTACTGCCGAGCTAGACCTCCAGCCCTGTTGTTTATCCTTTTTTTTTTTGGTGGTACTGGGGGTGGAACCCATGGGCTTTTCTACCTCCAGGCTATACTCCCAGACCTATTTTATACTTTATTTGGAAACAGGGTCTCACTAAGTTGCTGAGAGCCTGGCTTTGAACCTGTGTGATCCTCCGGTCTCAGCCTCCCAAGCACTGGAATTACAAGTGTGAGCCACCACGCCCAGCTTATTCTTTATTTGGAAACAGGGTCTCACTAAGTTTTTGCACAAAGGGCCTCACTAAGTAGCTGAGGCTGTCTTCTAACCGCAATTCTCCTGTCTCAGCCTCCCAAATGCTGGGATTACAAGCGTGCGCCACCACATCAGGCTTTATTTTTTATTTTGAAACAGGATCTCACTAAGTTGTCAAGGGACCTCTCTAGTTGCTGAGGCTGGTCTTGAACCTGTGACCCTCATATCTTAACCTCCCAATTACTGGGATTATTAGCATACATCAACAAACCTGGCTTATCTCACATTCTATCAAAGGTTTATTCTCCTCCTTGAATCCAATCATTGGCAAATCCTGCCAGTTCTACCTTTAAAATATGTCCAGAATTGAATCTGTTCTCATCAATGCAAACACGGCTACTCTTAAATTTCTCTCATACAGATTACTGTACTGCTAAAACTCTCCCAGCCCTTGTCTCACTATAGTTCTCAACGAAGTAAATTGTTCTTTGAAATTTAAGTCAAAACATATCCTAGCCAGGCGTGGTGGCACATGCTTGTAATCCCAGCATATGAGGGGCTGAGACGAGAGAATCATGATTCACAGACAACCTCAGCTACTTAGTAAGGCCCTTTGCAACTTAGTGAGACCCTGTTTCAAAATAAAAATACAAAATAGGGATAGGGGTGTCACTTGGAAGTCGAATGCCCGTTAGTTCCATCCCCAGACCCCCCCCCCACAAAAATATATACATTCTCATCCTCTATTCAAAATCATTCGCGGGGGTCTGAGGATGTAACTCAATGATAGAGTGCTTGCCTAGCATGTGTGAAGCACTGGGTTTGATCCCCAGTACCAAAATAAAACATAACAAAAAGCAAAAACAAACAAACAAAAAAACACTGTTCTCTAAATTCTTTAAGGGTACAAGACAAAGTCAAGACTCACCTACAAGGTTATGTATGCACAATTTGCTCTCCCCTCCTATTACTTCTTGTTTATTATGATAAACCAAGCTGGCCTCCTGCTTTTCCTTTAACACTCTGCACATGGCTCACTCTTTCACTTCAAGCCTTTGCTTAAACAATTTCCCAAGAAATGAGGTTTTCTCTAGTTGCCATACTTACGTCAGAATACTCTAGCTGGGATTGGTAGCATATGCCTGTAATCCAAGTACCTTGGGAGGGTGAGACAGGAGAATCACAGGTTTGAGGATAGCCTCAGCAAGAAGTAAATTTTTCATCAACTTAGGGAGACCCTGTTTCAAAATAAAAATAATAACTAGAACTGGGGTTGTAGCTTAGATGTAGAATGTCCTTGGGGTTCAACCCCTAGTACCCCCCCAAAATACTCTTCTCATCGCAATTTTATCCCCCTTTCCTATTTTTCTCTAGACCGTCTCATCATTTGATATACTATGAATTTTACTTTTTGGGGGGTTTTTTTGTTTGGTTTTGGTGCTGGGGATTGAACCCAAGGCTTTGCAGAGACACACACTACATGCTCTCCTGCTGAGATATACCCGTAGCCTAGATTTTACTTTATATTACACCTCCCCCAGTAAAATATTAGCTTCATGAGAGCGAGAATTTTGTCTGTTTTATTCGGTGATATAAGATCAGCACCCTGATACTGTTATTTGCCAGATATTCTATTTTAAAAATAAATCCCAAATCCATATTCATTGTCAGCTCTCAGTTCTTCCATAAAATTTTTACATTTCTAAATAATTACTAAACATCTCCAAATGGATGTCTCAAAGACACCTAAACCCAATACTGGAATTATAATCTACCAGGGAAACAAAACAATAATCATATATAGTGTCTCACTGCTTTCAATTCTCAATGATACTACCATGCCTTTCTAGTTCTCTGTTCTGCAACAGTTCCTTTCCTCATATTTGATTGGAAATCTGGTACAATTACAGTTAAAGGCATTTTCAATCACTGTTTAGTTTCTCTTTCCAACTATATTAGAATGACTACATTGCCATAAAATCTTCAGAAACTGGCAGTTGATATAGACTCATTAATTCAGACAGATAATATTTCTCCCCCTTCAAAGCTTGTTCCTTTCCTCTGAAGTCCCATACTAAAACCCCAAATTCTCTATAAAAATGTAGTTTTAATTTGGCGTGGTGACACACACTTGTAGTCCCAGTACTTGGGAGGTGAGACAGGAGGATGACAGGTTCGCGGCCAGCTTCAGCAACTTGTGAGGCCCTCCATAACTTACTGAGACCCTGTTTCAAAATAAAGAATAAAACAGGGATGGGGGTGCCGGGCGTGGTGGCGCACACTTGTAATCTCTGCGCTTGGGAGGCTGAGACAGGAGAATCGCACAGGTTCAAAGCCAGCTTCAGTTACTTAATGAGGCTCTCAGCAACTTACTGAGACTCTGTTTCCAAATAAAATATTAAATAAGTCTGGGAGTATAGTCCGGAGGTAGAAAAGTCCCTGGGTTCCATCCCTAGTACCACCAAAAAAAAAAAACAAAAAAAAACCACAGGGATGGGGGTGTAGCTCAGAGGTAGCGTCCTGGGTACAATTCCCAGTACCTCACACGAAAAAAGCTTTGTTTTGCTTTTGGTACTTGGAATTGAACAGAGGGGCATTCAACCTCTGAGCTTCACCTTCAGCCCTTTTTTTTTTTTTTTTTTGGGCAGTATTGGGGGTTGAACCCAGGGGCATTCTACCTCCAAGCTACACCATCAGCCCTATTTTTTATTCTTTATTTTGAATAAACAATAGGGTTTCACTAAGTTACGGAGAGCCTCACAAGGTGCTGAAGCTGCCTGCAAATCTGTGATCCTTTCTTAGACTCCCAAATATTGGGATTACAGGAATATACCAGCACATCCAACTGAAAAAAATTTTTTTGTGTGTGATACTGGGGATTGAACCATGGGGCATTCTACTTCTGAGCTACACCCCCAGTCCAATTTTTTATTCTTTATTTTTGAAACAGGGCCTCACTAAGTTGCGAGTGGTCCACGAACCTGCGTCTCAGCCTCCCAAGTACTGGGATTACAAGCATGTGCCACCACGCCTGCCCTAAAAAAAAATTTTTTTTCTCTGAGGTGCTAGGAATGAAACCCAGGAGCATTCTACCTTCAAGTGACACCCCCAACCCTATTTTTTTTCTTTATTTTGAAATAAGGTTTCACTGAGTTGCAAAGGGCCTAAGTAGCTGAGTCTGTCCGCAAATATCCTCCTGTCTCTGCCTCCCAAATGCTAGAATTATAAGCATGCACCACCACACCTGGCTCTCTGAAAAATATTTTTTAACAGGCACTAAAACCCCAAGTCAACCCAAAAGTCAAGATCACTTCATCAACATCACTAATGAAAAAAAAAAAAATAAATAAACGGTCCTAGAAGTCAAAATTACAGGCATGAATTTGTTTTTGGGTTTTGTACTGGTTTTGGTCCTGGTGACTGAACTCAGGAACATTCTACCTCTGATATATGTCTCCAGCCCCATTTTATTTTTTTTAGTTTGAAACAGGGTCTCACTAAATTACTGAGGTTGGCCTCCAACCTGTGATCCTCTTGTCTCAGCCTCTCAAGTAATAGAATTACGGGTGTGTGCCACTATACCCAGCTTAGGCACAGTTTGGTTTTGATTTTGTCTCTGATACTATGGATTGACATAGGGGGAACCCTACCTCTGAGCTTTACCCTTAGCCCTTTTTACTTTTTATTTGAAAACAGTGTCTCACTTGCTGTGGCTGGCTTTGAACTAGAGATCCTCCAGTCTCAGCCTTCTAAGTACTGGGATTACAGGTGTGTACCACCATGCCTGACTAAACATGGGTTCTTAACCAGAGGTCCATGGACTCCTCAGGGCTACAAGGTAGTTTTATGAAGCCCCTCAAATTGCATGCAAAGTATGTGTACATGCCTTTTTTGGGGAGAGGGTCCATACCTTTCATCAGAGTTTCAAATAGATCTGTGACCTCCAAAAGGTTAAGAAGTGCTCTAGAGAAAAAGCAAAGACAAGCAAATATAATTAAAGAGTGAATCCTATTTATGCCCTCAGGAGGTTCTCTACCTGAAATCAGGTCAGAGAACATTACAGAAAAGTAACTTATCCAACCAAATACAAATTTAGTATAGACCTGACAAATATTGGTTTTATGGAAGGAAGAACTCCACAAACTACCACAAAACCCATAAAAACAGTCATAGTGACTTACTGCTGGGTTTCAAAATGGGACAAATATGAAAATGTTAGATCTCCTACCAATATTTTTTATCTCATTCATCTAGTTTCCTTTTCTGTTTTACAACATATATGACAGTAAAGAGTACATCTGTTACACAAATAAATGTATATATTTTAAAACTGGAAGGTGTTTGCTCAATTTCTTTCACTTGTTACAGTAAATATTAGAAAACCATTGATATAACCTATATATTCCCAGTGTGGTGATGAGCACCTATGATCCCAGCTACTTGTGAGGCTGAGACAGGATTGCAAGTTTGAGCCCAGCCTGGGCAACTCAGCCAGTCCCAGTCTCAAAATAAAAAGGGATAGGGTGCTGGGTGTAGTGGCGCACGCTTGTAATCTCAGTACTCGGGAGGCTGAAACCAGAGGATTGCAGGTTCAAAGCCAGCCTCAGCAATTTAGTGAGGCTCTCAACAACCTAGTGAGACCCTGTTTCCAAATAATAAATAAAATTGGGCTGGGGGTGTAGCTTGGAGGTAAAATGGCTCTGGGTTCAATGGAAAAGAAAAGAGCTGGGCATGGTTGCACATGCTTGTAATCTCAGCATTTGGGAGGCTGAGACAAAAGGATCATGGTTCATGAACAGCCTCAGCTACTTATTAAGGCCCTTTGCAACTCAGTGAGACCGTTTCAAAATAAAGAATAAAAAATCGGGCTGAGGGTGTAGCTTTGAGGTAGAATGCCTCAGGGTTCCATCCCCAGTACCACAAAAAAAAAAAAAAAAAAAAAAAAAAAAAGGGCGGGGGAGAGTAAGGGTGTAGCTCAGTGGTAGAGAAAACATAGGTTTAATTCCTAGTATAGCAAAATAGTAATAATAAAACCACCAAGTTAACAGTAACTCTAGAATAACACAAAAAGCCACATGTGGTGGCACACATCTGTAATACCAGTACTTGGGAAGCTGAGACAGAAGGAAAGTAGCTTTCAGACCAGCTCTATAACTTAGCAAAACTCAGTATCAAAAAAAAATTTTTTTGGTACTAGGGATTGAACCCAGAGGCATTCTACCTCTGAGCCACACCTCTAGCCCTACTTTTTATTCTTTATTTTGAAACAGGATCTCACTAAACTGCAGAATTACTCACTAAATAACTGAGGCTGGCTGCAAACCTGTGATCTTCCTGTCTCAGCCTCCCAAGTACTAGGATTATAAGTGTTCGCCACCACGCCCAGTTGTATCAATATTTAACATTTTTTTTAAAAAAAGGGCTGGAGGTATCCACAGTGAGACCCTGTTTCAAAACAAAGAACAGAAATAAATAGGACTGGGGGGATAGTTCAGAGAGATAGAATATCCCTGGGTTCAATTTCAGTACTGGGGAAAAAAAAAAAAAAAAAGCTGGGGGTGTAGTCCAGTAACAAAACCCCTGAGTTCAATTCCCATCACCAGAAAAAGAATAACACCAAAATTCACTAGTGCCAGGCATGGTAGTACACACCTATAATCCTAGTATTAGAGAGGCTGAGACAGAATCACAGGTTCTAGGCCAGGCTCAGACCATTTCAAAATAAAAATAAAAAATAAAAAGGGCTGGGGTGTACCTTGGAGGTAGAATGCTCCTGGATTCAACCCCTCATACTACAAGAAAAGAAAAAAAAAAAAACCTAACAGATAAATTACTTGTGAAACCACAAATGGACAACTAAACAAGATATTCTCTTAATTCTTAAAAAAAAAAAAAAAAACTACTCTCACATTCCAGGAGAATAATTATCTAAGTGTAGGAAATCTACCAAGATTCCCAAAAGACAAAACTTAACATAGCTCCTGTGATGGAAGATGTAGTGGCACACACTTGTAATCCCAGTACTTTGGAGGCTGAGACAGAGGATTGCAGACAGTCTCAGCAATTATTTAAGTCCCTCAGCAACTTAGCAAGACCCTGTCTCAAAATTAAAATAAAGCCATAAAGTGGTGAACACCTGTAATTCCAATACTTAGGAGGCTGAAACAGGAGGTTCACAGGTTCCAGGATAACCTCAGCAAGTAACAACTCTCATCACCCTGGGGAGACCCTGTTTCAAAACAAAACTAAAATAGATTTGTTAGTGTAGATTGGAAGTAGAAGGCTCCTGGGTTGAATCCCCAGTATCTATCTATCTCTCTCTCTCTCTCTCTCTCTCTCTCTCTCTCACACACACACACACACACACACACACACACACACACACACACACAAACTTTTTTAATTAAAACAAAATAGGACTAAGGATGTAGCTCAGACGTAGAATGACTATAGATTCAATCTTCAACACCACAAAAATAAATAAACAAAATAAAGCCCCTATGATTCGGAATGTCTGTCACTGGTGACATGAGATTCAGAGTCCAATTGCAGTATGAAACAGGACAGAGATAATTTTAACCCTGGAATTGTTTTTCCAAAAATATTGCAGCTAAGCTGAGAGTGATGGCGCACACTTGTAATTCCAGTACTTGGGAGCCTGAGCCAGGAGGACCACGGGTTCTGGGTCAGCCTCAGCAAGTACTGAGACTCTCACCAACCTAGTGAGACCCTGTTTAAAAAAAAAAAAAAGGCCAGGTGTGGTGGCACAAGCGTTCAAAGCCAGCCTCGGCAATGTAGTGAGACTCTCATAAACCTAGTGAGATTCTTTTTGTAAATAAGTAAGTAAAATCGGGCTGGGGGCGTAGCTTGGAGGTAGAATACCTCTAGGTTCAATCCCCAAGACGAAAAAAAACAACAATAAGGCTGGGGGGTGTAGCTCAAAAATAGAATGCCCCTGAGTTCTATCCCCAGTACCCCCACCCAGACACACGTACTCTTTGCTGCGGCTATGAGTGTTCTCTTATTTTGGTGGTAGAGAGGAAGGCTGGCAGGCCGAGAACCTCTTGAGAGAACTAAAAAAACTTAAAGCTGAGGTATTTTTATTTCTACAAATTCTTAAAGCTGCCTCCACACCAGGCTTCTATTCGGAGAACTACCTTCTGAGACCTCACCCTGGTTTCAAAGTTCGCCTAGGGGGCGTAACCCCAGCTAAGGAAATGGAAGCATGTTCAAGTAGAAACAAGCAAAAATGCATCATCTGCTGTTACAACAAGCGAATCTCAACTTTGGACAACAGTCGCGATAGTATCAATCCTGGAAAGAAAACCGGGTCCGGGGTCGGCACTGGGCAAGGGGAAGGGACTACTGACGTAAGGCGGCGCTGAGGAGAAACTAGGCGCATAACAGGTAGCAGCACTCGCAGAGGCTGGCGGAGCAGGGCGACGAACAACACGACTACGGAAAGGGAGCCGAAATAACGGGAAACGACAGCAAGAAATCCGTGAGGAGAAATGGGAAATTAGAGGTCTGGGAAGGGCGGCACAAAAGAATGATGGCGGGAAACAAAGGGGGGAAACCTGAAAGAAGGATTCGCTTGCGAGCCACCCTGAAGAATTCGGTCCCCAAAAGAGCCCACCGAGCCCTTCCCCCGCTTCACGGTACCTTCAGCTTATGGAGCTCCACCGTCTCCGACGCCATCTTGCTACTCCTCCACTCCACCAGGCCCCCGCTTGCTGCCTCCGCCTCCAGAGCTCCCGCCTAGACGCAGAGAGCCAGGCCGACCAATCGCTGTCACTCTTACTCTAACCACGCACCATCGGCTCTTTCCATTAGTCAATTGCTGGCGTCGCTCTCTCGCGTCTCGGCAACTATACGCAGCATTCTCAGGGTGGGACCTGAAGCGGGGCGGGCTCTGTACCTTCCTAACGACAGAAAGGGTGACCAATCGTACACCCTCATTACAGACCGCCAACCAATGAGTGCTGAGAGCGCCGATTCTATTCCACCAATAGGGAGCGCGCAGGTGGGGCGGGTACTTCCTGGAGACCACAGATGTAGGAGCGAGCGCCGCGCCCCTAGACCGTCGCGCTCCTGAGGCTGGCAGGTAGGGGCAGCCGGTAGACTGAAAAGGCTTGCAGAGTGAAAGCGGTGGGAGGCGGAAAGGGCGGCGAGGAGGGGCTAGCTAACCACCGAGAGAGGAGTACTGATGAGAGCTCCGAAAGGTACCGACCAGCGGAAGAGGGAAGTTGGCAAGAGCATGGGGAGGGCTCAATACTAGGGTTTAGGGATTTTAGGGCGGGCAGGAGCTGCTTCCTAACCTGGCATCATCTGCTTTAGAGCTAACACGATTTTAAAGAGCAAAATTCAGACAAGTACCGCCTAGCACGGAGAGGGCTCCATATTTAGAGGCACTGGGCTCAGGTTCCTTCCTGGTCCGATCCAGAAACTGTGGGCAAGTTCTTGCAGCGCCCCACACTTGAAAGAAGGAATGAAGTTGCTGGCTGCTAACTTGCCAAGCGGCTGAGAGACAGGTCGGACAAGCCCCAGAGAGAAAGGTGGGAACTCGAGGGAATTTTACTTTGTGTCTCTTATTAGTTCCTTGATTAATTCCACGACTCTCTTCTGGAACTCTGGGAGTTCTTCAAGAAACTAAAGTGAGATACTCTTGTTTCCCCTGCTCCTGGAAGTGGATGCACCAAGAATAGGCTCACTCCTTCATGAAGTCTTAGGATGAGAGTTCAAATTACCGGCCAGGCATGGTGCCGCACGCTTGTAATCCAAGCATTTGGGAAGCTAAGACAAGAGGGTCGCGGTTCTCGACAGCTTCAGCTACTACTTAGTGAGGCCCTTTGCAACTCAATGAGCCCCTGTTTCAAAATAAAGAATAAAAAATCGGGCTGGGGGTGTAGCTCGGAGGTAGAATGCCCCTGGGTTCCATCCCCAGTACCGGGAGAGAGGAAAAAAAAAAAATGCCTTATCTCTCAAAGTAGAGAGGGCACTTTTTGCCTTTTTAACGTTTTTGTCAGGTTTTCGGTTTTTCCTTTATGCATGATAGGGAAGTTCTTTCATTCCTAGTAAAATTCAGGGGATTCTGTTCTTGAGACAACTAGGGGAAACTAGCTCAAAGAGGGATTGAAAGGAAACTGAGTTGGACTCCTGCCTGATCCTTCACTATGGTAGGATGAACGTGGGGGTGGCACACAGTGAAGTAAACCCCAACACTCGAGTGATGAATAGCCGGGGCATCTGGCTGGCCTACATCATCTTGGTAGGACTGCTGCATGTGGTTCTACTCAGCATCCCCTTCTTCAGCATTCCTGTTGTCTGGACCTTGACCAACGTCATCCATAACTTGGTGAGCAATAAACCATGTTCCTTGTGCCCAACCCAGGTCTTTCTCAAACAAAACCAAAACCAAAATAAATAAAATCAATTGGGGATTTGTATCTTCCTTTTGGAAACATCATGTGATGGTTATTGGGATGAAGGGCTATTTTCTGCTCTTAACACTGTCTTTTTCCCTCTTCCTAGGCAATGTATGTCTTCCTACATACAGTGAAGGGGACACCCTTTGAGACCCCTGACCAAGGAAAGGCTCGGCTACTGACACACTGGGAACAGATGGACTATGGGCTCCAGTTTACCTCTTCTCGCAAGTTCCTTAGCATCTCTCCTATTATACTGTGAGTCTATGGGGATGAGGGGGATGTTGGATTAGAAACAACTCCAAGAGCCAGGTGGGATGATCCACAAGAAAGCTTTAAAAAGCAGACTACTGTCATGTGTGGTCACACACACCTGTAATACCAGTACTGGGGAAGCTGCGACAGGAGGATCACAGGTTTGAGGACAGCCTAAGCAAGTTGTGAAACTCTCATAAACCTAGTGAGGCCCTGTTTCAAAAAAATAAAATAGGAGCCGGGTGTGGTGGAGGATGCTTGTAATCCCAGCATTTGGGAGGCTGAGACTGGGGAATCAAGGTTCGGAGACAGCCTCAGCTACTTAGTGAGGTCCTCTGCAACTTAGTGAGACCCTGTTTCAAAACAAAGAATAAAAAATAGGGAAGGGGGTGTAGTTTGGAAGTCAAATGCCCCTGGGTTCCAACCCCAGCTCTGCAAAAATAATAATAATAATAATAATAATAATAATAATAATAATAATTCGCCGGGCGTGGTGGCACACGCTTGTAATCCCCGCGCTTGGGAGGCGGAGACAGGAGGATCGCGCAGGTTCGAAGCCAGCCGCGCTGGTGTAAGAGACCCTGTTTCAAAAATATAAAATAGGTCTGGGAGTGTAGCCCGGAGGAAGAAGGGCTTCCAGGAACCCCAGTACCACCACCCAAAAATAATAATAATAATAATAATAATAATAATAATAATTACCACCACCAAAAATAATAATAATAATAATAATAATAATAATAATAATAATAATGAATAGGGATGTGAGTGTAGCTGGGAGATAGGATGCCAGTACCCAGCACTCAAACACAAAAAAGCAGATTACCCATCTAAGGCCCTCTAAATATATTATGGTAGCCAGGCATGGTGGCACACGCTTTTAATCCCAGGGCTTGGGAGGCTGAGACAGGAGGATTGCACAGGTTCAAAGCCAGCCTCAGCTACTTAGTGAGGCTCTCAGCAATTTAGTGAGACCCTGTTTCCAAATAAAATACAAAATAGGTCTGGGAGTATAGCCCAGAGGTAGAAAGCCTCTGGGTTCCACTCCCAGTACCACCAAATATATATATTTGTATTCCACTCCCAGTATCACCAAATATATATATTTGTATTCCACTCCCAGTACCACCAAATATATATATATATATATATATATATATATATATATATATATATATTCTGGTATACTAGTCCTGAGCCTACAGAGAATAGTAAAAAGCAGAAGACAGTAGTATTCCTTGCTGCCTCCTTAGTAATAGGAGAAAGGACTGAGAAAAAATATAATACCAACTAATACCGTGTGTGTGTGTGTGTGTGTGTGCGTGTGTTACAAGAAATAGAATCCAGGTATTTTTATTTCTTATTTGGTAATGGGCTCTCACTAAGTTGCTGAGGCTGGCTTCGAACCTGTGATCCTCCTATCTCAGCCTCCCAAGTACTGGGATTACAAGTGTGTGTCTCCATCCCCAGCTTAAACCAAGTGATTTTATACTTCCACAGGAAGTGACTAAAGAGGGTACCAAAGTTAATCGTCAAAAACTGATTGTGGGTAGTGGAAGCAAAGAGAACTCTTAAGAGTCATACAGGCTGAAACAGTTTAACCATCATTTGCCATTTGTCATTAACAAATAACAAACAAAAAGCTGGGCATGGGTGGCGCGCACTTATAATCTCAGCATTGGGAGGCTGAGACTGGAGGACTGCGGTTTGCAGCCAGCCTCAGCTACTTAGGCCCTCTGCAACTTAGTGAGACCCTGTTTCAAAATAAAGAATAAAAAATAGGGCTGGGGGTGTAGCTCAGAGGTAGAATGCCCCTAGGTTCCAACCCTAGTACCACACAAAACAAACAAAAACCGACATATAAGTTCCAGTTAAAGCTACTGTCTTAAAGCCGATGTGGTAGTGCATGCCTATAATTCCAGTACTTGGGAGGCTGAGACAGGAGGATCACAGTTTTGAGGCCAGCCTCAGCAACTCAGTGAGGCCCTGTTTCAAAATTTAAAAAAATAAATAAAAATAGGGCTGGGAGCCAAGCCTGTGGCACATACTTGTAATCTCAGTACTTGGGAGGCTGAGAAAGAAAGAATACAGGTTTGAAGCCAGCCTCAGCAACTTAGTGAGACTATTTATAAATAAATAAAATCGGGCTGGGGGTATAACTTGGAGGTAGAAATCCTCCCATTACTGCAATAAACAAAAGTACTATCTAGTTATCACCTCTGCCCAAAGTAAATATGGTTATTAGAGGTGGGATATTTTCTGATCTCCAAGGACTATAAGCAGTAAAAATGGCCATTTAAAATACAAAAGAAACCAGTCGTGGTGGTGCATTCCTGTAATCCCAGTACTTGGGAGGCTAAAACAGGAGGATTACAGGTTCAAGGATAACTTCAACAACCTAGCAAGATTCAGCAACCTAGCGAAACTCTTTTCAAAACCAAAAATAAGCCGGCGTGGTGGCGCACGCTTGTAATCCCAGCATTTGGGAGGCTGACACCAGAAGATCGCGGTTTGCGGACAGCCTCAGCTACTTAGGCACTCCGCAACTTAGTGAGACCCTGTTTCAAAATAAAGAATAAAAAATAGGGCCAGGGGTGTAGCTCGGATGTCAAATGCCCCTGGGTTCCATCCCCAGACCCGAAAAAAAATAAAAAAACTTTTAAAAGCTAGGTTTGGCACAAAGGTAGAATGCCCTGTATTCAATCCCTAGTACCACTAAAATAAAATACAAGAGAAGCTGGGCATGGTGGCGCACACCTATAATCCTATTACATGGGAGGCAGAGACAGGAGGATTGCAAGTTTGAGGACAGACTCAGCAATGTAATAAGACCTTGATTCTAAATAAAAACGGTCTAGGGTATAGCTTAGAGGTAGAGTGCCCCTTGGTTCAATCCCTACTACCACAAAAAATAAAGAGAAAGTCACTGGAAAAGTATGAATATAGATAAGGAAGGTCAACCTCACTCATCTAATTTTTTTTCCTTTCTGCAGCTACCTCCTGGCCAGCTTCTACACAAAGTATAACGCTGCTCACTTCTGCATCAACACTGCCTCACTGCTCAGTGTGCTGCTGCCTAAGTTACCCCAGTTCCATGGGGTTCGTCTCTTTGGCATCAACAAATACTAAGGGATGAAACTAAGGACAGCTGCACAGGCATGGAGAAGGCACTGGTACAAAGGACTAATAACATATTTCCCTTCTTCTCCATACTGTCTTCTATATCTTGAAAACTATACAACCTTTCCCAAACTCCCAGGAAAGGAAGATTGGAAAAGAGGGCCCCTGGGCTCAGCCCTTCTATGTATAAGATTCTTTGAATTAGGAAAGGCAGAGGAAGCCAGGCATGGTGGTGCATGCTTGTAATCCCAGTACTTGAGAGACTGAGACAAGAGGATCACAGGTTCAAAGCCAGCCTCAGCTACTTAATGAGGCCCTGTTTGAAAATAAAGAATTAAAAATAGGGCTGGAGGCGTAGCTTGGAGGTAGAACGGCCCCCTGAGTTCCAACCCCAGTACCACACACAAAAAAAAGGGCAGATGAAGTCAAGGGCCAGATCGTACTCCTGTGTAACAGGAAGCCATTCATATTTGTGCGGCTTATTTGGTGGTTACATTTTCTCTATCTTCTACTCCTACTGCCTTCCAGCTCTGTTTTACTGTATGTTTTCCATATAATAAAGTAACTTTTTCAGCCATGGCTGCAATTTAATCAGCAAGAAGCTCCTCACAGTACTGGGGAGGAATGACAGACTACTGACTTCCTATATAAAACTTTAAGCAAAGCCGGGCGTGGTGGCACACACTTGTAATCCCAGCATTTGGGAGGCTGAGACAGGAGGATCGCGGTTCGAAGACAGGCCTCAGCTACTTAGTGAAGTCCTTTGCAACTCAATGAGACCCAGTTTCAAAAATAAAGCCGGGCGTGGTGGCACACACTTGTAATCCCAGCATTCAGGAGGCTGAGACTGGAGGATCATGGTTCGCAGACAGTCTCAGCTACTTAGTGAGGCCCTCCGCTACTTAGTGAGACCCTGCCTCAAAATAAAGAATAAAAAATAGGGTAGGGGATGTAGCTTGGATGGGTTCCATTCCCAGACAAGACAGAAAGAAAGGAAAGAAAGAAAGAAAAGAAAATATAGGGCTGGAGGTGTAGCTCAGAAGTATAATGCCCCTGGGTTCCATCCCCAGTACCACACACACAAAAAAAATTAAGCAACTTTTATCCCTTCTCATTTAGTCCTGTAGGAGGTGCCCTTCACTCTTAACTAACAGTAGGGCAAGGATTTTCAAATGAGAAAAAAGGGCTCCAGCTTTATGGGCAAAGAAGAAAGATACAGGTTGCCAGTTATATATTTATAGAAAGATAATCCCCTGGCTTTAAATAGATATATACATACAAATATGAACAAACTTAAAAAAATACAAACCCTTGGATCGCAAGGGGGCTTCCGGGAACCCCCTTATCCTCCCCCCACCCAAAGGCAGAGGGCATGAGTCTGCTTCTTAAAAAGGATTAATTTTGGCCATCTTTGCAGCAATAAGCCTGAAGTTGGGTGATTTACCCAAAAGGTGAAAGTCAGAGAAAAAATGGAGTTTCCACTCTTTGACTCTATGCATCTTCAAAATTAGGGCTACATGCTTTCTTGTTCTTTTAACTATTATATCAGGATAAGAGAGGGGGTTCCGCCCTGAAATGGGTCAAGAAATAACATAGACTCATAGTTTAAAAGGGGGAGGGAGGTATCATCTGCTCTAAAAGCAAATGACAAGACAAAGGCATAGCACAGGGAAATACCTGGCTTCCATACCTCAAAGGGGTACACTGTCCGGCCCAGGTCCAGGCCCTAGGTTCTTTACTCTAACCACCCCCTATTTCTTTGGTATTGTCAGAAGACAAGATTCAGTTCCTGGGTGCTAGGGGAGAAAGGCGTGGTTCAGGGGCTTCCTAAGAGTACTGACAACAATTTAAGCTTATAATTTTCCCTTTTTAAAATATTTAAAAATAAATCAAACTCCATCCTGTGCTGTACACAGCCCTTTTGACTCCCTGACATTGATTTGAGGAGAGAAGAGAAGGGGTATCAACGTTGGAAGGGCCTCCTCACTTTCTTCCGCCTCTTCGGTTTGGCTTCTCCCTTGGGTACTGTGCTGTTAGGCTTGGAGGCTGCAGCAGCCCCAGGGCTAGGCTGAGGAGCTGCAAAGAAGTTCCCATTGGACATCTGGCCTGGGGGTACTTGAAAGATTCGGGTCAAGAAATCCTGAAGGTCAGCAGGAGGAGCATCTGGTGTGGCTCTGAGAGAGAGAGAAAAAAAAAAGATTAGAACTAATAAGGTGAGAGATGTTAAGAGTCATAAAGCTACCTTTATGTTGAAGATGTACTGGGTCAGTTCCCAAACTTCCCAGAGAATGAGGCAACTAGGTGTCCTAAATAGCAGGTCATTCGAAACCATATTCAAAACTTGGAGAGTGGCTAGATAAATGAAAGAAATACCACCTACCTCTGACGACCACTAGTGCCTGGGACCCGGGAACCAAATGAGATGTGATAGGGAACTCTATGGGTATCTGGAGAGATTCTCACTCGCTGACATCCAGCCCATTCTGCAAAGAGAAAAAATAATTAGCCAAAACATCATAGTGCAGAGCACATGAGAAAAAGTATAAGCCCATATATCTAAAGGACAGAGTATACCTGTGATGTCATAGACCTTCCCATCCATCAGTGCAAAGTAGGTGATCTTTAAGCCCAACATGCTTGACTCTGCCCAAAAGTCTCCTTCTTCAGCGGGATGCAACCTATTACATTCAGCACAGTATCTGGCATTCTTAGGTTCCCGGTCCATCTCAAACCTCCTACAACCCAACAAAATAAGATAGTTCCTTAAGATCTCATCATTACTGTCACATTATCTCCACTAACTCATTACAAATGCCTATGTACACTATGCCCTTGACTTTCTTTTTTTTTTCTTTTTTTTTTTTTTTTTTTTTTTGGTACAGCACTAGGGATTGAACCCAGGGGCATTCTACCTCCAAACTATACCCCCAGCTCTATTTTTTATTCTTTATTTTGAAACAAGGTCTCACAAAGTTGAGGAGGACCTCACTAAGTAGCTGAAGCTGGCCGTGAACCATGATTCTCCTGTTTCAGCCTCCCAAATTCTGGGATTACAAGTGTGCACCACTAGGCCCAGCTCAACTTCTATCTTAAAACTAATTACATAATTGGGGGGGTGGCACATACTTGTAATCCCAGTACTTGGGGGTCTGAGGCAAATGGAACACAGATTCTAGGCTAGCCTTAGCAATTTAGCAAGATCCCTCAGCAACTTAGGAAGACCCTGTTTCAAAGTAAAAAATAAAGCCAAGCATGGTGGCGCGTGCTTGTAATCCCAACATTTGGTAGGCTGAGACAGGAGGATTAGGTTCATGGCCAGCCTCATCTACTCAGTGAGGCCCTGTTTCAAAATAAAGAATAAAATATAGGGCCATAATGTAGCTCGGAGGTAGAATGCCCCTGGGTTCCATCCCCAGTACCACACACACACACACACACACACACACACACACACACACACACAAATTGCTAGAGATATAGCTTGGAGGTACAATACAATACCTCTGGGTTCAATCTACAGTACCAAAAAAATAATAATAATAATTTTTCTTATTACTAATTTGTTTTGTCTTGTACTAGGGATTGAACCCAAGGGCATTCTACCTCAGAGCTATACTTCCAGCCCTATTGTATTTTTATTTTGAAACAGGGTCTCATTAGGTTGAGAGTCTTCACTGCTTGCTGCTGAGGCTGTCCTAGAACCTCCTCTCAATTCTCCTCTCTCGGTCGCCCAAGTACTGGAATTGCAAGCATGCACCATCACGCCTGACTCTTACTGCTAATATGAATCCTCAATTTCTTGACAGTATGGCAAAGGTAGAAACCTCAGAATCTTTTTACTCATCATTTGTATCCTACAATTACCAATACTATTCACAAAGAAGGTCCTGGGGCTTGAACCCAGGGGCAATCTACCTCCGAGATATACCCCCAGCCCTGGTTTTTTATTCTTTATTTTAAGACAGGGTCTCAGTGAGTTGCAAAGGGCCTCACTAAGTAGCTGAGCCTGTCTATGAACCAAGATCCTCCTGTTTTAGCCTCCCAAATGCTGGGATTACAAGTGTGCGCTGCCACACCCAGTTAATGAAGGTCGTTATTTGCCTAATTCCTCAGCTGTGGCTATCCTATTTCATACCTATGCTTTCCTTGGCATCGGCTACACATCATAGTATTCATCACCTCTTTAAGGTCATCTTGTAGCTTGGACAGAAACTCATTCACTGACCGGCTCAGCTCATTCTCTGCCATGCGTTTCCTGAAAGAAAGGCTTTGTAAATAAGAGGGTATTGAGGGAAGGACAAAGGGAGACAGATCTATTCACCTCTTGGGGCCCCTGGCTGGCCAGAAAGACAACTTCAGTTCTCTCTGCTGGAGGTCCTCTATCCACAAGTCCAAGGGCCTCCCCCTAAAGATTTTTCATTTACCTCACCTGACAAGTTCCCATCTCCAACTTACATCTCATATTCCTTCCGCCTTTCAGGGTTGCTAACAATGTCCCAAGCTGCCCGCAAAACCTTGAAGGCCTCCTCAGCACGAGGATGATGATTTTTATCAGGATGAACCTACCAAGACAAAGATTTCATCACAAATCCATTACAACCCTCTCTTCTTGGATCTATTTCCATATCAAAGGGCTCTCCATCACCCTTTTGGAAAACCAATATAGTTTAATATTCAATTACTCTAGCTCTGTAGACAGAGCAGGGCTCAAGTCCTAGCTGCCACTTATTACCAATATAACCTTGAATATTTATCTATCATGGATTGTTAGGATTATTAAATAAGAACACAAATGCCACACCTGGTGGCACATGCCTGTAATTCCAGCTACTCAGGAAGCTGGGGCAGGAGGATCACAAGTTCGAGGCCAGCATGGGCAACTTAGTGAGACCCTGTCTCAGAATAAAAACTAAGAAGGGCTGGGAGCTGGGCACAGTGGTATGCACCTGTAATCCCACTACCTGGGAGGCTAAGACAGGAAGATCACAGGTTTGAGGATAGCTTGGCAACTTAAACCCTGTTTTAAAATTAAAAAAGGGGGGGGAGCTGGGCGTGGTGGCACACGCTTGTAATCCCAGCATTTGGGAGGCTGAGACAGGAGGATGGCAGTTCAAGGACAGCCTCAGCTACTTAGTGAGGCCTGCCACAACTCAGTGAGACCCTGTTTCAAAATAAAGAATAAAAAATAGGGCTGAGGGTGTAGTTCAGAGGTACAATGCCCCTGTATTCCACCCCCAGTATCACACAAAAAAAGGGGGGGATAAGGAGTGCAGCTCAAAGGTAGAATACCCCTGGGTTGAATCCCCAGTACCAAAAAGAAAGAAAAAAAGAAAAGGTAGGGATGTATAACTATGTTAGAGTGCCCCAGTATACACACACACACACACACACACACACACACAAAGTACATGTGAGCTGGGCGTGGTGGCGCATACTTGTAATCTCAGCATTCAGGAGGCTGAGACCAGAGGATCACGGTTCGCGGACAGCCTCAGCTACTTAGCGAGGCCCTCCACAACTTAGACCGTTTCAAACTAAAGAATAAAAAATAGGGCAGGGGTTATAGCTCAGAGGTCAAATGCCCCTGGGTTCTATCCCTAGACCCACAAAAATTTTTTAAAAAGTACATGTGACGGGCGTGGTGGCGCACGCTTGTAATCCCCATGCTTAGGAGGCAGAGACAGGAGGATCGCGCAGGTTCGAAGCCAGCCGCACTGGCTTAAAAGACCCTGTTTCCACATAAAAAATTATAAAAATAGGTCTGGGAGTGTAGCCTGTGGGAGTGTAACCGGAGGTAGAAGGGCTTCCAGGAACCCCAGTACCACCAAAAAAAAAAAAAAATATCTTTGGGTGAATTCATTTCGAGTCACCCCTCCATGCCAGTCTGGTATGGAGCTGTATTTCTATTTTCTGTATTTCTATCTTTCTAATAAACTTCTTTAAATCTTCAGGAAAAAAAGTACATGTGAAATATATAGCACAAGATCTGGTACTAGGATAATCTACCATCCCAGTTTGCTTGGGACTGCCCCAGTTTAGGAATTTCAGTGCTAACCTGAGACAGTTTTCTCAAATGTCAGGAAACCCCTAAGTTCCAGGCAAATGGAAATGGTTGGTCACCTTATCAGACATACACATAACTCTTGCATTTTATTTTTATTATCAATTATAAAGAGTTCCAAAGATGTTATATATTCGTGTGTGTGTGTGTGTGTGTGTGTGTGTGTGTGTGTGTGTGGTACTGAGGGTGGAACCCAGGGGCTTTTCTACCTCCAGGCTATACACCCAGATCTATTTTATACTTTATTTGGAAACAGGGCCTCACTAAGTTGCTGAGAGCCTCACTAAGTAGCTGAGGCTGGCTTTGAACCTGTGCAATCCTCCTGTCTCAGCCTCCCAAGCACTGGGATTACAAGTGTCCACCACCACACCCGGCTAGACGTTATATATTCAAACTCTTTTCAACAAGAAAAATTTTATACCCAAAACTTTCTACTATAGTTTCCTTATCTGTTTCAGACATGAAAGAGCATATCATAACCTCAGAGGCTTATAATATACTTTCCAGAGCCAGGCATGGTGACACACACGTGTAAACCCCAGCATTTGGGAGGCTGAGACAAGAGGATTGCAATTCATGGACAGCCTCAGTTACTTAGGCCCTTTGCAATTCAGTGAGACTCTGTTTCAAAATAAAGAATAAGAACTAGGGTTGAAAGCCAGGCGTGGTGGTGCACACTTGTAATCCCCGCGCTTGGGAGGCAGACACAGGAGGATTGTGCAGGTTTGAAGCCAGCCATGCTGGCTTAAGAGACCCTGTTTCAAAAATATAAAGTAGGTCTGGGAGTGTAGCCCAGAGGTAGAAGGGCTTCCAGGAACCCCAGTACCACCAAAAAAAAAAAAAAACTAGGTCTGAGGATGTGGTTTAGAGGTAGAATATGCCCCTGGGTTCCATCCCCATTACTATGGATGGAAGGAAGGAAGGAAGGAAGGGAATAAAAAATAGGGCTGGTGGTATAGCTTAAAGGTAGAATGCCTCTGGATTCCATCCCCAGTATGGCAAAAAAAAAAGTTTTATACATATATATATATATATATATATATATATCCTTTCCAGCCTTTCTTCCATGATAAATAACTTCTTCTCCTACAGTTTCCTGTTTGTTCCCACTTCTACTCCCCAAAAATAAAGAGCTAAAGTGAGTCTTCCCTACTAATGCCAAATAAAAAGAATGCTGTTAAACTTGTATTCTCAATCTAATATAACAGCCCTTTATAATGTTCACACTGGGCCTTGTAAGGCCACTAAGAGGCTCTATAATAAAGAAGCCTAGAGAAACTCCAGCCCAGCACAAGAGAGAACTTTGGGATGTTTAAAGGATAGAGTACTCAGCTGAGTGTGGTGGCTCATGCTTGAAATCCCAGTACTTGGGAGGCTGAGACAGGAGGATGGCAGCCAGCCTCAGATACTTAGTGAGGCTCAGCAACTTAGACCCTGTTTCCAAATAAAGGATAAAAAAAGAGGTCTGGGAGTATAGCCCAGAGGTAGAAAGCCCCTGGGTTCCACCCAAGTACCACCAAAAAAAAAAAAGAAAGAAAGAAAAGAAAAAAGAAAAGGTTAGTGGTGTAGCTTGGAGGTAGAATGCCCCTGGGTTTTTGGTTTCATCCCCAGTACCCCCCCACACACACACACACACACACAAGAATATCCTATGCTATCCACTAAGGTACATGCATTTTCCACCAAATTCATTTAGTTCTTTGGTAAATTGGGGTGTACTGCAACTTTAATCATTAAGGGAAACCTTAGTTGCCCATTCCTCTGTGGTATCATGTAGCTATTTAGATAAATTATATACTGTGATGCTTTACCAATCCAGCTCCCCACACACAGTAAAAGTAGGCCTCCAAAGAAATTTACACATTATTACATTATATTCATTTATCTATTACTATTATATTCATAATATAATCTTACTTGTATAGAAATAGCAATAACAATCCTATCTAAAAATAACAAACTAATACCTACTTTTAATAGTAGTTCAACTGCATACTTGCATTAAACCATTTCCTTCAAGCATAGGTACATTACAACCCCAACTTGCATATTCCCTTATCAATAAAAAGCAACCACATTTTCATGTGCTACACATACATGCATTCACCTCCTTATTTTTGTGTTCCATATTCCTTCCCTTTCATATTCCAGTTTGCTGATCTTGAAATAGCCCCCTTCCTTCTTGGTTCTAGGTTAAACACTCACAAGCACTCCCTGAACCCTCTCACACTATGCCACACTTGTTCCTCTGGGAGAGATAGCTAGGTTGCCCCATGCTTAAAAATCCCTCCATTGTCCAGAGTAGAGAAACTGAGGTGCTGTCTGACTAGGCCTCTTCCCCACCCTAGTTAAAGCATTTTTGTGTGTGGTACTAGCAATTGAACCCAGGGACATTCTACCTCCATGCTACACCCCAGACCTTTTTTTATTATTTTGAAACAAGGTCTTGCTAAGTTGCAGAGGGCCTCACAAGTTGCTGAGTCTGGCTAGGAACCTGCCATCCTCCTTTGTCAGCCAAGTACTGGGATTTTTAAGTGTACACCATCACACCCGGCTTAAAAGGATTTCATCTAGCTATTGCAGGATGCTTGAGTTCAACAATGCCTGTTAAACCAGGTTTCAAGGGGGCAGGGGAAGCCTCTTGACAAAAAAAAAAAAAAAAATTTAAAGGGAAGGCCATATTCCAAAGCAAAGAGAGAAAAGCCAGTATTAGCTAGCACAGTAGAGCATGCCTATATTTCTAACTACTCAGGAGGATGAGGCAAGAGGATCCCAAGTTTGAGGCCAGCCTGGGCAATTTAGACCCTGTCTCAAAAAATAAAAAGGACTAGGGAGCGAGGTGTGGTGGCGCATGATTATGATTGTAATCCTAGTACTTGGGAGGCTAAAACAGGAGGATCGCAAGTTCATAGCTAACTTCAGGTACTTAGGGAGACCCTCCACAACTCAGTGAGACCCTGTTTCAAAATAAAGAATAAAATAGGGCTGGGGTGTAGCTCAGAGGTAGAATGTCCCTGTGATGGAGGACATGGAAGAAGCCTGAGGAACGAATGGTTCTGAAAGAGTTAAGGCAGTTTGGCGAAAGGTCAAGCTTTCCGAGACTCTGGGTGACTTCTTGTCTTTCCGGAATTTCTTACACCCAACCCACCGGTGAGAGCGGGAATTGGCTGTAATCGTGCTCTTAATAATCTTTAACCAGGCCTCTTTGTTTCTTCTTGTTTTTTAATTTTCCCTCCATGATTGTATTCTGCAAGCATATGACATATGTTCTATATCAATCATTCTGCATTGTGTTTGAGATTGTACTTTGATATTTTTCTTTCTTTTGAAGTTGTGGTTTTGGTGCAGGGGAAAAAAGTATAAAAACTTAGTTCTAGAGAATAAAGTTGTCAGTTGTCCAAGAGACAGTTGTCCATGTCTTCATTTCAGGTCTCTCCCTCCCAAGTCCTGGGGAAGAATCCCCATAAGTGGCGCCCGCAACCAGGGACTTGAAGGAGCCCCCAAAGAGAAGAGGGAGGAGGCCGCTGCAGAAAGAGGTAAGCAGCTATGGGAAATCAAGTAAGTAAGAATCCTTTTACAAAATTAGTACATTATCTTTTAAAGCAATATAAGATAAAGGTATCACAAGAAGAGTTGCAAAATTGTTATGATTTAGCTGCAGAATATAATCCTTGGCCTCCTGATGAAGGAACTTTAGATGAAGAAATATGGGACAGAGTTTGAAAAAATATTATGAAAGCATATCGGCAAGGGGAGAATATTCCCCCACAATGGTGGGTCACTTGGTCTTTAATTAAAATGATCATTCAACAAATTGACGGCAAGGCTTTAGACATAGAGAGTGAAACTGAAAAATCACTTCAAATATATGAATTGTCGAAGGAAGATTTAGATAGAGCAAAAAAACAAAAGGACATAATATTTGCCTCCGAAAGCCCAGGAAAAGAAGTCGGGGCGAGCGTCTTGGCGCCCACGCCCGCTCCCCCTTCGGCCCCTGTAGCAGAAAGCATAAATCTTTTAGAGCACAAAACGAATCTAGTCTTGCCTAAATCTATGTCTCTCAAACCTCGAGACTATCCTGCTCATTTAGCTTTCACCTTCCCTGTCCCTTTTAACCCTGGTCCGCTGCAGCAAACTAAATGGAGAGGGCTTGAATTTGATACTATTTCTTCTTTCAAAAAGGCATGCATGCTTTGTGGGCCTGCTTCTAATTACTGCGTTGAATTCTTGCGCTCTTGGGCAGAGAACTGGATCCCTTATGATTTCTATGTAGTAGCAAAGATAGTCCTTACAGGACAGCAATATTCACAATGGCAAATGTGGCTCAGTGAGGAGGCAAAATAAATTATGTGTGATCAATTGGCTCAGGGAAATCAGGCTCAGTTGTCTTATGAGTTACTCACTGGAACTGGGGCTTGGTCAGACCAAGCAGCTCAGATCCAAAATGTACAACCGCAACATATATATTGGATTTTAGAAGCTGCTATTTTGGCTTGGAAAAAAATTGATACAGGAACAGGAGAGCCATTTACAAAAATTTTACAAGGACCCACTGAAGAGTATAATTCCTTCATTGGGAGACTGCAGGATTCTATTCAAAAAACCATAAATAACGCGGAATTGTCAGAAATATTAACCAAGCAACTAGCTTTTGATAATGCTAATGAAGACTGTCAAGCGGCTATCCGGCCCATTAGAGAGGCTGGGAATTCAAAGATATTTGGCGCATCCTACTGTCGCACAGACACGCGGAGATCCATAATATGATATGGATGGCTTTATTCATGGGAGGTCGGCCTCCAGCCCCCGCGTGCCCACGGGGGCTGGTGGGGGAGAGTGGGTCTCTCAGTCTCCCTGTCGGGCTCCCCTCTGAACTCTGAACTCGCTTCTTCCTGACCGGGAGACCGGGAGGCGTGGTCCCCTCTAGGAATCACTGGGCTCCGCCTCCTAGCTTCCAGCCCTGCCCCTTGTGGGGCAGGGGCAGCTCAAACCTTTCAGGAATGTTTTAGAGTATATGAAGGCATGTCAAAATATAGGAACCGTGACACATAAGGCACAAATAGCGGCAATGGAAACCAAAAGAATACAGGATATAGATAAGCGAAAGTGTTTTAACTGTGGAAGGCCTGGACATATAAAGAAAGAATGTAGAATCCCCTTACAAACAAATAACTACAGACAAAGGGGGGAGAAATCTACACTCCCCGGGATATGTCCTAGATGCAAGAAGGGGAGACACTGGAAAAGTGAATGTAAATCTAAATTTGATAAGGATGGAAATGAGTTACAGAAGAATCAGGGAAACTAATAAGGGGGTGTTCCCTCAGCCCCAAACAAAATGAGGAACAATTTTCTGAACAGGAACTCAAAAAATTAAAAGGACTTTTTTGAAAAATATGACAATTGAGGACAAGACCGTTCCTATAACTTTACAAAATGTAATGACTCTTACTACAGTCACTCGAGGAAGTGCTGCTGTGTATTTACCAGCCCCTCATTCTCAACGATTGTTGGCTATTAATAATCCTCATAAAATAGATTTTGAATATGTGGGCCCTATTCCAAAAACTACTGTGGCGTTAATTCTTGGTCTCAGTGATAATATTTTGAAGGGCCTTCTAGTACATACTGATGAAATTAATGAGGATTATATGGGGGTAATTTCCATCTTGATCCATGTCTCCGATAATAAAGGAGAATATCTTGCTCAACTGTTAATCCTTCCCTATCTTAAGTGTAATACTGAAAATAAAGGACAGGCGGAAGGGTCAAGAAATATTGATATCATAGGGTTAACTGCTTTTTTACAAAAAAATAATAAACCTATTCTTACTATCACTATTAAGAGGCGGCCTTTCACAGGCATGCTAGATACTGGAGCAGACATATCTATTATAAGAACAGTTGAATGGCCAAAAGGATGGCCTAAACAAAAATCCCCTACTACTTTAGTAGGTTTGGGAGCACAAGATAGTGTATATCAAAGTAAGGAAATTTTATTTATTGAGACTGCTGACAGAACTAACATTTTGCTCCAGCCTTGTATTGCAGATTCACCTATCAATCTGTGGGGCAGAGATTTTTTTACAACAAACAAAAGCCACCTTAGTTCTGAATGAGCATTTTTGATAGGGGCCATTGAGAAAATACGACCATTACCATTGACTTGGTATTCAGATGAGCCTGTATGGACTCCTCAATGCCCCCTTACAAAAGAAAAGTTACAGGCTCTTTATATTATTGTACAAGAGCAATTACAAAGTGGACATATTGAACCTTCTGTGTCACCTTGGAACTCCCCTATATTTGCAATAAAAAAGAAAACAGGAAAATGGAGAATGCTAATAGATTTGCGAAATGTTAATAAGACTCTTCAGCCAATGGGTGCATTACAATCAGGTATACCTGCCCCATCCATGATACCTCAGGATTGGGAGATTTCTGTGATTGACATACAGGATTGTTTTTTTTTTCAATTCCTTTGCATTCTAAAGACTGTCAGAGGTTTGCCTTTACTCTCCCCTCTCTTAATAATATTCAGCCTGCAAAACGATTTCAATGGAAGGTACTGCCCCAGGGCATGGCGAACTCTCCGACTATGTGTCAGTATTATGTTGATGCAGCATTACAGTCTGTTAGGGACTTGTACCCAGGGGCACATATAATCCATTATATGGACGATATTTTGATCACCCACCCTGAAAAAGAGGTCTTGCTTAATCTTCTCAGGAAAACAGTGCAAGCCCTGCAGGCTCAAGGCTTGAGAATTGCCCCGGAAAAAATTCAAACAATGCCTCCCTATGACTATTTAGGTTATGTGGTGCAAAGACAAACAGTAAAACCCAAAGGTGCCCGCATAAACATTCCGGCCAATTGTACTTTAAATAATATGCAAAAATTGTTAGGAGACATTAATTGGGTTCGACCCACTCTTGGAATTCCAAATTATGCCTTACAACATCTTTTTGCCACCTTAAGAGATCCTTCCTTAAATAGTCCACGGGTGCTTACCGCCCAGGCAAAACAAGAGCTAAAATTGATAGAACAAAGAATTTCTGAGGCATTTGTTCAATGATATCAACCTGGCAAAAAAATAGGATTATTAATCATGAAAACTCCTAATACACCTACGGGAATTGTAGTCCAAAAAGATAAACCATTAGAATGGGTGTATACCCACCGTAAGGGGTCAAAAACAATCACCCCTTATATTGAACATGTGTCTACGTTGATTGTTTTAGGTAGAAAAAGGATTATTTCTCTTTCTGGATATGATGCTGAATTTATTACTGTGCCGTTTAACAAAGAAACCTTTCATAGTCTTCTTAATCTTTATACTTCATTACAAATTGCTTTGGCTGATTTTGTTGGTGATATTACTTTTCATTATCCTCAAGGAAAGTTATGGAATTTCCTCACTAGATGTGATTGGATTATTAATTGTTGTTGTCTCGCAACCCATTTCTAAAGCTCCCACTTATTATATCGATGCTACTAAACAGCATAAGGCTGCCATCTATGGTCCTGATTTAAAATTACAACTCCCAACCCCTTATCAATCTACACAGAAAAATGAATTGTTTGCTCTGATTGTACTGTTAGAAAGATGTTCTTGTGCTTTAAATGTGGTATCTGGTTCAGCTTATGTAGTTAATTTATTTCCTGGTATTGAAACCGCATATATCCCTGATGGCCCTGCACCTATTACGCAACTTTTTCTCAGGCTCCAACGTTTAATCAGACGCCGATCTGAGCCTTTTTATGTTACCCATATTAGATCACACTCCAATCTCCCTGGCCCGTTAACACAAGGAAATGCTGGTACGGATGCTCTTTTGGCAGCAGTTTTTTCCTCACCTCAGGAGGAACATACGTCTTTTCATTCAAACAGATTACATGTAGCATATAAAATTCCTTTTTCTCAAGCAAAACAAATGACATGAAATTGCCCCGTATGCCGGCCTTTTCATTTAACTGAACCTTCAGGTGTTAACCCTAGGGGCCTAAAACCTAATGATCTCTGGCAGGTAGACTTTACTCATATTTCTTTACCTCTTTATTCCTTAGCCTTGGTAATTATAGATACTTATTCTTCTTTTATATGGGCAGTACCTACTAAAAGTGAAACTTCCAAGGCAGCAAGACTGGCATTAGTAAACACTTTTGCGGTTATGGGAGTGCCTCTACAAATAAAAACAGATAATGGACCTGCTTTTACCTCTAAAGCATTTAAACAGTTTCTTACTAAATGGAATATTTCCCATGTTACTGGCATCCCCTACAACCCCCAAGGTCAAGCCTTGGTTGAACGTGCTAATGCTACTATTAAGCTTCTTTTTTCTAAACAAAAGAGGGGGAGTATGGACCCCAGAGAAGTTTTATATACAACTCTTTATACTTTAAACTATTTAAATTTTAAAAATTCTCCTGATATTACCAGAGCAGAGAAGCATTTCCATACAGAAAAGTAGCCATTATTACATCAGGCAATTTGGGTTTAGGATCATAATAATGAATGGAAGCCAGGAAAATTACATTTCCTAGGCAGAGGTTATGCTCTTGTCTCCACAGAAAATGGCAAGCAATTCTGGATCCCCTAATGAAAACTCCGGTGGAGAAAAAAAGATGAAAAACCTACGGTTTCAGCTTCACCGGGCACAGATATCGGAAAAGAAACCCTACCCAACGTGGGCACAAATAAAGAATCTGAGTAGAAAAGCAGAGGCTATAGTAAAAGAAGCTGGAGGACCAGTAACACCAGACAAGATGTTTTTAGCAATAATTGCCATATTGTCCTGTGCTTCAGGGGTGAGTAGCGACAATTATACTTATTGGACTTACATTCCTTTCCCTCCATTGGTAGAACTTGTTGATTGGACAGATAATGCACTAGTGTTTACCAACAATTCAGAAATGATGCCGCCTCCCTGGAAGAAGTCACCACAGAGCCATCCGGCTGAAGAAGGAAAATTGATAAACTTTACACTGGGATATAAGACTTTACCTATTTGTTTTGGGGGAATTGATATATGTCTCCCGATATTTCCTCAATGGTGGGGATATAATGCTAACAATGGGACTGGATTTCATCTTGGATTTTTTGCTGCTTTTTCTTTCCTGCTCAACGCTACTGATTTGGTGGCTCCTCATCATATGAGTAACTATACCACTGCTTTTATGGCTCCCTCAGATTCACCATGTGAAGTAGTTTCTTGGAGAAAAAGAAACTATGCTCCACTACATTGGAACACATGTAGAGCAAAATTGGCCCGGGTTGCTACTCACGAAAAATTCACTTTTGTGGACTGGGGGCCATATGGGTACTTTACTGATTGTGATGAAGAGCATAATGATAATGTTTATTGTAATAATCATACCATACACTGGAATGTTACTGAATCTAAACATCAAGGGAATTCCTTTTTTTGGCGACAAGCAAATTATATAATTTCCTGGCACAATGGAGGGCTGGCTCCACCTAGGCCTCGCATTGTGGCTTCTGGCCTTGTAGGGCTGGAGCAGTGGCACGTGTGGAAACTTGTAGCCGCTTTGCATTCATTAAAATTGGCTGGAGCCTACGCCTCTGTAGTAACTCCCCAAAAATATTTTATAAATTATACTACAGAATTTTGGATACAGGCATGCGTAAGACCTCCTTGTTTGTTAGCGATAGGCACATTAATAGCTCAACAGAATAGTGTATCATGTTATAATTGTAGGTTATTTACTTGTGTTAATACGTCTGTTAATTTCAATAGGTCTAAGGAGAGCCTTATAATTCTCAGAGAACGCATATCTGGATACCTGTTACTTTAAACTATCCCTGGGAGGAATCATCTTTTGTTCATTCTTTTCATTCTTTTCATCAATATGTCCTTAGAAGGGGAAAACATTTTATAGAATGGATCATTATTGGGATAATAGGGCTTATAACTGTTGCCTCCGTGGGTGCTGTTGCAGGTATGGCATTGCATAACTCTATCCGAAACGAGGAATTTATAAGTAACTGGCATAATCAATCCCATACCTTGAGGGAACAACAAGCTAAAGTAGATCAGCAATTGTTAGACAAGGTGAATGAGTTTGGAGAAGCTCTGCAATGGATAGGGAATCAATTAGTAGAGACACAGTATCGATTATCCTTGAGATGTCATTGAAACATTAGTCAATTTTGTGTCACTAATTTAGAATACAACCATACAAAATATAAGTGGGACTCTATTCGTCAGCATTTAGCCAGCATCTCTAGTAACAACTCTTTGGATATTGATGCCTTAAAAAGAGAAATTAAGGAGACATTTGTTCATACACTTTCCTCTGAATATGATGATAAATTTTTTAATGCTTTGGACAATATTATAAATAATAATCCTTTGTCAAACTTGATAAAAAAAAAACGCCACCTGGAATATTGCAATTGTTGCTTATAGGATTATGTTTCATGCTTATAATTTTAGGATTTGGATGGGTCCGGAGAGCCTTGTCCGGATCAAAGGCCTCTAACCTCGCTCTCACCGCAGCTGCCATTAAACTTAATAAAAAAGGGAGAAATGATGGAGGACATGGAAGAAGCCTGAGGAACGAAAGGTTCCGAAAGAGTTAAGGCAGTTTGGCGAAAGGTCAAGCTTTCCGAGACTCTGGGTGACTTCTTGTCTTTCCGGAATTTCTTACACCCAACCCACCGGTGAGAGCGGGAACTGGCTGTAATCGTGCTCTTAATAATCTTTAACCAGGCCTCTTTGTTTCTTCTTTTTTAATTTTCCCTCCATGATTGTATTCTGCAAGCATATGACATATGTTCTATATCAATCATTCTGCATTGTGTTTGAGATTGTACTTTGATGTTTTTCTTTCTTTTGAAGTTGTGGTTTTGGTGCAGGGGAAAAAAAGTATAAAAACTTAGTTCTAGAGAATAAAGTTGTCAGTTGTCCAAGAGACAATTGTCCACATCTTCATTTCAGGTCTCTCCCTCCCAAGTCCGGGGGAAGAATCCCCATACCCTGGATTGAATCCTCAGTTCCGCAAAAAACAAAAAAGGACTAGGGAAGCCAGGCACTTGCCTGTAATCCCAGTACTAGGGAGGCTGAGACAGGAGGATCGCAGGTTCAATGACAGCCTCAGCATAGTGAGAGTCTCATCAACCTAGCAAGATGCTGTTTCAAAATAAAAATAAAATAGGGCTGATGGTGTAGCTTGGAGGTAGAATGCACCGGGGTCCAATCCCCAACACAAGGGGGGAAGGGGAGGCTGGGGATATAGCTCAGAGATAAAGCACCCCTGGGTGTAACCCCCATTACCCGCCCACACCCACACACGTGCACACAGTCTTTATGATTCCTTCCTAAGAATGTTGCCCTTCAGCTTCAAGTTGACTTTCTGCTCTAACTTCCTATTATTCCATTCTCTCTACAATTGGAATAGAAAATATAGAAACAGAGGAACAGGGAACAGACCAGAAGGGTACTCACCAACACTGCCAGCTGTCTATAGGCCTTCTTCAGTTCAATATCTGATGCTGTGGCTTCAAGCCCCAGCACATGGAAAGGGTTTAATTCATCCTCAGGAATCCCAGCCATGGTCAGGAGTCGAGCCACTTCCTCTTCAGGCTGGCAGTAGCGTCCACTAGCTACAGGTGCATTCCCCTGTCTATTAGTCTTCTGCTTGACCCAAGGCAACTCCAGCCAACCCCATTGAACTATTCTTACCAGCTGCTGCCATGGCCTGCTGTCTCTCAGTATTGTCAGGCAATGCTGCAAGGGGGGGGAATCCAGCCAAGAGAAGAGCCAGATGGCCTTATCCCTCCAGCCTAATCGGTCACCCAATCCCACCAGAAAGCGCCAGCCCAACTGTAGACAGCCCAAAAAGAGGGCCAGAGCCAGGAGCAGCAAAGCACCCAGTAACCTAAGAAAACGGGTGAACAGCCCTGCTCCATAGTAAAACCCCTGGCTTAGAAACTGGAACACCACCTGGGCCCAGCCCCCCACCCTCCCTGCCCAGACTCCCACCCAAACTCGAAAAAGGTCCAGATCACTGCCTTTCAGCTGCCTGCATGCATAGATGAGATGACCACAAGCTTCCACATACTCTCCCACCAGTACCAGCAGTTCAATCAGCCACCAGAAGCCTGCTTGCCCAAGCTGACATAGTTCCTCTGCTCCCCACAATCCTAGGCCTCTGCGCTTATCTGCCTGACTTCGTTTCCGGCCCAGCCGATGTCGACCAGAGGACCTAAGATCTCTACGTCCACATTCTCGAGTATCCTCCTTGGTTGGAAGGCGATGCCGCTGTCTCCGGGATGGGGGTTTCCTTCCGCTGGACACACGTGAAAAATCACTGGGAAATTTAAGAGGTTCCTCATCGTCATATTCCTTTTCCAACTCATCATCTTCCCCCAAGGCTGGGGAGGTACAGTGGTGGCAAAAGTTGCTAGAAGAGCCATCTCCTCCCTCAGAATAAGGCCCTTCAGGGGTTCCCTGACAGTTACAAGCAGATGGAATGGAAAGAAAAGAAGGGTTCCCATCCTCCTGGTACCCAGCCTCATTCTCTCTTGAGAGTTCCTGGTCCACGCCTGACTCTTCTGAAGATGCCTCGCTCTGATCAGGGTCCTCTCCTTCCCTAGGTGGTCCTGGACCCCTTGGGGGGCCATGGCTTGGATCCGACCAGTGGGCTGGGTTTGGGGGCTGTGTGTACTTAGGACCAGAGTGTTCTGTGAGGCAGCGGGTATCATTAGGAGCAGTCCCTGCTGAGTCCCTGAGTCCTGAGAATGAAAGTATTTCAGGGTCCACGGAGGGTCCTAAAGTCCTGAGGGAAGCACCACCACTCTGGTGGGCTCCACACAACCCTCTTTCTCCGGGGTGCTTCTGGGCCATGACCCCGGGGCTTCCGGAAGGATTTAGGTTACAGCCATCATGGTAAATTCTGGTGCCTGGAACAAATGTATCAAGATGGGGATGGTCAAGGCTGGAACCAATAGAGGAGTTAAACAACCTTAAGTTGGGGGCCTATTTAGTGTAACCATCTCCCGTGTTATGCCACCCAAGTTTTTCTGGGGTATCCGCTAACCATTAACAGTAACCCAGAATCAGAATAACTACAACCCTGCTTGCACCCTCACCCCCTCCTCCAAATCTCCTCAGTTTTTCTTCTTTTTCTGGGAAGTTATAATCTTCGATCAGGGAAAGAGGGAGGTGCCTCAAAGGGTGTGGTCCCGGGGGTCACTCAGAGGGAAAAGGGAACCAACCGTAGAAGAGGGGGGCTCAGCAGACTGTCAGAAAAGGGTGGGGTCTGTGTGGCCCTAAAGGAAAAGCTGCAGGCGGAGCTTAGGGTTGCCCTAGAAACCCACCGGAAGGGTAGAAGGGGTGAAGGTAACGTACCGAAGAACGGCGGTAACTCCTCCCCCTCGAGCAGCTGGGCCTGGGGCCAGGGGGAGCTACGAGAGCAGCTCCCCCGGCTCCGCCTCCCGCTCACGCTCCGCTTCCGCCTTCCGTCCCCGCCGCGGCCGTCGACCTCCGCCTACTTCCACTTCCGGGGCCACCCGGGAAGCGACAGGAAAGAAAGGGAGAAGCGGTTGGCCGAGGCGCGAGCCAGTCAGCCGAGTCAAGTCAGAGGAGGCGGCCCTAGAGAGCGCTGGCCCCGCCCCTTAAAGGGCCCTCCGCTGCCGCCCTCCGCGTGCTGCAAGGGCTGCGCTCTTCAGCAGTGCCTGCGGGCTGGGGACAGACTCTCAGAGTTCCTCTTGCTGTATTCCTGGGCTTTGCCAAGGCTGGGAGATGGAGGACAGCCAGTGCTCCATGCATAGTCGTTTCCCTCGCAGAAAAACAGGGAGCGCAGAGGAGCCGCCGCTCTGATCCCTTCCCTACCAGCACTAGCTAAGACAGAGGCCCTTTGTATCCTGTAGAGAAGACGGTGCAATGGGCTAGCCCCCGCCCTGGCACAACAGCGGTGCCCTCCTCTCCCAGCAGCCCTCGGCCTCCCCCGCTCCTGACCCAGCTGGCGAGCTGCCCCTTATAACGGCAGCTCCCACGCCCTGGATCCGCCCCCCTGGACGCGGTTCCCAGGCCGAGTCAGAGAGCAAGGCCAGGGTGCTGGGAGCGTAGCTCTGCTGGGCGCAGAACCAAGACCGAGTGCCTCAGAGCTCTGCACTCAGCTGCGGGCTGCTTTCCATCTACTTTGCATACCGAGCCTTTGGGCCGACGTCGACACTCGCCCCCGCCCCCACGCAGACCCTGCTGGGTCCGCTCCTCTGCACACACTTCTAGCCTTACAGTTCTGTCAGTGACCCTTCCAGGACCCGTCTTGCTCCACAAGTTTTTCCACCCAAAGAACTCCCACCAGCGCCCTCAGACCAGTAAAGCCAAAGTCCCTTCCCAGGGTCCCCGATCCCGACCACCCGGTTCTCCAGAAGACAATACTCCAATTCTCTGGGAAGTGGAAGAAACCACGCTGAAGCTAGAGGGGCGCTGGAACCCCATTTGGGACTTTTAAAACTTCAAGTTGTGGAGTCATTCCTTAGGTATTCAGAGACATTTCCCCCAACGCTCTCGCTAAGCCCCTCCAAAACCCTTCCCTGCTGTGGCTGGGAGTCTCTGGTCCTGAACTAGAGCAGTAGGCAACTGGGTCCCCCCACACCCGGGGGAAAGGATTGGAGGGGCCCGCCCCGTGATGTCACCCCCCACACACACACCCATTCCCCTTCCTCCACCCCACCCCACCCCCAAGCTAGTTGCAGTTAGTTCACAGGGCTTGGTCTACGACTTGCAAGAGTTTAGCAAGCAACAAACAGAGTGGCCCTGGGAATGCCCATGCCTGACACCCACTCCGACGCCTCGGACCTTTGGGCTGGGATGCAGCTGGAAGTCTAGGAAGCACTTCCACACCTCCTCTCTCAGCCTGGCAGGGTGGTGAGTAGCTAACATCCCTTCAACCTCCTTCCTCCCCCTTGTTTAGCGCCTAAAACTTCCCAGCGGATTGAGAACAGCCCAGGAATTTCCCTCAGCCTTTTAGGACCTTGATGTCCAAAAGACAGCTGAAAGGAAGTGCCTACATCCATGCCACCCACTCCCACAGTAGCCCAGACGCCAGCCTCTTCTGGGCTATCTCCTTGCAGGACCTGGATTCAAATGCCATTGGCAGTCCTGACACCCCTGGGGGAAAGGAAGGGTAGGAAAAGTCCCCTGGGTGTCCTGAGGGGAGGAGCAAGTGGATACCAGATAGGAAATGTCTGTGGGCAAGGTGCCTGTGTATTCCATGTGGGACCATGGGACGTGGACTGAGGCTGCACACCCCTTCCCCCAGCAACTCTGTGTGAGCATGCAGCCAGGACTTCAAAACCCTGACAAACTAAGAATGACTGTGTCTATTTCATTCCTTGTCCTCGATTCTTTTGGTTTCTGGTTTTTGTTGTTTGTGTTCCTCTTCCTTGGGAGTGGAGCAACTATCCAAAGACCCCACCATGACTCATTCTCTCCTGTCCCTCCTTCCTCTCCCCTCTATTAATTTCACCCTTCCCAACCCAGCGGGATAGTATAGAGTCCCAGCTGCAGGTAAACAAGCTTTCTGTTTACCTGGGACAGGCCACTTTAGCCACTAATCCCATTAATACCCCTGCACTCCTTCCTTTATAGACTGAGGGCTTCCTTCATCTCCCGTCGTCGCTCTGAAAAGCAGGGGAGCAGACAAAGGCTGGTTCACTTATGAGATTTTCATTTAAGTTTTCTTAGTGTCCTTGTTCAGAGAGTGTAAAGAGACATCTCATCCCCCTGACACAGTCCCGTAGATTTCTCCAGTTACTCCATGAAGTCATACTCCCTCCTGGTATTGGCCAGTTTTCAAAACCAATAGAGGTAGAGTCCTCAAGATTCATGGGCGCCTGTGCTCCTGCCCCTGTCCCTTTGCAGGTCTCCTAGCCTCCTCAAGACGTTCCTGGATGGATGCGAGGAGCTGACACCGACCTCCAACTCTGTGACCACCTTCACTTTGGCCATGGAGAAAGCCTTGTTGCCCCTCACTGTGACATCTGACTCCCGGCCCTTTAATCAGCAACTCCCAGAGCCTCCAGACCTAAGATGTATCTTGGAACCACAGGACAGCCCTGAGCTGGCACCTACCCTGGTGTGTGCCCTTTGCTGCTGCTTTGGGATCATCTACTGCTGCTTTGGTGAGGGCAGGACCAGGGTCCTGGGGGGCAGCTGGCCGCGACTATTACCCTCGAGGGTGCCGCCAACTTTCTCCTTTGCTCCTGGGCCACCTCATCTCTTCTAGTGGGCGCTACCTACCTTTGGAGTGACCTGTGCTGTCCTTGCCAGCTTCTACTCCATCCCCCTGTCCATGCCTTCCAGCGCTGACCTCTAGCATCTGTCATTTGCCCCCCTATTTGCCTCCTGCCTCAAAACTCCATTCCCAAATTATCCTCCAAGCTCGAGACTTTACCAAATACCTGAAGCAGCCTGTGATGATTTCTCCTTGTTGGCCAGCCCTGGAAGAACTAGACTTTTTCTTATATTTACTTTCCTCAGTGCATCCACTTACCTTCTGATGTTCCCGCCCATTCCCTCATAGTTCCTGAGTACCCCTCCTCCCTCCTTATCTTGCCCCTCTCTTCCTCTCTCCTGGAGGTCCCATGGTGTGCTGCTCCCATCCTCAGCTCCTCTGGTCGGCCATTCCTTTCCCAATTCTCCATCGCCATCGCCATACAGTCTCCTGTCTGTCTCTCAGTGCTGCCTCCCTCCCTCCCCAGGCTACCGCTGCTTGAAGGCAGTAATGTTTCTCTCCGGCCTGCTGTCCGGAGCTCTGGTGATCTTCCTGCTGTGCCACAAGGAGCGTGTGCTGGAGACACAGCTGAGCCTGGAGGTGAGCGCAGGCATCGCGCTGGGCATCGGACTCCTCTGCGGCCTGGTCACTATGCTGGTTCGCAGTGTTGGGCTCTTCCTGACTGGTCTCCTGCTAGGCCTGACCCTGGGCACCGGAGCCCTGCTGAGCACTGAGCCCATCTACCAGCCACCTTCAGCCTGGGTGCCAGCCGGGGGGCTGGTGGGGCTGGCACTCCTGGGAGCCTTGCTCACACTTCGGTGGCCACGTCCATTCACAGTTCTGGGCACAGCCCTGCTGGGTGCTGCAGTGCTGGTGGCCTGTGCTGACTACTTCGTGGAGGGCCTGGCACTGGGCAGTCGGCTGAGCCAGCGCCTGCAGGCACTTTCAGCCTTGCCTCCTCTCTGCTGGTACAGCTGGGTCTTACTGGGCGCCTGGCCAGCCTTGGGGGCACTTGGGGCCCTGGCCCAGTGGAAGCTCATGGCTGAGGAACACGGAGGCCACACCAACGGTGAGTTAGTGCCATGGTACAGAGGAACCAACCTGTGCCTGACTCCAGGACTTGAGGAGGGGAAGGGAAGGAAACTCTGAGAGATGAGGATGGGGAGGATGCCCAAGGCATGTGGGACAAGGCACTGAAGCAGAGTTAGAGCTGAAGTAGCCAGAGAAGCTCAGGATAAGAATGTGAAGCAAGTTCTGGGTGTGGAGGCACGTGCCTGTAATCTCAGGTCTTGGGAGGCTGAGACAGGAGGGTCGTGGGTTGGAGGACAGCTTCAGCAATTTAGCAAGACCTTGTTTCAAAATAAAAAGTAAAAGCTGAGTGTGGTGGTGCATACCTATAATCTCAGTATTTAGGAGATTGAAACAGGTGGGTTGAAGGTTTGAGTACAACCTCAGCAACTTAGTAAGGCCCTTAGTAACTTAATGAGACCCCATTTCCAAATAAAAATAAAATAGGGCTGGGGGTATACCTCAGAGGCAGAATGTCCTTGTGTTCAATTCCCAGTATCAAAAAGTAAATAAATTGAGGGTCGCAGGTTTGAGGACAGCCTCAGCTACTTAGGCCCTCTGCAACTCAATGAGATCATGTTTTCAAAAATAAAGAATAAGTCGGGCGTGCTGGTGCACGCTTGTAATCCCCATGCTTGGGAGGCAGAGACAGGAGGATCTCACAGGTTCAAAGCCAGCTGTGCTGGCTTAAGAGACCCTGTTTCCAAATAAGAAGTATAAAATAAGTCTGGGAGTGTAGCCCGGAGGTAGAAGGGCTTCCAGGAACCCCAGTACCACCAAAAAATAAAAAATAAAAACAAATAAATAAAGAATAAGGCCAGGCACGGTGGCACACACTTGTAATTCCAGCATTCAGGAGGCAGAGACAGGAGGATCGTGGTTCGCGGACAGCCTCAGCTACTTAGTGAGGCCCCTTGCAACTCAGTGACACCCTGTTTCAAAAATAAAGAATAGCTGGGCATGATGGTGCACGCTTGTAATCCCAGCATTTGGAGGCTGAGACTGGAGGATCGCAGTTCGCGGACAGCCTCAGCTACTTAGTGAGCCCCTCTGCAACTCAGTGAGACCCAGTTTCAAAATAAAGAATAAAAAATAGGGCAGGGGGTGTGGCTCGGAGATCAAATGCCCCTAGGTTCCATTCCCAGACCCGCAAAAAAAAATGGATAAAAAATTAGGGCTGGGAGTATCACTCAGAGGTAGAGTGTCCCTGGGTTCCATCCCCAGTACTGCAAAAGAATAAAAAATAAAGAATAAACCAGGCATGGTGGTGCACGCTTGTAATCCCAGTACTTGGAAGGCTGAGACAGGAGGACTGCAGGATTTAGGCCAGCCTTAGCAATTTAGTGAGGCCCTCTACAATTTAGTGAGGCCCTGTTTCAAAATAAAAAGAATAAAATAGAGCCAGGTGTGGTGGCACACCCTTGTAATCCCAGCATTCAGGAGGCTGAGACTGGAGGATCACGGTTCACGGACAGCCTCAGCTACTTAGTGAGGCCCTCCGCAACTCAGTGAGACTGGTTTCAAAATAAAGAATAAAAAATAGGGCAGGGGGTGTAGCTCGGAGGTAGAATGCCTGTGAGTTCCATCCCCAGACCTGAAAAAAAAATAAAAAATAAAAAATAAAAGAAGGCTGGGGGTGTAACTCTGAGGTAGAATGCCTCTGGGTTTCATCCCCAGTACCATAAAGAAAAAAAGTAAATACATAAAATAAAACCAGACTGGAAGTATAGCTCAGGGGTAGAAAGCCCTTGGGTTCAATCACCAGGTACCCCCCCCAAAAAAAATAAGTATATTTAGTAGAATTGTTAGGGGATGCAGGAAGAGTTGTTTGGGATTATTATGAAAGGCAAGGAGAATCCCAGGGAAGTCCAGGAGGCAAGAGTAGAACTCCAATAACAGAGGGGAAGTTGAGGCTTGAGAGAATCATTAGAGGGAGGTCACGTGGGCTTCTATAGAACCTGAGTGTGTGGGGTGGGTTTCAGGGCCTCAGGAGGCCTTGAGTCTGTATTGCCCTCTCCTGAGCAGTGGTCTTGAGCCACCGGCAAAGACATCTCCAACTGCTTCGGATCCATCACCAGCAAGAGGCCAAGTGGCGCCGGACCCTCTCTGGGGTGGGGCTGTGTGAAGGCAGCTATCGGCGCCAGCCCCCCACCAATACCCGGAGCCCTGCTGACGGCCTGGCTCCAGTGAGTGGGGGTGCCGGGGCACCCTGGGGGCTGGGGCAGAGGGTGGAAGGGGGGCTCTGACCCAGGCCTCTCCTTCCACCCTCTCTGCCCTGTACCCCTTCAGAGTTATCTCCAGAGTCTTCGAGAACACCAACTGGGACCAAGCACCCGGGCCACAGACCCCCACATCGTCCTGGACCTGGATTCTGACTGTGGTTCCACTGTGCCCCTCACCACACCCTCTGGTTCCACTCAGACCCAAGCCTAAAACTCTGCCGTGCCCCCTGCCCTAGCAAGGGCCCACAGAACCCACATACAAACTCCCCCATCTCCTGGACACAGGGGTAGGATCTGTGCTCCAGACCAGCCTTATAAGGATCTACTTCCAGGACAGGCAGAGGGCATTCTTGTGGGGGAGGGAATAAGAATGAGAGTATAGTATCTACCTCTGTCCAATAATAGAGGTGCCCTGGTCCCTAAAAATACTGACTCCTCAATTCCCTCCTAACCAAGGAGAGCCACTACCCAGATGTCCTTTGAAATACCCATCTCACTGTGCCTCACAATAGCAAAATAAGGGGCTTTGGTTGTATTGGACCTACAGAAAACCAGGGAGCCTCCTAAGGCATTTAATAGCTTTTTGATGGGGAGAATGGCACAGAAAAGCCCCAAGAGCCCCCAGGCCCTCGGTAGGGGGTAGTTGGGTTTTTGGTTGTCTTTTTCCCCAGGCCCCATAGGCTAAGCCCCCTTCTCCTACCTCAGTGGGGAGCACTACCTCAATGGTGCCTCCCCTTCTCAACTGGGAAGACCACAGCACCTGCCTCAGCATCGTCTGTCCTAAAAGCTGGCTTCTCAATCCAAGAAGATATCATCACCCACACACCAGAGCTTTTGCCCAAAGGAGCCAGGTGTTCAGGGCTGCATGGGAGACAAGTGCCTTCCCTGCCTCACACTGTGCGTGATACTAATTTCCTCTTTAACCAGAATTGTGTTCCAGCCACTAACCCATCCTAACTCTTCCCCGCTGACTTTCCTGCCCAAGCTCTATTCCCTGGTTTTTTTCAAACAGCATGAAGGAAGACATACACCTCCCTGGGAGCAAGGGTATGCTGGGAGGGAGGAAGAACATGGGAACCTGTGAATAAAATGGCATCAAAACTGATCCAGGGTGTCTGGCCTCTACTGCTGCTGGTCCTTTCTTTCTCTACACCCAAAAACAAAGTAGTCATAATGAACAAATCTTCTGATAGGGGTACTTTTTTTTTTTTGGTGGTACTAGGGGTAGAACCCAGGGACTTTCTACCACTGGGCTATACTCCCAGACCTATTTTTTTATATTTTATTTGGAAACAGGGTCTCACTAAGTTGCTGAGAGCCTCACTCGGTAGCTGAGGCTGGCTTCGAACCTGTGCGATCCTCCTGTCTCAGCCTCCCAAGCACTGGGATTACAAGCGTGCCCCACCATGCCTGGTAGAGTACCCTTATTAAACAGACTGCTATAGCAGCTACACTTCCAGACAACTAAAGGAAGAGCTGTTAGAAACAAGGATTTAGCCTTTCTTTTTCTTGTCACTATTATTTTTTATTTTTATTATCATTATTTTGTGGTACTGGGGATTAAACCCTGGGGCATCCTACCTCTGAGCTACACTCCAGCCCTGTTTTTACTTTTTATTTTGAAGCAGGGTCTCACTGAGTTGCAGAGGGCCTCACTATAATTGCTGAGGCTGGCAAAGAACCTGTAACCCTCGGCCTCCCAAGTACTGGGATTACAAGCGTCTGCCACGATCAGCTTGAAGTTAGCCTTTCTTTTTTTTTAATTTTTTGTGGTACTGGGGATGGAACCCAGGGGCATTCTACCTCCAAGCTACACCCCCAGCCCTATTTTTTATTCTTTATTTTGAAGCAGGGTCTCACTGAGTTGCACAGGTCGTCACTAAGTAGCTGAGGCTGTCCGCAAACTGCGATCCTCTGGTTTCAGCCTCCTGAATACTGGGATTACAAGCGTGAGCCACCACGCCCGGCAGAGTTAGCATTTATTTATTTATTTATTTATTTATTTATTTATTTATTTATGCTACTGGGGATTGAACCCAGGGGAATTCTACCTCTGAGCTACACCCTCAGCTCTATTTTTTCTTTCTTTTTTTTTTTGCGGGTCTAGGGATGGAACCCAGGGGCATTTGACCTCCGAGCCACACCCCTTGCCTACTTTTATTCTTTATTTTGAAACAGGGTCTCACTAAGTTGCGGAGGGCCTCACTAAGTAGCTGAGGCTGTCAGCGAACCGCCATCCTCCTGTCTCAGCTTCCTAAATGCTGGGATTACAAGTGTGCGCCACCACGCCCGGCTTCCTCAGCTCTATTCTTTTTTTTTTTTTTTTTTTTTTTTGGTTGTAATGGGGATTGAACCCAGGGGCATTCTACCTCCAAGCTATACCCCCAGCCCTATTTTTTTTTTTTTTTTTTTTTTTTTTTTTTTTTGGTGGTACTGGGGTTCCTGGAAGCCCTTCTATCTCCGGGCTACACTCCCAGACCTATTTTTATATTTTTTATTTGGAAACAGGGTCTCCTAAGCCAGCGCGTGTGGCTGGCTTTGAACCTGCGCGAGCCTCCTGTCTCTGCCCCCCAAGCGCGGGGGATTACAAGCGTGCGCCACCACGCCCGGCTTTTGTTCTTTATTTTGAAACAGGGTCTCACCGGGTTACAAAGGGCCTCACTAAGTAGCTGAAGCTGTCTGCGAACTGGGATCCTCCTATCTCAGCCTCCCAAATGCTGGGATTACAAGCATCCATCAACATGCCCAGCTTTATTCTTTATTTTTGAAACAGGGTCTCACCAAGCTGTGAAGGCCCTAAGTAGCTGAGGCTGACTACAAACCTGCAATTCTCCTGTCTCAGCTTCCCCAGTACTGGGATTACATGCGTGTGCCACCATGGAATTAGCCTTTAGCCGTGTGTGTGTGTGTGTGTGTGTGTGTGTGTGTGTGTGTGACTAGGGGTTACATCTAGGAACATCATTCTACCTCTGAGCTATACCCTCAGCCGTTTTTTATCTCAAAACAGGGTCTTGTTAGGTTTCTGAGAGTCCCACTATATTGCTGAGGCTAGCCTCCAACCTGCGAACCTCCTGTATCCGCCTCCCAAGTACTGGGATCACAGGTGCGTGCCACCGCGCCTAGCTGAGTTGACTTTTCTCAACACAAATGTACCAGGCACTTCACATCTAATATTTCATTTAATGCAACAGCCCTGCAGGATTGCTATTAATCTTATTTTGCAAACAGGGAATTCAAGGCTCAATAAGGTCAATTCACTTGCCCAAAGTCACAAGCAAATAAATGTTATTCTCAAGGATCCCAAAGATCTTGCCCAATTTCCCTGCCAGGTTCTCTTCTTGCACTTTAGGAAGAACTGAGCCAGGAGTCTAGCCTCTCTACGTATTGCCTCCTGTCAGATAAAGGCCTGATTGACACCTCCCTCCACCATCGTCTTCCAGATAGTAGATGCGCAGTTAGGAGCACTAAGACTATCTAAGACCAGAAGAAGAAGAAATGGAGTTCTGGGCCAAATCAGAATTAAGGGACGACTTCCCAGGAGGGAAAGAGCACAGGAGAGTGGTGGCCACAGTTGAAGCTGTTAGAGGCCCGAGTTCTATGGTTCACACTCCTGCTTAGCACCTGTGTAGTTCTGGCGAGAACGTTTGATTAGGTCCTAGGCCTCTGGGAGGATGACATTGGCAGGGAGGGAAAGGATGGTAGAGTCTGTGGTGGCGGAGGGAGTACTGTCCAGGACTGTGTCTGTGGGTGCTCTCTCAGAGTTCAAGGTAGCTTCTGTGACTGAGGGAGTGGTATTCCAGCTTGTGCCTGCGGCTGAAGGAATGGTGTCCCCAGCTGACGGGGTAGTTCCTGGAGTCTGGGGACCACAGTGCATCCAGTTGTGGGCGGTATTTCTGGGGTAGCCTTTCTCTACCCGAAGTTGCCGGTTGAGTCTCCAGTACTCTTTGCCCTTGAAGAAGTAGACTTGGCCATCCCGCCAACTCATAGCAGCAGAGGGCCGGTCTGGCACGCCGGTAAACAGTTTCTTGGTTGGTTTGGGGTAGCGGCTGAAGTCAGTTCGAGCCAGCTCATCCCACTGCCAGTACCCCGAGCCCTGAGGGGAGAGGGGTGAGAAAAGGAGGGTGAGGAGAGAGCTTAGGGGATCCCCTTCCCCCAAAGGCCTCCCCTCAGCCCCTACAGATGCAGTAGGTCTCCCTTCAAGAGCAAGTCCTGAGCCAGGTGTAGTAGCACACACTGTGATTACACTTGTAATACACTTGTAATCACAGTACTTGGGAGGCTAAGACAAAAGGATCACAGGTTTGCAGCCAGCCTCAGCTACTTGATAAGACTCTCCACAACTTAGTAAAACCCTGTTTCAAAATAAAGAAAAATAGCCAGGTGTGGTGGCGCACGCTTGTAATCCCTGTGCTTGGGAGGCAGAGACAGGAGGATCACGCAGGTTCGAAGCCAGCCTCGCTAGCTTAAGAGACCCTGCTTCCAAATAAAAAAATATATAAAATATGTCTGGGAGTGTAGCCCAGAGGTAGAAGGATTTCCAGGAATCCCAGTACCACAAATAATAATAATAATAATAATAATAATAATAATAATAATGAAAAATAATCAGTCTAGGGGTATAGCTTGGAGTTAGAATGTCCCTAGGTTCCATCCCCAGCACCACAAAAAAAAAAAAAAAATAGGACCAAGTCCTTACTTTTCAGTGTGAAGTAACCCACTCCTGCTAAGAAGGGATCGCCTCCTGCTTTGAATTTTATACCTTAAAGAGGAACACCTTTTGGTTGACAGGCCAATAAAGAGCTGCATCCAGGTTCGGTTCTACCCTATTCAGTTTCTTGGGGAAGCCAGGAGACATCTTGAAATTAATGTAGCGCCACACCTTGTCTCCTGAGAGTATACAAGGAAAGAACAAATCACCTCTGTCCTTGGGTGGCAGCTTTTGGTCTCTTCATTCCACCCTTTCAGAAGCTTCTCGACTCCTCTCTTTTACCACTAGGGCCCCCTCAGGTAAGACATGCTACGACCCTTACCCTTAAAGAAGTGAATCCATTGTGTTCGAGGAGAGTAGACAGCAGCATCCAGGTTCCCCGGGAGCCCCTCCCAAAGGGCAGATACTCGGAACAAGGGGCCCAGCCCGGAATCTGTCACAGTCCACACGTAGTCCCCCTTGAAAGCATAGGTCTTCCCACGGGGCCCTGCAATCGAAGGTATGTCCACAGGGCAGAAGGACAGGGTCAAAAAGGCAAAGACTCGTGGGTGTCTCAGGTACGCTGATAACTCACCTCCCTCCCACAGCCTAATTCTCCAAAAATCCACTCAACTTTAATTCAAGGAGAAAATTAAAAGCAAAGAAGGAGGGCCCAGGGCACAGCTTCTCCTTTGTCATACAGAGAGCATTTTAGCTTTGTTCTACTCAAGAAAACAAAATCCAGTACAGATAGTTGTCCTCCTGGGAACCACATGTTGCACCCCAAGTGGCTTCCAAGTTGTTCTTCTGACCAGGTACAAAGCCCTCCCTAATAAGCAGTTAATTCCAGTTAATCCCATCTTGCTGCATTCCCTCATGCATTCTAGTGGCTGCCTGGCCCTTTTTTAATTTGGCTCTGAACCCTTTCTTTCTATTTCACATGCCCTTTTCCATGGTCACCAACCCCTGCCTGGGGCCTAGTGTCCACAGGCTGCGGTCCTCTGTCATTCCCCTGTGTCCCAGCCTCAGGGCCAGCAGGCTGCCCCACTGCCTCCCTCTAGCATGCAGGGGGAGGGGCCTTACCCAGCATCATGGCATCCAGTTCACCACTGCAGGGATTTGGCATGGGACTGGGTTCTGTGGGCACTGGAGGTACAGTGGGCATCTCCGTCTCTTCTTCTTCCTCATCCCTTGTCTCTGGACTCTTCTTGCCTACAGAGTGAGGTAACATTGCTTAGAGAGAGAGCTCATAGCACCTGGTCTCTCCACCCATTTATTTATTTTAAGTTCTGTCTAGTGACCCCATAGAGAAGGGAAAAAAGAATCCTAGGAAGTTTCCCTTGCTGGTGGGCAATATACTATATATATGCTAATGTCCACAGCATGTGTGTGTGTGTGTGTGTGTGTGTGTGTGTGTGTGTGTGTGTGTGTGTGTGTGTTCTAAACCTCTGAACCCTGTTTTATATACCTGCCCTATTTTATTTTAGTGTGTGTATGTGTGTGGTACTGGGGACTGAGCCTAGGTGCATTCTACCTCTGATTTATACCCCCAGCCCTACTTTTTGTTTTAAAACAAGGTCTCACTAAGCTTCATAGGGCCTTGCTGAACTACTGAGGCTGGCCATAAACCTGTGACTCTCCTGTCTCAGCCTCTCAGGTAGTGGGATTACAGGCATGTACCACCACTCCTGGCTGCAATATCATATTGATATCAGCAGCAGACACATGTTAGTTTCAAGAAGCACCAAAAAGAAAGAAGGAGGTTTGCTGGAATATTCAGCCTCTGTCTCTGAGAATGAGTGTGGGGAAGAGGAGCCTGGAAGGACGATTAGACACAGTAGAGTGAGAGAGAAGACTTTCTTGTGAAAATGAAGAAGCCAGAAGACCTGGGCCTCAGGAGGAGAAAGAGGCCTTCCACAGAAGCCAGATCTATCTCTTCAAGCCTAGAGGGATGCTGTCAGACTGCCCCTCATGCTCTCTAGAGAGAGAGGCTGACCATAGAGAGCTTGGATCCCCGCCACATCATCCGGGTGCAGCTTGAAGTAGGGTCGGTAGCCAGCGTAGACGGGGGCCATGAGTGCCTGGGTGTATCGCGAGTGCCCAAGCCCCAGGGCATGGCCCAGTTCATGGGCTGCGATGATGCGCAGGTTCACCCCCCGGTAGGTCCCCTCGGTCCAGATTTCATCTTCATCAAAGTGTACGCTGCCCAGCTCTGGGATGTCCGCATGGGCCAGGACTCTCCCTGGACAAAGGCAAAGGTGGACAGGAAGGAGGTCAGAGCCCAGTCCACTGGAGCACACCATGCTTGTGTCTCTGGAACCTTAATGTTTAGGTGGATGAACATTAAGGTTCCAGAATCACTGGCTCAAGGAGACAGAGATAATCTCAGGGGTCTATGAGTCCAGAGCTGAGAACTGGCACCTACCAGGCCCATCAAAGGTATTGGAGCAGTACGGGCTTTTGCGGCCATGGAAGGAGAGGCGGATGTCAGCCCAGCCAGTTTGCACCTCCCGGAAGGTCAGCGGGGCCACGCCACTCCAGTACTTGAAGGCTTGGAGCAGGGATGCTCGAGCTGTGTGGGGTGGGAGGGTGGAGGGCAGGTTCAAGATGCGGAAGGTCAGGTGCTTCTTTCTCCAGCGACCTGGTTAACAGACCAAAAAATAAATTAGAAACACAGATCATTCTTTAGATTAGATACACAGATCCTTCTCCCAACCCCAAGGAGCTCCCCTGAGTACGGGCCCTCACAACCCCTCTAAGCAGGCGATCATCCATTCAACACTGAACTGGTCCAGATTCTCCCAATGTCACACTCACTCCAGAGCCAACCATCCTCTCCCTCTCCTCCCCAGGCTCAGTCCTTACCCAGCAGCAGGTATTTAAGGGTCTTCTGGTTGAATGGGTCCTCCAGACCACAACGAGGCTGTCTCATGCGGGCCCTTGTGGCAGTATCCAGCTGGCCTGAGACAGGCAGCTCAGATGCTTCCTGAAAAGCCCTGGAAGGAGAGAGTGGGTTGGGTCCACCAGGGCTGGTAAATCTGGAATGAGGAATAACTAGGGAGAGCTTGTAAGTCTGCTGCTGCCCAAGGTGGTGACCAAGAAAGGCACAGAATTACTAAAACCAATGGGGGTCACTCCTTGCTCCAGTCCTCATAATTGGGGCTTTCTCTTCTGCAGAAATGGCAACACTCCAACTTTCATCTCTTCTTGTTTAGTATCTTTTACTTGCATAAGAGTGCCCTCAGGTGTAGGCTTCTTTCCCTACTGCAATTTCTCACTTTCTCCAGTTGTGAGGAGGCTATCGGGCCCCTTGCTCTAGAGTCTCCCATCCTCTCCAGAGTCTCCCTTCCCCCAGGTCTTGTTCTCAGCCTTCTCCCCTCCTGGCTGTATACACCACCAAGCCAGGTCTGCTCTGGGACGATTTTATCCACCTATGAACTATCATAGGGCCTGTAGGTTTTTCAAGGGACCTGAACATTTCTAAAAGTAGTAAGACAATCCATTACCAACATATAAAAGAAAAATATAAAATAAATAGAAATAAATGATGAATCAAATGCCCACAAGAGATAGCATCAAGCTGGGCATGGTGGTTCACACTTGTAATCTCGGCATTTGGGAGGCTGAGTAGGAGGATTGCGGTTCACGGACAGCCTCAGCTACTTAGTGAGGTCCTTTGCAACTCAGTGAGACCCTGTTTCAAAATAAAGAATAAGAAATAGGGCTGGGGTGGAACTCAGAGGTAGAATGCCTCTATCACAAATATCCCCAGTATCACAAATAAAATAAAGAATAAAAAAAGGAGGTTAGGGGTGTAGCTCGAAGGTAGAATGCCTCTGGGTACCACACACATACACAAAATTAACATCCTATCAACAACTCAGTTGGTAGTGTTCCATGTGAATTCTACTTCACGTGGGCTCTACCTAAATATCAGTACTTTGGAGCCTCCATAGGAGCACTCCTCATCTCTGTACTCCTCGTCTGAGTCCTCATCTCACCCCATGTGCCACCGCCCTACCAATGCTAGCTAGCATCCATCTAGCAGGTCCCATGGATTTGGGCCAAGCAAAGTTGGCCGTGGGGAGAGGAAGGAATGAGAAGAGGGAAGAAGACATTGCAACCTCAGATCTGAAAGCATGTCCTTTTTGCCTCTCACCTCAGGGCCTCTGTGATATCTTCTGGCCTCAAGTCATTAGGTCCTTCTAGAGGCTTCTGTAGGTACCCATATTGCAACAGATAATCCTATGATGGGGTGGAAGGAATCAGGATATAAAGAAGGTTAGCGCCAGGCATGGTGGCACACACCTGTAATCCCAGTACTTGGGAGGCTGAGATCGGAGGATCACAGGTTCACAGCCAGCCACAGCAACTTAATGAGGCCCTCTACACTTAGTGAGACTCTATTTCAAAATAAAAGTTAAAGACCTGGCGTGGTGGTGCACGCTTGTAATCCCAGCATTCGGGAGGCTGAGACTGACTGGAGGATCGTGATTTGTGGACACCCTCAGCTACTTAGTGAGGCCCTTTGCAACTCAGTGAGACCCTGTTTCAAAAATAAAAGAACTAAAAAATAGGGCTGGGGGTGTAGCTTGGAGCTACAATGCTCCTGGGTTCCATCCCCAGTACCAAAAAAAAAAAAAAAAAAAAAATAGGGCTAGGGGAACAGCTCAGAGGTAGAAAGACCCTAGGTTCAATCCCCAGCACCAAAAAAAAAAAAAAAGGTTAGTGACCTAGGTGTCCCGCCAGACCCATCAGGAGAGGCACCTTAGAGAAGGGGCTCAGGTGGAACAAGGGGAAGGACTGGTGGGTGGGCAGGGCAGATGGTGGAGAAGAGGAAGGAAGGAAAAGGCAGACACGTTGAAAAGCAGGAGGAAGGCTTGGCTGAGACTGTGGAGGTAAGCCCTGGCCTGGGTCCTTGCTTCCCAGAGGACTCACCAAGGCTGCCTCCTTCTCTGTAGGCCCCAGGGCCCGGCCTGAGACTGTCGTGGGGAGTAGGAAGCCCAGCCACAGCTGCTGCCAGTTCATGGTCCCACCAGGCAGGAGCTCCAAGGCGGTCTGTGCCCTCTGGGATTTCTGGCCGCCCAGGGAGCAGGGCTCGGTGGGGCTCTTACCTCGAGTTCTTTTCACTTACCAGCCTCTGGTCCTCTTTATAGAGCTTCAACAGAAGGGAATGGGGGGTGGCAAGGGGAGGTGACTCAGCCCACAGATATGTTGCAACTCACCATTAACCCCTGCCCTACCAGAGAGCGGAAGCCAAAAAAGCCCCTGGCAGCCCCTTCCCGTCAGAGGGCTGTGTGGAGCCGGGACACTTTTCATACTGCCCTGGGTCGGGCTTCCTGGAAGCAGGTGAAGTGGAGTCTCTGGAGAGAGGAGGGATGGGACCAGCACTGCCCCTGACCCGAGTTAGACGTTCCTGGGCCCCAGGGACCCTGGGCCAACAGATCCCTCAGCTTTACCCTGCCAGTCTCCCTGTCTGATCTTGAGTAGAAAAACATAAATAAAATCAAAGAGAGAGGAGACAGCTCCGATAGCTTGAGTGTCTAGAGCGGAATCAAGAGTGAGGTCCCTGTTTCTTTACAGACCAAGCTGGAAATGCAAGTGCCCTTAAAGACCACCCATGTCTGCTTTAATAAAAAGTCATTATTTCAAGTCTGGACTATGGAGGTGGGGTGGGATTTATTAAGGGCACAAAGAAGGGCCCAGAGCCTGCCCTCAGAGAGCTTACAGAAAGGGTAGGACCTACCCAAGAACCTGGAAAGAGGGGAGCCCAGTTGCCAGGACAGGGATGACCTGTCCAAAGGGTCATAAGATTCACGGCCAGCCTCAGGAACATAGTGAGGCTCTCCACAACTTAGTGAGACCCTGTTTCAAAAATAAAATTACAGCCGGGCGTGGTGGCGCACGCTTGTAATCCCCGCGCTTGGGAGGTGGAGACAGGAGGATCGCACAGGTTCGAAGCCAGCCACACTGGCGTAAGAGACCCTGTTTCAAAAAATATATATAAAAAATAGGTCTGGGAGTGTAGCCCGGAAGGAACCCCAGTACCACCAATAAATAAATAAATAAATAAATAATAAATAAAAAAAATTACGAGCTGGGTGTGGTGGCACACGCTTGTAATCCCAGCATTTGGGAGGCTGAGACAGGAGGATCGCAGTTCCCAGACAGCCTTAGCTATTTATTGAGGCCCTTTGCAACTCAGTGAGAACCTGTTTCAAAAATAAAAGAATAAAATATAGGGCTGGGGGTGTAGCTCGGAGGTAGAATGCCTCTGGGTTGTATTCCCAGTAACACACACACACACACACACAGAGTCCTGGGGCATAGGTTCACTGAAAAGGCAGACTTTGCACTGAGATTCAAAGCCTAAGAGTGCATGGATGCACAGGACAGTGTGGCTGTGACAGTGCAGAGCTGAGCCTGCTGTGCTCAGTAAGTCCAAAGAATCAGGACCCCTGCTCCCACCACAGAAGCCCTAGTGCCTACTCCAGGCCGGCCCAGGCTCTAGCGACAGTGCCTAATAAATCTTTGTTAAATGAATGGCCAGGCTGGAGAACAGTGGCTGGGAACCAGAGTTTAGAGAGGGCCTTGAATGCTGTAAAAGAGAAGAAAAAAAACTTACTTTGTGTTTGTGTGTGTGGAACTGGGGATGGAACCCAGGGGCGTTCTACCTCCAAGCTCCAACCCCAGTCCTATTTTTTTTTAATTCTTTTTTTTTGAAACCGGGTCTCACTGAGTTGCAGAGGGCCTCACTAAGTAGTTGAGGCTGTCCGCGAACCATGATCCTGTCTCAGCCTCCCGAATGCTGGGATTACAAGCAGGTGCCACCACGCCTAGATTTTTTTTTTTTAATAGGTTCTTACTAAGTTGCTGACAGCCTCCATAAGTTGCTGAGGATGGCTTCAAACCTGCGATCTTCCCAAGTACTGAAATAACAGGCCTATGCCACCATGCCTGGCCAGCTGAAACTGCAGAATCACGGTTTGTTCTTTAAGCACTTAGGGGTCACATCAGGCAACATTTGCTTGGTGTTCGAATGCACAGGGAGGAGAGGGGCTGAACTCAGTTCTCAGTGGACCTCGGCAGAGCCTCCCCACACCCCAGGCTGCAGACCGCAGGAGCAAGGTGGGGGGTCCTTCTGACTCATCATTGTTCTCGGTGATGCTAGTCCCATGACCCACCCAGCACCCAGCTGACTAAGTCCCAAATGACCAGTGACAGTTAAAGGACAGAGGTCTCTGAGCAAAGAGTGACAGAAGCCATCGAGGTTGGTGCACCCAGGAAATGATGGGGTTTGGTGGCCAGCTCCTGACCGACCCCAAAAGGCTGTGTCTCATCCCTTTTTCTCCCTATTTCCACCCCCACTCTGTTCTCCCTCTGGCCTGGAAAGGCCTGAGTCACATCCTAGAAATTAAGGAGCCAGAACCAGGCAGAGTAACAGTCAAAGCTGCCACACAGTTTGCCTCATTTAAATCTCAGTAACAGCCAGGTTTGTAATCTCAGTTTGTAATCTCAGTTTGTAATCTCAGGCTGAGACAGAAAGATCGCAGGTTCGCAGCCAGCTTCAGCTATTTAGTGAGGCTCTCTGCAACTTAGTGAGACCCTGTTTCAAAATAAAGAATAAAGTCTGGGCATGGTGGCACTCATTTGTAATCTCAGTACTTGGGAGGTTGAGACAGGAGGATCACAGGTTCGCAGCCAGCCTCGGCTACTTAGTGAGACTCTTTCCAAAAAAAAAAAAAAAGAATAAAAGAATAAAAACTAGGGTTAGCGGTGTAGCTCAGAGGTAGAATGCTCCTGGGTTCCATCCCCAGTATCACAAAATAGAAAGAAAGAAAGAAAGAAAGACTGAAAGTGTAGCTTGAAGGTTGAATGCCCCTGGGTTCCATACCCAGTACTGCAAAAAATAAAAATAAGCCAGATGTGGTGGTGCATGCTAGTAATCCCAGTACTTGGGAGGCTGAGACAGGAGGATTACAAGTTCGTAGCCAGCCTCCGCTACTTAGTAAGGCCCTCTACAACTTAGTGAGACCCTGTTTCAAAAATAAAGAATAGCCAGGCACGGTGGCACATGCTTGTAATCCCAGCATTTGAGAGACTGAGATGGGAGTATCCAGGTTCGCAACCAGCCCCAGCTATTTAGTGAGGCCCTTTGCAACTCAGTGAGACCCTGTTTCTCTCTCTCTTTTTTTTTTTTTTTTTGGCGGTACTGGGGTTCCTGGAAGCCCTTCTACCTCCGGGCTACACTCCCAGACCTATTTTTACATTTTTATTTGGAAACAGGGTCTCCTAAGCCAGCACGCGGCTGGCTTCGAACCTGTGCGATCCTCCTGTCTCTGCCTCCCAAGCGCAGGGATTACAAGCATGCGCCACCACACCCAGCTATGAGACCCTGTTTAAAAAAAAAAAAAAAAAAAAGAATAAAAGCTGGGTGTGGTGGCATACACTTGTAATCCCAGCATTCAGGAGGCTGAGACAGGAGGATCATGGTTCGCGGACAGCCTCAGCTACTTAGTGAGGCCCTTGGCAACTTAATGAGACCTTGTTTCAAAATAAAGAATTAAAAAAAATAGGTCGGGGGTATAGCTTTGAGGTCGAATTCCCCTGGGTTCTATTCTCAGACCAGCAAAGATAAAATTAAATTAAAAAGAATAAAAAATAGGGCTGGGGGATGTAACTTGGAGATAGAATGCCCCTGAGTTCTAACCCTAGTACTGAGAGAAAAGGAGAGAGAGAGAGAGAGAGAGAGAGAGGAGAGAGGAGAGAGGAGAGAGGAGAGAGGAGAGAGGAGAGAGGAGAGAGGAGAGAGGAGAGAGGAGAGAGGAGAGAGGAAGGAAGGAAGGAAGAAAGGAAGGAAGAAAGGAAGGAAGAAAGAGAGAAAGAAAGGCTGGGGTATAGATTGGAGGTAGAATATCCCTGGGTTCCACACCCAGTACTGCAAAAAGAAAGAAAGAAAGAAAGAAAGAAAGAAAGAAAGAAAGAAAGAAAGAGAGAAAGAGAAAGGAAAGCCGGGCATGGTGGTGCATACTTGGGGAGGCTGAGACAGGAGGATCGCACAGTTTCAAAGCCAGCCTCAGCTACTTAGTGAGGCTCTCAGCAACTTAGTGAGACCCTGTTTCCAAATAAAATATAAAATAGGTCTGGGAGTATAGCCCAGAGGTAAGAAAAGCCCCTGGGTTCCACCCCCAGTGCCACAAAAAAAATAATAATAATAATAAAAATAATAATAATAATAATAAAGAAATAAAATAGGGCTGGAAGTATAGCTTGGAGGTAGGATGGCCCTGGGTTCCATCCTTAGTACCTAAATAAACAAATAAATAAAGCAAGTGTTACCGGCGGGTTCAGTCCTGTGGGGGGCAAGTCCACTAGCGGTCGGGGGCCTCAGAAAGATGGGACAAAAGGCAGGCGACGTTCTGCAGATTCTTATCTGCAGCGGTTCTTTTCCCTCTATGAATTCCTTAAGTTTTTAGTTATGACACTTTGGAAAAGAACCTGAGGTAGACAAAGGCTTCTTGAGCCAATGACACTTTATTATGAAAACCCCAAGAAATTTATACCCTTCCCCAGTAAAGTTAAGAGAAAAGGGGGGAGGGTCTTTCAGCTGGCTGTTGGCCCTCGAAGAATTAACTTCTGTTTCTCTCCAAGGTCTTGCAGATAAGCAGCTCCAGGTGGCAGCCTCCCAGGATAGTCAAGGCTTGGGAGCTTCTCGGGAACTTTTCCTGGAACTTTCCATCTTTTGGGCTCAGTTCATATAGCAAGTGTGGGGAGATGTGGTGATTCAGGTGGATGTGATGGAGTTTCTTCAGGTGTTGGCATCTTATCTTCTAAATCTGAAAGCTTAAGCATACTCACAACACAGTTTGGCAAACAAAATATCACAAACAACACCACAAGGTTCTTAGTTCTAATTGTCAGATGTATTTCCTTAACTGCTGAGCACTCTTCTTTAAACAACAAGCCTATTAAAAGAATCCACTTCCCTGTCACAAACTCTCTGCAACCTGCTTCTAACTTTCTAATTCCTTTCTTTCCCAGTTGGGACTTTCTTATGATAAGCTCTTCTTCATGCAAAAATGCTTTTCTTACTCTTACGGTATTTCTTTTCCTTCATACATATATATTTAGAATGTCTATCCTTTATTTTGTAATATTTATTTCTAATTATGCGGCCAGTTTTTTCTATCTCCTGGAGTGCTTACACTGAGGTAAAAGTTAACAGTCTTTTTCTTTGGGTCTATTGTATTCGGGCAGCTAAGTTGTTTCTTTAAGGTTACACACAAGGTTTCTCTCTGTCTCTAGGCAGGATTTCAAGGGTGAATAATTATTTTGAACTGAGCTACTTTTGCCGGAGTGATAGATAGTGATGAAGGTCGGAGGCCATTTGTGATTGCTGCAGCTGGGGTGCTTATCACAGTACCTGAATTCTGGCCAGTTTCTCATTATTGTTGAGCAGAGCCAAGGACGTTTAGACAAATTATTAGAGAGTTTATTTCCACGGACTCAGTTTCTTTTTATATTTCTAATTTCACATCACTGGAGCAATTCATGTAGAAAGTTAAAAGGAATAATAGTGAAGGGTATCTAAAAGTGGGGGGTACTTTGGCCAGAGACGATACCTCCTTCTCGGAGCTTTTTGCCGAATTAACTATGTGGAGTGGGGTTCTCAACACATAGATGCCGAGACAGCAGGATGTCTTGGCAGCAAGCTACCATCTAGCCGAGCGTGGTGCTGCATACCTGTAATCCCAGTACTTGGGAGGCTGAGACAGGAGGATAGCAGGTTTGAGGCCAGCTTTAGCAACTTAGACGCTCAACAACCTAGTGAGATCATGTTTCCCAAAAGGGTGGGGGAGGAGGACAGAAGATGAAGCTTGGAGGTAGAGTGGCTCTGGGTTCAATGCCAAATTTTGAAGAAAAAAACCGAGCTGGGGGTTTGGCTCAGAGGAAGATCGCCTTTGTGTTCACTCCCCAGCACCACAAATAATAATACAATTTAAAAAAAAAAACCTACAATCTCTGCACAGCCTCCAGGAGTTCCCACTGACACCCAAACAAAGCCCTAGCGGCAGTAGCTGAGGCTGGGCAGATGTGCAAGGACCAAGTGACTAACGCTGCTCCCCCGCGCGCCACCGCCATCCCTGCCGCCAGTCCCTACCTCCGGAGCCAGGCTGACCCAGCTCTTTTCTCCTCTGAATTTGTCATCTCTCCCTGGGGGCGATGCAGGAATGTGTGTGAAGAGTAAGGACATGTGGCCAGCCGTCCCCAGAAGAAAGCACGAGGAGAACACGCTGGCTTCCTCGGCTCGCTGGCTCCTTTCTTGCAATTTGCTTTCCTCTCTGCCTAAAACTGGCAGAAGAGTCTGTACAGCAGGACTTTTAACCAGGCAGGGTGGTGCGCACCTATGATCCCAGTGACTCAGGAGGTAGGGACAGGAGGATAGAAAGTTCAAGCCCAGCAGAGCGTGGTGGCACATGCTTGCAATCCCATTACTTGGGAGGCTGAGACATGAAGATCGCAGGTTCACGGCCAATCTCAGCTTCTTAGTGAGGCCCTCCACAACTTAGTGAGACCCTGTTTCAAAATAAATAAAGAATTTTAAAAAACGAGGCTGGGGTTGTAGCTTGAATGTAGAATACTCCTTGGTTCAGTCTCCAGTACTGAAGAAAAAAAGAAAAAAAAAAGAAAGAAAGAAAGAAAAAGAAAAAAAAAGGAAAAAGAAATAAAGAAGAAACAGAAAAAAGAAAAGAAAAAGAAGAAATATCAAGACCAGCAATTTATGAAGACTCTGTCTCAAATTAATTTGTTTTTTAAAAATTTAATTTAATTAATTAATTTATTTTTGGTGGTACTAGGGGTGGAACCCAGAGGCTTTCTACCTCCAGGCTATACTCCCCAGACCAATTTTATATTTTATTTGGAAACAGGATCTCACTAAGTTGCTGAGAGCCTCACTAAGTAGCTGAGGCTGGCTTCTAACCTACACAATCCTCCTGTCTCAGCCTCCCAAGCGCGGGGATTACAAGTGTGCGCCACCACGCCCAGCTAAATTAATTTGTTTTTGTTTTTGTTCTTGTGTATTTATGTGGTACTGGAGATTGAAATCAGAGACATTCTACCTCTGAGCTACACCACCAGGTCTATTTTTTAGTTTGAAACATAGTCTAAAAAAAGAAAAGGAAAAAGAAAGAAAGAAAGAAAGAAAGAAAGAAAGAAAGAAAGAAAGAAAGAAAGAAAGAAAGAAACAAAGAAAGGAAACATGGTCTCACTAAGTTGCTAAGGGCCTCACTAAATTACTGAGGCTGGCTGAGAACTTGTGATCCTCCTGTCTCAACCTCCTAAATACGGAGATTGCAATTACAGGAGTGAGCCACCACTCCCCACTCAAAAATTTTAAAAGGCTGGGGACAAGCCAGGCATGGTGGTACACACTTGTAACCCTATAACTTGGGAAGTTGTGATAGGAGGATCACAGGTTTGTGGCCAGCCTCAGCTACTTGGTAAGACTCTGCTTTAAAATAAAGAATAAGCCAAAAGCCGGACGTGGTGGCACACGCTTGTAATCCCAGCACTTGGGAGGCTAAAACAGGAGGATCACACAGGTTTGAAGCCAGCCTCAGTAACTTAATGAGGCTCTCAGAAGCTTAGTGAGACCCTGTTTCCAAATAAAATATAAAATAGATCTGGGAGTATAGCCCGGAGGTAGAAGACCCCTCGGTTTCATTCCCAGTACCACGCAAAAAAAAAAAAAAAAAAGAAAGAAAGAAAGAAAAAAAAAGAATAAACTGAGTGTGGTGGTACAAGTTTGTAATCCCAGTACTTGGGAGGCTGAGATAAGAGGATCACACATGTTTGAAGCCAGCTACTTAGTGAGGCTCTCAGCAACTTAGTGAGAACCTGTTTCTAAATAAAATATAAAATAGATCAGGGAGTGTAACCTGGAGGTAGAAAGCCTCTGGGTTCCATCCCCAGTAACACACACACACACACACACACACACACACACACACACACACAGAACCAGGTATGGTGGCACATGCTTGTAATCCCGGTACTTGGGAGGCTGAGACAGGAGGATCGCAGGTTCAAAGCCAGCCTTAGCTGCTTAGTGAGGCTCTCAGCAACTTAGACCCTGTTTCCAGGTAAAATATAAAATAGGTCTGGGAGTGTAGCTCAGAGGTATAAAGCCCCTGGGTTCCATCCCCAGTACCACAAAAAAATAAAAATAAAAATAAAGAATAAGCCGGGTGTGATGGCGCACACTTGTAATTACTGTGCTTGGGAGGCTGAGACAGGAGGATCACACAGATTCGAAGCCAACCTCAGCAACTTAGTGAGACCCTGTTTCCAAATAAAGTATAAAATAGGTCTGGGAGTATAGCCTAGAAGTAGAATGTCTCTGGGTTCCACCCCCAGTACCACCAAAAAAAAAAAAAAAAAGAGTAAAAATAGGAGGCTGGCCGTAGTGGCGCACGCTTTTAATCCCTGTGCCTGGGAGGTGGAGACAGGAGGATCGCGCAGGTTCGAAGCCAGCCTCGCTGTTTCCAAATAACAATATAAAAATAAGTCTGGGAGTATAGCCCAGAGGTAGAAGGGTTTCCAGGAACCCCAGTACCACAAAAAAAAAAAAAAAAAAAGAATAAAAATAGGGCCAGGAATATAGCTCAGAGGTAGAATGGCCCTCGGTTCAATCCCTAGCACCACGTAAATAAAATAAATAAATAAATAAATAGTTGAGGATGTAGCTTACTAGTAGAATGCTTGCTTAGTACACACAGGCCTTGGCTTTAATCCCCATTACCACAGGGGAAAAAAAAGGTTTTTTTCTTTCTTTTGGTACTGAGGGTTGAACCCAGAAGCATTCTACCTCTGAGCTACACTCCTAGCCCTTTTTATTTTTTTCTTTTGAAACGGGGTATTGCTAAGTTGCTCAGAGTCTTGATCAATTGCTGAGGCTGGCCTCAGACCTGCACTCTTCTTGTCTCAGCTTTCAAAGTACTAGGATTACAGGTGTACACCACATTGTCCAGCAAGAAGTATTTTTTTTTTTTTTTTTTGCAGGTCTGGGGATGAAACCCAGGGGCATTTGACCTCCGAGCTACACCCCCTGCCCTATTTTTTATTCTTTATTTTGAAACCGGGTCTCACTAAATTGCGGAGGGCCTCACTAAGTAGCCGAGGCTGGCCGCGAACCGCGATCCTCAAGGTCTCAGCCTCCCGAATGCTGGGATTACAAGCGTGCGCCACCACGCCCAGCTCAAGAAGTATTTTTGATAAAAATATAGCAGGAGGATGTGTAGACGTGTGTGAGTGTGTGTGTGTGTGTGTGTGTGTGTGTGTGTGTGTGTGTGTGACTGGGGATTGAACCCAAGGGTGCTGTACTACTGAGCTTTATAATTTAAAAAATGTTTTAAATTGTGCGTGGTGGCCAGGCGTGGTGGCGCACGCTTGTAATCCCCGCGCTTGGGAGGCAGAGACAGGAGGATCGCGCAGGTTCGAAGCCAGCCGCGCGCGCTGGCTTAGGAGACCCTGTTTCCAAAAATGAAAATATAAAAATAGGTCTGGGAGTGTAGCCGGAGGTAGAAGGGCTTCCAGGAACCCCAGTACCACCAAAAAATAAAATAAAATAAAATAAAATAAAATAAAATAAAATAAAATAAAATAAATTGTGCGTGGTGGCTCATGCTTGTAATCCCAGCATTTGGGAGGTTGAGACAGGAGGATCGTGGTTCACGGACAGCCTCAGCTACTTAGTGAGTGAAGCCCTTTGCAACTTAGTGAGACCCTGTTTCAAAATAAAGAATAAAAAATAGGACTGGGGGTGTACCGTGGAGGTAGAATGCCCCGGGTTCCATTTCCAGTACCGCAATAAAAATAAAATGAATAATTTTTTTTTTGGCGGGTCTGGGGATGGAACCCAGGGGCATTCAACCTCCGAGCTACACCCCCTGCCCTATTTTTTATTCTTTATTTTGAAACCAGGTCTCACTGAGTTGCAGAGAGCCTCACTAAGTAGCTGAGGCTGTCCACGAAACGTGATCCTTCGGTCTCAGCCTCCCAAATGCTGGGATTACAAGCGTGCGCCACCACGCCTGGCTTATAAAAATAATTTAAAAAATTTTTTGTGGTCCTGGGAATGGAACCCAGGGGCATTCTATATCCAAGATACACACCCAGCCATATTTTATTCTATTATTTTGGAACAGGGTTTCACTAAGATGCAGAGGGCCTCACTAAGTACTGAGACTGACTGAGACCTGTGATCCTCCTGTCTCAGCCTCCCAAGTATTAGGATTACAAGTATGTACCACCAGGCCCAGCCCTTATGTTTTATTTTGAGAAAGGATTTCACAGACTCACTTTGAACTTGGCACCATTCTTCCTCAGCCTTCCAAGTCACTGGGATTACAAACCTACGTCACTGCACCAGTGTATGAACACTTCTAAGAGTGGGGTTTTTTTTTGTTTTGTTTTGTTTTGTTTTTTTGTAGTACTGGGGATGGAGACTTCTACCTCTGGGGTATGTCCCCAGTCCTGTTTTATTTTTTATTTGGAAACAAGCTCTTGCTAAATTACTGAGAGTCTCATTAAATTGCTGAGGCCAGCCGGGTGTAGTGGCAAAAGCTTGTAATCCCAGTACTGGGGAGGCTGAGACGGGGGATCACATGTTCTTGGCCAGCCTCAGCTACTTAGTGAGGTCCTCCACAACTTAGTGAGATCCTGTTTAAAATAAAGAATAAGCCGGGCATGGTGGCGCACGCTTGTGATCCCAGCATTCGGGAGGCTGAGACAGGAGGATCCCGGTTTGTGGACAGCCTCAGCTACTTAGTGAGGCCCTCTGCAACTCAGTGAGACCCTGTTTCCAAATAAAGAATAAAAAATAGGGCAGAGGATATAGCTCAGGGGTTGAATGTCCCTGGGTTCCATCCCCAGACCCACAAAAAAAAAAAAAAAAAAAAAAAAAAAAAAAAAAGAGAGAGAGAGAGAGAAAATAAAAAATAAGGCAAATAAGGCTGAGGGTGTAGCTTGGAGGTAGAATGCCCCTGGGTTTCATCCCCAGAACTACCAAAAAAATTAATTAATTTAAAAAATAAAATAGACTAGGCCAGGCGTGGTGGCACACGCTTGTAATCCCTGCACTTGGGAGGCTGAGACAGGAGGATCGCACGGGTTCGAAGCCAGCCTCAGCTACTTAGTGAAGCTTTCAGCAACTTAGAGAGACCCTGTTTCCAAATAAAATATAGAAAAGGTCTGGGAGTATAGCCCGGAGGTAGAAAGCCTCTGGGTCCCACCCCCAGTACCACCAAAATAAATAAATAAAATAAAATAAAATAAAATAAAATAGACTAAAAAATAGGTCTGGGGATGTAGCTCAGAGGTAGCTCAGTGGTAGAATGCCTCTGGGTTCAATCCCCAGAACTGAGAAAAAAAGAAAAAAAGTGTATAGAAGCTTCTAAGTACAGGAGAAGTAATGTATCTCTCTTCTCTCTTTTCTCTCTCTCTTTTTCTCTCTTTCTCTCTCTCTTTCTCTCCCTCCCTGTCTTTTGGTTCTGAGGATTGAACCCAGGAGCATTCTACCTCTCTGAGCTACACCCCCAGCTTGCTTGCTTGCTTGCTTGCTTTCTTTCTTTCTTTCTTTCTTTCTTTCTTTCTTTCTTTCTTTTCTTTCTTTCTTTCTTTATGTGTGTGTTTTGTGTGTGTGTGTGTGTGTTACTGGGATTGAAGGGAGGCATTCTACCTCTGAGCTACACCCCCAGCCCTATTATTTATTTTGTGTGTGTGGTCCTGGAGATTGAATTCAGAGTCATTCTACCTCTGAGCTCCACCTTTACCCTGATTTTTTTTTTTTATTAGTATTGTGTGTGTGTGTGTGTGTGTGTGTGTGTGTGTGTGTGTGTGTGCATGGTGCTGGGGGTTGAACCCAGGGGCATTCCACCTCCTAGCTATATCCCCAGCCCTATTTTAATTTTATTTTGAAACAAGGTCTCACCAGATTGATGAATCTTACTACTTACTAAGGCTGTCCTTGAACCTGCAATCCTCCTGTCTCAACCTCCCAAGTACTAGTATTACAAGCACGCACCATCATGCCTGGATTTTTTTTATTTTTTCTTTCAGAACTGGGTTGAGCCCAGAGGCATTCTACCTCCAAGCTACATCCCCAGACCTATTTTTTATTTTTTATTTTGAAACAGGATCTTACTAAGTTGCAAAGGGCCTCACTAAGTAGCTGAGGCTGTCTGCGAATCTGTGATCCTCCAGTCTCAGCCTCCCAAGTACTGGAATTCTAAGCATGTGCCACCACACCCAGCTCGGTACCTGGCTTTTTATGTTTTATTTTATTTTATTTTATTTTCATCTTTTACTGAGTGAAGCCCCATGGTGATATCATCCTTCTCGGTCGCTTTTTCAAGAGTGCTGCTCTTCAGGATACATAGCTGGAATGGGAATTAGGTTGCAGAGTTTTCGGTCCATGGTTGACAGTCCCCATGGCTTTGGGCCTGAGGTGAAGGAGCACGTCATGGCAGAAGGGCATGTTGGGAGAAAGCTGCCCAGCCCGTGGCAGCCAGGAAGTAGAAAAACAGCTTATGTTTTATTTTAGAACAAGGTCTTCTCTTGTAAGTTGTAAGGGTCTTCCCAATGCTGAGACTGGCCTGGATCTTCCAATCCTCCTGTCTCAGCCTTCAGTAGGTAGCCTGATAGGCATGCGCCACCAAACCCAGCTGAATCGAATCCCTTAATCATCACCTTCTCCTTCAGAGACACCGTCACGTGGAGGTGGGCAGGGGCTGGTTGTGCTAGATTATAAAAGGAAAGCCCGGGGCCTGGAACTGAGAGCTGGAGGGGAGGAAAACGAGTTTGAACATACTAAGGCCAGCCTGGAAACCACCCCTGACACAGTGAAAGGTGGTGGTGGGGGTAGCCTGTTTCCCTCAGAGCCCTGAGTGGGGTTAGGAGAGGAGCTTTCCCTGGCCAGCAGGAGTGAGTTGTCCAGGCTGTTACCCAGGAAACTTTTGTTTTTAAGAGCATCTCCCCCAACACACACACTTCTTTAATTAGTCATAAGTAGCCATATGGGAAGTGATGGCCAGGACTGTGCACAGCTGGAACTGGTTAGTGACCGGGGAAGTGGGAAGGGCTCGGGATGACTCAGGCACGCACGCACATTCTGTTCCCATGATGCCCCTAACTTCCACAGACCCCCTGACCCGTGCTCCCTGGCATTCCCACCTACCCACTGTCGTTTGTGCCCGCACCTGCTCCGCACTGGCCTGGATCCGCTCAGCAGGAGAGGACATCACACCAGGATCCTGAAGTTCTTCGGTTGCTGCCAAAATTTGCTGGAGGTCAAGCCCGATTCCCCTTCTCCCACTCACAGAAAGGAGGCTCGTCCCCAGGACGCCGCTGGGAATTGCTGCCGGCATCTGACAGTGGTTCTGTTATACATCACAGTGCCTGGAGCAGGAGAGGGAAAATTCTAGCTTTTTTTTTTTTTTTTTTTTTTTGGTTTGTGTGTGTATATGGTAATGGGAATTGCACTCAGGGGCGATCTACCTCTGAGCTACACCCCCAGTTCTAATTTTATTTTATTTTATTTTATTTTGGTACTGGAGGTTGAACCCGGGGATATTCTGGTATTCTACTTCTGAGTTATAGCCCAGTCATCATCATCATCATCATCATCATCATTATTATTGGGGTTTTTTGTTTTTGTTTTTGTTTTTTTGGTGGTACTGGGGGTGGAACCCAGAGGCTTTCTACCTCCGGGCTATACTCCCAGACCTTTTTTTATATTTTATTTGGAAACAGGGTCTCACTAAGTTGCTGAGAGCCTCACTAAGTAGCTGAGGCTGGCTTCGAACCTGTGCAATCCTCCTGACTCAGCCTCCCAAGCGCGGGGATTACAATCGTGTGCCACCACGCCTGGCTATTATTAAGTATTATTATTATTATTATTATTATTATTATTATTATCTCGCTAAATTGCTCAGGGCCTTTCTCTTTCTCTATCTATCTATCTATCTATATATATATATATATATATTCTTTCTTTCTTTTGTGGTACTGGGGATGGAATCCAGGGCTTTCTACCTCCAAGCTACACTCCCAAACCCGCTTTATATTTTATTTGAAAACAGGGTCTCACAACGTTGCTGAGAACCTCCCTAAATAAGTAGCTGAGGCTGGCTTTGAACCTGCGTGATCCTCCTGTCTCAGCCTCCCAAGTACTGGGATTACAAGCGTGTGCCACCATGCCCAGCTGGCCTCTCTATGTTTCTGAGAATGGCCTCGAACCTGTGATCCTCCTGTCTCAGCCTCCTAAGTACTGGGATTACAGGCATACGCCACCATGCCCAGCCTTTGTTTAATTTCATTATTGCTATTTCTTTTTTTTTTTTTTTTTTTGGAAATGGAGTCTTGCTAAATTGCTGAGGCTAGCCTGGAACCTGTTATCTTCCTGTCTCAGCCTCCCAAGTAATGGGATTATAAGTGTGCACCCCCACGCCCAGCTGAAAAAGTCTAGCTTCTAGGAAAAGGAAAAGAGGAATTCGGAGTTTCAGTGTTCTCCCGGCTTCTGGAATGACAGTGAGATGATGACCGCACACAGGGGCTTTTGCCCTTCTGGGAAGTGAAATCATTTCATAATGAATCCAGAGTTACCAAGGAAGTTAGGATGTAGGCGAGGACTGGGCCTCTTGTCCTTGCTCTGTGACCCCAGGAAATGTGTCTGTCCTGATGCTTGGGGGCTGTCCTGGGCTTGGAAAATCTGTTTGGCCCCCATTGTGTTGTTGCCAGAAAGGCTTGATAGGAAGTTGGCAAGGAAAAGAGCTGAGCGGCGCCTTCCCATTTTGAAGAGGGAGTAACCAGTGTGTGGGGGTGTGAGGAAGGCCAGCTCCATTTGAGTGCAGTCAAGCAGTCAGGGTGCTGAAGCTATTTAGGGCTGCCTCTGATGGGCTCAGGCCTGGAGGGAGGGGCTCTCCTCCTTGACCCTGTTTTGTCCCTACTTAATTTTTGTTGTTGTTGTATTTGAAATGCCAGAGACATTCTACCTTCAAGCTACATGCTCAGCCTTTCTTTCTTTTTTTTTTTTTGGTGGTACTGGGGGTGGAACCCAGAGGCTTTCTACCTCCGGGCTATACTCCCAGACCTATTTTCTATTTTATTTGGAAACAGGGTCTCACTAAGTTGCTGAGAGCCTCACTAAGTAGCTGAGGCTGGCTTCCAACCTGTGCGATCCTCCTGTCTCAGCCTCCCAAGCGCGGGGATTACAAGCGTGCGCCACCACGCCCGGCCTATGCTCAGCCTTTTTATTTATTTTTTGGTACTGGGAATTGAACCCAGGGGATTGTACACTCTCAACCCCCCAACTCTATGTGTGTGTGTGTGTGTGTGTGTGTTACTGGGAATTGAACTCAGGGGCATTCTACCACTGAGCTATACTTCCAGCCCTATTTTATTCTTTTGAAAAAATTTTAATTAACTAATTAATTAATTATGTACTGGGGATTGAACCCAGGGGCATTCTACCTCTGAGCTACATCCCTAGCCCTATTTTTTTATTCTTTATTTTGGAACAGTGTCTCACTAAATTGCAGAGAGCCTCACTAAGAAGCTGAGGCTGGCCAACTTTCTCAGCCTCTGAAATACTGGGATTTTAGGCATGTGCCCGGATTTTTTTGTTTTTGTTTGGTTTGGTTTGGTATGGTTTGGTTTGGCGGTACTGGGGTTCCTGGAAGCCCTTCTACCTCCGGCTACACGCCCACGGGCTACACTCCCAGACCTATTTTTATACTTTCTTTTTTTAATGTGGAAACAGGGTCTCACTAAATTGTGGAGGGCCTCACTAAGTAGCTGAGGCTGTCCGTGAACCGCGATCCTCCATTCTCAGCCTCCCGAGTGCTGGGATTACATGCATGTGCCACCACACCAGCTAGCATCTCACTTTTGCTGAGGTTGTCCTCAAACCTGGGATCAGCCTCTGAAGTACTGAATCACAAGCATGTACCACCACACCTGGCTCTCTCCTCCTCCTCCTCTTACTCCTTTTTGGTGGTGGTACTGGAGACTGATCAAGAGCATTCTACTTTTAAGCTACAACTCTGTTTATTTTTTACTTTGAAACAAGGTCTCTTTAAGTTGCTGAGGCTGGCCTTGAACCTGCAATCCTCCGGTCTTACCACCACCACCACCCCACCCGCCAAGTACTGCGTTTATGGGCATGCGCCACCACAGCTGAGGATGCATTTACTTCTGTGAAACTTTCTCTGTGGTGAGTCTTTCCTGGGTAAGGAGAATGTGAGCTGGTACCATCATTCAGTCCTGTAAACTGCAGAGTATGACTTTACGAGGCTAACCTCACCCTTCCCAACAAAGAGGATTCTTGGAGCCATACGATCTTAGAGGATGGCTGGATCTTCAAAGTCTGTTTTCTTCCCATTCCTTAGTCTCGTGATTTTAAATTTCTCCTCCTCCTTCTCCTCCTCTTCCTCTTCCTGTGGTACTGGGGATTGGACCCAGAGACATTCTACCTCCAAACTACACCCCCAGCCCTATTTTATTTATTTAAAATTTATTTATCACTTATTTATATTTGTGTTTGTGTGGTGCTGAGGATTGAACTCAAAGGCATTCTACCTTGGAGCTACACCCCTCAGTTTTATTACTTTTACTTATATTGTTTTTTGTGGTACTGGAGATTGAACCCAAGGGCATTCTACCACCAAGCTATATCCCCAGCCCATTTTTTATACTTTTGTTTGTGTGTGTGGTGCTGGAGATGGAACCCAGGAGCATTCTATCCCCGAACTATACTCCCAGCCCTATTTTTTATTCTTTATTTTGAAACAGGGTCTCACTGAGTTGCAAAGGGCCTAAGTAGTTGAGGTTGTCTATGAACCATGATCCTCCTGTCTCAGTCTCCCAAATGCAGGGATTACAAGCATGCGCCACCACACCTGGCTTTTTTTTTTTTTTTTTTTTTCGGTACTGAGGATGGAACCCAGGGGCATTCGACCTCCGAGCTATACCCCCTGCCCTATTTTTTATTCTTTATTTTGAGACAGGGTCTCACTGAGTTGCAGAGGGCCTAAGTAGCTGAGGCTGTCCGCGAACCGCGATCCTCCGGTCTCAGTCTCCCAAATGCTGGGATTACAAGCGTGCGCCACCACGCCTGGCTCTTATACTTTATCTTGAAACAGGTTCTCACTAAATTGCAGATGGGCTCACTAAGTAGTTGAGACTGACTGTGAACCAGAGATCCTCCTGTCTCAGCTTCCCAAGTACTGGGATTATAAGCGTGAGTCACCATGCCCAACTTCTTTTTTTTTTTTTTTTTATGGTACTAGGGATGGAACCTGGGGGCAATCTGCCTCTGAGCTACACCCCCAGCCCTATTAACTAAGTAGCTGAGGCTGGCTGAGAACCTATGATCCTCCTGTCTCAGCCTCCCAAGTACTAGGAGTACAAGTGTGTGCCACCACACCTGGCATCTTGTGGTTTTTAAGTGTAATCAGCATGCCAGGTAAAAAAGCAACAAGCCCCTGAACAGCCAGCAGGAAGTCACCAACAATCCCATAATAAACTCCTGCAGATGATAAACTGGCTGTGTGATCTCCATCTGCCTTTGGGTAAGAGGGCACCACGGGCGAAGCTGAAGGGAAAATTAACTCTGAATGCTGTAAAAACACAAGGAATTTCCACATTGCTATTTTATACTCAACCTTCAGTGACACTTAAGATCCTTTTCCCTGAAATCTTAGGAAATGTTGGCGTCTTTTGCAGGTTAAAAGATGGATGACAGGCTGGGGCTACAGGGTTTGAGGGTTTGCTGTGCTCTTCAGGGCTCTTTTTTTTGTGTGTGTGTGGTACTGGGATGGAACCCAGGGGCATTCGACCTCCGAGCTATACCCCCTGCCCTATTTTTTATTCTTTATTTTGAGACAGGGTCTCACTGAGTTGCAGAGGGCCTAAGTAGCTGAGGCTGTCCGTGAACCGCGATCCTCTGGTCTCAGCCTCCCGCATGCTGGGATTACAAACCTGCGCCACCACGCCCGGCTAGACCACTGTTCCTGACTATCTCCTTCATCAACTCTGTTTTAGCCTTTGGATCCCTTGACTGTTACCCTCTCTGAGCAGCCTTCCTTTGCCCTCAAATAGTTTAATTTTGGCCCAGCTAGAATCTAAGAGGATGGGGGAGAAATTTCACCTTTCCTACAAACTCAGTTTAGAAAGTTGAGCAGGGCGTGGTGGTATACACCTGTTGAGATCAGAGGCTCTAGGTAGCAAGACTGTCAACAATCTAGTGATACCCTGTCTCAAAACAACAAAAAAATTAAACAGGAGGGCTGGGGGTGTAGTTGGGAGGTAGAGTGCCACGGGTTTAATCCCCAATACTGAAAAAAAAAAAAAAGTAAGCAGTATTGCTTTTTTTTTCTTTTTCTTGAGGGTCTGGGGATGGAACCCAGGGGCATTCAACCTCCAAGTTACACCCCCTACCCTGCTTTTTATTCTTTATTCTGAAACAGGATCTAAGTTGCAGAGGGCCTCACTAAGTAGCTGAGGCTGTCAGCGAACTGTGATCCTCCAGTCTCAGCCTCCTAAATGCTGGGATGACAAGTGTGTGCCACCAAACCCAGATAGCATTGCCTCTTAAAAAAGACTAGAAAAAGCCAGGCATGGTGTGCACACTTGTAACCCGGCGCTTGGGAGGCTGAGATAGGAGATTGCATAGGTTCGAAGCCAGCTTCAGCTACTTAGTGAGACCCTATTTCCAAATAAAGTATGAAATAGGTCTGGGAGTATTGCCCAGAGGTAGAAAGCTCCTGGTTTCCACCCAGTAACACACACACACACACACGACTAGAAAATAGCTGAGCCTGATGCTTAATAAGGGTAAATATGCCTTGCTTTAGTCAGCTTGTGTGCCGTAAAAAGTACCACTGGGCTGGGCGTGGTGGCGCACGCTTGTAATCCTAGCATCCTGGAGATTGAGACAGGAGGATCGTGGTTTGTGGCCAGCCTCAGATACTTAGTGAGGTCCTATGCAACTCAGTGAGACCCTGTTTCAAAATAAAGAATATAAAATAGGGCTGAGGGTGTGGCTTAGAGGTAGAATGCCCCTGGGTTCCATCCCCAGTACTGCCAAAAAAAAAAAAAAAAAAGTACCACTGGATGACTTAAACAAGACATTTGTTTCTCACAGTTCTGGAGTCTGGAAGTCTAAAACCAAGGTGATGGCAGATTTAATTTCTGGTGAGGACTCTCTTCCTTCTTTTACTTATGTTTTTGGTACTGGGGGTTTATGAGTATGTGTGTGGTGTAATGGGGCTTGAACCCAGTAGCATTTTACTTTGAAGTTATACCCCGAGCTGCCCCTCTTGTGTATATGTGTGTCTAAATATAAATAGAAGCTGGGCATGGTGGTGCACGCTTGTAATCCCAGTACTTGGGAGGCCAAGACAGTAGGATTGTGTAGGTTTGAAGCCAGCTTCAGCTACTTAGTGAGGCTCTCAGCAACTTAGTGAGACCCTGCTTCCAAATAAAACAAAACAGGTCTGGGAGTATAGCCTGGAGGTAGAAAGCCCCTGGATTTTATCCCTAGTACCACCACAAAAACAACAATAAAATAAAAAATAACAATATGGCTGGGGGTATAGCTCAGAGGTAAAATGACCCTAAATTCAATCCTTAGTGCTCAAAATAAATAAATAATAATAATAAATATGGCTGGGGTGTAGCTCATAGGCACAATGTCCCTGGGTTCAATCCCCAACACAACCAAAAAAACAAAAGGAATGTTACTTCCAACATGTGTGTTTCTGTGCCAAACTTATGGGATAAAGCCTCTACTAGGAGCTAAAAAGAGACAAAAATAAAGCCAGACACATTGTCTACTTGAGTTTATTCTTGTTCTTAAAAAAAGAGAGAGAGAGAAAGAGAGAGAGAGAGAGATTAGAGATGGTTGGAGAAATAACTCATCAACACTGAACAGGAGCCAAGACTCCAAGACTTGAGCGTACTCCCTCTGCCCTCAACCTCAGCTCTCTGAGATTCCAACCCACTGATTCTTTAAAACAGAACGCCCAAATCAGCAGCAAAGTATCGGGGGTAGTCACTGAGATTTGAACACTGGGAATGAAAGGGGCAATGTCCAGAAATTAGGAGCTGGGAAGGGATGGGGAGAGTGAGGCTCTGGAGGAGAGCTGGGCTGTGAGGTGGAAGTGGGCCAGCAGGAGTGGCGCCTCCTGCTGCCGCCGCCCACACTCCCAGGCCCCAGAGAGCCCACGGTTTGTTCTGCAGTCCGTCCCCCACTCCCAAAGGCCTCACAGGCCTAGCTCCAAGTCCTCCAGCTCCTCCTGCAGAGCCCTCCTCCTCGCAAGCTTCTCTAGCTGCTCCTTGCTCGGCTGGCTCACTTCCCCAGCCTGGATCCGCTGCTGCAGCTCTTCCACCTGCCGAAGCTTCTTCTTTAGGTTCTTGATCTTCTTGGCTTTCTCGGTGGTGGCAGCTGAGTCAGACGCATCCGAGGCAGCTGTGGGGGCTGCCTGGGAGCCTTGTGGAGCACCGGGGAGTCGGGCTATCTCTCCCAAGGTCACCTTATCAAGAGTCCTGCTCAAGGCCTCTGTCTCTCCTTTCTCTTGCTGTTGCCGCCTCTTCTCCTTCCGCTTCAGGTTGCGTTTGGCTGTCTTGGAGAGGCCTGGCTCACCACCCTCGGGTCTGGTTGGGGTGACAGAAGAGGTGGCCTCGGGGCTCAGACCTGGGGGCAGTTCTGGTTTACTCTTGAAAAACTTCACATACTTGTTTTCATACCTGCAGGAAACAGAAGATGTCAACATTTTCCATTAACTACTGACTTTTACTTATTTATTTTTGGAACCCTGGGGCATTTTACCTCTGAGCTACATCCCAGCCCTTTCTATTTTCTATTTTTTGTTTGTTTGTTTGTTTATTTATTTGTGTGTGTCTGGGGATGGAACCCAGGGGCATCTGACCTCCGAGCTACACCCTCTTCCCTATTTTTTACTCTTTATTTTGAAATAGGGTCTCACTAAGTTGCGGAGGGCCTCACTAAGTAGCTGAGGCTGTCCACGAACCACGATCCCCTGGTCTTAGCTTCCCAAATGCTGGGATTACAAGTGTGTGCCACCATGCCTGGCTTCTATTTTTTATTCTGAAACAGGGTCTTGCTAAGTTACTGAGGGTCTCACTAAGTTGCTAAGGCTGGCCTTGAACCTGCGATCTTCCTGTCTCAGACTCCCACGCCCTGGAATTAGAAGCTTGTACCATCACACCCTACTAATCACTGACTTTTTGAAGCTTTCTACATCCAACCTATACCCCCAGCTCTTTTATTATTATTTATTTGGAAGTAGGGTCTCGCCTGGTTGCTCAGTGTCTGGCTAAGTTGCTGAGGCTGGCCTGGAGCCTCTGATCCCATCCTCCTCCTCCAAGTACTGGGTTACAGAGCGTGCCAGTACATCTGGCTTGAAGTTTTCCTTGCCCTTCCAGATCACTTCGCTCTCCTCAGAGTCCGGCTTCTTTCCTCTCTTTAGGTCCCTCCCTAATTCTCCTGTGGAGTGGAGGCTTAGGAGGGTCCCTATGACCCGGAACTCTGGACTGCTATTTGGAGGTTTTCATGACTAGAGATGATAGGAACAAGAACCCCTACTCATCTTGAACCCCAGCCCCTTCCTCCCCTTCTCAGGCAGTCACCCGTCCTTCCATCTCCTTGGGGCTTCAAGGAGCTCTTCCTTAAACTTGCAGGCACACCTTTCCTATCCTTCTGAAGGGCCCATTATACACCCACTCGTCAAGCCTAACCACGCACACTGGGACCTCCTCCTGAGGCACGTAGCCTTCCTTCACCCTCCGCTGCTTGCGCCAGGTCCCGTCAGGACGCTGTGTTGAGGCGATGTACTTGCCTGAAATGAGAGAAATTAAGTGGGAGAGTTAGTTTTTCTTATTTTCAAATATTTCCTAAGATGAAAAAATAATACATAAATATACGCAGCTTCTTTCAGCATCAGTTTACCAAATGCAAACTGCTAAGGAATTTATCAACCCTCAATCTCTTTCTCATCATTATTTATTAAGTGACTATACAATGAACAATAATCATCCTTGCCCTTAGGAGTTTCTTTTCTATTTTTTTTTTTTTTTTTTTGCAGTACTGGGGAGGAACCTAGGGGCATTCTAACTCTGAGCTACACCCCCACCCCTCTTTTTTTATTCTTTATTTTGAAACAGGGTCTCACTGAATTGCAAGGGGCCTCACTAAGTAGCAGAAGCTGTCCTCGAACCATCATCCTTCAGTCTCAGTCTCCCAAATGTTGGGATTACATGTGCCACCACACCCAGCTCTCCAGCCCTTTTTATTTAGTTGAATTTATTACTAGGGATTGAATTCAAGGGCACTCTACCTCCAAACTACACACCTGCTTCTTTTTATTTTACTTAATTAATTTTCTGGTATTGGGGGTTGAATTCAGGGGCATTCTATCTCTGAGCTACACCCCTAGCCCTTTTTATTTTGAAACAGGGTTTCACTAGGTTGCTGAGAGGCTTAGTAAATTGCTGAGGTTGGTTTCAAACCTGCAATCTTCCCGTCTTAGCCTCTGATGTACTGGAGATTACACCTAGTACCGCCATACGTGGCTTTTATTTTTTTAATTAAAAATATATTTTTTGCAGTAGTGGAGATTGAACCCAGGAGGTTTTACCTCTGAGCTACACCCCCAGCCCTATTTTTTATTCTTTAATTTGAAAAAGAGTCTTACTAAGTTGTGGAGGGCCTAAGTAGCTGAGGTTGGCCATGATCCTCCTATTAATCCTCCACTACAAGCATGGACCACCATGCCCAGCTATATTTTTTAAATTTTGAAACAGGGTCTTGCTGTGTTGCTTGAGGTCTTGCTAAGTTGTTGAGGTTAACCTTAAATGTGTGCTTCTCTAGATGAGCCCATTAAGTACTGGGATTACAAGCATGTACTACCTTGCCCAGCTGAAGAAAACAGGAAAAAAAAAGGATTTTGGATAATTGAGGAGAGAAATCAGTAAAAGACTGGAAGAAAACAGGGGAAGGAGAAGAGGGAAATGTAGAACTAATGAATGATACAGTTCAAAGTATGCTCTGCCCAGGTATGACGGCCCCTCCCAGTATCATTACTATGTGCAGGAAAGGCTGAGCAGTGGGTGGGACCTGAAGAAGAACCTAGAACACTAACACCTGTGCGCTTGTTTGTATGACTTTGAATCTCACTGTAATGTAGACTTAAAATGAATTAATAAAGGTATAATAAAATAAACATAGGGCAAGCCAAGCACATTGGTACATACCAGTAACCCCAGTACTTGGGAGACTGAGATAGGAGGATAATGGGTTCAAGAGCAGCCTCAAAAACCTAGCAAGACCCTTGACAATTTGCAAGACCCTGTTCAAAGTACACAATACGGCCAGGCGTGGTGGTGCATATTTGTAATTCTAGTATTTGGGAGGCTGAGACAGGAGGATTGCAGGTTCCTAGCCAGCCTCGGCTACTTAGTGAGGCCCTGTTCCAAAAATAAAGAATAAAAAATAGGTCTGGGGTGTAGGTCAGAGGTAGAATGCCTCGGGTTCAATCTCCAGCATCACAAAACAAACAATAAAAATGGGCTGGGAACATAGCTCATAAGTAGATCATCCCTAGGTTTAATGAGTTTAATCCCTAGTAACCCCCCCCCCAAAAAAAAAGCATCAGGACAAGCCTGATGTGGGATGTATACCTGTAGTCTGAACAACTGTGGGAAGCTGAGGTGGGAGGACCAGTTGAGCCCACTCTGGGCAATACAGTGAGAGCCTACCTCAATACAAAAACAAAGCCAGACATGGTGGTTCGGGCCTATAACCTCAGTACTTGGGAGGTGGAAACAGGAGGACTGCAGGTTTGAGGACAGCCTCAGTAAGTAGTGAGAGTCTCATCAACCTAGAGAGACCTGGTTCAAAAATAAAATAGGGCTGGGGGAGTATAGCTCAAAGGTAGAATGTCCCTGGGTTCAATTCCCAGTAACACAATAAACAAACAAACACAAGGCAATGTCAGGCATAGTGTTCTTGGGAGCCTGAAACACTAGGATCACAGGTTCAAAGCCAACCTCAGCATCTTAGTGAGACTCTAAGCAACCTAGCAAAACCCTGTTTTAAAACAAAAAATTTTAAAAAGGGCTTGGGGTATAGCTCAAAGGTTTAACTCCCCTGGGTTCAATCCCCAGTAACACCATGCACACACACATACAAAACACAGGCATATAAATACCAAGGTGACATCAAAGGTAGTTAGTTAACAAGCGGCTAAAAACAGGCAAAAGGAAGAACCACTCAGAGGAGAAATGATGAGAAAATGTTATAAAGAAGGAATTTAATTTAGGTGGATGTTTAAAAGCAAAGACTTGAAGGACTCCTGGGAAGATGGTGACAGAGAAAAGTGGGGCTTACGAGCCCCGCTAACAACCAATCTCTGTTACCACAAAATCAGCGCCTTTCATAGCCAGAAAACACCATCAACAGAGAAACAAAGAATGTAAATATAAGGGACAGAGAAAAAGAGGGCTGGAAAAACGAGACTCCAGAAAGAAACCAGACCGCAGTGCTGCGGCCGGAGCCGTGGCGCAGAGCGGCGCGGATGCCATCTTCCCTTGCAGCACCAGGCCCCAGAGAGGAGGGGGACTCAGAACAGAGCTCAGAGCCACAGAGGAGATATGCCGGCCTCACGGCCGAGGACACAGCAGCAGCGTCTTACTGCCGACGGCAGCAGCGAGCTCACCTGACGGCACCAGACCAACGCACTCAACAGCCCACCAGGCTCCAGAGAGGAGCAGCAGACAGCGAGCTGAGGTGAGCCGCTGCGGATCAGCCGGGCGGAATTCGGCAGATTTCTCCGCACAGGGAGTATCTAAAGCTCCCAGTGGCTGGGCTCAGCACACCCTTCAGGGACTCAGAGCGGAGCTCAAAAACAGAGAAGAAATACGCCAGCTTCACGGCCGAGGGCGTGACAGCGGCGCCATATTGCCACCGGCGGCAGCAGTAGCGAATTCACAGAGTCCACTACAGCTCCATCAGCGCACTGAACAACAGTGAGTCAAATTGTGGCCCCTAGAGGAGAAATCCCAGTATTGCACTCCCAGGGACTTTACCCAGTGGGGGAGTGGCGGTGGCAGAGATACCACACCATAGTCACAACTCCCCATGGGAGAACACCCAATCTAGCACCCTCCCATGGTCTAAAGTAGCCTCGATTGACTCCCTGGGTCTGAGACTTTGCGATACAACCCAGTAAAGGACTAGTGGTGACTGAGATACCACAGACTCGAGATCCAGAGCACCTTAAGTGAAGTTGTAGTGACCCAGGGAAGAACCCAGAGAAGGCACAAACTTCCGAAATCATGGGAAAGAGGAATGCCCACAACCCCACAACATCAGAACCTGATAAAACAGAAATTCAGAGATTCCTAGAAGATCAAATCAGGAAAATAACTGTAGAAATAATAGAGGTGTTTTGAAAAGAATTCAGAGAGAGCCAAAAAGAGATAAAGGATGTAATCAGTGAAGTAAAGGCCTCAATTCAAAGTATAAACAACCGATTAGACTACATGGAGAATAGAATATTGCTCCTAGAAGATGATCACTCCAAAAATGAACGCAGTTTCTAATTTAGAAAAAAAATCCGACAGCAGGAATCTGACATTAAAGAAATATGGGCCTATTTTAAGAGAGCTAACCTAAGAATAATTGGAATAGAGGAGGGAAAAGAAGGTGAAACCAAAGGGATCAACAATCTCTTCAAGGAAGTAATAGCAGAAAATTTTCCAAACATAGAGCAAGAGGTCGATACACAGGTCCAGGAAACTTATAGAACTCCCTTTAGACAGGATCGGAGAAGAGGATCCCCACGCCACATAATTGTCAAAATGACCAATGTGGAAGCCAAGCAGAGAATCTTAAAGGCAACAAAACAAAGGGCCAAGTGACATTCAGAGGCAAACAAATTAGAATCACTCCAGACATCCCAAACCAAGTTATGAGAGCCAGAAGGGCTTGGAGTAACATAATCCAAACGCTAAAAGAAAACAACTTCCAGCCAAAAATTTCCTACCCAGCAAAACTTTCTATCAAATTAGATGGGGAAATAACAAACTTCCATGACAAACAGAAACTGAAGGAATTTATGTATTCAAAACCAGCGCTAGAGACAATACTCAAAGAGATTAACTACAAAGAAGAAATAGGTAACACACACCAGAACCAGAGAAACAAGATTTTCCATCCAACAGACAACTAAGATTGGTTATCTGTGGAGATTCATTATTTATGTTAGTCTTATACCTATCTCTAAATTGTACTCTTTGCTTTTATTGTTGCTAATTTTTAGGATTTCTAGTTGGAATATTAATATACCTTCAGATATAGCATTTGGAAATATTTTATCCCATTCTATCAGTAACTTTTAAATCTGTTTACATTGTCTTTGGATACACAATATTTTTTTTTAGGGAGTTTGTTTACCCTTCTGTTGCCTGTGCCACTGAAATCATATCCAAGAAATCACTGCCAATTTCAATGTTGTGAGGATTTACGACCCAGATTTTCTTCTAAAAGTTTATAGTCTTAAGATTTATATTTAGGTCTTTTATCTATTTTGAGTTAATATTTGTATATGGTGTTAGGTAAGGGTCCAATTTTATTCTTTTTCATGTAATTATTATTTTTCAACAATATTTAGTTAAAAGATTATTATTTCCTCCACCAAATGTTCATGGAAACCTTGTCAAAAATAACTTGATAATATATGGAGGAATTTATCTCTAGGCTTTTATTTAACTCCAATGGTTTATATATCTGCCTTTAGAACAGTACTACACTGTTTCAATTATCATGGCTTGAAATCAGAAAATATACATCTAGTTTTGTTCTTTTTCAAGATCGTTTTGGGTATCTAGAGTCCATATTCCATATTAGGATAGATTTTTTCTGAAAAATAAATAAATAAATGTATGATAGTTTCACCTAAAAAAGAAAAAAAAGAAAAAAATATTCTCTGGTAAGAAAGAAAGCAAAAAGAAATATTGAAATGCTATCTTAAGCCATCAAAAGCTTGGTGTCAGACAAATGAAACTGTTATGTGAAATTATCATTGTTAATTTTGGATAAATCGCTGTAATACTAGACGTCAACTACTAAGCCAAGCATGGGAAGGAGGGATGGGGAGAGAATGGGGTGGGGATCAAGTAGGGGCTAACTGGGCGATGTGTGCATGTATCTCTACAAAGGTTTTTTTTTTTTTAATCCCACTATGATGTATGAATACACTGCACCAATAAAAATAAATAAATAAAAGCCGGGCGTGGTGGCGCACGCTTGTAATCCCCGCACTTGGTAGGCAGAGACAGGAGGATCGCGCAGGTTCGAAGTCAGCCGCGAGCGCTGGTTTAGGAGAGCCTGTTTCCAAATAAAAATGTAAAAATAGGTCTGGGAGTGTAGCCCAGAGGTAGAAGGGCTTCCAGGAACCCCAGTATCATCTAAATAAATAAATAAATAAATAAAGCAAAGGGTACAATTAAAAAAAATCCTCAAAAGACAGGCTAGAGCAGGCCCCGAAGAAAGGGACAACCTAAATGAAAAGGGAGGCAGAATGGATTTGAAACAGAAGTTCATTCTAGAGATACGGAATATAAATGGCAGTTTTATTTATTTATTTATTTATTTTTGGGTGGTACTGGGGTTCCTGGAAGCCCTTCTACCTCCGGCTACACTCCCAGACCTATTTTTACATTTTTATTTGGAAACAGGGTCTCCTAAGCCAGCGCGCGCAGCTGGCTTCGAACCTGCGCGATCCTCCTGTCTCTGCCTCCCAAGCGCGGGGATTACAGGCGTGCGCCACCACGCCCGGCTAAATGGCAGTTTTAGCAGATGACAAACAGACCAAGCTGGCTGAGCCAGAGAAAAGGCTGGTGTAGTGAAAGAATGTTCAAATCTTGAACTTAAGAAGTTTAATATGTGGCCCCTGGCACATATTCAATATTTGTCAAATGAATGAATCCTTTGTGCAAAGCATTGTTTTTAGGACCTTGGATAGATGAATAAATCCTTTATCCAAAGCAATGTTTTAGGGCAATTAATCTGACATAATGTTAAGGTGAACTGGAAAAGAAAAACACTGGAGCCTGGGGAAAAGAGTTAGAAAAAAGATTGCAATCTACTCAGCACCCATTCCATTGGTACCAGAGATAAAACCAGCACTCTACTACTGAACCTTTATATTCCTTTGTATCCCAGACCTTTATATTCCTTTTTTTTTTTTTTGGTAGTACTGGGGGTGGAACCCAGGGGCTTTTCTACCTCTAGGCTATACTCCCAGACCTATTTTATACTTTATTTAGAAACAGGGTCTCACTAAGTTGCTGAAAGCCTCACTAAGTAGCTGAGGCTGGCTTTTTTTTTTTTTTTTTTTTTTTTTTTTGGTGGTACTGAGGGTGGAACCCAGGGTCCTTCTACCTCCGGGCTATACTCCCAGCCCTATTTTATATTTTACTTGGAAACAGGGTCTCACTAAGTTGCTGAGAGCCTCACTAAGTAGCTGAGGCTGGCTTTTTTTTTTTTTTTTGTGGTACTGAGGGTGGAACCCAGGGTCCTTCTACCTCCGGGCTATACTCCCAGCCCTATTTTATATTTTATTTGGAAACAGGGTCTCACTAAGTTGCTGAGAGCCTCACTAAGTAGCTGAGGCTGGCTTTTTTTTTTTTTTTTTTTTTTGGTGGTACTGAGGGTGGAACCCAGGGGCCTTCTACCTCCCGGCTATACTCCCAGCCCTATTTTATATTTTATTTGGAAACAGGGTCTCACTAAGTTGCTGAGAGCCTCACTAAGTAGCTGAGGCTGGCTTCGAACCTGTGTGATCCTCCTGTCTCAGCCTCCCAAGTGCAGGGATTACAAGTGTGCACCACCACGCCCGGCTTCTGAGGCTGGCTTTGAACCTGCGTGATCCTCCTGTCTCAGCCTCCCAAGCACTGAGATTTCAAGTGTGCACCACCACACCCAGCTCTTTTTATACCATTCTGAGGCAGGCTCTGGTTAAGCTGCCCAGGCTCAGCTCAAACTTGTGATCTGCCTACCTCTACTAGAACTAAAAATAGTTCAGCACATACTCAGAAAGCTCAATCTTAAAAATCAGTGTAAGGTAATAGTTCCAACAAGAAAGAAAAAGCATACACAAAAAGAAGGAAAAGAGATAACCATATAAAAATTAAGATATTTTCTATAAATAGTTAAAAATAAAAACAAAATTCAGATCCAATTTTGGAAAATGACTAAATATATGAGGTATACCTTTTTTTTTTTTTTTTGGTGGTACTGGGGGTTGAACCCAGGGGCTTTTCTACCTCCAGGCTATACTCCTAGACCTATGTTATACTTTATTTGGAAACAGGGTCTAAGTTGCTGAGAGCCTCACTAAATAGCTGAGACTGGCTTTGAACCTATGCGACCTGTCTCAGCCTCCCAAGAGCTGGGATTACAAGTATGTGCCACCATACCTGGCTTTGTAATACACTTCTTTAAAATGATTATTAAGGATCCAGGTGTGGTGACTCACAAGCTTGTATCCCAGCATTGGGAAGGCTGAGACAAGAGGATCGAGGTTCAAGGACAGCCTCAGCTACTTAGTGGATGGAGTCCCTTTGCAACTGACTGAGACGCTGTTTCAAGTTAAAGATTAAAAAAATAGGGCTGAAGGTGTAGCTAGAAGTTAGAATGCTCCTGGGTTCCATCCCAAGTACTGTAAAAAAAATTTTTTTTAAGATAATTAGCCAGGCATAGTGGCTCACACTGGTAATCCCAGCATTCCATAGGCTGAGACAGGAGGATCCTGGTTCAGGGCCAGCCTTAGCTAGTGAGGCCCTCCACAACTCAGTGAGACCCTGTTCTAAAATAAAGAATAAAAAATAGGGCAGGGTGTGTTGCTTGGAGGCCAAATGTCTCTGTGTTCCATCCCCAGACGCCCCCCAAAAAAGAAAAAAAGATAATTAAACTGGGTGTGGTAGGACATGCTTGTAATCCTACTTGGGAGGCTGAGACAGGAGGATCTCAGGTTCTCAGCCAACTTCAGCTTAGTAAGGCCCTTGGCAACTTTGTGACACCTCATTTCAAAATAAAGAATAAATGCCAGCCAGGCGTGGTGGTACACACTTATAATCCTAGCATTTGGGAGGCTGAGACAGGAGGATCGTGGTTCGCAGACAGCCTCAGCTACTTAGTGAGGATCTTTGCAACTCAGTGAGAATTTTTTCCAAATAAAGAATAAAAAATAGGGCTAGGGTTGCAGCTCAGAGGTACAGTGCCCCTGGGTTCAACATACACACAAAAATAAATAAGTAAAATAAGACGGGTGTGTTGGCGTATACCTGTAACCCCAGTACTTGGGAGGCTGAGACAGGAGGATCACAGGTTCTTGGCAAGTCTCAGTAACTCGTGAGGCCCTCCACAACTTAGACCTTGTTTCAAAATAAAGAATAAAAAATAGGGCTGGGGGTTTTGCTCAGAGGTAGAATGTCCCTGGATTCAATCCCCAGTAAAGAAAAGAAAAGAAAAGAAAAGAAAAGAAAAGAAAAGAAAAGAAAAGAAAAGAAAATGTCAAATGGATATGATGGGTAGGTGTGTAATCCCAGATTTGGGGAGGCTGTTACAGATCTAAAGATTGCAGGTTCAAGTCAGCAACCTAGCAAGATCCTGTTTCCAAATGAAAAAGGCTAGTGTGTAGCTTGGAGGTAAAATGCTCTAGAGTTGAATCGCCAGTACCAAAAAAAAAAAGTTATTAGAGTATAAGATTACTATATATGTAATCTTTCCCTGTGGTACGGGCAAGTTTTTAAATTTCTGTGATAGGGATTGAACCCGTTCTACCGAAGCTACACCCCAGCCATATATATATGATATATTATATATATAATATCATATATATGATATATATATTATATATATAATATATATATATATTTTTTTTTTGCAGTATTGAGAATGGAACTCAGGGGCATTCTACCTTTGAGTTATACTCCCAGCCCTATTTTTTTAAATTCTTTATTTTGAAACAAGGTTTCACTAAGTTGCAGAAGGCCACATTAAGTAGCTGAGGCTGTCTGCAAACCATGATCCTCCTGTCCTCCTATCTCAGCCTCCCAAATGCTGTGATTTCAAGTACAGGCCACCATGCCCATCCCCAGCCCTATCTTATTTTGTGGTAGTACTGGGGATTGAACCCAGAAGCATTCTTCTTTCTCTTTTCCTTTTTGGGGTGCGGGGGGTGGAACTCAGGGGCACTCTACCTCTGAGCTATACCCCCAGCCCTATTTTTTATTCTTTATTTTGAAACAGGGTCTCACTGAGTTGCAAAAGACCTAAGTAGTAGCTGAGGCTGTCAGTGAACTGAGATCCTCCTGTCTCAGCTTCCCAAATACTGGGATGACAAGCGTGCACCACCACACTCAGCTAGCATTCTACTTTTAAACTACACTCTCAGTCTGATTTTATTTCTTATTTTGAAACAGGCTTTCGCTAGGTTGACGAGAGTCTCACTACTTGCTGAGGCTGTCCTTAAATCTGACATCTTCTTGTCTCAGACTCTCAAGTACTGAGATTACAACCATGAGTCAACACACCTGGCATCTATTTTTTTTTTATTTTGAACCAGGGTCTCACTAAATTGTTGAGGTTATCCTCAAACCTATGATCCTCTTGTCTTAGCCTCTCAAGTACTGGGATTACAGGCATGTGTCACCACACCTGGCTGAAATTACTTTGATCAGGAGATTTCTGTTTTATGGGGATCACTGTATCTGTTGTGATCTTTGGAAGACAAGAAGGCTTTAGACAGAGGACATGGGGATATGGCTGAAGAAAGTAGAAAACGTTAAATATTTCAAGTGTAGGGTCATGAACAAAGTGACAAATAAAACTATTCATGTATCTACTTCTAATTCTTGGATTCTTATTGCGTTCAGGATGCTTACAAGGAGAAAGCCACATACAAAAGGATCTTTTTTTTCCTGAACCCAGGGGTAGTCTACCTCTGAGCTACATCCCAAACTTATTTTATTTATTTATTTATTTATTTATTTATTTATTTTTGGTGGTACTAGGGGGTGGAACCCAGAGGCTTTCTACCTCCAGACTATACTCCCAGACTTTTTTTATATTTTATTTGTAAACAGGGTCTCAATAAGTTGCTGAAAGCCTCACTAAGTTGCTGAGGCTGGCTTCGAACCCGTGCGATCCTCCTGTCTCAGCCTCCCAAGCGCGAGGATTACAAGCGTGTGCCACCACGCCCGGCAAACTTTTCTTTTCATTTGAAAACAGGGTCTCCCTGAGTTTCTAAGGCTGGCCTGAAACCTGCAATCCTACCTCACTCTCCCAAGTACTGAGATTACAGGCAAGTGTCACCACAACCAACTCCACAAAAGATCTTGACCTAGCTCTGAGTGGTCTCTAGCCATTTATTGATTGATTGATTGATTGATTGATTGTGTGGAACTGAGGATGGAACCCAGGAACTTCCTACCTCTGGGCTATACTCCAGACCTATTTTATATTTTATTTGGAAACAGGACCTCACTTAGTTGCTGAGAGCCTCACTTAGTAGATGAGGCTGGTTTTGAACCCCTGCGATCCTCCTGTCTCAGTCTCCCATGTACTGGGATTACAAGCGTGCACCACCATGCTCAGCAGTCTCTAGCCTCTTAACACCCAGAGAGCTACTCAGTTTCTGTTCTAGCCACTGAAGTATTTGTGAATCTCACCCAGAACTCCGACTGCTCTCTATGCCTTTTTGCTTTGCTTCCCTTTGCTGAGAGTAGACTTTCCTTGCTTTTGAGTTAATTCCCCTTGCTTTTGAGTTAAAGGTGGAGTTCAAGTATGAATACCTCAAGGCAGCCTCTCCTAACCTCCCCCACCCCAACACAAACCAAGTTAGAAGCTGCCATTTGTGCACATACAGCACTTATTTTAGCTTTTATCATGTTTCAATGTTTAACTTGTTTGCTTAAAGGCAAAGACTCTTGTCTTTGAACTTTGTAGCAAAGAGTTTGACTCACAGAATCCAGTAATCACTGAGTGAAATCAATTAATTTTAAAAATAAGTATAGTAGGAGATACCAAAATTCAACATGTTTTAGACAAATGACACATAGGATAAGAAAAGAAACCAGAATTAAGTCAGGAGTGGTTGTGTATGCCTGTAATCCCAGTACTTGGGAGGTTGAGACAGGAAGATACCAGGTTCAAGGCCAGCCTCAGCAATTTAGTGGGACCCTGTTTCAAAATAAAAGAATAAAACAAAAACAGGGCTGAGGATGTTGCTTGCCCCTCCATTCAGTCTCTAGTACAGGAAGGAAAGAAGAGAGAAAGGGAGGGAGGTAGTGAAGGAGGAAGGAGAAAGAAGGAAGAAAGGAGAGTAAACTAGAGGGAAATTAGTGAGAATAAGAAAGGTTTCCAACCTCTGATGAGTTTGGCTTGTAGCCTCAGACTGGAAACCAATAAGGGAGTACAAGTAAATCTGCTTAAAACAATGCTTTAGCCAGGCGTGGTAGAGCATGCTTTTAAACCCAGCATCTGGGAGGCTGAGACAGAGGATCATGGGAGGATCATGGTTCACAGATCATGGGAGGATCATGGTTTGCAGACAGCCTCAGCTGCTCAGTGAGGCTCTCTGCAACTTAGTGAGACCTTGTTTCAAAATAAAGAATAAAAGCTGAGAGTGGTGGCAGCACACTTGTAATCCCAGCATTTGGGAGGCTGAGGCAGGAGAATCCTGGTTCAAGGACAGCCTCAGCTATTACTTAGTGAGGCCTTTTGCAACTCAGTGAGACCCTGTTTCAAAATAAAGAATAAGCCCGGCGTGGTGGCGCATGCTTGTAATCTCCGCGCTTGGAAGGCTGAGACAGGAGGATCAAAGCCAGCCTCAGCTACTTAGTGAGGCTCTCAGCAACGTATTGAGACCCTGTTTCCAAATAAAATATAAAGTGGGGAGACCCCTGGAGAAACCAGGCCCAGTAAGATGCTGGGTTCTGGGCAGGGGTCGCGTGCGGGGCACGCCAGCTGGGGCCCAGGTCGAGGGACTCTGGGCCCCAGGCCGAACTGTGCATAGCACGCCAGGCCCCTGTAGAAACCGGGCCCAGTAAGAAGCTGGGTTCTGGGCGGGGATCGCGCGCGGCGCACAAAAGCAGGGGCCGGGTCGCGGGACCCTGGGCCCCGGGCCGAACTGCGCGTAGCACGCCAGACCCCTGGAGAAACCGGGCCCAGTAAGAAGCTGGGTTCTGGGCGGGGGTCGCGTGCGGGGCACGCCAGATGGGGCCCAGGTCGCGGGACTCTGGGCCCCAGGGCGAACTGCGAGTAGCACGCCAGACCCCTGGAGACACCAGGCCCAGTAAGACGCTGGGTTCTGGGCGGGGGTCGCGCGCAGGGCACGCCAGCTGGGGCCCGGGCCGCGGGACTCTGGGCTCCAGGCCGAACTGCGAGTAGCACGCCAGACCCCTGGAGAAACCGGGCCCAGAACAGAAAAAGATAAAGAAAAATATCGGAGAGGAGGTAAGAAAGCCGTTATGGATGCCAGGACACTGGAGATGCAGACAAAACTTATCTAAATGCACTGGAACTTATGGAAAAATTCGCCGTGAAAGAGGACTGCTATTTCTCTATATTGTTAAGAATCTCAGACATCACATATAAGGAGAGAGTTTAGCAGAGACCAAGGAGAAATGCGGTGTTGAAAGAGTTCTCCGCGATGGTGGTGGAGACTTGTATTCAGGAGAAGCAGAAACCGGATCTTACCAACTTTATTTTTTTGGAGAAATTACACCAAATGTCGAATACTACCATCACGCATGCTTAGGAACACTGGACAACATTCAGAGTGGAAAAAGAGCCTGGGAAGGATTTGAAATGGTGGAGGCAGTGGCAATGCCAGTGGCCGATACTCGGGGGAGGCAGAGATCTGATACATTACACCTGGAACCTTTGAAATAGTAACCACAGAGACAGTGATCGGAACCTGCTGAGGGGTTAGGCAGGCGCCGGAGCCAGTGGCCAACATCAGAGCTTGCTGTGAGGCAAGGCCACTACTGAGGCCTCCGTGGCCGGGATTGGAACCTGCCTAGAGGTTAGACCGATGCTGGGGCCAGCGAGGCCGGCATTGGAGCCTGCTGTGAGGCAAGGCCGGTACTGGGGCCTCCGAGGCCAGGATAAGGGCCTGCCGAGGGGTTAGGCCGGTGCTGGGGCCAGCGAGGCCGGCATCAGAGCCTGCCTTGAGGCATGACCAGTGCTGGGGCCTCCGAGGCCGGGATCGGAGCCTGCTGAGGGGTTAGGCCAGTGCTGGGGCCAGTGAGGCCGGCATCGGAGCCTGCCTTGAGGCAAGGCCGGTACTGGGGCCTCCAAGGTCAGGATAAGAGCCTGCCGAGGGGTTAGGCCTGTGCTGGGGCCAGCGAGGCCGGCATCGGAGCCTGCCGTGAGGCATGACCAGTGCTGGGGTCTCCGAGGCCGGGATCGGAGCCTGCCGAGGGGTTAGGCCGGTGCAGGGGCCAGTGAGGCCGGCATTGGAGCCTGCCGTGAGGCAAGGCCGGTACTGGATAAGAGCCTGCTGAGGGGTTAGGCCGGTGCTGGGGCCAGCGAGGCCGGCATCGGAGCCTGCCTTGAGGCATGACCAGTGCTGGGGCCTCCGAGGCCGGGATCGGAGCCTGCCAAGGGGTTAGGCCGGTGCTGGGGCCAGTGAGGCCGGCATCGGAGCCTGCCTTGAGGCAAGGCCGGTACTGGGGCCTCCGAGGCCAGGATAAGAGCCTGCCGAGGGGTTAGGCCAGTGCTGGGGCCAGCGAGACCGGCATCGGAGCCTGCCGTGAGGCATGACCGGTGCTGGGGCCTCCGAGGCCAGGATCGGAGCCTGCCGAGGGGTTAGGCCGGTGCTGGGGCCAGTGAGGCCGGCATCGGAGCCTGCCTTGAGGCAAGGCCGGTACTGGGGCCTCGAGGCCAGGATAAGAGCCTGCCGAGGGGTTAGGCCTGTGGGCCAGTGAGGCCGGCATCGGAGCCTGCCGTGAGACATGGCCAGTGATGGGGCCTCCTAACCCGGGAACGGAACCTGCCGAGGGGTTAGGCCGGTGCTGGGGCCAACGAGGCCGGCATTGGAGCCTGCCATGAGGCTAGGCCGGTGCTGGGGCCTCTGAGGCCGGGATTGGAATCCTGCCAAGGGGTTAGACCGGTGCAGGGGCCAGCGAGACCAGAACTGGGGCCTCCCATGAGGCAAGGCCGCTGCTTGAGCCAGCGAGGTCTGGATCAGTCCACTGAGTAGCCAGGCCACTACTGGGACCATCAAGAGTGGGATCGGTACTTGCAACGCAGCATGCACAGAGAAATATCGCAGAAAATATAAATCAGACGCTTCTCTTAATCAGCAATAACTAGGAGGAAAAGGGCAACAGGAAGAGGTTGAGCTATAGAAAGGGCCCTATAGTGAAGCAACTAATGTGACCAATCAGAGGGTATGTAATGCTGGAGGACAGAGCCTCTTTAAAACGCAGGAGGTACATAAACAAATGTATCAAAGTAAATCACCAAAGAAGAGTGGGATGGAGGGAGGGGGAGGGAATGGGATGGGGGCTGGAGGAGGGCTAATTGGATGATGTGTGCTTGTATATCCTCTCAAGTCTTGTACTCCAATGTGATTGATATATGATTACAATGCACCAATTTAAAAAATAAATTAATAAAAAAAATATATAAAGTGGGTCTGGGAGTATATCCCAGAGGTAGAAAGCCTCTGGGTTCAACCCCAAGTACCACACACACAAAAAAAAAGAATAAAAAATAGGGCTGGGGGTGCAGCTTGGAGGTAAAATGTCCTAGATTCCATCAGTACTGCAAAATAAATAAATAAATTAATTAATTAATTAAAAATAGGGCCGGGTGTGGTGGCACACGCTTGTAATCCTCGCGCTTGGGACAGGAGGATCGCGCAGGTTCGAAGCCAGCTGCGCTGGCTTAAGAGACCCCTGTTTCCCAATAAAACCTATAAAATAGGTCTGGGAGTGTACTCCGGAGGTAGACGGGCTTCCAGGAACCCCAGTACCACCAAAAAAAAAATAGGGCATATGTAGCTCAGAGGTCGAATGCCCCTGGGCCTGGGTTCTATCCCTAGACCTGCAAAAAAACAAAACAAAACAAAACAAAAAGCTTTAATATTATCCTGAAAGCAAGGTGTAGTGGCACACACTTGTAATTCCAGTACTTGGGAGGTTGAGAGAGGAGGATCACAAGTTCGAGGCCAGCTTCAGCTACTTAGTGAGGCCCTGTTTCAAAATAAAGAATAAAAAAAGCTGGGTGCGGCGGTGCATACTTGTGTTTCCAGCATTTGGGAGGTTGAGACTGGAGGACTGTGGTTCAAGGACAGCCTCAGCTACTACTTAGGCCCTTTGCAACTCAGTAAGAACCTGTTTCAAACCAAAGAAGAAAAAATAGGGCTGGGGTGTGGCTTGGAGATAGAATGCCACTGGGTTAAATTCTTTAAAAAAAAATTGCTAGGTGTGGTGGCACATGCTTGTAATCCCAGCGCTTAGGAGGCGGAGCCAGGAGGATTGCACAGGTTCAAAGCCAGCCTTGCTGGCTTAAGAGACCCTGTTTCCACATAAAAATATAAAATAGGTCTGGGAGTGTAGCCCGGAGGTAGAAGGGCTTCCAGAAACCCCAGTACCACACACACACACACACACACACACACACACACACCAAAAAAAAAAAAAAATTAACCTGAGCTGGGCATGGTGCCAGACCCCTGTAATCCCAGTACTTGGGAAGCTGAGACAGGAGAATCGCAGGTTTGGAGGTAGCCTCAGCAATTTAGAGGGGCCCTCTCCAACTTAGTGAGACCCTGTTTCAAAACAAAAAACAAAATAGGGGTGGGGGTATAGCTCAGAGGTGGAATGCCCCTGGGTTCAATTCCTAGTAAAACACACACACACACAGACACACACACACACACAGACACACACACACACACACAACACCTAAAAATACCCACAGTCATTCCTCAGATCTGTGGGGGAATGGTTCTAGGATCCATGAGGGACACCAAAATCCTCAGATGCTCAAGCCCCTAATATAAAATGGCATAATATTTGCATATAACCTGTGCAAATCCACCCATATGCTTTATTTTTTATTTTTATTTTTTTGCAGCACTGGGGATGGAACCCAGGGACATTCTATCTCCAAGCTACACTCCCAGCCCTATTTTTTATTCTTTAATTTGAAAAAAGGTCTCACTGAGTTGCAAAGCACTTCACTAAGTAGCTGAGACTGTCTGCAAACCAGGACCCTACTGTCTCAGCCTCCAAATGCTGGGATTACTAACCATGTGCCACCACGCCTGGCTCACCCATATACTTTAAATCATCTCTAGAACACTGATAATACAAGGCAAATGATACATGAATAGTTGTTATACTGTGTTGTTTAGAGAATAATGACAAAAAACTTTTCTATAATGACAGCTACATAAATTTGTTTTCTTTATAAAGAGATAGGGGGGTCGCCGGGTGTGGTGGCGCACGCTTGTAATCCCCGCGCTTGGGAGGCAGAGACAGGAGGATCGCGCAGGTTCGAAGCCAGCCGCGCGCGCTGGCTTAGGAGACCCTGTTTCCAAAAATGAAAATATAAAAAAAATAGGTCTGGGAGTGTAGCCTGGAGGTAGAAGGGCTTCCAGGAACCCCAGTACCACCAAAAAAATAAATAAATAAAAAAATAAAGAGATAGGGGGGTCTTGATATGTTATTCAAGCTAGTCCCTAACTCCTGGGCTAAAGTAGTCTTCTGTCTCAGCCTCCCCAGTTATTGGTACTACAAGTATGTGTCACACCCAATTCTAAATATTTTTAATCTAAAATTTGTTGAGTTCTCAGATGTAGAATCCATACATATGAAGGAGTAACACTATCATAAACTAAAGGTAGAAAAAATAAAAGCTGCTGCAACATGAGAATACCTGACTTGGTCTCTGTAGTAATGAAAGGAAAATGGAAGAGAAACCATTATGTAGATAAAGCAACAGGATCCAAAGAGTACTCATTTGAATTAGAGAAGGAAAACTCAAAATAGTCTTACAGTGAATTTAATCTGATGCCTTTCACATATATGATCTTATTTCTCATACTGTATCTCTGGGTAAGTGGGGAATATGGTAAGAACGCTTACTCACACATGGCTTTTAAATGTTTATTGAGCACTTACTAATGTGCCAGGCACTGTAACAGGAGCTGGAGATACAATAATGAATAAAGTAAGCAAGGTTCTTGCCTGTTTGTAGCATACATTCTAGTGAGGAAGATAATAAACGAGAACGCTAATTACAATACCACCCTTGAGTATAGAAAACTGAGAGAATAAGAACCACTGGTATAAACAAGGCATAGAGGAAAAGACAACTCTGAAAATAACCAATTCTAGACAAGCACTGTTTTACATGGAATCAAAATATATGTTAAAGTTAATTGGTATAGAGTTCAATTGTCTCCTTTTATCTGCGGGGGATACATTCTAAGACCTTCAGTGGATGCTTGAAGCTGAAGTTAGTACTGAACTTATATACAAGCTGAGCATCCCTGATCCAAAAATCCAAAATTTAAAATTCTGCAAAACCTGAAACTTTTGAATTGCCAACATTATGTCACAAGTGGAAAATCCCACACCTGACTTTATGTGTAAGTCAGATTCGAAATGCAGGTGCATTAAAAATACTGTGTAAAGTTACCCTCAGGCTGTGTTTATGTAAGAAACACAAGAGAAGATTGTATTTAGACTTCAAGATATCTCATCATGTATATACAAATATTTTAAATTCTTTAAAAAAATCCAAAATCCAAAACACTTCCAGTCTCAAGCATTTTGGATAAGGGATACTCACCCTTAGTTTTTCCCTATACATACATATTTATAACAAAGCTTAATTTAGAAATTAGGCACAGTAAGATTAACAATAACTACTATTTTTGGGTCTGAGTTGACCACAGGTAACAGAAACAATCGAAAATTAAACTGCATGTAAAGGGGACCACTGTTGCCTAGTTGAAGGATTAAGAGAAGTAAAGATAGACTGTGAGGAAAGGCAGGGCAGAAGCTTCTTGAATAGCATCCTGTGTGGAAGCCCTTTGAGATACAAGTGGCCATTATCACAAAGGAGCACCTAGTTTATGTTATCTTGGTTCCATCCTCTGGCTTTGATGGTATCCAAGGGTGAAGTCAAAAAGAAGGGAGAGGTTTGGCGACTTCCACCCCTAGAAATAAAAACCAAGGGCAGAATATCAGGACTTTCAGATAACATTTTAGAGAATCAAAAACTATAGGTAGGGACTGCTACGGGAAGATCTTTTAAGCTTGGTCATTTCCCCATATCTAACTTTTATAATCCTTAAGCTGTTTCCTTAAGTGTGTGAGCAATAAAAACTCTTAAAACTAAAAAGGGCCTTGTTTCATGGGTTATAGGAAGACAATAGAGACAACAGAGCAAGGCTTGGGAGAATTCTAAGGGACTAGAAGAAAACACTGGTAAAGATATGGAGTCCCTGGTACCTGTTTCAAGTAAGATGTATGAGATCCAGGTCACAGATCTGAGCCTGAGGACCATCTCGGGACCAATGATTTTAAGACCTAGATGTAATTTGCAAAAAAGAGAAAATATAAAAAGAAAATCAGAGTTGGAGAAATGACCTTGGAAAAAATGGTCAAGATTATTTCCCTAAAGAGAAAAGGTGCTAACAGCAATACAAAGAAAAATTCAAAGAAAAGGTCAAAGTTATGCCATGGAGACCAAAGAGTTTTAGGTAATAGGTGATTAAAAGTATTAAAACTACTATTTTAATGGATAAGTGATAATACTATTAAGTACTATAGAGATAAAGAACAAGGAGAACTGAGAAAAAGGTTACTTACTGTGTTTGGCAATATGGAAATTCCTGGTCATAGCTGAGAATAGAGCCTCAGAAAAGTACAGTGGTCAGAAGACAGACCACAAATTAATTAAATTCAATAAACATTTATTAAAAGCTTCCTAGGAGAAATGTATTATACTAAGTGCTACAGAGGCTAATCATATGAGCAAGATGGTCCTTAGTCTCAAGAAATTTAGAATCTAAGTAAGGGGGAGATGGGCAGGTTAGGCAAAGAATAAGATAAAAGTTTAACTACAGATAAGGAATAAAAAATCATACCCTATTTGATGGGAAAAATGATGGGAAATGAGAAAAACCTCAGGGTCTTGACCTTAAAAACTAGGTAACAGTGATAACAAGAAGCTAGGTGTGGTTTCCCAGGCCTGTGATTCCAGTATTTGGGAGGCTGAGACAGTATTTGGGAGGATCACAAGTTTCAGGGCAGCCCACACAACCTATCAAGACTCTCCTCAAACTAGCCAGATCTTGTTTCAAAACAAAAAATAAAAAAGGCTGGGGGCATAGCTGGGAGGTAGAATGACCCAGGCTCAATCCCTAGTATCTCTCTCTCCCTCTCCCTCTCTCTCATACACACACACACACACACACACACACACACACACACACACACACACACTAATGACAACAACAAACCAGCAGCCAATACTCTATAATCAGAGACTAAGGAAGGGAAAGGGGGTTCCAGTAAGAAGAAAAATTTTGACAGTAGAAAACACACAGTATGTTAAGAATAATTACAAACGAGTACTTAATAAGTAGCTGTATACACTAGGAACTTCACATTATCTTGTTGAATCCAGACAGCTAATGGATAATATAACTTACAAGCTAAAAAAAATAGTCTCTAAGAGGTTAAACAACTGGGAGGCTGAGATAAGAGGATCACAGTTTCACAGCCAGCCTCAGCAACTTAGTGAGACCCTGTTTCAAACTAAAAAAGTAAAATAGGGCTGGGCACATAGCTCAGAAGTAGAATGCCCCTGGGTTCCATCCCTAGTATATGTGCAAGCAAGCAAGCAAGCATCCACGCACACGCAAGCATGCACACACACAGGTTAAGCAGAGCATGGGGCACACCTGTAACCCCAGTTACTTGGGATGCTGAGGTCAGGGACACTGCTTATTGGCAGAGCATTTGCAGTGTTTAGCTAGTATGCACAAAGCCCTGGATTGGATCCCTGGCACCACAAAAACAAACAAAAAGGGCTCGAGATGTAGTTCAGTGGTAGAGTACTTACCGAGTGTGCACCAAGCCTTGGGATCAATCCCTACTACTCCCCAAAACTAAAAAGGCTAAAGACATGTCCAAGATCATAAAGACACAAAACACACACACACACACACACACACACACACACACACACACACACGTGTATATGTATGTGTATATATATATATATATATATATATTTTTTTTTTCTCTCATACACACACACACACACATATACACTGAGGATTAAACCCAGGGGCATTCTACCTCTGAGCTACACACCCAGCCTCATTTTATATCTTATTTGGAAATAGAATCTAAGTTGTAGAGGTCCTTCCTAAGTTGAAGAGGGTGACTTCAAACCTGTGATCCTCCTGTCTCAGCCTCCCAACTACTGGGATGACCAGCATGCGCTACCTCACCCAACTATGTAGTTGGACTTTAAACTCAGGTCTAGTACCATAGCTTACACATCATTGCACTGATGTTCTACCTATCTTGTAAATCCCAGTTTTGCCAAGTGTGGTGGCACACACTTGTAATCCCAGCATTTGGGAGGCTGAGAAAGGAGGATCTCAGTTCGGGGGCAGCCTCAGTTTTTACTTAGTGAGGCCCTTTGCAGCTCACTGAGACCCTGTTTCAAAATAAAGAATAATTACGCTGGGCGTGGTGCCACACGCTTGTAATCCCCACTCTTGGGAGGTGGAGACAGGAGGATCGGGCAGGTTCGAAGGCAGCCTCGCTGGCTTAAGAGACCTTGTTTCCAAATAAAAATATAAAAAAAAAAATAGTTCTGGGAGTGTAGCCCAGAGGTAGAAGGGTTTCCAGGAACCCCAGTACCACCAAAAATAAAAATAAAAATAAATAAAAAATAAAGAATAATTGCCGGCCATGGTGGCGCACACTTGTAATCCCAGTGCTTGGGAGGCTGAGACAGGAGAATTGCAGAGGTTCAAAGCAATTCCTTCAGAAAGCAATGGGGCTAATATACCCTGAGAATATAAAGTAGCCCTCAAATTTAGTAGCATTTCCAAATGCTTTTGTTCTACAAAATACTTCTTCCACACGATATTAATATGGATTACTCAAAATAACTGTTAAATAACTTTGGAAAATCTATGTTAAACACAGAGAAAAAAAGATTTCTATTTATTCATTTATTTTTGTGTTACTAGGGATTGAACCCAGTGTACTAACTCTGAGCTACACCCCCAACCTTATTTTATTTTGAGACAGGGTCTCACTGAATTGCAGAGGACCTCGATAAATTGCTGTCATTAACCACGAACTATGATCCTCAGCATACACCATCACACTTAGCTAAGAATTTCTTTTGTGTGTGTGTGTATAGTACTGGAGATGGAACCCAGGGACATTCTACCTCTGAGCTACACTCTAGCCCTATTTTTTTTCTTTCTTCTTTTTTTTTTCTTTTCTTTCTTTTTTTTTTTTTTCAGTACTAGGTCTTTATTTTGAATCAAGGTCTGAGTTGCAAAGGGCCTCACTAATTAGCTGAGGCTGTCCGCGAACTGCGATCCTCCTGTCTCAGCCTCCCAAATGCTGGGATTACAAGCATGAGCCACCATGCCCAGATACTTAGCTAAAAATTTTGTTTTTAACAGCAAGACTTCAGTAATTTAATATGTTCTTTTTTTTTTTTTTTTTTGCAGTACTGGGGATGGAATCCAGGGGCATTCTACCTCTGAGCTATATCCTATTTTTTTATTCTTTATTTTGAAACAGGGTCTCACTGAATTGCAAAGGGCCTCACTAAGTAGCTGAGGCTGTCCGTGAACCGCAGTCCTCCTGTCTCAGCCTCCCAAATGCTGGGATTACAAGTGTGTGCCGCCACACCTGGCTAATATGTTCTTATCCCATCCTCCTGTCTCAATATCCTAAGTACATGGATTACAAGCATGCGCCACCACACTCAGCCACATGTAGTTTCTCCCAGTCCATTCACTAACCCTTACATAACAATAATTACAGAACAATGTTGGCTACTTCTTTATATATGCCAGACATGTATATCACTTCAATTAAATTTCAATTCTCAAATAATCTCATGTTAATAATTATTTTAATTTTTTCTGTGAAAAAACTCATGTTTAAATTTCCAAGGCCATGGAGCTAAGGATACAGCTCAGTGGCAGAACAACTGCCAAACATGTGTGAGGTCTGGGTTCAAAGGACCCCAAAGAAAATAAGTTTTCCCAAGGCCATATCGCTATCAAGTATTGAAGATGGGATAAATGTTATAGTAACAGAAAAAGAAGACTATTTTGAGAAGCCAGGAACAACAGTGTATGCCTGGAGTCCTAGTGATTTGGGAGGTTAAGGTAGAAGGATAACAAGTTCAAGCCCAGCCTTGACAACTTAATGAGGCCCTATCTCAAAATGTAAAGACCAGATGGGCTGGGGGTGTAGCTCAGTGGTAAAGCACTCCTACGTTAGACCCCCAGTAACAAATACATAAAATAAAATCTATTTAAAAATCTCAAAAAGATAGAAATCTTGAGTTGGCTAGAATGAGGGTGCTTTTAACAGACGAATGATGGAACAAGCTTACACTGATTTTGGATCTGAGTATATTCAGGAGTGAAAGATATTCACCAAACTATTAGAAAAAGGCACAGGCAACTCAGAAGAGAGTGGGGCTAGGAATAATGACTGTGGTTAAGAAACAAATTAGGCAATGAGAAAGTGGAACTAGCAGGTGTAGACCTGATATTCAAGAAATCTGGCTGGGACTAAGAAAGAAAGAAAAGTGACAGGCCTTGATTTTACAGTGCTATAGAGTGAGGCTATTTGCATGGGAGGGAGGACTAAAATGAAGGGCGGGAGAGAGCTGGAAACAATTGGGGAAATAGCCGCAGGAGAATGTAAGGACACCAGAAAAAAAGAATTAGAGAGAAGCACTGATCTTGACAGAAGTTAACATTAGACTGAATCTGCTAGCTTCTGTGCTTTTTCTCCAGCAATATGTTGTAGTTTACAAGCAGAAGCCAAGGAAATAATTGGTGGGTATGATTCAAGGTAACAGAAGTACTTGCTTAGTATAGTAGATCAAAATGAATAAAGAAAGCAAAAGGCATAGTATCAAAGTGGCTGATCAAGCCGGGCATGGTGGCTGGTGGCACATGCTTGGGAGGCTGAAACAAGAGGATCACAGGTCAGCCAAGCCTCAGCTACTTAGTGAGGCCTTCTGCAACTTAGTGAGACTCTGTTTCAAAATAAAGAATAAACGCCAGGCGTGGTGGCTCATGCTTGTATCCCCGTGTCTGGGAAGCAGAGACAGGAGGATCGCGAAGGTTCAAAGCCGGCCTCGCTGGCTTAAGAGACCCTGTTTCCAAATAAAATATAAAAAATAGGTCTGGGAATATAGCCCGGAGATAGAAGGTTTTCCAGAAACCCCAGTACCACCAAAAAATAAATAAAATAAAATAAAGAATAAGAACTGGGCTTTGTAATCCCAGCATTTGGGAGGCTGAGAAAGAAGGATCAAGGTTTGCAGACAGACTCAGCTACTTAGTGAGGCCCTTTGCAACTCAGTGAATTCTGTTTCAAAATAAAGAATTTTAAAAAAAGGGCTAGAAGTGTATCTCGGAGGTAAAATGCCCCTGGGTTCTATCCCCAGGACTGGGAAAAAAAAAAAAAAGTGGCTTATCATACAGATCTAGCTAGGTAATTCCCAAAATGACCCTATGGTACTGGTAGATTCAGTAAAGGATCAAGAACTAGTATATAGTGGTAAAGTACTTGCCTGGGTTTGATCTCTAGCAACACACACACACACACACACACACACACACACACACACACACTCATTCCAGAAAACCTAAGAGGGGCAAAAGTGGCTTCTATAGGTTTAGGGTAGTAAAAAAGATGTTTGGGCCAGGTACATAATCCCAGCTCTTTCAGAGCAGAAAGATCTGAAGCTAGAGGTTAGCCAGGGTAACTTAGAAAGACCCTGTCTCAAAATAAAAAGGGCTGAGGAGCTGGGTGTGATGCCACATACTTGTAACCCCAGTACTTGAGACAGAAGGATTGCAGGTTCAAGATGAGCTTTAGCAATTCAGATTCAGCAACTTAGCAAGACCCTGTCTCAAAATAAAAAGGGCTGAGGAGCTGGGTGTGGTGCCACATACTTGTAACCCCAGTACTTGAGACAGGAGGATTGCAGGTTCAAGATGAGCTTTAGCAACTCAGATTCAGCAACTTAGCAAGACCCTGTATCAATAAAAAATAAAAAGGGCTTGGGGTACAGCTCAGAGGTAGAATGCCCCTCGGTTTAATCCCCAGTAGCCACCCTCTAACAAATTTTTTCCAAAAAGTACTGAGAAGCTGGGCGTGATGGCACACCCTTATAATCCTAGTACTTGGGAGGCTGAGACAGGAGGATCACAGGTTTGCAGACAGTCTCAGCAATTTAGTGAGGCCCTTTTTCAAAATACAAAGTAAAAAATAGGGGCTGGGGGTACAGCTTGGAGGTAGAATACCCCTGGGTTCAATCTTCAATTCCACACAAAAAAAGTACTGAGTTGGATGTGGTGGTACACACCTGTAATCCCAGTACTTGGAGACTCTGAGACAGGAGGATGGCAGGTTGGAGGACAGCCTCAGCAAGTAGTGATACTCTTATAAACCTATCAAAATATTTCAAAATAAAAACAAAGCTGGGCATGGTGGCACACGCTTGTAATCCCAGTATTTGGGAGGCTGAGACAGGAGGATCAAAGGTTCACAGCCAGCCTCAGCAACTTGTGAGGCCCTCCATAATCTAGTGACACCCTGTTTCAAAATAATAAATTAAAAAATGGGCTGGTAGTAGAGCTCAGAAGTAGAATGCCCCTGGGTTCTAGCTCTGGTACCAAAAAATAAAAAAATAAAAATAAATAAAATAGGGCTGGAGGTATAGCTTGGAAGTAGAATGTTCCTGTGTTAAATCCTCAGTGCCACTAAAAAAAATACATACATACATACATACATACAAACATACATAAAAATTAAAAAAAAAAAAAGGACTGAGAGCTGGGTGTTGTGGTGCATACCTATAATTCCAGTACTTGGGAGGCTGAGACACAAGGATTGCAGGCTCATGGCCAGCCTGAGCTACTTAGCGAGACTCTCCGCAATTTAGTGAGACTGTTTCAAAATATAAAATAAGGCGGGCATGGTAACCTATACTTGTAATCTCAGTACTTAGGAGGCTGAGATATGAAGATCACAGGTTTGCGGCCAATCCCAGCTACTTAGGAAGGTCCTCTGCAACTTAGTGAGACCCTGTCCAAAATAAGGAATAAAATATTGGGCTAGGGGTATAGCTTGGTGGTAGAATGTCTCTGGGTTTAATCCCCAGTACTGCAAAAATAAGTAAATAATACATAAATAAAATAGAGCTAAGGGTATAGCACAGAGGTAAAATGTCCCTGAGTTCAATCCCCAATAAACACACACATAAAGCTGGGTGTGATGGTACATGCTTGTAATCCCAACATTTTGGAGGTTGAGACCTGAGGATCACAGTTCACAGATAGCCTCAGCTACTTAGTGAGGCCCTCTGCAACTTAGTGAGACCCTGTTTCAAAATAAAGAATAAAAAATAGGGCAGGGGGTATAGCTCGGAGGTTGAATGCCCCTGGGTTCCCGTTCCATCCCCAGAGCCGGAAAAAAAAAAAAAAAATATATATATATATATATATATATATCACACACACACACACACACACACACACACACACACACACACACACACACACAACCAGGCATGGTGGTGCACATTCTTAATCCTAGTACTAGTATTTGGGAGGTTGAGACATGAGGATTGCAGGTTTGAAGCCAGCCTCAACAACTTACTGAGGCCCTTCACAGCTTAATGAGACCCTGTTTCAAAATAAAAAATCAGTGTAGGGCTAGGGTGTAGCTCAGAGGTAGAATGCCCCTGAGTTCTATCCCCAGTATCAAAAAAGAAAGAGTGGAGGCTGTAGGTAGCTTAGTGGTAGAGAGCTTTCCTAACATGCAAAGGCCCTAAATTCAATGTCCAGTACCACAAGAAAAAATGTGACTGGTAAGAGGCCTAAAGTAATTGGTGGGAAGTACCTGAAGGGAAAGTAGTGTCCATGATTCTGATACATAGATGCTTTGAAAATACACAGGAAACTCAACAGTTGTACACTGAGAACGCAGGAGACTAGAATATATTCCAAAGGTAATGGAGACACTGAGAATGACAGCAAGAAATAGAGTGGAGGGAAAAATATAATTTGATAGATCTGGGTCCCTGTGGGCAGTAGATAATGGTACTAGAGTTCTAGAGACTGCTATAATTGTATGTCAATACCTTCTACAAGGATTACAATGACAGTGATGGGTCAATCAATGATCTGGAAACAGTAAAGGAAAGCAAAAAAGAAGCTTATTACATGTTCTCTTCTATATAGTCACAGAGAACAGAAAATACCCTTGGTAGCAGGGTAGGGGAGTTGTGCTATCTGGATTTTTATTAAGTCAGGGTTAAGGGTAAAAAAGTATACTGAACAATAAGCAGTATTTTCAAAGTATACACTAAAAGATGCTAGTTAAAGAAAGATCTATTAGACAGACGTGGTGGTGTACACCTGTAATACCAGTACATGGGAGGCTAAGACAGGAGGATAACTGGTTCCAGCACAGCCTCAGCAACTTAGCAAAAACCCTGTTTCAAAACAAAAAAAGGCTGGGGGTGTAGCTCAGAGGTAGAACGCTCCTGGGTTCAATCCTCAATACCACAAAAATAAATAAGTAAGCCGGGCGTGGTGACACACACTTGTAATCCCCGCGCTTGGGAGGCTGAGACAGGAGGATCACACAGGTTCGAAGCCAGCCTCAGCTACTTAGTGAGGATCTCAGCAACTTAGTGAGAGCTTGTTTCCAAATAAAATATAAAATAGGTCTGGGAGTATAGTCCGAAGGTAGGAAGCTTCTGGGTTCCACCCCCAGTACCACCAAAAAATAATAAATAAATAATGATCTACTAAGTATAGTGGTGCACACCTGCAATCCCAGTACTTGGAAGGCTGAAACAGGAGGATCAAAGGTTTCTAGAAAGCCTCAGCAACCTAGCAAGACTCTTAGTAACCTTGCAAGACCCTGCTTCAAAATAAAAAATAAAATAGGGCTGTGGGCATAGCTCAGAGGTAGAATGCCCTAGGTTCAATTCCCAGTATTACAGACAAAAAAAAAAAAGAAAGAAAGAAAAGAAATAAGAAAGGAAGGAAAGAAAGGCCTACTGAGTAGAAAGCATAAGGAAAGATGATGTACTACTTTGAAATGTCACGTTAAGAAGTAGCTGAGAACTGGGTTGTCATTAGGTACCATAAGATAGGTGGGCTGAGATAGAAGGAACACATGAAGCAGCAGAACAAGAAGCATAAATGGCACATTTTAAAATACACCATCCATGCCACTGCACACATGGCATCACTTCTAAAGAAAACTGCACATATATAGCTGGGTATGGTGGCTCACACTTGTAATCTCAGTATCCAGGGGGCTAAGACAGGAGGATCACAAGTTCAAGGCCAGCCTCAGCTACATAAAAGCAGGGGGGGGGGCACATGCTGAGACAGGAGGGTGACAGGTTTGAGGACTACCTAAGCAAGTAGTGAGACTCTAGTCAACCAAGCAAGACCCTGTTTTAAAATAAATATAAAACAGGGCTAGGGGTGCAGCTCAAAGGTAAAATACCTCTGGCTCAATCCCCAGTACCACAAAGTAAATAAAAACAACGGACTGAGGGTGTAGTTCAGTGTTGGAGTGCCCCTGGGCTCGATCCCGAGTACCACAAAACCGCATGTATACAATGAGAATTACAAAACAAAATCACCTTACAATTGCATAGCATTTTACAAGGTACTTTCACATACATTATCTTACTTGACCATCACTAAGGCAATATTACTACTGTGCATTTTCCCAAAGACAAGGCAATTAGGATGGGACAAAACTATGAAGAAAGCCTTAATTCTCAGTTTCTTTACATCACTGCAGACACCTTAGTATCTAAGACGGCCGCGCTCACATTTTTCTCAGGCCAGAAAGAACAGTGAGTTCTATCAATTTGCCAAAAAGCTCGGGAGAAAGGTCACTAGACACCTTCCTGTCTGCCTTCTTTCACCTTAGATTCTTCAATCCCAATCACCATCACCCGGGGAAGGTAGAGAAGGGTGGCTCCATCAAGGAGAAAACTCAAACTGAAAGTTAAGTTCCTCTTCCCTTCACACCTTTGAGCCTCAGCGATCCGACAATGAAGATGAGGGAGAGAGTGGAGAAAGCACCATGTAGGAATAGGAAGGTCTTCAGCAGACACAACTTCGAGAAAAAGAATGAAAACGGGGCTGGGGTAGGACAGAAAACAGGTATAGCTAAGAGGTGGGGGAGGGGGAAAGGAAGACGGCAGGAATTGGAGGGAAGTGAGTGTAGGAGCCCAAAAGGATGGAGAACCAAATAGAAATATGGGAGCTCCAACTGCTGGAGAAAAGCTGGGGGCCAGTGAGGGTCCTGGAGCAGAGAGCATTAAAAGACCCGGGGTTTGGGTGACCGGAAGCAGAGACCCCCCCAAACACGAGACCAGAAGGGGGCGCAGGTGACACCCTGTAGGAAAGAATGAATGGGGAAGGCGGTCCAAGGGGCGGGGTAGAGGAGGGGCCCCGGGGTGGGCGGGGCACAGACCCCTTTCCGAGTACGAACCCCTACCCCGGGAGCCCCGGGAGAAGCGGCTCCGCGACTCCCGCACTCACCGCCGGTCTCGTCAGTTACATAGGGAGTCGCCATCTTGGAAACGCAAACCACTTCCGGCGTGAGCGGGCTGGGGTCCCGCCCCCTCCCCACCGGAAGTGGAGTCCAGATCCTAGCAGGCCGCCATCTTGGTCTTAAAGGGAGAGTGCACCATTTCATGGCGGGGGAGGAGGAGGGAAGACTTGAAGTAGTGGAAAAAAAAAAAAGAGAGAGAAAAGAAAAGGCCGCGGGCTCTTTTACTGCCACGAACACCATCATTGAGCGCCGGCTGCGTGTAAGCCTGGAACTCTGGGCGCCCAAAGAAACCCCGACACACCACCCCTCCCATCCCCGGCACTCCCCAAAGCCCAGGGCCTGCGAGGGAGAGAGGGCGCGGGGCCCACCTGCGCCCGGGAAGGGGCGGCTACGAGGAGGAGGGCGCGCCGGCCCCGCGGCCTGCAGCCTCAGCCCCCGGGGCCCCGGCGGCGCGGGGCGTGGCCGGCGAGGGGAGCCCTCCAGCCCCGATCCCGCGGGGCCCGCCGGCCGTCACCTGTTCCCGCGGCCTCGGGGCCGCCGGCGGCTCGCATGGCCGCGCGGGGCGACTCGGGCCTCGCGGGCCGCCCAGGTCAGAGGGCAGCGCGGAGGCTGGGCGGGCCCGCGGCGAGCGGACCGGCCTCGGCGCGGGGATCGCCGGGCGCCCGGCCAGGCTGCGGCCGCGCCCCTCCCTCCCCGGCCCTGCCCGGGCCGCGCCTCCGCTCTCCAGGCGACCCCGAGGCGCCGCTCCTCCAGGAACTGTCGGTCCTTCGGGGCTCAGTCCTGCTTAACTCGTTTCCCCGACAGCCGGGGTGGGGCCGGCTGCAAGTTCTTCTCCTCGGGTGTCACTCTGCCCTCTTCCACCCCAATATTGCTTTTCCCCTCCCCAGCCTTTACCTCCTCATGCCCTCACTCTGGCCTAGGTGAAGGCCCAACAGTACTCAGGACCCAGGCAGGAGGGAATGGTGGATTTAAGGGACTGGGCAGCATGCCCCAATTTTAAGAAAAGAAAAAGAAAATCAGAGCAATTGGCCGACTAGAACCTTAACCAAACAAATTAAGCCTCAGGAGTTTTCTCAAGGCCACACCTTTGCTTCTTTCTCATTCTCTCATCTTCTTAACATTACCTGGGGTTCCACTTGAATCTCAAAGAGACTCGTTTAAAAACTTTATTTTCTGGACATGGTGGTGCATGTCTGTAATCTTTGTACTTGGGAGACCGAGGTGAGGATCACAAGTTCGAAGACACTATCAACAAGTAGCTAGACTCATCAACCTAGCGAGACCGTTTATTTTTCTTCCTTTCGTGTGTGTGTGTGTGGGGGGGGGTTACCTCTGAGCTACACCCCGAGCCCTATTTTTTTATTCTTATTTTGAAACAGGTCTCACTAATTTGTGAAAGGTCTCACTAAGTAGTTGAGGCTAGCTGCGAACCCCGATCCTCTTGGCTCAGCCTCTCAGGTAATGGAATTACAAGCATGTGCCACCATGCCCCGCATGAGACCCTGTTTCAAAATAAAAATTAAAAATAGGGCCAAGGTTGTAGCTCTGAGATTGAAAGCCCCTGGATTCAATCCCTGTACCACAAAAAACAAAACTATGTATTCCTCAGCAACTTAGTGAGACTCTGTTTCAAAATAAAAAAGTAAAATGGGTCTGGAGGTGTAGCTCACAAGTAGAACACCACTGGGTTTAATCCCTAGGACCACATACACCTATTTGCTCACAGCTAGGGGAGGTGGCACACCTGTGGTCACAGCTACTGGGGAGGCTGAGGCAGGAGGAGCACTTGAGCCCAAGAGTTTGAGGCCAGCCTGAGCAACACAGTGAGGCTCCACCTGGAAAAATACTATTTGCAGCCAGGTATAGTGGTACACACTTGTAATTCCAATATTTGGGAGGCTGAGACAGGAGGATCACAGGATGGAGACCAGCCTCAGTAACTTAAAGAGATCCAATTTCAAAATAAAAAATAAAAGGAGCCGAGTGTGGTGGCACATGCTAGTAATCCCAGCATTTGGTAGGCTGAGACAGGAGGATTGAGGTTCTCAGGCAGCCTCAGCTACTTAGGCCATTTGAACTCAGTGAGACCCTGTTTCAAAATAAAGAATACAAAATCACAGCCAGGCATGGTGGCACACGCTTGTAATCCCAGCATTTGGGAGGCTGAGACAGGAGGATCACGGTTTGCGGACAGCCTCAGCTACTTAGAAAGGCCCTCTGCAACTTAGTGAGACCCTGTTTCAAAATAAAGAATAAAAAATAGTGCAGGGGGTGTAACTTGAAAGTCACATGCCCCCGGGTTCCACCCCCAGACCCGCAAAAAAAAAAAAAAAAAAAAAAATCGGGCTGGGAGTGTAGCTCGGAGGTAGACTGCCCCTGGGTTCCATCCCCAGTACCACAAAAAATTAAAAATAAAACAGAAGGGTTGGGCCCAGTGTGGTGGCACATTCTTGTAATCCCAGTACTTGAGAGGCTTAAACAGGAGAATCACAGGTTCAAAGCCAGCCCAGCAACTTAATGAGGCTCTTGGCAACCTGGTGAGACCCTGTTTTCAAATAAGATATAAAATCAGGCTGGGGTGTAGCTTGGAGGTAGAATGCCTCTGGGTTCAATCCTTACTACCAAAAAATAAAATAAAAATAAATAGCCGGGCGTGGTGGGCACACTTGTAATCCCCGCGCTTGGGAGGCGGAGACAGGAGGATCGCGCAGGTTCGAAGTGAGCCGCTCTGGCTTAGGAGACCCTGTTTCCAAATAAAAAATATATATAAAAAATAGGTCTGGGCACGTAGCCCGGAGGTAGAAGGGCTTCCAGGAACCTCAGTACCACAATAAATAAATAAATAAATCCTTTAAATAAATAAATAAAAGGGCTAGGAATGTAGCTTGGAGAGAAAATGCTGCTGAGTTCAATCCCCAGCAACACACACACACACACTATTTGAGTACAAGTTACTGGAATTGTTCTAACACTGCCATCCTTAACCCTAACCCCTTCTTTCACCCACTGAGCTTCAGCTGGGCCCCCACCAGTATCCTTGTCCTTTGTAACTAATAAGAGATGAGTGTGGGCTAAGGCCTCTAAAATGAGTCAGTGGTGACTAAAATACCTGAGGCATGGTCTTTTTTTTTTAAACACTTTATTGGTGCATTGTAATATACACCATGGTGAGGTTCAAAGTGACACAAATCTACGTGCACACATCACTTGGTGCATTTTCTTCTGTATGAGGGGTGGTCTTTGCAGCTTCTAATGCACCTGCTCTGCAAGGGCAACCTAAAGTCGCTCCTGTTCATTACACAACCCTGGGCCCTCTACTCTCCCCACAAACATCCTGCCCCGGCCCCGGGGTTGACAGGAAGTGAAACTCAATTGTCTTCTTAGTAGACCAGCCTAAGACCCAACCCTGGGCCCCCGGATGTGGCCCCCGCCCCAAGGAGGAAGAAGGAAAGAAGAGGCTGAGGAGAACAGGCTGTTGTTTTTTCCTTTCCCTTTGTTCATTGTGGTTTGTTTCTTTCTGATTTTTGTGATGTGGTTGATGAAAGAAATGAGCACCTGGCACCATAGGCATTAGACACCTCCTCCTGCGATGTTTCTTGGCCTTTCTCTTCCCACCCCCATCAAAAACTGACTTGGGTGTGATGGAGCACAGATCCTAAAGAAGATCCAAAGAAGGCTAGAGTGAGATTGATCCCATCTTGTCCCTTATTAGAAAAATAAATCACATTCCAATTTGAAGTTAAAAAAAAAAAAAAACTTACAAGGAGTGTCTTTGACTTTATTTAGGTATTGGAAGGGGAGGTATGGCCTGTTCTTATTCCTCTTACCCCTATTCTGGGGATTGAACCCAGGGTATAACTGAGCTACCCATGGCGTAACTGATTGCCACTGAGCTCTACCTCCAGTTGGTTTACTTTTTATTTTATTTTTTTAGAGTGGTGGTAAAGGTGATTGAACCCAAGGGCATGAGCTCTACCCCATCCCTTATTTATTTATTTATTTATTTATTTATTTATTTTGTCTTCCCAGTTTCAAAACAAGGTTTCACTAAATTATAGCAATCTGGCCTCAAACTTTTGTGTGTGTGTGAGTCTGGGGATGGAACCCAGTGGCATTTGACCTCTGAGCTACACCCCCTGCCCTATTTTTTATTCTTTATTTTGAAACGGGATTATGGAGGGCCTCACTAAGTAGCTGAGGCTGTCTATGAACCACAATCCTCCTGTCTCAGCCTCCGGAATGCTAGGATTACAAGCATGCGCCACCACCGCTGGGCTAGGCCTTGAACTTTTGATCTTCATTTCTCAGCCTCTAAGAGTACGGGCCTGAATCACTATGCCCAGTTGTACTTTTCATTTTGAGACAGGGTCTCTAAATTGCTGAGACTGACCTCTAATTTGAGATCCTCCAGCTTCAGTCTTCTGAGTTGTTGGAATTATAAGCATGCACCACAGTACCTGGCTTCTTACTTATATTGCATTTTTTTTAGAATGGCTCAAAGTAGACGGGCATGGTGGCCCATGCTTGTAATCCCAGCATTTGGGAGGCTGAGACAGGAGGATCACAATTCGAGGACAGCCTCAGCTACTTAATGAGGCCCTTTGCAACTCAGTGAGACCATTTCAAAATAAATAATAAAAAATAGGGCTAGGGGTATAGCTTGGAGGTAGAATGCCCCTGGGTTCCATCATATATATATATATATATATATGGAGAGAGAGAAAGATGAATGCTGGATCTTTCAGCACATATATTAAATGAGAATAGATGTGTTCAGGGTGGTATTGTTATAAATGGCAGCATATATATTAAAATTGAAAATAATGAAGGATGGAAGCTGGGGTGTTGTTCAATAACAGAGAATGTGCTTAATATGTTCCAGACCCTGGATTCAGTCCCCAACACTGATAAAAAAGAAAAAAAGAACCCGGGCATGGTGGCACACACCTGTAGTCCAGTACTTGGGAGGCTGAGACAGGAAGATCACAGGTTCACGGTCAGCCTCAGCTACTTAGTGAGGCCCTCTGCAACTTAATGAGGCCCTATTAAAAATAAAGAATAAGCCGGGCATGGTGGCTCACGCTTGTAATCCCAGCATTTTGGAGGCTGAGACCAGAGGATTGTGATTCGCGGACAGCCTCAGCTACTTAGTGAGGCCCTCCATAACTTAGTGAGGCCCTGTTTTAAAATAAAAAATAGGGCAGGAGGTGTAGCTCGGAGGTTGAATGCCCCTGGGTTCTATCCCTAGACCCGCAAAAAAGAAAAAGAAAGAAAGAAAGAAAGAAAGAAAGAAAGAAAGAAAGAGCTGGGGACGCTTGTAATCCCAGCATTTGGGAGACTGAGACCAAAGTATCATGGTTCACAGACAGCCTCAGCTACATAGCAAGGCCCTTCACAACTCAGACCCTGTTTCAAAAACTAAAAAGACAAATATAGGGCTGGGGGTGCAGCTTGAAGTTACAATGGCCCTGGGTTCCATCCCCAGTACTGAAAAAAAAAAAAAAAAAAAAAGAGCTGGGGGTGTGGCTCAGAGGTAGAATGCCCCTAGGTTCAATTCCCCATACAGGAAAGAAAGGAAGGAAGGAAGAAAGAAAGAAAGAAAGAAAGAAAGAAAGAAAGAAAGAAAGAAAGAAGAAAGAAAAAGGAGAGGAAGAAACAGCCTTTTTTTCTTCAGGTCCTTCTGTTTCCACTAGAGGGCCTTGTGTATTCCTTTTCTTCTCTGACCCTCACCAAAAATAAGTGTGTGTGCATAGTCTATCTTACACACACACACACACACACACACACACACATTTACAGTCAGAGCTCTCTCCTCCCCCTCCTTTCCACCTCCAGGTGTAAGAGGCAAGATTCCAGGAACCCAAGGCTTTGGTACTCTGCCCTACTGCAAGGAAGGGCAGGAGGGAGTTAGACAGGGCTTTGGGGCGGGGCCAGGGAGCAGGATGCTGGAGTCCCCAGTTCCTACCAGTAGTCTCTAGGCCTCTTTCTCCCTTCCTTTACCAGCCTCAGGACCATCCATGCTGGTCCAAGAGCCTTGTCAGCTCCTGAACAGGATCCAAGCAAGCAAAGCTGAAAGGATCTCCTTTTAGCCCTACTTTTGACCAGGGCCTTCTGCACCACCTGCCAAGGTCAGCGGGTAAAGCAGGAGCGTTGAGCGCGGAGAGGGTGTACCCAGACCAAAGTGCTCCTGGCACCCAAACCTCCCTGGAACTGGGGAGGGCACAGGAGACTGGGGAAACAGGCCTAAAAAGGAGGTGAGAAACCTGGAGGAGAAGGGGGCAGATTGCCTCAAGCAGTGTCAAGCCGTGGGGCCATGCAGGGGCAGTGTCTGGACCCTGCTCCCGAGGGCTGTCCTGAGTGCCCAGTCGCGGTGGATGGAGAGGAGCTGAGCAGGAAGTCCAGGATGGACAATTAGACGAAGAGCGCCCAGGGGTGGCTGGGCGGGCAGCTGTGGAGCTGTTCTTATCAGCCACACAGCCTCCTATCCTGACCTCCCAGGTTTGGGATGGGGGAGAGGCTGCGAGTGATTAGAAAGAAGGAAAATAGAAGCCGACCAGCCCCTGCGCGGGAGGAAGGCGGGAGCGCGGCGAGTGTAGAAAGCGGCACAGACCACAGCCCGAGAGACTTTCGGGGGATGGCGAGCAGGTTCTGTTGAGCTGGAAACCTGGAGACCAGCCGCTCCAGCCTCGAAGTTCCGGAGTTGGGGGCGCGGGAGCGCAGGGCGGGCAGGCTGGTGGGGGGCGGGCAGCTGTGTCGTCAGGAGCGGGGCGGCCCCGCGGCGGCCGCGTCTGCCGGGCCCGTCCCCTCCAGCCCAGCTCGGGCTCCAGCTCCAGCTCCAGCGCCGGCCCTTCAGCTCCGATCGCCCGCCCTCCGGGGCAAGGTAGAGACCCCGACGGACCCCCGCCGCCAGTGTAGGAGGGGGCCGGCACAGGGACGCCCCGCGGGCTGGGCTAGGGCTGCCGGGTCGGGAGGAGGAAGCTGGTTACTGGACTGTGGGGCAGCGGGCGGGCGGGCTGGGCCAGAACCGCGGGCAGTATTTCCCCAGGCATCCCCTCCATCCCTGCTCAGCTCCGGGAGACCCAGCCTGGAGGGAGGTCCCTTTTGGGACTTGCACAGTGCAGCGCTGGCTGGGGGAGAAGGGTTCTCTTTTGGCCTCCTGGTCCCAACTTCCAGTCTCCATCCTTTTTACACCTGTCATGCGGCAGTTTCGAAAATCCCTGAGTCTGAACCCTACTGTCAGCTCTAAATTAGGAGAATTGAGCCTTACCGAGGAAGAAATGCAAATATTGTTGGATATCTCTTTGGCCTCAGAACATACAAGCCCACATCCCCCAACCATGCCAACATAACTTCCTCCTGTACTATGCAATGACACCCACCATACACGTACCACCCCTTAACCAGGCAACAATATCATCTGCCATGGTTGGGGAGGCTTAATGAGTTTTGAGGCTTCACACCAAATAATGCCCTCTGGGACCACCAACTAGTAGCAGGGATGGGCAGGGAATAATAGAACTTCCTTCTGCCTTGGAAGAGAAGGGGAGAATAGAGACCCGAATACAGTCCAGGCATTCAGAAATCCAGGTAACCAGTCCTGTGAGACACTGGGAGTGCCTGCCCCCCCCAGGGGGGGTTCTTGTTGGGACAGTCTGCATGTTCTGGGGACATAGCTAGCTCTTGAGTAATGGTCTGCTTACATGACTTGGAATGTGAGCGCTGACCACTGAAGTAAAAAGGAGACTTTAAATGTTAGTGCTGGCTTGGGAAATAATGTTAGTATTTGATGTTTAAAATTAGATCTAGAAAATGAGGGGTACTAAGCGGAATGGAGTAAGGACAAGGTGTCTATCTGTGACACAGACAGTCATTCTCTTTCTGTCTCAGTTTCCTCTTTTCTCTTTTTTGTTTGTTTGAAACAGGGTTCTAGATATGTTGCCCAGGCTGGCTTTGAACTCTCCATTCTCCCACCTCACCTTCTTAAATAGTCAGGATTATGAGAGTGCGTCACCAAGCTCAGCTCTTTATTTTTCCCCTTTGTAAAATATGAGTTAGTAACTCCTAGCTCTGAGGATGTTTTAAGACTCTGTGTTTCCAAGTCAGCGTCTTCCTTTCGCCGCAAGTTGGTAGAGGTGGGTAGGGAAGCCAGAGGAGGGAAGGGAAGGGTGAGTCACAGATAGCTGGCAGGCAGGCAGCAGACCTCGCCCTTACAGTCCTGGCACTGGCCTGGACTAGCCCAGGTTATAGCCTGAGGATTGGGATGGAGCTAGAGGACAAAACTGGACTTGTTCCAGATCTTTAAGGTCCCAGGATCCTGCAGTTTGCTGGTCTTCATTCCCCTGGCAGCCAGACTTCAGTGAGAGAAGTCAAGAGTACCACTGAACTGATTAGGAGCCCTTATGTCCAAGGTCCCTGCCCAGGGATATCCTTGGACCTTGGCAACCTAGTTTCTACCACCTCATCATCTTCCCAGAGGCAAAGTGCAGGGTTCTGATACTTCTACATGTCTGTACCTGACAGACATAAAAAGGGTAGAAGGCGGGTGTGGTGGCGCTTCCCTGTAATTCCAGTACTTAGGAGGCTGAGACAGGAGGATCACAGGTTCGAGGACAGCCTCAGCAAGTAGTGAGACTCTCATCATCCTAGCGAGACCCTGTTTCAAAATAAAAATAAGCCGGGCGTGGGGGAGCACGCTTGTAATCCCCGCATTTGGGAGGCTGAGACAGGAGGATCGCATGGGTTCTAAGCCAGCCTCGGCTACTTAGTGAGGCTTCGGCAACTTAGCGAGACTCTGTTTCCAAATAAAATATATTAAAAAAAAAAGGTCTGGGAGTATAGCCCGGAGGTAGAAAGCCTCTGGGTTCCACCCCTAGTACCACCAAAATAAAAATAATATAGGGCTGGGGGTATACTCGAAGGTAGAATGCCCCTGGGCTGAATCCCCAGTACTACCAAAATAAAATATAATAAAAAGAGTGGAAGGTATACAATTTACTTTCACTGCTGCTTGAAGTCTATAAATGTGTGCCTTCCTGGCTCAGAAGGATCACTTTTCAAGCTAAGGGTGGTGGCACACACTTGTAACCCCAGTACTTGGGAGGCTGAGACAGGAGGATCGCAGGCTCACAGCCGGCCTCAGCTGCTTGTGAGGCCCTCCACAACTTAATGAGACCCTGTTTCAAAATAAAGAATAAGCCGGGCGTGGTGGCACACGCTTGTAATCCCAACATTTGGGAGGCTGAGACAGGAGGATGGCAGTTCACAGACAGCCTCAGCTAATTAGTGAGGTCCTCTGTAACTTAGTGAGACCCTGTTTCAAAATAAAGAATAAACCAGGCGTGGTGGCACATGCTTGTAATCCCTGCACTTGGGAGGCTGAGACAGGAATATCGCATGGGTTTGAAGCCAGCCTCAGCTACTTAGAGGCTCTCAGCAACTTAGTGAGACCCTGTTTCCAAATAAAATATAAAATAGTCTTGAGAGTACAGCCCGGAGGTAGAAAGAACCTGGGTTCCATCCCCGGTACCACCAAAAAAAAAAAAAAAAAAAAAGACCCTGTTTCCAAATAAAAAATATATAAAAAATAGGTTTGGGCCGGGCATGGTGGCTCACACTTGTAATCCCAGCATTTGGGAGGCTGACACCGGAGCACTGAGGTTTGCAGATAGCCTCAGCTACTTAGTGAGCCCCTCTGCAACTCAGTTAGACCCGGTTTAAAAATAAAGAATAAAAAAAAATAGGGCAGGAGGTGTAGCTTAGAGGTCAAATGCCCCTGGGTTCCACCCCCAGACCCACAAATAAATAAATAAATAAATAAATAAATAAATAAATAAATAGGACAGGGGGTGTAGCTTGGAAGTCGAATGCCCCTCAGACCCACAAATAAAAATAAAGAGCTGGGCGTGGTGGTGCACGCTTGTATCCCCGTGCCTGAGAGGCAGAGACAGGAGGATTGCGCAGGTTCAAAGCCAGGCGCACTGGCTTAAGAGACCCTGTTTCCAAATTTAAAAGTAAAAAAATAGGTCTGGGAGTGTAGCCTGAAGGTAGAAGTGTTTCCAGGGACCCCAGTACCACACAGAAAGAAAGAAAGAAAGAAAGAAAGAAAGAAAGAAAGAAAGAAAGAAAGAAAGAAAGAATTAAAAAATAGGGCTGGGGGTGTAGTTTGGAGGTAGAATACCCATGGGTTCAATCCCCAGTGCTACAAAAAAAAATCACTTTTTCTAATGTCCAGATGTCCTTCTCAAGGGGCCACCTTGTACACAGCTAGTGTCTATGGTACTCCTACTCTACCATACAATTTGTTGTGTACACAGCTCATAATATCATATTCAACCCTCTGTGGCTGAGTTCTCAAGGTGTCCTTCTCACTGATAAAAAAAAAACAACTAAGCCTGGGGTGGGTTTCAATGGTATATGCCTGGTCCTGTGCGAGGCCCTGGGTTTAATCCCCAACACTACTTAAACGTACAAATGCGTACACACACACAACACTGAGGTTCAAGGACATAAAATGACTCATCCCTGAACCTTGTTAAGTTGCCAAGTCTGGCTTCCAACCTGTGACCCTCCTGTTTCAAGTACAACCATGCACCTCCATGCCCAGCTTCAGAGTTAGGATTCAAACCTATTCAAAAGTTCAATCTTGCTGGGCGTGGTGGCATACACTTATAATCCCAGCATTATGGAGGCAGAGATGGGAGGATTGCAGTTCATGACCAGCCTCAGCTACTTAGCCCTTTCCAACTCCGTGGAACCATGTTTCAAAAATTAAAAAGACCAAAATATAGGGCTGGGGGTGTAGCTCTGAGGTAGAATGCCCTTGAGTTCTACTCCCAGTACTACAAAAATAAATAAATAAATAAATTAATTAATAATAAAAATAAATAAAAGTTCAATATCCCCCTCTTCTCTCTCTCTCTCTCTCTCTCTCTCTTTCTCTCTCTCTCTCTCTCTCTCTCTCTCTCTCTCTCTCTCTCTCTCTCTCTCTCTCTCCCCCTCCCTCCTTCCCTCCTTTTCCCCCCTCAGTCCTAGAGATTGAACCTAGTACCCCATACATGCTAGGCAAGTACTCTACTAAGTTTTTTTGTGTGTGTATTGGGATTTTTTTTCTTTGTGTGTGTGATACTGGGGCATTCTACCTCTGAGCTTCTTTTTAATTTGAAGCAGGGTCTCACTAAGTTGCAGAGGGCCTCACTAAGTAGCTGCCTGTCTGCAAACCATGATCCTCTGGTCTCAGCCTCCTGAATGCTGGGATTGATTACAAGCGTGAGCCACCATGCCCGGCTCTGTTTATTTTGAAACAGTCTTTTAGGCTGATGAGAGTCTCACTATTTGCTAAGGCTGTCCTCAAACCTGTGATCCTACTGTCTCAGCCTCCCAAATACTAGGATTACAGGCATGTGCCACCATGCCCAGCTTTATTTTATTCTTTATTTTGAAACAGGGTCTCACTAACTTGTAAAGGGCTTCACTAAGTAGCTGAGGTTGGCTGTGAACTTGTGATCTTCCTGTTTTAGGCTCACAAGTACTAGGATTACAAACGTGTGCCACCATATCCAGCTTTATTTTTCATTTAAAAAATGCTGGGGCCAGCCGGGCGTGGTGGCGCACGCTTGTAATCCCAGCATTCGGGAGGCTGAGACCAGGAGGATCGCGGTTCGCGGACAGCCTCAGCTACTTAGTGAGGCCCTCTGCAACTCAGTGAGACCCGGTTTCAAAATAAAGAATAAAAAAAATAGGGCAGGGGGTGTAGCTCGGAGGTCGAATGCCCCTGGGTTCCATTCCCAAACCCGCAAAAAAAAAAAAAAAAAAAAATGCTGGGGCCGGGCGTGGTGGCGCACGCTTGTAATCCCCGCACTTGGGAGGCAGAGACAAGAGGATCGTGCTGGTTTGGAGCCAGCCTTGCTGGCTTAAGAGACCCTGTTTCCACATAAAATTAAAAAATAGGCCTGGGAGTGTAGCCCGTGGGAGTGTAGCCCGGAGGTAGAAGGGCTTCCAGGAACCCCAGTACCACCAAAAAAAAAAAAAAAAAAAATGCCGGGGCATTTCATTTCATTAAATTGCTGAGGCCGGCCTCAAATTTATAAGCCTTCTCTCTCAGCCTTCTTCTTCTTTTTTTTTTTTTTTTTTTTGGTGTTACTGGGGGTGGAACCCAGAGGCTTTCTACCTCCAGGCTATACTCCCAGACCTATTTTTGGAAACTGGGTCTCACTAAGTTACTGAAAGCCTCACTAAGTAGCTGAAGGCTGGCTTCGAACCTGTGTGATCCTCCTGTCTCAGCCTCCCAAGCGCGGGGATTACAAGCGTGTGCCACCACACCACACCCGGCTATCTCTCAGCCTTCTTAATACTGGGATTACAGGTGTGTGTCAACCTGCCGTGACAAACATCCATTCTCTCTCTCTCTCTCTCTCTCTCTCTCTCTCTCTCTCTCTCTCTCTCTCTCTCTCTCTCGGGTGCTGGGGATTAAACCTAGGAGCATTCTACCTCCTTAGCCCTTTATTTTATTTTATTTTATTTTTGTTTTAAAACAGGGTCTTGTTAGGTTGCTGAGAGCCTCACTACATTGCTGAGGCTGGTTTCAAACCTGAGCTCCTTCTGTCTCAGCCTCCCAATCGCTACATACCTGGTGGCCAAAGTCTTTTCTTTCTTTTTTTTTCTTTTCTTTTTTTTTTTTTTGTGGTGCTGGAGATTGAAGCCAGGGGCATTCTACTTCCAAGCTGCACCCCCAGCCCTATATATTATTCTTTATTTTATTTTATTTTATTTTGCAGGTCTGGGGATGGAATCCAGGGGCATTTGACCTCCAAGCTACACCCCTGCCCTATTCTTTTTATTCTTTATTTGGAAACAGGGTCTCACTAAGTTGCAGAGGGACTCACTAAGTAGCTGAGGCTGTCCTGGGACCTGTGATCTTCCTGTCTCAGCCTCCCAAGTACTGGAATAATCAGATGTGGTAATACACTCCTGTAATCCCAGTACTGGACAGGAGGATTTCAGGTTCAAGGCTAGCCTCAGCAATTTAGTGAGACCTTGACTCAAAATGAAAATATAAAATAGGGCTGGGTGTGTAGCTTGGATGTAGAATGCCTTTGGTTTTAGCATCCAAAGAACCCTTCCTCCCTCCCTCTAAACAAACAAACAAAAAGAATTTTTTTTTTTTTTTTTTTTTTTTTTTGGTGGTACTGGGGTTCCTGGAAGCCCTTCTACCTCCGGGCTACACTCCCAGACCTATTTTTATATTTTTTATTTGGAAACAGGGTCTCTTAAGCCAGCACGGCTGGCTTCGAACCAGGGCGATCCTCCTGTCTCCGCCTCCCAAGCGTGGGGATTACAAGCGTGCACCACCATGCCCGGCTACAAAAAGAATCTTTAGGGCTAACCAAAGAGGCTAATTAAGACATGCAGGAAGCCGGGCGTGGTGGCGCACGCTTGTAATCCCAGCATTCGGGAGGCTGAGACCTGGATGATTGTGGTTCGCGGACAGCCTCAGCTACTTAGTGAGGCCCTCTGCAACTCAGTGAGACCCTGTTTCAAGATAAAGACTAAAAATAAGGCAGGGGGTGTAGCTCAGAGGTCAAATGCCTCTGGGTTCTATCCCCAGACCCGCAAAAAATAAATAAATAAATAAATAAAGACATGCAGGCCCTCTTAGCCATAAAAATGTTATATATTCATTAGATCTGTTAGTGGCAGGATTTGGGTTATAGTCATTAACAAGGGTCAACTGGGCAGAGTCCTTTCTGGAGGATATTGGTGTCCCAGAACCTGCTTTCAAGTGTTCCTAGAGAGTCTCCAAAACAGGAATGTTGTGCTACATAAAGATAGCAGAGATGTCCCAAGGGCAGAGGTTGCAGAGAAGGTTCTTGCACCAACAGAAAGGAAAGGGGCTGGGCGATGCTCGTAAGGGCCTCCCTGAGCCTGACCCAGCAAGCCCCAAATGAGTAGATGGAGTTTGGAGTGTTGGATGCAGCACCTCAAAAAGTGCTTGTAAGCATTATTTATTTACTTAGCTATTTATTTAATATCTACTACATGTGTTCCAAATTATCCAATAATTCTTCTGACTGTCAAGTGGACACTCTGGTATCCCACTTAACCATATTTGATTTTTTTTTTTTTTGCAGTACTGGGGATGGAACCCAAGGGCATTCTACCTCTGAGTTATACCCCCAGCCCTATTTTTTATTCTTTATTTTGAAACAGGGTTTCACTGAGTTGCAAAGGGCCTCACTAAGTAGCTGAGGCTATCCATGAACTGAGATCCTCCTATCTCAGCCTCCTAAATGCTGGGATTACAAGCATGAGACACCACATCCAGCTGTTCCATTTAACCATATTTGGACTGATAGTCCCAGATATGACTCTGAGGCTTTACACGATCAATAGTCTTTGCATAGCCAATTTTGAGCACTTAATACATGCTGAATACTGTTTTATTTTCAGTTTTTAATTATTTTGTGTGGGAGGGGATTCCTGGGGATTGAACCCAGGGGCATTCTACTTCTGAGCTACGTCCACAGCACTATTTTATTCGTTATTTTTAAACTTGATTTCTAATCAAGTTGCAGAGGGCCTCACTAAATTGTTGAGGCTGACCTCCAACCTTCGATCCTTCTGTCTTAGGCTTCCAAGTACTGGGATTACAAGCGTGAGCCATCACACTCTGATGTGGGCATTGTTTTAGATGCTGGGAGGAAGTTAATGGTGAACAAGACTGTCAAGTCTTTGCCCTTGTAGAACTCATCACATTTTGATAAGAGAACAGCAAATAAAGAAGCAAATTCCCACCAGGCATGGTGGCACACGCTTGTAATCCCTGTGCTTGGGAGGCAGAGACAGGAGGATTGCGCAGGTCCAAAGCCAGCCTCTCTGGCTCAAGAGACCCTGTTTCCAAATTAAAAATATATATAAAATAGGTCTGGGAGTGTAGCCCAGAGGTAGAGGGTTTCCAGGAACCCCAGTACCACCAAAAAAAAAAAAAAAAAGATAGATAGATAGATAGATAGATAGATAGATAGATAGATAGATAAGCAAATTCCCAGCTACTTGGAAGGCTGAGGCAGGAGGATCACAAGATCCAGGACCATCTAGGCAACTTAGCAGTATTCTATCTCATAATTTAAAAAAATTAAAAAGCCAGGCATGGCCAGGTGTAGTGGCACGCTTGTAATTCCAGTACTTGGGAGACTGAAACAGGAGGATCCGGGTTCGCGGCCAGCCTCAGCTACTTAGTGAGGCCCTCCACAGCTTAGTGAGACCATGTTTCAAAATAAAGAATAAAATTGGGCTGGGGATGTAGCTCAGAGGTAATATGACCCTGGGTTCAATCTTCAGTATCTCAAAAGAAAAAAAAAAAAAAACAGGCATTGTAGCACATACTTGTAATCCCAGTCCTTGGGAGGCTGAAACAGGAGGATTGCAGGTTTGAGGACAACATCCTCAAACTAGTGAGACTCTCATTAACCTAGTGAGACCCTGTTTCAAAACGAAAATAAAATAGGTTGGAGAGCCGAGTGTGGTGGCACAAACTTGTAATCCTAGTACTTGAGATGCTGAGACAGGAAGATCATAGGTTGGAGGACAGCCTCAGCGAGTAATGAGACTCTCATCAACCTAGTGAGACTCTGTTTCCAAATAAGAAATAAAATGAATGCCTCTGGGTTCAATTCTCAGTACCACCACCAAAAAAAAAAAAAAAAAAAAAAAAAAAAGGCTGGAGGTATACCTCAGAGGCATACCTCTGGGTTCCATCCCCAGGACCATGCACTAAAATAAATAATAATAATAATAATAATAATAATAATAATAATAATAATAATAAACAGCGACAACAATAACAACAATAAAAAAGGGCTGGGGGTTCTCTGGATTTGGTCCCCAGACCCACCCCCCTAAAAAAAGCAGTAATATGGGTGTGTCAGATGAAATGGAACATAAAGAGACTGGAGATGACTATATAAGAGATGACAGCAATGTATGTAGAATAATGGAAAAACTAAAATTTTATTTATTTATTTATTTTTTAAATTTATTTTATTGGTGCACTGTATTCATACATCATAGTGGGATACAAACTTTTGTAGACATACATGCACACACCGCCCAGTCAGCCCCCACCCGATCCCCACCCCATTCCCTCCCCCACCCCTCCTAACCATGCTTGGCTTAGTGGTTGACATCTAGTATTATAGCAAATTATCCAAAATTAAAAATGATAATCTCACATAACAGTTTCATTTGTCTGATACCAAGCTTTTGATGACTTAAAGATAACATTTCAATATTTCTTTTTGCTTTCTTTCTTACCAGAGAATATTTTTTTTCTATTTTTTTAGGTGAAACTATCATATATTTATATATTTATTTTTCAGAAAAAAATCTATCCTAATATGGAAAATGGATTCTAGATACCCAAAATGATCTTGAAAAAGAACAAAGCTAGAAGATATATATCTTCTGATTTCAAACCATATAAAGCTACAATAATTGAAACAGTGTAGTACTATTCTAAAGGCAGATATATAAACCATTGGAGTTAAATTTTTTTTTTTTTTGTGGTACCCAGAGGCTTTCTACCTCCAGGCTATACTCCCAGACCTATTTTATATTTTATTTGGAAACAGGGTCTCACTAAGTTGCTGAGAGCCTCACTACGAAGCTGAGGCTAGCTTTGAACTAAACTAAAATTTTAAAAGGCATTTAGAAGCTGGGTATGGTGGCACCTGCTTGTAATCCCAGTACTTAGGAGGCTGAGATTGGGAGGCTGAGACCAGAGGATCGTGGTTCGCGGACAGCCTCAGCTACTTAATGAGGCCCTCTGCAACTTGGTGAGACCCTGTTTCAAAATAAAGAATAAGGCTGGGTGCTGTGGTGCACACTTGTAATCCCAGCATTTGGGATGCTGAGACAGGAGGATCATGGTTCGCGGACAGCCTCAGCTACTTCTTAGGCCCTCTGCAATCAGTGAGACCTTGTTTTAAAATAAAGAATAAAAAAAAAAATGACTGGGGGTGGCTGTAGCTCGGAAGTAGAATGCCCTGGGTTCCATTCCCAGTAACACACACACACACATACACACACACACACACACACACACACACACACACACAGAATAAAAATAGGACTGGGAGTGTAACTCAGAATTAGAATGCCCCTAGGTTCTGCAAAAATAGTAAATAAATAAATAGTAAAATGGTCTGGGGATATAGCTCAAAGTCAGATGCTCCTGGGTCAATCTCTAGTAACACACACAAAGTAACATACACTCTCTCTTTCTCTCTCTCTCTCTCTCTCTCTCTCTCTCTCTCTCTCTCTCTCTCTCTGTCGCTCAACAAAAAATGACAAAAAGAAAAAAAATTGGGAAGATAATTTCTACTTCTGATAAGTTCCGTGAAGGAAACCAAAAACGGTGCTGTGCAAAGAAAAGAAGCTCCTTTAAGATGGAACAATCAAGGAAGCTCAGGAGGAGCTGACATTCCAATCCAGGCAAGAAGCGGGCTCTGCCAAGAGTAGAGAAGTGTCCCAGGCAGATAGAACACAAAGTCTCAGGGACTGACCGGTGAGAACTTGGCAAGCTTGAAGAATAGAGCCAGAGCCGGGCGTGGTGGCGCACGCTTATAATCCCCGCGCTTGGGAGGCTGCGACAGGAGGATCGCACAAGTTCAAAGCCAGCCTTAGTGCTGAGCCTACTTAGTGAGAGCCTACTTAGTGAGGCTCTCAGCAACTTAGTGGGACCCTGTTTCCAAATAAAATATTAAAAAAAAATAGGTCTGGGAGTATATCCCGGAGGTAGAAAGCCTCTGGGTTCCACCCACAGTACCACCAAAAATAAATAAATAAAATAAAAGAAAGAAAAATAATAGAGCTGGGCATGGTGGCACAAGCTCATAATCCCAGCATTTGGGAGACTGAGACAGGAGGATTGCAGTCTGAAGATAGCCTCAGCTACTTAGTGAGGCCCTTTGCAACTCAGTGAGACCCTGTTTCAAAATAAAGAATAAAAAATAGGGCTGGGGGTGTAGCTTGGAGGTAGAATTCTCCTGGGTTCCATCTCCAGACCCGCAAAAAGAAAAAAAAGAAAGAAAGAAAAGAAAAAAATTGAAGAATAGAAAGGAGGACAATGAAACTGGAAAGCATTGTGTGACGGGGCGAATGTAACAAAAGGGCAGAGTGACAGGCAGCGGCCTCCAGCAGGCCCTGGTGGAGCCTCTCCTCTCCTTACCTGAATCCCAGCCTCTCCAAGCTCTAGTGTTTTCACCTTGAGAACGGCTATACCCATAATTTCCTATCTCACAGGATTTGATCCCCCCTTTCTCTCTCTCTCTCTCTCTCTCTCTCTCTCTCTCTCTCTCTCCTTTTCTTTTTGTAGTGTGTGTGTTAGTTACTGGGGACTGAACCCAGAGGCATTCCACTTGCAAGCTATACCCCCAGCCCTATTTTCTTTTCATTTTGAAACAGGGTCTCACTAGGTTTATGAGAGTCTCACTACTTGCTGAGGCTGCCCTTGAACCTGCGATCCTCAGACTCACAAGCAGTGGGATGACAAATGTATTCCACCACTTCTGGCTTGTACTGAGGATCCCAGGGGCATTCTACTCGGAGCTACACTCCCATTCCTTCTTATTTTTACTTTGAAATGGGGTCTCATTAAACTGCTGAGCCTGGCTTTGAACTTGTGATCCTCCTGCCTTGCCTCCTAACTATTGGCATTGAGGCCTGCCTTAGCCCCTCCTTCTCCCCCCACCTTTTTTTTTTTTTTTTTTTACTCATTTTGTCGTTTGCTTGTTTAATTTACTTTACTAATACCCGTTTCTTGTAGGCTTCCTATGTGGCAAGCATTATGCTAGGCATTTTTTCATATATTACATTACTTTAGGCTCTCAACTGTAAAAAATTAAGTAATTCTTCCTATTTAACAGGTGTAACTTGTCCAAGCCACACAGAGATGTCAAAGCTAAGAATAGAACCCAGACATAACTGGGTCAGACAGGGTGGCTGTTCCTTGGTTCTTGGGCCAAGAGCTGAAAGTTAGGGCTCTCTAAACGCTGCTAACCTAGCAGGGTGGAAGACCCCGCTTCCGAGACCCCAGCGCACAGCTCCGCTACCCCACGCCTGGGGACGAGGCGGGCAGAGCCTCCTTCCGCGGCCGCGCGGTCCGCCCTGGGGCGCAGGCGAGGCGGGGCGGGCTAGGGACTCAGAGCTGGTTCTGTGTCGCGCGTCGGAAGCGCTAGAGGTCGTTGCGGGGCGTGGGAGGTTCGGGGAGTGGGTGGCCGAGCCGGCCTGGGTACCGGGGCTGGAGGCGGAGCAGGATGGGGTTGTGTCCAGGGAGGCGGGATACAGTAAGAACCACCCGGAGGACCTAGACTGCGGACCAAAGATGGAAGAGAGCACAGGCTGCCGAGACAGAGGATGGAGGGAGAAAACGAAGAGACAGGCCAGGGACACGTTCACAGGAACATATATAGACTGAGAAGGCGGAGGTGGAGGTGGGGAGGTGACTGTGGTCAGATGAATCCAGACAGATTGGGGAAGAAGTCAGCGAGTGGGAGAAGGATCCAGGAATGAAGGGGAGAAAGTCAGAGATGAGTCAGAGACAGGGAGACAGAGACAGGGGAGAGGAACTCAGACAAGGAAAACCCAGGAGTCACCGTGGCAGTGGAGACTGCGGGGCGCAGCCACAGCAAAGACACGCAGACACCTGACTCTTGTGCAGCTGCTCTTGTCTCTTCCTCCAGGTCTACCCCCTGAAGAGGACCAAGCGCCAGAGATTCTACTACGAAGCTGTCTTTCTGGCCATCCTTAGGAAAAAGAGAAAGATGGCTAAGGAGAAGGGTCTAATAAGCCCAGAAGACTTTGCCCAGCTGCAAAAGTACATGGAATGTGAGTCTTCCTCCAGCTCTTTGCTTCTGGAGACTACCTCGGAAAAACCCCTCTCCCTTCGCATTACACTTCCTCACCCCAGTGTCCCAGTGTCCAATAAGCCTGTGACTGGCCCGCGTGGTGGCGCATGCTTGTAATCCCTGCCCTTGGGAGGCTGAGACAGGAGGATCGCACGGGTTCGAAGCCAGCCTCAGCTACTTAGTGAGGCTCTCAACAACTTAGTGAGACCCTGTTTCATATATATATATCACCTATATATAGGTCTGGGAGTGTAGCCTGGAGGTAGAAAGCCCCTGGGTCTACCCTCAGTACCACCAAAAAAAAAAAAAAAAAAGCCTGTGACTGGAAAAGGGAGGAGAGGAGATGGGGGGATGCCTGAGAGCTCAGCCCTCTACCCACCTTCTCTAACCTTCTCTACCCCCTGACTGCTTTCTCCACTCCTCAGAGAAGAGGAGAAAAAAGTGATCCTGCTTCAGAGAATCTGAAATGTTTTCCCTCTGTATTTCTGTGTTTCTTCTTGGAATTTTTTTTTTTTTTTTTTTTTTTTTTTTTTTTTGGTGGTCCGGGGGATTGAACTCAGAGGCATTCTACTCTGAGCTACAACTCAGCCCTATTTTTTTTTTTTTTTCGGGTCTGGGGATGGAACCCAGAGGCATTTGACCTTCAAGCTACACCCCCTGCCCAATTTTTTATTCTATTTATTTATTTATTTATTTATTTTGATGATACTGGGGATGTAATCCAGGGGCCTTCTACCTCTGGGCTATACTCCCAGACCTGTTTTATATTTTATTTGGAAACAGGGTCTCTTAAACCAGCAAGGCTGACTTTGAACCTACGTGATCCTCCTGTCTCCGTCCCCCAAGCGTGGGGATTACAAGCATGCGCCACCACACCTGGCCTTTATTCTTTATTTTGAAACAGGGTCTCACTGAGTTGCAAAGGGCCTTACTAAGTAGATGAGGCTGTCCGCAAACCGCGATTCTCCCGTCTCAGCCTCCCAAATGCTGGGATTACAAGCATGCGCCACCATGCCCGGCTCTCAGCCCTTTTTTTTTTTTTTTTTTTTTTTTTTGCAGGTCTGGGGATGGAACCCAGGGGCATTTGACCTCCGAGCTACAGCCCCTGCCCAATTTTTATTTTGAAACCGTGTCTTACTAAGTTGCAGAGGGCATCACTAAGTAGTTGAGGCTGTCCGCGAACCGCGCTTCTCTGGTCTCAGTCTCCCAAATGCTGGGATTACAAGCGTGCGCAACCATGCCCGGCTCAGCCCTATTTTTTATTCTTTATTTTGAAACAGGGTCTCACTAAGTTGCCGAGGGCCTCACTAAGTAGCTGAGGCTGGCCATTAACCTGCCATCCTTCTGTCTCAGTCTCCCAAGTACTAGGATTATGAGCATCAGCCACTACACCCCACCTATCTTTTTGGAATTTCATTCTTCATTCAAATAGTTTTTTTCCCCGAGCTAGCTAATGCTTTCCTCCTCTTACTCTCTTCACACCTAGACTCCACCAAAAAGGTCAGTGATGTCCTAAAGCTCTTTGAGGATGGTGAGATGGCCAGATATCTCCAGGGAGATGTGAGTGGCGGCTGGAAATCTTCCCCTTGATCTACCCTTCCATCTCTGTTTATGCTACTCTATTGGGATCCCCAACTTCCAGGGATTGTTCTGGGCCTGCCCTTTGCCATCTCCCCTCCAAATGCCCCATTGCTCCTTGTCCCTGGTTTAGCCTATTTCTTTAGGCTAAGACGAGGCATCCTATTATCTCAGAGCTTAGCCCAAGAAACCACATGCCTGCCTCAGATGCCTCTCAGCTCCGTATTTATTATTTGTGTCCCCACTGCTCCCAGGTCTTTAGTGCCCAGCTTCTGCCCTGCAGACCTCCCAAAGTAACGCTCACTCTCATTGTAGGCCATTGAGTATGAGGGGTTTGAGCAATTCCTGAAAGTCTATCTGGAATTGGATGAGGTTCCCCAGCACCTAAGCCTGGCCCTGTTTCAGTCCTTCCACACTGATCACTACTTAAATAAGACTTCCGGAAAAGGTATGGCTAAAAGTAGGATTGGGCTGGGCCACTGGAAGAAAAATCAGATTGGTGTGGGTCTGAGGATGAGGGTTAAAATGAGTCACATGTTGTGAGCAGGTCAGTAGAGAGTGGTGGAGGGTGTCAACACCAGAAAAGAGCTAAAAGCAGAGGCGGAATAAACAGAGTCAAAGTGGAGGGCATCCTGACTTCAGACCTGCTTTACTTTTTTGTAGCAAATATGGTATGTCTCAGTGATGTCTCCTGCTACTTTTCCCTCCTGGAGGGGGGCCGGCCAGAAGACAAGCTAGAATGTGAGTTGCCATTCTGCGCTAGGAGAGGGGAGGAGAGGGAAAGGGAGGTGTTCCCAGCCTCCCTTCCCTCATTCTTTTAGGACTCCTGAAAGGCTGACAGGCCAGACAAAGGTGGGGCCAGACAGTGGGCCCATTTCCTCTGTTCCTCCAGACTACTCATACCTAATGCCATCCCTCATAGTTCCTCCAGTTCCAACGTCTTAGACATCCTCATGTAGGTGGCCTGGGATGTTCTTGGGGTTTGGGAGTGTGTGCTGTCTCCCCTATCAGATCCAGTGAGGACGACATCCATGCCTGTTTCCTCTTCCTTTTTGTCTCCTTTCTCAGTCCCATCCCAAGCCCGAGGTTCTTCACCTAAAACTTCCTTCCCCATCTCTCTGTTTCCCTTGTATTCTGGTATAATTCTCTGGGCATCTCTCAGAAACTAACCCTCCCCCCCCCAATGCCCCACAGTCACCTTCAAGCTGTACGACACGGACAGAAATGGGATACTGGACAGCTCAGTGAGTTGTGGGACCTGCAGGCTGGGCAAGGGACTGGGTGTCCGACTGTCTACGCCCTCCTGCCCCAATTCTCCAGGGTCTTCAGAAGCAGAGAAGGGGCTGGGATGTAGCTCAGAGGGAGAGCATTAGTCCGGCATGCACAAGACCCTGGGTTTGATCCCGGCACTGGGGAGTGGGTAGGGGTGGGAAAGAGTAGAGAAGGCATGGAAAGACATTGACTCCTATAGGAGTGAATTTAGGAGTAGCTCCCAAACTCTTAACGTCTAAACATGAACTGGAGACTGCCTTGCAAACATACAACCCATGTATTTACTTGGCAGAGACACCTGTGAATGAGAGGTAGGTCTGGGGGTAGAACTCAGAAGCCCTGATTTCTGGAGAAAAGTTTGGGTGGTAGGAACAAGGATGTATGTGGCCGTATCTCAAGGGGAATATGGGTCTTACCCTCTTTGCTCCAGGAAGTGGAAAAGATCATCCTGCAGATGATGCGAGTGGCTGAATACATGGATTGGGATGTGTCGGAGCTGAGGCCGGTAAGGCGGTTCTTCCTTCCTCTCCCTTGTTGTCCCTTCTTCTCTGGTGATCCCCCATCTGCCTTACCCTGCCTCTGATGGGCCGCCCGGTTCCCTGGGCTAGGATGGCCGTGCTGGGTGTCCTAGGAGACAGTGGAGAGGTGTCTGAGGGTCCCTTCCCACTCTTCACTCAGATTCTTCAGGAGATGATGAAAGAGATCGACTACGATGGCAGCGGCTCGGTCTCCCTCGCTGAGTGGGTCCGGGCGGGGGCCACCACCGTGCCGCTGCTAGTGCTGCTGGGGCTGGAGACGGTGCGTGGGAGAGGCCCGCGAGGACGGCTGCCTTGGGGTGTGCTCCCAGGGGTTGGCCCTCCCAGGGCGCAGACACTTCCTAGCAACCCCTGTGCCCTCCCAGACTCTGAAGGATGATGGGCAGCACATGTGGAGATCCAAGAGGTTCCCCAGACCAGTCTACTGCAACCTGTGCGAGTCAAGCATTGGTCTTGGCAAACAGGGGCTGAGCTGTAACCGTGAGTGAGGGGACTCCGGAGTGTGGAGAGAGAGGGGAGGGGCCGGGTCCCTGCTGGAGCATGGCATTAGACCTGGGCTTGAATCCTAGGCTCTGCCACTGACTGGTTATGTGACCTTGAGAGAGCCATGAAACTTCTTGTTGTTTTGGGGGTGCTGAGGAATCAAACTCGGGGCCTCATGCATCATCTTTAAGCTTTAGTCCCTGCTACTGAAAAGACGGTAACTGTGAACACTAATAGATTGATGCAAACAAAAAAATGTGGTTCACGAAGTACACATACTATACCATGCAATCAAAACTAGTTATTATTATAGTTGTACCTGGCCTCCCTTACATCATCCGGTGCAGTTCCTGCCTGGCACATGGATGGTGTGGGATAAGCACAGGAGGACGAGTCAGGAAAACCCGCTCCCCCTAAAAACCCTTTATGCTGTCCTGCCTTCTTTCCATGAGCGAGCTATCCTCACTCCCCAGTAAGGAGGGCTGCAGGTGAGACTCTGCCCTTCTTCCCTCTCCCCCAGTCTGTAAGTACACTGTTCACGACCAGTGTGCCATGAAGGCCATGCCTTGCGAAGTCAGCACCTATGCCAAGTCTCGGAAGGACATTGGTGTGAGTGGCCCCTAGCTTGCCCCCTCCCCACATGGCCACCCCCAACTTGGCCCTGGCCCTTGACCTGCTGCTGCTCCCAGCCCCTCCCTCCCTCGGTCTCTGCGCAGACTCTGCCAGACTAGGAACTGCCTTCTCCCTAAGGTCCAAACACACGTGTGGGTGCGAGGAGGCTGTGAGTCCGGGCGCTGCGACCGCTGTCAGAAAAAGATCCGGACCTACCACAGTCTAACCGGCCTGCATTGTGTGTGGTGCCACCTAGAGGTCAGTGCGGGCGCTCTCTCCACCAGCGCCCCCAAACCCCACCTACCTTACAGCCACAGTTGCCCCTGCTCCCTAGAGCTTTCTTTCCAGTCCAGACTCCCAAGTTGAGAGGTGGCAGCGTCCCCTGTGTGACCCCTGGGCGCCCACCTTGCCTTTCAGATCCACGATGACTGCCTGAAAGCCATGGGCCCTGAGTGTGACTGTGGGCTCCTCCGCGATCACATCCTGCCTCCATCTTCCATCTATCCCAGTGTCCTGGTGAGAGACCCTCCTCCCGAGGGCGACCGGAGTGCCGCCCGACGTCCTGCACACCCGCACACAGAATGCACTTAAAACGGAGACCCTCTATACTTAGGAGTCCCTGGGGCGCATCTCTAGGGATTCCTGCACCATGCAGCTCTCCTCCCCTCTGCTCTGCCCTCTCCCAGGCATCTGGACAGGAGCGGAAGATTAACAAGTCAAGCCAGAAGAGCACGGATGACTCCCAGCTGTGCGCCTCGGAAGCTCTGAGGGTACAGAGCCCAGGGGCTTGGGCTTCATGGTGGGGCCACTTGGGGGCTGGAGCAGACCTGGGAGGTTCTGAGGTGGGGAATCCTGGGCGTGGTGCCTGCTCTCTAGAGGCTCTACCGCTAAGGGAAGAGATGGGATGGAAAGAGGAGGAAGGGAAAGTCATCTTGGGGAATGCCAGCCCTCTGCCCCTGTCTCCAGGGCCCACCTTAATGCTGACAAAATCCTGCTTTATCTTATTCCCTTTCCCACTGCAGATTGACCCTGTTGCTAACACCCACCCACTTCTAGTCTTTGTCAATCCTAAGAGTGGCGGGAAGCAGGGGCAGAGGTGAGATCTTCTGGGTTTCCCCAGATGGAGAGGGAGGAAGGGAATGTGCGTGGAGGGGGCGCTGTGTAGAGAAGGTGTAGAGGGTTACAGAACCCACCCTCCCATTGCCCCTGCCCTTTCTCCCTCATGCAGGGTGCTTTGGAAGTTCCGGTACATACTAAACCCTCGGCAGGTGTTTGATCTCGTAAAGGATGGGCCTGAGCCAGGGTGAGCAGAGGTTGGGGGCTGTATCGTGGTGTTTTTATTGGTCTGTGCATGTGTGTATGTTGAGAAAGCAAGAAAGAGCTCACGCTGGGAGAGGAGCCCTAGGGGAACCCAAGACCCAGGATTTGGAATGCTTCTTTCCCTAAGGTCGCTGGATATCTCCTCCTCTCTGCTCTCTGGCCCGTCCTTTTCCTGCTCCCAAAGGATGAAGATATCCCTTTCCCCCAAAAAAGAGGAGTATCTATAACTTCCCTGTTCTTTTCTATCCACTTAATAGAAACTCCAGGCTTTATTTTTGTTTTATATTTATTTATTTTGTGATACTGAGGATTAAATCCAGGGGAATTCTACCTTTGAGCTATACCACTAGTCCTGTTTTATTATTCTTAGTGTGCGTGTGTGTGTGTGTGCGTGTGTGTGTGTGTGTATGTGCGTGTGTGTGTGTGGTGCTGGGGATTGAACCTATGGGCAGTCTACCTCTGATATATACTCCCAGTCCTATTTTATCTACCTATCTATTATTTATTTATTTATTATGGTACTGAAGATTGAACCCAGGGGTAGTCTACTTCTGAGCTATACCTCTAGCCTGATTTTATTTCTTATTTGGAAACAGGGTCTCATTATGTTGTGGAGGGCCTCACTAAGTTGCCAGGGTTGGCCTCAAACCTCCTGTCTCAGCCTCCCAAGTAGTAGGATTATAAGTGTGTGCCACTGCTCCTGGCTTATTTTTCTATAGCTTCACTACTTGCTGAGGCTGTCCTGGAACCTGCGATCCTCCTGTCTCAGCCTCCCAAGTACTGGGATAACAAGCAACCACCACCACACCTTGCTTGTTGTTGTTATTTGGTACTGGGGACTGAACCCAGGGGCATTCTACCTCCGAGTTCTACCTCCAGCCTTATTTTTATTTTTATTTTGAAACAGTCTTACTGAATTGCTGAGGGCCTCACACAGTTGCTGAGGGTGGCCACAAACCTGTCATTCTCCTGTCTCAGCCTTCCAGCCTCCCAAGTACTGGATTAAAGGTGTGCACCACACACAGCTCTTATTTATTATTTTGAAACAGGGTCTCATTAGGTTGCTGAGAGTTTGGCTAAATTGCTGAGGCTGGATTTGTACCTGTGATTCTCCTGTCTTAGCCTCAAGTACTGGGATTACAGGCGTGTGCCACTACTCCCAGCTGTGTGTGTGTGTGTGTGTGTGTGTGTGTGTGTGTGCGCGTGCGTATTTTTTGCGGTGCTGGAGCTCAAACCCAAGGTCTCATGCATATAAGGGAAGCTCTCTACCACTGAGCTACGTCCCCAGCCCATAAACTCAAGTCTTTTGAAAGGGGAAGAAACTCGTAAGAATGAGAAATAAGAAGTAATCGTCCTGTCTAGGAGTCGAATGGCCCCAGTCTTATTATCCTTCTTATCTCTCTCCTTTTGTCTCAGGCTCAGATTCTTCAAAGATGTCCCTGACTGCCGGATTTTGGTGTGTGGTGGGGATGGCACAGTAGGCTGGATTCTGGAGACCATTGGTCAGTGCAAGGAGAGGCTCTGGCAGGAGGAGGGGCAGGGGTCTCCCCAGCCAGCTCCCTCCATCCACCTCTTCACCTGCCTCCCCAGACAAAGCCAGCCTGCCCGTCGTGCCTCCCGTCGCGGTGCTGCCCCTCGGCACCGGAAATGACCTGGCTCGCTGCTTAAGGTGGGGAGGAGGTAAGTGATTAGGAATTGTTTTGCTGGGGCATGTGAGGAGTTGGGTGAGAAGGGAAAGGCATGCAGAGAATAGCCTAGGCATCTGGTGCAGAAAAAGGGTTGGGGAAGAAGAGGGGCACAGATGGGTGGGTACCAAAGTGTAGTGGCCAAAAAGAAGAGAGCTTTGGAAGAATAGCAAACACATTTAGAACCTAGAAGGGCCAATGGTGACAATCCTCTTTCCTATAAACCTAAAAATATATGTTTATTTTTTTCAAGACAACTCTCAGGGCTTAGAGGATCAAAGAACCTGGTGTGCAGAGAGCTGCCACACTGTGGGAAGAAGGAAGGTTGTACAAGCCCTCAGCCAGATGCCAAGTGAAGGAATCAGCAGGGAGCTTGTCCACAATTCCTTCCTTCCTTCAGTAAACCAGATGGCCATTTATTCATTCACTATTACTGCTTTCTGAGTCTATTGCAACAGTCTCCTAACTTCACTCTTTTTTTTGTTTTGTTTTGTTTTGTTTTTGTTGTTGTAGTGGAGATTGAACCCAGGGGCATTCTGCTAACAAGTCGTCTTATATTTTTTCTTTTTCAATACTGGGAATGGAACCCAGGACATTCTACCTTCTAGCTACACTCCCAGCCCTGTTCCTTCTTTCTTTCTTTCTTTCTTTCTTTCTTTCTTTCTTTTCATTTGTATTTATGTATTTGTTTATTTCACAGTACTGGGGATGGAACCCAGGGACATACTACGTCCAAGCTACACTCATCCCTATTTTTTATTCTTTTTTTTTTTTTTTTTTTTTTTTTTTTTAAACAAGAAGTTTATTTAAACAACAAGACGCTTGACTTGAAGGGAAAACTATCTAGGATTCTTTAAGAGTAATTTACCCCTACTTAGAGACAGATCGCCCTACATGTAACAGCTACGTACAAAAAAGTTATAAAATTGTCCTTGGTTTTACAATGATAAATGAAAAACATTAAAATTCTCCAATCAAACAAGGTATGCAAGGATTTTTATGTTGTTGGTTTTTCTTTTTTTTTTTGTTAAAACAATGAGAGCAAAATAACTTACTGGAATATAAAGATAAGAGCTGAATGAGCATGCCACTAATGGAGAAAGGGGATATTTTCACAGAACCAGTATTTTTCCCCATCCCATCTCCATTTGATGTCAATCAAAACATATCATTGGCCATTTAGTTTAAAAAAAGAAAAGCAATATGCTTGTGCACATACACCAGTTACTTTATGTACAATAAAGGAATGGGGAAGGGGAAAATGAAAGAATAGAGAAAACTATACTGTAGTAGTCAGGATGAGGTGGAACCGAATTGCAGTTTTCTAATTGCGAATGTATTCTTGGTCTGTAAGAACAGAGTTCTGGAGTAAAATGGCAGGTTCCCTTTTTAGTAGACACCTTCTGTCTGCTGCTGGAACACATCAATTGTATCTTCATCCTCCATTTCCAACTGTGCAGGTGTGTCTGTTTCATTGATTGGCTGCCCATCAAATCGGAATCTGATCTGCCTCATTGACAAACCCTGTCGTTCACAATAGGCTTTCATTAGTTTACTAAGTGGTGTATGCCTCTTAATCTTAAACTGCACCACAGAACCATCCTGCCCCGCCACCTTCAAATTAATATGATCGTTGTTCTCAGTCTTGACTCCTTCCTTGGGCTTCTCGTCGGCCATGGCGAGCGCCGGAGGCTCCTCAGCTGCCGCTTCACAAAAGAGGCACCGGGTCCGCGCCGAGCGAGCGCACAGGCGGCACCAGGAGCGGCAGGAGAAGGAGGCGGCAGCGGTGGACGAGGCGGAGGGCGCGCGCACGTCGTGCGCTCTTTTTATTCTTTATTTGTAAATAGGATATCACTAACTTGCAGAGGGCCTCACTCAGTAGCTGAGGCTGGCTGCGAACCTACAATCCTACTGTCTCAGCTTCCCAAATACTGGAATTACAAGTGTGTGCTACCACACCTGATTGCAGTACCATTTTTCTTTTTTAATTTTCTGTAGCACTAGGGATTGATCCCAGAGGTATTCTGCCTTTGAACTACACTCTCAGCCTAATTTTATATCTTATTTGGAAATGGAGTCTCACTAGGTTGATGAGTCTCATTACTTGTTGAGGCTGCCCTCGAACATGTGATCCTCCTATCTTATCCTCCCAAGTACTGGGATTACAGGTGTGTGGTACCACTACAGTTTATTTTTTATCTTGAAACAGGCTCTCACTAGGTGCTACCACACCCAGTTTACATTCTCATTTCTAATCTCTTATTCCTCTCAAAGAAAGAGTTCAGCTAGGCGTGGTGGCACACACTTGTAATCCCAGCATTTGGGAGGTTAGCCTCAGCTACTTAATGAGGCCCTTTGCAACTCAGTGAGACTCTGTATCAAAATAAAGAATAAGCCCTGGAGTGGTGGCACACACTTGTAATTCCAGCATTTGGGAGGCTAAGACAAGAGGATCATGGTTTTAAGACAGCCTCTGCTACTTAAGCCCCTTGCAACTCAATGAGACCCTGTTTCAAAATAAAGAACAAAAAATAGGGCTGCTGTGTACCTCAGAGGTAGAATGCCCCTGGGTTGCATCCCCAGTACTGCAAAAAAAAAAAAAAAGAAAGAAAAAAAAAAAGAGTTCAGGAATAGCGAGGTATGGTTGACCATGCCTGTAATCCCAGTACTTGGGAGGCTGAGACTGGAGGATATCAGGTTCAAGGATAGCCTCAGCAAGCAGAGAGACTCTTAGCAACCTAGCAAGATCCTGTTTCAAAATAAAATAAGCCAGGCGTGGTAGCACACGCTTGTAATCCCAGCACTTGGGAGACTGAGACAGGAGGATCACACAGTTTTGAAGCCAGCCTCAGCTACTTAGTGAGGGTCTCAGCAATTTAGTGAGACCATGTTTCCAAATAAAATATAAAATAGCTCACATCCACAAAATAGGGCTAGGGATCTTGCTCAGAGGTAGAATGCTCCTGGGTATAATCCCCAGGCCCCCCCCCCCCCGCCCCGACGCATACAAATTTCAAAAATGGTATTAGTAGATGAAGAGGTCAGTGTAGGTAAGGTGTTTGAATTGTCCCGGCGTTGAAGCTGTTGGGTTCAGAGTCTGAATCCAAAATCTCACTGGAGATTAGGGTATAAAGATCTGCTAAGGAGAGTAGGAGAATCCTAGGTGGAGGACTTGGGAAAGGCCAGAGGCTCCAGCACTCCACCTGGTGGTGCAGTGGGGAAACTCGGGCCATTCTGCGTTACTGGGATTTAGATGTAAAGTGGGGGTTGGAAGGGGGAGGATTGATGCAGATTATGGAGGGTATGAATGTTGTACTGAGGAGTTTTTATCGCTGTCCTGCCAGCGATTGCAAGCTGACAGCCCACAGAAATGATTTTGTATTGTTTTCCCTGCAGGGGTGTGGTGTGTGTGTGTGTGTGTGTGTGTGTGTCACTGGAGATTGAGCCCAGGGGCATTTACCTCTAAACTATACCCCCCCAGCCCTATTTTATTTTTATTTGGAAACAAGGCAGAGGGCCTCACTAAATTGTTGAGGCTGGCAGAGAACCAGCTATCCTCTTATCTCAGGACCCCAAGTACTAGGATTACAAGAGTGTACCACTATACTGGCTTCTATTTTTTATGCCTTCTTTCTTTCTTTCTTTCTTTCTTTCTTTCTTTCTTTCTTTCTTTCTTTCTTTCTTTCTTTCTTTCTTTCTTTCTTTCTTCTTTCTTTCGTGGTGCTAGGGATTGAACCCAGAAGCATTTTATGTCTGAGCTACACCCCAGCCCGATTTTTAAATTTATTTATTTATTTATTTATTTATTTATTTATTTATTTATTATTTTTTGCAGTACTAGGGATTGAACCCAGGGGCGTTCTACCTCTGAGCTACACTCCCAGCCCTATTTTTTCTTTCTTTCTTTTTTTTTTTTTTTTTTTTTTTTTTTTTTTGTGGGTCTGGGGATGGAACCCAGAGGCATTTGACCTCCAAGCTACACCCCCTGCCCTATTTTTAATTCTTTATTTTTTGAAACCGGGTCTCACTGAGTTGCAGAGGGCCTCACTAAGTAGCTGAGGCTGTCCTCAAACTGCGATCCTCCAGGTCTCAGCCTCCCGAATGTTGGGATTACAAGTGTGTGCCACCACGCCCGGCTTCCAGCCCTATTTTTTATTCTTTATTTTGAAACAGAATCTCACTAAGTTGCAGAGAGCCTCACTAAGTTGCCCAGGCTGGCTTCAAACCTGTGATCCTCTGTTTTTTTGGGGTTTTTTTTTTTTTTTTTTTTGGTTTTTGTGATACTAGGGATGGAACATTCTACTTCTGCATTCTACCTCTGCATTACACCTCCAGCCCTATTTTTTATTCTTTATTTGGAAACAGGGTCTCACTGAGTTGCAAAGGGTCTCACTAAGTAGCTGAGGCTGTCTGTGAACCGCGATCCTCCTGTCTCGGCCTCCCAAATGCTGGGATTACAAGTGTGCACCACCATGCCTGGCCTTTCAACCACCTTTCAAGTCCTCAACATTGTTTTCATTTGTAGAATTAAAGACTTTTCTACTGGGGATTGAACCCAGGGGCATTCTACCTCTGAGCTATACCCCCAGCCCTATATTTTATTCTTAATTTTGAAATAGCATCTCACTAATGGCCAGGCGTGGCAGCGCAGGCTTGTAATCCCAGCATTCAGGAGGCTGAGACTGGAGGATAGTGGTTTACGGACAGCCTCAGTTATTAGTGAGGTTCTTTGCAACTCAGTGAGACACTGTTTCAAAATTAAAAAAAAAATAGGGAAAGGGGTGTAGCTCGGAGGTAGAATGCCCTGGAATTCCATCTCCAGTACCACACACACAGAAAAAAGAAAGAAGAAAGAAAGAAAGAAAGAAAGAAAGAAAGAAAGAAAGAAAGAAAGAAAGAAAGAAAGAAGAAAGAAAGAGAAAGAAGAAAAAGAAAACGAAAAATAGGATCTCACTAAGTTGCAGAGGGCCTCACTAAGTAGCTGAGGCTGGTGGCAAGCCTGCGATCCTCGTGTCTCAGCCTCCCAAGTACTGGGATTACAAGCATGTGCTACCACAACTGGCTTGTAGCATTAGAGACTTTAAAATGAGGTAATTTGGGTCTTCACTGTGTATTCTGCAAACGAGACTCTTATAGCAGTTCTCTGCTAACACAACCTGAATTATAAGTGAAGCACTAATGAAAATTTGTATTGAGCTGGGCGTGGTGGTGCATGCTTGTAATCCCCCACTTGGGAGCGGAGACAGGAGGATTGTGCTGGTTTGAAGCCAGCTGCACTGGCTTAAGAGACCCTGTTTCCAAATTAAAAGGTTAAAAAATAGGTCTGGGAGTGTATCCTGGAGGTAGAAGGGCTTCCAGGAATCCCAGTACCACCAAAAAAAAAAAAAAAAAAAAAAAGAAAATTTGTATTGATACTGAAAAGAATCATATGGCTTGAAGAAGGGAAGTGAGAGGGCTGAGGGTCTCTGGGGAGGCTGGGTTAGAGGAATGAGACAGAACAGGATATTACTTGGGTCACAATGGCCCAGACTAGAGAGGATGGACACAGTGGCAAAGGCAGTAGTGGTGGAGCTTATGAGGCAGGTGCCACAGTATTTGGTGACTGATGGGTCCTAGAGGAGAAGATAGAGATAAACACAGGACACTTTCCAGGTGTGTGGACTGAGCAGATGGGGCTCTATCTATTTTGATGGGGAATACTGAGGGAAGACCATTGAAGAAAGAAAGGGGTTGTGCTGAGATTATACCTGTAATCGGAGTCATTGGGAGGCTGAGACAGGAGGATCACAGGTTCAAGGACAGCCTCAGGAGTACAGTGAGACACTCTGCAACCTAGCAAGCCTCTGTTCCCAAACCAAAAATATAAAGGCTAGAGGTGCAGCTCAGAATAAGAACGCACATAGGTTCAATCCTCAGTACCACCAGAAAAGAAAGAAAGAAAGAAAGAAAGAAAGAAAGAAAGAAAGAAGGAAAGATTCAGTGTGGTTGAACAGCCAGATGGAAATGATGTGGTGGGGAAATAGAAATAGATGTCAGATTTAGGAGAGAAGTCAGGGCTAGAGCTAACATGTTGGAGAGCCATCTGCTCCAGTGGTAATTTGCAGCCTCAGAGTAGATAACATCACATCACCCATGAAAAAAGAGGTAAGAATATCGATAAGGTCCTCAAGATCCTGGTAAACACTGGATTTAAACCGGGCGTGATGGCACATGGTTGTAATCCCAGTACTTGAGAGGCTGAGTCAGGAGAATCACAGGTTCAGGGCCTGTCTCAACAACTTGGCAAGACCCTTTACAATTTAGTAAGACCCTTTTTCAAAAAAAAAAAAAAAACTGGGCTGGGGTGTAGCTCGGAGTTAGAATGCCCCTGGGTTCAATCCCCAGTACCAAAAGACAAACAAACAAAAACATAATTAATGTCTGAGCCCAGGAAGAGGAATTCTTTTTCTTTTTTTAGTTATCTTTGATCTACCCTTGACAATCATTCATTGTATATATACATATCCCTATCTATCTGTGTGTGTGTGTGTGTGTGTGTGTGTGTGTGTGTGTGTGTGTTACTGGGGATTGGAACAGAGGCATTCTACCTCCAAGCTAAGTCCCCAGCCCTATTTTTTAGTTTTTAATTTTGAAATAGGGTCTCTCTAGGTTGATGAAAGTCTCACTACTTGCTGAGGCTGTCCTGGAATTTGTGACCCTCCTGTCTCAGCCTCCCAAGTACTGAAATTACAGGTGTGAGCCACCATGCCCATCTCTATTTTTTATTTTTTATTGTGACATAGAGTCTCACTAAATTGATAAGGATCTTGCTGAGTGAATGAGACTGGTCTCGAACCCACATCCTGTTTCAGCCTCCCAAATACTGGGATTACAGGCATGCACAACCATGCTTTCATTACTTTTTTTTTTTTTTTTTTTGGTGGTACTGGGGTTCCTGGAAGCCCTTCTTACCTCCGGGCTACACTCCCAGACCGATTTTTACATTTTTATTTGGAAACAGGGTCTCCTAAGCCAGCGTGCATGGCTGGCTTCGAAACTGCGCGATCCTCTGCCTCCCAAGTGCGGGGATTACAAGGTGCGCCACCACGCCCAGCTTTCATTACTTTTTCTTTTTTTTTTTTTTTTTTTTGTAGTACTGGGAATTCAACCCAGTGGTATCTACCTCTGATGGACACTCAGCCCTATTTTTTATTCTTTTTTTGTGTGTGTGGTATTGGGGATAAAACCCAGGGGTGTTCTACCTCTGAGCTACACCCCCAGCCCTATTTTTTATTCTTTATTTTTGAAACAAGGTCTCACTGAGTTGCAGAGGGTCTCACTTAGTAGCTGAAGCTGTCCATGAACCTGGATCCTCCTGTCTCAGCCTCCCAAATGCTGGATTACAAGCATGCGCCACCATGCCTGGCTTTATTCTTTTATTTTGAAACAGGGAGGGTCTCAGTGAGTTGCAAAGGGCGTCACTAAGTAGTAGCTGAGGCTAGCCATGAACGGTGATCCTTCCTGTCTCAGCCTCCCGAATGCTGGGATTACAAACCTGTGCTACCACACCCAGCCTATTTTTTATTCTTTATTTTGAAATAGTGTCTCACTAAGTTGCAGAGATTCTCACTAAGTAGCTGAGGCTAGCTGCAAACCTGCAACTTCCTGGCTCAGCCTCTCAGGTACTAGGATTACAAGTGTGTACCACCATGCCCAGCTTCATTGTTAATTTTAACATATTACCACAAAAGGTGGCTTAAAGCACTATGAACTTGTTTTACAGTTCTGAAAGTCACAAGTGCAAAATAGGTCTCCCTGGACCTATCAAGGGATTGGCAGAGCTGTGTTTTTCTCCCCAGGGAGGGAAAATCCCTTCCCTTTCTTTTTTCCAGTTTCTTTTCTTTCTTATTCTGTGTGTGTGCATGTATGTGTGCGCGCGCGCACTCAGGGGCTTTCTACCTTCAAGCTACACCCAGCCCTATTTTATTCATTTATTTGAAAGAACACTGAGGCTGGCTATGAACCTACAATCTTTCCATCTCAGCCTCCAAAGTCTTGGTATTCCTAAACCGGTCATGGTGGCACATAGTGGGAGGCTGAGACAGGAAGATTGCAGGTTCTTGTCCAGCCTCAGCTACATAGTGAGGCCTTCCGCAACTTAATGAGACCCTGTTTCAAAATAAAGAATAAAGAATAAAAATAAGACTGGGGGTGTAGCTCAGAGGGTAAAATTTACCAGAGGTCAAATGCTGGGTTTCATCCCAATACCACACACACACACACACACACACACACACACACACGAATTAAAAAATAGGGCTGGCGGCCAGGCATGGTGGCGCACACTTGTAATCCCAGCATTCCGGAGGCTAAGACCAGAAGATCCCAGTTCACAGACAGCCTCAGCTACTTAGTGAGGCCCTCCGCAACTTAGTGAAACCCTGTTTCAAAATAAAGAATAAAAAATAGGACTGGGGGTGTAGCTTAGAGGTCTAATGCCCCTGGGTTTCATCTCCAGACCTGCAAAAAAAAAGAAATAGGGCTGGGGGTGTAGCTCAGAGGTAGAATGCCCCTGGGTTCAATCCTCAGTACAGAAGGGAAAAAAAAGAGAGAAAGAGAGAAAAGCACTGGAATTCCAGATGTGTCATTCCAGATGTGCACCATCACGCCTAGATTCCTTTCCCAGTTTCTAGAGGCTGCCTGCATTCCCTGGCTTGTGGCTCACTCCCAACCGCAGTGTTATCACGCAAATCTCTGCTTCTGTTGTATTTTCTAGAACTCTTCTCTTCTGCCTTCCTCTTTCACTTACAAGGTTTTCTGTGACTCGATTACAGTCGGACCGTCCACAAGATCCAGGATAACCTCCTAGTCAAGATCCTTAATTCAATCACTCTGTAGTCTCTTTTGCTATGTAAAGTTCATTTTATTATATTTTATTTATTTGAGATGGGTCTTCCTATATTGCCTAGGCTGGCCCAGAATTCCTGAGCTCAAGTAATCCTCCTGTCTCTGCCTTCATGTATCTGGAATTACAGGCATGGGCCACCAGCATCATCTTTCTTTTCTTCTTTCTTTCTTTCTTTCTTTCTTTCTTTCTTTCTTTCTTTTTTTTTTTTTTTTCCCTGTGCTACTGAGAATTGAACCCAGGGACATTCTAACTCTGAGCTAAACACCCAATCCTATTTTATTTTATTTTATTTTTATTTTGAAGCAGGCTTTCACTAAGTTGCTGAGGACCTTTCTAAATTGCTAAGGCTGGCCTTCAACCTATGATCCTCCTATCTCAGCCTCCCAAAGGCTGGGATTACAAGCATGCACCACCGCACCCAGCTCTATTCCTTCTTTTAAAACGGGGTTTCACTAAGTTTCAGAAGGCCTCACGAAATACCTGAGGCTGGTCGAGAACCCGCAATCCTCCTGTCTCAGCCTCCCAAATACTGAGATTACAAAAGTGTGCCACCACACCTGGCTTTATTTTTTTTATTTTGAAGCAGGGTCTTGATAAATTATGACATGCGGACCTTGAGTCTGTGATCCTCCTCTCATAGTCCACTAAGTACTGGAATTATAGGCAAGTGTCACCACATCTGGCTTCATTTTTCTATTTTTGTTTCAACATGTATCACTTTGTGTGTGGGGGGGGTATTGGATTGAACCAGGAGAATCACAGGTTTGAGATCAACCTTGGCAATGTAGTGAACCTCTCAGCAACCTAGGAGCATTTTACTTCCAAGCTACACCCCCAGCACAATTTATATATATATATATATATATATATATATATATATATATATATATATATATATATATATATGGTGGTACTGGGGTTCCTGGAAACCCTTCGACTTCCGGGATACACTCCCAGACCTACTTTTTTATACCTTTTTTTTAAAACAGTGTCTCTTAAGCCAGTGCGGCTGGCTTCGAACCTGTGCGATCCTCCTGCCTCTTCCTCCCAAGCGCAGGGATTACAAGCATACACTACCATGCCCGGCACGATTTAAAATTTTTTTTTAATTCAACAAATATTTATTGAGTGTCTGTTATGTGCTAGAAATTGTTCCAGGTACTTGGGACTAATTTTTTGTTTTATTTTTATTTATTTTTTTTTTTCTTTTTTTCTCTGCAGGTCTGGGGATGGAACCCAGGGGCATTCGACCTCTGACCTATACCCCCTGCCCTATTTTTTATTCTTTATTTTGAAACAGGGTCTCACTGACTTACAGAGGGCCTCACTAAGTAGCTGAGGCTGTCCGCGAACTGTGATCCTCCTGTCTCAGCCTCCCAAATGCTGGGATTACAAACTTGCGCCACCACGCCCAGCTTTAATTTTTTGTTTTAAAACAGGGCCTCACTGAGTTGCTGAGGCTGGCCCTGAGCCTGCAATCCTCTTGTCTTGGCCTTCCAAGTCCTGGGATCACAGGCATACACCACCACACCCAGCTATCTTGGAATCTTGGAATCCCCCCTACACACACTGGGAATGGGACCCAGGGGCATTCTACCTCCAAGCTACAGCCCCCAGCACTATTTTTTATTCTTTATTTTGAAACAAGATTTTACTGAGTTGCAAAGTAGCTGAGGCTGTTCTTGAACCGAGATCCTTCTGTCTCAGCCTCCCAAATGCTAGGATTATTAGCCTGCACCACCACACCCAGCTTGGAGATCTTTTCATACTAATATATATATATATATATATATATATATATATATATATATATATATATATATATATATATGGAGAGAGAGAGAGAGAGAGATTTCATTCTGTATCCAATATTTTCACAGTACTTCATGGCATAGATTTGCCATAATTTATATGACCTTCCTCTATTGATAGACGTTTAGGTTCTTTTTTTTTTTTTTGCGGGTCTGAGGATGGAACCCAAGGGCATTTGACCCCTGACCTACACCCCTGCCCTATTTTTTATTCTTTTTTTTTTTTTTTTTGGTGGTACTGGGCGTGGAACCCAGGGGCTTTCTACCTCCCGGCTATACTGCTAGACCTATTTTCTATTTTATTAGAAACAGAGTTTCAATAAGTTGCTGAGAGCCTCACTAAGTAGGTGAGGCTGGCTTCGAACCTGTGCGATCCTCCTGTTTCAGCCTCCCAAGCGCGGGGATTACAAGCGCACGCCACCACGCCCGGCTTCATTTTTTTTTTTTTTTTTTTTTGCTACTTCAGAGAGTTGTTCAAAAAATACCATTTTTGTACATCCAGGCAAGTGCTCCACCACTGAGCTATATCCCAACCACCATCTCTCTACATGTATATTTGTTTCTTTTTTGTTTTGGTGGTGGTATTGGGGATTGAATCCAAAAACATTTTACCTCTGAGCTACACATCCCCAGGCCTCTTTGTTGTTTATTTATTTATTTATTTATTTATTTATTTATTTATTTATTTATTTTTGCTTACTGGGGATGGAACCCAGGGGCATTCTACCTCCGAGCGACACCCCCAGCCCTATATTTTATTTTTCATTTTGAAACAGGGTCTCACTGAGTTGCAGAGGGCCTCACTAAGTAGCTGAGACTGGCCACAAACCATGATCTTCCTGTCTCAGCCTCCCAAATGCTGAGATTATGAGCATGCGCCACCACGCCCGGCTTTATGTTTTTGTTTTAAAACACAGTCTCACTAGGTTAATGAGAGTCCTCCTACTTTGCTGAGGCTGGTCTCAAACCTGGGATCCTCCTGTCTCAGCCTACCAAGTACTGAGATTACAGATATGCACCACCATGCCTCGCTGCCTGGCTACTTGGGAGACTAAGACAAGGAAGATGGCAGATTTGAAGCCAGTCTCAGGAACTCAGCAAGGTTCACATCAAAGTAGGGAAACCCTGTTTCCAAATAAAAATTAAAATAGGGCTGGGGATATAGCTCAGAGTTCAATCCCTAGCACCACAAAAATAAATAAATAAATAATTACTTTTTGGCCTGAGATGGTGGCCCATGCTTGAAATCCCAGCATTTGGGAGGCTGAGACAGGCGAGTTGCAGTTCGTGGACAGCCTCAGCTACTTAGTGAGGCCCTGTGCAACTCAGTGAGACCCTATTTCAAAATAAGGAATAAAAAATAGGGCAGGGGGTGTAGCTCAGAGGTCGAATGCCCCTGGGTTTCATCCTATACCCACACATACACACAAAATAATAATAATAGTGACTTCTAAGCCAGGCATAGTGGCACATGCTTGTAATCCCAGCATTTGGGAGCCTGAGACCTGAGGGTGGCGGTTCATGGACAGCCTCAGCTACTTAGTGAGGCCCTCCACAACTTAGTGAGACCCTGTTTCAAAATAAAGAATAGAGCCAGGCATGGTGGCGCACGCTTGTAATTTCCAGGCTTGGGAGGCTGAGACAGGAGGATCTCACAGGTTCGAAACCAGCCTCAGCTACTTAGTGAGGCTCTCAGCAACTTAGTGGGACCCTGTTTTCAAATAAAATATAAAAAATAGGTCTGGGAGTATAGCCTGGCCCCAGTACCACAAAAACAAACAAACAAACAAAAACCTGCAGCCCTGTTTTATTTATTATTGCTATTTTCCTTTTTTTTTTTTTTTTTTTTTTTTTTGGTCCTAGGGATTCAACCCAGAGGCATTCTGCCTCTGAGCTACACTCTCAGCCATTATTTACTTATTTTCATTTATTTATTTATTTATTTATTTAGTTAGTTATTTTGTGATACTAGGGATGGAACCCAGGAGCATTTTACCTCCAAGCTACACCTCCAGCCCTATTTTTTATTCTTTATTTTGAAATAGGGTCTCACTAAGTTGCAGAGGGCCTCACTAAGTAGCTGAGGCTGTCCTCAAACTCATGATCCTCCTGTCTCAGCCTCCTAAGTGCTGGGATTACAGGTGTGCGCCACCACACCCAGTTTATATTTTATTATTTTTTATATTTTTCGTAGTACTGGGGGTGGAACCCAGGGGCTTTTCTACCTCCAGGCTATACTCTCAGATCTATTTTATACTTTGGAAACGGGGTCTCACTAAGTTGCTGAGGCTCCCTTGGAACCTGTGTGATCCTCCTGTCTCAGCCTCCCAAGCGCTGGGATTACAAGCGTGCACCACGGCACCCGGCTTATTTTTTATCTTAAAAACAGGCTCTCAGCAGGTTACTGAGGGCCTCACTATGTTTCTGGGGCTGGCCTTGACCTCTTGTCTCAGCCTCCCAGTATTGGGATTACAGGAATGTATCACCACATCCAACTCTGGTTCTAATCTTCATTATTAGCTTGTTTATTCTTTTTGCGGTGCCAGTCACTGTCTAGACACCCGTTTTTTGTGTTGCTTCTGGTGAAATGGGTGAGAAACCAAGAGGGGGTGAGAGAGGTATCCCCACTTATTACTCATCTTTTTCAGCCTTTTCCTGGTTGTATTTTCCATCCATGAACTTTGGAATCTTTCAAGCATAGGCACACACTGGAATAGTCATCTTCCACAACAGTGTGGAGGAAGGGATCAGCAAGAGGCTGGCCCGCTCGACTGAGTGGGAGGGGCTGCGCACCCTACCCCTTCTCACTACGTGGCTGGGAGGGTCTACGGAACTAGAGCAGAGGCCCCTCAGGACGTGTGCGCTGCAGCTGAGAGGAGAGCTCCCTGCGACTCAGTGCTCAGCACTGACCCTTCCTTCTCTTACCCCCCTTAGGATATGAGGGACAGAATTTGGCAAAAATCCTGAAGGATATAGAGATGAGTAAGGTGGTTTACATCGATCGATGGTCCGTGGAAGTGATACCCCAACAAACAGAAGAAAAGAGTGATCCAGTCCCCTTTCAGATCATCAATAACTACTTCTCCATTGGTGTGGTCAGTAGATGAGGGCCCGGGCAAAGGGAGGAAGCGGGAGGGGGGCTGAGCAGGGAGAGGCTGGAGGAGGACAGGAAGGAGAGGGAGAGGTGAAGGGAGCGGCCATGCCGGGAAATCCAGAACAGGGAACATGCTGCTCTCAGACTAGAGTGTGTAGAGAAGGCCAGCCCCTGACGCCACACACTCTCCACTCTCCAGGATGCTTCTATAGCTCACCAGTTCCACATCATGCGAGAGAAATGTCCTGAGAAGTTCAACAGCAGGTGAGGGAAGAGAGGAGGCATGGGCCACAGAGCGCCAGGGCCCAGATTTGGGACCAAGTTTGACTCAGAATGTTTCAGTGGGCGTGACACTCTAGCTGCCCTCTCATTCAAAGATACCCTTGTTCCCCTTGGAGTCGGGGGTGGATGCCCTTCTCTGCCACGTACCCCTCCCATCACTGTGCAACCTGTCCCTTCCCCACTGGGCCTTGTATTGGGACTGACACAGAATGAAGAACAAGCTGTGGTACTTTGAATTCGCTACGTCTGAATCCATCTTCTCAACGTGCAAAAAGTTGGAGGAGTCTTTGATAGTTGAGGTGCGTGCGATAAGACCCCGCCCTACATCCTTTCTGCCTCTTGTATCCAAGTGCTTCCTCCCACAGGCACCCTTGGGAGGAAGCTATTTTGAACCTATTCTTGACTTATCCTTTGACCTCCTGCTCTCCAACTCTGACATCCTAAGTCCTCAACATGCACTGGTCCCTTTTTTCCTCCATGTCTTGTAAACCTCCGAGTCCTGGCCTTCCCAGTTTGTCCCTGGTAGAGGGAGTAATCACACCCCTAATTATGCCATGAGTGAGGATCTGTGCTCTCCCAACTTGGCTGTGCCCCCTTCCCCTCAGATCTGTGGGAAACCGCTGGATCTGAGCGACCTATCCCTAGAAGGCATCGCGGTACTGAACATCCCTAGCATGCACGGAGGTTCCAACCTCTGGGGTGATACCAAGAAACCCCATGGGGATATCTACGGGATTAACCAGGCCTTAGGCACCTCAGCTAAAGTCATCACTGACCCTGATATCCTGAAAACCTGTGTACAAGGTGAGAGAACCACCCTTGGGAGCTGAGTGGGCAGGACTTCGGGGATTCTGATTCTGTAAAACTGTCTCCTGACTTCTCACCTCCAGACTTAAGTGACAAGCGGCTGGAAGTAGTTGGACTCGAGGGGGCAATTGAGATGGGCCAGATCTACACCAAGCTCAAGAGTGCTGGACGCCGGTTGGCCAAGTGCTCTGAGATCACTATCCAGTAAGAAAGATTCTGGCCGGGGATCCCGAGGGAAGGAGTGGGGCAGAAGGGCAAGGCCCATGCGAGTAGTGGGAGGGGTTAGAGAGCTTCAGCCACGAGGGCCTCAGAGGAGATCCAAGAAGCAGAGCTTTAGTATTCATTTGGTAAAGAAATTGCCACCAATCTTTCTTGACCTCCCACAGAACCACAAAAACCCTCCCCATGCAAATTGATGGTGAACCCTGGATGCAGACACCCTGTACAGTGAGTATTCCCTGTGGCTACCCAAAACCCAACCCCGCCACTCTCCGTGGACCCTGAATCTCCACTCTACAGCTTTTTCACTTCCTCCTGATACCTGAAGTTCCCCTATGCACCCTTCCTCCAAAACCTTGATTTCTCAGCCCTGGTTCCCCTACACGGCCTCCCCAGGATCTTAACAAACCACCCCAAATCCCTGATGTTTCAGCTCAAGGCACTGGGTCCAGCCTTTGAGCATGCTCCCTTCCCTTCCCTTCCAGATCAAGATCACCCACAAGAACCAGATGCCCATGCTCATGGGCCCACCCCCCCGCCCCTCCAATTTCTTTGGCTTCTTGGGCTGAGGGGGGACACCCTCGGTCTCCAAGCCAGCCTTGAGCCCACCTCCCTCTCCCTGGACTCCACAGCCTAGGCTCTGTACATTGCTGCCACACTCCTGCCAGCTCAGGGGAGTGTTCCTTCGCCTTCACAGTATTTATTATCCTGAACCACCTCACTACCTACTCCCCCTGCAACACACACACACACACACACACACACACACACACGCCACAAACACGTACATTAAAAGTGCCTCATCTGAATAAAATGACTTTCCCCCCACTGGGATATCTGTTAAGTAAGTGGTATACCTCCTTGTTTCATACCTTCACTCCTTAAAAGAAACAGACACAAGAAGCAAGAAAGGAAACCAGCACCAGGTTCTGAGTATTTATTTCAGGTGAAGGTAGTCTCCAAGGGAAGACCTCAGAAAGTACAGGCACTGCTGTCAACCCCAGGAAAAACATGACATGATACTAGAGTACTCAGACCTGTTGCACGCTGAGCAGGGGGCTGTTCTCACCAACGGGGCAAGTGCGGAAGACCCAGGGCAGACGGAGCCAATGGGTGCTACCATGGGGCAGCTGGGAAATGGGGAAAGCCGAGCTCTGCTTCATAAGTCTGCGCCTGATATCAGGAGAAGGATGAGGAAAGGGGAGGAAAGGGGTTAGTGATGGACAAAGGCAGGCTTATCTGCTTCTCCAGTGAAGCGATGCCCATATCCCAGGTCCACTTGGCCACGATCCTAGCTCCCTTCCTTCTCCTCACCTCCAACAGTTCGTCCTGTCTTATTTCAATAGTAGCATCTGCCCATTCCCTCTTATTCTATAAGCTCCCCTGCTTTGAGGACTCTGGCATGTCACGTCTGGGAACCTGCCCTTCTCACAGAAGATTCAGTTCACCCCAACTACTCCACTCAGAATAGTAACAAAAGTTATCAGTATCATCAACTGCACTCTTGCTTCAGCTGGGGGGTTGACCCACATTTTTTCTAATTCTGACAACAACCCCACAGGGCAGGTATTAGTTTTCCTACTTCTCAGAGGCATAGAAAGTTTAAGTGACTTTCCCCAAATCCCACAAGCAACACTATAGCCCAGATCCATCTAACTTCCAAGCCTGGCTTTTTCCTGGATACCATGCTTCCTCAAAGGGAATGGTAGTTTCCTCTTCTCCTGAAGAGTGAGTATGGGAATAAATAATTAGGGGTCTGGGCTGGATGATGGGACTCTCACCGATAGACCAGAGATGCGAACACCACAACCATCAACACCAGCAGTGTGCCCACAAGCAGGGGAGTCTGCCCCAGGCCTGCTTCTGGACCTGCAAGGAGGACCCCAGGACCGCTTCTGTCAGAGTCTGTTGCCTCCCTGCTGCCCCTGCCTGCCCTCCTTCCTCTTACCTATTGTCCAGGTACCTACCAGGCATGGTAAGCTGTGTGCTGGCCACTGCCAGGCTGTTGGCATCAGTCAAGGACACATTGAGGCAGTAGGTCCCTGAGCCACCCTTCAATACCTGGCGCAGAACCAGCTGGCAGGCTGGGCTTGGTGGCACAGGCTGGCACACCTGCTGGGCAGGGGGCTGGCACCCTGGTGATGATATATCCATACAGGCTTCCTTGGGCAGCCTGGAAGAGGTATCAGCCTGCATCAGGGGATCTCAGAAGGGACACGATTCCAAAGAGCAGGGCAGGGTCAACCCAAGAGTTATTGGGCAATCGGTGGGATGCTCACCCGCCCTGGCAGGACACCGTCAGCTCAAAGGCATCGCCCTCACTGGATGGCACAGCCTGTAGGATCTCAGCATTCTCAAGGCCCTCTGCGAAGTGCAAGGATATAAGCGGGGATCCTCCACCAGGCCCATAGGTAGGAACGCACAAGGGCTGCTCTACCCATCCCATCTGTGTCTTCAGAGGAGGACCCTGTCATTTGGGCATACATTCTGTCCAGGGATGTAATGCATCCCAAGGTATGCTCCCAAGACACAGCCCTGTGCAGCACACATGCCTCCCTTCATCAGCCTCTAAAGTAGGCAAGACTCACGGACAATGTCCAGGGTGAGGGAAAAGGAGCCATATCGATAGAGGACGCAATCCAGGGGAACTTGTCTCTTCACCAGTGTTAAGGTGTCTGTACCATCCAGCAGGGGCTTCTGGGACCCTGAAAGGAAAAACAAGATGACTCAGCCATGTGAGCGGGTGTAATCCCAGTACTTGGGAGGCTGAGACAGGAGGAACAGAGGTTCGAGGCCAGCCTTACCAACTTTGTGAGACCCTCAGTAACTCAGCAAGAAAGACTCTCAAAAACTTAGCAAAGCCGGGCGTGGTGGCGCACGCTTGTAATCCCCATGCTTCGGAGGCGGAGACAGGAGGATCACGCAGGTTCGAAGCCAGCCTCGCTGGCTTAAGAGACCCTGTTTCCAAATAAAATATAAAATAGGTCTGGGAGTATAGACTGGAGGTAGAAGGGTTCCATCCCCAGTAACACACACACACACACACACACACACACACACACACACGCACAAAATAGGCCCTATTTAAAAATAAAAAAGGGCTGGGTATAGCTTGGAGTAGAATGCCCCTGGGTTCAATCCCCAGGACAAAAAAAATATAAGACAGATGATACATGGAGGAAGAGGCCATGATCCTAGAGTTATTGATTTAAAATCAAACAAGATTTGGGAAATCTAATTTTATAGTAGAAAACTTGAGGCCCAGAAGAACAAAATTATTGCTTTAGTCAGTCACACAGTTAGGGGCAGAGTTGAAGTTTTTATTATTTATTATTATTATTTTTGGTGGTGCTGGGGGTGGAACCCAAGGGCTTTCTACCAACAGGATATACTCCCAGACCTATTTTTATATTTTATTTGGAAACAGGGTCTCACTAAGTTGCTGAGAGCCTCACTAAGTAGCTGAGGCTGGCTTCGAACCTGTGCAATCCTCCTGTCTCAGCCTCCCAAGCATGGGGATTACAAGCGTGCGCCACCACACCCTGCTATTATTATTATTATTATTTATTATTATTATTATTATTATTATTATTATTATTCAGGGGATTGAACCCAGGGCATTCTTTTTTGGGGGGTTACTGGGAATAGAACCCAGAAGCATTCTACCTCCGAGCTACACCCCCAGCCCTATTTATTTATTCTTTATTTTGAAACGGGGTCTTACGAGTTGCATAGGGCCTCACTAAGTAGTAGCTGAGGCTGTCTGTAAACCATGATCCTCCTGTCTCAGCCTCCCAAATGCTGGAATTATAAGCGTGAACCACCACGCCTAGCTGGCATTCTACTTTTTTTTTTTCTTTTTTTCTTGGTGGTGGTACTGGGGTTCCTGGAAGCCCTTCTTTCTGCCTCCGGACTACACTCCCAGACCTATTTTATACTTTTTATTTGGAAACAGGGTCTTTTAAGCCAGCGAGGCTAGCTTCAAAACTGCGTGATCCTCCTGTCTCTGCCTCCCAAGCGCGGGATTACAAGCGTGCGCCACCCGGCTTGGCATTCTACTTCTAAGCTACACCCTCAGCCCAATTTTATTTTTTATTTTGAAACAAGGTCTCGCTAAGTTTCTGAGGCTGGTCTCAAACCTGCAATCTGCTTGTCCCAGCCTCCCAAACACTGGGATTACAAGCATGTACCACCATGGCTGAACCAGAGTTAAATTTTGAAAACAATTCCAAAAATGTTTATCATGCCATGTACTGTGCCAGGTCCAGGGCTAGAAATGTAAGCATCACTATCTCATCTCTTCAGCTTGGGATAGGAATCCAAGAATGGGAAATTGGAGGGCCAGGGTCTTGGGATCTGAGAAAGATTTCTGCACATTTATGCCTGAACAGAAAATATGATTTAGATCCATAGATGATCACAGTCTGTTCCCTGGCCCTCCCAGTGGTTCTCAGGTACAGAAGCAACAAGCTCTGTTCTCCTGGTCTAGGTCAAGACCCCAGTTTACTGAACTCTGAATCTCTTGCATGTCCTTAGGGCTTTAGAGCTGACGAAATGTCTGAGGAGACCACAGTGCTAAACCAAGGCCTGGGCAACATATGGGTCCTGGCTAAGACTTTGAGAATGAAGGAGGGAGAAATTCCCCACCCATGGAGTACTGGGTCTCGACACCGGTCTGTTTACCTGTAACACCTTGTGTAGGCATGGAGGGGCTGGCATCTGGACCCTCAGGATCAGGGGTGGCCACCTCTCCAGCTGTGGCTGTTCCCTGTGCAGCTGTGGTTCCAGGAGGCTCTGCAGTTGTCACCTCTGCGGATGTTGTACTTATGGCTTCTGCGGTTGACACATCTGCACCTGTGGTACCTACGGCCTCTGTCGGCAGCTGCTCGGGTGTGGTGCCTGTGCCCTCTGCGGTTGGCACTTGTGCAGGTGCAGTATTTATAACCCCTGTGGTTGGCACCTGCACAGCTGTGGTTCCAGATGGCTCTGTAGTTGGCACCTGACCAGGTGTCGTGCCTGTAACTTCCGCAGTAGGCACTTGCCCAGCCGTGGTGCCACGGGCCTCTGCAGTTGGCACATGACCATCTGTGGTGCCTGGAACTGGGGAAGAGCCACAGGAGGGGAGAGGGATGGCGGCCTGCAGCACCACCTGAGCAGTGACGGGGCCGGACTCCAGGTAAGTGTGAGTGACCACAAGTGCCCGAGAGATCAGGGTCCCAGTACCATCTCCAAAGTCCCAGGTGTAGGAAAGGTCAGCATCATTCAAGTAGCCACTGGGGTCATGGAGTTGAAGAGCAAAGGTCAGAGGCTGATTTCTCAGGAAGCGCTTGTTCCCGCCATCCAAGGCTTGCAGCTGAGACACGCTCACGGAGAAAGGCACCTGGTCTGAGATTGGAGCCAGAAAAGGTGAGGACCGGAGCTGGACCACAGCTCTTCCTCTCACAGCCATACTCTCCCACCACAGCTGACTGCCTGGCCCTCCACTGGCCATCAGCCCCACTCCTCTGCCCCGGTGTTCCTGGCCTGCCCCTGAAGGTCACACACAGTTTTCCCTTTCCAGTCCAGCCAAGCCTCCCCACCTTCTCCTGCCCTGTGACTGGCCTTGCGCCTTCTTAAACCTTACCAGTGATGGTAAAGGCTGAGCTGGAGTGAGCGAGGGGCACGTAGCTCTGGGACGCCCGGCGGTGGTAGACTGTCACTTCCATGGTATGTGTGCCCAGCCCTGCCTGTTCTGTCCCGATACTCAGCCTGGACACAGGGCCCCCCAGAACTTGCCAGTAGTGGCCTAAGATTATCAAAAGAAAAGCAGGGAGGGAGAAGGCTACTGGTCAAAGGGGACTGAAGGGCAAGATTTGAAAAAGACACCAGAGAAGTGAGATAAATAGGTATATTGAAGATGATTACTTGAAACAGTATTCCGAAGGCTGTGATGAAGCCCGGTGTGGTGGCAAACGTTTGTCATCCCAGTACTTAGGAGGCTGAGACAAGAGGATCACAGGTTCATGGTCAACTTCAACTAATTAGTGAGGCCCTCTGCAACTTAGTGAGACCCTGTTTCAAAATAATATAGAGTGAAAAATAGGGCTGGAAAGCCAGGTGTGGTGACGCACTCTTGTAATCCCAGCATTTGGGAGGCTGAGACAAGAGGATCACAGTTCAGGCGGACAGCCTCAGCTACTTAGTGAAGGTATATGCAACTCAGTGAGGCCCTTTTTCAAAATAAGGAATTAAAAAAAAAAAGGGGGGCTGGGGTGTAGTGTGGAGGTAGAATGGCCCCTGGGTTCCATCCCCAGTGCTGGAAAAAAAAAAAAAAAAATAGGGCTGGGAAGCCGGGCATGGTGGCACACACTTGTAATCCCAGCAGGCTAAGACAGGAGAATCCAGGTTCGCAGCCAACCTTAGCTACTTAGTGAGGCCCTCTGCAATTTAATAAGACCCAGTTTCAAAATAAAGAATAAAAGATAGGGCTGCGGGTGTAGCTCGGAAATAGAATGCCCCTGGGTTCCATTCCATCCCCAGTGCCAAAAAAAAAAAAAAAAAAAATAGGGCTGGGGTGTTGCTCAAAGGTAGAATGCCCCTGGGTTCAATACCTGGTACCGAAAAAAGAAATAAAAAAGACTGTGATGGGGGAGTCAGGAGAGGTTTCTACTGTGCGTGGGGGTTTCTTAGGGTGGGACTACAACTGACAAAATGCTACCAGAAGGTTTATTTGCTTATTTTATTTATGTAGTGGTACTGGGGACTAAGCCCAGGAGCATTCTGCCTCTGAGCTGTACCCCCAGCCCTATTTTATTTTTACCTTGAAACAGGGTCTCACTAGGTTGATGAGAATCTCACTACTTGCTAAGGCTGTCCTCCAGCCCGAGATCCTCTTGTCTCAGCCTCCCAAGTACTAGGATTATAGGCATGTACCACCACACTGGACTCAAAAGAATTTATGATGGAGTTGCTGGAGATATGCTCCGTGGTTGAGCATGTGACTAGCATATACAAAACCCTGGGTTTGACTCCCTTGCCCCCCTCCCCCCAAAAAAAATGAATGAATGAATGAGGGTAGACTTGAAAGAGGAGTAGGTGCTATGAAAAAGGAAGGAGCATGGGGGGAAATAAAGATGAAGGAAAGTCACAGAGCTTAAGGAGTGAGGCTGGAAAGAAAGGCGATCAGGTAAGCAGCCGTAAGTACAAATGCACAGATAACAGGACAGAGAAGAAAGCTCCTCACCCCAGGCTTTCCAGACATAAACAAAGCTTCTTCTCTGAGACCAGGGGCCTGATGGACAGGGGCCACCATCAGGGAAGATGCAGGCATCATCAGGTTCCTGGGGATACACTGGCTGGCCTTTCCACACCTGGCTTCCTGAAAGGTAGATACAGTCACTCTCAAACCCTAGTGTTTTTTTTGTTTTTTTTTTTTTTGTTTTTTTTTTGGTTTTTTTTTTTTTTTTTTTTTTTGAGTACTAGGAATCAAACCCTGGGCTACTCTACCACTGCGTTACATCCCCAGCCTCCCCCCATTTTTTTTTTTTTTTTTGGCAGTATTGGGGATTAAACCCAGGGTCATTCTAACTCCAAGCTACACCCCCAGCCCTATTTTATTTTTTATTTTGAAACAGGGCCTTACTGAGTAGCTGAGGCTGGCCATACACCTGCAATCCTCATGTCTCAACCCCCATGTATGGAATTACAAGCCTGCGCCACCATGCCCAGCTCCCAGCCCTTCTGATTTTGAAACAAATTGCCTGGGCTAGCTTTACACTTGTGATTCTCCAGACTCAGCCTTCTGAGTTACTTGGATTACCAGTAGGCACCATCTTGCCTAGCTCCTAGCATTTTTATGTACAGATCAAAACCACTAAAATATCCGGGAAGGGTGGCTCATGCTTGTAATCTCAGCGCTTGGGAGGCTGAGACAGGAGGATGGCATAGGTTCGAAGCCAGCTTCAGCTACTGAGTGAGGCTCTCAGCAACTTAATGAGACCCTGTTTCCAAATAAAGTATAAAATAGGTCTGGGAGTATAGCCCGGAGGTAGAAAGACCTTGGGTTCCACCCCCAGCAACACACACACACACACACACACACACACACACACACACACACAAAACCCCCATTAAAATAGTTCCTAGGGTATCAGAGAGGAGCTCTGGGAATAATGCCTAGCTAGGAAGTACATTATCCATTGTATAACCTGTTTGTGGTGGTAGTTGAGGCAGGAGTGTTATGGGCATTACAAGGTAAGATTCATATGTATAAACTAGGTGTAGTGGCACACTCCTGTAATCCCAGCACTTGGGAGGCTGAGACAGGAGGATTGCAGGTTCCAGGCAGGAGCATGGTAACTTAGTGAGACCCATTAAAAAAAAAAAAAAAAAGCCAGGCATGGTGGCACACGCTTGTAATCCCCCTGCTTGGGAAGTGGAGACAGGAGGATCACGCAGGTTCGAAGCCAGCCTCACTGGCTTAAGAGACCCTGTTTCCAAATAAATTATAAAATAGGTCTGGGAGTGTAGCCCGGAGATAGAAGGGTTCCATTCCAGAACCATTAAAAAAAAAAAAAAAAAAAAAAAGGGCTGGAGCTGGGCATGGTGATGCACACCTGTAATCCCAGCATTTGGGAGGCTGAGACAGGAGGATTGTGCAGGTTTGAAGCCAGCCTCAGCTACTTAGTGAAGCCCTTGTAACTCAGTGAGACCCTGTTTCAAAATAAAGAATAAAAAATAGGGCTGGGGTATTGCTTGGAGGTAGAATACCCCTGGGTTCCATCCCCAGACCCACAAAAAAACAAAAAACAAAAAAACAAAGGAGGGCTGGGAGTATAGCGAGAAAGGCCCTGAGTTACCTGTATTGAACAACAACAAAAGATTTACATGTATATACTTATATAAGAGAAAGATCGACAGCGGGGCGTGGTGGCGCACGCTTGTAATCCCAGCATTGGGGAGGCTGAGACCCGGAGGACCGCGGTTCGCGGACAGTCTTAGCTACTTAGTGAGGTCCTCTGCAACTCAGTGAGATCCGGTTTTCAAAATAAAGAATAAAAAATAGGTGTAGCCCGGAGGTTGAATGCCCCTGGGTTCCATCTCCAGACCCGCAAAAAAAAAAAAAAGAAAAGAAAAAAAGAAAGATCAAAAGGCCATGTATCAAAATGTTTACAGTGATTTTTCTCTAAATAGTGAAATAAAAATAACACTAACAGCTAACATACATTTATTGAGGCTAGAGCAGCTTTATGCCAAGTCCAGTACTTTACATATTGTTATCTTACAAGTTTTTTTTTTTGGTGTGGGTCTGGGGATGAAACCCAGGAGCATTCGACCTTTGAGCTACACCCCTGCCCTATTTTGTATTCTTTATTTTGAAACAGGGTCTCACCAGGCAGCCTCCCTAAGTAGCTGAGGCTGTCTGCGAATGACGATCCTCCAGACTCACCTTCCCGAATGCTGGGATTACAAGTGTGCACTACCACACCCAGATTTTTTTTTTTTTTTTTTTTTTTTTTTTTTTTGCAGTACTGGGGATGGAACCGGGGACATTCTACCTCCAAGCTACACCCCCAGCCCTATTTTTTATTCTCTATTTTGAAACCGGGTCTCACTGAGTTGCAAAGGGCCTCACTAAGTAGCTGAGGCTGTCTATGAACTGTAATCCTCCTGTTTTAGCCTCCCAAATGCTGAGATTATAAGCATGCGCCACCACGTCTGGCTACAACAACCTTTCAAGAAAGGTACCATCTCATTTCTATTTTTTGTTTGTTTGTTTTTTTTGGTGGTACTGGGGATGGAACCCAGAGACTTTCTACCTCTGGGCTATACTCCCAGACTTTTTTTTTTTTTTTTGGAAACAGGGTCTTACTAAGTTGCTGAGAGCCTCACTAAGTAGATGAGGCTGGCTTTGAACCTGTGAGATCCTCCTGTCTCAGCCTCCCAAGCACGGGGATTACAAGTGTGCGCCACCACGCCCGGCGTGCCATCTCATTTCTACAGATAGGTAATGGAGGCACAGGAACCAGGTGTGATGGCACAGGCTTGTAACCCCAGTACTTGGGAGGCTGAGACAGGAGGATCGCAGGTTCACAGCCAACCTCAGCTACTTAGTGAGGTCCTCCGCAACTTAGTAAGACCCTGTTTCAAAATAAAAATAAAATAAAATAGGGCTGGGGGGTGTAGTTTGGAGGTAAAATGCCCCTGGGTTCAATCCCCCTACCACAAAAAAATTAAAATTAAAATGAAAAAAAAAGGAGAGGGAGTAAGCATTCCCTTAGTTCACTGGGGAGACCAGGGAAATCTGAACACTAGGAACAAGTTTCTGGAGAATGAAGGTACTTACCATTGATGATAGTGTCGTTGGCCCAGATAACTTGCCCGTCTGGCAGTGCCTTCTGGCTTTTGGGGAAATGCAGGGCAATAGAGAAGGAGGCATTTGCACCAACCAGTGTAGGCCCATCATTACTGACTTCCAAGGACACCTGGCCACCTGGGAAGGGAAGCTGCATTAGCTGGGACTCCTGGGCCCCTCCTCCCCATATATGTTTCCCCTTCCTGTCTTCCCAAGCTGCATTCAGCCTAGTTCTTTTTGCTTTCCTCCCCATCCCATTCCCACCATGCCCTTCCCCGAAACTTTAAGCTCCCACCTCTCCAGCAGTCAGGCTTCTGGACTCCTGTCCATTCTGGATACAGGTGACTGTTCCAGGCTTTAGTTCGGAGCTGCCGAGAGACTCCAAGCCAGTGCTGGTCTCTGGGTCCTAAAATAAATACGTCGACAGAACCCTAGGATGCTCACTCAGTCCTCACGATAAGCCTCTCCCATGCTACGCCACTCATTCTCACACTCAAAGGCATCTTATTTTTGAATACAGAGCCTCCTTTTCTGTGTGTGTGTGTGTGTGTGTGTGTGTGTGTGTGTGTGTGGTGCTATTGATGTTCAACCACTGAGCTATATATTCCAAGCCCTTTTTATTTTGAATTAGGGTCTCACTCTGTTGCCTAGGCTAGCCTTGAACCTCTGATCCTCCTGTCTCAACATCCCATGTACTGGGATTATAGGTGTGCGCCACCATGCTCCACTCTTGGCTAAAATATGTAAAGCAAATCTCAAGCCAGGTGCGGTGGTGCACACTTATTCTTTCAGTACTTGGGAGGCTGAGACAGGAGGATCACAGGTTCACAGGCAGCTTCAGTTACTTAGTGAGACCCTCTACAACTTAGTAAGATTCGGTTTCAAAAATAAAGAATAAAAAATAGGGCTGAGGGGTGTAGCTCAGAGATAGAATAACCCTAGGTTCAATCCCCAGTACCACAATAAATAAGTAAATAAATAAATACATACAAACATCAATAGCAAATCTCAGAATATCTTAATTTAACCCTACAAATTTAGTGTATATCTGTTAAGCGTGTGCGTTTTCTCTCTCTCTTTTCTGTGTGTGTATATGTGGTATGATAGATTGAACCTAAGGGCAATTTACAATTGAGCTTTATTTCTAGCCCGTCCCCCTTTTTTGTGGTACTGGGAATTGAGTCCAGAGGCATTTTACCTCCAAGCTATACCCCAGCCCGATTTTATTTCTTATTTTGGAAACAAGGTGTCTCTAAGTTACTGAGAGCCTAAGTTGCTAAGGCTGGCTTTGAACCTGCAATCCTTCTGTCTCAGCCTCCCAAATACTGGATTACAAACATGAACCACTACACCTGGTTCTCCAGCTTTTTTAAAAAAATTTTTTTTAAGCCGGGCATGGTGGCACACACTTGTAATCCCAGCATTTGGGAGGTTGAGACTGGAGGATCGCGGTTCACAGACAGTCTCAGCTACTTAGTGAGGCGCTCTGCAACTTAGTGAGACCCTGTTTCAAAATAAAGAATAAAAAATAGGGCTGGGGGGTGTTGCTTGGAGGTAGAATGCCCCTGGGTGCCATCCCCAACCCCACACACAAAAAAAATTGTTTTGAAACAGAGTCTCACTAGGTTACTGGAAGTCTTGTTATATTGTTGAGGCTGTCCTCAAGCCTTGATCCTCATGTCTCAACTTCCCAAATGCTGGGATTACAGGGGTGCACCACCATGCCCAGCTAAAAATGTCTTCTTATGATGTTTTTTCATACTGGGGATTGAACCCAGGGACATTCTACTTCCTAGCTACACCCCAACTCTATTTTATTTTTATTTTGAAATAAGATCTCACTAGGTTGATGAAGGTCTCACTATTTGCTGAGGCTGTCCTCAAACATGCGACCCTCTGTTCTAAGCCTTTCAAGTACTGGGATTACAAGCACATGCCACCAGGCCTGGTTTTCTAATGATTTTTTTGAGAGGTATTGGGATTGAACCCAGAGCTTCACACACACTAAGCCCAAGTTCTACTGCTGAGTCTACACCTAGCATTCTTCTTCTTCTTCTTTTTTTTAAGTGGTACTGGTGCTGGGCATGGTGGCGTGCGCTCATAAGGGAGGCTGAGACAAGGAGGATCATAGGTTCACACTCAGCTTCAGCAATTTATGAGGCCCTCTACAACTTAGTGAGACCCTGTTTCAAAATAAAGAATAAAAAATAGGGATGAGGGTGTAACACAGAGATAGATTGCCCTTGGGTTCAATCCCAAGTACTGCAATAAATAAATAAATAAAATAAACTGGGCGTGATGGCGCACACTTGTAATCCCAGCATTCGGGAGGCTGAGACTGGAGGATTGCGGTTCGCAGACAGCCTCAGCTACTTAGTGAGGCCCTCTGCAACTCGGTGAGACCCTGTTTCAAAATAAAGAATAAGAGGCTGGGCGTGGTGGCACACGCTTGTAATCCCTGCGCTTGGGAGGCAGAGACAGGAGGATCACGCAGGTTCAAAGCCAGCCATGCGCGCTGGCTTAGGAGACCCTGTTTCCAAAATAAAAAAAATGTAAAAATAGGTCTGGGAGTATAGCCCGGAGGTAGAAGGGCTTCCAGGAACCCCAGTACCACCAAAATGAATAAATAAATAAAGAATAAAAAATAGGGCAGGAGGTGTAGCTCAGAGGTCGAATGTCCCTGGGTTCCATCCCCAGACCCTCAAAATAAATAAATAAATAAATAAATAAATAAATAAATAAATAAATACAATACAATACAATACAATACAATAAAGTGGTACCTGGAATTGAACCCAAGGGCATTCTACCTCTGAGTTAATACTGCCAGTCTTTTTTTTTCCTCTTAATTTTGTACTGAAGATTGAACCCAAAGGCATTCTACCTGTAAGCTATACCCTCAGCCTTTTTTTTTTTTTTTTTTTTTTTTTCAGTACTGGGGATGGAACCCAGGGGCATTCTACCTCTGAACGATACGCCCAGCCCTATTTTTTACTCTTTATTTTGAAATAGGGTCTCACTAGCCCGGTGTGGTGGTGCACGCTTATAATCCCCGCGCTTGGGAGGCTGAGACAGGAGGATCACACAGGTTCGAAGCCAGCCTCAGCTACTTAGTGAGGCTCTCAGCAACTTAGTGAGACCCTGTTTCCAAATAAAATATAAAAAAGGTATGGGAGTATAGCCTGGAGGTAGAAAGCCTCTGGGTTTCACCCCCAGTACCACCAAAAAAAAAAAAAAAAAAAAAAAGAAATAGGGTCTCACTGAATTGCAGAGGGCCTTACTAAGTAGGTGAGGCTGTCCGCAAACAGGGATCCTCCTGTCCCAGCCTTCCAAATGCTGGGATTACAAGTGTGCGCCACACACACCCTTTTATATTTTGAGACAAAGTATCACTAAGTTGCTTAGAGTCTCACTACATTTTGGAGGCTCTTCTCCAAACTGTGATCCTCCTTTCTCATCCTCCCAAGTACTGGGATTACAGGCAGGCCACCAAACCCAACTTTTAAAAATTTTTTTGTTTTTATTTATTTATTTTTGTTGTGTGTGTGTGTGTGTGTGTGTGTGTGTGTGTGTGTGTCTTGCTAGGTTGTTGAGAGTCTCCCTGTGTTGCTAAGACTGTCCTGAAACCTTTGATTCTTCAATTTCAGCCTCCCAAGTACTGGGATTACAGGCACGTGCCACCATGTGTGGTCCCAGTACATTCTTTTCTTCTTTTGGTGGTACTGGGGATGGAACCCAGGGTCATTCTACCTCCAAGCTACGTCCCCAGTCTGATTTTACTCTTTTATTTTGAAACAGGGTCTTTCTAAGTTGCAGAGGATCTCACTAAGCAGGCTGTGAATCTGCAATTCTCCTGTCTCAGCCTCTCAAGTACTAGGATTACAAGCATGGCCTACCACCCCCGGTCCCCAGGACATTCTTAACCATTTTTTTTTTTTTTTAAAGTAGGCTAACAGGGCGTGATGGCATTTACTTGTAATCCCAGTACTTGGGCAGCTGAACAGGAAGATCACAGGTTTGCAGCCAGCTGCAGCTACTTAGTGAGTTCTTCTGCAATTCAGTGAGAGTTGAGAGTTATTTTAAATTTCAAAATAAAAATAATAGGGCTGGAATGCCAGGCATGGTGGTGCACACTTGTAATCTCTGCACTTGGGAGGCTGAGACAGGAGGATCACGCAGGTTCGAAGCCAGCCTCAGCTACTTAGTGAGGCTCTCAGCAATTTAGTGAGACCCTATTTCCAAATAAAGTATAAAATAGGTCTGGGAGTATAGCCTGGAGGTAGAAAGCCCCTGGGTTCAACCCCTAGTACTACAAAATAAATAAATCAATAACAATTAAAAATCAAGCTGAGTGCAATGGAGTATGCCAGCCTCCTTCTCTCTCCCTAAATCTCTTGTCTCACTGATTCCTAGGAAGTGCTCCTTGATTTCGACTTCCTTAATTTGTGCTGCAGTTTTTTGTTTTGTTTTGTTTTTGCGGTACTGGGCATGGAACCCAGGGGCATTCTACCTCTGAGCAACACCCTCCAGCCCTATTTTTCTTTCTTTCTTTCTTTCTTTCTTTCTTTCTTTCTTTCTTTCTTTCTTTTTTATTGAAAATAAATGATGGGCGTGGTGGCAGACACTTGTAATCCCCATGCTTGGGAGGCTGAGACAGGAGGATTGCGCAGATTCAAAGCCATCCTCAGCTGGCTTAAGAGACCCTGTTTCCAAATAAAATATAAAATAGGTCTGGGAGTGTAGCCCGTAGGTAGAAGGCTGCTGGGTTCCATCCCCAGTACCACCAAAAAAAAAAAAAAAATGGTATACATTTAAACTGTACTTGGTGCCCTCTCTCCCTCCCCCCGCTTTCCCTTCCCCCCCTCCCAACAATGAGTGTCCAGGTTGACCATGCTATTTTCATACTTTTACATATATTCGGATGTAGCCCCTCATTAATCAAGTTCAGCCTTCTTCCTCTCCTATCCTTCCATTCAATTTTGCTGAGATTTCCCCTCCATTATCTGGAGTCCCTCTGGTATCCCCAATGCTCCCTAGTTTGGGCACATTAGAGGAAAGATATGTCCCTTCTCTTTCTGTGCTTGGCTGATCTTACTTAACATAATGTTCTCCGGGACTTTCCATCTTCTTGAGAATGACATGATTTTGTTCTTCTTCATAGCTGAATAGAATTCCATTGCGTGTATTTCCCACAATTTTGCAATGTTCTTTATTCTTAAGCAGGGTTTCACTAAGTTGCAGAGGGTCTCACTAAGTAACAGGCTGGCTTCGAACCTGCACAATCTTCCTGTCTCGGCCTCCCCAAACGCTGGGATTACAAACATGCGCCGCCACGCCTGGCTGTGCTAAAGTTTTATGTTCTTTTCTTTTACAGGCTTCCTAATATTTTCTGAAAAAATTCTATTCACACCCATCCATCTGAGGTTCTCCAAAGATTGTGCTTATATATTGGATCCTGATGTGTGTGTGTGTGTGTGTGTGTGTGTGTGTGTTATTAGGGACTGAACCCAGGAATTTTCTACCTCTTAGCTATACTTCCAACTATTTTATTTTTTATTTTAAAACAGGGATTCACTAAGTTATAGTGAGCTGGCCTCTAACCTGTGATTCTCCTATTTCAGCCTCCCAAACCTTGGGATTTCGGCGTGTTCCATCACCCTATTCTGGAAACGCAGCTGATTCTGCTGGGGAATGATCTGGAATCCTCTCACTAAGCATCCCACCACTAGAGCAAGAGAAGTCATGAGATGCTCCATTCTTTCTCCATTTCTAACCCACATTCCGGACCCTCTCACTGCCCCCACCCCTCACTCTTGTCACGAGGCCCCAATCCCCCAGAGCCCTTTCATGTGATGCTCAGCTGAGACCCTCTGCCTGGACCAGCCCCAGAACAAAAGGTCTGGGCTGTGTTGGCCCATCCTAAGGGGAAAAGTGGCACTTCCTTAGCCTTCTTATCCAATACCCCATTCCCTTACTCTCCATGTTCAACCACCTACCCCAAAGTACCCGAGACATTACCCAAAAGATCTTCCATTCTCTTCCCTTGTGCTCCCGCTTAGGACCACAGACTCACTACCGTCGGCCCCTCCTAGCTGACAGTATTATTTTCATGCTCAATCCCAAATTTCTATTTAGAGAAGCTCTGGCGCCCATATCCTCACTAAATCAAGTAGGCGAGAGAAGCCTGAAATACTGCTGGTATCTCCCGTTAGGAGAGGAAACACCCGAGCTGGTGTTCAGCCCCTAACAGACACCTGCTTCTGCCCACACACTCCCACTCACCTTCTGTGGCCCCCACAGCCAGCACGGACAAAAGGAGGAAGCACCTTATCAGCGTCACACCCATCCTGCTCTTCCCTCCAGCAAAGAAAGGCGCTGGGGGCTGGAATAAACCCCTATATAAGAAAGGGGTGCTCATTTGCATAGCCCTTCCTCCTCTCCCTCTAGGGGAGCTGTGGGAGGGGCGGGATTGCTGGAGAGACGGCGCATCCTGATCCAGGTATATTCGTTTCTCATCCCGCTACTCAATGACAGTTTCTGTTTTCACCGGGTCACTCTCACCTGGACACCCTCCAACGCCAATCTAAGTTGGAGTGTGTCAAAATTTAATCAAACTCCAAGAGCTGATTGATGGGCAGCTACAGAACACGTACCCAACACACAGGACTCAGAGAGAATCAATCAGTTGAATTAAACCAGGAACCACTCAAAAACATCTAAACAGAACCCTTGCATCCCAAAGTAAAGAAAGAGTATGAGGGTGGGCCGAGAGAGAGGCAACGACTCCTTTGAGGCCCACGAATCCTTTACAGTGACATTCCTGGCTTTCTGCTTTCCAAAGGTGGCTCCCCAGAGACAAGTGGAATTTAATCTTAGGTCGATACACATTTTCCCAAGGGGCAATGGAAAGAGTGATTTAGAAATCAGGGAATCCCTACAGACTAGACACGTAGGTAGGAAACTTGAGCACGAAGCAGAAACTTGGGAAAAGGAGTTTCGTTCAGTCGCTCCACCAGGGAAGAAAGAAATTCGTCTCCCCACAGAACCAAACTTGCACGGGGCGGGGCCACTAGCGGCCGAAAGGCGCAGATGCCCCGCCCCCTGACGTTCACCAATAGGCGCGGCCGTGGGCGGGGCCCGGGAAACGCGGGAAGGAGGGGCGGGGACTCTGGTGGCGGTCGGGAACTTGGGGGGGGAGGCGGCAACATTGTTTCAAGTTAGACAAATTGACAAGAGCCAGACACAGGCTGCATTCCATTTAGACCTGGCGCCACCTCGCTAGGCTCCGTCTCCTGCTCCTCGGCCCCCGAGAGTCGGGGCTCGCTCTCTGCAGGGTTCCCCGGTCCCCGCTCCAGGGCCGGGCTGACCCAACTCGCTGGCGCTTCATGGAGAACTTTCAAAAGGTGGAAAAGATCGGGGAGGGCACGTACGGAGTTGTGTACAAAGCCAAAAACAAGTTGACGGGAGAAGTGGTGGCGCTTAAGAAAATCCGCCTGGACACGTGAGTGGCCTCTGTCGCCCGGACTTCTAACTAGGGAGCTCCTAGACTGTTCCCCCACCCCACCCCCAACAGGCGGGTAGCAGTCCAGGGACCGGAAGATAGCTGGGAGGGGCTTCTTTTGAAGTGAAAGGGTGGGTTGGGGGTGGCGGAGGGCTTCGCTAGGGAGAGCGGAGGGTAGTGTAGAATCCGTGGAAACTTCTCTCGCGTACTGAGCTCGGTAATGCTCTTCAGTGTGCTGCCAGAGAGACTCGGGAAGAGAAAGGAGGCCTGTGGGCTTTGGGTCAAGGACTACCCGTGGATTTGGATTATATGGGAACCAGTGGAAAACACCGTCCTGAATGAAGAGCCCTCCTCACTGCCCCAACCCCACCTTCATCTTAGAATTCTCTCCGTTTTCCAGAAGAATGGCAGTTGAACCTCACTGGCTCCTCTGGAGTCGCTGGGCGCCACTCTCACATCTTCCCCTTATTTCCTTACTGCTTCGCCTTCCCTAGGAGGCTTTTCTTCCCCACTCCTGGAAATGACGGCCTTAATATATCCAAAAGCCAGCCGCCGATTACCCAGGAATTAACTCCTTACAGCACCTTTTCTCTTCTTTGACTTTCCAAGGGGAGTTTGGAGTTGTGTTTCTTTTGGGGGAAAGGAATATTTGTAACCATATTCCCATTTCTGCTTTCTCAACCTCTCCAAGTGAGACTGAGGGTGTACCCAGTACTGCCATCCGAGAGATATCTCTGCTTAAGGAGCTTAACCACCCTAATATCGTCAAGTAAGTATGATCGGGAGGGCTGGGGATATAACTCAGTGGTAGAGCATTTGCCTATCATGTGTGAGGCCCTGGATTAGATCCCCAGTAATACAAATAATAATGATAATAATAATAATAATAATAACCAAAAAAATGACAACAGATCTAGGAGGCCATCTGAGAAAGGATGAGTTGTATCTATGTAATCTGGGCGTCTGGACATTCTCACCCTCACCTTTCCATGCCTCACCTTCTCTTCCACAGGCTGCTAGATGTCATCCACACAGAAAATAAACTCTACCTGGTTTTTGAATTCCTGCACCAAGATCTCAAGAAATTCATGGATGCCTCTGCTCTCACTGGGATTCCTCTTCCCCTCATCAAGGTAATCCTTATTAATTCTCATCCATCATGCACATGTTTTGGGGGGACTGCAGGTAGGTGATTCAGACTGGGTGATAATTTGTTATCTTGGCCTCCTTCCCAGTCCCCCTCCTCCCTTTCTTTTGTCTCTTTCCCTGCTCATTATACTCATTAACACAAGGGTTGGGCTGAAGAATCAAAGTTTAAACTCTAGTGAGTCAACCCAGCAGCTCAGGTGGGAGGTCAGATGAAACTCAGATAAATGGGATTTGAGGGCAGTTGGCAGATTCCTCCAAAAAGCCCTTTCACCTGTTTAGTGGGAAAAATAGCCAGTGCATCTCTGTTGTTTGTTTTAGGGCTGGATTCTTCATTCCTGGAGCTACTTTCAATCTATCAATGAACGTCTGTCTATTCAACACACATTTACTGACCACCTTCAGTGTGCTAGGCACAGAGTATAGAAAGGGATGCGAAACTGAATAAGACTTGGTCCTTATCCTCACTGGGCTGGTAGTCCAAGAGAGAAATAGGTGTGTGTGTGTGTGTGTGTGTGTGTGTGTGTGTGTGTGTGTGTGTGTGTGTGTGTAGGGGGTGCTGGGAATTAAACCCAGGCCATTCCACCTCTGAGCTATACCCCCAGCCCAATTTATTTTACTTAAAAATTTTGAAACAGTATCTCACTAAGTTGCTAAGGCTGGCCTCAAACCTGCATTCTCTTGTCTCCCAAATACTGGAATTACAGGCATGCACCACTGCACCTGGTGAGAAATAGCTTTTAAATATGTAGGTATGCTGGGCGTGGTGGCGCACACTTGCAATCCCCGCACTTGGGAGGCTGAGATAGGAGGATCGCACAGTTTCGAGGCTAGCCTCAGCTACTTAGTGAGGCCCTCAGCAACTTAGTAAGACCTTGTTTCCAAATAAAATATAAAATAGGTCAGGTAGTATAGCCTGGAGGTAGAAAGCCTCTGGGTTCCACCCCAGTACCACCAAAAATAAATAAATAAATAAATAAATAAATAAATAAATAAATAAAAAATAAGTAAGTAAAAAATAAAGAATAAGGCTCAGCATGGTGGTGCACGCCTGTAACCCTAAGCACTCGGGAGGCTGAGACAGGAGGATCGAGGCCTTTGAAGACCTGCAGCAACTTAGTAAGACCCTTTAAGAAATAAGAAAAGCTGGGTATGGTGGCGCACACTTATAATTCCAGTATTTGGGAGGCTGAGACAGGAGGATCGTAGTTCTTGGACAGCCTCAGCTACTACTTAGGCTCTTTGCATTTCAATGAGACCCTGTTTCAAAATAAGGAATAAAAAATAGGGCTGGGGGAGTAGCTCGGCGGTAGAATGCCCCTGGGTTCCATCCCCAGTACTGCAAAAAAGAAAAGAATAAAACCAGGCTGGAGATGTAGCTTTGGAGGTAAAATGCCCCTGGATTCAATCCCCAGTACCACCAAAAAAAAAAAAAAAAAAAAAAAAAAAAGAAGGTGGTTATAATCTAACATAGTAAAGGCCTTAGTAGATTTTGTGGGCAAAGAGCAAACTCTAACCTGGTCTTGTGATGGTGAAACACAATAAATATTCCCTCTTTCCTTTGTCAGAGCTATCTGTTCCAGCTGCTCCAAGGCCTAGCCTTCTGCCATTCTCATCGGGTTTTGCACCGAGACCTGAAACCTCAGAATCTGCTTATCAATGCAGAAGGGTCTATCAAGCTAGCAGATTTTGGACTAGCCAGAGCCTTTGGAGTCCCTGTTCGTACTTATACACATGAGGTAAGTCCCTCTATGCTTTTCTTCTCTGAGCATTCTGGAAAATATTAAGGGCAGTCACAAAGTTACTAAAATTATCTGGACAAGTTTCTCTCTCAGGGTTTTAGGATATACACAGAATTCATACTTTGAAACTAACTGGGTTTACATTCCAAGCCAGGACAGCTGGATGGCACACCTGGCACACCATTAAAATTATGACCAAGCCAGGTATGGTGGTGCATGCTTGTAATCCCAGCATTTGGGAGGCTGAGACAGGAAGATCGTGGTTCACGGACAGCCTTAGCTACTTAGTGAGGCCCTTTGCAATTTAGTGAGACCCTATTTCAAAATTAAAAAAAAAAAAGCCGGGCGTGGTGACGCATACTTATAATCCCCACGCTTGGGAGGCGGAGACAGGAGGATCACACTGGTTCGGAGCCAGCCTCACTGGTTTAAGAGACCCTGTTTCCACATAAAAAAAAGTTTAAAAATAGGTCTGGGAGTGTAGCCCATGGGAGTGTATCCCGGAGGTAGAAGGGCTTCCAGGAACCCCAGTACCACAAAAAAAAAAAAAAAAAAAAAAAAAAAAAAAAAAAAAAGCCGGGCATGGTGGTGCACACTTGTAATCCCAGCATATGGGAGGCTGAGACCTGAGGGTTGCCGTTCACGAACAGCCTCAGCTACTTAGGCCCTTTGCAACTCAGTGAGACTTGGTTTCAAAATAAAGAATAAAAAATAGGGCTGGGGGTACAGCTTGAAGGTAGAATGCGCCTGGTTTCCATCCCCAGTATTGCTAAAAATAAATAGGGCTGGGGTTTAGCTCGGAGATAGAATGCCCCTGGGTTTCACCCCCAGTACCAAAAAAAAAAAAGAAAGAAAGAAAAGAAAAAAAAACTATGACCATTTAGCCAGGTGTGGTGATACACACTTGTTTTTTGTTTGTTTGTTTGTTTTTGTGGGTCTGGGGATGGAACCCAGAGGCATTTGACCTCCGAGTCACACCCTCCTGCCCATTTTTTATTCTTTATTTTGAAACAGGGTCTCACTGAGTTGCAGAGGGCCTCACTAAGTAGCTGAGGCTGTCCGAGAATCGCGATCCTCCAGTCTCAGTCTCCCAAATGCTGGGATTACAAGTATGCGCCACCACGCCCGGCGGTGATACACACTTGTAATCCCAGTACCTTAGAGGCTGAGACAGGAGGATGGCAGGGTTTTTCTGTTTGTTTGTTTTTGGGTTTTTTGGATACTGGGGATGGAATCCAGGGGCATTCTACCTCTGAGCTATACCCCCAGTCCTGTTTTTTGTTCTTTATTTTGAAACAAGGTCTCACTAAGTTGCAGAAGGCTTTACTAAGTAGCTGGTTGCTCAGGCTGTCCATGAACCTGGATCCTCCTTTCTCAGCCACAGCCCTCCAAGTACTGGGATTACAATTTAGCAAGACTCTCAGCAAACTAGTGAGACCTTGTTTCAAAGTCAAAAGGGCTGAGAGTGTAGCTTGGAGGTAGAATGCCCCATTCAATCCCCAGTACCCCCCCAAAAAAAAGTATGTTTCCTAGAGCCCCTAACTAGGCTAACTGGGCTAAGAAATGGCGTGTGTTTCTCTTAGAGGAAATTAGAGAGGGGGAAGGAAACTGCGTAAGAGGCTGAGAGCAGAGTTTTATTGAGCTGAGATGAGGGAATCTCCATGCCCCATAAGCCTCCCTTCCTACTCTTGTCCCCTAGGTGGTGACTCTGTGGTACCGGGCGCCTGAAATTCTTCTGGGCTGCAAATACTACTCCACAGCTGTGGACATCTGGAGCCTGGGCTGCATCTTTGCTGAGATGGTATGGAGGCTTGCCAAAGTTTCACCTAGCTCACACCTCCCCACATGCAAGAACAACAGAACCACCTCTGGCTCAGATCATGGCCCCTTTATCACAAGGTTCTCCAGAATAGCACCAAGGGGAGGGAGGGATAGGACTGCTGCCCCTGATATCAACCACAATGTTAGATGGCCTCCGACAGATTTAGCATCTAGTATATATCTCTTATCCCTGAAATGAACTAAATCATCTCTGTAGCCCTTAAGCTTCAGTCTATGTATATTTAGAAGAATAAATTCCATTTGGTGCCTCCTTCGTTTGGCCTGAAGACCTTGCTCTAGGGTGCCAGGAGTGTAGTGAAGCCAACATGTTCACTTGGTCCACACCCTTCATTTAAACTGCTGACTGGGATCGGGGCCCCTTCGACCTCTGGCTTTTCAGATTGAAGGATCCTTGAGGCCCAGCCTTCCACGGGATTTCCTGTCCCCTTTAATACAACAGTGGGGTAGGCTGATTCTTCAAATCAACAATATGGTCCCTTATTTGGGTTGTAACTGGGGGCTTATAGATGATTAGCCTATATATATATATATACACATACATATTATATATATACATATTATATATATATATATACATATACATATGTAATGTGCATTTATCCCCCAGTGCATTACCTTACAATTGCCCATATTCCTCTCTCGATTCATCAACAAATATTTGTTAAGCACCTAGTGTGTACCCAGCACCATGCTAAGTGCTGTGGGGAACACAGAAGAAATGGAAGACACAGTTTCTGCCCGCTGTGCTCCTATCTAGAAGTGGCTGCATCACAAGGAGGGGGGATGACCGCAGTGTCTACCCCACACCCCGTGAGTGGCTTGGGATCCCTTTGCTACGTGTTAGTGGCACCCCAGACATTCACCCCCTCCCAGCCCCACCCAGCCTTGGGGATCTGCAAAGCCATGGTTGGGGGAAGGAAGGAGGGGGCGCAGAGACAGATGAAGGGACTTCATTGTCTCAGAGCTCTGTGTGACCGACCCCATGAAAGGCCCTGGGGAGGGAGTCATGGGGCCCTGCTGACCTTCTACTGCCTGTGGGAACCTCCTTTGTTCAGGGGACAGTATTGATTGACGTCAATGTGGGTCTTGGTCTTTCCTCCGTTTTCAGGTGACCCGCAGAGCCCTGTTTCCTGGAGATTCAGAGATTGACCAACTCTTCCGGATCTTTCGAACTCTGGGGACTCCAGATGAGGTGGTTTGGCCAGGAGTTACTTCTATGCCTGATTATAAGCCGAGTTTCCCCAAGTGGGCCCGGCAAGATTTTAGTAAAGTCGTACCTCCCCTGGATGAAGATGGGCGGAGCTTGTTATCGGTAAGCGTGGACGGTGGGCACCTAATAACCCTCAGCCTTTTCCCCAGGGAAAGGCTTTCCAGGGTGAAGGAGGCCGGGACCCTGGACTCTGGGTCTCAGCGTTTCCCTAGTCCTTGCCTCTCTCCCTTTCAGCATGCTGCTTCCTATATGGGAGGAGGGAAATGAGAACTGAGTAAAAGAATTCTGTTTGCTGATTTCTGAGAATTCCTGTTGCCCATTTAGTCCACTGTCACATCACTGAAATCAACATACATCTTTCCTTCCAGCAAATGCTGCACTATGATCCCAACAAGCGGATTTCGGCAAAAGCAGCTCTGGCTCACCCATTCTTCCAGGATGTGACCAAGCCAGTACCCCACCTTCGACTCTGATACCCTTCCCCAAGGCCTCACCCGCAGTCTCACCCTCTTCTCCAGCGTGGGTTTGACCTGGCTTGGCTCTGGGCTATTTGGACTCAGGTGGGCCCTCTGATCTTTCCTGAGTGCCTTAACACTTGCCTTCCCCTCTTGTCCAAGCAGCTCTGGTGTCCAGGGGTAGAATGGAGGAACTGGTAAAAATGAAAGGAAGTTTCAGTAGTAGATGCACTTAACTCATCCTCGACCACCCTCTCCCCCTCCTCTTAGTCATTGCTGAGGAGGGCTGGTTGTCAAAACCAAACAAAACTGATTGTTCTCCCCTTACATCAGGTTTGCCATCCCAATCTCTGAATGTCCCATAATTATTTTCTGTGTTTGGGGTAACCAAGGACCCCGAGCCTCCTGCTGTCGCTGTTTTTGTAAGGCCAGCTGACGGCAACGGGCAGAGTTGGAACTTTCAGAAACCAAGCAAAACAAAACTATGGGGAGGGATCTGTTTTTAAAGAATGACGTTAAAAAAAATAGACCCAAGCTGGACATGGTGGTGTACACCTATAATCCCTGCTACTCAGAAGACTGAGGCAGGGGCATCTCAACTTCAAGGTCAGCAGAGACAACTTAGTGAGACCCAGTCTCTAAATAAATAAATATAGATCCAGTTTATACATTAGTTTTAGTGTTTCACCTCTCCTAACCTCAAGATGCAGCCCCAGTGGGGAAATAGAAGAAATTATTTACTTTAGTCCCCTTGTCTGTCCCTGCTCTGGGCAAAGAGGATTCTGGGAGGCCCAGGAGACAGGTACTGTGCTTTATTCTGATCTGTTGCTTTACCATTGCCTTAAGAAGCAAATGAGAAATGTTCACATTTCTCTCTTCCTTTTAGGATTCTTAGTTCTCCCTTTGCCAGGGGTCCCTGCTCCCATCTTCTTCTGAAAGCCGCCCCTCACCCCATAGGAGTGGAAATTAGGGTTTAGACAGACATCATTTTGAGAATGCTGACACTTTTTCAGTGCTGTGACTGATTGGAGGTACGGGGGAAAATATTTCTTTAAAAGAAGGATGAACAATTATATTTATATATCAGGTTATAGTAGTTTTATTTTTTTTCTTGTCAGAGTGGCTGGATTTGTTGCCACATGCACCTTGGGGTTTTTGTAATTCAAATGTTTAAAAAAAGTATTTTTTCTTCTTGTGATTTTGCCTTTCTTCTCCCACCCCGTGTCCTTGAGTGCTTTTTCTATTAACATTATTTGTAATTTAGCTTGTAATTCATTAAAAGAAAATGTTCCTAATTTTATAGTTCATCTCTTTCCATTTATTATTTACTGAAAGAATGGTGTGGGAAAGAATCTAAATGTGTATATGTGATCATTGATTTCAGGCCCTTCTTTTCCTAATCTTAGTCTATGCAGGGCTATCCTCCCACCCCATTTTACAGCTGGGGAAACTGAAGCCTTTCATTTCAATAGTCTTCACTTTCCCCACACACCTGCAGCCTCCCCTCCTCCAAAACACAGAGAGAGTGGCAATTTCAGAATTTTGATGTCAGGAAGGACTTAGTTGGAAGTGGGATCCAGGAGAATCTGCCTTGACACTTCACTTTCCAGTAAGGTCGCCGGTTTTACTTTTTGTTGCATATCGCAAACAGCAAAGTCTTCTAAAGATTTTTTTTTACCCACATTTACATATGATTCAGAAAACATCAATTGTCTACATGAAAAATTATTATGAACTAAAGAGTCTTTAAGCTACCACTTTTTCTAAGTTGCCATTGTCTCACTCCACCAAGAAAAATCTCAGACCATGAGCCATCCCCAAACTCCTGCCCTCTGAAGCCGCACTAGAAGAAGATAGTAGCGAAGTAAAAGGTAACTTAAATTCCCATGCTCCGGCTCCTTAGCAGAGGTATTTCCCTTTACGCCCGCGAATTTGTCATGATGGGCGGGGCCTTGGAGTCAGCCCCCCTACCCCGCCAAAGCCAGGGGGAGGGGCGAAGGTCAGTAAGCCGCCTTCCGACGTCTTCTCCCGACTTCGCCTTGCCTGCCACTCAAGCCCCAAGCTTTCTCAGTACTGGTTAAGGTTTCACGTTGGCCCGCCTCCATCACTCACCTGATTAGATGTTTATGAGTCAAAAGGCGGGGTCATGGGGTGTCGAGAACTTATTGGCTGGTGTGTGTGCCTGTTGCCGCAGTACCGCCCCGCGTCTTCTGGAGCTCGCTCTTTAGTGGTTCCTTACCTCGCCTATCTTCGAGGTTCCTCTTTTTCTATTGGCTTGGGGACCCGCCTGTCCGGTCCTTCGCTCGATATCGTTGGTGACGCTGCCCCCAAAGACCCGCCTTTCTCCAGGGATTGGCGGACGAGTGCGCACACAGCCCACCCTCCTCGGTAGGCGGGCAGTCGTGCGATTGGCTGGAGCCCCCGCCCCAGGACGAGGAGGGGGAGGAGGAGGAGGAGGAGGGGCCGGAGGGTTTGGTTGAGCTGCAGCTGTTTGTCTGTTCGACACAGGCCTGGGCCCGACGGGGGAGACGGAGCCCCAGGTACCGAGCTGATGGAGCCCGCAAGGGCAGAGGTGGAGGTGCCCGCGAGATGAGAGCGGCCTGGCCTGAGAGCGGAGGCGGGTCTGGCCTAAGCGAGGCTTTGGAGTGCCCACTGGAGGGGGAGAAGGGGGCCGGGCCCCGGCAGGCCTAGTGGGGGCGCTGAGGAGGGATCGCGGGATGGGAGCCTGAAGTTGGGGAGGCGGCTGGCGCGGGGGGCCGGGCGCGGAGGCCCGAGGCTGGGCGACGGCAGGGGCAGGCCTGATTACCCACTCAGCAGCGCCGAGGGAGGAGCCGGGCAAAGGCACGGGGCGGCGGGTGAGGTAAGCCCATTTGCCGGGAGGTGAGGAGGGGTCAGCCCGGCGCCCGGCCAGAGGGGAGCCGGGGCTGGGTCCCTCGAGAGGTGATGTCCAGTTGGAAGGCCTGAGAAGGGTTCTTGGCTGGGTGAGAGGCATTATTTTCAGGGAAAGAGGCTATTGTAAAGAGAACTGAGGGTGCTCTAGTGTGGAGCCGAGAGGGATTTGGGACAACTGAGGCATTACTGACCTAGAAGGCTAAGGTAGTTGAGGAAATGGAAGGAGGCCTGTCAGTTCTGGGAGCTTCTGAAAATTCTGAAGGGTGGATGGGAGGCTCTAGGTCTCGGGAGAACCCACTAGTTTCTTTTAATGTTAAGATGTGGTAATCTGAAGGTTTTTTGTATGCCCAGGGTAGGAAATGGAGATAAAAGTAGGGGTGTGTGTGTGTGTGTGTGTGTGTGTGTGTGTGTGTGTGTGTGTTTTCTTTCGGTCATGATTATTGGCTCCTCCAAACAGCCCCTACACTTTTCTCTTGGCCTCATAGTTGGTCTGGACTGCAGTCTGTTTCTTCTGTTTCATGTTCTTTGAAAGAGCTAAGAAGTTGAATCTGGGGAGATGTTTTGTCTGTTACTATTCCGTTTAATAATGTGAATGATAGAATATTTTACCTAGAAGTGGAAAATTATTTCATTACCTGAAAGGGACTTAGAGATCCCCTGCCATCAAGAGATCTTTTGACCATAGTTGATAAAACTTCCGTTAGACTTAGACTTGGGTATTTCCCAGGGCAGGTAATGGAGTTAACCAGGCCTGGAACTGTGACGTGCTATTACTGAGGAAGAGATTTGGGGAAGAGAAATTCCATTCCAGAAGGTTGGCATCACCCTTGTTCTCTGTCTACTAATTCAGGAGTCTAGGAGTATGATTTGGAAAGTTGGGTCAAACTGAGATATTTGGGGAAGAGGGGCATATAGAAAAAGAAGTAGACTGCCAAATCCGAGAAGTAGAACCCCTCCCTCGTGTGTGTGTGTGTGTGTGTGTGTGTGTGTGTGTGTATGTATTTTTACCACTTACTGGAGATCCAACCCAGGCCACTCTACCACTGAGCTACATCCCCAGGCATTTTTATTTTTTATTTTGAGACAAGATCTCAAATCACTGAGGCAGGGTTTGAACTTGTGATACTCCTGCCTCAGCATCCTGGGTAGCTGGGATTACCCACCCCAAATATGTCTAATGGTCTGCTAGCCTCTTAATCTCCCATAGATTGGAGCCTTTGGGATTTTCACCTAGGGTACTTCTTTCTGTGCATATTTTAAAATATTTAAGCTCTACAGACTTGTAAAAAAAAATGTAAATCCCCTTACATGCACCTTATAATTCATTTAGGAAGATCAAAGAGAGCAGACTAGATGACTAGTCTTTGTTTTGGGGGACATGCCTCCAAGGGAATTTGGGAATGTGTGTGTGTGTGTGTGTGTGTGTGTGTGTGTGTGTGTGTGTTGCTAGGGATTGAACCCAAAGCATTCTACCTCCAAGCTATGCTCTGAGATCCATTGTGTTTTTATTGTTATTATTATTTATTTGGAAACAGGATCTCACTAGGTTGCTGAGAGCCTAAATTGCTGAGGCTGGTTTTGAACCTGTGATCCTCATGTCTCAGCCTCTCAAGAACTGGGATTATACGCATGTGGCACAATATCCAGCTCAAGGCAGTTCTGTTTTCTTGATCTTACCAAATTCTGGCTTCTCATTTCCAGTTTTCCCTTGGATGAAACTCTGTTATTTATTGTGCTCCTTTCACAGTTCATTTTATCTTCTAATTCAGACAAGCAGAGGGTTGTACTGCTTGTCTCAATCATTGGGTTATCATTTGCTTTCTTCAAAACGTAAACACAGATACATACCAGTTGTGCATTTGGTATCCTAGAAAATGCCCAAATAGATGGACAAGACTTTTTTCTCTTTTATGGGCAGGAAAGAAACATTAAAATGAACCATTTTGTCTCAGTCATTGGCACCTCTGCTAAAGTGAGGCGTTTGAAACCTTTATCTTCTGGTTGATGGTCTCTCTATGTTCGCAGTATTGGACTCTCCTTTATCTCAGGAGAAGGTGATGAGTTCCTAAGAAGTCCTTGTATTTGTCTTTCTATAGTGACCAGAGAAGCTCCTAAGTTTTGGGGGGTTAGTTTTTCCTCTAAATCAGAGTCAGAATACAGGTGAGACAATTCATACCACCAGTTTTTTCTTTGTGTGTGTGTGTGGGGGGGTGAGCCCAAGGGCACTCCAGGCTATGTCCCCAGACCTATTTTTTTATTTTTATTTGGAAACAGGGTCTCAGTAGGTTGCTGAGAGTCTCACTACTTGCTAAGGCTGTTCTCAAACCTGCAATCCGCTTGTCTCACCCTCCCAAGTACAGGGATACAAGTATGTGCCACCATGCCCTGCTTAAATAATACCACCTTATTAATTGAATTTGACCATACTGGCTTTAGAAACATTCTAATATGTTCATCCTTCCCTAAGTACCTAGTAGAAATCTCATTTGTTGTCCTTTCCCTGGGATTTTTTCTCACCTGAAAGCCAGCCAGTTCTAGAGAAAACTCTAAGTGTATTAGGAATGTGTGTTAATTCTCTCTAGTCTTTGCCGTTTTCTCAACCCTGGTCATATGCTGTTATGTGTCCCTTTGAGGTTTTTCTACCTTCCCCCTTAATCAAAGCTTACTTTCCTTTTTTGTGGTACAAGGGGTTGAACACAGGTGTATACTACCACTGAGCTACAGCCCTAGTCTTTTTTTTTTTTTTTTCCAGTACTGGTGATTGAACACCAGAGACATTCTACCTCCAAACTACACCAGCCCTATTTTTTATTCTTTGTTTTGAAAGAGGGTCCCACAAGTTGCAGAGGGCCTTACTAAGGAGCTGAGGCTGGCCTTGAATTTGCCATCCTCCTGTTTTAGCCTTCCAAGCGCTACGATTACAAGCATGCCTGGTTTAATCAATGCTTACTTTCAAAGTTTACTTTCAAGAAAGGATCAGGGGGATGGGGTATAGCTCCCTGGTAGAGCTCATGCTTAGCATTTGAAAGGCCCTGAGGCTGGGTGTGGTGCAAATGCTTGTAATCCCAGCATTTGGGAGGCTGAGATAGGAGGCTCATGGTTTGCTGGTAGCCTCAGCTGCTACTTAGTGAGGCCCTGTTTTAAAATAAAAGATAAAAAAAATAGGGCTGGGGTATAACTTGAAGGTAGAATGCCTCTGGAATCCATCCCCAGTACTGCAAAAAAAAAAAAAAAAGAAAAAAGAAAAAAGAAAGAAAGAAAGAAGAAAAAGAAAGGCCTTCAATACCTAGCACCCAAAAATAAATCTGGAACTGCTCTAATTTGAGATGTAAATATCACATAGTACCTAAAAATGTTAATTCTTCCAAGGACTTTAGCTTTTTTTAATGTTTTTTGCATCAGAGTAACAATTGCTCATCTATAGTTTGCTTGTTTGTGTACATTGATAGAATTTGACTTCTGAAAAGGTGTCTTCAAGTAGAAGCCAGTGTATAGCCCACTCCCTAATTATACAGAATTTCAGATTGAAAAGTAGCAAAATGAGCCAGGAGTGGTTGTGCACCATTGTAATCCCTGGACTTGGGAGGCTGAGAGGAAGGTTTCAGATTCAGAGCCAGCCTTGGCAATTTAGCAAGGCTCTCGGCAACCTAGTGAGTTTCCAAATAAAACAAAATCAGGCTCCGGCTATAGCTTGGAGGTAGAATGATCTGGGTTCAATCCCCATTAACCCACCCCCCCAAATAACAAAACTGAGACAATGAACTTCTAGAAAGGAAATGCATCAGCCCTCTGGGAGGAAGGATACTGTAAAACCCTACATATTACACTCTGACTTCCCAAGAGTGTTTTAGGAAAGATTTAGTCATTGACTGAACAGTAACTGGGCTAAATAAGAGCCACCCAGTAAGCAAAGTGTACAGATTTCTGGGCTTGGAGCTTCTGTGTAGGGGTAGTGGGTGCCTTTTCAGAGTGTTTCCTGTCTCTCTGGTGATATGGGTGTGTGTGTGTGTGTGTGTGTGTGTGTGTGTGTGTGTGTGTGTGACACACACACACACACACACACACACACACACACACACGGGATTGAACCCAGGGGCATTCAGCCTCTGAGCTATACTGCAGCCCTATTTTCTTTTTATTTTGAAATAGGGTCTTACTAAGTTGCAGAGGGCCTCACTAAATTGCTAAGACAGGCAGCAAACCTGTGATCCTCCTGTCTCAGCCTCCCAAGTACTGGGAATACCGGTGTGGGCCACCACGCCCAACTGGCCCAGAGCTTTTAAACTACGTAACACCAACTGCCAATTCAAGGAACTTTGTTTTTAGCCACAGTCACCTCAGTGTTAGGGTGGGAGGGCCACATACTGGTTATGATTGGGCCATTTGAGGATAGTAACGGGTGACAGGAAAAGCAGTTAGCCCATGTGAGTTACGACAGTACCTATGGGCTGAGTCCCAACGGGGCCCTCCATCCAAGAGAGACCACAAAGGGCCCAGGGAGAGACCTATTACAAACATTCCCAAATGGAACTAAGCTCTATCCAGGTGGCACAGAAGGGGAGGAGTTGACTAGGAGAGAGAACCAGAATTATGTTGGCCCTAATTAATTTAGGGAGCATTTTTTAATTTTTTTATTTCTTTTGGGATGCAACCCGGGGGCATTCGACCTCTGAGAGACACCCCCAGCCCTATTTTTTATTTTGAAATGGTCTCACTGAGTTGCAAAGGGCCTCACTAAGTAGCTGAGGCTGGCTTCCAACCTGCACAATTCTCCTGTCTCAGCCTCCTGAATGCTGGGATTACAAGCCTGCGCCACCACGCCCAGCCTTTAGGGAGCATTTAATGAGCACTACTAGGGACAAAGCATTGTGCTCTGCTCTGAAAATTTATGACAGAAAAAGTCTGTGTGTGTGTGTGTGTGTGTGTGTGTGTGTGTGTGTGTGTTACTGGGGGTGGAACCCAGGGGCTTTTATACCTCCAGGCCATATTCCCAGACCAGATTTTATACTTTATTTGGAAACAGGGTCTCACTAAGTTGCTGAGAGCCTCACGAAGGATGGCTCTGAACCTGTGTGATCCTCCTCTCTCAGCCTCCCAAGCACTGGGATTACAAGCGTGCGCCACCATACACAGTCCATTATTTTTTAAGACGATCATAGTTTTCACAGAAGAGATGGGCAGAATTAAACTAATTAGGCGATAAATGCTGATAGAAATAGAGTCTTAACACTGTTGAGACCCTGTGATACACCAGCGGAAGCACTGATAAACTCTGCCGGGGTGAGAGGGTAATTATGCAATTTCACAGAGAAGGTGGCATTTGTGCTTGGCCTTAGAAGATTCATTAGGATTCTGCTAGGCAGACAAAGTAGAGGAGACATTCCAATCTTCCCTAGGTCAGTAATAGTGAGTTTGCACTACCATTCTGATAAGAGATAAGTATGCTTTTTGCCTCTTGGAGAAATATAAGGAGGGTGGGGGAAATAGAAGGACTCTTATTTAAGCCGGTGACTCATTGGATAACACTGGATCAACTTAGTAAAAGAGCTAAGCTAAGTAGTGCTACTCAGTTGAAGATTGTGGTGATTTGGGTCTAAACATAGTTGGAAAGGAGATGAAGGTATTTACGGCTTCTGCCCTGTCTTCCCCGTTCGCTGTCTCCCATTGGTCCCAAGGCCCACCAAGTCCTGCAGTTCCTACTTCTGTCTCTCTTGCCTCCCAGTTTAAGTGGTTCTATTCCAACTGTCGTGGCAAAGATTGGTCAAGACCTCTTTGAGACGAGTACAGATGGATTGATTAATCCTTCTGTCAGCTCTGGGACTAGATTCCAGTTCTTAGGGAAGGCCTGTCTTCCTAACTTATTTTTATTCTTAAAAGCAGTACTTGTCTACACTGAATAGAGGCAGAAAGTCTATTGGTCCAAGCTCTTGCTCCTGTCTTGGTGCCCTCTTCAGAATTTAGCATTTCCGGCTTCCTTAAGTAAAGTGGTGGGCTGGGGAATGTAGCTCCGAGGTAGGACACTTGCCTAGCATATGCAAGGCCTGGGTTCAAACCCCAGCACTGGGAGGGAAAAAAAAGCATAGTAGAATAAATGAAGCAGGAGTACCTGACTAAGAGCCCTACATAAGCAGCTGTGTTGTTGCCAGTTATATTTAACATTTGAAAAATTGACTGATTTTTGTGCCTCCGTTTTTTTTTTTTTTTTTTACCTATTAAAAAAAAGCAGAGCCAGGCATGGTGGTACATGTTTGTAAACTTAATACTCGAGAGGCTGAGATAGGAGGATCACGGGTTTGTGGCCATGGTAACTTAGAGCAGACTGGCATTTCAAGGACCTCCACAACTTAGTGAGACCCTATTTCAAAATAAAATATAGGCCAGGCGTGGTGGTACATACCTGTAATCCCAGTCAGTACTTGGGAGGCTGAAATGGGAGGATCCCAGGTTCAAGCCTTCAGCAAGTAATGAGACTCTCATCAACCTAGTAAGACCCACTTTCCAAAATAAAAAGAAAGCCAGGCATGGTGACACATACTTGTAATCCCAGTACTTGGGAGATTGAAACAGGATTAACTGCAGGTTTGCAACCAGCCCTAGGAACTTAGTGAGGCCCTCTGCAATTTATTGAGATCCTTTTCAAAGTAAAATATAAAAAAAAAAATAGGGCTAGGGATATAGCTCAGAATTAGAATCCTCTGAGTTAAATCCTTAGTACCGCCAAATATGAATAAAAATTCATATTTGAAAGCTGGGTGTGGTGGCACTTGCTTGTAATCCCAGCTTTTGGGAGGCTGAGACAAGAGGATTACAGTTGGTGACTAGCCTCAGCTACTTATTGAGGCCCTTTGCAATCAATGAGACCCTGTTTCAAAATAAAGAATAAAAAGTAGGGCTGAGGGTGTCACTCTGAGGTAGAATACCCCTGGGTTCCATCCCCAGTACTGAAAAAAAAAAGTAAGAGCCGGCCATGGTGGCACACACCTGTGATCCCAGGGTCCCAGTACTTGGGAGGCTGAGACAGGAGGATCGCAGGTTCACGGTCAGCCTCAGCTACCTAGTGAGGCCCTCCACAACTTAGTGAGACCCTGTTTCCAAATAAAGAATAAAAAAAACGGCTGGGGAGCCAGGCATGGTGGCACACACTTGTAATCCCAGCATTTGGGAGGCTGAGGATCATGGTTCACAGTCAGCCTCAGCTACTTAGTGAGATCCTTTGCAACTCAGTGAGACCCTGTTTCAAAATAAAGAATAAAAATAGCGCTAGGGGTGAAGCTTGGAGGAAGAATGCCGCTGGGTTCCATTCTCAGTATGGCCAAAAAAAAAAAAAAAAAAGAAAGGAAAAAAAATAGAGCTGGGGGTATAGTTTGGAGTAGAATACCCCTGGGTTTAATCTCCAATACTGGGAAAAAAAAATAATAATTAGTGAGACTCTCAGCAACCTAGTAAGACCCTTTTTCCAAATAAAAATAAAAAATAGTTTTGGGAACATTGCTTGTGGAGGTAGAATGCTTCCAGGTTTAATACCTAGTACCACAAAAAAATAAATAAGCCAGGCGTGATGGCACATGCTTACATGCTTGCAATCCCAGGACTTAGGAGGCTGAGACAGGAGCACCACAGGTTCACAGCCAGCCTTAGCAACTTAGTGAGGCCCTCCATTATTTAATGAGACCCTGTTTCAAAATAAAAGAATACAATAGGGTTGGGGGTGTATCTCAGAGGTAGAATGCCCCTGGGTTCAATCCCCAGTACTACACAAACACACACATACACATACAGAATAAACCAGGCATGGTGGTGCACACTTGTAATCCCAGTAATTTGGAGGCTGAGACAGGAGGATTGCAGGTTCACAGCCAGCCTCAGCTACTTAGTGAAGACCCTGTTTCAAAATAATGGATAAAAAATAGGGCTGGCGGGTTAGCTCAGAGGTAGAATGCCCTGGGTTCAACCCCCAGTATTTAAAAAAAAAAAAAAAAAAAGAATAAAAAGGGACTGGGGGTATAGCTAAGAAGTAAGTGCAAGCAGGCTTTGGTGGTGTATTTACTTGGGAGGCTGAGACTGGAGGATTGAAGGTTCAAGGCCAGCCTCAGCAAGTAATGAGATACTCCGCAACTTAAGGAGACCCTGTTTCAGAACAACAACAACAAAAAAAAAAACTGGGCTGCGTGGTATAGGTCAGAGGCAGAATGCCATTGGGTTCAAACCCCAGTACCACAAGAAAGGAAGGAAGGAGGGAGGGAGGGAAGAAAGGAAGGAAGGAAGGAAGGAGAAAATAAATACCGGGATAGGACTGGATGACCTGTGGATTGGCTCTTATGGGGCTGACATTTAGGATTACGCTAGACTCCAGGGGCTATATACTGGCAATTTTCTACTCCTAAGTGATAGACTTCTAGAGGCTTTATAGAGATTGGTGTAAACACTCAAAGCTAGGAAGTTGAAGAGGGCCTCAGAAGAAGTCTGCTCTAGCTGGGACTGACAGGCTGAGAACGCTTTCCTCTAATGCCGACTTGCCGGCACTGCTTGAGAACTGCCCACACTAAATCACAGCCTCCACCCCAGTGGGCTGACCATGGTCAGGCCGCAAGTCTCCCTAGTAAATGGATTATTTGATAACCCACTTTTGTGGAACTGCACATCTAAGGGAAGTTAAATCTCATCTCTTCTGAGCTGAAAGGGTTGAAGGGAAAAGAGTAACCTCTTTTTAAATTTAATTTTATGTTTTGGCCTTAAGTTTGAAGGTAATAAATATCACACTGCTTGACTGGTTTGCTTTAGTTTTCTTTTTTGCCTTTGAATGACTCATTGCCTATTGTCAACTCTTAGCAAAGAAAAAAGAAAGAAAAAGAGAAAAGAATCACTGCCAGGATAGGGAAGAAACCAACTGACTCTTGTATGTATACTTTTATTATACCCCTGATCGCTCCATCCATCCATCCTCCCTCCCTCCCTCCCTCCCTCCCTCCCTCCTTCCATCCCTCCCTCCCTTGTACTGAGATTTTAACCTGAGGTAGCAGAGAAATATTTTATCTTTATTTTGAAACAGGATCTCACTGAATTGTGGAGGGCCTCCTTGAAGCTGGCCTTGAACCTGTAATCCTATTGCTGTCTCCCAACCACCCTACCTGGCTGCTTTATATTTAGTTTGAAAGTGTCTTGCTGGTTGAGTTTCACCACTTGCTAGAGCTGTCCTCAGACCTGCGATCTTCCTGTCTTAACCTCCCAAGTACTAGGATCACAGGCGTGTACCACCTAATCTTTTAGGCGCGTATTCCTAATCTTTTGAGAGTCTAGCTATTGCATTTCAAATAATACCTTTAATAAACATGATGAGATAAAAAGATCAAAGTTTACAGATGGGTAGCCCATCAATTACTATGAACTAGGAAGGCAGAACAGATTCTTGAGGTTACATATTAGGTTAAGAGATAGTCTTTTCTAATCCAGAGACCACTAGTCTCTGATCCAAGGTTGCGCAGACCATTTCTGAGCTCTGGCTTGACTTCTTTGAGGGTTGGTGACAGGACTTTGCAACCCAAGAGTGCCTGTGACTTTGCTGTCTTCACCGCCCAAACCCTTGCTGTTTCCCAGGCTTAGAGTCTTTGCTCTTGCCTTGAGAATTTAATCCTTTTTAACTTCTGTGTTTTCATATTGTAAAATAGTAACATTGAGGCTTAATGTTCTGCCCCTTGGATCACGTGCTTTGAAATAGATAAAAATGTGAGGGAAGAAGTTGAAAAATAGCTTTTCCTATTGTTTCTTGAGAATGTATGTATGTCACTGAAAGAAAATTGTTCAGCTTTTCATCTTTTTTTATCCTATTGTGTCAGTTTTCTGGGTGTTTGTTTTGCTTGTTTTTTTTTTTTTGTTTTTTTTTTTTTGTTTTTGGTGGTACTGGGGTTCCTGGAAGCCCTTCTACCTCTGGGCTACACTCCCAGACCTATTTTTACATTTTTACTTGGAAACAGGGTCTCTCCTAAGCCAGCACGTGCGGCTGGCTTCGAACCTGGGCGATCCTCCTGTCTCTGTCTCCCAAGCACGGGGATTACAAGCGTGCGCCACCACGCCCGGCCCCCCGTTTTGCTTGTTTTTTTGCTTGTTTGCAGTGCTGGGGCTTGAACCCACAGGCACTCTACCACTGAGCTACATCCTGAGCCCTTTTAATTATAATTTTTTATTTATCTTTTTTGCAGGTCTGGGGATGGAACCCAGGAGCATTTGATCTCCAAGCTATACCCCCTGCCCTATTTTTTATTCTTTATTTTGAAACAGGGTCTCACCAAGTTGCAGAGGGCCTCACTAAGTAGTAGCTGAGGCTGTCCACGAACCGCGATCCTCTGGTCTCAGCCTCCCGAATGCGGGCGCCACCATGCCCGGATTGAAACAGGGTCTCTTAAGCCGAGGCTGGCTTTGAACCTGGGTGATCCTCCTGTCTCAGCCTCCCAAGCACGGGGATTACAACGGTGTGCCACCACTCCCAACTTTTATTCTTTATTTTGAAACAGGGTCTCACTAAGTTGCAGAGGGCCTCATAGGTACCTGAGGCTGCCCACAAACCGCAATCCTCTGGTTTCAGCTTCCCGAATGCTGGGATTACAAGTGTTCATCACCACTCCCAGCTTATTCTTAATTTTAAAACAGGGTCTCACTGAGTTGCAAAGGTCCTCACCAAGTAGCTGAGGCTGTCCTCAAACTGTGATCCTCTGGTCTCAGCCTCCCTAATGCTGAGATTATAAACTTGTGTCACCACACCCAGCTTTTTTTTTTTTTTTTAAAGCAAGGTCTCAACCAGGCTTGGTAGCACAGGTTTGTAATCCCAGTACTTGGAAGGTTGAGACAGAAGGATTGCAGGTTCACAGCCAGCCTCAGCTACTCATTGAGACCGTGTTTCAAAATAAAGAAAAAAATAGGGCTGGGGGTATATCTTGGAGGTAGAATGCCCCTGGGTTCCATCCCCAGTACCACAAATAAATAAAATAGTAGCTCGGGCATAAAAAATAAAACAGTAACGGGAGCCGGGCGTGGTGGCGCACGCTTGTAATCCCAGCATTTGGGAGGCTGAAACCAGAGGATCGCGGTTCACGGACAGCCTCAGCTACTTAGGCCCTCCACAACTTAGTGAGATCCTGTTTCAAAATAAAGAATAAAAATAGGGCAGGGGGTGTGGCTCGGAGGTCAAATGCCCCTGGGTTCCATCCCCAGACCCCCCCCCCAAAAAAAAAAACAGGAGCCGGGCAGCCAGGCATTGTGGCACACGTTTGTAATCCCAGCATTCAGGAGGCTGAGACCAGAGGACTGCAGTTCGCGGGCAGCCTCAGCTACTTAGTGAGGCCCTCTGCAACTTAGTGAGACCCTGTTTCAAAAATGAAGAATAAAAAAAATAGGGCAGAGGGTGTAGCTCGGAGGTCAAATGCCCCTGGGTTCCACCCCCAAACCGGCAACAAAACAAAACAAAACAGGGCTGTCAGGGCAAGGGATATAATCCAAAGGTAGAATGTCCCTGAGCCCCACCTGTAGTGTAAGAAAGAAAGAAGGCGGAAGGCAGGCAGGCAGTAAATCTGTCTTGCTAAATTGCTGAGGCTGAGCTCAAACTGGTGATCCTCTCTTTTCAGCTTCTCAAATCATGGGATTATAGGCCTATGCCACACACAATAATTTTTTTTTAAGTTTTTGCTAATGACTAATAGTTTTTTGTTGTTTTGTTTTCGGCAGTACTTGGGATTGAACCCAGGTGCATTCTACCTCCGAGCTACACCCCCAAACCTATTTTTTATCCTTTATTTTGAAACAGGGTCTCACTAAGTAGCGGAGGCCTTGCTAAATGGCTGAGGCTGTCCACAAACCGCAATCCTCCTATCTCAGCCTCAAAAGTACCAGGATTACAAGCACACGCCACCGTGCCCAGGTATTACTCATAGTTTTAAAATATTTCTTAGCCAGGCATTAGGGTACATGTTTGTAATTCCAGTACTTCAGAGGCTGAGACAGGAGAATTGTGACTACACCCTCAGCCCTATTTATTTATATATTTTGGGGGTCCTGGAGGTTGAACCCAGAGGCATTCTACCTCTGATCTATACCCCTATCCCTATTTTATTTTTTATTTGGAAATATGGTCTTACTGAATTGTTCAGACTGGCCTTGAACCTCTAATCCTTCACTCAGCCTCCGAAATACTGGGATGCGAAATACTGGGATGCATCTGCCACCACACCTGGCCCTTTTTATTTTTTAATTTTGAAACTGGATCTTGCTAAGTTGCTGAGACTGGTCTGGAATCTTTGTTCCTCCTGTCTCAGCCTCCCAACTCCCAAGTACTGAGCTTACATATGTGTATCACCACACCCTGCTTTCCTTTCCTTTTTTTTTTTTTTTGTAATTAATGGAGCCCCTGAACTTTGCACACTCCTTAATCCCAGTATTTGAGAGGCTAAGACAGGAGGATATCATCATTCTAGACCAGCCTCAGCAATTTAGTGAGATCCTTAGCTGCTTGGTGAGACCCTGTTTCAAAGTAGAAATTAAGCTGGGAGTGGTGGTGCATGCCTATAATCCCAGTACTTGGGAGGCTGAGAGAAGAGGATCCCAGATTTGAGGATAGCCTCAGCAAATAGTGAGATCGTCAACCTAGTGAGACCTTACTTTCAAATAAGAAATAAAATTGGGCTGGGAGTGTAGCTTGAAGGTGGGATGCCTCTAGGTTTGATCCCCAGTACCACACCAAAAAAAAGAAAGAAATTAAAAAATAGGGCTGGAATTGGGCATGGTCGTGCACACTAGTAATCCCAATATTGGGAGACGGAGACAGGAAGAGCGCAGGTTCACAGTCAGCCTCAGCTACTTAGGCCCTCTGCAACTTAGTCAGATCCTGTTTCAAAATAAAGAATTAAGCCGGGCGTGGTGGCGCACGCTTGTAATCCCAGCGCTTGGGAGGCTAAGACAGGAGGATCGCACAGGTTCGAAGTCAGCCTCACCTACTTAGTGAGGCTCTTAGCAACTTAGTAAGACCCTATTTCCAAATAAAATATAAAATAATATAGCCCAGAGGTATAAAAGCCCCTGGGTTCCACCCCAGTACCCACAAAAAAAAAAAAAAAAAGAATTAAAAATAGGGCTGAAAATGTAGCTCAGAGATAGAATGCCCCTGGGTTCAATCCCCTAGTACCACAAAAAATTAAAAATTAATAAAGTTGAGAGCCAGCTGTGGTGGCGCACACTTGTAATCCCAGTACTTGGGAAACTGAGACAAGAGGATCGCAGGTTCTCAGCCAGCCTCAGCAATTTAGGTTATCCACAATTTAGTGAGACCCTGTTTCAAAATGAAGAATCAAAAACAGGGCTAGGGGTGTAGCTTGAGGATAGAATGTAGGTTCAATCCTTAGTACGGGGGGGGGGGGGATTAAAAGTAAATAAAGCTAGACGGGCCCGGTAGCTCATGCTTGTAATCCCAGCATTCAGGAGGCTGAGACAGGAGGATCGTGGTTCATAGACAGCCTGTTACTTAGCCAGACCCTTTGCAACTCAGTGAGACCCTGTTCCAAAAATAAAGACTAAAAAATAAGGCTGGGAGCCAGGCACAGTGGTACACACTTGTAATTCCAGCATTTGGGAGGCTGAGACAGGATTGCGGTTTGTGGAGAGCCTCAGCTACTTAGTGAGGCCCTTTGCAACTCAGACCCTGTTTCAAAATAAGGAATAAAAAAATTGGGCTAGGAATATAGATCAGAGGTGGAATGCCCTGAGTTCCATCCCTAGTCCTAGTACTGAAAAAAAAAAAAAAAAATAGGCTGGGAGCTGGACTTGGTATACACTTGTAATCCTGGCACTTGGGAGGCTGAGACAGGAGGATTGCAGATTTGAGACCAGCTTCAGCCAACCTGCTTCGAAAGAAAGAAGAAAGGGAAGGAAGGAAGGAAGGAAGGAAGGAAGGAAGGCAGGCAGGCAGGCAGGCAGGCAGGCAAGCAGGCAGTGAGCTCAGAGGTATAATACCAAAGTACCAAAAAAAGAAAAGATTATATAGAATGAAAAATATTGGCCAGGCATGATGGTACATGCTTGTAATTATAGTACTTGGGAGGCACAGACAGGAGGATCGCAGGTTCACAGCCAGCCACTTATGCCTTATTTCAAAATAAAGAATGAAAAATAAGAATGAAAAAAATTGGAATCCTTAAGATACTTAGTCACCACTGTGAGTAGGCAAGTGTGTCCTTCCATGCCTTTCTTTTGTGTGTGTGTGTGTGTGTGTGTGTGTGTGTGTGTGTGTGGGTGTGGTGCTGGTGGTTGAACAAAGGGGCATTCTATCTCCAAACTATACCCCCAGCCTGATTTTATTCTTTATTTTGAAACAGGGTCTCACTAAATTGTGGAGAGCCTCACTAAGTAGCTGAAGGTAGCTACAAACCCAGATACTCCTGTCTCAGCTTCCCTAGTACTAGGATTACAAGTGTGCACCACCAAGCCCAGCTCCCTTCCATACCTTTTTCTGCACAGAATTTGTTTTGTTTTACAAACCAAGATTTAACCATGTGTTTTGGTCTATTCCTCTAGAGAAAATTGATACAAAGAAAACAAGGAAATTAGAAATCTTTTCTTATTCTTTTCTTTTTTTTCGTAGGGATTCAACCCAGGAGCATTCTACCTACAACCTAAGCCCTATTTATTTTGAAACAGGGTCTCACTAAGGAGCTGAGGCTGGTCTTGAACCTTCCATCCTCCTGCCTCAGTTTCCCAAGTACTGGGATTACAAGTGTGCATCACCACACCCAGCACTAGAAATCTCTTAGTAAGGAAACACAAAGTAAATTTTAGTTTTACAAAAAAAAATTGCTAATTCTTTTTCATTTTGAACATTTCATCATATACTAGGGCAAACCTGATCCCAGAATGGTACCTGTGTGTCTGGATACTTAGAACTCATTCACCTAAAGAACTATAGAATACCCAGTAGGATCATAGTAATGTCTCACATTTCTCTAAATTAGTCTACTTTAGGACTTTGAGTCTTCTATCTGCATCTTCTGCTAACTTCCTTTTTTGTTTTTTTTTTTTTCATTTTCTTACTCTATATATTTTTCATACATGGCTTTTTTTTTTTTTTTTTTTTTTTTTTTTTCTGGTGCTGGGAATTGAACCCAGGAGCATTCTACCTCTGAGCTACACCCCCAGTCCTGAGGCTGTTCTCGAACTTATGATCCTCCTGTCTCAGCCTCCCAAATACTGGGATTATAGGAACACACCGCCACATCTGGCTACAATGCTGCTTATTTAGGAATATATTAATAACTAATATTTAGTTACACCAATATTACATTTCTCTTACATCTCTGAGCCTTAGTTTCCCCCACAGGAAAACAAAAACTATCCTCATTGAGGAGCTATGAGAATTATTTATTATTATTATTATTATTATTATTATTATTAGTGGTGGTACTGGGGGTAGAACCCAGGGGCTTTCTGCCTCTGAGCTATACTCCCACACCAATTTTATACTTTATTTGGAAACAGGGTCTCACTAAGTTGCTGAGAGCCTCACTGAGGCTGACTTCCAACCTGTGCAATCCTCCTGTCTCAGCCTCCCAAGTACTGGGATTGCAAGCGTGCACCACCATGCCGAGCTTTGTTATTATTTAATGGCCCTGGGGGTGGTATGGGGAATTGGAGCCTTCTACCTCCAAGCTACACCCCCAGCCTTATCTTTTATTCTTTATTTTAAAACAGGGTCTCACTGAGTTGCGGAAGGCCTCGCTAAGTATTAGCTTGATCTTTTTTTGATATAAAAGAAAAGCAAGGCCAGACGTGGTGGCACCTACTTGTAATGCCAGTATTTGGAAGGCTGAGACAAGAGGATAGCAGGTTCTTGGAGGTCCTCGGCTACTTTAGTGTGGCCCTCTGCAACTCAGTGAGACCCTGTGCTTGATGTCACATTAATACTGGTTGGTAGCTTGATATTTATTGAGCATGTATTTTATGTCAGATACTTATTTAAATTTTTTAAAAAAAATTTTTTTTGTGGTACTGGGGATGGAACCTAGGGGCATTCTACCTCTGAGCTCCACCCCCAGCTCAATTTTTTATTCTTTATTTTGAAACAGGTCTCACTGAGTTGCAAAGGGCCTAAATAAATAGCTGAGGCTAACCGTGAACCATGACCTTCCTGTCTCAGCCTCCCAAATGCTGTGATTACAAGTGTGCACCATCACGCCCAGCCTTATTTAAGTGCTTTGTATGCAGTGGGTACTTATAAGGCTCTTATTCCATTTTACAGATGAGGAAATGAATGCATATGTGTATTTAGTAACTTGTCCCAGGGTTCACAGCTAATAACTAGAACTGGAAAACAAACCCAGAGTGTTGGACTCCAGATGATTTTCTATCTATCGTACTATTAAGTAGGATTTTTTTTTTTTAAGGTACTAGGGATGGAACCCAGGGGCATTGTGCCTCTGAGCTACACCCCAGAGCCCTATTTCTTAGTCCTTTTTTGGGGGGGAGGGGCTCTGGGGATGGAACCCAGGGGCATTCTACCTCCAAGCTATACCCTCTGTCCTATTTTTTTATTCTTTTTTTTTTTTTTTTTTTTAAACAGGGTCTCAATAAGTTGCAGAGGGCCTAAGTAGCTGAGGCTGTCCGTGAAGGGACACCACCTTCACCTGAAGCCTGCACCACCACGCCCAGCTCTTTTCTTTTTTTTATTTAAACAGGGTTTCACTGAATGGCAAAGGTCCTCGCTAAGGAGCTGAGGCTGTCCGAGAACTGAACCCGCCATCGAACCCGCCATCCTCCGGTCTCAGCCTCCAGAATGCTGAGATAACAATCCTGCGCCACCACGCCCAGTGGATTGTTGAGATATTTAACCCTAGTTTGATGCCAAGCAACTCACTGTAGTTACAAATAATATGATATGTGTCAAGTCAGTAGGATCAATGATGGAAAAGAGATTAATTTGAACAAGCAAAGTATAACTCAGGAAACTTTCGCTTGGGCTTTGGAAAGAGGTTTTGTATGGTCCGCTCATGCTAGCTCCTTGAATATCATAGCCCATGCTTTTGCCTGAAAGTCAATATGATTCACTCTATTTAGGCTTATAAGAATCTCAAAGCCCCAACTTTTCTCTCTGCCTCCCATACACCAGCTTTCTTTGCCCTCCTGGATTATAATGGAGTAGATTCCGTATATTTTTTCACAAATATTAGTTGCTTGGAAACTTATCCCCTCTGCTATTCCCTGGAGAATCCTGCATGTGTTTAGAAGGTGTACCTTTATCTGCTTCTAGTTTGGAGGGCTACAAGCTATGGCCCCTTTCCTGTGAAGGTATCTAATCCCTAGACACCAGTAGGACACCCGCAAGCTGAGAGTAAGTCAAGCTCATTGACTCTTAGATTTGATAAACTTGGATTTTTTGGTGTGTGTGTGTGTGTGTGTGTGTGTGTGTGTGTGTGTGTGTGTGTGTGTGTTTTGCTGGGGATTGAACCCAGGGGCATTCTTCTTTTGAGCTACACCCTGGCAGTATTTATTTTTAAACAAGGCCTACTAAGTTGCAGAGATCCTTCTTTCTTGCTGAGGCTGGCAGCAAACTTGTGACACTCCTGTCTCAGCCTCTGAAGTACTGGGATTACAAGTGTGAGCCACCACACCTGGTTTTTATAGACATTTATTAATTTATTTATTTGTATGGTACCAGGGATTGAACCTAGGAGCATTCTACCTCTGAGCTACATTCCCAGCTCTATTTTTTTTTTTTAATTCTATATTTTGAAACAGAGCCTCACTAAGTAGCTGAGTCTGGCTAAGAACCTGCAGTCCTCCTGCAGCCTCCTCTCAGCCTCCCAAGTACTAGGATTATAATCTCGTGCCACCACACCCACCTTTTAAAATTTATTTATTTATTTATTTATTTTGTATGTGTGTGTGTGATACTGGAGATTAAGCCCAGGGGCATTATAGCTCCAAGCTATACCCTAGTCCTACTTTATTTTTCTTTTGAAACTGGGTTTTCCTTAGTTGATGAGTCTCACTACTTGCTGAGGCTGTCCTTGAACCTGTGATCCTCCTGTCTCAGCCTCTCAAATACTGAGATTATAAGCAAGAACCACCAGGCTCTGCTGATAGACCTTTAGACATGGAGAAGTAGCAGAAACAAAATGAAAGATGCTATACCTAATGTGACCTTTTCTTTTTTATGGTACAAAGGGTGGAACTCAGGGGCATTCTACCTCTGAGCTACAATCTCAGCCCTATTTTTTATTCTTTATTTTGAAATAGGGTCTCACTGAGTTATAAAAGGCCTCACTAAGTAGCCAAGGCTGTCCTATCTCAGCCTCCTGAATAATGAGCTTACAAGCATACACCACCATGCCCAGCTTCCTATGTGACTTTTTTTTTTTTTTTTTTGGTGCTACTGGGGTTCCTGGAAGCCCTTCTACCTCCGGGATACACTCCCACGGGCTACACTCCCAGACCTATTTTTAACCTTTTCATTTGGAAACAGGGTCTCTTAAGCCAGCGAGGGTGGCTTTGAACCAGCGCTATCCTCCTGTCTCCACCTCCCAAACGCGGGGATTTACAAGCGTGCACCACCACGCCCAGCCCTATGTGACCTTTTGATTGTGGTTTCTTTCCTTATTTATGACCAGAAAAGCAAAATGATAGATTTCCTGACAATAGAACCCTGGTTAGATTTTAAGAAATGTGTTGCAACGCCGGGAGTGGTGGCGCAGGCTTGTAATCCCCGTGCTTGGGAGGCGGAGACAGGAGGATCGCGCAGGTTCGAAGTCAGCCGCGCTGGCTTAAGAGACCCTGTTTCCAAAAATTAAAAAATAGGTCTGGGAGCGTAGCCCGGAGGTAGATGGGTTTCCAGGAACCCCGGTACCGCCAAAAAAAGAAGAAAAAAAAAAAAGAAAGAAAAGAAAAGAAATGTGTTGTAAAGAATGATCATAGACAGGCGTGGTGACCCACACTTGCAATCCCAGCATTCGGGAGGCTGAGACCAGAGGATCACGATTCGCAGACAGCCTCAGCTACTTAGTGAGGCACTCCGCAACTTAGTGAGACCCTGTTTCAAAATAAAGAATAAAAGAAATAGGGCAGGAGGTGTAGCTGGAAGAATAAAAGAAATAGGCCAGGGGGTATAGCTCGGAGGTCGAATGCCTCTGGGTTCCATCTCCAGACCTGGAAAAAAAAAGATCATATAAAGGATACAGAACCAGATGCTACTCCTTTACCCTTAGGTGGGGTGACTCTTTAACCCATTCCTAGAGTGAATCTGGCTGCATTTAAGAGGGGCAGGGCAGAAGCACGACCTCAGTATACTACGGAGATGCTGGGTAACTGGTATTCTTAGGTCAGCTAAAGTTTAATCCGTTTACTGTAACAGAAAAAACTTTGAAGACCTGGTGAGCAATTAATGAGGGATTAAAAATTCTTTTAGTCTCTCCATTTCAGTTCCCTTGGCAGTTGGAGACTATAATGGAACAAACTTTATTTCAGAAATAATTTACTGTTCCCTACTCTTACCACTGCCTGGGATTTTCTCAGTGGTATAATCTTTTAATGGCAGATGATTTCAAGAGCTAAGCCCTCACAAGAGAAAGGAAATTAAAGATCCTGTGTTTTGTCTGAAAAGTGATTGCAGCTGCAACAGACCTGTGTCTAATTTTATCCACTTTTTTTCTTGCAGGTCTGTTGAAGCCTGGAAGTCCCCTCCCCTTCCCCCTCCCCCCTTTCCCGCTTTGTGGCATCCCCCTCCCTCCACCCTTTCCCACTCTGATAATCTGGCCATGACAAGCAGAAGCACAGCCAGGCCCAATGGGCAGCCCCAGGCCAGCAAAATATGCCAGTTCAAATTGGTCCTGCTGGGGGAGTCTGCAGTGGGGAAGTCTAGCCTGGTATTACGTTTTGTCAAAGGGCAGTTCCATGAGTACCAAGAGAGTACCATTGGAGGTAAGTACTTTAAGGGAAAAAAAGACATTCAAAGCTTAATAAGGCTTTTTTATTTTATTTTTTCATTTTTTCCTTTTTTTTGTAGTGAAAATGGAACCCTTGCTAGGTTGATGAGAGCCTCACTACTTGCTGAGGTTGTTCTCCAACCTTCGATTTTGCTGTTTCAGCCTCTAAAGTACTGGGATTATAGGAGTACAACACACTCGGCTTTTACACCCTTTTTATTTTCTTGTTTTTCATTTGTCTTTTTCTGTATAACTGGAGATTGAACCCAGGGATGCTCAATCTCTGAGTTACACCTCCAGCCCTTCTTATTTATTTATTTTTATTTTGAAACAGGATCTTGCTAAATTACTGAGAGCTGGGGCTGACTTGAACCTTTGCTCCCCCATCTCAGCTTCCCAAGAACTAGGATTATACGTGTGTGCTAGTATCCTCAGCTTCTTAATTTTTGTGTGTGTTTATGTGGTACTAGGGATGGAATCCAGGGGCTTTCTACTCTGGGCTACACTCCCAGGCCTATTTTATTTTTTATTTGGAAACAGATTCTAAATTTCAGAGGGCCTCAGTTGCTGAGGCTGCCCACATACCTGCAATCCTCCTGTTTCAGCCTCCCAAGTACTGAGATTACACATATACAACACCACGCCTGGCTCTTAAAATTTTTTTTTTTTTTTTTTAATTTTGAAACAGTGTCTCAGTGAGTTGCTAAGGCTGACCTTGAACCTAGAATCCTGGAATCCTCTTCTCTCAGCCTCCTTATAAGGCATGCCTGGCCTTTGTAAGTCTTTTAAAGGGAGATCTAGGACCTGATCCTAGATCAGGTACTGGCCCTGTCATTCCCATTTGTTCCCCAGAAATGAAAACAAAGAAAATGGAGTTAGAAGATGTAGCTCAGAGGCTGAGCATTTACCTAGAATACATAAAGCTCTAGGTTCAGTCCCAAACACTGCTAAACAAAAATAATTGCCATAACCCCAAAAATCAAGTATATATTCATCCTTTCCTTTTCCTTTTCCTTTTTCTTTTTTTCTTTTTCTTTTCTGTGTGTGTGTATGTTTGTTGCTAGGAATTTACCTCAGGGGCTTTCTACCTCTGATTTACTACCTCCAGCCCGATTTTACTTTTTCATTTGCAAACGTTCTCATTACGTTGCTGAGGCTGGTCTCCAACCTGTGATCCTCCTGTCTCAGACTCCCAGGTACTGGGATTACAGGTGTGTGCCACCACACCTGGCTATCCTCTTGCTTCCCAAAAGAAACAGAGGTTCATCTTTTGCACACAAAATCATGAAATTTTCATCTCATTCTTTCTCTGTCATCTTAATTCCAGTGAAGTGGAGCTGAGTGTCATTCTAAGCAAATAAAAGTTGGTGTAGAGCAGTGATTCATAATTAAAGATACACATTGAAATTACCTGGGAGCTGGGCATGGTGGCACACACTTGTAATCCCAGTACTTGGGAGGCTGAGACAGGAGGATCACAGGTTCACAACCAGTCTTAGCTACTTAGGCCCTCCACAACTAAGTGAGACCTGTTTCAAAATAAAGGATAAAAAATAGAGCTGAGGGTGTAGCTCAGAGGTAGAATGCTCCTGGGTTCAATTCCCAATACTGGGGGGGAAAAAATTACCCATGGAAGCTGTCCATGCCCTTAGTCCCAGTATTGGGAGGCTGAGAAAGGAGGTTCAAAACCAGCCTCAGCAACTTAGTGAAGCTGTCAGCAACTTAGCAAGGCCCTATTTCTGAATAAAAAATATTAAATAGAGATGAAGGTATAACTCAGAGGTAGAATGCCTCTGGGTTAAATCCCCAGCATCACAACAACAACAAAAAAAAAGTAAAAAATACATGGGAAGTTTAGCATGGTGGTATATATCTGTAATCCTAGTATTTGGGAGGGTGAAACAGGAAGATCACAGGTTGAAAGCCAACCTAAACAATTTATAAAGGTTCTCAGCAACCTAATGAGACCCTGTCTCAAAATTAAAAAAAAAAATAAAAAATAGGGCTGGGGGTATAGCTCAGAGGTAAATTCTCCTGGGTTCAAACACACACACACACACACACACACGCACGCACGCACGCACGCACGCACGCACGTGCCTGGGTGGGGAGCCAGTCAGGGTGGCCCATGCCTATAATCCCAGCTACTTAGGCTGAGACTAAAGTAGGAGGATCAGAATTTAAGGCCAGCCTTGGCAACTTAGTGACACTGTGTCAAAATAAAAAGGACTGGTGATATGTGAGTGCCCCTGGATTCAATCCCTGGTATTAGGGGTGGGGAGAAGAATTACCTGGAAAACATTTTCAACCTATGCATACCCGGGCTCTAGCCTAAATCTGCTGATTAATATTGGAGTAGCCGGGCGTGGTAGCACAAGTTTATAATCCCAGTACTTCTGAGGCTGAGACAGGAGGATCACAGGTTTGTGGCCAGTCTCAGCTACCTAGTGAGGCACTCTACAACTTAGCGAGATCCTGTTTCAAAATAAAGAACAAATAGAGGACTAGGGGTGTAGCTCAGTGGTAGAATGTCCCAGGGTTCAATCCCTAGTACTGCAAAAAACAAAAACAAAAAAAACAGTTTTAGGCCAACCATAGTGGCACCACTTATAATTCCAGTACTTGGGAGGCTGAGACAGGAGGATTGCAGGTTTGCAGCCAGCCTCAGCTATTTAGGCCCTATTTCAAAACAAAGAATAAAAAATTGGGCTGGGGGTGTAGCTCGGAGGTAGACTGCCCCTGAGTTCCATCCCTAGCACCACAAAAACTCAGAGGTGGAATTTCCCCTGGGTTCGCTGGGCATGGTAGTATACACTTGTAATCCCAGCGTTTGGGAGGCAGAGACAGGAGGATTGTACAGGTTCAAAGCCAGCCTCTGCTACTTAGTGAGGCTCTCAGCAACTTACTGAGACCCTGTTTCCAAATAAAGTATAAAATAGGTCTGGGAGTATAGTCCGGAGGTAGAAAAGCCCCTGGGTTCCACCCCAGTACCACAAAAAAGAAAAAAACAATAATAATTCCCCTGGGTTCAATCCTCACTTACCATACACACACACACACAATCCTCACTTACCATACACACACACACACACACACACACACACACACACACACACATATGCCAGTGGTCCTCTCTATTCTCCAGTTTATGATGGGCCCCCATTCATTAGTCAAAGAAACTTTTTCCAGGAAGTATGCAGCTAAGGGCAGTCTTAATCCTAGTTCCAAGATTTATATGTAAGATAAGCACTATCCTTTTTTTCTGTAACTGAGTGACCTGGGTGGTGACTGAGAATGGAATTGTTGGGGTTTTTTTAACCCAAAGGCATTCTATCTTCAAGCTACACCTTGAGCCCGATTTTATTTCTTATTTGGGAACAAGGTCTCATTAGGTTGCCAGGAGCCTCGCTAAATTGCTGAGGCTGACTTCAAATCTTTTTGAGTGTGCACTACTGCACCTGGCTAGAATGGAAATATTTTGAAGGGGGGTGGAATGTCCCCTTTCATCCTTCCATTTACAGTTTTTTTCCTTTTATGCTTTCATTTATAGCGGCCTTCCTCACCCAGTCTGTTTGTCTAGATGACACAACAGTCAAGTTTGAGATCTGGGACACAGCTGGGCAGGAGAGATACCACAGTTTAGCCCCCATGTACTATAGGGGTGCCCAAGCAGCAATCGTGGTTTATGATATTACAAATCAGGTAAGTTGGCTAAGAAGACTTTCCTTGCTTTTATTTATAGGAATCAAATTAGGTGGGGGAGCCAGGCATGGTGTTGCACACCTATAATCCTAGTACTTAGGAGGCTAAGATGGGAGGATTGCAGGTTCAAGACCAGCCTTAGCAACATAGTGAGACCCTGTATCAAAATAAACATTAAGCCGGGCATGATGGCACATGCTCATAATCCCAGCATTTGGGAGGCTGAGACAGGAGAATCGAGATTCTCAGCCTAAACATTAAGCAGGGCATGATGGCACATGCTCATAATCCCAGCATTTGGGAGGCTGAGACAGGAGAATCGAGATTTTCAGCCAGCCTCAGCTACTCAGGCCCTCTACAACTTAGTGAGACCCTGTTTCCAAATAAAAAATAAAATATAGGGCTGGGGGTGTAGCTCAAAGGTAAAATGCCCACTAAATAAATAAATAAGTAAGTAAGTAAGAAAAACAGCCAGGCGTGGTAGTGCACACTTGTAAATCCCAGTACTTGGGAGGCTGAGATAGGAGGATCACAGTTCGCAAACAGCCTCAGTTACGTAGGCCTTGTTTCAAAATAAAGAATAAAAAATAGGGCTGGGGGTATAGCTTGGAGGTAGAATGTCCCTGGGTTCAATACCCAGTGCCAAAAAATAATAAATAAATAGTAATAATAAAGGGAAGCCAGGCGTGGTGGCACACGCTTGTAATCCCAGCATTCGGGAGGCTGAGACCGGAGGGTCATGGTTCATGGACAGCCTCAGCTACTTAGGCTCTCGGTAATTTAGTGATACCCTGTTTCAAAATAAAGAATAAAAAATAGGGCAGAGGGTGGAGCTCAGAGGTTGAATGCCCCTGCATTCCATCCCCAGACCCACAGGAAAAAAAGGGAGGGGGGTAGGAGTATAGCTTGGAGGTAGAATGCCCCTGGGTTCAATTCCCAGTACCACACACACAAAAAACAAAAAAAATGGGGGGGAACTGGGTGTGATAGTTCATGCCTGTAATCTGTAATTCCAGTTAGTTTTTGGGAGGTTGAGACAGAAGGAACACAGGTTTGAGGCTCACCTCAGCAACTTAGACTCTCACCAGCTCAATGAGACCGTGTTTCAAAATAAAATATAAAAAGGACCTGGGGAAGCTGGGTGTGGTGGCACACGCTTGTAATTCCAGTACTTGGGAAGCTGAGACAGGAGGATCACAGGTTCATAGCCAACTTCAGCTACTTTGTGAGGCCCTCCACAACTTAGTGAGAGCCTGTTTAAAGAATGAAAATGAGGGCTGGGGTGTGGCTTAGAGGTAGAATGCCCCTGGATTTGATCCCCAGTACCACACACACACACAAAAAAAAAAAAAAAAAAAAAAATAGACTTGGGGATTTAGCTTGGAGGTAAAATGTCAACCCCCAGTACCACACCAAAAAAATAAATAAATAAAGTTGGGAGAAACAGGTTTTTAAAGTGGCAAAATAAAGCCAGGCGTGGTGGCTCATGCTTGTAATCCCCGCACTTGGGAGGCTCAGACAGGAGGATTGCACAGGTTCAAAGCCAGCCTCAGCTACTTAGTGAGGCTCTCAGCAACTTAGTGAGACACTGTTTCCAAATAAAGTATAAAATAGGTCTGGGAGTATAGCCTGTAGGTAGAAAGCCTCTGGGTTCCAACCCTAATACCACCAAAAATAAATAAAATGGCAAATAAGAATACAAATTATTTTTCCAAGTACTAAGAAGACTAGAGGTCATCACTTATCAGAGGCCTATGACTGCAGTGAGGGAAGGATGCCTAGAAGAGGTGAGTTGTGCCGGGCGTGGTGGCTCACGCTTGTAATCCCAGCACTTGGGAGGCTGAGACAGGAGGATCGCACAGGTTCAAAGCCAGCCTCGGCTGCTTAGTGAGGCTCTCAGAAACTTAGTGAGACCCTGTCTCCAAATGAAATATAAAAAAAGAGGTCTGGGAGTATAGCTCAGAGGTAGAAAAGCCCTTGGGTTCCACCCCAGTACCACCAAAAAAAAAGAAGAGGTGAGTTGTTAGATTGGCCTTTTTTCTTGTTTTTTTTTTGTTTGGTTTGGTTTGGTTTGGTTTGGTTTGGTTTTTTGTGATACTGGAGTGAGACCCAGGAGCTTTTCTACCTCTGGGCTATACTCCCAGACCTATTTTATACTTTATTTGGAAACAGGGTCTCTCTAAGTTGCTGAGAGCCCAAGTAGCCGAGGCCGGCTTTGAACCTGTGTGATCCTCCTGTCTCAGCCTCCCTAATGCTGGGATTACAAGCGTACGCCACCATGCCCAGCTTTGTTTTTTTGTTGTTGTTGTTCTTTTGTTTTGTTGTGTGTGTGTGTGTATGTGGTATTGGGGCTTGAACCCAGAGGCATTGTACCTCTGATTTACACCCCCAACCCAGTTTTATTTTTTATTTGGAAACAGGGTCTCACTAAGTTGCCAAGTCTGACTTCAAACCTGAAATCCTCTGGTCTTAGCCTCCCAAGTACTAGGATTACACAAATGTACACTACCACTGGGTTTTAAAGGTTGTCAGGCATGGTGGCCCAGAATTGTAATCCTGGTACTCAGGAGGCTGAGACAGGAAGATCACAGGTTCAAGGATAGCCTCAGGAAGTAGTGAGATTCTCATCAACCTAGGGAGACCCTGTTTCAAAATAAACCAGGCATGGTGGCACACGCTTGTAATCCCTGTGCTTGGGAAGCTGAGACAGGAGGATCACGCAGGTTCAAAGCCAGCCTGAGCTGGCTTAAGAGACCCTGTTTCCAAATAAAATATAAAAAAATAGGTCTGGGAGTGTAGCCCGGGAGGTAGAAGGCCCCTGGGTTCCATCCCCAGTACCACTAAAATAAAATAAGGAGTGTGTCTTGGGCATAGAATGCCCCTGGGTTCAAATCCAAGTGCAAAAAAAAAAAAAAAAGGTGATGGTTGTTGATCAGCAGTCGTTCCCACCCACATATTCTCTTCCTCATATTTTCCTAGGAAACCTTTGCCCGAGCGAAGACATGGGTAAAGGAACTACAGCGGCAGGCCAGTCCTAGCATCGTTATCGCCCTGGCGGGGAATAAAGCTGACCTGGCCAACAAGCGCATGGTGGAATATGAAGTAAGATAGGCTGGAGTGTCCCTCAAACACACTCTCTCTGGCCCTGGGACCTCTTTCCCCAAACCGGTCCTTTCTGAAAACCTCATCTGAGGATATTTGGATATTTATTATCTCATTTCCCAGTTCTGTAACCAGTTAAATTCAGCAACACTGACCTTAATGGCATCCAGAAGATCTTAGAGGCTTCAGAAAGAAATCTCTAAGCAGAGGGGTAGGGAAGTACCAGCTGTGGGGTACCAGGGAGAAAACAAGGAGAGAGCAATTAAATTTCAGGTAAGGATCTACTCAAGTGTCAGAACCCAAAAGCACCCATCCACCTTACCCTCCACAATTAAGGTTCCTGACATCTGTTTGTTGACCAGAGTGGACATGAATTTATCTTGAGGGGTCACCAAATTATTGGTCTCAAGCCACTTGGCACAAAAGGGCATTAATTAAGGGGAGATAATTTAGGATAAAAGGGGAAGGGGTAAACTAGAGGTGATGACAGCACATTTGTAATCCCAGTACCTAGTAGGCTGAGACAGGAGGACTGCGGGTTCAAGGACAGCCTTAGCAACTTAGTGAGTCCCTGTTTCAAAATTAAAAATAAAACAGGGCTAGGGGTGTATCTCAGAGGTAGAATGCCTCTGGATTCAGTCCCTCGTACAAAAACAAATAAGCTGGGCATGGTGGCACACACTTGCAATCCTAGTACTTGGGAGGCTGTCAGGAGGATTGCAGATTCGAGCTCAGCCTCAGCGACTTAGTGAGGCCCTATGCAATTTAGTGAGACCCTGTTTCAAAATATAAAGAATAAGAAATAAGGCTGGGTCAGGCATGGTGGCACACGCTTGTAATCCCCGTGCTTGGGAGGTGGAGACAGGAGGATCATGCAGGTTTGAAGCCAGCCGCGCTGGCTTAAGAGACCCTGTTTCCAAATAAAATATAAAATAGGTCTGGGAGTGTAACCAAAAAAAAAAAAAAAAATTAGGGCTGGGGGTATAGAATGCCCAGGGTTCAATCCGCAGTACAGAAAAAAAAATTTTTTAAAAACTTTTTTTCCCCTACAATCTGAGCACTAATACATTCTACCATTGCAGGAGGCCCAGGCATATGCAGATGACAACAGTTTATTGTTTATGGAGACTTCAGCCAAGACAGCTATGAACGTGAACGATCTCTTCCTGGCAATAGGTAAGTAAGGTCAGAGCACCCTGAGGTCTTATCTTTCCTTTGTCTTTAGGTAAAAATCATTACTAACCCGTGTTGAGAATAGGTAGGAGTGTTAGCTCTTGAAAAAAACTTTCGTCCAGGTGTGGTGGCGCACACTTGTAACCCCAGTACTTGGGAGGCTAAGATAGGAGGATCCAGGTTTGTGACCAGCCTCGGCTACTTAGTGAACCCCTCTACAACTTAGTGAGACCCTGTTTCAAAAGAAAGAATAAAATATAGGGCTGGAGGTGTGGCTCAGAGGTAGAATGTCCCTGGGATCCATTCCCAGTGCCACCAAAAAAATACTACTAATAAATTTTAAAAGTCAGATTCGGGGTGTAGCTCAGAGGTAGAATGCCACTGGGTTCAATCCCCTGCACCAGGGGGGGGAAAAAAGAAAAGTAAAAACTTTATTTATTTATTTATTTTTTAATTTTTTTTTATTTTTGGTGGCACTGGGGTGGAACCCAGAGGCTTTCTAACTCCAGGCTATACTCCCAGACCTATTTTATACTTTATTTGGAAACAGGGTCTCACTAAGTTGCTGAGAGCCTCACTAAGTAGCTGAGGCTGGCTTTGAACCTGTGTGATCCTCCTATCTCAGCCTCCCAAGCGTGGGGATTACAAGCGTGCGCCACCACTCCCGGCCAAGTAAAAACTTTAGATCAATCTCAATACTCTGTATTGGGAATGGGGGAAATATGGAGGGGGAGGTTACCAAGTACTATGTGCATGCATGTCACTGTCAACATGATTTACATTATGATATAAGACTATAATGTACCCATAAAAGCATATTAAGCTGGGTGTGGTGGCACACACTTGTAAACCCACCATTTGGGAGACTGAGACAGGAGGATTGTGGTTCACAGCCAGCCTCAGCTACTTAGTGAGGCCCTTTGCAACCCAGTGAGACCCTGTTTCAAAATAAAGAATAAAAAATAGGGCTGGGGATGTAGCTTGGAGGAAGAAAGCCCCTGGTTTCCATCCTCATTACCTCCAAAAAAAACATATAAAAAAAACCCAGGTTGGGCATGGTGGCACATGTTTGTAATCACAGCATTTGGGAGGCTGAGACAGAAACATCTAGGTTCACAGACATCCTCAGCTACTTAGTGAGGTTCTTTGCAACTCAATGAGACCCTGTTTCAAAATAAAGAATAAGAAAGCCAGGCGTGGTGGTGAACATTTGTAATCCCCGCAGAGACAGGAAGATAGCGCAGGTTTGAAGCCAGCCCTTCTGGCTTAAGAGACCCTGTTTCCAAATAAAAATATAAAAAATAGGTCTGGGAGTGTAGCCCGGAGGTAGAAGGGCTTCCAGAAACCCCAGTACCACAAAAAAAAAAAAAAAAAAGAAGAAGAAAAGAAATAGGATTGAAGGTTTGGAGGTATAGCTCGAAGGTAGAATGTCCCTGGGTTCTATCCCCAGTACCACAAAGGAAGGAAGGAAGGAAGGAAGGAAGGAAGGAAGGAAGGAAGGAAGGGAGGGAGGGAGGGAGGGAGGAAGGAAGGAACTTTAGGTATGAATCTAGGGGTTTAGCCTGGTGGTAGGGTGCTTGCCTGGCAGGCTTGAAGCCCTGGGTTTGATTCCCAGCCCTGCAAAACAACTTTAGCTTAAGCTTTAGCCCCTTTGTGTTCAAAGCAGCAGTTTGTGTTGCAAACAGTGAACTTTCTCCCTTCCGAACATTCTTTTAATCTATTAAAAACTACCTCGATTCTTCCTCTATTTTCCCCACCAACAGCCTTTGTGTGGGGGTGGGAGTGGGGGTAGAGGTGGGGCATATGAGTAATCTACCATACTTTGTTCCCTTCTTTTTTATCTTTAGCTAAGAAGTTGCCAAAGAGTGAACCCCAGAATCTGGGGGGTGCAGCAGGCCGAAGTCGGGGTGTGGATCTCCATGAGCAGTCTCAGCAGAACAAGAGCCAGTGTTGTAGCAACTGAGGGGTGGCTAGCAGCAAACAAGTATGGAGCTAGCACGAGAGCTAAGAAATAACCTCCATCCCCACCCCTCAGCACACAGCCCCACGGTAACAGCACACTGAGCCCTGGCTCCCAAGGGCTGCCTCCTGACAGCTCCGTCATGGCACTTTTTAACGCTTCAGCAACCAACACCAGGCAGCTGTTGCCACTGGCCGCCTACCCTCTACTCGGGGGCTTGGGGTCAAATACTCCCAGGACTTACCTTCCAAAACAAACTTTCTTCACTTTGTATTATAGGTGCAAGACAGTGATCTACTTATCTTTCCTCCACCTCCCCCTGTTCCCACCCCCTTCTTTCTCCAGAAAACACTTTTGTCTCCTGCCCTTCCCCTCTTCACTTTTCATCAGTCCCTGTTCCGGATCCTCTTTTCCTCCTTTCCCAGGATGGAGAAGGTGGTGAACCCAGGAACTGAGGAGGGAGGTTTCTAGTTCAGTAACATTAAAGGCCCTGGGGAAGAGCATGGCTCAGAGCAGGAGGAGTAAGGAAACATTTCCTTTTGTTTTTATTTGGTTAGAGTTTCTCATGTTTCAAAACACTGCAGTATACATGAGTTGGCCTTATGGAGGGGTGTTCTTAGAGGTGAGAGTAGGGAGCAAGCTCTCGGGCAGCATGTGGGAGTTGTTAGCTAACTTGTCAGAGGTAGAGGTGCTGTGGCTCTGGAACTCCTCCAAGGCCCGGTTCCTCCCCACCCAGCCTCTTATGTAAGCTTCACCCCTAGAGTGGGGAAGCACCCCAGAGTCCTCCAAAGAATCTTCACTGGTTGCCTGCACCTTTGGCTCTGCTGTGATCTAATTGGAGGGACACCTATCCTCTGATTTATACATATGCATTTCCCCCACCCCTCTGGCCTTTATATGGCCTCAGCCCCAGCCACCATATCCCCCTGCAGTTTGCACTTTAATTGATGGTAGTTCAGTCGGATACTTGTTTTGTGGGGGTTTTGATTGACTTACCTGCCCTCTCACCTTCTTTTTAAGTAAATGGAATCTGAAGTATATGAGGTTTGGGAGAGGCTATAGAGAACATAACCAGTGGCAGCTACTCAAGCCCAGTCTACGCTGCTAGCTTCCTCCAACTCTGATTCTTAACTTACATTCTTATTCACCTAGCTCTTGAGTATAGGTTTGCCTTTCCTGGAGAATTAACTGAGTAACTGGGGTGTAGCCTCAGGATAACACAGGCCAAGGTAGGGGAGTAAAGAAAGGTCAGACAAAAGGGAGGAGTTTTCTGTCCTTTCCCAGGGTTCACACTCAATTTGCTATCCATTACCATGTCTTTTCTACTTCCCTGTAAATAGGTGTAATCTTTATCCTCACTAGACAGTCTGTTCTGCCCCCTTCCTCCCATCAGGCCCTATTTCTTTTTTCCTTTGTTAGTATTTTTAGTTTAGTTCTCTCATCCTTATCCCTATACCTACTCTCCCATGCACCCAGTGGTTTAATCCACGTACCACAGAGGCCTAATTGATGCCCCCTTAAGTCATACTGTCTGCTCCTGTGGGCAGAGAGTGACTAGCACTGAAGATTCTCACAGCTATCTCACATCAGAGGACCTTGGTCTTTCTAAGTCTCTAGTCTCTTCACATCCCTCATCAGATGTTTTAGGATGTCTGTGGGAAACCATCAAGGCAAGAGAACTCTAAGTTCCTTCTTGTTGTAGCCCAGAGTTTTGGGGAAAAGACAGGAAAAGCCAGTGACCTAGTAGGATTGGAACCTTTCTGCCTTTTAACTTGCAGACTGCCTTCTGTCCCAGAGCAGCTGAGAAATCCATGAAACAGATTCTGAAGGACTCAGCTCAGGTTCTTCCACTTAGGCCTCAATTCCCTTCCTTTTCCAGGGGCAGCCTTAGTTCCCATGGCCCTGAAACATATATTGCTCCTTCCGTTCCTAGAACCCACTAGCCATCCCGTCCCCTCCCCAAGCACCCAGTGCATCCTTTCCATAAGTGGAAGAACTAGGATGACTCTCTAAGTCTCTTAAAAATGAAATTCTTTGATTGCAAATCTTTCCTCATGGAGCAGGAGTGAAGATGTTCCGTTGCCTTGGGCTGGGAAACCATTTCCCTAGGCTTCTCCCCTCCCTCGCCCTTAGGAACAGTATTGGCCATGGCTTCCAGGCCTGTTTGCCTTTCCTATACTCCTACCAGCTCTTCTGCCCTCCTTGGAGCTCTGTTGGGCTTGGGGATCTTCATTTTTTTATTTCCCAGCTCTTCCTTCCTTTTCCTGATCAGTTTTTTATGGGGGAGGGGTGACACTTTTTTCTTTTTTCTTTTCTTTTCTTTTTGTGCTTCTAAGAAAGCATTTGCCTTTCTTTCCCTTTCTTCTCCCAACATAACAATCGTGGTAACAGAATGCGACTGCTGATTTACCGATGTATTTAATGTAAGTAAAAAAGGAAAAAAAAAAAAGAAAATGTGCTTTGGAGTGTTGCTTTCTTATTTGCTGTTTGCTTGCCTGATGATAAAACTTTGGAAGAAAGGGGATCCAACAATATTTGCATCAGAAACATATATCCTCCAGGGCTGGGGACGTAGCTCATGGTAAAGGGCTTGTGTAACATGCTTGAGACCCTGAGTACTACAAAAAGAAAAAGAAAAGAAAAAGCAGTCTCCTGTCTCTCTGTGCCTCTTATCCCTTTAATCTTTGCTTGAATAGTGGAAATTAGCTCTCTTAGCTGGGTGTGGTTACACACACTTACGATCCCAGTACTTGGGAGGCTGAGATTGGAGGATTACAGTTTCACGGCCAGCCTCAGCAACTTAGACTTTCTGTAAGTTAGTGAGACCCTGTTTCAAGATAAAATAATAAAATAGGGCTGGGGGCGTAGATCCTGGGTTTCATTCCCAGTCTACATACACGCACACAAAAAAATTAGCCCTGTTACTGCCGTTTAATCACCCCTATTCAAAGAACTGGATGGCTTATCAAATCTGACTTATCTCCTCCCCACTACCACCAAGGATTGAGCCCACAGGTGCTCTACTAGCCTTGTACTACATTCCCCTAACTCCCCCACACACACTTTTTTAAAATTTTTTGAGCTAGGGTCCCACTAAATTACCTAGTCTCAAACTTGTGATCCTTCTCCCTCAGCCTCCCAAGTAGCTGGGATTGCAGGTACAGCTCAGAGATAGAATGCCCCTGGGTTAAATTCCCAGGACCAAAAAAAAAGTGTGGCACACAGGTGTGGGAAGGAGACTATTATGTCTTTTAGATAATCCTTAGTTGACTTGTATTTTTCTTGGGTTGAGAGTTTTTGTTTTGGGGTGTTTTTTTTTTTGGTGTTTTTTTTTTTGTTGTTGTTTATTTGGGTTTTTTGTTTTTTGTTTTTTTTTTTTTTTTGCAGTACTGGAGATTGAACCCAGGGGCATTCTACCTCTGAGCTATACCTCCAGTCCAATTCCCCCCACCTACTGGGGATGGAACCCAGGGGCATTCTACCTCTGAGCAACACCCCCAGCCTTGTTTTTTGTTTTTGTTTTTGTGGTACTGGGGGTGGAGCCCAGGGGCATTCTACTTTTGAGCTACACCCCCAACCCTGTTTTTTTATTTTTTATTTTATTTTTATGTGTGTGTGTGGTACTGGGAGTGGAACCCCAGAAGCTTTCTACCTTTGAGCTACACTTCCAGACCTATTTTGTATTTTATTTGGAAACAGAGTCTCACTAAGTTGCTGAGAGCCTCACTAAGCAGCTGAGGCTGGCTTTGAACCTGTGCAATCCTGTCTCAGCCTCCCAAGTGTGGGGATTACAAGCATGCACCACCACGCCCGGCTTATTCTTTATTTTGGTGGTGCTGGCGTTCCTGGAAACCCTTCTACCTCTGGGCTACACTCCCAGACCTATTTTTATACTTTTTCTTTTTAAACAGGGTCTCTTAAGCCAGCATGGCTGGCTTTGAACCTGTGTGATCCTTCTCCTGTCTCCGCCTCCCAAACCTGGGGATTACAAGCGTGGGCCACCATGTCCGGCTTATTCTTTATTTTGAAACAGGGACTCACTGAGTTGCAAAGGGCCTCCCTAAGTAGCTGAGGCTGTCCTCGAACCGTAATCCTCTGTCTCAGCCTCCCAAATGGCAGGATTACAAGTGTGAACCACCATGCCCAGCTCTACTTTTTATTTTTTATTTTGAAATAGGGCCTAAGTAGCTGAGGCTGCCCATGAACCTGCCATCCTCCTGTCTCTGCCTCCCAAGTACTGGGATTGCAAGCGTGTGCCACCACACCCAGCAGGTTGTGTTTTTTGTTTGTTTTTTGTAAAGCAGGAAAGATCCTGCTTTAGGTCTCTTCAATTATTTAATTATATACAATTATTTCATTTTCCATTTCCAGAAACTTTATAGCCTAAGTCAACATTTTACTGTCAGTTTACCTTTCCTCTTTCTAGTATACTCGCCACTCTGGTAGAAGCTCTAGTTGGCAGCCACCTTTTCTAGTGGCCCACATCTGTAATCCCAGCTGCTGGAATTATCTTCTGGGGTGGGAAGGAGGATAGCAAGTCAAAGGCCAGCCTGGCCTGGTGTGGTGGTGCATGCTTGTAATCCCGCGCTTGGGAGGCTGAGACAGGAGGTTCGAAGCCAGCCTCAGCTACTGAGTGAGGCTCTCAGCAACTTAGTGAGACCCTGTTTAAAATATAAAATAGGTCTGGGAGTATAGCCCAGAGGTAGAAAGCCCCTGGGTTCCACCACCCCCCCCCCCCGTACCACAAAAATAAATAAATAAATAGGACTGGGGTATAGTTCCAAGATTCAATCCCCAGTACAAAAAAAAAAAAAAAGACCTTAAACGAATTAGGATTGTAGCTGAACTGATCTGTAGAGGGCAGTGTTGGATACATTTGTCCCAAGAGCAGTGACTAGGTTTGACAAATTTTCAGTCCTGCGCAAGTGATAAAACTTTAATAGCAAATTTATTCTATTATTGTCCTTTACTTTGAGATAAAAGTATTGGTGCTTTGGGGTGTTAAACTGTCATTGCTCTTGTTAAAGGGCGATGTTTTTTTAAAAAAATACGCAAAACTGAAGATACGCAAAACTGAAGATAGCTATTCAGTGTTGGTTCCATATATGTCCATGGAATCTCGACGTCTTGTAACCACTACTTCAGGCTTCATTTCTGCTGTCATTCTGGGTATAAAAGAATTTTGCCCCTGACCTTGCTTTCCCTAAAAGACAAAAGGAGCTGTGGTAGCTACTACCGTCGGGACGCTCATCAAAAACGGGATGAAGAGCCGGGCGTGGTGGCGAACGCTGGTGATCCCAGCACTTGGGAGGCTGAGACAGGAGGAACTGGGTTCGGGGCCAGCCTCAGCCAATTAGTGAGGCCCTTTGCAACTTAGTGAGACCCTGTTTCAAAATAAATGAAAAATAGGAGGTAGAATGCCTCTGGGTTCAGTCCCCAGCACCAACACACACGCACACACACGTGATAGAGGCGTCGCTCAGGCCTCGGGGGACACTTCTTTCTCCGCCAGGCCCCCGCAGGAGGGGGGCGTCCGAGCCTCCCATCCTCAGTCCAGCCGTGGAGCCCTCGTCACCCTCCCTTGCCCGGGCTCCGGGCGGCCGTGGGGGCCGCGCCGCGCCCCGCTCCCGGCGCCCCCGCTCCCGGGCGGGCCGGGCCAATGGCTGGGCTGCCGGGGCTGCGCGGCTTCTTCAGCTCCGGTGCGTCACGGCGCCGGCGCCGCCCCTCGCGAGCACTGGCCGGGCGCCGGCGGGTCAAACTGCCGGGGGCGGGCTCCGGGCCGGGTCGGGGGGGCTGCGGAGCCGAGGACCGGGAGGCGGCGGGCGGCGGCGGGCCTGGGCACCAGCGCGCTCCGGACCCAGGATAACAAAGGTACCCGCCCCCCCCCCCAGGCCCGGATGCTCTTGGGGTTGCTGGGGGTAGATCTGAGACCTCTGCCACCTTCTGGGCCATGCATAGAGCCTGCTGCTCTGCCCGAACGCTGGAGATATATATATCCTCCACTTGAATGAGGGACCCCATAGGTACCAAGGAGGAGCATTTCTGTGTTGCAGCAGAATGCCACCCCTCCCAAACCTGGGACTCCAGCCTGGTGCCAGCAGACTGCTGGAATTGAAAGCAGAGGGGGGAGAGAGTGAGGGCCCCGTGACCCGGGTAAAGCGAAGACTGCTCCTATTCCCTTCTCCTCCTCGGTGGATTCTGTCTCCCTACCCATGACCACCCCAGACTCGTTGGTTTCCAGCATCTCAGCAATTGGAGGAATACTTCTCCCTCCCCACTTTGACCCGCCTGGGTCAGTGCTTCGCTCAGAGGCGCTGAACTATGAGGAATAAACTGCTGAAGGACAGAGAAAAATTAACTTTCCTTCCAGCCCATCCCCTAGCCACTGACTCAACAATTTTCTGAGCTCACTAGTATGGCATAGACACGGCTGGTGTGGGGACCCCAAGTTGAGATCCAGTTCCCGTGTGTGGTGGCCTTCAAATATGTTATTACTTGTTTATTTTTCACAGCAGTTCTGCCAGGTAGGTCTTATTTAAAAGGGGAGGACACAAGTTCAGAGGTGTGGTATTTTGCCCTGGGAACTGGTTAATGCCGGTTTGCCTCTAGAATTTAGGCTCCTTACCCCATGAGGTTGCCACTACTATTTTTTTTTTTTTTTTCCAGTACTGAGAATGGAACCCAGGGGCATTCTAACTCTGAGCTACACCCCCAGCCCTATTTTTTTTTCTTTATTTTTGAAACAAGGTCTGAGTTGCAAAGGACCTCACTAAGTCTCTGAAGTTGTCAGCGAATCACGATCCTCCTGTGTCAGCCTCCCAAATGCTGGGCTTACTGTGTCACCACACCTGGCTTGCCACTACCTTTTTTTTAAAAAAACCTTTTTGTCTCTATGTTAGTTTGACCCTCAGTTGTCCTCTGCTGACTTCAGGATAAGTACCTGTGAACTGGGGCTTGGAGGGGCTTAGAGTGTAGCTCAGAGGGAGGATGCTTGCTTAGCATTCATGGGGTCCTGGGTTAAAGCCCCAGCACCTCCCCCCACACACACACACACACCACACACACAAAATAAACCAGCATAATAAATAAACATTTCAGTTCTTCCCACTAGACGTTGCTTTCTATAGTGGACAAAGTAGAGAGTTGAAGGATAGAAAATAGGTGATTCTGCTGGGCATGATGACACACACCTGTAATCCCAGGAGACAGGAGGATCACAGTTCACAGACAGCCTCAGCTACTTAGTGAGGCCCTCTGCAACTCAGTGAGATCCTGTTTCAAAATAAAGAATAAAAAATAGGGCTGGGGGATGTAGCTCAAAGGTAGAATGCGCCTGGGTTCCCTCCCCAGTACTGCACAAAAAAGAAAATAGATGACTCTAGAAGCACCTGTTCCCCTTCGCCAGCACCCTATTTCCTTCCATCCTGTTAGCACAGTTTTCATCTCTAGAGTGCTCCAAGTTTTCTCTAAGAGCCTGTTTGGACCCCTCACTCTCTAGTCTCCCCATTTTTCTCAGCGCCTTGCTGCCCTTCCTTTTTTCCTCCCACCCATTCTCTCTGGGCTCCCTAACATCCCTCTCACGGGACCTTCCTGTTTTGACCCTGAAATGTTCCTCCTACAGGTCTACTACAATGCTGCTGTTAAACAGAGCTGTGGTCCCAGGACTGCGACAGGCCTGCAGGTAGGACTTGCCTACTAATCCTATCTCCCCTTATAACTCTCTTATCAGCCAGGTAATCTTATCTAGCAGGTAAGATAATTAAGCTCTGGCCTAGGAAAGAAGGGAAAGCCACATTCCACTCGTCCCACCCATCAGTGGAGAAACTTGTTGTGTGTGTGGTACTGGGGATTGAACCCGGGAGCATTCTACCTCTGAGCTACACACCTAGCCCTATTTTTTTTTCTTTAATTTTTATTTTGCAACAGGGTCTTGCTAGGTTGATGAGTCTTTTTTTTTTTTAATGAAGTATTTGTTGTTGTTTTTTTCTTTTTGTGATACTGGTGGTGAAAACCAGGGGCTTTTCTACCTCTGGGCTATACTCCCAGACCTATTTTTATACTTTATTTGGAAACAGGGTCTCACTAAGTTGCTGAGAGCCTCACTAAGTAGCTGAGGCTGGCTTCGAACCCGTGCGATCCTCCTGTCTTAGCCTCCCAAGCGCAGGGATTACAAGCAAGCGTGCGCCACCACGCCCGGCAATGAGAGTCTTAACTGCATGCTAAGGCTGTTCTGGAACTTTTGGTCCTCCTGTCTTATCTTCCCATGAACTGTAATTACAAATGTGTGCTGCCATGCCCGACTTCTGGAGAAATTAAATTGCAGCTGTAGGAACCAGTGACCAACCAGGAAGTCCTTTGCTGGCACTTTTACATGACCTTATGTGCTACTAAAATCTCTTCCAGACTCAAGTCAACTCCCTTAAGGCTCTGCATTCAGGCCTGCTCTACAGATGATTCATTTCGGCCCCATCGCCCTGACTCCACCTTCTCTGGTGACAGTTCCAGCACTGGGGGATGGAGAGTCATGGGAACTCTGCTAGGCCTTGGTGCAGTGTTGGCCTATCATGACCATTGGTGTAGGGTAAGTGGGGAAAGGGCTTCATTGTCAGAACAAAGGAGTCCTAGTGAGCTCCCCACAGCAGCCCTGGCTGTACTTTGTGTTCTTGCAGTCACCACAGAGCACACATTGGCACTGTCTTTATGTGTGGTGGAGATAGCATCTGCCACGCTCATTTCCCTGGGGTAAGACTGTGGGTTGGGTGAGAGTGCGTTAGAGCGGCTTCTTAATGTTCCCTTCTGCCTCACTCTCCCCTGCTTGCAGGCTGCTCAGGACTCAAAGCCACGCATCTATACTAAGGAGGAAGTGAGTTCCCACAAGAGCCAGAAGACTGGGATCTGGGTGACTCTGGGCTCTGAGGTCTTTGATGTCACAGAATTTGTGGACCTACATCCAGGGGGACCTTCAAAATTGATGCTAGCTGCTGGGGGCCCCCTAGAGCCCTTCTGGTCTCTCTATGCATTTCACAACCAGCCTCATGTGCGTGAGTTACTGGCTCAGTACAAGATTGGGGAGCTAAGCCCTGAAGAAAGTGTGCCCCCCACCTTGGAGATAGCTGACCCTTTTGCTGATGATCCTGTGCGTCACCCAGCCCTAAAAGTCAACAGCCAGCGCCCCTTTAATGCAGAGCCTCCCCCTGAACTGCTGACAGAAAACTACATCACACCCAACCCTATCTTCTTCACTCGAAACCATATGCCTGTACCTAACGTGGACCCAGACACCTATTGTTTGCATGTAGTAGGGCCACCTGGAGGTCAGTCACTGTCCCTATCCCTGGATGACTTGTACAAGTTTCCCAAACATGAAATCACAGTCACTCTTCAGTGTGCTGGCAACCGACGCTCTGATATGAATAAGGTGAAGGAAGTAAAAGGTCTGGAGTGGCGGACAGGGGCCATCAGCACTGCACGATGGGCCGGGGCACGGCTCTGTGATGTATTAGTCCAGGCTGGTTATCAACTTGGTGAAACCGAGGCCCATGTCTGCTTTGAGGGACTGGACTCAGACCCCACTGGGACTACCTATGGAGCATCCATCCCTCTGGCTCGGGCCATGGATCCTGAAGCTGAGGTCTTGCTGGCATATGAGATGAATGGGCAGCCTCTGCCTCGTGACCATGGCTTCCCTGTCCGGGTTGTGGTTCCCGGTGTGGTAGGCGCCCGAAATGTCAAATGGCTGGGCAAAGTGAGTGTGGAACCAGAGGAAAGTTATAGCCACTGGCAACAGCGGGATTACAAAGGCTTCTCTCCGTCTGTGGACTGGGACACTGTGGATTTTGATTCAGCTCCGTCTATTCAGGAACTCCCTGTCCAGTCAGCTATCACAGAGCCTCAGGATGGGGATACCATTCAGTCAGGGGAGGTGACTGTCAAGGGCTATGCGTGGAGTGGTGGTGGCAGGGCTGTGATCCGAGTGGATGTGTCCCTGGATGGGGGGCTAACGTGGCATACAGCAGAGCTAGAAGGAGAGAAACAGCCTCCTAGGAAGGCCTGGGCCTGGCGTTTATGGCATCTACAAGCCCCTGTGCCAGCTGGACAAAAGGAATTGAATATTGTTTGTAAAGCTGTGGATGATAGCTACAATGTGCAACCAGACACCGTGGCCCCAATCTGGAACCTGCGAGGTGTGCTCAGCAATGCCTGGCACCGTATCCGTGTCCACGTCACCCAATGAGAGTGTGGCACAGAGCCGCGGAACCACCTTGACCCCTTGGCTACCCATCTTTTGGCCTCACTGCCACAGAAAAGCCTTTCTGTCCTCTCCACTTCTTGGATCACAACCCCATACTGTGCCTTTCTGAGCCATACCCAGGTATTCTGCCTTCTTTGATGCAGTGTTACATAATCCTGGCCTCTGACCCTATGCCAGGAGGTAAGAGCTGTTGGAACAAGAGACTAGAAACGACGAAAGTAATTTTGGAGACAAGCACTTTTTTTTAAATCCTTCCCCGCCTCCACTTCTAAATGCCTATTGCCATCCAGGCCTTATTTTGCTTTTCTTGGGCTCTAAAGAGATTGTGTATGATATGTGTAAGAAAAGCATACATGCTACTTTCTACTACCTCTCTGGGCTATCAGGGGGTTGTGAGGACAGCAAGGGGCACAACTCTATAGCTCTACCTTTTCTAAATACATCAATAAAGTATCTTAAGATTATGACTCTGGGCCTCTTGAGCCTGGGGAGTCAGCCTATTGCAGGAGGGAGGCTACATTGGTACTGGAACTTGAAAGACTAACCCTAAGTGGGGCTTCCTTCTCTGAGGTCTGTCAGCATCTGTGGCACTGTCTAGGTGACTGATCTCAGGACACCTCCGAAGAGAATAGATTTTAAAATATATATATAAACCAGGCATTGTGGCTCACGCCTGTAATTCCAGCATTTGGGAGGCTGAAACAGGAGGATAACAGGTTCAAAGCCAGCCTCAGCAATTTAGCGAGGCTGTCAGCAACCTAGAACCTATTTTAAAATTAAAAAATAAGGCTTGTGTGGTTGTATCCCAGAAGTAGAATGCCCCTAGGTTCAACCCCAGCATCGTAAAAGGAAAATACACACAGTACCCTCAAACCACTCTCCCGCTAATAATTTTTACACACTTGGAGGGAAAGGTAAAGAATGCTAAAGAGGTTGGAATCGATGTCTTAGGGGCAGGGGCAAAACCTAGCATTAGGGGCAGACGTACCAGGGGGTGTGGGTCGCCCAAGGTGCACCTACTTTGCAAATTACATGCAGATAAAGGGATAGTCTGAGTTACCCAGTGGGAGAGACGGCGCCTTTCGGACTTGAGTCTTTCGGCGCTCGGCTACTCTCCCCTGGCTCCTCTCCCTTTTTCCCCCAGCAGTCTCCCCGGCTTGAGGGCGCTCGGTGTTCGGTCCAGTCGCCTGTCGCCTGGTAGTGGGACCGGAAGTTGCTGGGGGGGGCGGCTGTGATGGGGGGGCTTGGTGGGGGGGGCCGGTCCCTCCTCAGGTGAAGCCGCTGATGGCGATGGAGCCGCCGCCGCCGCTGAGCGCCCGGGTCCCGGCTCCGGCCTGGCTGCGGCCGCCTCAGTGACCCCACTCCCCCCGCACTGGGCCGCCCGGGCCAGAGTGGGGGGCCGCCCCGCCCCTCTCCCCAGCACCGTCCCTCTCCCACCCCCAACTACCTGCGCGCGCGCGGAGACGCCTCAGGTGAGCGGGGGCGGGGTTTGGCGGCGGGGGGCGGGGCCTCGGCGGCGGGGGCGGGGCCTGGGCTGGGGCGTGAGGCGAGGAGAGACCTGATGGGGAGGGGACGGGCGGGGGTGTGAGGGACAGTGGCTTGCTAGGGGCACTTTGGCCCAAGGCCCCAGTATTGGCGGGGTAGCTCGGGTCTGAGGGTCTGAGGCGGGAGACGGGTCAAGGCAGAGGGATAGAGGGATGAAGACCGGCAGGAACGGGCACGCACTAGGCTCCTCCGTCGGGTACTGATGGGGTGGAAGAGGGCCAGAGTGGGGGAAAGGGAAGCGAGCCAGTACCAGAGAACAGGGGACCGGAATCTGAGCGTGAAGGCTGGAGAAAAAGACCTAGGCCTACGAGTGACTCTCCGAGAGGCAATGAACAAGGTGGCGGAGAAGGATGGAGTACTGTCTAGAGTACTGTGTTGGTTGAGAAGTGTAGGGAACTTGGAAAGCAAGGCCTAAGAAGGTAAGCTTCAGCGCAGAAGAGCCCTGAGAAGTCCGGCTGGTGGCACACGCATGCAATCCCAGTACTTGGGATGCAAAGATAGGAGGATGGAAGGTTCAAGGCCAGCCTCAGCAATTTAGTGAGCCCCTGTTTAAAAATATAAAAAGGGCCAAGGCGTGGTGGCGCACGCTTGTAATCCCAGCTTTGGGGAGGCTAAGACCAGAGAATCGCGGTTCATGGACAGCCTCAACTACTTAGTGAGGCCCTTTGCTAGTCAGTGAGACCCTGTTTCAAAATAAAGAATAAAAAATAGCGGCGGGAGCCGGGAGTGGGGCGTGATGGCACACGCTTGTAATCCCAGCATTTGGGAGGCTGAGACCGGAGGAACGTAGTTCGCCCCCAGCCTCAGCTACTGAAACCCCTTGCAACTCAGTGAGACCGGTTTCAAAATAAAGAATAAAAAATAGGGCTGGGTAGCTCATAGGTAGAATGCCCCTGAGTTCCATCCCCAGTACCACAAAAACACACACAAAAAAACCCCAAAATATAAAAAGGGCTGGGGGTGTAGCTTGGATGTAAAGTGGACCTAGGTTCAATCCCCAGAACTACAAAAATAAGTAAATAAATAAATAAATAAATAAATAAATAAAAATAAAAGCCTTAAGAAAGAAATGCAACCAAGGAAACCCTGGAGAAGACATCCCAATGGGAGCTACAAACCCAGGAAGAAGGTTCTCTGCTTCCTTATACTAAAATAGCTTTCTAGCCAGGTGTAGTGGCACTCGCTTATAATCCCAGCATTTGGGAGGCTGAGACCGGAGGATCACGGTTCGCAGACAGCCTCAGCTACTTAGTGAGACCCTGTTTCAAAATAAAGAAATAATCAGGGCAAGGGGTATAGCTCGGAGGTCGAATGTCCCTGGGTTCCATTCCCAGACCCTCAAAAAAAAAAGCTTTCTATGTACTTCATACCTTCATACAGACCCATCTTGAGTTATTTTCTTACACCTTATGTTTCTAGAATTGTAGATTCTCACTTTTTAAATTTTCGTTAGATTTCTATGTCTTGTGTTTAAATGATAAGCCCTGTCTTGGGGATAATGGAATGTGGACCTTTAGATATGAGATATTAAAAACATACAGTACCCCATTCACCAAGATCAAGAATTTGTTAACTGCTTTCAGCAAGATTTGATGCTTTACCACCACTGTATGTCAAACCTTCTTTTGCCTCTTTACCTTCTCCAACAAGCAAAATTCTACTGTTGCCACTCTTGTCAACCCTCCCTTCATGGCTCCTGTAATGCCTGTCTTTCTGGCCTGAGCCCTCAAAGCATCCACGGTGAGCTTTGTATGGTCCTGACATGCTTACCTTTCAGCTCCAGGCTTTCCATCCTCATGGCCATCCAGATGACCGCTGAGGCCTGGCTGTCTCCCTTACTGACGCTTGCTCACTTCACCCAAGTCAAAGTACAAGTTCATATCTTTAGGAAGTGTGAAAAATAGGTGCCTGGCTACCTTCACTATTTCTACTTAAGATAACTTAGATTGTGAAGCCAAGGCCAGATAAAGGACTAAATAAGGCCGGGCATGGTGGCACACATTTGTAATCCCAGCATTTGGGAGGCTGAGATCGAAGGATCACGGTTCGTGGACAGCCTCAACTACTTAGGCCCTTCGCAACTCAGTGAGACCCTGTTTCAAAATAAAGAATAAAAAATTGGGCAGGGGGTGTAGCTTGGAGGTCAAATGCCTCTGGGTTCCAGCCCCAGACCCGAAAAAAAAAAAAAAAAAAGACTAAATAAGGTAATCTTTGAAAGTATTGTGTATTGGTTGGTAGGCTGGGATGAAATATCTAGCTAGTAATCCCTAATCTTCTCTTCCATGGGTCTCCCAGTGAATCTTCCTTAGTAGGGTACAAAGAATTTCAGCCTTCCTTACTAACAGCCAGAATCTAGATAGCCCTGGGGTAATGAGAACAGTCCAATGAGTGGCTCCTGAGATAAAATAGGAAGAGGAGAGTTCACTGGAACTTCTGGGATGGGCCTCCAGGGAGTAAAAGCTGTCCTCCTTTTGGTAGTTTATGAATTGTATCTTGCCCTAGTCAATAGATGTTGACAAGCACAAGATATAATATCTTGGTGGACCACTGAGTGCAGTGAGTTCAGTTGCAGCTTCTGGGCAGTCCCCTTCCTCTTAGTAGGTTAAAGGCAGGGAGGATTTCAGGACATGGCAGAGAAATAAGTCTTGAATTTTTTCCAATGAAAATTCAACTGAAAGTTTCTTCTTGTTTCCTCTTTGTTTAAAACCTAGAGAAGGTGCCAGGCATAGTGGCACACACTTGTAATCCCCGCACTTGGGAGTCTGAGACAGGAGGATCACACAGGTTCGAAGCCAGCCTCAGCTACTTAGTGAGGCTCTCAGCAACTTAGTGAGACCCTGTTTCCAAATAAAGTATAAAATAGGTCTGGGAATATAGCCCAGAGGTAGAAAAGCCCCTGGGTTCCACCCCAGTACCACACACATACACAAAAAAAAGAATAAAAAATAGGGCAAGGGGTGTAGCTCAGAGGTAGAATGCCCCTAGGTTCTATCCCCAGACCAGGAAGGAAGGAAGGAAGGAAGGAAGGAAGGAAATAAAAGAATAAAAAATAAGGCTGGGGGTGTAGCTCAGAGGTAGAATGCCCCTGGGTTCCATCCCTAATACAGGAAAAAAATAAATAAAACTAGAGAAGCCAGGCATGGTGGCACACACTTTGGGAGGCCAAGACAGGAGGACCACAGGTTCATGGGCAGCCTCAGCTACTTAGTGAGGCCTTCTACAATGTAGTGAGACCCTGTTTCAAAACAAAGACATGCGAAGCATGGTGGCACATGCTTTAATCCCAGCATTTGTGGTGCTGAGACAGGAGGATCGTGGTTCGCAGAAAGCCTCAGCTACTTAGTGAGGCCTTCTGCAACTCAGTGAGACCCTGTCTCAAAATAAAGAATAAAAAGTAGGGCAGGGGGTGTAGCTCGGAGGTCTACACCAGGAAAATGCCCCTGGGTTCCATCCGCAGATCCACAAAAAAAAAAAAAAAAATAGGTTCAGAGGTAGAATGCCCCTGGGTTCAATCCCCAAGACCGTAAATAAGTAAATAAATATAAATATCCGTAGCTTGTATATTACATGGGAGAAACTTAGCCTACCTACTTTTTACCCTACCCTAACCCGATCAACATCCACAAAGAAATTCTTTTCACTCAAACTGGTTCTCTCTTTAAACACACACACACACATGCACACGCACACGCACACGCACACGCACACACATGCTAAAGATATAAAAAAAGAAAAGTTTGGACAGGTATTTCTAGCTCCATTTTGCTCTGCAGGAATAATAAGAGTGTGAGAGTGTGTGAGTGTGGACAATAATACAGCAGAGAAACTCCCTTTCCTTATTAGTCTCTTCGTTTTCTTTTTATTCTTTCTTTTTTTTTCTTTTTTTTTTTCTTTCTTTCTTTTTTTTTTTTTTTTTTTTTTTGCGGTACTGGGGATTTAACCCAGGGGCATTCTACCTCCAAGCTACACCCCCAGCCCTATTTTTTATTCTTCATTTGGAAACAGAGTCTCACTAAGTTGTGGAGGGCGTCACTAAGTAGCTGAGGCTGGCAGAGAACCTGCGATCCTCCTATGTCAGCCTCCCAAGTACTGGGATTACAAGTGTGACCTCTTTTCTGGAAACAGAGAGACAGAGTCAAACTTTATCTGACAAAACATCTAAGAAAGTATAGTGCAGATATGACTGGGCTGGTCCCTGGGCGTAGGATTCACCTTGTAAACTCTGATGCAACTCATATGCTGGCCAAGGAGCATTGTTCTGTGGGGAGAAAAGAGAGCTGGGCTTGTTGGTACGCTCTGGAGACAGAGGCAAAAGGATCATAGTTTGAGGCCAGCCTGGATATCTTAGTGAGACTCTGTCTCTGAATAAAAAATAACAAGGAGTGGGAGCTTGCCTCAGTGGAGCATGCCTATAATCCCAGTACTTAGGATGCTGAGGCAGGAAGATTGCCAGTTCAAGGACAACCTCAGCAATTTAGCTAGACTGTGTTTCAAAATAAAAAATGAAAGGAGCTGGGGATGGTGTTGCACACTTGTAATCTCTGTACTTGAGAGGCTGAGACAGGAGGATTACAGGTTTGAGGACAGCCTCAGCAAGTAATAAGACTCTAATCAACCTAGCGAGACCCTGTTTTTGTTTGTTTGTTTGTTTGTTTGTTTGTTGTGATACTGGGGGTGGGACCCAGGGGCTTTCTACCTCTGGGCTATACTCCCAGATCTATTTTATACTTTATTTGGAAACAAGGTCTCACTAAATTGCTGAGAGCCTCACTAAGTAACTGAGGCTGGCTTTGAACCTGTGCGACCCTTCTGTCTCAGCCTCCCAAGTGCAGGGATTACAAGCGTGCTCCACCATGCCCAGCTAGACCCTGTTTTAATTTTTTTTTTTTTTCCTACTGGGGGTGGAACCCAGAAGCTTTCTACCTTCAGGCTATACTCCCAGACCTATTTTATATTTTATTTGGTAACAGGGCCTCTCTCACTAAGTTGCTGAGAGCCTCACTAAGTAGCTGAGGCTGGCTTTGAACCTGTGCGATCCTCCTGTCTCAGCCTCCCAAGCGCTGGGATTACAAGCATGCGCCACCATGCACGGCTAGACCCTGTTTTTTTGTTTTGTTTTGTTTTGTTTTTTGTTGTTGTTTTGGTGGTACTGGGGTTCCTGGAAAACCTTCTACCTCCGGGCTATACGCCCAGACCTATTTTATAGTTTTTATTTGGAAACAGGATCTCTTAAACCAGAGAGGCTGGCTTTGAACCAGCGCCATCCTCCTGTCTCCGCCTCCCAAGCGTGGGGATTACAAGCGTGCGCCACCACACCCAGCTAGACCCTGTTTTAAAATTAAAATAAAATAGGGCTGGAGAGTAGCCGGGCCTGGTGGCACACGCTTGTAATCCCAGCACTTGGGAGGCTGAGACCGGAGGATCGCACAGGTTGGAAGCCAGCCTCAGCTACTTAGTGAGGCTCTCAGCAATTTAGTGAGACCCTATTTCTAAATACAATATAAAAAGAGGTCTGGAAGTATAGTTCAGAGGTAGAAAAGCCCCTGGGTTCTACCTCCAGTACCACACACACACACACACACACACACACACACACATGCACACACACACACACACATGCACACACACACACACACACACACACACACACACGGCTAGAGGTGTAGTTCAGAGATAGAAAGCCTCTGGGTTTAATCTCTACTACCAAAAAATAAAAAAATAAAATAAAATGGTGTTAGCTGGGCATGGTGGCACAGGCTTGTAATATCAGTACTTGGGAGGCTGAGACAGGAGGATCCAGATTCACGGCCAGCCTCAGCTACTTAGTGAGGCCCTCTGGAAATTAGCGAGACCCTGTTTCAAAATAAAGAACAGCCAGACATGGTGGCACATGATTGTAATCCTAGTGCTTGGGAGGCTGAGATAGGAGGATCGCACAGGTTCGAAGCTAGCTTCAGCAACTTAGTGAGACCCTCTTCCAAATAAAGTATAAAATAGGTCTGGGAGTATAGTATGGAGGTAGAAAAGCCACTGGGTTCCACCTCCAGTGCCATAAAAAAACAAAACAAAAAACAAAATAAAGAATAAAAAAGCCGGGTGTGGTGGTGCACACTTGTAATCCCGGCATATAGGAGCCTGAGACAGGAGGATGACGTTTCGGGAACAACCTCAGCTACTACTTACTGAGGCCCTTTGCAACTCAGTGAAACCCTGTTTCATAATAAAGAATGAAAAATAGGGCTGAGGGTATAAATTGGGTTCAATCTATACCAAAAAAAAAAAAAAAAAGTTAACTGAGACTGTCATGCAATTTCAAACATTTGAGAGAGCTAACCCTGTTTGGGGTATCTTTGACTTCAAAGCTGATTATTATACAACTCAACTTGAAGCCGGACGTGGTGTCACACGGTTGTAATCCCAGCACTTGGGAGGCTGAGACAGGATTGCACAGGTTTAAAGCCAGCCTCAGCTACTTAGTGAGGCTCTCAGCAACTTAGACCCTGTTTTCAAAAAAAAAGTATAAAATAGGTCTGGGAGTATAGTATGGAGGTAGAAAAGCCCCTGGGTTCCACCCCCAATACCACAAAAACTAAATAAAAATTAAAAATAAGAAACTCAACTTGAGCTGGGTGTGGTGGTGCAGGTCTATAATTCCAAGTATTTGGGAGGCTGAGACAGGAGAATCGAAGGTTCAAGATGAACCTCAGCAAGTAGTGAGACTCATCAACCTAGGGAGACCTGTTTACAAATAAGAAATAAAACTGAACTGAGGGCATAGCTCAAAAGTAGAATGCCTCTGGGTTCAATCCCCAGTACCAAAAAAACAAAAATAAAATCTTGAACTCCCCTGGTCTACTTCACCCACCTGCCCAAACATGCAACTGGACTGGACAGCAGTGACCTCATGGGGCCTTTCCACAAACCTGTATACTAAGAGGTATAGTGAAGAAAATCAAGGAAAGAAAACTATCTCAGGTACATCACACCTAGCAATTTAAAGTGTTTACTTTGGCCCTTTTCCTTAGTTCCTTGTTCCTTTTTTTTTTTTTTTTTTTTATGGTACTGGGAGTTGAACCCAGTAGTGTTCTACTACTGAGCTACATTTCCAGCCCTATTTTATTTCTTGTTTTGAAACAGTCTCACTAAGTTACCACCCAGCGTCCTTGAACCTGCAATCGCCTCTCGATCTCCCAGGTCCTGGGATCATAGAGGTGTGCCACTGCCAGCCTGGTTACCTAGTTCCTTAAATCCTGAAATAAGCCATGGGAGGAGCAGAATTACTTCACCTCCCACCGATGAACCTCAGCTCTTTCTCTCTCCCACAGTCTGCATGAGGAAGAGGGGAAAGCACAGAGAGCAGGAAAAGCTGCATCCATTTGAGATCTGAAAGGAGACTATGAGGTGACATCTTCCCCCGTCCAGGTGTGGTGTTCCCAGCTCTTACCCCTTATTTTAGAAATTGGCTGTTCTGAGGATGACTAAGAATTAATCCCCTCTGCAGGCTTCCCAAGCCCTTGGTTGATGAAGCAGTGCTGTCTTCGTCTTTATTATATGTAGACAGAAGGTCATCTGTTAAATACATACACAGAAGGCTATCAGCTGCAGACATCCTGGTAAAAACCTGAGTCAGGCTGGGTGTGGTGGCACACACCTGTCAACCCTGTACTTGGGATGCTGAGACAGGAGGATCTCAAGTTCAAGGACAGCAAGTAGGAGAGTCACATCAACCTAGAGAGACGCTGTTTAAAAATAAAAATAAAATAGAACTGGGAGTGTAGCTCAGAGATAGAATGTTCCTGGGTTAAATCCCCAGTGCCAAAACAAAACAAACAAACAAAAAATACTAAATCAATTGAGCGTGGTGGTGCATGCTTGTAATCCCAGCATTTGGGAGTCTGAGACTGGAGGATCGCCAGCCTCAGCTGCTTAGTGAGGCTCTTTGTAACTCAGTGAGACCTTGTTTCAAAATAAAGAATAAAGAATAAAAAAAATCAGGCTGGGGGTGTAGCTAGGGGGTAGAATGCCCCTGTGTTCCATCCCCTGTACTGCGAAAACAAAAAACACTAAGACCTAGTACTGTGGTGCATACCTATAATCCTAGTGCTTGGGAGGCTGAGACAGGAGGATTGCAGGTTGGAGCCAGCCTCAGCAACTTGGGAAGACCCTCAGCAACTCAGTGAGACTCTGTTTCAAAATGAAAAGTAAGAGCTTCCCCGGGAATACTGGAGTGGTGGTGCATGCTTGTAATGCCAACATTCTGGAGGGAGGCTGAAACCAGAGGATTGCAGTTCCGGGACAACCTCAGCTACTTGGCGAGGCCCTCCACAATTTAGTGAGATCCTATTTCAAAATAAAGAATAAAAGCCGGGCGTGGTGGCGCGCGCTTGTAATCCCAGCATTCGGGAGGCTGAGACCTGGAGGATCACGGTTCGCGGACAGCCTCAGCTACTTAGTGAGGCCCTCTGCAACTCAGTGAGACCCGGTTTCAAAATAAAGAATAAAAAATAGGGCAGGAGATGCAACTGGAAGGTCAAATGTCCCTGGGTTCCATCTCCAGACCCACAAAAAAAAAAAAAAAAAAAAAAAAAAAAAAAGCTGCGCCAGGTATGGTGGCACAGGCTTGTACTTCCAGCATTTGGGAGACTGAGACAGGAGGATTGAGATTCGTGGACCCTCAGGTCCTTAGTGAGGCCCTTTGCAACTCAGTGAGACCCTGTTTCAAAATAAAGAATAAAGAATAAAAAATAGGGCTGGGAGTGTAGCTCGGCAGTAGAATGCCTCTAGGATCCATCCCCAGTACCACCAAAAAAAAAAAAAAAGAGTAAGAGCTGGGCTTGGTGGTGCACGCTTGTAATCCCAGCACTTGGGAGGCTGAGACTGGAGGATCGGGGTTCCTGGACAGCCTCAGCTACTTAGTGAGGCCCTCTGCAACTCAGTGAGTCCCTATTTCTTTCTTTTTTTTTTTTTTTGGTGGTGGTACTGGGGTTCCTGGAAGCCCTTCTACCTCCGGGCTACACTCCCAGACCTATTTTTACATTTTTATTTGGAAACAGGGTCTCCCAAGCCAGCGCACGCAGCTGGCTTCGAACCTGCGCGATCCTCCTGTCTCTGCCTACCAAGTGTGGGGATTACAAGCGTGCGCCACCACGCCCGGCAGTGAGTCCCTATTTCAAAATAAAGAATAAAAAAGCCGGGCGTGATGGCGCACGCTTGTAATCCCCGCACTTGGGAGGCAGAGGCCAAAGCGGAGACAGGAGGATTGTGCAGGTTCGAAGCCAGCCTTGCTGGCTTAAGAGACCATGTTTCCAAATTTAAAAAATATATAAAAATGGGTCTGGGAGTGTAGCCCAGAGGTAGAAGGGTTTCTAGGAAACCCAGTACCACCAAAAGAAAAGAAAGAGAGAGAGAGAGAGAGAAAGATAAAGAAGGAAAGAAAGAAAGGAAGAAAGAAAATAGGGCTAGGGGGTAGCTCGGGGGTAGAAAATCCCTGGGTTCCATCCCCAGTACCAAAAAAAAAAAAAAAGGAACACTCAGGTCTTAAGGAAGAATTTTTCCACCTCTCCCTGCTGAATGTAACCTGTAACCTAGGGGCAATCTACCTCCAAACTATACTCCCAACACTTTTTTTGGGAATGGAATCCAGAGGCATTTGACCTCCAAGCTACACCCCCTATGCTATTTTTTATTCTTTATTTTGAAACAGAGTCTCACTGAGTTGCAGAGGACCTCACTAAGTAGCTGAGGCTGTCTGCGAACCGCGATCCTCGGTCTCAGCCTCCCGAATGCTGGGATTACAAGCGTGCGCCACCACGCCTGGCTCCCAACACTATTTTTACTTTTAAACAAGGTCTCACTAATGGCATAGGACATCACTAAATTGCTGAGGCTGGTTTCAAACCTGTGATCCTCTCGTCTATCAAGTACTGTCCGCTTATTTTTAGTTGTTTTGCAGTGCTGGGGATTGAACCCAAGGCTTCTTGCATACTAGACCAAGCATTCACAAGACTTAATGAATGTGTTGGTTTTTTTCTTTTTCTTGGTGGTACTGGGCTTCCCGGAAGCCCTTCTACCCCCGGGCTACACTCCCAGACCTATTTTATACTTTTTTATTCTTGGAAACAGGGTTTCTTAAACCAGCTTGGCTGGCTTCGAACCTTAGCGATCCTCCTGTCTCCGCCTCCCAAGCACGGGGATTACAAGCCTGCGCCACCACGCCCAGCTAATGAATGTGTTTTAAATTCCAATTTTGAGCCGGGCATGGTGGCGCACGCTTGTAATCCCCGCGCTTGGGAGGCTGAGACAGGAGGATTGCACTGGTTTGAAGCCAGCCTCATCTACTTAGTGAGGCTTTCGGCAACTTAGCGAGATCCTGTTTCCAAATAAAATAAAAAAGGTCAGGGAGTATAGCCTGGAGGTAGAAAGCCTCTGGGTTCCACCCCTAGTACCACCAAAAAAAAAAAAAAATTCCAATTTTGAGAAGACGTGTTGGCGCAGGCTTGTAATCCAAGCATTTGGGAGGCTGAAACCAGAGGGTCGCTGTTCGCGGACAGCCTCAGCTACTTAGTGAGGCCCTTTGCAACTCAGACCCTGTTTCAAAATAAAGAATAAAAAATAGGGCAGGGGTGTAGCTCGGAGGTCAAATGCCCCTGGGTTTCATCTCCAGACCCGAAAAAAAAATATTCCAATTTTGAGGTGGGCATGGTGGTATATGCTTATGATCCCAGTATTTGGGAGGCTGAGACAGGAGAATCGCAAGTTTTAGGCCAGCCTCAGCTACATAGTGAGCCCATTTTCAACTTAGTGAGACCTTGTTTCAAAATAAAGAGTAAAAAATAGGGCTGGGGCCAGGCGTGGTGGCGCACGCTTGTAATCCCCGCGCTTGGGAGGCAGAGACAGGAGGATCGCGCAGGTTCGAAGCCAGCCACGCGCGCTGGCTTTGGAGACCCTGTTTCCAAATAAAAATGTAAAAATAGGTCTGGGAGTGTAGCCCGGGGGTAGAAGGACTTCCAGGAACCCCAGTACCACAAAAAAAAAAAAAAAAATAGGGCTGGGGGTATAGCTTAATGCCCCTGGGTTCAATTCCAAATTCTGGAAATAAATAAATAAATATATAAATAAATAAATACATTCCAATTTTGTGTGGGGAAGAGGAGGGAGTAAAGTGGGAGTGATGTTCCTATCACTGTGAACTTCATTATGATATGTGACTATAAAAATATATATCTTTAGCCAGGCGTGGTGGCGCACACTTATAATCCCAGCATTCAGGAGGCTGAGACCGAAGGAGGATCATGGTTCGCAGACAGCCTCAGCTACTTAGTGAGGCCTTTTGCAATTCAGTGAGACCCTGTTTCAAAATAAAGAATAAAAAATAGGGCTGGGGTGTAGCTCGGAGGTAGAATGCCCCTGGGTTCCAACCCCAGCTCTGAAAAAATAAAAAGTAAAAGCTGGTCTTGGTGGTGCACACCTATAATCCTAGTAATTGGGAGGCTGAGGCAGGAGGATCCCAGGTTTGAAGACAGCCTCAGCAAGTAGTAAGACCTTCATCCAAATAAATAAAATCCAGGCAGGAGTGTAACTCAAAGGTAGAATGTCTCTTGATTCAATCCCCAGTACCACAAAAAAAAGTTAATAAAAATAAAAATAAAATAGGGCTGGGGTGTGGCTTAGAGGTAGAATGCTCCAAAGTTCCATCTCTACTACCACAATAAGTAATTAAATAAATAAATAAATAAATAAATAAATAAATAAATAAATCTGGGCATAATGGACCATGCTTATAATCTCAGTACTTGGGAGGCTGAGAAAGGAGGGTTGCTGGTTCAAAATCAACCTCAGCAACTTAGTGAGGCTCTAGCAATTTAGCAAGACCTTGTTTCCAAATAAAAAATAAAATAGGTCTAGGTGTGTATCCCAGAAGTAGAAGGCCTCTGCTTTTCATCCCCACTATCACAATAAATAAATAAATAAATAAATAAATAAATAAATAAATAAATAACTTAGGAGGCTGAGTCAGGATTGCAGGTTTGTGGCCAGTCTCAGCTACTTAGTGAGCCCCCACCCCACAACTTAGTGAGACCCTGTTTCAAAAATAAAGAATACAGCCGGGCATGGTGGCACACGCTTGTAATCCCAGTATTCGGGAGGCTGAGACCTAGAGGATCATGATTAGCGGACAGCCTCAGCTACTACTAAATGAGGCCCTCTGCAACTTAGTGAGACCCTGTTTCAAAATAAAGAATAAAAAAAATAGGGCAGGGGATATAGCTCGAAAGTCGAATACCCCTGGGTTCCATCCCCAGACCCATAAAAATAAATAAAAAAATACATAAATACATAAATAGCTGGGCGTAGTGGCACACACTTGTAATCCCAGCATTTGGGAGGCTGAGACAGGAGGATCGCAGTTCACAGTCAGCCTCAGCTACTACTCAGCTACTACTTAGGCCCTTTGCAACTCAGTGAGATCCTATTTCAAAATAAGGAATAAAAATAGGACTGGGGGTGTAGCTCGGAGGTCGAATGCCCCTGGGTTCCATCCCCAGTACCGGGAAAAAAAAAATCCAATTTTGGAGTATAATTGGATCAAAATAATTCTTCATAGGATTTTTTTTTTTTTTTTTTTTTGCGGGTCTGGGATGGAACCCAGGGGCATTTGACCTCCGAGCTACACCCTCTGCCCTATTTTTTATTCTTTATTTTGAAACCGGGTCTCACTGAGTTGCAGAGGGCCTCACTAAGTAGCTGAGGCTGTCTGCGAACCGTGATCCTCCAGTCTCAGCCTCCCAAATGCTGGTATTACAAGCGTGCGCCACCATGCCCAGCTCTCTTCATAGGATTTGAAGAGTTTGGTTGGTTGGATGGTTGGTTTGATGCTTAGAACTCAAGGACATACCACCTCCAAGCTACACCATCAGCCCTATTTTTTATTCTTTATTTTGTTTGTTTGTTTGTTTGTTTGTTGCAGTACTAGGGATGGAATCCAGAAGCATTCTACCTCTGAGCTACACTCCCAGCCCTATTTTTGTGTGTGTGTGTGTGGTAGTGATTGAACCCAGGGGCATTCTACCTCCAAGCTACACCCCCGGCCCTATTTTTTATTCCTTATTTTGAAACAGTCTCACTGAATTGCAAAGGGTCTAAGTAGTTGAGGCTGTCTGCTAACCGTGATCCTCCTGTCTCAGCTTCCCAAATGTTGGGATTACAAGCGTGTGCCACCAAGTCCAGCTTCCCAGCTCTATTTATTTATTTTTAATTATTATTGTTATTTATTTATTTTTTTAATTTTTTATTTTATTTTTATTTTTTTTTTTTTGGTGGTACTGGGGTTCCTGGAAGCCCTTCTACCTCTAGGACACACTTCCACGGGCTACACTCCCAGACCTATTTTTTAACTTTTTTATGTGGAAACAGGGTCTCTTAATCCAGCAAGGCTGGCTCCGAACCAGCACGATCCTCCTGTCTCCGCCTCCCAAGCGCGGGGATTACAAGTGTGGGCCACCATGCCCGGCTTTATTTTTTATTTTGAAGCAGGGTCTCACTCAGTTGCAAAGGGCCTCACTAAGTAGCTAGGTAGAGACTTCCTTTTGAATTGAGGTATTGGCTGTTTCTAGTTGTTTTGCATTCTTCTCCATTAGCTTAATTCACAATGCATATTTATAGTACCTCCATCACTGAATGACATTTATGTTGCTTTTTATTTTGTTTTATTTTATTTATTTTATCTTATTGCGGTACTGGGAATGGTACCCAGGGAATTCTACCTCCAAGCTACACCCCTAGCCCTATTTTTTATTCCTTATTTTGTTTTTTTGTTTTGTTTTGTTTTGTGGTACTGGGGGTGGAACCCAGTGGCTTTCTACCTCCAGGCTATACTCCTAGACCTATTTTTTGGAAACAGGGTCTCACTAAGTTACTGAGAGCCTCACTAAGTAGCTGAGGTTATTCCTTATTTTGAAACAGGGTCTCACTGTGTGGCAAAGGGCCTCATAAGTAGTAGCTGAGGCTGTCCTCGAACCGCGATCCTCCTGTCTCAGCTTCCCAAATGCTGGGATTACAAGCGTGCGCCACCACACCTGGCTCTTATGTTGCTTTAAAGTCACTTTCCTGCCAAGATCTTTGAGCCAAACCCGTCTTGTGTAACTAACTTCTCTCTCGTATGCCTTCTCCTGTGATGTGTCTCTATTTGGCACTGCCTAAATTGACCCAGTTCCTCTAAGGAGACACTAAGATCTGCCTGCCTGGTCACACAGGGGAGGAGGTGCTTTGAGGGGTGGGGCGTGGGAGGGATGTGCTGTGGGGAGATTTGAACTGAGTAAATTACATCTGCTGATTTGCTCCCAGCTTTCAGGACTGAGGACAGGATTATCCACTGGGCAGTTAGACCAGCTGAAAGCAGCTGAGGACTGATTTTGCCCAAGCCGTGTCACGGCACACCTGCTAATAGCAATTAAGAAGTAGGGGAGTTCAGTTTACTGCTAGGAAGGAAGTCCAACTCAACGAACAATCCTTCAGACCCTTCTGGAAATTGTTTTGGGGCCATTGAGGCAGGAGTCCAAGAATGAGATGAACTTCCTGGGCCAGCGCTCGCTGAATGCCATGCTCCAGCAGTTCTGCCCACCGGGCGCTGGTGTAGCCCCGGTTCACACAGGCCTGCGTGCTGAGCCCAGGGGAGGGAGGGCATGCATTAGCATATTTCTCCCTGTAAAGCCAGCTCAACTTGTTCTTCCTTTTTAAAGTAACAGATCCCACCTCTATGGGGATCACGCCAAAGGAAAAGATGCCTGCCTTCGCTGATGTTAGAGCCAGTGGAGAGCAGGAGGATCCCTGAAAGCCTTGAGTAGGCTGCTACTGAATGCACAGCCTCGCATGCTGGAAAAGTCCACAGAGAGGCAGGAGACCTGTGTGCTTGCTCTTGTTTCAGTGTTAACCATGAGTTAAGTAGGGACAGGCTCCTTCCCTGTTCCAAACCTCAGTTTCTCCAGGCGGGAAGTGGGGGAATCCTGCTCACTCCTGCCTCTTCCACCTGTGGGCACATGTGAGGGAGGTCATTCATGGCACTTCAAGCTTTGTTTTATTTTTTATTTTTTATATTTTTGGTACTGGGGATGGAACTCAGGGGCATTCTATCTCTAAGCTACACTCCCAGCCCTACTTTATTTTTTTTTTAATTTTGAAACAGCGTCTAAGTTGTGATGGCCTCACTAAGTAGCTGAGGTTGGCCATGAACCTGCAATCCTCCTATCTCAGCCTCCCAAGTACTGGAATTGCAAGTGTGGGCCACTACACTCAGCTTTGCAGTTGTTTAAAAAAAAAATCCCAAAGGACATTTATGAAGCAAATGATTTGGAAATAAAAAGGCCCCTAAATACGAGACTGCACCCCCTTCTCAGAACTTTGACCAACTCAAGTTCTGTGGCTAGTTCAGGAGGATTTGGGTTCTCTGACCGCATGGACTTAGGCTCTTCTAATCATTGCTCGTATGGGAACATTCAAGGGACCACTTATTGTGGCTTGTTCTAGCTTTCAAGTCCCAAAGCTCAGTCTCTCTCAGAGGATGTCAAGAAAAGGAGAATGTCAGCCAGGCATGGTGGTGCATGCTTTTAATCTCAGTACTAGGGAGGCTGAGACAGGAAGATTGCAGGTTCATGGCCAGCTTCAGCAACTTGTGAGGCCCTCTGCAACTTAGTGAGACCCTGTTTCAAAATAAAAAATAAGCCGGGCGTGGTGGCGCACGCTTGTAATCCCAGCGCTTGGGAGGCTGAGACAGGAGGATCCCACAAGTTCGAAGCCCCTGGGTTCCACCCAAAGTACCACAAAAAATAAAATAAAATAAATAAGAAATAAACCAGGCTTGGTGGCGCACACTTGTAATCCCAGCATTTGGGAGGCAGAGACAGAAGGATCGCAGTTCCCAGCCAGCCTCAGCTACTTAGTGAGGCCCTTTGCAACTCATGAGACCCTGTTTCGAAATAAAGAATAAGCCAGGCGTAGTGGAACACACTTGTAATCCCAGTACTTGGGAGGCTGAGACAGGAGGATCACAGGTCTAAAGCCAGTCTCAGCTATTTAGTGAGGCCCCTCTACAACTTAGTGAGACCTTGTTTCAAAATAAAGAATAAAAAATAGGGCTGGAGGTGTAGCTCCAAGATAGAATCTCCAGTACCGCAAAATAAAATAAAAAATAAAATAGGGCTGGAGGTATATCTCAGAGAATATCTCTGGGTTCAATCTCTACTAACACACACACACACACACACACACACACACACACACAGAGAGAGAGAGAGAAGAGAAGAGAAGAGAAGAGAAGAGAAGAGAAGAGAAGAGAAAAATGGGGTTGAGATTAGGAATCTCTCTGGCAAATGCAAGGGAGAATTGCTCTGCCCATGCTTCAGCCTTTCTGCTGATCCTTGCTCCAGACTAGAATGGGGGCAGAGAAACAGCTACTTCTCCCCTTCTAGCTCTCCCCACCTCGCTCAATAAGGTATCACAAGAAAACCAAATGTTCATCCATCTGCTTCAACAAGAGCCTTCAGAGACCAGGAATTCTGATGACAGCACAGGCCTTTCCTTTGCCACCCTCTTGCTCCACCAAATTTGCCTACGAGCATTAATTTTTCATCAGATGAATGGTAAAAGCAATTTTGGTTCTGTGTAAACTTTCCATCAACTAAATATTTTTCTCCCTCTTCTCACAGGCTTCTAATTAGATAATCCATTGCAACAGATTTTCACTTTTTCTGTTGTTTTTTTTGGTTTTGTTTTGTTTTGCAGTACTGGGAATGGAACACCCAGGGCCATTCTACCTCCATGCTACACCCCCACCCCTATTTATTTTTATTTATTTTATTTTATTTTATTTTTGTGTGTGTATGGTACTGGGGATGGAACCCAGGGGCTTTCTACATCTGGGCTACACTCCCTGACCTAGTGTGTGTGTGTGTGTGTGTGTGTGTGTGTGTGTGTGTGTATTTTTGTTTGTTTGTTTTTTTAACAGAGTCTCACTAAGTTGCTGAGAGCCTCACTAAATAGCTGAGGCTGGCTTCAAACCTGTGTGATCCTCCTGTCTCAGCCTCCCAAGTACTGGGATTACAAGCGTGCGTCACCACGCCCTGCTTAGTCTTTATTTTGAAACAGGGTCTCAAAATAAAGTATGGAGGGCCTCACTAAGTAGCTGAGGCTGGCTGTCAACCTGCGATCCTCCTGTCTCAGCCTCCCAAGTTCTCCACAAGTGTGTGCCACCACGCCCAGCTAAATTTTCACTTTTAATTGTTCTCAAAGTTTTTCCTTATGCTGTGCTAAGTGTAGAAGCTAGGGCCTAGCCGGGCGTGGTGGCGCACGCTTGTAATCCCCGCACTTGGGAGGCAGAGACAGGAGGATCATGCAGGTTCGAAGCCAGCCATGCACGCTGGCTTAGGAGACCCTGTTTCCAAATAAAAATGTAAAATTAGGTCTGGGAGTGTAGCCCAGAGGTAGAAGGGCTTCCAGGAACCCCAGTACCACCAATAAATAAATAAATTAAAGAAAGAAAGAAAGAAAAAAAGAAAGAAAGAAAGAAAGAAAGAAAGAAAGAAGCTAGGGCCTGACAGGTGCAAGTGCACTATCAAAGCGCTGTGTCTTCAACCCTGTTCTCAATTAGGAACCCAGTTCCTAATTGTTTAATACTCTAGGCCAACTACTGTTTTTTAAATCCTACCCCTAGCCCAGGCCTATAATGCCAGTACTTTGGGAGGGTAAGACAGGAGGATCACAGGTTTGAGGACAGCCTCAGCAAGTAATGAGACCCTCATCAAACTAGCAAGACCCTATTTCAAAATAAAAATAAATAAAATATGGCTGGGGGTGTAACTGTGAGGTAAAATGCCCTTGGGTTCAATCCCTTAGTACCACACATACACAGAAATCCTGCTCTCCTCGTGTGTGTGTGTGTATGTGTGTGTGTGTGTGTGTGTGTGTGTGTGTGTGTGTTTTGCTGGGTATTGAAACCATTCTACCTCCAAGCTACATCCTCAGCCTCATTTTATGTTTTATTTGAAAAAAGGGTCTCAAGCCAGGTGTGGTGGCGCACGCTTGTAATCCCAGAGCTTGGAAAATTGAGACAGGAGGATCATAGGGGTTTGAAGCCAGCCTCAGCTACTTAGTGAGGCTCTCAGCAACTTAATGAGACCCTGTTTCCAAATAAAATATAAAATAGGGCTGGGAGTACAGCACTGATATAGAAAGCCTCTGGGTTCCACCCCCAGTACAAAAAAAAAAAAAAGCCAGGGTCTCACCAAGTTACTGAGAGACTCATGAAGTTGCTGAGGCTAGCTTGAACCTGTGATCTTTCTGTCACAGCTTCCCAAGTACTGGGATTGCACCCAGACTCCTCTAGCCCTATTTTTTCCTCCTCCTCCTCCTCTTCCCCCTCCTCCTCCTCCTCCTCCTCCTCCTCCTCCTCCTCCTCCTCCTCTTCTTCTTCTTCTTCTTCTTTTCTTCTTCTTCTTCTTCTTCTTCTTCTTCTTCTTCTTCATATTATTATTATTAGAGTTTTTTTTTTTTCTTGCAGTACTGGGGATAGAACCCAAGGGCATTCTACCTCCGAGCTACACCCAGTCCTATATTTTAATCTTTTACTTTTTTTTTTTTTTTTTTTTTTTTTTGGTGGTACTGGGGGTGGAACCCAGAGGCTTTCTACCTCCAGGCTATACTCCTCCCAGACCTATTTTATATTTTATTTGGAAACAGGGTCTCACTAAGTTGCTGAGAGCATCACTAAGTAGCTGAGGCTGGCTTCAAACCTGTATGATCCTCCCGTCTCAGCCTCCCAAGTGCGGGGATTACAAGCGTGCACCACCATGCCCGGCCAGTATTGGAGATTGAACCCAGAAGCATCTACTTTTGAGCTACACCCCCAGCCCAATTTAATTTCTTAATTTGAAACAGTCTCACTAGGTTGATGAGTCTCACTATTTGATGAGGCTATCAGTCTCCCAAGTACTGGATTACATGTGTGCACCACCATGCCTGGCTCTTTATTTTTATTTCATTATTTATTTATTTATTTATTTATTTATTTATTTATTATTTTGCAGTATTAGAGATAGATGAAACCCAGATTCTACCTCCAAGCTACACGCCCAGCCCTATTTTTTATTTTTTATTATTTATTTATTTATTTTTTATTTTTTGGTGGTACTGGGGGTGGAACACAGAGGCTTTCTACCTCCGGGCTATACTCCCAGACCTTTTTTATATTTTATTTGGAAACAGGGTCTCACTAAGTTGCTGAGAGCCTCACTAAGTAGCTGAGGCTGGCTTCGAACCTGTGTGATCCTCCTGTCTCAGCCTCCCAAGTGCAGGGATTACAAACGTGCACCACCACGCCGGGCTTATTTTTTATTTTGTAGTACTGGGGATGGAACCCAGGGGCATTCTATCTCCGTGCTACATGCCCAGCCCTACTTTTTATTCTTTTTTGTGTGGGGGGGGGTGTCTGGGGATGGAACCCAGGGGCATTTGACCTCTGAGCTATACCCCCTGCCCAATTTTTTATTCTTTATTTTGAAATAGGGTCTCACTGAGTTACAGAGGGTCTCACTAAGTAGCTGAGGCTGTCTGTGAACCCGCGATCCTCCTGTCTTAGCCTCCTGAATGCTGGGATTACAAGCGTGCGCCACCACACCCAGCACCTACTTTTTATTCTTTATTTTGAAACCAGGGTCACTGAGTTTCAAAGGGCCTCACTAAGTAGCTGAGGCTGTCTGTGAACCACGATTCTTAGGTCTCAGTCTCCCAAATGCTAGGATTATAAGCGTGCACCACCAAGCCCGGCTTCCTATTTTTTATTCTTTATTTTGAAACAGAATCTCACTAAGTTGTGGAGGTCTCACTAAGTAGTTGAGGGTGGCCATGAACCTTCAATCTTCCTGTCTCAGCCTCCCAATTACTGGGATTATAAGTGTGTGCCACCACACCCAGCTTTATTTTTAATTTGAAACAGGATCTCACTAGATTGATAAGAGTCTCACTACTTCCTGAGGCTCTCCTTGAATCTGTATAATCTCGGGACTTGGGAGGCTGAGACAGAAGGATTGCAGGTTCCCAGCCATCCTCAGCAATTTAGCAAGGCCTTTTGCAACTTAGTGAGACCCTGTTTCAAAATAAAATTTGGCTGGGGATGTAGAAGTAGAATGATCAGAGGTAGAATGCTCCTGGGTTCAATACCCAATACCGCAGGGAAAAAAAGCTCGGGGGATGTAGCTCAGTGATAGACTCCTTGCCTAGCCAGCGTGAAGTCCTGGATTCAATGCCTATTACTTCTCCCCGCAAAAAAATGGGGGAGGGCTGTTTAAGGGAACTGGGGGTTTAGCTCAGTAGTAGAACTCATACTTAGCATGTATAAGGCTCTGGGTTCAATACTCAGCACACCAAAAAACATATCTTCAGTAGAGCATTTACTGAATATTGTTCAGTAAAAACATACCTTCAGAAGAGCACTTACTGAGTATTGTTCAATCCACAATACCACACACACACACTAATGTGTGGTAGCTCATTCCTGTTATTCCAGCTATTCAGAATGCTGAGAGAGAAGGATCACAAGTTCAAGGTCAGCCTGGGCAACATAGTGAGACCCTGACTCAAAAGAAAAGATAAACTGGGCGAAGTGGTAAATACTTATATTCCCAGCACTTGGGAGGCTGAGACAGGAAGATCTGAGGTTCTTGGCCAGCCTCAGGTACTTAGTGAGACCCTTTGCAACTTAGTGAGACCCTGTTTCAAAATAAAGAGTAAAATAGGGCTGGGTGTAGTTTGGAGGTAGAATCCCCCTGGGTTCAATCCCCAGTACCAGTACCACAAGGAAAAAAAAAAAAAAAGGATTAAAAAGTGTTGAAAACTGTTGTGGTGCATGCTTATAATCCCAGTACCTGCAAGGCTGAGACAGGAGGATCACAGATTCCAGGACAGCCTCTACTAGTAGTGAGACTCTCATCAACCTAGGGAAACCCTGTTTGAAAAGGGAAAAAAAAAAAATAGGGCTAGGGGTATAGCTTGGAGGTAGAAACCCCCTCTGGGCTCAATCCTAATTACCACAAAAAAAAAAAAAAAAAAGATTACAAGTGTGTGCCACCATGCCTGGAACCCAGGCATGGTGTCACACACTTGTAATCTTAGTACTTGGGAGGCTGAGACAGGATTGCAGGGTTCATGGCCGACCAGCCTTATCTACTTAGTGAGACCCTGTTTCAAAATAAAGAATAAAGCCAGGCGTGGTGGCACACACTTGTAATCCCAGCATTCTGGAGGCTGAAACAGGAGGATCACACAGGTTCAAAGCCAGCCTCAGGCCGGGTGTGGTGGCACATGTTTGTAATCCCAGCGCTTGTGAGGCTGAGACAGGAGGAATTGGGGGTTTAGCTTAGTAGTAGAACCCATACTTACCATGTGTGAGACCCTAAGTTCAATACTCAGCACCCCAAAAAATATACCTTCAGTACAGCACTTACTGAACTGTGAAGTGGACTTATCTCCTCCATATCTGCTTTCTTGTCTTTCCTACTCCTGGTACAGACCCAAAATAGAATCCCCTGAACCAGGTATAATGCCACAAGCCTATAATCTTAGTACTTGGGAGGCTGAGACAGGCGGATCACAGGTTCAAGGCCAGCTTCAGCAATTTAGTAAGACCCCCTAGCAATTTAGTAAGTCCCTGGTGTGTGTGTGTGTGTGTGTGTGTGTGTTTGTGTGTGTGTGTGTGTCTAGCAATTTAGTAAGACCCTGTTTCATTTTCTTTTGTGTGTGTTTGTTTTGTTTTTACTGGGGATTGAAGCCAGAGACACTATCTCCAAGCTCCACCCCAGCCCTTTTTTCACATCCAGCTTGAGACCCTGTTTTATTTATTTATTTATTTATTTTTTTTTTTTTTGGTGGTACTGGGGTTCCTGGAAGCCCTTCTTCCTCCGGGCTACACTCCCAGACCTATTTTATATTTTTGAAACAGGGTCTCTTACGCCAGCACAGCTGGCTTCGAACCTGCGCGATCCTCCTGTCTCCGCCTCCCAAGCGCGGGGATTACAAGCGTGCGCCACCACGCCCGGCGAGACCCTGTTTTAAAATAAAAAATATAGCTGGGTGTGATGGCACATACTTGCAATCCCAGTATTTGGGAGGCTGAGACAGGAAGATTGCAGGTTCAAGGACAGCCTCAGCAAATAGTGAGATTCATTAACCTAGGGAGACCCTGTTTAAAAAAAATAGGGCTGAGGATGGAGATTGGAGGTAGAATGCTCCTGGGTTCCATTCCCAGTACATAGAGAGGAAAAAAGAATCCCCTGGATGACTATGTTCAGATTTTTTTCCTTCCCACCCATCCTTAGGTGAAGTCTGGCACCTCAGGGGTCTGTTTCTTTGACTGTCCAGGGCTGAGGTGTAAGCTATCTCCTTCTGCAGCAAGAGGGTATATTCTCAAAATCCAGGACCACTCTGGACCAAGGTAGTTTCTCCCCAAAGACTGGGGAAGCCTGAAGAAGCTCTGGGTGGGCTGGAGAAAATCTTGGAGTTTGTATGTAAGTCAGGGTACATTATCTTTCTCACCAAGACAAAGTATGAGGTTTTTCTTCTTTAGGACGGTATCAGACAATGCTCAAATGATCCTGTAGTTTTCTTGCTTACTCCAGAATGTTAAAAGAAAAACCTCATCCCTTCCTAGATCTGGCTTCTAACTGCAGCTGTTTTCTCTTCCAACAGATCTCTTTAAGATGGACATAGAAGACTGCAATGGCCGCTCCTATTTGTCTGGTACGCCTCCTGTGTGTTCCATGTGGACAGGGCTGGAAGCAGACACTGTCCTGTGGGGTGGGGCAGGGCAGAGAGCCTTCAGGGCACATGGCCTCTCCATGGCTAAATGCCAGTCAGGAAGCTGACACTCATGTTTGGTAGTACTTAGTGGTAGCATGCGACTGTTCTGTGATTTTACATTCTCTAAAATAGTGATTTTCTTCTTCAGGTTTATTGGGGTGGGTAGGGGAGAGCCAAGGAGATAGGAGTGAAACACACATAAATGGGGTTAGAGGGATATTTGAAGAAAATACATAGAGATGTCGTTCCTTCTGTGCTCTTGAGGTCACCAGTCTAACATGGAATTCTGTACCGCCCAAGTAGAAAATGGAGCAGCATTTCAAACCTCCAAGGCCTGCAGGGGCCAGGAGGGGGTGAGAATGAGTGGAGTGGGCTAGCACAATAAGCAGGAGAGAATGGGAGGACGGCAGTGAGCTAGAGAATGTGTTCCACCTCAAGGGCAGAAGCTGCTCAGTGTCCACCAATAATTGCCACACAGAATGTGTATTTTCCAAGGCCAGGCGTGGTGGCGCACGCTTGTAATCCCTGTGTTTGGGAGGCGGAGAAAGGAGGATCGCGCAGGTTTGAAGCCAGCCGCGCTGGCTTAAGAGATCCTGTTTCCAAATAAAAAAGCATAAAATAGGTCTGAGAGTGTAGCCCGGAGGTAGAAGGGCTTCCAGGAACCCCTCCCTGTACCACCAAAAAAAAAAAAAAAACAATGTGTATCTTCCAGTTTTTCAAGAGAAATCAGATATCTAATTTTTATATGAAATAACTCCACTTTATTTATTATTATTATCTTTTTTTTTTTTTTTTTTTGGTGGTACTGGGGGTGGAACCCAGAGGCTTTCTACCTCCGGGCTAAACTCCCAGACCTATTTTTATATTTTATTTGGAAACAGGGTCTCACTAAGTTGCTGAAAGCCTCACTAAGTAGCTGAGGCTGGCTTCCAACCTGTGCGATCCTCCTGTCTCAGCCTCCCAAGCGCGGGGATTACAAGCGTGCACCACCACACCTGGCTAATAACTCCACTTTAAAACAATACTCGGATGTGAGGGCGACCTGGCTGCGACATCTGTCACCCCATTGATCGCCACGGTTGATTCGGCTGATCTGGCTGGCTAGGCGGGTGTCCCCTTCCTCCCTCACCGCTCCATGTGCATCCCTGCCGAAGCTGCGCTGCGCGCTACGCTCGGTCAAAGAGGACGACCTTCCCCGAATAGAGGAGGACCAGGACCGGTCTTCGGTCAAGGGTATACGAGTAGCTGCGCTCCCCTGCTAGAACCTCCAAACAAGCTCTCAAGGTCCATTTGTAGGAGAACGTAGGGTAGTCAAGCTTCCAAGACTCCAGACACTTCCAAATGAGGCGCTGCACGTGGCAGTCTGCCTTTATTTAATTAAAAAAAAAAATACTCAACCTGGGCGTGGAAGTGCATGCTGTATTCAGGCTGAGACAGGATTGGGGTTCAAGGAAAGCCTCAGCTATTTAGTGAGGCCCTCTGTAACTCAGTGAGACCCTGTTTCAAAAATAAGAATAAAAATAGGGCTGGGGGTATAGTTTGGAGGTAAAATGCTCCTGGGTTCCATCCTCAGGTCCACAAAGTAAAATAAAATATAAATAAATAAATAAAATAATACTCAGTACTATCCCCAGTACCACAAAAAATAAAATAAATAAAGAATAAAAATTAGGCTGGGGGTGTAGCTTGGAGGTAAAATGTTCCTGGGTTCCATCCTCAGGTCCACAAAGTAAAATAAAATATAAATAAATAAATAAAATAATACTCAATGCCAGGTGTGGTGGAGTACACCTGTAATCCCAGTATTTGGAAGACGGAGACAGGAAATGGCAGGTTCAGTAATTTAGCTAGACTTTGTTTCATCTTCAGTACCACCAAATAGAAGAAGAAAAAAGAAAAACCCTTAATTATTTGTTTGTTTGTTTTTGTGGTGCTACAGATTGAGCCCAGGGCCATTCTTCCTCAAAGGTATACCCCCAGCCTGTGTGGGTATGTGTTACTGATGATTGAACCCAAGAGTATCCTACCTCTAAGCTATACCTGCAGCCCATGGAGCCCAGGGGCATTCTATCTCTGAGCTCTACCCTCAACCCTATTTTATTATTTTATTTTAAAACAGGGTCTCACTAAGAAGCTTAGGCTGGTTGAAACCCTACTAGCCTCCTGTCTCAGCTCCCAAGCACTGGTATTGCAAGTGTGCACCACCACACCTCACTATCCCTAGCCCTTTTTATTTCTTATTTTTTGTTTTGAAACAGGGTCTCACTAAGTTACTGAGAGTCTCACTAAGTTTCTGAGCAGCCTCAAACCTGTGATCCTCCTATCTCAGCCTCTAAAGTCCTGGGATAACAGGTGGGTGCCACAATGCCTGTACTCTGGGCCCTATTTTATTTCTTATTTTGAAACAGAGTCTCAAGCTGAGCATGGTGACACACGTTTTTTTGTTTTGTTTTGTTTTTGTTTTGGTGGTACTGGGGTTTCTGGAAGCCCTTCTACCTCCGGGCTATACTCCCAGACCTATTTTTTATATTTTTATTTGGAAACAGGGTCTCTTAAGCCAGCGCGGCTGGCTTCGAACCTGCACAATCTTCCTGTCTCCGCCTCCCAAGCGCGGGGGATTACAAGTGTGTGCCACCACGCCCAGCTGACACACGCTTTTAATCCCAGTACTTTGAGACAGGAGGATCACAGGTTTGTGGCCAGCCTTGACACTTTAGTGAGACCCTGTTTCAAAATTTAAAAAATAAAATAAAAATAGGGCTGGGAATGTAGCTCAGAGGTAGAATGTCCTTAAATTCAATCCCTAGTAGTGAAGAGAAAGAAAGAAAGAAAGAAAGAAAGAAAGAAAGAAAGAAAGAAAGAAAGAAGGAAGGAAGGAAGGAAGGAAGGAAGGAAGGAAGGAAAGGAAGGAAAGGAAGGAAAGGAAGGAAGAAAGGAAGGGCGAGCTGGGCGTGGTGGCGTACACTTGTAATCTACGCGCTTGGGAGGCGGAGACAGAAAGATCACGCAGGTTCGAAGCCAGCCGCGCTGGTTTAAGAGACCCTGTTTCCAAATAAAAAAGTATAAAAATAGGTCTGGGAGTGTAGCCCAGAGGTAGAAGGGTTTCCAGGAACCCCAGTACCACCAAAAAAAAAAAAAAAAAAAAAGATTAAACTCAGCCAGGCATGGTGGCACATGCTTGTAATCTCCACACAGGTTCCAAGCCAGCCTCAGCTGGCTTAAGAAGAGACCCTGTTTCCAAATAAAATATAAAAAATAGGTCTAGGAGTGTAGCCTGGAGGTAGAAGAAGGCCCCTGGATTCCATACCCAGTAACCACCAAAAAAAAAAAAAAAAAAAAAAAAAAAAAGATTGAACTCTGGGGCATTCTACCACTGAGCTATATCCCCAACCCTTTTTATTTTATTTTGAGACAGGATCTCCCTAAATTGCTCAAACTGGCCTGATATGTCTCCCTATGGCTGGTGACTCCGTGTGTGTGTGACTCCGTGTGTGTGTGTGTGTGTGTGTGTGTGTGTGTGTGTACACACACACACACACACACACACACACTGAGGACTGAGGATTGAACTACCCAGGAGCATTCTACCTCTGAGATAGGCCTTTATACTTTTTTATTTTAAAACAGGGTGTTGCTAAATTACTACATGCTAGATTAGAACCTGCAGTCCTAGATGGACGTGATGGTGTATGCTTGTAATCGCAACATTTGGGAGGCTGAGACAGGAGGATCGTGGTTTGTGGACAGCCTCAGCTACTACAGAGTGAGGCCCTTTGCAACTCAGTGAGACCCTATTTCAAAGTAAAGAATATAAAATAGGGCTGGGGGTGGAGCTTGGAGGTAGAATGGAACCTGCAGTCCTCCTATCTCAGCCTCCCTAGGACAAGGATTTACAAACATGCACCATCACTCCTGGCTTTTTTTTTTTTTTCTTCACTAAAATGGTACCAACTGAAGGGATTATTGGCATGCACTAAGGAGATAGCAAGATGGGTGGGACACACATGAGAGTCACTTGTAATACATGTGTAATGTACACAAAGATACTGACTCTGACCCCTTCTCTTTTAAGGAAAGAAGGGATTGGAATGGCAAAAGCATTCTTGTTTTTTGTTTGTTTTTTTTGCTTTTTCCTTGCTTGTCTTTGTACTGGGGATTGAACCCATGGGCGTTCTACCTCTCAGCTATACCCCTAGCCCTTTTTATTTATTATTATTATTATTATTATTATTATTAATTATTTTGCAGTACTGAGGGTGGAATCCAGGGGCATTCGACCTCTGAATGATACCCCCAGCCCTATTTTTTATTCTTTATTTTGAAACAGGGGCTCACTGAGTTGCAAAGAGCCTCACTAAGTTCCTGAGGCTGTCTGCAAACCGTGATCCTCCTGTCTCAGCCTCCCAAATGCTGAGACTACAAGTGTGCACCACCACACCCAGCTTTATTCATTTATTTTTTATTTATTTTTGGTACTGGGAATGGAACCCAGGGGTATTCTACCTCTGAGAGACACCTCCAGCCCTATTTTTTATTCTTTATTTGAAACCGGGTCTCACTGAGTTGCAGAGGGCCTCAATAAGTAGTAGCTGAGGCTGTCCTCAAACTGAGCTCCTCCTGTCTCAGCTTTCCAAATGCTGGGATAACAAGCATGTGCCACCTGGCTATTTTTTGTTTTGAAACAGGGTATCTCTAGGTTGTTGAGAGTCTTGCTACATTCATGAGGCTGTCCTCAAACCTGAGATCCTCTTGTCTCAGCCTCTCAAATACTTGGATTACTGGTGTGTGCCACTCCATCCAACTAAAGGCATTTTTCAGTACCAGCCACATGCTGAACAGAATGGCAGGGATCAGGTGGGGTGATCAACTGAAAGAGAATTTCTGGGCGTGGTGGTATATGCTTGTAATCCCAGCATTTGGAGATTCACCGTTCATGGACAGCCTCAGCTACTTAGTGAGGCCCTTTGCAACTCAGTGAGACCTGTTTCAAAATAAAGAATAAAAAAAAAAAAAAAATAGGGCTGAGGGTGTAGCTCAGAGGTAGAATGCCCCTGGGTTCCATTCCCAGTACTGTGCAAAATAAAAAATAAAAATAAATTGGAATTCAGTCATGGCCTTTCTGGGGAACTAGCCAGTCCTCCTACCTCCTTCTCAGTTAAGCCTATTCACTACTGAGCAACAAGTATCCTTGGGAGCCTGCTTTAGTGCTGGGGAGCACTCATTCCCTGCCCTAAGGTAGGTAAAGGAGAAGCTGCACAGGTGGCTGGGGAAGTACCCTGGTGCAGCTCTTCTCAGCAGGATCTCTAGTGAGCACGATACTAGCAGAAAACTTCTGAGGAGGTTTGCTTCACTGTGCTGTGACACCAAGCCTTACAGGCTTACAGCAGGTTGGCATTTCCTAGGTAAGAAACTAGCCTCTGAATGGATAGTTCTTGATTGAAAATAGAGGCCCCGTATCCCTCCTCTATTCCTTGAGAACTCTAGGTGTCAGTAGCTATCTTAGAGGGGTGACATCAGCTCTGAGGAGTGCCCCTGCAGACAGTCTGCCTGAGAGCCCCTTACCCTGGCCCCTTCCCAGGTCATCACAGCCCCTGCCTCCATATGGGTTGTTTTCTTCACCTGGCCCCTGGAGCCAAAGGGCAGCTCTCATGTTTTTCAAAGAGACTTTACTACCTCACAGAACCTGATTTGGAAAGTCCGTTTTTTCTTTACCTTCCCCCCTCAAAGGTTCAGACCATTCCCTTGGGATGGGGGAGAAAAGAAGAGGCCTATGATTTATAACACAGATCTCCATACCTGTCTTCCACCTGCACACATAAATCGCTCAAACCTGGCTCATGCAATTCATTGACTGACTGAGCAGTATTTGTCCCAAGTATTCCGGGGCTGTGAAATATGTAAGGGAACCTTAGGAGAAAAGGATCCAGGGGTAGGCAGCTCAAAGTTTCATGGCCCCTCCTACCCCCCAAATTCTTGGAATCAGAAAATGTAGTCTTCTAAAGTAGGTCATCCCTTCAGTGAGCAGCTCCTGTGGCAGGGGAGGGAGCAGAAGCCTTGTCCGGCAGAGGAAAGGTTCACCAGGGCTGGTGGCTGCTGGAGCCCAGGGCCACAGGAGGAGGGGTGGTGGGCAATCTGCACTAGCCTTTTTGCCTGGGATCTGGGAGGGCTCAGGGCCACTGAGCACCACTAGCCTGAGACCAGGCTGTGCTGGGCCCTTTTCTTGCTGGGTAGGGCTTTCAGTCCCCAGACCAGGAGAACGACCTCCCTCCAAGAGGAGGAGGAGGAGGGGAAGCAGGAGCTTCGCGCCTGAGCTTACTGGGGGAGGGGCTTTCTGCCAATCCAAAGCCTTGAAGCTGCCCCGTGTCCTGGGCCCCATGACCTCTGGGGCCTTGGCTTCCCCAGCTGGCAGAGGATTGGGCCTTCCTTGGGGCCCCCCTTTCTCTCTGCTATCCGCAGGCCCATCTCTCTCTCTCTCTCTCTCTCTCTCTCTCTCTCTCTCTCTCTCTCTCTCTCATACACACACACACACACACACACACACACTTGCCTCTCAAGCATTTGTTGTGCAGTTCGTCTTTGTCTGCTGGGCAGGAGGGCAACTCATCTGCCTCCCCCGCCCGTGCACCCTGCCCCCCAGCCCTTCACTGTCTTGGGAAAGGGATGCTGTCGCCTAGCTTCCCCCTCACGGTACACATAGATACATCTTCTCCAGCCCCCTCCCCAAGCACATCCTAGCGTGTTCCTTCTCTTTCTCTCTCTCTCTCTCTCTCTCTCTCTCTCTCTCTCTCTGACACACACACTCTTGCTCTCAACACACATACATCCTGGGCTGAGCTGTTCTCGCTGGCTGCAGCCGTGGGCCCCTGCTCACCGTGCCGCTGCCGCTGCCTGCGAAATGACGGCGGTTCCCCTCACTTCCAGGAATCCACGCTTCCTGGAAGGTGAGTGGCTGGGCTCACCCCTGCCTGCCACCGAGACGCAGACATGCACACACCACCCGCACTCCCTCGCCGTTTCCAAGGCGGCGGCCGCTTTCGCACCCCAGGGTCTCACCGGCAAGGGAAGGATAATGTAAGTTCAGGCAGAAGGCGGCTAGTGGAGGGGGGAAGGGGGGTGCTGGGGCTAGGGAGCCTATTCAGTAACGACTCCCAAGCCTGAGGAGAGGGAGAGGACGGGCTGTGTGCAGCGGGGGAGGGGGCGTTCCTCCTCACACTTGCGGAGGATGGGAAAGGGTGTTTGGTGTTGCTAAGCAAAGACCATGACTTGGACAGTGGGAGCTTGTGGTGACATCTTGATTAGGCCTTGGGGACAGAGGTACAGCTGCTTGGGGTGAAATGCCGAAACAGATCTGGGTGGGAACGGGCAGTAGAGAGAAGTGAGGAGAGGAAGAGGAGCCCTGGCAGCCGATGCTCAGCCTCCCACAATAGAGCCGCGATGGGCGTCTTTCTTTGCTCATTTGCCCACTATTCCCTGCCAGCAGGCTAGCATCCTGCCACCTGGAGCCCACGGTCAGGGGAGAGCCGTTAGGAGGAGTCCCTTGCAGAGCAGCTCAGCTCCCTGAGCTCATGGCTGTTCCCTAAGGGCAGCCACTCTGAAGGGACCGAGGAGGGAGGGCAAGAGCAGAGCTGGGCTCCTCAGCATGCGAGCCGCCTTTAGCTAGCACGCTTCCCCGCCTCCCTCCTGCTTCTCTGCCCTTTCCCACCTCCCAGTTCCTCTGATGTGAACCTCATGATTTGGCTTTGCCCTCTGGGGGTTCAGCCAATCTATGATGACTTTGACCAAGAAAATTTCTCTGAGACCTGAGAGCAGCCTTAATTCTTGGTGTTGACAGTCTGGGGTTTCTTGGGAGTCCCAGGCATTTGAAATTCCCTCACTGGGTTTTCTGGAACTGAGAGAGGAACTGCTGAATTTCCTAAATCTGACTTTACTCCCCTACACCCTCTGGCTAGAATTCAAAATCTCGGGAGCCCCAAAAAGACTCTGGCCCCTAAAACAAATTCATTCTTCTGTTTTAATCCCATGAAGGTAGACTTGAGCCTGTCTTCCCTCTTACCTTTGTCAAGGAAGACATCAGCATCAAAGAGCCTCTGAAATTAAAAAGCATGAAAAGTGCTTTGAGGCTCCTGCTTTCTCACCCTTTCCAGATGCTTCCCCTCAGTGTCCCTCAGCATCCCTTTAGGGATATCTCCCTGCCCCCAGCCTCCATAGCAAGCCCCTGGCCCCACGAGGCCGCCTCAGACCTGGTAACCTGGAACCAGCCATGGATTTTCACAACCTCACTCTTCCGTTCAGGATGGAGGCTGCAGCACCAGGGCCCCGAGCCCTGTTCTTCCCCTGTTACTAATATCAAGTGATTTGCAGCAAGTCAGCACTCACATTTGAAAAGGAGTAAAAAGATGCCCTTTTTAGACTTTCTAACCTTAGTAAGTCCTACACTTAGTTAAAAGGGCATATTTTAAAACTGAGTCTCAGTCTATAAGTTTCAACCCACAATCCTGAGATGCTTAGTTCATGATAAGTGTGTGGTTCTGATTTCAGGCAACTTTTAAAGGAAACCACGGCTCTTTAAAGAGGCCCAGCTGGGAAAAGCTGTAAGGCTTTTTCTGTAGATAGTGAACAAATTTTCTCAGGCTTTGATGGGATAGAATGGGGAAACGGGACTTTTAGGAAAGGATATGAATGGGATATGGTCCCAAAGTCCTGAGTGGTTGTTTTCTTCCCACTGACCAAAGCTGGAGAGGGATCCCTCAGGAGGGTGTGCTCCGGATTTCTTGCCTCAGGCCCAAGACTCCAACCATTTTATAATGGAATCTTTATTTTGTGAAAGTAAGTATGTGCATAGCTGGGCAAGTGGGTAAAGTACTAATAGGTGGACTTTAGGGATGAAGTTTAGGGTTTCTCTCTCTCTCTCTTTCTCTTTCTCTCTCTTCTCTCTGGATCTGTGTGCACATGTCTATGCATGTTCATGTTTGCAGGTAATGTAGCTATGGGTATGTTTAGCCCAGTGGTACGTTCTCTTTATATGAATCTCTTTATGTGTTTCTCTGTGTGTTTATCTACCTGTGTTTTTATTTCATTCATATATTTGTGCAGAAGATTATGGGGAGGAGGGATTTTTTTAAAAGACACTCATATTTTCAGGTATGTTATATGATTTTTTAAAAACATTATGATACTCAAAAAGCATTTTTACAAAGCAATTTATCAACAAATTAAAATGAATATATTGGGGATAAACTGGTTATTAGCTCTTAAGGGAACACCAAATAGTAAATACGTGATTGGAATCAGATAAGCTACAAGGCTTTCTAGTGTAGTTAATTTTTTGCTGCATTTAGAAAATCTAATGGGCCCAACTCTTCCTCACCAAGACAGTAGCTCCCAGTTGGCTGGGTAAGTGGTGGTTAAGAACACGGGCACATACCATCTGTGATCCAGTCCCAGCTCCACCACTACCAGACGAGTTCTCTCAGACAACAGTCTCTCTTGTGACTCTTCATTTCAAAATTAACATGTTTGCACCTATTTCAGAGGGTTTTTGTGCTTTTGTTACTGTTTTTTTTTTTTTTTTTTTTTTTTTTTTTTGCAGTACTGGGGATGGAACCCACGGGCATTCTACCTCTGAGCTACACTCCCAGCCTATTTTTTATTCTTTATTTTGAAACCGGGTCTCACTGAGTTGCAAAGAGCCTCACTAAGTAGTTGAGGCCTGGTCTCAGCCTCCCAAATGCTGGGATTACAAGCATGCGCCACCACACCCGACTTTGTTATTGATTTTTGTTTGGGTTCTGGGGTTTGAACCCAGGAGCATTCTATCACCAAGCTACACCCTCAACCCTTTTTATCTTAAAACAGGGTCTCACTAAATTGCTGAAGGTTTATACTAAGTTGCTGAGCCTGGCCTCAAAATTGCACTTCTCCTGTCTCAGCCTCCCAACTACTGGGATTATAGGCATGGGCCACCATGCCTGGCCCAAAGGGTTGTTTTGAAGATTAAAGGAGATAATCCATTTCAAGTATATACAATAGTGCCTGGCATATAACAAGCGCACAGTAAATATTAGCTGCTATCATTACTATTACTTAGATTATCACTAGATTCGAGGACCATTCCAGCTGCCCCTCCTGCAGATCCCAAACCTATTATTGGGGCTTCAGAAAGGAACAGTAGGAAAGAACATGTGTTCCAAGCCAACTCCTCCTCAAACCCTGCTCTCCACTGCTCCCTGGCCCGCCCGGCCAGCCCTGCTTCCTGCGGACATCAGGCAGTGATGCTCTCCCCCTCAGGCCTAGATAAAGGTAGGGCAGGCAGGGCCCAGTCACTGAGCTCCCAGAAGTCAGCACCAGGCTGGTAGGGACACAAGGTGTGAGGCCCAACATACAGCATGTCCTTAAATACAGCGATGTGATTAGAACTTGTGAGGTTTAACTGACTTTAAGAAGTGTAGGTAGTGGACAGTAGACGGCTCCAGCCCCAGCTTTACCTGCCCTCTTGTTCTCTCCTCCAAGGTAGCGGGGACTCATCTCTGGAGAAGGAGTTCCTTGGGGGCCCAGTGGGGCCCTCGGTGAGCACCCCCAACAGCCAGCACTCTTCTCCCAGTCGCTCACTCAGTGGTAAGTGTGACTCCTACTCCCTACGGCACCAGGCAACCCCATTTTCTTTTTTGCTTTTCTTCTCTTTCTTCCTTTTCTTTCTTTCTTTTTTTTTTTTTTTTTTTTTTTTTTTTGTGGTACTGGGGACTAAACCCAGGATGCTTTACCACTGGATATACCCCATCCCTTTTTGTTTTTTATTTTGAGACAGGGTTTAAAGCTGTCTTCACATTTGCAATCTTCCTGCCTCAGCCTCCTGAGTCACTGAGATTACAAGTGTGCACCGCCATGCCCCGCAGGCACCCCCATTTCTGTTTGGCTCTTAATTCGCCTTCCACTGGCAACCATTTCCCCATCATTACCTCCCTCTGGTTTCCTGCTCAGAGCCACTAAAAACATGAAGGAGCCCAGTGTATGGGGTCTTCCTGGCTTTTGAAAAGAGAGTGAATAGTCACTGTCAGACTATAGTGCACATGGGTGGCTTTAAGATAGAGGCCCCAAAGAGAGACTCTAGGACTGCAGAGGCAGGTAGACAGGAACGGTCATTAGGTGGAGACAGATAGGAAGCAGAGTAAAAGGACCTCCTGTCTCCCCACGGCCCACTCTCCTGCCCAGGCAGGGCTGCCCTGGCCGCCCTCCCCAGCTGGCCCTAGATCTGTGGCATTCTCTAAATGGTTGGAATAGCCAGGAATGTAGGTCAGAGCTAGAGCCAAAGCCTTCTTCACAGTAGCTCCTCCTTCCTGTACCCCCAAGATTTGTATGGAGGGGGTGGGGGCTCAGTCTGTGGGACAGAAAGACAATGTAAGCCACGCCTGAGTCCCGGTTTTGCTCTCTGTAGCCTGCTCCCTTTTACTATGCCAAGGACTGTTTTCCCGCCACTGTTACTTGCTGGCTACCTGCCCAGAGCCAAGCCAGACATCTTTCTTAATGATAAGAGAGTGGAGAAAAAGGCTGCCCTGAGCTGCCTCCTCTCCCCAGTGACAGAAAACATCCAATGTACCCCCAACTCTTTCCTCTGGAGGCCTGCTTGTGTGGTGGGTGGGGGAGAAGGAAACTGTGGTTTCGGGTTCCAGCAGGACTCTGATATCATCACCCCATACACCGGGGTGTTGGCCCCTCGTAAGGCCTCTTTGTCCCAGGGCCTGGAGACACCACCTGGTCTTCAGGAGTATTGTTCTGCTGGGGACAGCTTCTTCCTTTGCCTGTCTCTGCTCTAAACACCATCCCACCCTCCAGCCAACTCCATCAAGGTGGAGATGTACAGCGATGAGGAGTCGAGTAGACTGCTGGGGCCCGATGAGCGGCTCCTGGAAAAGGATGACAGTGTGATTGTGGAGGACTCGCTGTCAGAGCCCCTGGGCTACTGCGATGGCAGCGGGCCAGAGCCTCACTCCCCTGGTGGCATCCGGCTGCCCAATGGCAAGCTCAAGTGTGATGTCTGCGGCATGGTCTGTATTGGACCCAACGTGCTCATGGTGCACAAGCGCAGCCACACGGGTAAGTAAGCCGGGGGCTCAGGGAGAAGCTCCCAGGGTGGGCTTGAGAGGCAGAGGCAGAGGCAGGCTGAGCATGGTGGTACACATTGTAATCCTAGTACTTGAGAAGCCGAGACAGGAGGATTGCAGGTCAGCCTCAGCAACTCAGTGAGACCGTGTTTCAAAATAAAAGATAAAATAGAGCTGGGGTGTAAGAAGTAGAATGCTTCTGGGTTTAACCTTCAGTACCGAAGAGAGAGGCAGTGCTGGGACAGCAATAGCAAGGGAGCCAGAGTCCATGCCAGAGGGGGGTGGCTGCAGAAAAGGCTCTTTCCCAGCATCTTTTCTAGCTAACACAAAAAAGGAGAGGTGGGGCACACACTTTAATCCCAGTACTTGGGGAGGCTGAGACAGGAGGATTTTGGGTTCGCGGCCAGCCTTAGCTACTTAGTGAGGCCATCCGCAACTTGTTTCAAAATAAAGAATAATAATTTTTAAAAAAGGACTGGGGGCATAGCTTAGAGGTAGAATGCCCCTGGGTTCAATCCCCTGTACTGCAAAAAAAAAAAGGAGTAATGGAATTTGGACTCTACTCAATTCTTATACCTTTCTGGCACTTTTCTTAGTTGTTGTTATAAAGGAAAAAGAATCTTTTTCTCAGGATGTGAGGGAGAAGAAGGTGAAGGCTCAAGAAGGGTCCTTGGGGCTGAGAGGTAGCTCAAAAGTAGAGCATGTAAGCCGGGCATGGTGGCGCACGCTTGTAATCCCAGCATTCGGGAGGCTGAGACTGGAAGAGGATCGTGGTTCGCAGACAGCCTCAGCTACTTAGTGAGACCCTGTTTCAAAATAAAGAATAAAAATAGGGCTGGGGATATAGCTCGGAGGTGATGCACCTGAGTTCCATCCCCAGACCCGCAAAAAAAAAAGTACAGCGTGTGCTTAGCATGCATGAGGCACTGGATTCCCTCTCCAGCACCAGAAAGAAAAAAAGAAAGAAAGATCAGATAGTCTTAAGAGGAGTAGGAAGCCTGGCTATTGTTTTGGTCCTCCTATCATAATTTAGTAAAAAACAAGTCGGGGGGGTGGGTGTTGGACAGAGACCTCTTCTGCTCAGCCTCCTCAGGCTTTGATCTCCTGGGGCAGAATGGACAACACTGTTTTGAGTGACAGTCTTTTGGCCTCATGTTCTGGGCTGTCACTCCTGCCCTGAAACACACTCTGACCCACACCTTCCCTGGGTCTTGTTAGTATGTGTGGCACGGTCTCACCCTCCGCATGTGCTCCCAGAACCTTCCCCTGGCAGGGTTCAAGCTGTGTCCAATGCCTGACGTTCTTCACGCCCGGCCCTCAGGGATCTGTTCTTTCACTCGCAGGCGAGAGGCCCTTCCACTGCAACCAGTGTGGCGCCTCCTTCACCCAGAAGGGGAACCTGCTGCGCCACATCAAGCTGCACTCTGGGGAAAAGCCCTTCAAATGTCCCTTCTGCAACTACGCCTGCCGCCGGCGCGATGCGCTCACGGGCCACCTCCGCACACATTCAGGTCAGTGACCATCACCAGGAGAGGAGCAAGTGAGGCCCCGGCACAGCCGGTAAGCAGAGCTCAGGAGTTGCAGTGTCTGTCAGTGCAGGGAGAGTGCTCAGAGCAGTCAGGGCACTGCCCCTCTAACCCTCCCTGGCAACAGGGCTCATGGGGAACTTAGGGGACCCTTTTTTTGCGTTACTGGGGATGGAACCCAGGGGCATTCTATCTTGAGCTATACCCCAACCCTATTTGTTAATCTTTATTTTGAAACAGGGTCTCACTAGATTTTGGAGGGCTTCACTAAGTAGCTGAGGCTGTCCTTGAACCACAATCCTCCTGTCTCATCCTCCCAAAGTACTGGGATTTCAAGCATGTGCCACTGTGCCCAGCTAGGGACCTTTTTTTTTTTTTTTTTTTTTTTTGCAATACTAGGCATGGAACCCAGGGGCATTCTACCTCCAAGCTACACCCCCAGAACTATTTTTTATTCTTTATTTTGAAACAGGATCTCCCTGAGTTGCAAAGGTCCTCACTAAATAGTAGCTGAGGCCAGGCATGGTGGCGCATGCTTGTAATCCCCGCACTTGGGAGGCTGAGACAGGAGGATCGCGCAGGTTCAAAGCCAGCCTCAGCTACTTAATGAGGCTCTCAGCAACTTAGCGAGACCCTGTTTCCAAATAAAATATAAAATAGGTCTGGGAGTATAGCCCAGAGGTAGAAAGCCTCTGGGTTCCACCCCAGTACCACCAAAAAAAAAAAAAAAATAGTAGCTGAGGCTATCGGTGAACCGCGATCCTCCTGTCTCAGCCTCCCAGATGCTGGGATTACAAGCGTGCACCATCGTGCCCAGCTAGGGACCCTTTGATAGGGTATTTTACTGCAATACTATGTGACATGGAGTGACGGAACTTGGGCAATGTTCTTGGCTCCTCCTGACTTTTTCTTTCCGTGTGTGTGTGTGTGTGTGTGTGTGTGTGTGTGTGTGTGTGTATGTGTGTGTGATTTATTGGGGATTGAATCCAGAGGCATTCTACCTCTGAGCTATCCCCTAGCCCTATTTTATTTTATTCTTTGTTTTGAAACGGGGTCTCACTGAGTTGCAAAGGGCCTCACTAAGTGGCTGAGGCTGTCCCCGAACCGTGATCCTCCTGTTTTAGCCTCCCAAATGCTGGGATTCAAAGTGTGAGCCACCACACCTGGCTCCAGCTTGCTTTTAAAGACGGTTATGATGCCAGCGATCCTTCTCACCTCCCCTTCTGAGGCACATCGAAGGCTCTCCTTCCACTTGCATTTGCCCCAGTCCCACATCTGCCACCATCTCTACCTCCCTCCATACCACCAGCATTCATGGGCAGCCTGTGTCTGGCTTCTTCTATACTTCCTACTGGCTCCTGTAAATACCCATGGACTGGTTTCTTTCTGTTGGTACTGGGGGTAGAACCCAGAGGCTTTCTACCTCCAAGCTATACTCCCAGACCTATTTCATATTTTATTTGGAAACAGGGTCTCACTAGGTTGCTGAGAGCTTCATTAAGTAGCTGAGGCTGGCTTCAAACCTGTGCGATCCTCCTGTCTCAGCCTCCCAAGCGCAGGGATTACAAGCGTGCGCCACCACGCCCGGCTTCCCATGGACTTTTCAAACAAGAAAAAAAAATGGAGCATAGTACCTCCAAATAGGAAAAGAGAATCCCATCTCTGCTCCCAATCCCAAAAGGCTGTCACTTTCTCAAAGGCAAGAGCAAGTCCAGAACACATCTAGGAGTCTGTGTTTGGAACGGAGCTGGCGAACTGGATTAACAGAGTTTTCTAGACCAATCAAGACTATTTGAAGCAGTATCTGTTTGAATCAACTGGACAAATAATGCTTGTCAGGCATTTTACTAAGTTTTGGGCTTTGGCTTGGACTTGGGAAGAGGCCAGGAGGTGAGCTGGCAGGAAGAAAGGAGCTCAAAACTGAGAAAAGACAGGAAGAGGGGAAGAGAGGAAAGAATTAGTAGGGTCTGTCTTTGGAAACTTTTGTGGCTGTTTTTCTCTTTCACTCTTCTGGGCCAGCACTTAAAGAGACAGAGCAATTACTTCACTACTCTCTGCTTTCCCCATGCACAGACTAGTTGTTCCAGGTTCTCCCACCTTTTAACGGGACCACTTTATCTCTACATGTGTAGAGGAACAGGGAGAAAGATCAACATTGATTCATGCTTTATTATCTACAGGACATTTCATTTGTGTTTCCTGACATAATCCTCATAACAATTACAAGGTAGATACGATTGTCCATATTTTGTTGACAAGGAAACTGAAACTGTGGAGGAAAAAATAAGTTGGGAGTCACATAGCTCTCATGCAGCATGACTGGAGCACCTTCAAGATCCAGTGCCAGAGCTGGCTGTGGCGCCTGTGATCCTAGGATTTAGAAGGCTGAGGCCGGAGGATCAAACCTCTCCACCCATGTAACGTAGTGAAGCTCTGTCTCAAAAATAAAACAGTCAGGGAGCTGGGCACGGAGGCATGCACATGTACTCCCAGCACTCGGGAGGCTGAGACAGGAGGATCGCGGTTCGGGGACAGCCTCAGCTACTTAGTGAGGCCCTCTGCAACTCAGTGAGACCTGGTTTCAAAATAAAGAATAAAAAAGAGAGCTGGACATGTAGCTAGGAGGTAGAATGCTCCTGGGTTCCATCCCCAGTACTGCAAGAAAAAAAAAGATAATAATAATATCAGTAATAAACTGGGAGTGGTGGCGCACGCTTGTAATCTCAGTGCTTGGGAGGCTGAGACAGGAGGATTGCACAGGTTCGAAGCCAGCCTCAGCTACTTAGTGAGGCTCTCAGCAACTTAGTGAGACCCTGTTTCCAAATAAAGTATAAAATAGGTCTGGGAGTATAGCCTGGGGGTAGAAAAAGCCCCTAGGTTCCACCCCCAGTACCACTAAAATAAAATAAAATAAAATAATAATAACAATAACAATAACAATAATAATAATAATAATAATAATAAAGCTGGGCCTGGTGGCACACAATTGTAATCCCAATACTTGGGAGGCTGAGGCAGGAGGATCACATAGGTTCAAAGCCAGCTATTTAGTGAGGTCCTCAGCAACTTAGTGAGACCCAGTTTCCAAATAAATATATAAAATAGGTTTGAGAGTGTAGCCCAGAAGTAGAAAGCCCCTGGGTTCCATTCCCAGTACCACAAAATGAATGAATGAATGAATGAATGAATGAATGAATGATAAGGGGTAGGGGATGTAGCTAGCATGCAGGAGGGTTAGGGTTTAATCCCTGGTATTTCTTTTTCTTGGAAAATGGGTGGCTCCCCCTGCTGGTTTAAAACAAAGATGGCTCGGACCCCAGAACTCTTACCAACAGGATAGGTAGGTAGGATTTTGGATGTTGTTCTATAGGTTATTAGGGCAAAAGCAAACACAGGTATAGGGCCCATCCCGGAGATGCTTCCTGTTACAACCCACATTAGAAAAAAGGAGCTGGAGGACCATTCTTCTCCCAGATGTTAAGCCATTTCCCCAGAGATGTTGAATGAGCTAGATGCCAGTGTTCATTTCAACCCTGAAACACTAATGTTTACAGAGCAAAAGCAAAATACGTTGGCAATATGTTGACTTAGTCAAGGCCTGACTTAGGCATGTGGATGGGGGTGAGTAATAACTACCAGCCACCTAGAGAACTTCTTCTGTCTCCCTGTTCAACAGTAGCAAGAAACATAAAATATACAATACCTTGCAGTCCTCACTTTTTTTCTCTCCTCTCACAAATATCTCTTAAGTGTTGTCTTTCAGTGAAGTATTAATTCCAGTTTTCCAGTTTTTTTCTTCAGCAGAAACAAGATCTTTATAATCCATTCTTTCTAAAAAACAAAAACAAACCCAGGCTTGGCGTTCTCTTCCTTTTTTTCTTCTTTATTTTTTCTCTGTTTCTTTGTTCTTTTGTCTATTTTCAGAATTTCTTGACAGTGATGGTCTTTCTGAGGCTCTCTTGGTATCTCAGTGTAGAAAGACAGAAAAAAACTCAGTAAAACTAGGCAAGGGATGGAGGTAAAAATACAAGGAAAGGGAGCCAGGCATAGTGGCGCACGCTTGTAATCCCAGCATTTAGGAGGCTGAGACAGGAGGATCACGGTTCACGGCCAGCCTCAGCTACTTAGTGAGGTCCTTTGTAAGTCAGTTGAAACCCGGTTTCAAAATAAAGAATAAAAAATAGGGCTTGGGGTGTAGCTCAGCAGTAGAATGCCCCTGGGTTCCATCCCCAGTACTGCAAAAAAAAAAAAAAATGCAAGTAAAGATCAATTAACACTGCCCCTCCCCACATGGGCAGATCTAAGGGCTCTCGTTCTGTCACTCTAGCCCACCAATTTTCCCCAAACCAAAGCAAATAGTTCGTTAGTTTAAACAAAAATCCCCTTGTCTGATAAACTGCACTCACACTCATCTGCTACATTGAAAGGTTAAACCACAGTCTGGGCCCCAAACTCTGAGATGCTGGGGTGGGGCCTACCTGCCTGCCAGGGACAATCCCCTACAACGTCCCTGGGTCCTCACTTCCTTTGAGCAGCAACTTGGTCACCTAGAAGCCCACCACCTTTCTGAAGCTGTATGCCCGGGATCCCTTGGCTCCCACAGGAGCACACGTTGTCCTCTTCCCCAAATGTGCTTCATCTACCCATTGTTAGCGATGAAGTTGGGGAAAGGAAGACAAACAGAAGAATTCAACTTAGAACTCAGCTTCCTCTCCACCGCCGGTGTGCATTACTCTGGAATGATCTGGAGGGCCAGGGCGCAGGGAGAAGTGACTCTGGTGTTGTCTCTCCTCTCTGCCCTAGTCTCCTCTCCCACAGTGGGCAAGCCCTACAAATGCAACTACTGCGGCCGGAGCTACAAACAGCAGAGCACCCTGGAGGAGCACAAGGAACGCTGCCACAACTACCTGCAGAGTCTCAGCACTGAAGCCCAGGCCTTGGCGAGCCAACCAGGTGGGGCCACGCGCAGTCCTCTGGGGAGCAGAGAGCGGGGCCAGAGGCAGTGCGGGGCAAGGGCGGCTCCAGCATCTGTGCCCACAGAAAGCTGAGGCATGTGGAATAGGGAATGGTTAGCCTCAAGACATTTACCAAGCCCCCCCATCCCAAGTACCCCAGTTGGTGCAGAGCAGAGGGAGACTGTGAGCAGGGGAAATTTGAGCCCGTATCCTAAGTGTAACAGGAAAGAAAGAACACAAGGAGGATAAAATCAAGGGCCAAATATGTGTACTTGTCTTCAAATGTTCTGAGGGGTTGGGATAACTTCACTAGCATAAATAGCCCTGTTTCTCAGGCTTTAGGTCTGACCTTTCTTGGCTACTGACCCGCTCATTTTCTCTAGGCAGTGCTACCCCTGCTAGCTACTGCTACCTGTCCCCGCTCCTCCCCTCTAGGTGACGAGCTACGTGACCTGGAGATGGTGCCGGATTCCATGCTGCACTCTTCATCCGAGCGGCCAACTTTCATCGATCGTCTGACCAACAGCCTCACCAAACGCAAGCGCTCCACCCCCCAGAAGTTTGTAGGTGAGAGTCCAGTTGGAAAAGAGACTTGGGTTGGAAGCCACAGTTCAAATAAAGATTTTGGTCTGGAGTGTGTGTGTGTGTGTGTGTGTGTGTGTGTAGCCAAGGGGCATTCTACCTCTGAGCTACACCCCTAGTCCTACTGTATAATTTACTTTTGAAGCAGGGTCTCTCTAAATTACAGAGAGCCTCACTAAGTAGCTGAGGCTGGCCGCAAACCTGTGATCCTCCTGTCTCAGTCTTCCAAGTACTGAGATTACAAGCATGTGCCACCATGCCTGGCTTGGTCTGTAGATTTGATTTAGGGAAAGAACAGTCCTATGGTGTCTGGTGATTAGACTGTACCCCTAGAACAGGAAGGGAGTGAAAATGGAGGATGTATCTCAAGAGTGGAGAGAGAGCAAGCAGGGCATGGTGGCCCATGCCTGTAATCTCAGGATATGAGAGGCTGAGATAGGAGGATGGCAGGTTTGCAGCCAGCCTCAGCAACTTAGTGAGATACTGTTCCAAAAATAAAAAAGGGCTGGGGGTGTAGCCCAGAGATAGAATTCCCCTGGGCTCAATCCCCAGTATCCTACATTCACACACACACACACACACACACACACACACACACACAGTGGCGAGGGTGAGGACGCTGTGGCCGTTGTAAGGGGAGGGGATCAGGTGCTCAGGCTCTCCTAGTTTTTGAGACTAGCAGCCACCTCAGTCGGCCTGGGCCTCAGAGTCCAGGAGGAGCGAGCACGTGGTTCCAAACCTGGCACTGGATTTCTGTGGAGAGTGATGAAGCAAGTACCCAGGCGAGGCAGCCTGGCACTGAACTTGTGTCAGGTCACAGCCCATCATCGGGGAGTGACCCCTATTTCCCTGGGGAAATAGATGCGCTGCAGTGCACAATATTATGAGCGCGGCTGCGGGTGTATCTCACGGGGAGCACATGTGTCGCCTGTGTGCAGCCCTGGGCTCAATCTCCAGCAGCACAGATGATGACAGAGACGATGCTGCTGTCACATTCAGCCCCATGAGTAGAAGAACAAAGCAGCAGTCCTGGGAGAACTTAGGAATTCTCCAAATTCCCCAAGCCCGCCCTGCTGAGACCTTTCTCCACAGGTGACAAGCAGATGCGCTTCAGCCTCTCGGACCTGCCCTACGATGTGAACTCCAGCGGCTATGAAAAGGACGTGGAGCTGGTGGCGCACCATGGCCTGGAGCCCGGCTTCGGAGGCTCCTTGGCCTTTGTGGGCGCGGAGCACCTGCGTCCCCTCCGCCTCCCACCCACCAACTGCATCTCGGAACTCACGCCTGTCATCAGCTCTGTCTACACCCAGATGCAGCCCCTGCCTGGCCGACTGGAGCTTCCAGGGTCCCGAGAAGCAGGTGAGGGGCCCGAGGACCTGGGTGATGGAGGCCCCCTCCTCTATCGGGCCCGGGGCCCCCTGACTGACCCTGGGGCATCCCCCAGCAATGGCTGTCAGGACTCCACAGACACAGAGAGCAACCATGAAGATCGAGTTGGGGGGGTGGTGTCCCTCCCTCAAGGTCCCCCACCCCAGCCACCTCCCACCATAGTGGTGGGCCGGCACAGCCCTGCCTATGCCAAAGAGGACCCCAAGCCACAGGAGGGGTTACTGCGGGGCACCCCAGGCCCCTCCAAGGAAGTGCTTCGGGTGGTAGGCGAGAGCGGCGAGCCTGTGAAGGCCTTCAAGTGTGAACACTGCCGCATCCTCTTCCTTGACCACGTCATGTTCACCATCCACATGGGCTGCCATGGCTTCAGAGACCCTTTCGAGTGCAACATCTGTGGTTACCACAGCCAGGACCGGTACGAATTCTCTTCCCACATTGTCCGAGGGGAGCATAAGGTGGGCTAGTGACCTCTCCCCCGCCCTTCGTTCGCCACTCCACTGCCCCACCTACAGGTGTCTAGCCCTGTCCCCACCGCACACACACACACCCCCCCACCGGCCACCCGACTTCACACCTGGCCCTGGCCTTCCTCACTTTGCTTTCCTTCTCCAGCCCGACTGGATCATCCAATGTGTTCACTGCGTTATTATTAAGTAGTTGCTTTTCTCTCACCTCGTTGACTCCTGGCAGCCTCTTGCCGCTCACTCCCTCACCCTCCTGCCCACAGCTCCCCTCTACTCTAGGCCCAATTTTGTTCTCACGGATCCAGCATCTCCAACAGCCCCAGGGGTTGGAAGCTCCTCTTGGTTCTAAGAGATCTCGAGCTTCTTGCTTTAATCCTCACCCTTGACCTGATTCTTCAGTTTGGATGCTGATCCCTCCCAGCGGCCCCACCTGAGCTCTGTGGCATTAGATCTCTTCTCTGGGACCCTCAGCCTGGTACTCCATACCTCTTGTGCCCTCTCACTTTAGGCAGCTTGCACTATTCTTGAATGAATGACGAATTTCCTCATTTGGAAGTAGGGGGACCGAAGAAATTCTCCCCAGGAACTGTGGGATTGAGGAACCTCTCCACCTCCCCTGAGACTAGAGCTCCCCAAAATCTACATTCAGGATCTCCCTCCAGGATGTGATACAGCTCTTCCCGCTCCCCACCCAGCCCCCATCACCACTCTAGTCTTCAACCTGCCGCTCTACTCTGTGGTGGCTTCTCTCTCCTCGGAGCGCCCCCATTTTATATTCTCAGGGGCCAAAGCTAGGTCTGCAACCCTCTGTCTCTGATACACTGGGAGCCACAGGTGCCTAATTGGGAAGGGGGTGGGTCAAACTCCTCTCCGCCCTCCACCTCTCCCACATCTTCACTCCGCTGACCTTCCTGGGCTCTCAGGGACTCTCGTTCCCCATCCTACGAGAAGCTGGCGGGCTGGTGCCTGAGGACCAGGGCTCTCTCAACCCCTCAGTCATGCTGCCTTCTTCCTCTCCCTCCCAGCAGGATCCACCCCTCACTCTTGGCTCCTGGGCCCTGTTCTATCATCAGTGGCAGGGAGGAAAGGGTGTCTCTTCTCTCCTCTAATTTCCAGTATAACCAAAAATTACCCCAGGATGAGCAAGGGTATGTGCCCCTCACCCATTCCACCCTCGTTCCAGCAAGAATGGAATGGGCACAACTAGCTGGGGGTCCTCCGTCAGCCCCTCCTACACCCACACACGGGCACCCTTCTCCTGGCTGCTGCAGACACCCTGGCTATTCGGATAACCAAGGATTCACGAGAAGGGGCAGGAGGACGTGCAACTCCAGTGCAAATGGAGGTTTCTTTCTACAAAGAGTTCCCCGCCCGAGGGAGGCCACAGCCATCCCACTCTCTGCTTTCTTGAGACTCAAACCAAAGGCTGTTTTTCTATGTTTAAAGAAAAAAAAAAAGGAAAAAAAAGTGAAAACCAAACGTAAGACCTCACAAGTTGTAACTCTTGTCCTTCCCGCTCCTTTTCCTTCCCCTCCACCTTTCCTGCCATGTGTCCTTTCCTTATTGGCTCTTTTGCCTCTCCTACTTTTCTCACTCCCTATCAGGGATATTTGAGGGGGATGGTAAAGGGTGGGTGAAGGATCAGACCCTGGGATTGGGGTTCTTAAGAGTTCTGGAAAAGTCTACATTACCTTATCATGGGAAGGGGAAAAACTTTTTCCTCCTCTTTTCCTCCCCTGTTACCGTGGTTTCCCCAAGAGAACCGGATTGGCAGGGAGAGGCCTGATGGGATCATTGTTCCTCCTTGACAATGTAGCAATAAAGAGGTGCTGGCAAGGACAAAGGAAGGGGGCATTAGCTCAGAGGAAAGTAGCCCCTAGAGAAAAGCAGTGTCCTTTCAACAGCACCTTTGGGTGTTTGCTCCTTGTTCAGGACGGTGGCAGAGCTGAGATGAATACCTAGGCTTCTCCTGAACGATTCTGGTTATTGAGCCCCTTCCTGTCGGACCTGCCCCCCCAACACACACACATCTTCTGTGTCTGCTGTGTATTTGATGATACCTCATAAGGACTAGTCCCTTCTGGGGTATCAAAGCCTTAGGGTGCCCCATCCTGTCCCCTAGTCAGCCTTGGTACCTGTAACCTCCCGGAATATGAAGGATTATGGCCTGAAGTTATACTCTGTGCTCACGAGAGCAGAGACTGGAAGGGCAAGACCAGGTGCTAGGGAGGGGAGAGAGGGGCATCCTGTCTCTCTCCAGACCATCACTGCACTTTAACCAGGGTCTTAGGTACAAAATACTACTTTTCAGGGCCTCCCAGCTCTGGAACCTCAAACATCCTCATGCTCTCTCCCAGCTCCTTTTGCATAAAAAAAAAGTAAAGAAAAAGAAAAAACAGAAACCACACACCCAAGCCCACACGGAGAATAGAGGTGTTTCCTTTTATATTGTTATTCAAAATCAATACCACAAAAAGAAAAAAAGAATTTCTATCCAGAACTTTGTTTTTCATGTCAATGTCCAAGCTGCAGGTGGGATTTTGTAATACTTCTGGCAGCTTCTTTCCTTGTGTACATAATATACATATATATATATATATATTTTTAATCAGAAGTTATGAAGAACAAAATGAAAAACTAAAAATAAAACACAGAAGCAAGTGCAATACCACCTCTCCTCCTTCCCAGGGTTCCCCTCTCTCTCTCTGTGGCCTGTTTGGTGTTTCCTTTGACCCCTGCCCTTTGCCTCCTCCTCTCTTCCTCTGGTTTCCCTCCCCCCTTTTTTTAAAGAGTTTTTCTCCTTTCTCTAGGGGAGTCAAACTAGCTTTTGAGACTTATTGCAAAGCATTTTGTATATGTAATATATTGTAAGTAAATATTTGTGTAACGGAGATATACTACTGTAAGTTTTGTACTGTACTGGCTGAAGGTCTGTTATAAATAAACATGAGTAATTTAACACCCCTGGTTGCCTTGCGACTTGCTTGGCCTTGCTCTCCTGCAAGGAGGGAGGGGGCCTCCTTGCAGCAGGTCCTACCAACTGTTTGGGGAGGTGCACAGGTCTGAGATTAGGAAGAAACCTGACGAGAGTGCTCAAGCTGTTGCTGCAGAAGAGCAGAAAAATGCTAGCTTTGAATGAGGAGTGGAGATTTTGCTACCAGAAGTGTCCTCAGGAGGGGAAAGAACGCTGGCCTATCTATCCAAAGCAGAGACTCCTCAAACATCACACGCAGAACACATTATATGGCCGGGCAGAAATACATTGCAGTAACATCAGTGATGATGATGACAGGATCTGCCACTCAAGCATCTCAAAGGCCAAACACTATACTGAGTCTTCTCAAAAACAAAAAGATTAAGCTTTATTTATTTATTCATTTAGTTTTCTTTTTTTTTTTTTTTTTTTTTTTTTGCGGTACTAGGAACAGAACTCAGGGGCATTCTACCTCTGAGCTACACCCTCAGCCCTAGTTTTTATTCTTTATTTTGAAGCAGGGTCTCACTGAGTTGCGAAGGGCCTCACTAAGTAGCTGAGGCTGGCCTTTAACCATGATCCTCCTCCTGTCTCAGCCTCCCAAATGCTGGGATTACAAGAATGCTCCACCATACCTGGCTAGCTTGCATTGATTGATTGATTGATTGATTGATTTTGGTGGTACTGAGGCTTGAACTGAGGGGCATACTACCTCTAAGCTATGCCTCCAGCCCAATTTTAATTTAATTTTACTTTTTTAATTTTTTCTTTTTTGTGGTACTGGGAATGGAACCTAAGGCATAGTACCTCCGAGCTATACCCCCAGCCCTATTTTTTTTTTCAATACTGGGGGTGGAACCCAGGGGCATTCTACCTCTGAGCTATACCCCCAACCCTATTTTTTGTTTTATTTAATTTTTTTATTTTTTTATTTTATTTAAATAAAACAAAATAAATTTTTAAATAATTTTTTGTGGGGTAGAACCCAGAGGCTTTCTACCTTCGGGCTATACGCTCAGCCCTATTTTATATTTTATTTGGAAACAGGGTCTCACCAAGTCGCTGAGAGCCTCACTAAGTAGCTGAGGCTGGCTTCGAACCTGTGCGATCCTCCTGTCTCAGCCTCCCAAGCGCGGGGATTACAAGTGTGCGCCACCACACCCAGCTTATTCTTTTGTGTGTGTGTGGGGGGGCGGGGGGTGTCTGGGGAAGGAACCCAGGAGCATTTGACCTCTGAGCTACACCCCCTGCCCTATTTTTTATTCTTTATTTTGAAACAGGGTCTCACTGGGTTGCGAAGGGCCTCATTAAATAGCTGAGGCTGTCCGCAAACCTCAGTCCTCTGGTCTCAGACTCCCAAATGCTGGGATTACAAGCGTGAGCCACCACGCCCGGCTGGCTTATTTTTTATTTTGAAACAGGGTCTCACTAAGTTGCAAAGGGCCTCACTAAGTAGCTGAGGCTGTCCATGAACCCAGATCCTTCTGTTCCAGCCTCCCAAATGCTGGGATTGTAAGCGTGAGTTTACTTATTTATTTATTTATTTATTTATTTATTTATTTATTTATTGTAGTACTAGGGATGGAACCCAGGGGCATTCTACCTCTGAGTTACACCCCCAGCCCTATCTTTTATTTTTTATTTTGAAATAGGATCTCACTGAGTTGCAAAGGGCCTCACTAAGAAGCCAAGGCCAATTGCGAACCGTGATCCTCCTATCTCAGCCTCCCAAATGCTGGGATGACAAGCATACACCACCACACCCAGCTTTAATTTTTACTTTGAAACAGGATCTCACTAAATTGCAGAGGCCCTCATGAGGTTGCTGAGGCTAGTTTCAAACCTATGATCCTCCTGTCTTAACCTCCCAAATAATGGGATTACAAATGTGTGCCACCATGCCTGGCCCAAGTCTTCATTTAATTGGAAAAAAATCTACAAAGGAATGATCACATTTATTAGTAAAGAAATAAAAAGATCAAGAAAGATTAAATAATTGTCCAAGCCAGGCATGGTAGCTGACACCTGTTATTCCAGTACTTGGGAGGCTGACATAGGAGGATCGCAGGTTCAAGGACAGCCTCAACAAGTCATAAGATTAGTGAGATCCTGTTTCAAAATAAAGAATAAAAATGAATAAATACAGCCAGGCATAGTGGCACACACTTGTAATCCCAGTACTTGGGAGGCTGAGACAGGAGGATCGCACAGTTTCGAAGCCAGCCTCAAATACTTAGTGAGGCTCTCAGCAACTTGGTGAGACCCTGTTTCAAAATAAGGTATAAAATAGGTCGGAGATGGGGGTAGTTGGAGGTAGAGGCTCCTGGGTTCTATCCCCAGGACCACACACACACAAAAAAAGAAGATAGAGCCGGGCGTGGTGGCACATGCTTGTAATCTCCGTGTTTGGGAGGCAGAAACAGGAGGATCGCACAGGTTCGAAGCCAGCCTTGCTGGCTTAAGAGACCCTGTTTCCAAATAAATAAAAATATAAAAATAAGTCTGGGAGTGTAGCCCGGAGGTAGAAGGGTTCCATCCCCAGTACCACCCCCCCAAAAAAAAAAAATAGAAAAAATAATATAAAAGAATAAAAGCAGCCAGGTGTGGTGGCACACGCTTGTAATTCCAGCATTCAGGAGGCTGAGACTGGAGGATCAGGGTTAGTGGACAGCCTCAGCTACTTAGTGAGGCCCTCTGCAACTTAGTGAGACCCTTTTTCAAAATAAAGAATAAATAAAAAATAGGGCAGGGGGTTAGCTCGGAGGTCAAATGCTTCTGGGTTCCATCCCCAAACCCAAAAAAAAAAAAAAAAAAAAAAAAGAATAAAAGCTGGTCATGGTGGTACATGCTTGAAATCCCAGTACTTAGGAGGCTGAGACAGGAGAATCACAGGTTCGTGGCCAGCCTCAGCTACTTAGTGAGGCCCTCTGCAACTTAGTGAGACTTTGTTTTAAAAATAAGGAATTTTTTTAAAAACCCTGGGGAAAGCCGGGCGTCAGGTGGCGCACGCTTGTAATCCCCGCGCTTGGGAGGCAGAAACAGGAGGATCGCACAGGTTCGAAGCCAGCCGCGCGCGCTGGCTTAGGAGACCCTGTTTCCAAATAAAAATGTAAAAATAGGTCTGGGAGTGTAGCCCAGAGGTAGAAGGGCTTCCAGGAACCCCAGTACCACCAAAAAAAAAAAAAAAAACAAACCCTGGGGAAGCCCGGCTTGGTGGTGCATGTTTGTAGTCCCAGTGCTTGGGAGGCTGAGACAGGAGAATTGGGCAAGTTTGAAGCCAGCCTCAGCTACTTAGTGAGGCTCTCAGCAACTTAAGTGAAACCCTGTTTCCAAATAAAATATAAGTCTGGGGGTATAGGCCGGAGGTAGAAAGCCCCTGGGTTCCATCCCAAGTACCAAAAACAAAACAAAAAAAAACCTGGGGGTGCAGCTCAGAGGTAGAATGACCCTGGGCTCAATCCCCAGTACTGTAAAAATAAAAATAAATGAGCCGTGCGTGGTGGCACACACTTGTAATCCCAGCATTTGGGAGGCTGAGACAGGAGGATCGCGGTTCGCGGACAGCCTCAGTTACTACTTAGTGAGGTCTTCTGCAACTCAGTGAGACCCTGTCTCCAAATAAAGAATAAATAATAGGGCTGGGAGTGTAACTGGAGGTAGAATGCCCCTGGGTTTCATCCCCAGTAACGCTAAATAAATAAATAACGTTAGAGTGTAACTTGGAGGTAAAATGTCACTGGGTTCAATCCCCAGGAACACACACACACACTCAAAATAATTTCTCCAAAGCTTATCAGACCAGAGTTTATTTATTTATTTTTTATTTATTTACTTATTTTGTGGGACTGGGGACTGAACCCAGGGTGCTCTATCACTGAGCCAAATCTGCAGGCCTTTTTTAAAAAAATCTTTTATTTTGTGATAGGATCTCACTAAGCTGTCCAGTTTGGCCTGGAACCCACAGGCCTCCCAAGTACTAGGATTACACGTGTGCCACTATTCCTAAGAAACCAGGTATGGTAGCACACAAATGTAATACCAGTACTTAGGAGGCTGAGACAGGATGGTTACAGGTTCAAGGACAGTCTCAGCAAGTGGTGAGACTCTCATCAACCTAGTGAGACTCTGTTTCCAAATAAAAATAAAATAGGGCTAGGGGTGTAGCTTGGAGTAGAATGCCCCTGAGTTCAATCCCCAGTGCTACACACAGACACAAATAAAATTAAAAATAGGAAGCTGGGCTTGTAATCCCAGCATTTGGGAGGCTGAGACAGGAAGATCACAGTTCGCAAACAGCCTCAACTACTTGGTGAGGCCCTTTGCAACTCAGTGAGACCCTCTTTCAAAGTAAAGAATTAAAAATAGGGCAGGGGGTATAGCTTGGAAGTAGAATCCCCCTGGGTTCCATCCCCAGTACCAATAAATAAATACATAAATAAATACATAAATAAATAAATAAAAATAGGGATGGGGTATAGCTCAGAGGTAGAATGCCCCTGAGTTCAAGTGTCAGTACCACAAAAATTAAAAAATTCAAAGTAAAACCAAAATAGAAAAATAAATTTAATATCAATTTAATCTAGTGTGTGAGGTCGGGCGTGTAGGCACACACTTGTAATCCCAGCATTTGGGAGGCTGAGACAGGAAGATCGTGGTTCACAGACAGTCTCAACTACTTAGTGAGGCCCTTTGCAACTCAGTGAGAAGCTGTTTCAAAATAAAGAATAGCCGGGCGTGGTGGCGCACGCTTGTAATCCCAGCATTCGGGAAGCTGAGACCGGAGGATCGCGGTTCGTGGACAGCCTCAGCTACTTAGTGAGGCCCTCTGCAACTTAGTGAGACTCTGTTTCCAAATAAAACATAAAATAGGTCTTGGAGTATAGCCTGGAGGCAGAAGGTCCCTGGGTATATATATTTGCTCCAATAAAGTGGATTAAAGGCCCAATAAAACCATGATGGGTTGTTGAAGGAAACTGAATCTGATGCATTCAGACTCTAGAGTGACTCATGAATGAACTTCTGGTTTTCTTCCATACCATCCTTGGTCTGAGGGCTAGGATCCCCTTGCCACTTTCACTTTGGAGACAACTTGGTGGTTGGTTGCCCACATATAGCTTCTCTTGCTCAAGGTTCAAAACGACTCCTCCTTCTCCTCCTCCTCCTCCTCCTCCTCCTCCTCCTCCTTCACCTCCTCTTCTTCCTTCTTCTTTTGGTACTGGGGATTGAACCCAGGGCATTTTACCTCCAAGCTACACCCCGCAGCCCTATCTTTTTTTTTTTTTTTGGTGGTACTGGGGATGCAACCCAGGGGCATTCAACCTCCGAGCTATACCCCCTGTCCCCCCCCTAGTTTTTATTCTTTTTCTTTTTTTTTTTTTTTTGGGTGGTACTGGGGATAGAGGCTTTCTACCTCAGGGCTATACTCCCAGACCTATTTTATATTTTATTTGGAAACAGGGTCTCTCTCACTAAGTTGCTGAGAGCCTCTCTAAGTAGCTGAGGCTGGCTTCGAACCTGTGCGATCTTCCTGTCTCAGCCTCCCAAGCCCTGGGATTACAAGCATGTACCACCACGCCCGGCTTTATTCTTTATTTTGAAACAGGGTCTCACTAAGTTGCAGAGGGCCTAAGTAGCTGAGACTGTCCACGAACCGCGATCCTCCGGTCTCAGCCTCCCAAATGCTGGGATTACAAGAGTGTGCCACCATGCCCGGCTTCCTATCTTTATTTTTATTTTACTTATTTGTGTACTTGAGATGAAACCCAGGGACATTCTATCTCCAAGCTACACACCTGACCCTATTTTATTCTTTTATTTTGAAACAGGGTCTAAGTTGCAGAAGGCCTCATTAAATTACTGAGGCTAGCTACAAACCTGTGATCCTCCTGTCTCAGCCTCCCGAGTACTGATTACAAGCATGCTCCATTATGCCTGGCATGTATGTATGTATGTATGTATGTATGTATGTATGTATGTATGTATATGGAATGCTTCACGAATTGCGTGTCATCCTTGCGCAGGGGCCATGCTAATCTCTATATTGCTCCAATTTTAGTATATGTGGTGCCGAAGTGAGCACTTATTTTTTACTTTGAAACAGGGTCTCATTAAATAGATGAGAATCTCACTTGCTGAAGCGGTCTTTGAACTTGCCATCTTTCTGTCTAAGGCTCCCAAATACTGGAATACGAACTTGAGCCACTATGCTCAGCTCTTCTAGCCTTTCTGATGGCTTTTCAGAGGCAATTGAGTTTATGTATAAGTTTATGTGTGTGAGACTAATTGAGTTAGTATTTACATAGCACTAGCCGGGTGCAGTGGCGCACGTTTATAATTCCAGTACTTAGGAGGCTGACACAGAAAGATCGCAGGTTTGTCACCAGTCTTAGCTACTTAGTGAGGCCCTCCACAATTTAGTGAGACCCTGTTAAAAGTAAAAGAATAAAAAAATAGGTCTCGGCATGTAGCTTGGAGGTAGAATGTCCCTGGGTTCCACCCCCAATACCAACGGGGGGAAAATTGCCTATCACTACCACATGTGGTTTCTCTACCTTCTGGCTGAGATCACATGAAGTATCTGTTCCCATCAGCTTAATATCTGACATGTCCTTTATTTGAGGGCAATATATTAAATGTTTTTTTGGAGCAGGGAAATAGGAGCTTGCTCCATCCGCTCCACCCATCAGAATGGTACTGCAATACCTCCAAGAGCTACCACAGTTATGCTAACACGATCCAGAGCTAAAGAGGGTAAGAAACAGTTCCAGCACCACTGCACTTGTCTGTGGCATCTCATTAGGAGCGCTAATCCATATGAGGAAGAATTCACAAAACGCTTTGTTTCCTCCAAGCTCTTCCACTTTTAGTCCTACACCTAGTAGCAGGATTGTCAGAGAAATGAACCTAGGGCTGCAGGCGGAGGAGCAGCGCCGCCTTTGGTCTAAGGACCGCAGGCCAGGGCCTCTCGCCCTCATACTACAACTCCCATCATGCAATTCCCCTCTCTGACGTCCTGCAGGAGGGCGTCTGTGGGCCCAGGGCCGGGCAACTTCTGCTCCCAGCGGCTCCCGGCGGCGGGTAAAACGGAATCGTAACGTGCAGAACTACATCCGGGTGTGGTGTCGCGTTGCTTGCTGGGAATTGTATAACACTAATTGTCTTCCGCCGAGAGGTTAAATAGTCCCACAGTCACTTTGTTCTACACATAAGTCTAGGAACCTTCTCCCACCGTACGTTTAATCAGAAACGCTAAATAACCAGGAAATTTTAAGTAGAGTAGATTTCCGTTCTTGATGCCTGACTCCTAAGAGTTTTCCGGCGTGAGCGTAGGGATCTCGCGCTATATAAGAGGGTCTGCCGGGAGCCGGATCCTCTTTCGGGTCCTCTCTTCCAAGATGGTGAGTTCTCTCGCGTGCTCACAGCGCGGCCCGCGTAGAGCCTGTTCTGGGGAGGAGGGGACTCCAGAGCCCGGACCACGGTGGAGGGGCGGTAAGGCGTCGTGTAGCTCCGGGATTACCGGAGCTGGGGGCCCGAGTGGCGCCGTGAGGGCGGAACGGGGGCGGAAGAGGGCTGAGGCCGGGGCGGTCGAGCCCCTTCCTCAGTGGGACCTCTCTCCTGACAGACCAAAAAAAGGAGGAATAACGGTCGTGCCAAGAAAGGCCGAGGCCATGTGCAGCCGATACGCTGCACGAACTGCGCCCGGTGCGTGCCCAAAGACAAGGCCATTAAGAAGTTCGTCATTCGGAACATAGTGGAGGCCGCAGCCGTCAGGGACATTTCCGAAGCAAGTGTCTTCGACGGTGAGTGAGTCACGGGTGTAAGTGGTGCACGGATCCGAGTCCCTGAAACGGCTCCCGACCTCGCCCATTTGCGGTCTCTCTCGGCGCCTTTCTGGAGTGTCTCTACAGTTTCTGTATTTCAAGGTTGTAGTTGGTAAACGAATAGTTTGTCATTTTGAGCCTTGAGCACAGAGGCTGACATTTTGTGAACGTGTAGGCTTTACTCCGAAGTTTGTTTTGATGTCCTGTATCTGGAAGGTAAGTTTCCAGAAGCACTCCTACAAGAAGGAACAGTAAACGTAACTGTTTGTTTGGTTTTTTTTTAACTTTATACTCGAGGTACTGGGAGTTGAACCCCAGGGGTATTCTATCTCAAAGTTACATCCCCAGCAATATTTTGATTTTGAAACAGGATCTGGCTGATGAGTATCTTGATGCTTGGCGAGGCAGTCCTACAACTTGTGATCCTCTTGTCTCAGCCTTCCAAGTACTGGGGTTACAAGTGTGGCCCACCACGCCCAGCTTAGCAAATGTTACCATCCTTGATTAAGTGAAATTTGTTTGGTTTTTTTACTGAGGGCTGAACCTCAGGGGCAGTCTATCTCCAAATTGCACCCTTAACCCCTGAGGGTATTTTTTTCCAGTACTGGGATGGAACCCAGGGGCATTCTGTCTCCTAGCTACACTCCCCAGCCCTGTCTCTTATTCTCTAATTTGAAACAGTGGTTTACTGAGTTGTAAAGGGTCTCACTGAGTAGCTGGGGCTGGCCAGAAGCCCAGATCTTCCTGTCTCGGCCTCCCAAAGGCTGGAATTACATGTGTGCTCCACCACACCTGACTAACCTCGTTATTTTAAATAAGGCAAGGCATGGTAACCCATGCTTCTTATCCCAGTACTTGGGAGACTCAGACAGGAGGGTTGGAGGTTCAAAGCCAACTTCATCAAGTGAGACTCTCATATTTTTATTTGGAAACAGGGTCTTTTAAGCCAGCAAGGCTGGCTTCGAACCTGCCTCCGCCTCCCAAGCGCAGGGATTGCAAGCGTGCACCACCAGGCCCAGCATGGTTTATTTTTCTTAAACAGATTACTTTTTAGGCAAGGAGTAGAGGCCCATCCTATAGGGTCAAAATGGGCTTAAGAGGTTGTTGATTTACCATGAAACTAACAGATACAGGTATCAGATTCATGAACAAGAAGGAATACTGAAAAGTGAGTGTATAATTCCTGAAATATCTTTGTTTCCAGCTTATGTGCTTCCCAAGCTCTATGTGAAACTTCATTACTGTGTGAGTTGTGCCATTCACAGCAAGGTGGTCAGGAATCGATCTCGTGAAGCCAGGAAAGACCGGACACCCCCACCCCGATTTAGACCTGCTGTGAGTATATTTAAAGAATGATGTGGGAGCCTAAGGGGTGGTAAATAGAAAGATAGATAGGTTCATGGAAATGACAAGGTTTTGGTGTGCTAATGTAGGTGAGTTACTCACATAAAACATTTACTTGGGAACATTTCCAAAGGGTTGTATTTGGTAGAATAGTGTAGTCTTTTTCTACATCTACCAGTTATCCGTGTACCTTTTTTTTTTTTTAATTTTTTATAATTTTTTTGAAGATTTAAAGAAGTTTATTAAAAAGATAGAAATAAAGAAAATAGAAATACAGAAAATAGTTAGCCAAAATGGCGTGAGGGGGGAGGGTGGCCCGGGCCAACTCACTATCCCCGTACCTGTTTCTTTTTCACAGTGCTGGGGATTGAGGCTAGGGCCTTGGGCATAGTGGGTGCTCTATGACTGGACTATATTCCTGGCCTGTCCCGCCTCTTTTTTTATTTTTTGTTTGGAAACAGAACCTCAAGCCAGCTATTGTGGCTCATGCCTGTAACCCCAGTTCTTAGGCTGAAACAGGAACATTGTCCGTTTGAGGACAACCTCAGGAAATAGGGACTTGTATCAACCGCTTTTTCCAAATACATAAATAGGGCTGGAGGTGTAGCTCAAAGGTAGAATGCCTCTGGGTTCAATCCCTAGCACCACACACAACAAAACAATCTCATTAGGTTGCAGTCTCCCTGAGTTGCTGAGGATGGTCTGTTATCTTCCTGGCTTAGTTGCCTGCGTGTTGGATTTACAGGCATGCAGCACTATACCTGGCTCTTTGTTTTTTGTTTTTTTTTTTTTTTTAGACCTGGTCTTAGTTGCTTACACTGGCTTTCTCCAGCCTCCCAAATAATGGGTTATATACTTTTGGTTTTGGCAGCACTCAGGAATCCAAATCACATGCTAGGCAAGCATTAAACCACTAAACTACCAGTGCTTGGGAGGCTGAGACAGGAGGATTGCACAGGTTTGAAGCCAGCCTCGGCCACTTAGTGAGGCTCTCAGCAACTTAGACCCTGTTTTCAAATGAATTCTAAAATAGGGCTGGGGGTGTAGCCTGGAAGTAGAAAGCGCCTGGGTTCCACCCAGCACCACACACACACAAAAAAAAACCCCACTAAACTATATCCCAAATACTTTGTGCATCTTTTAGCTCACATTCATTGTTAGTGCAGGAAAGTTCTTTTGGAGGAATGGTCTTGGATCCATAGTTGAGGGATTTTTTTGGTGGGCTTTTGTTTGCTGGGTGACCATTCTGCAGTGGGTTATGCTCCTAAACCAGATTCATGGGTTTTTTTTTTTTGTTTGTTTTGTTTTGTTTTTTTTGTTTTTTTTTTTTTGTTTTTTTTTTTTTTTTTTTTTTTTTGCTTTTGTGCTGGGGATGCAACCCCAGAGGCATTCTGCCCTGCAAAAGGCCTTACCAAGTAGCTGAGGCTGGCTTCAAACCTGTGTGATCCTCCTGTCTCAGCCTCCCAAGCGTGGGTAGATTCATGTTTTTAATGAGCTCTTATTCCTTTGTCTTTCAGGGTGCTGCCCCACGACCTCCACCAAAGCCCATGTAAGGAGCTGTGTCTTTAAAGATGGGAGAAAATCTTCTCTGGAAGAAATAAATAAAGCAGGAAATTATACCTTGTGTGGCTTGTTCGTCTTATCATAATTTGTGTATCTGGATGAGAGGACTTGGACATTTGTGCTGGGTTGATTTAAGTTAAGTTGGCAACCTGAAATAAGAAACTAAGCAGGGAAAGGGCTGGGGATGTGGCTCAGTGGTTGAGCACTTGCCTATCATGCTTAAGGCCTAGCATTCTGTTAAATAAGTGATTTATTTTGGAAGAGGGACTCGCTAAGAAAGGCATGATACAGGTGTGGTGGTGCGCACTCATAATCCCAGTGATAGGGAAGCTGAGACAAGATGACAGGATGAAGACCATCCTCAGCAATTTAGTGAGACCCTGCCCCCAAAAGGCTAGGAGTATACCTCGGAAGTAGAGCGTCCTGGGTTCTTTCCCCAGGGCCACACAAAAAATCCACGAGTAACTTCAAGGAATTTACAGAAGTTACAATGGTGCGTCACTTGGGAGGATGAGACAGTGGTAGGATTGAGGTTTGTCTCAGTTACTCAAGCTGTGTTTGGAACAAGGATAGAATAGGGCTGGGGTGGTGGCTTGGGTGTGAGGTGCCCCTGGGCTTCATCCCTGTACCATGGGAGGAGGGAGTTATACAACATGTTACTTAATCCATGTGACAGCTTGGGGTCAGCATATCAGTACATGTGTTGGAACAGCTGTAGAAAACCCTGGTTTGTCAGAACATTGAACATAGGTGAGGGCAAATGCATTAAGGTGACCTATAGGTTTTTTTGGCCTTTATTTCTCTACACAATTTCCCCTTCCTATCAGGTAAACAATGGAAGTTCAAGGTAAAAATGCTGAAAGCTGTGGTACTTGCTTGTAATCCCGCCACTTGAGAGGCTGAACAGGATTGTAGTTTGCAGATAGCCTCAGCTACTTGGGCCCTGTTTCAAAATAGAAAGGCAGGCTTGGGGATGGTGAATGCAAAAATTTTGGTCCAGATTCCAGCTTGCCCAATACTAAATTCAAAGTATGTTAGGGTCCAGGGTTTATGTATATAACTGCTCCAGGATTCTTCAGATAATCTGTTTTTATACATTTATCAGGATCCTAACTGGTTTTTTGGGGTCAGGAGATAAGGGATTTTGCCTGGTAGTGCTTGCTTGGAGGCTGAGGTGGCTTTCAAGTTCAAGGCAGCCTCAGCAGTTCAGTGAGGCGTCTCAGCAACCACTAGTGAGACCATGTTTCCAAATAAATGGGGGGGGGTGTAATTTGTAGGTAAAATGCCTCTTGGTTTAATGACCAATACCCAAAAAAAAAAAAGCCTGGTGTGCCATACAACTGTAATTCCAGTACTTGGGAAACTAAAATAGGACCTCTCAGAAATTAAACCAGGTGTGGTGGTGCATACTTGTAATCCTGGAATTTGGGAGACTGAGACAGGATTGCAGTTCACTGACAGCCTCAGCTACTTAGGCCCTAAAGAATTGCAGGTTTTCAGCCAGCCTCTGCAGTTTAGTGAGGCCCTGTTACAAAGTAAAATAGGCTTGGAGGTTGAATGCCCCTTGATTCCATCCCCAGCACATAAAAGTAAAAACCCAGGTGTTATGTACATACTTGTAATTCAAGTACTCAGGAGGCTGAGAGAATTATAGCAGGTCAGAGGACAGCTTCAGCAAGGTGTGGTTGCACATGCTTGTAATCCCTGCGCTTGGGAGGCAGAGAGGAGGATTGCGCAGTTTCGAAGCCAGCCTCACTGGCTTAAGAGACCCGGTTTCCAAATAAAATATAAAATAGGTCTGGGAGTGTAGCCCAGAGGTAGACAGGTTCCATCCCCAGTACCACCACATATATATATATATATATATAATGATTTTGTGTGTGTGTGTGTGGTACTGGGGTTCCTAGAAACCCTTCTACCTCTGGGTTACACTCCCAGACCTATTTATACTTTTTTTTTATTTGGAAACAGGGTCTCTTAAGCCAGCACTGCTGGCTTCGAACCTGCGTGTTCCTCCTGTCTCCGCCTCCCAAGCGCAGGGATTACAAGCGTGCGCCACCATGCCCGGCTCCCAGACCTATTTTTATTTTATTTGGAAACAGGGTCTCACTAAGTTGCTGAGAGCCTCACTAAGTATTTGAGGCTGGCTTCAAACTTGTGCAATCCTCCTGTCTCAGCCTCCCAAGTACTGGGATTACAAGTGTGTGCCACCATGCCTGGCTCTTATTTTTTATTTTGAAACAGGGTCTAAGTTACAGAAGGTCTCACTAAGTAGCTGAGGCTGGCCACAAACCTGTGATCCTCCAGTCTCAGCCTCCCAAGTACTGGGATTACAAGTGTGTGCAACCACACCACACCTATGATTTTTTGTTTTGTTTTTGTTTTTGCAGTACTGGGGATAGAACCCAGGGACATTTGACCTCCGAGCTACACCCCCAGCCCTATTTTTTATTCTTTCTTTCTTTTTTTTTTTTTTTTTTTTTTTTGTGTGTGTGATACTGGGAATGGAACCCAGGGGCCTTCTACCTCCGGGCTACACTCCCAGACCTATTTATATTTTATTTGGAAACAGGGTCTCTTAATCCAGCTGAGGCTGGCTTCAAACCTACGCGATCCTCCTGTCAGCCTCCCAAGCACGGGGATTGCAAGCTTGCGCCACCACGCCTGGCTTATTCTTTATTTTGGAAAGATTCTCATACCACGCCCGGCTGTTTTGTTTTTTGTTGTTTGTTTTGTAGCACTGGGGCTTGAACCCAGGGACATTTACCTACAAGTTAGTGGCTCCCAGTCCTTGTCTCTTTTAAACACGATCTCCCCAAGTTAATGAGCCTCACTATTTGCTGAGGGCCTCCTGGCCCCCATGTGACATGCCTGAACAACTGTTTTAAGGAATTACAACAAGGTGGCTCATGTCTATAATCCCAGTACTTGAGAGGCTGAGACAGGAGGTTCACAGGTTCGAGGACAGCCTCAGCAAGTAGTGAGACT